>NC_139018.1:35366858-36751661 GCF_964374135.1 Grampus griseus | reverse complement strand
TTCATCCTGGGGCAGTGGCCCCACTCCAAACCCCACGCTCCAGTATGCCAAAGCCTTGAGCACGTAGGATTAAGAACGTAGGAAGGTGGATCAAAAAGCATTACATGCAGTGAGTTGGTGTTGACATTAACACTCTGTCTTGAGTACTCCACAGAGTGGATAGTCTGTATGTGAATAATCAAAAGTGTCTAAACCTGAAACCTTTGTTCTCTTCTTTTATAAATATTTATCAAGCCAGGAACTCAAATCAAGGAGAGAAAATATAATTTAAAACTCGAGTTTGTTAACAAGGAACGACAGCTAGAGTGCTAACAATTCAACCAATTAAACAATTTTGTGTTTGTGTGATAATTACTGCCAGCATAAATGATCTTGTTAATTGCTTTAATTTGTTAGCAGTTTCCAAACTTACAATTTTTTTTTCATAGTATTAACCAAAACCTTTGGGAAATTTTCAATAAAATTTGGAAAGATACTGCAATGAAAGATTCCATTACCTCTGCAAATTCATCTCATTTTCTATTCTGTGGGGTATTTCTGCAGCTGCTCAACTTCTGTTGAATATTTCTTGAATGCTTTAAAGACTACAAGAGATTCAAACATGATTTATTCTGTAGAGTAACTGGTTCTTATCAAAAACACCATTCTTCATTTTCCTCTGTGTATGGCAAATTTTATTTTTAAAAGATTTATCATTTTCTTTTTGCCAAATGCCATATAATCATTTTTATTCAATTTCATGAAGTAAATTGCTATCATTATCCTTATTGCCAGATAAAGAAACCAAGAAACTCAGAGTTCACATAGAACTCCAAATCCCTTCCTTATGAAAGAGTTATTTATCTAGGAAGCAGTATCTTGTGGGTTTTTATTTTTTTATATAAATTAATTATTTTTGGCAGCGTTGGGTCTTCGTTGCTGCGTGCGGGCTTTCTCTAGTTGCAGCAACGGGGGCTACTCTTCATTGTGGTGTGCGGGCTTCTCATTGCAGTGGCTTGTCTTTGTTGTGGTACACGGGCTCTAGGGGCATGGGCTTCAGTAGTTGTGGTGCACGGGCTCAGTAGTTGTGGCTCGCGGGCTCTAGAGCGCAGGCTCAGTTGTTGTGGCAGGAGGGTTTAGTTGCTACCTGGCATGTGGGATCTTCCCAGACCAGGGCTCGAACCCGTGTCCTCTGTATTGGCGGGCGGATTCTTAACCACTGTGCCACCAGGGAAGTCCCTCTCATGGGTTTTTAAATTAACAGATCCCATGATATTTAATGTAGATGATGTACATTATAGACTAATTTTTTAAGTCAATAATTAGATCAAGAATTTAGCCCCCAATTATGCTGAGTGTGTACAAGTAACAACTCAGTGCTGCTAGTTCTATTCCATCATCATCTTAATCATCAAAATACACTTAATTAAGCATCTAGCTCCGGACCTTCCATAGCAGAAACTGAAATAAGCCAAAGCTTTAGACCCTTCTTTTGGAAGTGTTTCAAAGCTGTGAGTGAGCATCAGTATTCTGTTACAGACCCCAACTACTGCCTAAACCTATTTCTCAACTCCCACGTCTACCAAATATGGCCAGAAATTGAAGTGGGAGCTTGTCACATACAATTTCAAGTACTTGAGGTATTCCCTGACCTCATTCTAAAGATTTTATATATTATATATATATATATATATATATATATATATACATAAATCTTTTAACTTATTGCATAACTAACAACAAATATTAAAATGCAAATAACCCTGGGAAGAGTTAAGTTTTAAGGCACAGGCTTTTGGCTACTGGAGTAAAAAAAGTCAGTGCCACTTAGTGACATTTTAATAGCCAAGCAATTTTTTAGAAAGATGGTAGTAGGGTAGACTGAAAAGATTAATAGATGTAAAGTCAGAAGACCTGGCTTCTACTCCCCTTTATCCTCTCTATGCCTTTGTTTTTCTTCCACAAAATGATGGCATTGAACTAGCTAGTCTCTAAGGACTCTTTCAGCTCTAGCTTTCTATTATTTTTTTTATTATTTTAATTCATATGTTTTAATTCACTATGTAACAATAATATCACAGTCTATTTTACAAGTTAAATGTATGAGAATGTATGAAATAGAAATGGTAGGGAAAAACTAAACGTGGGTCAGGAACTTGAATTTTCCCAAAACCAGGGGCCAAAGGAAGATGTGTTGCCTGCAGGGCCCAAGAAGGAGGCAGGGAGGGTGACGGGAACAGCTTGTGGTATGTGTTTGTCCCCGTGTCTACTCCAAGAAGGAGTTGAGGCATGCCCTCTGCCCTGGTCTGGGATTGGGAGTTTAATCTGGTCAATTGAAGATGGTGGCTTGAGAGAAAAAAGCCATCTGGTACCTACACAGAGCTGGTCCCCTGGTGGCCGCAGGTGGGTTTTGCCGTAGAGGGAATTAGGGGTGGAAGTGTCAAAAATCAAATGTATAGAGGAAAAAAGTAAACAGTTTCCTCCTTCCCCCTAAAAAAATGAATTCTTGAAATGCACACATATTCTTCTCTCAAATGTAGAAAAGTCTCACTCTGGATGTGCTTACAAGAAGATCGTCGTCAAAAAACTTTGTTTCTATAACACTTCCAGTTAGCACGCTTGCTGGCATCATCTGGGACTTGGGCGCTCCCTCTATCAGGGACTGCCGGGTGTTTGTGGAGTTAGGGATCACAGAGCCAAACTCGAAGAACCATTCTTCTAGGCATTGCCCTTTGAAGTAAACTTCTTGTTCCAGGCGAAATTTTTCCATTTGCTCCGCTGAAGAGAAGTTCAATTCTTGAGACACTGCCTTGCACTTGAGGATTTTCTTGGGAACACGGGCTTCATGCTCCACTCCAGGGCCTGACAGGTCTTCTTTTCCTTGCCAGAGTATCTTCCCTGTCTCAGCATCCTGAAGGTTCATCCAATTTAGTTTGAAGCCCCTCAGGATCTCCCTGGCCCGCTCACCCTTGGTTGACATGATGCGGCGGCCGCCGCCTGCGGCTCTCCCACGCTGGCCCGGCGGAGCCTTGTAGACTGTGCCCAGGAGCTGAGGTCTGAGCCGCAGCCCCGCCTGCAGACCTCGGGCGAGCAGCGGCAGCGCCCAGACCCGGACCGGCCTCTTTCCCCTCAGCTCCGGCTCCTGATCCCTTCTCCTTCCTAGCTTTCTATTATTTTACACTTACAGCAAGAACATACTAGATGTTCGTTACAATAATGTTCTTTAAAAGGAAAAATTGGAAATTAGTTCAACATTCATCACAATGGAACTGATGAAATCAAGTATAGTGGGTAGACACACGTATAAATTCTATGTAGCCAGTTAAGTGATGATATGGTTTTATATTTATTGATAAAGACGTCATGACATACTGTGGTTTTTTTTCTAAATAGCCATGAAATAATTTCCATTTGACTAAGGAATGAAGTATTTTATATAAGGAAGGATACTCCTAAAAATCTCAAGTTATTTCTAGATGGTGGGATTAAGAGTAATTCTTACTTCCTCCTCTATTTTTCGATGATGTTTGGGTATTTATACATATAGAACATTTTCATAATAAGCAACAAAGGTATTTCATTTGGGGGGAAATATAGTTAAATATAAGCAGCAAATATTAATTCCTTTCCTATGAGCAAGTTTTGGTAGAGAAGAGGGCCAGGGCAAGGACAAAACAGCAGTGAACTAAAGGAAAACAAAGCCTGAGGGCTTCCCTGGTGGCGCAGTGGTTGAGAGTCCGCCTGCCGATGCAGGGGACACGGGTTCGTGCCTGTCCGGGAAGATTCCACATGCCGCAGAGCGGCTAGGCCCGTGAGCCATGGCCGCTGAGCCTGCGCGTCCGGAGCCTGTGCTCCGCAACGGGAGAGGCCACAGCAGTGGGAGGCCCTCGTACCGCAAAAAAAAAAAACAACAACAACAATGCGTGAATATTTTCATCAACAACTCAGATAATGAAATAAATATGTGCCATGAAGGTAAAAAACAGCCCTTGTTACACAAATTGGGCACAGCTGATCTGTTTTTCTCCATCATCTCAGTCATCACGTGTTGGAGGCGGATTTGCCTGACCCATGCTCCCTCCCTTACCAGTCCATCCCATGCACAATGGGAAGATTTATCAAGCCATCAGACTGGCCCAATCCAAGGCTAATGGTCTTATGACAAGATTAATCCCATAACTTTGTGTTCTTTACTACCCGTGCTTTAATTATTTGAGTTTCTTAAGGTTGCCTAATCAATCTTGATATTTATCAATTATCGCTCAACTTTGAAAAAATGCAGAATTATCAGAAAGTAGATTAAATCAAAGAGGGATTCATACATACTGAGTCAGCAAAGGAGGAAGAATAAGCTTCCTAAATACAAAATGGTAACTAACAGTTTTGACCCAAGTAGAAAACAGGTAGGAAAACAAAATCTTGTGGGAGATCATAAATTAAATACAAGTCAACACTGAAGTTGTCATTCAAAAAGTGTGGGGTGTGGCTGCCACACCCAGCAGGAGGCTCTCACCAAGAGCTAAGCTTCTAATGCACCCTACTTGAGGGATCCTTCGCTTGCCAACTTGAATTTATTAGTTCCATGTTATTTGCTTGTCACCAACTGCATCGTGTCTTCTGTGCTAAAATTAATTCCTTGATTCAATTTGGGGTCAATGGCTGTATAGCTTAAGTATCCAGAAGCTAGAGGGGGCACATGAGAGGAGCTACGCTCACAAGGAAGACAATTTCTAAGGTTCAGACCACAAGCAGCTCAGGAAGTCAACTGGTCTTTGCCTGCTGGAAGTTCTAGAGGTATGTAGGGACCATGGTGGGAAACTGTAAGTGGAATCACTTTAAGTCAAAGACAGCCTATATAGAATTAAGGATAGTATTTTTTATGAATGTATTTATTATTTATTTTATTTATCATATTCTGCTTCTTGAAAGAATTTTTTTTAAGTCCTAATCAGATTAGATTTTCTTTTTTCTTTTTGCTGCACCACGCAGCATATGGGATCTTAGTTCCTACACCAGGGATCAAACCCATGCCCCCTGCAGTGGAAGCACTAAGTCTTAACAACTGGACTGCCGGGAAGTCACCCTGAAAGAATTTTTTTTTTTTTTTTTACATCTTTATTGGAGTATAATTGCTTTACAATGGTGTGTTAGTTTCTGCTTTATAACAAAGTGAATCAATTATACATATACATATGTTCCCATATCTTTTCCGTCTTGCATCTCCCTCCCTCCCACCCTCCTTATCCCACCCCTCCAGGCGGTCACAAAGCACGGAGCTGATCTCCCTGTGCTATGCGGCTGCTTCCCACTAGCTATCTACCTTACGTTTGATAGTGTATATATGTCCATGCCTCTCTCTCGCTTTGTCACAGCTTACCCTTCCCCCTCCCCATATCCTCAAGTCCATTCTCTAGTAGGTCTGTGTCTTTATTCCTGTCTTACCCCTAGGTTCGTCATGACATTTTTTTTTTCTTAAATTCCATATATATGTGTTAGCATACAGTATTTGTCTTTCTCTTTCTGACTTACTTCACTCTGTATGACAGACTCTAAGTCTATCCACCTCATTACAAATAGCTCAATTTCGTTTCTTTTTATGGCTGAGTAATATTCCATTGTATATATGTGCCACATCTTCTTTATCCATTCATCCGATGATGGACACTTAGGTTGTTTCCATCTCTGGGCTATTGTAAATAGAGCTGCAATGAACATTTTGGTGCATGACTCTTTTTGAATTATGGTTTTCTCAGGGTATATGCCCAGTAGTGGGATTGCTGGGTCATATGGTAGTTCTATTTGTAGTTTTTTAAGGAAACTCCATACTGTTCTCCATAGTGGCTGTACCAATTCACATTCCCACCAGCAGTGCAAGAGTGTTCCCTTTTCTCCACACCCTCTCCAGCATTTATTGTTTCTAGATTTTTGGATGGTGGCCATTCTGACTGGTGTGAGATGATATCTCATTGTAGTTTTGATTTTCATTTCTCTAATGATTAATGATGTTGAGCATTCTTTCATGTGTTTGTTGGCAGTCTGTATACCTTCTTTGGAGAAATGTCTATTTAGGTCTTCTGCCCATTTTTGGATTGGGTTGTTTGTTTTTTTGTTATTGAGCTGCATGAGCTGCTTATAAATTTTGGAGATTAATCCTTTGTCAGTGGTTTCATTTGCAAATATTTTCTCCCATTCTAAGGGTTGTCTTTCCGTCTTGTTTATGGTTTCCTTTGCTGTGCAAAAGCTTTGAAGTTTCATTAGGTCCCATTTGTTTATTTTTGTTTTTATTTCCATTTCTCTAGGAGGCGGGTCAAAAAGGATCTTGCTGTGATTTATGTCATACAGTGTTCTGCCTATGTTTTCCTATAAGAGTTTGATAGTTTCTGGCCTTACATTTAGGTCTTTAATCCATTTTGAGCTTATTTTTGTGTATGGTGTTAGGGAGTGATCTAATCTCATACTTTTACATGTACCTGTCCAGTTTTCCCAGCACCACTTATTGAAGAGGCTGTCCTTTCTCCACTATATATTCCTGCCTCCTTTATCAAAGGTAAGGTGACCATATGTGCGTGGGTTTATCTCTGGGCTTTCCATCCTGTTCCATTGATCTATCTTTCTGGTTTTGTGCCAGTACCATACTCTCTTGATTACTGTAGCTTTGTAGTATAGTCTGAAGTCAGGGAGCCTGATTCCTCCAGCTCCGTTTTTTGTTCTCAAGATTGCTTTGGCTATTCGGGGTCTTTTGTGTTTCCATACAAATTGTGAAATTTTTTGTTCTAGTTCTGTGAAAAATGCCATTGGTAGTTTGATAGGGATTGCATTGAATCTGTAGATTGCTTTGGGTAGTAGAGTCATTTTCACAATGTTGATTCTTCCAATCCAAGAACATGGTATATCTCTCCATCTGGTTCTTTGAGAAGATAAACAAAATTGATAAACCATTAGCCAGACTCATCAAGAAAAAAAGGGAGAAGACTCAAATCAATAGAATTAGAAATGAAAAAGGAGAAGTAACAACTGACACTGCAGAAATACAAAAGATCATGAGAGATTACTACAAGCAACTCTATGCCAATAAAATGGACAACCTGGAAGAAATGGACAAATTCTTAGAAATGCACAACCTGCCAAGACTGAATCAGGAAGAAATAGAAAATATGAACAGACCAATCACAAGCACTGAAATTGAAACTGTGATTAAAAATCTTCCAACAAACAAAAGCCCAGGACCAGATGGCTTCACAGGCGAATTCTATCAAACATTTAGAGAAGAGCTAACCACCTATCCTTCTCAAACTCTTCCAAAATATAGCAGAGGGAGGAACACTCCCAAACTCATTCTATGAGGCCACCATCACCTTGATACTGAAAGAATTTTTGAGGACGTTCTTGCATTTTATTTACCAAAGCAGCTTGAGGTATTAATCTTCTCTTCCCAAGCAGACTGTATAATTCCTGATACCTAAAAGCACATCTTTAGTTTCTTTTCAATTGCCCAAGGTGCCTAAACAGTGATAGATGAACATACATAAAAATAATACTGAAGACTGTAATAATCAGTTTAAGTACATAATTACTACTGGTTACTTTAATTCGTGAAGCCATGTTCAGATTCTAGCTCTTCTTCTGGATCCCACAGAAGACGTGGTGACCATAGGGTGACCATATGTCCCACCTTACCTAAGTCAATCTTGGTTTACACTTGTCCTGGCAGAATCATTAATAGTGTTACTTTGTACTCTCAAAAATGCACAAATTATGTAATAATACTATTGATCACGCATCTGTAAGGGGCTTCCCAGTAAATTCCAACATACAAAAAGTAATCTGTCTTTAGCAGTAAGTGAAAGCTTTGTGACAAAAGATGACCACAGAGTACAATGTTTACGTTGGATTACCTAAATATTACATTACTAATTGCTATTTCCTAAGACAGTTTATCTCTATATAAATTTGTCAACTCTGCCCTCTACTGTCTTAAAATAGAATTATGACATCATGCAGATAGCACTATTTTGGCTTCACTGATTGAAGCTGATTGTGTTGGTCCTGTTGATTACTTTAGACGGCTGGTCCTCAACTTTGCCTGTCACTATATTAGCTTTTAAAGATCTGCACTGCCTAAACCCCACCCCCAACCAATTAAATCAGAACCTTCGGTGATGAGACCCAAGTGTCAATTTTTTTAAGACTCCCCAGTTGCTACCAACATACAGTATAGGTTGATAAACATTACTTAGAATGTCAGATTAAATAGTCTATTGTGGCTCATTTAGTTTTTTGATTCCATAACCCAGATGATGCTATATTCCTAATCATGTCTGGAGAAGCCTTGGAGATCGGAAGTAAAAGATGAGCGTATCAGGACAAATCTATACCACGATTTGAAAAATGGCTTAAAAAAACATTCTAAGGGATTATGTCTTCCTTGGGTCTAAAAATATATTTTTTACTGATAACGATGACATATATGGAAAGTACCTGCTAGGAAATGAGTCTGTTCAGCCATCAGTTTTGTTGCCACAGCTCAGCCCTAATTTTCTGCTGCTGGAATTATCTGATGAAGAAGCTCCAAGATAGCCAAGAAAGTTGGATCAGAAGATAGGGGCAAATGAGGTAGAGCCCATGGTACTGAATGACTGCTTCCTTATTCCTGAACGTTCAGAGTTGTTAATGGAGTTTATCATATGGAAATGCACTGATGTGAAAGCCCAGGAAATCTGCTGGAGTAGAAGTTGCACTAATGAGAACATGACTAAATTAAGTCACTGGGGGGAAGTGAATCCCAAAGTAAATAAGAGAGAAAGGAGAAAGATACAGAAAAAAAGTCATTAATAATCAGCAAGAGAGAGATAGCTTTTGCAAAAAATTACAGAAGCAGGTTTTTAATAATAAGCTCAATGTTTACTTTCCACTTCCTTTTTCTAAAGTTCATCAGGAAAAGCTAATGATCTCGTGTTGAGATTGGCCCTTTTAGAAGAGGTTTTATTCCCCTTAAACTCTTAACCAAAACCGTGGGATGAGCCAGAAGTGTTGGCATGAGAAAAAAGGGATCATTTGGGAACTTTGATAGCGTGTGCCAGAGTAAAGATTCCTTGTGAAAACAGCAGAAGCCTCCTAATACTAAAAGGAGAGGAGAGGAAGATGCCTGTGACAGATGGTGAGGTCCTTGTACACCATGTCTGGGACTGCATTATTCAGTACTTCAATCCAGCCAAAGCAAGACACTTAGCATAAGTGAGGACAGTAGAGGTTTGGAAGAAGCATTAGGAATTATTCTAAGTGATTCTATCTGTGTTGGTTCTATTGTCTGTAGAACAACTACTGATACTTAAAAAAATTCTTTTGTAAGAAACGAATAGGGACAAAGTAAAAACATTTCCATAGATATATTAATTCATAAAAATGGTTCTTACTCTTTTCTCTGTAATAGACACCTGTGAATATGTGATGGAAGCTATGGACACTCTCCCCAGAGAAAAATGAACATTTTTATACATAATTTTACATACAGTTCCATCCTAGTCTAAAAACCCTAGACATACAGATGGCCAACACGTACATGAAAAGATGCTCAACATCACCAATTATCAGAAAAATGCAAATCAAAACCACAATGAGATATCACTCACATCTGTTACAACGGTTATTAGCAAAAAGACAAGAAATAACAAGTGTTGGTGAGGATGTAGAGAAAAGAGAACACTTGTGCTCTGTTGGTGGGAATGTAAATTGGTGTAGCCATATGAAAAGCAGTATGAAGATTCTTCAAAAAGTTAAAAATAGAACTACCATCTGACCCAGAAATTTTGCTTTTTAGTACCACTGGATATTTATCCAAAGAAAATGAAAACACTAACTCAAAAAGATATTTGCACTCCCATGCACAATAGCCAAGATATGGAAACAATATAACAGTGTCCATCAATGGATGAATGGATAAAGAAATGTGGAGGGCTTCCCTGGTGGTGCAGTGGTTGAGACTCCGCCTGCCGATGCAGGGGACACAGGTTCATGCCCCGGTCCGGGAAGATCCCACATGCCGCGGAGTGGCTAGGCCCGTGAGCCATGGCCGCTGAGCCTGCACGTCCGGAGCCTGTGCTCTGCAACGGGAGAGACCACAACAGTGAGAGGCCTGCGTATCGCAAGAAAAAAAAAAAGAAATGTGGAATATTTTTCAGCCATATAAAGAATGAAATCCATTTGTGACGATATGGATGGACCTTGACGACATTATGCTAAGTGAAATAAGTGAGACAAAGAAGATAACTACTGTATGATCTCATATATGGAATCTTAAAATAGAGAAACAGAAAAAACAAGATCATAGATACAGAGAACAAATTGGCTGCCAGAGGCGGAGGTAGGGGGTGGGACAAGTGGGTGAACGTGATCAAAAGGTACAAACTTTCAGTTATAAAGTAAATAAGTCCTGGGGATATAATGTACAGCATGGTGACTATAGTTAATAATACTGTTTTGCATATTTGAAAGTTGCTAAGAGAGTAGATCTTTTTTAATTTTTATTTTATTTTTGGCTGTATTGGGTCTTCATTGTTGTGTGTGGGCTTTCTCTAGTTGTGGCAAGTGGGGGCTACTCTTCATTGCGGTGTGTAGGCTTCTCATTGCGGTGTCTTCTCTTGTTGCAGAGCATTGGCTCTAGGCACGCAGGCTTCAGTAGTTGTGGCACATGGGCTCAGTAGTTGTGGCACACAGGCTTAGTTGCTCCTCGGCATGTGGGATCGCCCCGGACCAGGGCTCAAACCCGTGTCCCCTGCATTGGCAGGCGATTCTTAACCACTGTGCCACCAGGGAAGCCCCGAGAGTAGATCATAAAAGTTCTCATCACAAGAAAAACATTTGGAGGAGACCTTCAAGATGGTGGAGGAGTAGGACGTGGAGATCACCTTCTTCCCCACAAATACATCAGAAATACATCTACATGTGGAACAACTCCTACAGAACACCTACTGAACACTGGCAGGAGACCTCAGACTTCCCAAAAGGCAAGAAACTCCCCAAGTATCTGGCCATGTGGCTGACAGGGTCTTGGTGCTCCGGCCAGGTGTCAGGCTTGTGCCTCTGAGGTGGGAGAGCCAAGTTCAGGACATTGGTCCACCAGAGACCTCCTGGCTCTCCATAATATCAAACAGTGAAAGTTCTCCCAGAGATTTCCATCTCAACGCTAAGACCCAGCTCCACTCAATGACCAGCAAGCTACAGTGCTGGACACCCTAAGCCAAACAACTAGCAAGACAGGAACACAACCCCACCCATTAGCAGAGAGGCTGCCTAAAATCATAATAAGGTCACAGACACCCCAAAACACACCAACGGACATGATCCTGCCCAACAGAAAGACAAGATCCAGCCTCATCCACCAGAACACAGGCACCAGTCCCCTCCACCAGGAAGCCCACACAACACACTAAACCAACCTTACCCACTGAGGGCAGACACCAAAAACAACGGGAACTACGAACCTGCAGCCTGCGAAAAGGAGACCCAAACACAGTAAGTTAAGCAAAATGAGAAGACAAAGAAACATACAGCAGATGAAGGAGCAAGGTAAAAACCCACCAGACCAAACAAATGAAGAGGAAATAGGCAGTCTACCTGAAAAATAATTCAGAGTAATGATAGTAAACATGATCCAAAATCTTGGAAACAGAATAGAGAAAATACAAGAAACGTTTAACAAGGACCTAGAAGAACTAAAGAGCAAAGAAACAATGATGAGCAACACAATAAATGAAATTTAAAATTCTCTAGAAGGAACCAATAGCAGAATAACTGAGGCAGAAGAACGGATAAGTGACTTGGAAGATAAAATAGTGGAAATAACTACCACAGAGCAGAATAATAAAAGAATGAAAAGAATTGAGGACAGCCTCAGAGACCTCTGGGACAACATTAAACGCACCAACATTCGAATTATAGGGGTCCCAGAAGAAGAGAAAAGGAAAGGGTCTGAGAAAATATTTGAAGAGGTTATAGTTGAAAACTTCCCTAATATGAGAAAGGAAATAGATAATCAATCCAGGAAGTGCAGAGAGTCCCATACAGGATAAATTCAAGGAGAAACATGCTAAGACACACATTAATCAAACTATCAAAAATTAAATACAAAGAAAACATATTAAAAGAAGCAAGGGAAAAGCAACAAATAACATGGGAATCCCCATAACATTAACAGCTGATCCATCAGCAGAAACTCTGCAAGCCAGAAGGGGGGATAGGACATATTTACAGTGATGAAACGGAAAAACCTACAACCAAGAATACTCTACCCAGCAAGGATCTCATTCAGATTCAACAGAGAAATCAAAAGCTTTACAGACAAGCAAAAGCTAAGAGAATTCAGCACCCCCAAACCAGCTTTACAACAAATGCTAAGGGAACTTCTCTAGGCAGGAAACACAAGAGAAGGAAAAGACCTACAAAAACAAACCCAAAACAATTAAGAAAATGGTAATAGGAACATACATATCGATAACTCTCTTAAATGTAAATGTATTAAATGCTCCAACCAAAAGACATAGATTGGCTGAATGGATACAAGAACAAGACCTGTATGTATGCTGTCTATAGGAGAACCCACTTCAGACCTAGGGGCACATACAGACTGAAAGTGAGGGATGAAAAAAGATTCCATGCAAATGGAAATCAAAAGAGAGCTGGAGTAGCAATTCTCATATCAGACAAAATAGACTTTAAAATAAAGACTATTACAAGAGACAAAGAAGGACACTATATAATGATCAAGGAATCAATCCAAGAAGAAGATATAACAATTATAAATATATATGCACAGAACATAGGAGCACCTCAATACATAAGGCAAATGCTAACAGCCATAAAAGGGGAAATCGACAGTAACACAATCATAGTAGGGGACTTTAACCCCCCACTTTCACATATGGACAGATCATCCAAAAATAAATAAATAAGGAAACACAAGCTTTAAATGATACATTAAACAAGATGGACTTAATTGATATTTATAGGACATTCCATCCAAAAACAACAGAATACACTTTCTTCTCAAGTGCTCATGGAACATTCTCCAGGATAGATCATATCTTGGGTCACAAATCAAGCCTTGGTAAATTTAAGAAAATTGAAATCATATCTAGTGTCTTTTCGAACCACAACGCTATGAGACTAGATATCAATTACAGGAAAAAATCTGTAAAAAATACAAACACATGGAGGCTAAACAATACAGTACTAAATAACCAAGAGATCACTGAAGAAGTCAAAGAGGAAATCAAAAAATACCTAGAAACAAATGACAATGAAAACATGACGACCCAAAACCTATAGGATGCAGCAAAAGCAGTTCTAAAAGGGAAGTTTATAGCAATACAATCCTACCTCGAGAAACAAGAAACATCTCAAGTAAACCACCTAACCTTACACCTACAGCAATTAGAGAAAGAAAAACAAAAAAACCCCCAAAGTTAGCAGAAGGAAAGAAATCATAAAGATCAGATCAGAAATAAATGAAAAAGAAATGAAGGAAACAATAGCAAAGATCAATAGAACTAAATCTGGTTCTTTGAGAAGATAAGCAAAATTGATAAAACATTAGCCAGACTCATCAAGAAAAAAAGGGAGAAGACTCAAATCAATAGAATTAGAAATGAAAAAGGAGAAGTAACAACTGACACTGCAGAAATACAGAAGATCACGAGAGATTACTACAAGCAACTCTATGCCAATAAAATGGACAACCTGGAAGAAATGGACAAATACTTAGAAAAGCACAACCTTCCAAGATTGAACCAGGAAGAAATAGAAAATATAAACAGACCAATCACAAGCACTGAAATTGAAACTGTGATTAAAAATCTTCCAACAGGGGCCTTCCCTGGTGGCGCAGTGGTTGAGAGTCTGCCTGCCGATGCAGGGGACACGGGTTCGTGCCCCAACCTGGGAAGATCCCACATGCCACAGAGCGGCTGGGCCTGTAAGCCATGGCTGCTGAGCCTGCACGTCCGGAGCCTGTGCTCCACAATGGAACAGGCCACAGGAGTGAGAGGCCCGCGTACTGCCAAAAAAAAAAAAAATCTTCCAACAAACAAAAGCCTAGGACCAGATGGATTCACAGGCGAATTCTATCAAACATTTAGAGAAGAGCTAACACCTATCCTTCTCAAACTCTTCCAAAATATAGCAGAGGGAGGAACCACTCCCAAACTCATTCTATGAGGCCACCATCACCCGGATACCAAAACCAGACAAGGATGTCACAAAGAAAGAAAACTACAGACCAATATCACTGATGAACATAGATGCAAAAATTCTCAACAAAATACTAGCAAACAGAATCCAGCAGCACATTAAAAGGATCATACATCATGATCAAGTGAGGTTTACCCCAGGAATGCAAGGATTCTTCAATATACACAAATCAATCATTGTAATACACCATATTAAAAAACTGAAGGAGAAAAACCATATGATTGTCTCAATAGACGCAGAAAAAGCTTTTGACAAAATTCAACACCCATTTATGATAAAAACCCTCTAGAAGGTAAGCGTAGAGGGAACTTACCTCAACATAATGAAGGCCATATATGACAAACCCACAGCCAACATCGTTCTCAGTTGTGAAAAACTGAAAGCATTTCCTCTAAGATCAGGAACAAGACAAGGTTGTCCACTTTCACCACTATTACTCAACATAGTTTTGGAAGTTTTAGCCACAGCAATCAGAGAAGAAAAAGAAATAAAAGGAATCCAAATCGGAAAAGAAGAAGTAAAGCTATCACTGTTTGCAGATGACATGATACTATACATAGAGAATCCAAAGATGCTACCAGAAAACTACTAGAGCTGATCAATGAATTTGGTAAAGTAGCAGGATACAAAATTAATGCACAGAAATCGCTTGCATTCCTATACACTAATGATGAAAAATCTGAAAGAGAAATTAAGGAAACACTCCCATCTGCCGTTGTAACAAAAGAATAAAATACCTAGGAATAAACCTACCTAAGGAGACAAAGAACCTGTATGCAGAAAACTGTAAGACATTGATGAAAGTAATTAAAGATGATACAAACTGATGGAGAAATATACCATGTTCTTGGATTGGAAGAATCAATATTGTGAAAATGACTATACTACCCAAAGCAATCTACAGATTCAATGCAATCCCTATCAAACTACCAATGGCATTTTTCACAGAACTAGAACATAATATTTCACAATTTGTATGGAAACACAAGAGACCCCGCATAGCCAAAGCAATCTTGAGAAAGAAAAATGGAGCTGGAGGAATCAGGCTCCCTGACTTCAGACTATACTACAAAGCTACAGTAATCAAGACAGTATGGTAGTGGCACAAAACCAGAAAGATAGATCAATGGAACAGGATAGAAAGCCCAGAGATAAACCCACGCACCTATGGTCAACTAATCTATGACAAAGGAGGCAAGGATATACAATGGAGAAAATACAGCCTCTTCAATAAGTGGTGCTGGGAAACCTGGACAGGTACATGTAAAAGAATGAAATTAGAACACTCCCTAACACCATACACAAAAATAAACTCAAAACGGATGAAAGACCTAAATGTAAGGCCAGACACTATCAAACTCTTAGAGGAAAACATAGGCAGAACACTATGACATAAATCACAGCAAGATCCTTTTTGACTCACCTCCTAGAGAAATGGAAATAAAAGCAAAAATAAACAAATGGGACCTAATGAAACTTCAAAGCTTTTGCACAGCAAAGGAAACCATAAACAAGACAAAAAGTCAACCCTTAGAATGGGAGAAATTATTTGCAAATGAAGCAACTGACAAAGGATTAATCTCCAAAATTTATAAGCAGCTCATGCAGCTCAATATCAGAAAAACAAACAACCCAATCCAAAAATGGGCAGAAGACCTAAACAGACATTTCTCTAAAGAAGATATACAGATTGGCAACAAACACATGAAAGAATGCTCAACATCACTAATCATTAGAGAAATGCAAATCAAAACTATAATGAGGTATCACCTCACACCAGTCAGAATGGCCATCGTCAAAAAATCTACAAACAATAAATGCTGGAGAGGGTGTGGAGAAGAGGGAACCCTCTTGCACTGTTGGTAGGAATGTAAATTGATACAGCCACTATGGAGAACAGTATGGAGGTTCCTTAAAAAACTAAAAATAGAACTACCATACGACCCAGCAATCCCACTACTGGGCATATACCCTGAGAAATTCATAATTCAAAAAGAGTCATGTACCACAGTGTTCATTGCAGCTCTATTTATAATAGCCAGGACATGGAAGCAACCTAAGTGTCCATCGACAGATGAATGGATAAAGAAGATGTGGCACATATGTACAATGGAATATTACTCAGCCATAAAAAGAAACAAAAAAGAAACAAAATTGAGTTATTTGTAGTGAGGTGGATGGACCTAGAGTCTGTCATACAGAGTGAAGTAAGTCAGAAAGAGAAAAACAAATACCATATGCTAACACATATATATGGAATTAAAAAAAAAAAAGGTTCTGAAGAACCTAAGGGCAGGACAGGAGTAAAGACGCAGACGTAGAGAATGGACTTGAGGATATGGGGAGGGGGAAGGGTAAGCTGGGACAAAGTGAGAGAGTGGCAAGGACATATATACACTACCAAATGTAAAATAGATAGCTAGTGGGAAGAAGCTGCATAGCACAGGGAGATAAGCTCAGTGCATTGTGAACACCTAGAGGGGTGGGATAGGGAGGATGGGAGGGAGATGCAAGAGGGAGGAGATATGGGGATATGTATAGCTGATATGTATATGTATAGCTGATTCACTTTGTTATAAAGCAGAAACTAACACACCATTGTAAAGCAATTATACTCCAGTAAAGATGTTAAATACATAAATAAAAAAATAAAAAATTTGGTAACTATGGTGACAGATTTTAACTAGACTTATTGTGGTGATCATTTCACAATATATACAAATATTGTTATACAAATATATATCAATATATATGATATTTGTATATATGTTTGTGTGATATGCAAATATCGAAACATTGTTATACCCCTGAAACTGATAGAATGTTATATGTCAATTATACCTCAATTTTAAACAAGAACATGATTTATAAAACAACCCTCTGCAAATGGATTTATCATTAAAATTATTATTTTAAAACATTTATCAAGAGCTATGTACATAAATCCTTAAGTTGAACATGACGTACACACTAGGTTAAACAATAGAAAGTTCCTCTGTCTATAATTAATAATTATAATCTTTATAATTTATTTATAATTCAACATATAATGTCATGGTAGCCATGTAAAGGACATGCAGTCGCTACATGAAAAATAAAAACATTTGCATCTTCATGGCGTCAGGTAAGGACATGCTGAGAGGTGGTGGGCAAAGGCAGAGTTATTTAAGGGTCCATGACCTCTTTTCAGTACAGTCAGGGAATTTTTTTTTTTAATGTATTGAATGCCCCAAGTGCAAGGCATAGTACTAGACCCTGGAGAGGATCAAAGATGAGGACATATGACTTTTGTCCTCGGACTGCATTCACTCTCGTAGGGTGGAGATAGGAAAAGCACACAAACGACTCTAATGTAATGCAGACTCTGGTAAATGCCCTATACAAATTACAAACACAATATTTTGGGGAAGGGTTCAGATAGCAAGATCACATTGAACAGGACATGGAAAATGACCCCACACCTTCTTGTACCTTCCTCTCTGTGGGAAGCCCCTGTTGTTTTCACAGAGAAATTTACGTGGCCACTCCAGATAGAAAGACAAAGTGAGTCCCTCTTTTTCATGGCTGTAAATCAATTCGAATATAAGGAAATTGTGAATATTAAGACAGAAAGGGTAAGCCAATGCCATACTGTGGCTGGCTTTAAAAGCCAGGGTGAGGAGCCTGTACCTAATTCAGTTGACAATGGGAATTTGTTGAAGGCTTTTAAGCAAGGCACAGATAGGATCAGGACTGTGCTTTAGGAAATTAATCTGGCAGCGGTGCTTAGGAAAGCTGGAGTGGAGAGACAGAGACAGGTTATTATAGCAGTCAAGGTGAGAAGTATTGTGGACCTAGGATGGTGGCCGAGGAAGTAGAAAGCAGGATGGATGTCAGGCTGTGAAATTTGTAGGCCACTGAAGGTTTTTAACTGGGGGTTGATTGGGGGATTTAGAGAACCTCCCAAAAAACAAAACAAAACAAATCTCCTTGGTGTTTTAGAGCTATCCTCTCCTAACTTAAATGTCTGCCCCAGCTACAGATACATATAGTTTCTGCCTGAACAGAAAGGGGCCCCGTCTATGTGGAAGAGATCAGGTCCATTTTCATCACCTGTTGATGACTAACTGTTGAATTCTTACCAGTTCTCTTCCTATCTATATTTTCTTCCTCCCTTGCCCTAGTAAGCTTCTTGCTTGGAATTCAGAAGAAGAAAGGTACTATGAGCAGTTTTAAAATATCAGAATTTATTCTAAGCAAATAAAGTGCTATCTACAGTCTAACACAGAACATAAATTCCTTATCGTATTCTTTTAAAAAATCCTTCCTTAATCCGGGCTTATCCTTGAATTTTCGTCATATTTATTTCCTCCCTTTACTGCCAAATTTCTCACAAGATCAGCCTTCATTTATTATGTCCCTTGAATCATCATCTCTCATGCCTTAACCCTTATAACATGGAGCCCATTTCCACAATTACAATCAAATCATAAACTCCAAAGAACCATGTCATCCTCACCATCAAAAACTATGAATTTTCTCAGTCTTAGTCCTTCTTGACCTCCTCTTTGACCAACATTTGGTTCTGTAAATCAACCTCTCAAGCTTGAAACTTTCTTTTCCTTTGGTCCTCTTGACTACACACTGTTCTGTTTCCTTCCACCTCTGGGATCTCTATTCTGCAATCTTGACAAGTTGTATTCCTTCCTACTCTACAAAGTA
The DNA here is from genome assembly GCF_964374135.1 of Grampus griseus. Classification (NCBI taxonomy): domain Eukaryota; kingdom Metazoa; phylum Chordata; class Mammalia; order Artiodactyla; family Delphinidae; genus Grampus; species Grampus griseus. The sequence continues at coordinate 36,732,737 of NC_139018.1, read as the reverse complement.
TAATTGCAACCCAAGTGATAATTTGGGCTGTCTGCTATTTCTGATCTTGAAGGAGAAAACTTTTTCATTCAATTATTCAACACTCCACAGGGTTCCTACATCCATATCTCTAGCCGTCACTATCTATCTCAGTTCCAATCTAATACTTCCTGTTGGACATTTCCAAATGGATATCTCAAACTCATCATGTCTGGAGGAGAGCTCCTCTATCCCCTCCAAAAGCTAAGTTCTCTCAACTCTGCCACATTCATCAATGATCCTATCATTTTCTCAGTACTCAGGTTCTAAATCTTGAGTCACTCTTGATTGTTCCCTCTCCTTGCATCATTACCCAGTTACCAACACACTATCAATCCTGTCTTTGCAAACTCTCTCAAATCCGTCTCCTCATATTCCTTTCTACTGCCGCCACTATATACTCTTATCACGTCTCTCTTAGGTGTTTCCAACACTTCTGAAACAAGTTCTTCTCCTTCTTTCTTCTCCTTTCAGTACACTGAACACGTTACTTGGGAATATTAATCTTCCAAAACCATTTTGTTGTAGGTATTATTTCCTGCTCAAAACTCTTCAGTTAAATTCCAACCCACCACAGGATAAAACTTAAATTTCTTGATCTAGCATTTAATATTCTCCACAGTCTGTGTTTTGTTTGCTTCTATTCTTACCTCACACAAATCCTCTACACAAATTCCCTTCTCCAACTACAGCAATCTTCCAATTGCTCCCCAAATAAGACATATCCTTAGAGCCAACACTTGCACAACCCAGAGAGCACCATTCACAGAAACATAATGTGAATGGTATCCCCGGAATCTGGGCCATGGCTGTCTTTATTCCCACATCCATGGTGGTACCTTTGTTCTTGGTATTCTCCTGTAGAACGCTCTCTTCTTGCCTCTGCCCTAACTCTTCCTTCAAGGCCCAGCTCAGGTTCTGCCAGTTCCATGAACTCCCCACCAAGTTCCTTAGCCATAGATAATGACTCCCTCCCCTTAGTTCTTAGATCACTGGTCTATACACAATTTAATTTACCATCTAAACTGTGATGTTTGAGAGTTACAGGGGACACAATTACTCTGGAACAACAGGCATAAACTGGGACAAACTGAGGCATATGATCAGCTACTTATATATTACTCATTCGGCACTCAGTATGTGTCGTCTGGAAGGTTCTGTTTCTTTGTTAAAGTGAATGTATATATTTAAGTGTACATGCCTTATCTCCTCAAGACAGTAAATCCTCTGAGTAAAAATCACGTATTCTCCCTCTGTGTTCACCTGGTGCCTGGCCAGTGTCTCACATATAGTATACTCTAAAAATTGTTTGTTCATCATGATGATGTCTTCACTGTTATTTAGCAGTGAAACTTGGGCTAGGAGTGAACTGACAAAAGTTATAAATTCATCCAATTATGTTTCTGGCAGGAAGACAAAATTCTCTGTGACCCTAGAAAGATATATTTACATCAAAAAATTTCCTCAAGATTTTGGTGAGGGTTAGGTCACGGCCTCTGTCATACGATTCTGCCTTGTTGCCTGTTACTTAGGAATGTCCTTGCCCTCTATCTTGACAGCATCCTCTTTCCATTGCTCCGTCATGACGCCACACAGAAGAAAGCTGACAGCTCCAACCAGAGGCTTTATATAACTCACATCAAAGTAAAACCACATCTAAGAAGATGCTGCTGTGACTAACTAACCTGAAACCAAATATTTGGAAGTTTTGATTTGCTTGACTTGCTTTGCTTAATTAACATCTGCCTCCCGTTTAGCATCATCCCTGCTAAACTACCAATAACCAAAGGAGGAAAAGGAAGAAGGCCTAAGAACAGAAAAAGGCAGCAGGCAGTCATGATAGCTTAGGCTCCAAAAATAAACTAAAACACAAACTGAAAAATGAAAGACATGTGGGAAAGAAATAATTAGGACAGAATCATCTCTCAGGAGTAAATATGTAATGGAGAGTCATATTACCAAAGAGCATCAAGTCCAAATCACATGGAGGAGGGCTTCCATGGTGGCGCAGTGGTTGAGAGTCCGCCTGCCGATGCAGGGGACGCGAGCTCGTGCCCCGGTCCGGGAAGATCCCTACATGACGCAGAGCGGCTGGGCCCGTGCGCCATGGCCGCTGAGCCTGCGCATCCGGAGCCTGTGCTCCGCAACGGGAGAGGCCACAACAGTGAGAGGCCCGCGTACCGCAAAAAAAAAAAAAAAATCACATGGGGGTATGGGGGCATATTGAAAATTTCCTGGAAGGAAAACCATTTCATTCAAACTACTGATGGTTTGGGGCTTACTAAAATGCCTCTTGCCAAGTAGGTGACCAGCATCAGGCAGCATTTATCTGTTTTTACACGGAATAATGCAAGGAAGTTTGCCCTGGATTACTTTTCTAAAACTTGGTTCTCAGAGAGATTTCATCTGTACGTCTTTGTCCTAGCATTTCCCCTTCTATCAGGTAGCAATCTCTCAGCCCCTCCTGACATCAGCAGTCTTAATAAACATAGTAACCTAACTAGGGAGTCTCTAAATGTTCTCCAGAGTTTGAGGAAGAGCTCTTTGGAAAAGATGACTCCCAAATATTCCCAGAGATGCCCTTCTTCCTTCTACTTAGGATATTTTTATACCTAGACCTCTCTGGGAGTATTGAATATATTACCTCTTAGAGTTCCCAAACCTTTCATTTCATTATCTCAAATAGAGTCACCATCTGTTTTGGAAAATTTAAGCCAGAAATAGGCAGCTAATGGCAGATGTGCTACTGAAATGTATTTCTCATCCCCTTTGTCCAATCATTTGGCTTCCTTTTCCCTTTCTCTCTCATTCCCCTCTTTCTGCTTGAGATTTTATTTATTCTATTCTCCCACACCATCTTTCCTCAGATATATTTAGGGCCTTTGATACCAGGCAGGGCCCAATACTGTTGATTTAAGCATTGATCTTCTTAGATGCAGAGTTCTATATTAGATAACTTCTTGAGAGTCCTTCTACCTCTGGGGTTCTCTGGGGCTTCAGTTAATTACGATACCTTGATTACTACCCACTTGCTCTTATATCTTTATTAGATTCTCTGGACTCATTTTCATCGATATAGCTAACATGTATTGAATACTTAGTACATATATCAGACCCTGTGCTAAGTAGATTATCTCCTTTAATTCACTCAGCAACTAGATGAGGTAGATGTATTCCCAGTTTGCAAATGAGGAAAAAGGCACAGAGAAGTTAAGTACCTTGCTCAATGTGACACAGATAATAAGCACCAGAGCTAGGATGTGAATCCACATCTGTATGTCTTCACACAACCACTTTGGTGGAAAACGTGATGCTGATATATAATAGGAAAAATGGTAAGCAATTTAAAAATTCAATACAGGGACTTCCCTGGCGGGCCAGTGGTTAAGACTCCACACTTCCACTGCAGGGGGCGAGGGTTTGCTCCGTGGTCAGGGAACTAAGATCCCACATGCTGCGGAACACGGCCAAGAAATAAGAAAAAAAAATTTTTTATTACATGTTAACTTCCACCAGGGCTGCGTTATGCATAATTATAAAGTCAGCCGCCCCTGACTTAAGGGTTAAAACTTTATCCTTCACTTGAATGCTACCTACTTTATAGACCAGCCTTCCAAACTTGTCTTCCCATTCCTCTGTATCTTTGCACATGTTGTTCCCCCGTCTAGAGAACACCCTGCCCAACAGCCACTAATGTCCACCAGTGCTTAAGTCTGATGAAATATCAACTCTTCTGGAAAATCTTTGCTGACACTGTGTCCCTTCTCACTCCAGCCTCTCCCATGTTGAAATGCTTGCCCTTTCTCTGGGTCCCAATAGCATCCCTAAGAGCAATTATGACACTATATTGTTAGAATTGGGATTTCTTTCCCCCCAGATTGTAAGCTGCTTGAAGGCAGGTAGGGAACGGGCACGCCAAATATTACATGAATTGAATCAAATTGAATCCCTGAGCTTTAATGTTATAATATTACTTCTTCCAGGTGTATTTACATTTTGAGCACCATGTAAAATTTTGTGATGGAAGATTCTTTGATGTAAGCATCTCAAGTATTAACTGAATTGGTGAGAAAGGACAAAGAAACCACACTGGTAGGAGAGTCACCTACTCCCTCCAACCCAAACCAACAAACCATTATGGATCAAATTACCCACAAAAGAAAAAGTAGTGTATAGAATCAATTGAAGTCAGAAAAGACATTGTTAAATCTCTAGGAATGAGGTGACTAACTGAACTCTAAATTTACAGATCATTTCCTAGAGAGCAATGAGGTGTTAAGTTGAATGATATTAGGGCAGTTTGTTCTCTTTGTTGAGGCATCTGTTCCTTAGGCAGAATCTTCCTTTTGGTGGGCACAGCATGTATATATGACTTAGCAATAAATTCTTGGTGAGTAATTGAAGAAGAGGATATTGGATTAAATTTTTTTTTGAACCAAAACTCCTTCTCCTAAAAAAAATATTTGTTTTTAAAATCTTTGAAAGCAAATGACCCGGAGTGAACACAGTGAAGTCTAAATGAGACAGGTGAAATGGTGGCTGCTTTGGGCCATGAAATTGGGAGTAAGGTGGTAGGATGGGTGAAACTGTGTGTTCAGCTTTTGCAACCAATCAAAAAACATTACTGAGTACCCACTATCTGTCAGGCATAATGCTAGGAGCTGGGAAACAGGCATCATTCTCAAGAAGCTCAGAGTCAAGTGGTGACTGTGCCTTCTATAATAGAAGAATGAATTAAGTGTGATTATAGGAAACTAATAGCCAGTCTTGGAAGAGGTGATGTTTGAACCATGTCTGAGAGACTGAATATAACTTCAACAGGCAGAGAAAGGGCCATTCTGGGCACAGGGAGCAGCACACAAAAAGCTCAAAAGGAGACTTGGAAGAATTTGGTACGGTAGGGCCATGAGAAGTTTGGGGAGGGAATTCCTTGGTGGTCCAGTAGTTAGGACTCTGAGCTTCCAATGGTGGGGGCCCGGGTTAGATTCCTGGTCAGGATCCCACAAGTGCAGCAAAAAAAAAAAAAAAAGTTGGGGGAAGCTACAAATAGGAAATGTGTGATGACAAAGAATGGACAGCAAAAGGAGATGTGGGAAGTAGCAGGACATGAAGTGAGAGAAGTAGACTGGGACCAAATTTTAAAAGGTTTTGAATGTTGTAGTAAGGAACTTGGTCTTTATCCTGAAGGCAATAGGGAATCTCAGAGCTTTTAAAGTGATATGAGATTGATTCTATTACATTCTTGGCACTGTCTTACATAGTTGTTTAATAATATGCCTCACAGGACTTGCCTCATGGTGCAGTGGTGAAGAATCCGCCTGCCAATTCAGGGGACACGGGTTCGAGCCCTGGTCTGGGAAGATCCCTCATGCCGCAGAGCAACTAAGCCCGTGTGCCACAACTACTGAGCCCGCGTGCCTAGAGCCAGTGCTCTGCAACAAGAAAAGCCACCACATGAGAAGCACGCGCACCGCAGTGAAGAGTAGCCTCCACTCCCTGCAACTAGAAAAAGACTGCGTGCAGCAGTGAAGACCCAGTGCAGCCAAAAATAAATAAATTTTTAAAAAATATATGCCTCAGTTCTCTCAGACTTTGGTATATACTTTCTCATTAATTCTCAAAGATGATTTTGTCAAGAGAAAAAAGTACAAGGAACCAGCAATAGGGTTGGGAATTGTTGATTAGGTATGAACCCAAAGTAGCACTTACAGAGAAGGCTCCTGCCTCTTTGTGCCTTTAGGTAACTTTCTAAGACTGGAGAAGCCTATCTAGCTCTTTCTAACTTCCTGGAGGAGGCTTTTTGCTCTCTCCCCATCTCCTGTGGTTTCCCTCCCTAGCACAATTCTTCCCCCACGGTGTCCTCTCCAACATGTTCCCTCAGTCTTTTCAAGTGCACCCAAACCACCTTGTACAAATTAGTCAAAGTACACGGTCTCATATTACCCAATTCAGCTAGACACAGATTCACACATTGGGCAGGCTATTAGTCATTACCAATCCCCTCTTCCTAATTTAATATCCTCTCTTCTACAACCTCGTGCTTATGGCCAGAGTTCTTTTTCTTGGCACCCTTGAGTCATATGTATATACTCATATACCTAAAACATTTGTGTATCATTTTATAAAGTAACCCTGTAGGGTAGTTATATTCATTATTTTCATTATTTTCATTATTTTACAGACGAGAACATTGACGCCCAGCCAATAAGTAGACTTGCTTATGGTCCTACTTTTATTAAGATACAATTAGGACTGGAATCTAACATTTTAACTTTATTTAATTTATTTTTATTTTTTTAAGATTTTTTTTTTAATGTGGACTTTTTTTTTTTTTTTAAGTCTTTACTGAATTTGTTACAGTATTGCTTCTGTTTTATGTTTTGGTTTTTTGGCTACGAGGCATGTGGGATCTTAGCTCCCCAACCAGGGATCGAACCCGCACCCCCTGCATTGGAAGGCAAAGTCTTAACCACTGGACCACCAACGAAGTCCCTAAAGTTTTAACTTTATATCATCATGTTATTTCCCAAGTATACCATGCAGCGTCTATGTACCCCTTCTCCATTCCAAGTCAAAATTAACCAAGCTTTTTGACTCCTGTGGATTTTGTGCCTGAATTTCCTGGAAGCAAACCCTCCCTCTGCTGGCCATTCTCCAGGACAAAATAGAAGCCTCTTGACTTCCCTTTCCTCACTCCCTCAGGTTCTCCGAACATTCCAAACTCCTTCACCTCTCAGAGTCGACATAGGTAGGAGAGAACAAAAGTCTGTTCTGAGTCTTACTATATTCTTGGGGCACACATTAGAAATAGAATAAGATAAAAGCATATCTAAGACCCTCTTACATTTTGATTATTAAATCCATCCCAATCCATGTAAGATTTGAGGGATAATATTTCCCCAAAGGCTACTACATCAGAGATTTTGACATAAATCATTAAAATTGCATATGGAAATGATCATTTGTATGTGAAAAAAAAAGTGAGGAGAGCTGAAGAAAACAGAATAAAATGAAACAGTAGCTATTCCATTGCTTTTTTTTTTTAACATCTTTATTGGAGTATAATTGCTTTACAATGGTGTGTTAGTTTCTACTGTATAACAAAGTGGATCAGCTATATTTATACATATATCCCTATATCCTCTCCCTCTTGCATCTCCCTCTCACTCTCCCTATCCCACCCCTCTAGGTGGCCACACAGCACCAAGCTGATCTCCCTGTGCAATGCAGCTGCTTCCCACTAGCTATCTATCTTACATTTGGTAGTGTATATATGTCAATGCTACTCTCTCACTTCATCCTATTCCCTTGTTTTTTAATGCCATGTATTTAAAAGCCAGAGTTTATAACCTCAATAGCTATGAGAACCATAAAGGGAAGAAAGTACAATTTGGCTACTGAACTGAAAAAAAAGAAGGCCAGCCCTGAACTTTCATAAGCTCTGTTGTACCTGCTTTCAGCCAGGCTCACGTGGGCTCACAGGGTCAACCCAGGATTGCTGCTAATTCATTCACCCCAGGCAGGTGAGGCCAGGTAAATACCACTCCTACTTCACCACTCCTACTTCACACTTTCCTCGAGACAATGGAAGGAATGACACATACCATTCCCTTCTGGGAATGACACTTACCCAGAGAACTTCACTGGGTGGATAGCGTTTAGCTCTTGAATTTTTGTGCCTATGAATAAGATGACCTTTTTATTCACTTGCTCATTTTAGTAACAAGATACTATATCACTCTGGGAAGGTAAAAACGATGCTGGTAAATATGTAGATTGCCTTTCATGCCTCAGAAAATTAAATCAGTTCATGCCAAAAACCTACTCTTTGAGATCTTTGACTGCAGCGTAATTTTCTATTTGTTTAATTGTTAAAATTATACATGTTTTTTATTAGTGATGAGGCAGAAAGCTATACATCTCCCCCTTGTGGTTCCTGTTAGGGTCTGCCTTTCCATGTCCAATTTCTACCAGTTCCAAGCAATCCCAATAAAATGCTAAAATAATCCTCCTAAACCACAGTTCTGTTATTACTCTCCTGCTCAAACTCTCAGGGGCTCCCTGTTACATGCAGAGTAAAATCCAAACTCCTTGCATTTGTCCCCCTGGAATTCGTATACTAAAACTCTCTGCTTTTTGAAATCCTACATATTCTTCAAGCCCTAAATTCCTCTTTCCCAATCCCTCACCTGGAAATAGTCTTTCCATTTTGTGCTCTTATAACACAATCTGCCAGTAATTATAGGTATTTGTGCTCATTTTATCTCTCAGACTCTATTGTGAAGATCTGGAGAGTAGGAAAGGACAAAGTCTTTCTCATCTTTCTGTTGTTGCCACCGTTCCTTGCAGTGAAGGCACTCAACAAATGTCTATAGAACTGAATAAAACAGATACAGTGGTTAGTAAAATTAAGTCTGCATTAGGCTTTAAAAACAGGTGACACAGGACTTCCTTGGTGGTGCAGTGGTTGGGAGTCCGCCTGCCAATGCAGGGGACAAGGGTTCAATCCCTGGTCTGGGAGGATCCCACATGCAGAGCAAGCCTATGCGCCACAACTACTGAGCCTGCACTCTAGAGCCCGTGAGCCACAACTACTGAGCCTGCACACCACAACTACTGAAGCCCGTGCACCTAGAGCCCGTGCTCCGCAACAAGAGAAGCCACTGCAATGAGAAGCCCACACACTGCAACAAAGAGTAGGCCCCGCTCGCCGCAGCTAGAGAAAAACCAACACAGCCAAAAATAAATTAATTAAAATTAAATAAAGTTGCTGGAATAATTATGACACATTTAAAAGTGGATCAAGAGAGAACTGCATAGACCAGCCCCATCCAGTAGAAATATAATTTGTGTAATTTTCAATTTTCTGGTAGCCAGATTAAAGAAAGGAAACAGGTGAAATTAATTTTAATAATATATTTTATCACAATTATTTCAACATGTATCAATATAAAAATTACTAATGAAATAGTTTACCTTGTTTATACTGTCTTCCAAATCTAGTGTGCAGGATGTACTTACAACACATCTCAGTTCAGTCTGCCACATTAAAAGTGCGTTATAGGGCTTCCCTGGTGGCGCAGTGGTTGAGAGTCCACCTGCCGATGCAGGGGACACGGGTTCGTGCCCCGGTCTGGGAAGATCCCACATGCCGCGGAGCAGCCGGACCCGCGAGCCATGGCCGCTGAGCCTGCGCGTCCGGAGCCTGTGCTCCGCAACGGGAGAGGCCACAGCAGTGAGAGGCCTGCATACCGCAAAAAAAAAAAAAAAAAAAAAAGTGCTTCATAGCCACACGTGGCTACTGGCTACTGTATTAAAAAGGTGCTGAGCCCAGGGTAGGAACTGAGTCTAGTCCTGGCTGACTACTGAGTGATTTTGTTACCCTAGACAAGACCTTTAACCACTGTTTCCTTGGTTTCCTCATCTGAAAAGGAAGACACATAGAGAGATAGAAACACGTTTCCCATTGCTTTGTCCTCCAGAGGACTCTGGAATGGTCATTTATTATTAACATTTTGTGTTTTCACGAGATTCTCTGCAGAACTGTAAGTGCCTCTTACCAAACACTTCATTTATTGCTTGTTCCCCTGCCAAGATCTGAACTATCACTCCCACTGCCCTAAGAAATGGTACGGAAAGGTACCCAAATTGTAATTTCAGCTTTATATATGGAGTAAGCTGAAGCAGCAAAAAACAATTCCCTTTCTTGTGTATTGCGACTTGGCTTTCTGTCAGCCTAGACTCAGGAAGGCGCCTGTTGGAACTTTGCTCGGTCCAAGATCCCTTTCCCTTTCCTCTCTCTCGGAAGGTTTCTAAAGTCCTACCCTTTGCCGTCGGTTGTTGTCTGGGAGACCAGACCCAGCCCTAACAATAGTTGCTAAGGGGCGGAGACTTGGAATTAGCTCAAGACCCAACACTCCAGGGTGAGTACTCTGGGCGCATGCGGCGACTTTCTCTGAGCTCTCGCGAGGTTTCCTCTTCCCGGAAGAAGCGGAGGAACTTTCCCGTTAACTGCGTCGCGATGTGTGGGGACTGTGTGGAGAAGGAATATCCCAACCGGGTGAGCGAGTGGGCGCCGAGAACTTCCCTCTCCTTTGGCCCATGGCCGCCCCTGAGGCTTCTCATATCCCCGGCCGGCCTTCATGGGAGGCCGGGCGCGGGGCGGACTCAGCCGCTCCGCCCCATCCAGTGACGCGGCAGCTGTATGTAGGCACTTGACAGCGGGGATGGCCTGCAGCCGTCGGTTCCTGCTGATCCCCGCTCTGGCGACTGATAGCAGCCGTCACCCCATTTCTCTTGAGCTCCAAGGGGAAAACAAATGAAACCCTACCACCACCAGCAACCCAGTCGACAACAGAGGGACACCCCCATCTCTACCCTGGTCTCATCCTCAAGCTTCATTTGATAACGTTCAGTGCTCTTCCTGAATTCTAGCGCTGGAAGGGACCTCTTAGGTCATCTATTCTAACCCAATTTTGCAGATGAAACTAATGCCTAGAGAGGGGAAATCACTTGGCGAAGTGCACATTCTAGTTTGTGTGAGAGCCAAGACTAGAACTCAGGTTTCCAGGCTGTTACTTTCTTTTAAATCTCTGTTCCTTTCAAGCTCAGGAGATTGAGAAGTTTGTTTACTCTCATTCATTCAAGGTATACTTACTGAACGTTTGTATGCGTGTAACTAGATTACTTTGCCAGGCCAGAAAGGGATACCCAAGAAGAAATAAAAGGCAGCTTCCGTGCTGCCAAAGAGCTTACATTTTACGGGAGCACGTGATTAACAAAAAATGACTAGTACGGTCCATTAATGCTATTCCGGTTTAGAGAAAGGGGAGAGCAATAGAGGATAGCGCTGTTCTCCCAACAGAAAGGTGGACTTCAGTTGGGACTTGAAGGATAGGTGTGACTAGGGTAGAAGAGGAAAGGAGGAGCTGATGCTGGGGGAAAATAACAAGAACAAGGATTCTCATATTGGTTGGGAGGTAGAAAATCTTTGTAGTTGGTCCTGTCTCTTAATATTTTGAATAATACTTAGTCTTTTGGGAAGGTTTTATAACAACATGAGCACTCATGGTACAACCTCTTTGAAAAAGGTCTAGCATTATCAGAAAAAAGAAAAAAAAGTTAAAGATATGCCTGCTGAATGACCCAGCAGTTCCCATTTTAGACAGATAAATGCATGTGCCTAGTGTGTTCCTGGAGACTGGTATAAGAATGTTCATAACAGCATTGTTTGTGGTAGTAGACTGGAAAAATGTGATATAGCCATAGAATGGAACACCATGAGTGAATGAGTAATGAAAGTGAATGGAGCAGTGGCACTCAACTGGGAGTGGTTTTGCCTCCCAAGGGACATTTGACAATATCTGGAGGCATTTTTGGTTGTCACACTGGGGTACTACTGATATTTAATAGGTAGAGGCATTATGCTGTACTTTATGTTTCACATTTCTGTGTTGTGTTCTTTTTCATACTTTTTTTTAAGTTTAAAAAGATTTTTGTGAATGCAGTAACAAAAACTGCACATTATAGGCACCATGAGGGAGATGTTTGCTGTGGATAGTGTTAAAGATATTAGGTTGGGGAATTCCCTGGCTCCATGCTTCCACTGCTGGGGTAACAGGTTTGATCCCAGGTCGGAGAACTAGGATCCCACATGCTGCGGTGTGGCCAAAAAAAAAAAAAAGGATGTTAGGTTGGATTTTTAAGAGTTGAGCTAATCAAAAGACAAATTATATTGAGAAGTTTAGGCATTGGGCAACTATACAAAAAAATTGAATAGGGAAATGATTCTGAAATCTGCTGTTTAGGAAAGTGAATCTTATGGTTGTATGTTAAGATGATGGGATGGGGGGAAATGTAAAAGGACAGCCCTACAGAGCATTTGGGGAACCAAATAGCAACAGTAGTATAGGCATGAGATGATGAAGACCTCATTTATTGATTGATTGATTGCTGCGTTGGGTTTTTGTTGCTCTGCAGGGGCTTTTTCTAGTTGCGTCTTACGTCGAGCAGGGACTAGTCTTCCTTGCGGTGTGCGGGCTTCTCATTAGGGTGGCTTGTGTTACGGAGCAGGGGCTCTAGGAGCGTGGGCTTCAGTAGTTGCAGCACGCGGGCTCAGTAGCTGTGGCTCAAGGGCTCTAGAGCGCAGGCTCAATGGTTGTGGCATGTGGAATCTTCCCGGACCAGGGCTTGAACCCGTGTCCCTTGCATTGGCAGGCGGATTCTTAACCACTGCACCACTAGGGAAGTACAAGTCCTCATTTCAAAGAAAGAATTAACAGGATTCAACCAATTTAATGTAGGAAGGAAGAAAAGAAGAGCTGACGATGATCTAAGGGTTTTCAATCTAGGCAGCTGGGAAATTTGGAAGTATTACAGAAATTGGAGCCATCTGGGAGGGAGGGAGAACCAAAATTGGGGGAGCAAATGATCAGATTTTTTTTTTTATCATGTTTAATCCGAGGTTGAGAGTGTAACATCCCAGGAGTCAAGTGAAAATATAGGATGGCAGTTTGGGTAAGAGATTCAAACAGATGAATCAGCCAAATAAAGGAGTCAAAATAGAAATAATTTGTTCTCTTAGGAAAAGAATGTACAGAATCAACCAGAATCAAGAACTGAGCTTCAGGGAATAAATTAATTTAGGAAATGAAAATAAAAGTATAGGAAGAAGAGTAGAGAAAAGCACTGAGGTGACTGGAAAACCAGGAAAGTACCTGAAGCAGTTTTCTCTGATTTTATTCTGTTCTCAAAGAAATAAAGGGCTGTCATGAGGAAGAATTGAGCTTTTCTTTGAAATTTCAGAAGGCAGATTTAGAAATAATTAGTGGGTGGATGTTAGGGAGTTGTAGGCTTTGAATCAGAATAAAGAATTTTCTAACAGGTTTTTTTTTTTTTTTAATAGAATGGGTAACCTTAGAGGAATTGAACTCTCTTCCTGTTGTTCCGTAGAGACTAAATGACTACTTGAAATCTCAAGGATCCTTCCAACTCTGGGATTTTTTTAAGTCATGAGATATTTTTAAGGGCGGTAAGAGCAGAAGCCACTCTACTTAAGCCTAGCAAAGGAAAAGGTACTCAGGTGGTGGTAGCAAGTATAGTCCACTCGTTCAGAAAGTTTGGCAGAGGAACATAATGGATTAGCATGTTGGGTAGGTCTAAATGCAGAATGAGGAGGTAATAAATGTTTGATTATTTATCTTTGGTTTCATAAAATTTCTGGAGTTTTGTGGTGGATGTTTACCACAGGCTAGAAAATTTCTAACAGAGCTCTGGCCCACTTGCTTGTAAAATTACGCCAAGAACTTGAACTCAAGCATGAATCAGATTGAAAATGAACCATACTAATTTTCTGAACTCAAATTTTTTTACTCAACTGTGAACCAAACTTTTTTTTCATTCAGAAAAGCATTTAGCAAACCAGTTGGAACTAGAACTCTACTGCGTTTTCTAAACTAACTGATCAGGCCCAAAATTGTAATAAAACATTTCCACATCAAACTGGAAATGAAACCTATATTTCATATAGTTCAAGTTTCAGCTTTAAAAGTATTAGTAATTCAGCAGCAATACAGAAATATAGCTTAAATTTAGGTTAATCAGAAGGACGTAATCAGTGTAAATTAGTTATGTTTAAATTAGAAATTATGTTTTATATACCTCACTTAAAATTAAACTACAAAAGTTCACGTACTCAAATTGTTGCTTAGCATTAAACCATATTTAATTAAATGCTGAGTCTGATATATAATTGGTAAAACAATTGTATGGAAATGGATGCTTTAAAATGATGCATTTTAAAATGACTATATTAAAAGAAAAAATCTGGAATCAATAACCTAACTTTCCACTTTAAGTCAGTAAAAAAGACAAGAGCAGACTAAACCCAAAGCGTGCAGAAGAAAGGAAATAATAAAGACTAGAGTAGAAATTATGAAATAGGAAATAGAAAAACAATAGAGAAAATTAGCAAAACTAGAATTTGGTTCTTTAAGAACTGTATTTTCTATTTTCAATTTTAAGTACTCCCTGACAAAACGTATGCACTGTTAAGTTATACCATCTGAAATAATAGTTTTTTGGAAGAAGCAAATTAGCCCAATCATTGTCAGTATAGTTGCGGATTTCTCAAATTTGTAAGTTTATCATAATATACTTTCATACTAATTATCATCATAGTATTCAACCATTTCTTTTTTTTTTTAATAAATTTATTTAGTTATTTATTTATTTTTGGCTGCATTGGATCCTCGTCGCTGTGCGCGGGCTTTCTCTAGTTGCAGCGAGTGGGGGCTACTCTTCGTTGCGGTACGCGGCTTCTCATTGCGGTGACTTCTCGTTGTGGAGAACGGGCTCTAGGCATGCAGGCTTCAGTAGTTGTGGCACACGGGCTTAGTTGCTCCGCGGCATGTGGGATCTTCCTGGACCAGGGTTTGAACTCGTGTCCCCTGCATTGGCAGGCGGATTCTTAACCACTGAACTACCAGGGAAGTCCCTCAACCATTTCTTCTTGCACATTTGTATACCTTTATAGATCCTCAACCAGGATTTAGCTGAATCACATTTTCTAAGGATATTTAATGTTTGTCTTTTTTCCTGTCTTCTCGAAACTGTTATAGTTTACTGTTATTACTGTGGAATTGATTTAGATTTTTTTCTTCTTTTTCCTCCCATTGTGAGAGCCTCAAAAGCTTCTCTGAATATTGTATGCTTTAATTTACTTTCCCAAATTTGGACATTAATAATCTTGTTTCATCTAATAAAAGAATCATGCCTCACTGATGAAGGTTATTCTCACGTTCAAATGACCAAGTCCCTTAGAGAAAGCCCCATCAGTTTCTTATTTACTGTACTTGCATTTGCCATTTCAAGAATTTATTTCCCTACCTCACAACTGATACATAGATCCCTTTTCTCTTCCCTCAGTGTTTATAGTTTACATTCTGCCTGCTTATATAGTCAGATTACAGAGATTAGACCATATTGTATAAGGTACCTGTGTTTATGTGTGCAGTTCTGTTCAGAGTTCTGTTTATTTGAAAATGGTATTTAGATCTTTATTCTTTTAAGACTTTTTAAAAAATTACTTAATATCTTGGAGTCTTTGTCAGTCAGCTTTTATAGATTCAAGGCAGTCCCAGTTCAAACCCCAGCAGGAGGGGCTTCCCTGGTGGTGCAGTGGTTAAGAATCCGCCTGCCAATGCAGGCGACATGGGTTCAAGCCCTGGTCCGGGGAGATCCCACATGCCGCAGAGCAACTAAGCCCATGTGCCACAACTACTGAGCCTGTGCTCTGGAGCCTGTGAGCCACAACTACTGAGCCTGCGTGCCACAGCTACTGAAGCCTGCGCGCCTAGAGCTCGTGCTCTGCAACAAGAGACGCCACCGCAATGAAGAGTAGCCCACGCGCCGCAACGAAGAGCCCACGCGCAGCAACGAAGACCCAGTGCAGCCAAAAATAGACAAATAAATTACAAAAAAAATAACAAAAAACAAACCCAGCAGGCTTTTTTGTAAAAGTTATAAGCTGATTCTAAAATTTATATGGAAATGAAAAGAACCTAGACTAGCCAAATTATAGGACATAAACTACCTAATTTAAAAACGTACTATAAAGCTACAATAATCAAAAGAGTGTGAGATCAGTGCAAAAGATAGACATATAAATCAAGGGAAAAGAATAGTCAAAAGTAGACCCACATATATAGGATGATTTGAGTTTTCCACGGAGTTGCCAATGTAATGCAATGGGGAAAGGATAGTCTTTTCAACAAATGTTGATGGAACAACTGGATATTCATATAGAAATAAATGAAACTTGATCCTTACCTCAGACCATATATAAAAGTTATTTCAAAATGGATCATAAACCTAAACCTACCAGCTAAAACTATAAAATTTCTAGAAGAAAACAAAGGAGAAAATCTTTGCAATCTTGGGGTAGGCAAGATGTTTTAGAATACAAGCACAAACAATGAAAGAAATTTAATAAACTGGACTTCATAAAAATCAAAACTGTTTGTTCTTCAAGAGACACCATTTAAAAAATGGCAAACCAGGGCTTCCCTGGTGGCGCAGTGGTTGGGAGTCCGCCTGCCGGTGCAGGGTACATGGGTTCGAGTCCTCGTCTGGGAAGATCCCACATGCCGCAGAACAGTTAAGCCTGTGCACCATATTTGTAATACATATATCTGACAAAGGGTTTGTATCTAAGATACATGAAGAACTTTTATAACTCAATAAGAGGATAAACAATTTAACTTTTCAAAAAATGGGCAAAAGACTTGAATAGATATTTCACAAAATAAGATATATTAATAAGCACCATGAAAAGATGCTCAACATCACTAGTCATCAGGGAAATATAAATTAAAACTAAAATGAGACACCACTTTACATCATTAGAATGGCTAAAATAAAAAAGACATAATACCTAGTGTTGATGAGAATGTGGGAAATTTGGAACTCACACATTGCTGGTGGGAATAGAAAATGGAAACTAATTGGCAGTTTCTTATAAAGTTTATATATATACCATATTTTTACTGTATGACTCAGCAATTCCACTTCTAGATATTTACTCAAGAGAAAGGCATATGTCTACACAAGACTTATACATGAATCTTCATAGCTACTTTATTCATAACAACCAAAAACTGGGAAGAACCCAAATGTCTATCAACAGATCGATCCATGCAATGGGATACTACTTGGCATTAAAAAAGCAATGAACTACCAATACATACAACAACATAGATAATTAACGTGGACATCATTTTAGGCAAAAGAAGCTGGGTGTAAAAGAGTATACTGTATGATTCTATTTATGTAAAACTTTAGAACAGGCAAAACTAATCTCTGGAGATAGAAATCAGGTCAGTGGGTGCCTGAGGTGAGATAGGGGTTGGAGATAGACTGCAAAGCAGGAAGGACTTCCTGGGAAGACAGAAATTTTTGTATCTTGATTGGGGTAGTGATTACATTGGTATATACATTTGTTAAAATTCTTTCATGTATACCCTTACAATGTGTGGATTTTATTGTGTGTAAATTATACCTCAGTAAAGTTTATTTTTTAAAAAAATCAAAGCACTTGTTCTTAATAGCTGGAAATTTATACTTTAATCCCAAGGCTTTTTTTCCCTTTTAGTAGTTATGTTGATGTGCCTATGTTTTAGTATCTCCAAACTGCATAGTTAGTTTGATTTCCCCCCACCAGAGTTAACCTCTTAATACATAGCACTACGAAGGCACTTAGTTAATGGTGGTGCTGGGAATCCAGGAAGGCTCCACTGTGGCATTGGTTAAGATGGGTCTTAAATCCCTCATACTTCATAAGCTCCTTGAAGGTAGAAACGTCTGTGACTCATCCTGCAGTCCTCGGAATCCTCCACCATGCTTTGCACAGTATCAGGCATATAGCTGCATTGGAGAAATGCATTAGTTTGAATGGTTTTTAGTCACATTAACTATTAAAAATACCTCAGTTTTTTTGTTGGTCAGAAATGAGGTTGAACTACTATCAAAAAAAAAAAAAAATAGGGGCTTCCCTGGTGGCGCAGTGGTTGAGGGTCCGCCTGCCGATGCAGGGGACGCGGGTTCGTGCCCCGGTCCGGGAGGATCCCACATGCTGTGGAGCGGCTGGGCCCGTGAGCCATGGCCGCTGGGCCTGCGCGTCCGGAGCCTGTGCTCCGCAACGGGAGAGGCCACAACAGTGAGAGGCCCGCGTACCGCAAAAAAAAAAAAAAAAAAAAAAAAAAAAATTGGTAGAGGACCTAAATCGGCATTTTTCCAAAGAAAGGCATGGCCAACAGGCACATGAAAAGATGCTCAACATCACTAATCATCAGGGAAATGCAAATCGCATCACACCTGTCAGAATGGCTATTATCAAAAAGACAACAAATAATAAGTGTTGGTGGGACTTCCCTGGCTGTCCAGTGGTTAAGACTCCATGCTTCCACTGCAGGGGGCATGGGTTCAATCCCTGGTCTGAGAACTAAGATCCCATATGCCGTGTGGTGCGACCAATAAATTAATTAATTAAATTTAATTTAATGCAAGTCTGGCTGATAGAAGCATGGTGGAAGCCTAGATGTGACCCATGCCACTTAAAAAATAAAGTGTTGGCGAGGACGTGAAGAAAAGGAAACCCCAGTACACTGTTGGTGAGAATGTAAATTGGTACAGCCACTATGGAAAACAGTGTGGAGGGTCCTCAAAAAATTAAAAATACAACTACAATATTATCCAGCAGGTCCACTCCTGGGTATATATCCGAAGAAAATGAAAACACTAATTCAAAAAGATATATGCATCCCAGTATTCATAGCAGCATCATTTACAATAACCAAGATGTGGAAGCAACCTAAGTGTCCATCACAGATGAATGGATAAAGAAGATGTAGTATATATACACAATATATATTACTCAGCCATAAAAAGGAATGAAATTTTGCCATTTGCGACAACATGGATGGACCTGGAGAGTACTATGCTTAGCAAAATAAGTCAGAGAAGGACAGATACTGTATGTTTTCACTTATATGTGAAATCTAAAAAATCAAGCAGGGGCTTCCCTGGTGGCCCAGTGGGTAAGACTCCACACTGCCAATACAGGGGGCCCGGGCTCCATGCCTGGTTGGCGATCCCACATACATGCTGCAACTAAGAGTCCATATGCTGCTGCTAAGAAGCCCACATGCCACAGCTAAAGATCCCGCATGGCGCAATGAAGATCCTATGTGCCTCAACTAAGACCCGGTGCAACCAAAATAAATAAATATTTAAATAAATAAATAAATACTAAAATAGATAAATAAATTTGTTTATTCAAACGAATGAACAAAACAAAACAGAAACTCACAGATTCGTGGAACAAAGTAGTGGTTACCAGAGGGGAGAGAGGTGGGAGGACGTAAAGGAGATGAAGAGGTACAAACTACTAGGTATAAAATGAATAAGTTACAAGGATGTAATGTACAGCAGAAGGAATATAACCCATATTATATAATAACTTTATATGGAGTGTAATCTACAAAAATATTGAATCAGTATGTTGCATGCTTGAAACTAATTATATTTTAAGTCAACTATAATTTTAAAAAAAGAAATAACATTCTGTAATAACCTAAATGGGAAAAGAACTTGAAAAAGAATAGATACATGTATAACTGAATCACTTTGCTGTACACCTGAAACTAACACAACATTGTTAATCAACTATACGCCAATATAAAATAAAAATTAAAAAATAAAGAAATGAGTAGAACTAGGTAGTTTATGAAGGACTTTAAGTTCTGAACAATTATTAGTAAGCCTTTAGCAAAGACCTCCCTTGAGCCAGGAGTATATGTTGTTTACAGTTTCTTAGTGACAAGTAAAACCCTTTCTCTTTTAAATGCCATGGTGTCAATCTGATGAATTGCGGAACTTACCTTTTCTGCCTGAATCACACATATCCTAGTGACTGACATCTGTAGAGCTGAGAGTTTATTTCTCTTTGTTTATTTTGTGGTATTTTTAAGGCTTGAAAAAATGCTGTTTCAACAGTCAACTGAGCATCACAGTGGATAAGATCATTTTTATCATTGGCTCAGTGTTTCCATTTTGATTGAATTTTCATTCTAGCTTTATAATATGATACCTCATTTAATAGTGTTGGCTATTAGATTTTTCTGATTTTTCCTTTTCACATGTTGTATTAAGACTTCATTAAGTTGTTTCTAAATATCCATTTGCATTTGGTCCTCTTAAACACAGTTGCAGTCCTAAGCGCTAACTCTTCTTCAGTTTTATTTACTATGAATAACACTTCTAGAGGAAAGCTAGTAATTTCAAAAATTACTTGGTGTACACTTCAAGCAAGTAAATTCTGGCCATGTTTTTTGTCTTTAGAGACTGTAAGTCTATTAATCATTTTCACCAAGGATTTTGAAATATAAGAAAATTAAAATCCCCTCAAAAAAGAAAACTAAATTCTGTTTTTCTTATTTTAGGGTAACATCTGCCTGGAGAATGGATCTTTCTTGCTGAACTTTATAGGCTGTGCAGTGTGCAGTAAGCGGGACTTTATGCTGATCACAAACAAATCTTTGAAAGAGGAAGATGGAGAAGAAATAGTTACCTATGATCGTAAGTAGACTTTTTTTCCATCTGAGCCCGTTAGCAGGTATCAGCTTTTGGGAGTTAGGTTGCGCAAAGTCGTATGAGGCCTGTTTCACTATCATATTGCAACACAAAATCGCTAGTTAGTTTTTTAAGAGGAAAATGTTGGTAACATCTCATTTATGTAGCATCATCAGATATTCCACATAAATGACTTTTGCAGATAACTGAAGCTTATGATTCAGGCACCAATTTTCTTTTGTTTATCTTTAAAGACTGTGTCTTCTGAAACAAGATATAGGGACTTTTTTTTTAACTTAGGGTCTTCCATGTGAATTTTCACTTTCTACTATAATATAATACAGTGATGTGCTCCAACAGCTATTAAAGTGTTTAGGGCTGTTTGCCCTTATACTAAATGGTTCTGGGATGCTATGGTTTTTTTAGTCTTGTTTCTGCTTTTATAGCTTTTGTCTCTTTTGTTACTGTCAGTTTATAGTTTCTTTCTTTTGCTACTGTAAGTATTAAGTATGCTACCTTCATATGCTATTCCTTATCCTTGATACTAGGAAATCAAATAACTATAATAAAAATAAATAAGTTCTGAGGTTGGCACTAAGAATCTCTACAAGTAAATTAAGTATATGTGCACTTTCGTGCCCAGATCTTATGGCAACTATTTAAATTGTTCACATTTGCTTTTTTGCTTGTCTCCTGATTTTTTGGTATGTTCTGACTATATGAGGATTAAATGTGCAAATAATGATATTTTGAAAGAAAGGTGCGAAAGACACTAAGCCTTTAGAATAGAGTCAGACTGTGGAAAAATGTTCTAAATTAGAAGAATCTTTTTCTTTCCTGTATCATGTACCCCTTTAAACTCTATTTTTTTCCAGGTAGTAGAGGATAGTGGTCAAAAGCAAGGGCTCTGGAGCAAGAAAGCTTGGGTTTGAATTCTGATTCTAACACTTTGTAGCTCAGCTGTGGTCTTCCTAGTTCTTATCCATAGTGTGCCTTTGTTTCCTTACCCCTACAAACATGATAACAGTAGTATCTACCTCATTGGGTTTCTGAGAACATTAAGTGAATAAACAGTTACAAAGTATTTAAAACAGTATCTGGCACACATTAAGCACTCAATGTATCATAGTTATTATTACTGTATTGTTTTTACTAGAGCCTTTTGTTACTGCTAAATTCAGTTTAACATCTAGTGTTAGCTTTTTGTTTATGATTGGTTAGTAGCACAATTTCTATCATTCCTGAGAATAAAAGCTCCTACATAGTTAGAAAGGTCCAGCTAGTTTCAAAAACACACTTACATATCCGTTAATTGATTACCTTAGAGAGCTTTCAATAGGAATGAATATATGCACATTAAGTCTCTGAGTTCAGGCTCTTAATTATATAGTGTTGCTGTGTGACAGAGTCTGGATTTTTTATCAAGGTAGATATTATAATGGGTTTCCTGCTGTGTTAAATATGACAGAGTTAAGATTCTTTCAAAGCAATACCATGCTAAGACTAGAAATTTTACTGTCTTAGGGCACCTTCTAAGACTTAATTAAGTCTTTCTCTGTTTCAGCAGATCTTTGTAGGAATTGTCATCATGTAATAGCCAGGCATGAGTATACGTTCAGTATCATGGATGAATTTCAGGTAAATGTATAAATGTGGGTATGTTATTGCGGGGGGAGGGGAACAATAAGAGTACCCTTGAAAAATCTAGGTATAGTCTTCATAAATGAAGTACTAGTGAATCTTAGAGGAGACCATCCCTGTCTTCCACTTGTGTAAGTTGAGAGACACTTCAGATGTGGGTGGATCTGTTCAAACCTGTCTTCACAACAGTCACAAAGCAAAACACATGCCTTACAAATCATATCTCATTTTGCTTGTAAAGAACAGCACATTGTGGCTTCATATGAGGTTACTATTGTGCCTCTTTTTTCTCTACCCAGTTACATGATTGCACAATTCTTGGCTTTAAGTGTTGGCCTGCCCACTGCCACCATACTTGCTGAGCATGGAAATCATGCTAACGAGATTATCTTTATTTCCCTTATAGACCTGTAGAGTCAAGCAACTCTGTAGTCTCAATTGCAATAGGATATTTTAATATTATTTGATAAGTAAAATGACAAGATAGGTGTATCATGGTTGGAGGAGAGAAGCTGAACCATATAAGGATAGAGAATACGGATGTAGTATAAGGATTAGTCCTTATACAATTCTGAGAGCATGTGAAGAATTCTACAGAATTCTACAGGCTGGTGTAGGCCTGAAGTTGCTGAAGATTCACAGGTCTAATGACCAGGAAGAAAAGCTGGACAGTGAGGGAGAGCCAAGGGCAAACTGGAAAGCATGAGGACACACTTACCTGTATCTGTCCCTCACTGCCTCCGCTTTCAAGCCCTCAGATTGAGTTACTTATTTAGTGTGAACTACATGTTCATCCAGAGGATATAAATGTGAGGTAAGAGTTTTAACAGGCAAGGGAATTTTTTTTAATCCTTTAAATTTGGGTGGTACTATATAATTAGGGGAAAAAAATCTTCTACAGCAGAATCTTATAAAATAGTATAACCACTTTCATTCATTCTTATTTCAGTGTGAAAGAAGGCACTTAGTCACCTGTCAGAATCTGGTCTAATATCTTGTGGTCCATCTTAACAACATCCTGACCACATCTCCCCAGGATCAAAAAATTATGCCTCAAAATACTTATATGATAGATGTCACTTACGGCAAAATCGAGATCTCAGTGAATGAATAGTGGCCAAATAGGGGAATGAACATGTCGGGGGCTTAAACAAGCAGCTCTGTCCGTTCATGGGAGGAAGGGAGTGCTTATAGCTATTTTGCAGCAGTTCCTGAAGCTCCTGTGAGCTTTTTAGAGTCTGTAAGTGGATATTGAGATTGCCTGTTTATACCCTAATTGAGCCATTGTGTGTCACTGCCATGAGACCAAAGTCTAGCTGATTTTCCTTTATGATTGAGCACAGCCATTTTCAAAGCTCCCCAGAAGTTCCTTTGGGGTAGGAAGAAGCTAAAGGAAGATGGCTATAGTCACAATGCCTATATAATGTGGAATTCTCTTGGAAAAAACTCTTAAACTAGACTCTCCACTGCCAGTCCTTTCTCTCCCAACATCCACTCCCCCCCCCCATATTCTATATTCTGCCACCAGCATATTTTTCTTAAAATAATGCTTTCAGACTACCTCATTGGCCTTTCCGTAGTTCACCTTCAGCTACGGTATAATATCCAAGCTCCCCTTCCCGAGGTTCTTGCTGGGCTGGCCAGCCTCCCTTTCCCTCGTTTCTCACTACTCTCCTTTTGCACACCATTCATAGCATTGCCCCAACTTTAGACTCTCTTCCTTCCCTCCTGTAGTAGAGATTTTTATTTCCTCCTCTCTATGGCTACCCCCACTGCATTTCCTCAGGAATCTCATGTTATCTTCTCTCTTCCTAGCATCCTCTTTTCTCTGTGAGATTTAAAGCATTTTTACATTAAATATATTTAGTTCTTCTTTATTTGTTAGAAATAAATTAAAATCCTTTTGTTTCACTCAGCTGCCTCTTTGATTCATCCTCTGATCATCTCTCCTTTTGCTTCTTTCCTTGAGTAGCTCTTTACCCTATTTCCCTTATTTCCCTGTGCTCCTCCTAACAACCTACAAACTGGTTTTCATTTTCACTTTACTAAAACTGTTCTCTCATAGATTTCCTATAAGGTGGCCAAATCCTGGGACCTTGCCTCAGTTCTTCTCTCTCTTAATATCTCTTCTGGATCTGGTTTTGATGACCATTGTCTTTTTTTTTTTTTTTTTTTGAGGTATGCGTGCCTCTCCCATTGCAGAGCACAGGCTCCGGACGCACAGGCTCAGCGGCCATGGCTCACCGGCCCAGCCGCTCCGCGGCATGTGGGATCTTCCCGGACCGGGGCACGAACCCGTGTCCCCTGCATCGGCAGGCAGACTCTCAACTAGTGCGCCACCAGGGAAGCCCACCATTGTCTTTTTGAAGCATTTCTTCCCCTGGGGTCCATAGATCTAGACTTTTTGCTTTCTTTTTAAATCATTTTGACTGTTCCTTTGCTTACTCTCTGGTTTCCTCTCCTGTTTCTCCCTAACTGCTTTTCCCCTGAGCTTTGGTCTCTGGTCTAGGAACCTTCTCTGTACTCCCGCAGGCATTGAGCACACGCACCCTCGTGCCTGATGAAACCTATCGGATATCTCCCGGATCTCCTTCTTTAACCCTAATGCCCTCCTTTCTTCCTTAGTTTCTCTTGCTTTTGTCTGTCTCCACTGCCACCCCTCGTATCACGGACCATACTGCTGAAACCTAAATTACTGCAGCAGTCCCCACAGTATAGTCGTGCGTACTGCCCTCAAATTAATCTTCTGGAAACACATCATCCTGTCACTCCTCTGCTACTCCATATGCGATGTGCTTGCTCTATTCCATATCACTGTCTTTATTCGTGCTTTTTCCTTGACTTAACGTGTCCCTTTCACTACCTTCAAGCCAACTAAATCTTACCTCTTTCAAGCTGAACTTAAATTCTATCTCCTTCTTATTCTTAATAGTTCAGCCCATACTGCTTTCTCCCTTTACTGAGCTCTTCTTGTACCTACAGCAGGCCCCGACTCCTGTGACTGGCCAGCTGGTAACTTCCATCTTAGTCTGATGACCCCAAGAACTCTTCATACTCAGCTGCTGTGACTTACTTTCCTCAGCCCCACCCCATTCCAGCCCCCATCTTATTCCAGCAGCCATTGAGGTTCAAGATGGGATTCCCACCATTGGTAATATTTTGTTTTGTTTTAAATGTCTTATGGGAAATTTAAACATAATCAAAAGTAGGCAGAATAGTGTATTAATCTCCAATACCCAGCTTCAGTTTGCTTTATTTGTACCTCACCATTTCCACATCTCCCCACAGGATTACTTTGAAGCAAATCCCAAACATATTACTACTTCTGTAAATATTTCAATATGAATCTCTTAAAGATAAGGATTCTGTTTTTAAACAAATTCATTTTTAACAAAACCATTGTTAAACAAAGTAAGATTTTCTGATGGCAAGAGTAGAGGGGAAATAGAGACATAAGTACAGAGTTTAAACAGAAAATAAATTATAAATGATTACAGGTATCTGATATTTTTTATATCACCCTAAAATCCATTAAAAAGACTATATATTTGCCTCAGGAAACAAGAGGGAAACTGTGAGACTGCTCCCTGTTCTTCTGTGGACCAGGGGGAGGACTAAGGGTCAGAATTAGCAGGTAATAATAGAGGGAAAAGGCCCATGGGACCCTCAGCATAAAACAAGGATCTGATCTTGCCCAAAGGTGATTCCACCCACTCCACCTTTCCTTCCAAATCTCTACCCTCAGGCTTTGCCCAGGTGGAGCCTTTGAAGGTCCCCATGAATGACTGGGGGGAATTCTGATTCTCCTAACTTGGTCAGTTTGGGTGAAGGATGTCCTGATCCAACCATATTCCTGGCATCCCAAGTGAGAATGTGTTCCTGGCATCCCAAGTGAGAATTCTAGACATATTTTCCCACAGAAGCACTGCTATATGTGGTTAGATTCTATAGTACTTGTGCAGTATAAATTTAAAAGACTTCCTGGATTTCCCTGGGAACCTAATTGCCATGTGCAACGTTACCTCTGGGAAACTGCTTCTGAATTCCAAATAATTGACCTACAATGAAATTTGGATTCCAGACTGCCTATAAATGAAAGATTACAGGTGTAATCAGTCTTACTGATTTAACAGCCTTTCCAGATTATACCATGTGTTAGGTTTTTCCTTTCTCCCAAGTTAGACTGTAAGTTTTGCAAGGTCAGACTTTGTCCTTGCCTTCTCTCATGTCTTCCGGCGCACCTGGCACATTGCAGAGCCTTTAGGCACTTAATAAAAACTTGTCAATGGATAGATTGGTTGAAAACTCAAATAGTTGTCTAGCTTCACACATTTTCCCATTTTGACTTTATTACTTTTTTCTTCATTTCCAGTGAGAGGGTGACATCCTACTAGTAATGTCTGGTAGGTGAAAGTAGGATTTGAAAGCAGTAAAACCTTGGAGAGAGTAGATTTTAATTTTGTTTTTGATTCATGAGACTCATATTTGTTTGCTGAGCTATAGCCTGTGTTTCTACTGTTTGTGTAGAATAGACTTTAAAATTAAATGTGGCCTCTGGGGCTTCCCTGGTGGCGCAGTGGTTGAGAGTCCGCCTGCCGATGCAGGGGACACGGGTTCGTGCCCTGGTCCTGGAGGATCCCACGTGCCGCGGAGCGGCTGGGCCTGTGGGCCGTGGCCGCTGGGCCTGCGCGTCTGGAGCCTGTGCTCCGTGGCGGGAGGGGCCACAACGGTGAGAGGCCCGTGTACCGCAAAAAAAAAAAAAAAAAAAAAAATTAAATGTGGTCTTTAAGAAACAGTCTTTCCACTACTACAACTAGGTCTCCCTACTGAACTCTCTAGTAGGAAATGGAAAGGCAGTTGCCTGGTTCTGAGTCTTTGTACTGTAGCCACTGTTTATCTTCGTGACCCTCTCTCTAGTGAGACACCCATGAAACACAAACTGCCTTGACTGATCAATTTCCAGGCTGCCAACAATCTCAAAGTCAGATGTGGAAATACTAATAGATTTAGTATAGATGCTTGTTTTCCTAAAGAAGATAAAAAGCTTTAGAGTAAAAGTTTTGAAAGAAATATGTTTCTGTAGTTTATGACCATATTAAATATTCTAGAAAGGAACAGCTATAAGAACAGGACTTTGCCCTAAGGATTTTTGCCTAAAACAAAATAACTTCTGTCACCAGTCTGGACATTTGTTAAACCCAAGAAACAAAAAGCTCCTTAAATAGATCAAATTCTAGACAACTAGCTATCTAAATATGAGACATGACATACTAATGGATTTAACATAATTGTTTATTTTTTCTGGGGTAGATAAAAATAGCTGTTTGGGTTTGGAAATTTTTTTCCTTTTTTGTTGTTTTAAAACTCATTTCTGTTGCTTATTAGTGTTGAATATTCTAGAAAGGAACAACTCTAAGAACAGGAATTTGTCCTCAGGGGCCCACACTCAAATTGCTTCATTACTTTAAATAGCAGCACTAAGTAAGCCCAGTATGTGTGTTTCTAAGTCCAGGAAATAGCCATGCATTTCCAAGGTGACATTCTCATATACATAGTAAATAGAGCGTCAGCATGTATTCAATTTATATAAACAGAAGGCTCTGGGATACACAGACTAAACCTAAGACATTGCTTATAGGTGTTGAAGAAATTGATCTAATGTACAGACACCATATCCATGACAATTTACAGAGAACAGTTTTACCAGAGAAAGTTACGAAGCATCTTTCTCCCAGTTCCTCAAGGTAATTGTGCACTTTATCTTGTTCTAGGAGTATACCATGCTGTGTCTGTTATGTGGTAAAGCTGAAGATACGATCAGTATTCTCCCTGACGACCCCCGACAAATGACTCTGTTATTCTAAGGATCCTTCTGCAGCTCTGTAATCACAATGTGGTGTTGGTTTACAATACAGCAAGCCTGATGGTTTGTCTAACTTAGTTTATAATGGAAATTATTTGCATATTATTTTTTTCTGCTTAGGCTTACCTATTCTCTGAAAGAAAAAGTGGGACTTCCCTGGCTGTCCAGTGGTTAGGACTCGGCGTTTTCACTGCCATGACCCGGGTTCAATCCCTGGTCCGGAAACTAAGATCCCATAAATCAAGTTGCACGGCCAAAAAAAAAAAAAGTTAGAAAGAAAAAGTAATTTAGGGGATTGCTGTTCTCTAGAGCTGAGCTTTTCTGCTAAAGTTCCCAGTGCACATCAGTGCAGCCAGAAAGAAGCACCTTTGTTAGCAGCTATGTGGCTGAAAAATAACTAGGATGGAAAGCACATCTAGTGCCCAGATCTTGGTTCCAGTAAAGGAATTAGGACTCCTTGGGGAAATGACTGAGTCTAGGACTGGGGCAGTAAATACACAGGATGAGCTTGGAGCATCTTGAGCCACAAAAAAGCGAAGTGCTGAAATGAAGAATCCCAATGATTGGGAGTGTGTCAAAGGGACAGAAGAGCCAGCTGAAGGAGCTCCCAGAGACCAAAGTTGGAACAGTTTGAGCAACAAAATAAAGTAGTATTGGATTATAAACCAAAGTATAAATATTCATGAGTCCATACTGATATAAATGAATGACTGAATAAATAAATACATATATTGGAGAGAATAGACAAATCCCCCACGCAGAAAAATTTCAAATAATATATGTAGATACTCCTCACTCCTTAAGTATGGGTTTGCATAGTGACTTCCTTCCAAAGAGTATAGTATGGAAAGGGGGAAAAGAGACTTTAACTTTTACTTCACTGAGAAACCTGACAAACACTAGCCTGGTGATCAAGATTATCATCATTGATGATGAGCCACGTTGATAGCATTACTCTTGATATGATGTGATGAGAATGACACTTTGCCTTTGTGGTCTTCCTCCCCAAAACCCGTAACCCCAGTCTAATCATGAGAAAAACTTCAGACAAATCCCAGTTGAGAGACGAATCCCAATTGAGGAAAATACCTGACCAGTACTCCTCAAAACTGTCAAGGTCATCAAAGACAAGGAAGTCTGAGGAACTCTCACAGCCAAAAAAGAGCATGACTATTAAGTGTAATGTGGTATCCCGGATGAGATCCTGCACCAGAAAAAGAACATTTGGTAAAACTAGGGAAATCTGAATAAAGTGTGGACTTTAATTAATATAAATAGAATGGTTTCAATTACTCCAAAGGGATCTTAGAATATCTTACCTTGCATAGTTGAAAGAATTCTGGCTTGGGTGTCATAAAACCTAGCATTTAGGCCTCTGCCATTTGGTAGCAGTATAACCATTAAGCAAAGTGTTATTCTGGACTTTATTGTCCCCTTTCTATAAAATTGGACTAGTATAAATTGATGTTATACTTCCTTCACAGTATTGTTAGAAGATCCAAATGAATAATGAATATAAAATGCTTTGGAAGGCATATAAAGTTCTAGACAGAATGAGATGGTTTCAGTTAGTTCTTCTCATTATGAAATCACAACTTAAGGGTCAGGCATTAAAACAGAATTTTTTCCTATTCATATCTCAGACATTCTGAACTGAGTGAGCAAAGTTGTTGACATCAGGGAAAAGCTTTGTTTTGTAACAGGAATAATGATAACAGCTGAGGTTTATTGAGTACTTACTATGTGCCAAGGCCTTTTTAAGCAGTTGTTTAATCCTCATTAACAATTCCATGAGGGTAGGTACTATTGTTAGCCCAGTTTTAGAGCCAGAGAAACTGAGGCACAAAGAAGTAACTTAGTCCAGGTTACATAGTTAGTACAGTGATGCCCTCAGTAATAGTGTTCAGTACACGTGAAGTATCAGAGTCTAGCAAGGTTAGGAAGAGGTTGAGGATATCAATGACAGCGCTCTGAGGAATCTAGGCATGTCAGACCAAGATTTATTATTGAGAAAAGTTAAGGCAGCTGTTCCTTAGGATCAGTTGTTTTATTCCTGGAAAATGCTTTCCACTTTCTGCAAATCTATATCTGACCTGCTGAGGAAATCGTTTGGTGAAATGAATCCAGAAAGCAGAGAAAATGTTTCATTACCTTAAATAGCAGCACTAAGCCCATTATAGCTTCTGAATTGTCCCTTCATGGAGTTTGCTAATGCTTCCAACTTAGTCATTTGGAGCTCAAGAGTATGATTTTATATGCCCCTCCTGATATCCTCATCTCTTGCAGAATGTGTAATTATCTGGTTTAGACAATATATGACAAAAATTTTAAACATAAGATCCTATCCATATATTTCATTATTATTAAACCAGCATTGTACTGTGTTTTGCAATACTTTATCATCTTCTAGAATTCTTTTATGGATCTAATAGAATAAAGACCTCTTGAACTCAGTTCTACTGCATCTATATTTCTCTGTTTAAGTAAAGGGGAATCAGGCAAAGGCATTGGTCTTCTTTGCTTCCCTTGCTGAGGTACAAGAAGAAGAAGAAATCACCTGTAGGTGTAGTGGGGAACGTGAACTTGTCCTAGCACCTCATTCTTTCTCTACCTGCTCCATGATGTACAGGTCTGGGGTCGACCTGGTTAGGCTCTTGGAGTTCAGAGCTCAGCCTGTTTGCTGTTGTGTTGTTTTAGCTAGCTCTGTCTTCCTCAAATGATCTTGGGTTCTCCCAGTAGTAATTAATTGACATATGATATAGTCTAGGAAGAGCCAGATATGGTTTGTTGCTTGTAAGTCATCAGTAATAAGTATACATTCACTGTTCTTTATTTCAGTGTAACAAGAATCCTTTCGGTTTCATTCTTCTGTTTCCTGAGAAAAGCAAACTTACTTGACTGAATTTGAGGCTCTTAGTTTTAAAATGTATGTTTCTTGACTGTAGTACAAGTCTCTATTTGAGATATGCTATGGTTGGGTAGAAAGGAAATCAAGAGACCTGGGTCTGAAATTAGCTTTGCCACCTGCTCATGGTGGGACATTGGGCAAGTCATTCTGTCAGTACCTTGGTTTCTTCAGTGGAAAAACAGACATAATCATGCCCCCTTTACGGAGTTTTAAAATCAAATGATATAATGTAAGTGAAAGTGTCATTAGGTCATACATTGCTGTGGAGAGGCAGCTCAGCAGTCTTAATGCAGAAACTCTGAGACAGAAGGAAGCACTATTGTGTTGTGGTTAATAGTAGAAGCTTTGGAGTCAGACTGACCTGGGTTTAACTTTCAACTCTGCCCCTCACTAGCCCTTTGTCCTTGAAAAGTGTCTTGCTCAGTTACCTTCTCTTTAAATAGAGATGAAAATTCCTCAGGGTCCGTATGAGGATTAAATAACCTAGCATATAGAAAGTACTTAGTGCAGTGTGGGAGTATAGTGTATGGTAATTTGGATGATGGTTGTGATGGTGATTATAAGAAATCACCAGATTTGAAATCACCAATAAGGGTTTGGCTCAGTGTTCCTTAAACTAAGGAGATGCAACGGTGGGAACATAGTCACGGAAATAATCATCAGTTTCAGTCTATGTATCTTGGCCCCCTAAATCACTTATTCCAAGCCATATTTTTTGTAAGAGCCCTCAGAGGAAAGATTCCCTCTGTCCCTCCTCTAAATCGAGTAGCATTATCTCAGCACTTCTGGGAAGGCTTGTTTATGGGACTTCTCCTTACTTCCTGAATGCCCCTAGGGAAATTTGATTAAAAGATTATGTTTATCTAGGAAAGTGGGTGATTATATTAAGCTTTGCCGTGTCTGTTTATGACCATAAGCTGATACTTCTGAGGATGTAAAGGGGACCAACAAGAAGAGGAATAAAGAAAAGGAAACAATTTCTCATTTCTGAAGCAAACAGCATTTCCCTGACCAAGTGAGGAGCCCTCTTCCTAGCACTAAGGCCCTTTCTGACTCTCTCTGCAGAATCACTTATACTGTAATTCCCATTCCTTTGGGAGTCTCTAAATAATTCTCTCAACTTGAGCCTCCTGGGGAAGACCCAACACATTGTTCTGGCATATCAGGCCCTAAGTTGCCGGTGCCATAATGCCAGCATCCAGGATAGCTGACGCTGCTGTTAGACATCATAACAGGCAATAGCACTGTAAAGATGAACAAATCATGCTAGCATCCCACATGAATTCTGATTTTATTTCTTCAGGGAAGCAGTTTGTCTCTGCAGTTATTGCTCTAACATCAATGCTTGGTCCTGCCCACAAACCCATACCCCAGCTCTTGGCTCTGACAGTAGGAATCTTGAAGGGCTTGAGTTCTCAAGAGTCAAATTAAGGATGGCCTTAATTTAGCAGGAAGTCTGCAGAAGGATGCCAGGGGATTCCCACTATACCACTCAGGTTACCGTTTTGAAATAAAGCACCATTGATGACATAGCTTTAGTAGAAGGTCAGACAGTAGGGACCCTTAACCTCTATTCCACATTTACTTCTCAAATGATGCAAGTGCTTGGAAAATAGTTACGGGGAACTTCGCTCAGCATTGGGGTTCTCAAGCTGTGTGTCCAGTTTGGAGAACTGTCCCTTCAGGGCTTCAATGAAGAGAAGTAAAATATTCCATCTAGTGATCAAAGAAAGAAGGGCAAAATGAGAAGTTTCCAAGAAGAGGTTTGTGGGACAAAATGAGAGGGCAGTGGCCTGTCAGCTGGTGTCTTTTCTAGAGCATGATAGGACCTTGTCTTGGTGGTGCTTTTGAGTATGCCTGTACTAGGTGAGGAATCTGGGGCACTGTCCTTCAGAGCCATTCGGCAGAACTCTGTTCTCACAGGACAGCTATCGTGTTGGCGGGTTATAAACAGTATGACTGTCTGAAGGGAGGCCCTCTCACATCCCCACCCTCATGGAAGAAGTGAAACCGGGGCTTCCCTGGTGGCGCAGTGGTTGGGAGTCTGCCTGCCGATGCAGGGGACACGGGTTCGTGCCCCGGTCCGGGAAGATACCACATGCCGCGGAACGGCTGGGCCCGTGAGCCATGGCCGCTGAGCCTGCGCGTCCGGAGCCTGTGCTCCGCAACGGGAAAGGCCCGCGTACCGCAAAAAAAAAAAAAAAAAAAAGTGAAACCAGTCATTCATGCCTAAACTTGTCTGTCTTATTCCTGCATTTGTGAATTTGTGAGTGTGAGAAAGACAAGGGTGGAATGTGAACTTTAAAAAGGAGGGAGAGTCAATCTAACAAAGGATCTAAAACAAACGTTACTCCACAAGGTGATCAGGAAATGGGTAAAGTGCTCTTTGTGTTCCCAGCAACTGTACTCTCCACGCCCTTGCTGTCATTAAAGTGGACTAAGTTCAACTTCTTAAGGTGCAGGTAACCTTTAGCCCAGTACCCACAGTGAAAGTGACATCTTCCTGATTGGAATCCTCTAACTTCCCAGTGCTTCCTCCACTTTTCTTCCCCTTTCTTCTCCTTATCACCTCCTTTCCCCAGTTCTGAAGAAGAGCCATAAAGTAATAATACAATTCACACTTCCCGAAACTCCGCCTGCCACCCAGACCATGACTGAGCCTGCTTTCCAGACAGTAATTGGAGTGTCCCCTTGATCGGAGCCTCCCTCTCCTCAGCCTTTGTGTGCTGCCAGCCCCTCCGTCCCACCTGCTGTTTTATACCGTCCCTCCCACCTCCGTCAAGGAAGAGACACAGAGAGCCTGGCCGTTTCCACACCTGCCCTTTATTGGACTCAGCCAGAAGGCTGGCTCTGGACCCTCACACTTCTCAGACACCTCCCATACAGCTTTAGGAAGGCGCCATCACTCTGAAGGCTCAGAGCGCACCCGTCTTGGAGCCCCAGGTTGAATCACCAACCAGAAGTTTGGGGGCAAGGAAAGGAAACAGGCAGACCAGAAAGGCAAGGCTCTTCAATGCAGGGGACTGATCTGAAGGGAAAGCCCGGGCCCAGCAGAGTCTCCTGAGGGCACACTGAATGCTCAGGAAAGACGCTCAGGGGCAGGAGGAAGTAGGAGATCTGCTGGAGGTTATATGGCAACTTTGAGGAGGCGCTTGATGTCAGGCTCGATGTTGATGGTCGGGAAGGTGCGGCTGTAGCGTCGGAAGGGCTCCCCCTCTGGCCCGACGAGGAACTTCTCAAAGTTCCAAGACACATCTGAGCGGTGCACAGGGCTCCAAATGATGAACTTGGGATCGGTCATGAGGGAAAACGGGTCGTCGTAAGGGTAGGGGAGCTTATCCTTCAGGTAGGTGAAGACAGGATGCTCATTCTGACCATTCACATCACACTTTTGGATAAGGGTAAAGGTGGGCTGGAATCCACCCCCAGGGCGGACGTACTTGAGGCTGTTCAGGATCTCCTCATTCTGACAGTTCTCCTGGGGGAGAAAAGAGACAAAGCGCTTGGGAAACGCAAGAGATGAAGGAGCTACGAAGGATCTACAAAGTCACCCTCCTGTACTCCCCAGGATCATTCTTTCTATTATGTATTCCCCACCCCCACCCCCCTACCCCGTTCCTTCTCTTTCCTTCTTCATTCGCTTTGCCCTACTCTTGACTCGGAGTTTTCCCTCTCACAGCTATTGTCTGATGGTTTGCTAGGCCATTTCTGAAAGTTCTCACAGACCCTAGCTTGGCTGTTCTTGTACTGAAAGATATAGCGCTTTTGAGCTGTCACTTCTCTCTCCAATCTACCCTGAGCAATGCTTAGGGTATCTGTCTGAAGCTTCAAGGAACCTTGAGTTCTGGGCAGTAGAAAGAAAGGGAAAGGAGGCTCAGGTCATATTGCCTAGAACCCTCCCTCCACTTATGCACCCACACGTACATGCACACCCCCACACACACCCTGCCACCACCTTCCCTTTCCTTTTGCCCTGGCCTTGCCTGTCTTTCTTCTAATTACCTCTGAGTGTTGAATCTAGCCTTGGCCTCTGCCCTACTCAGCTCCTCAAACGAAAGGTGAAATTGAGATCTAGAAGAATGGGATTTATAGCTTCTTCCTTTCATCTTGTCCTAGATCTAAAGTACAAGTAGGAGGAAGCTTTGATGAAGGAAAACCCCATCCAAGGAAGACTAGTTTTCAGGTGCCATAAAGGCAAAGTAGGTTAGAGACAACAATGAACGTACTGTAAACGGAATTACTTCATGACCAACAGGCATGAATTAAATAGGATTGAAGGTTTAGTGTTCTGGAATAGGCCAGGGGAAGGGGAAGTTAAGGAAATAAGGGCTTAAGGACCAAAAGTTGTGAATGTGTAATTATCGTTCCTTTCACTTAGCTTCCTGCACCTCACGCTCACTTGCTGTACTCAGCTAGGATGCTTTAGATCTCAACCTGTTGCCTGTCTTTCCTCCCCGCTGCCAGCACTGTCCTATCCCCACTTAGCATTCCCCACCCCTGACAGCCCACAAAGACCCATAGAAACCCTTATTTTCCACCCCCATCCGCCAAGTCTAAGAGTCATATATCTCCCTCAGGGCAAGAAGTTCCTGCCTCTGACCTACTAGAACCAATTAGTACAGTCAGTTCCAGGCCATCATGACATCTTGAGCCCAGAGTTGATGGCTATTAGACATCTTATCTCCTAATGCAAAAGGCCTGCTGGCTACTGGTAGCTTACGCATTCCCTCCAGCAACTGGCTGGCCTGAAGTGATGGAAGGAGGCATCTCTAGGGCCAGAGAGACCCCTCTGAAGAGGTTTTACCTTTTCTGTCTCTCTTTCCCTGGCCAAGCCTAGAAACAGAACTGAGGCAAGGAAGGAACAGTGAGAGCACTCATGGTTTGGGCTCAGGTTTGTCACAGCCAATGACATTTCAGCCTTCCTGCCTATATCTCTGATAATCTCTTCCTTGCCTTCATGCCACTGTGAATTGAACCCAAGGGATTATAATTGGAGGACATTCTGCCTGCTTGTGCTATTAAAATCCTAAGTGAGGGCTTCCCTGGTGGCGCAGTGGTTGAGAGTCCGCCTGCCGATGCAGGGGACACGGGTTCGTGCCCCAGTCCAGGAGGATCCCACATGCCGCGGAGTGGCTGGGCCCGTGAGCCTTGGACGCTGAGCCTGCGCGTCCGGAGCCTGTGCTCCGTAGCGGAAGAGGCCACAACAGTGAGAGGCCAGCGTACCGAAAAAAAAAAAAAAAAAGAAAAAAAAAATCCTAAGTGAAAATAAAAGAACCCCTAAAAGATAACTTGAGGTGTGCGGGCTGAAGATCTATAACAACTTGACCCATTATCAGGGACAGAGACGCAGGCGTGATGCCCAGAGGAGACACGTACACTTTGCAAACCCTTTTACCTTCCCCCAAATTCACTCTCCACTTGGCTGATTTTAAACAAACAAACAAAACTTTTCAATCTAAATAGTAAAGTTGCTTACATTTGCATATTACTCTATACTTTTCAAGTTACTTTTGTAGCTCTTATCCCCACAACCTCACAATAATCCT
This sequence comes from Grampus griseus, assembly GCF_964374135.1. Lineage (NCBI taxonomy): Eukaryota > Metazoa > Chordata > Mammalia > Artiodactyla > Delphinidae > Grampus > Grampus griseus. The sequence continues at coordinate 36,696,634 of NC_139018.1, read as the reverse complement.
ATCAGGTAAGTGGTATTATCCCTAGTTTATAGAAGAGGAAACCAAAACAGAAAAATTGAGTGACTCTTCCTGGGGCACAGAGCTATTAGCAGAATCAAATGTAGTGAAAATGAAGGTCTCCTGAGTCAGTTCAATCCTAGTTTGATTCTTGATCTTCTATTTCCTCCAGTCATTCATTCAACAAACATTTAATGAGTGCCTTCTATACCCAGGCACGGAGGACACAATGGAGAGAAAAACAGACCTGGTACCAGCCCTCGTGGAGTGTAGTGGGAAGACAAGAAACCATAAAAATCCATACGTTTGGTGTTCTATCACAGACAAAATCATACTGACTTCCCCCTGGTACTCGCATGCACCTAAAGACCTAGATTAACAAAACATACCCCATGATTCAAGACACTCAACACACATAGTCGTCCTCCCCCTCTCTTTAGCCCACTGGAGCTGCAGCAAACCAACTCCTTGGGTACAATACCAGGGACGTCTCACCTGATGTCCAAATTGGTTGCAAGGGAAGCCAAGAACCACCAGGCGCCTGGGAAAGCGGCATTGCAGCTCGTTGAGTTGGGTGAAGTCCCGGGTGGTTGTGCCTCAGAGCGAGGCCACGTTCTCAATCAGCACTGCCCTGCCTCGGAATGTATTGAAATCTACCTTCTCCCCATCTAGGCTGATAGCACTGAGGTCGTAGAAGGACTTGGCAACGTAAGCCATGGTGCGAGTGCAGAGTGAGTGGCAGAGCAGTGTGACGCCACTTAAGGGTCTATTAAAGGGGTGGGGAGGAAGGAGGAGCCAGGAAGGATCTCACAATGGGACTTTGAGCATCCCCAGGATGACTTAGCAAAAAGTCACCTACCCGTTAAGTGCTGTTTGAACAGGAAGGTCGCTCCTCCTATTTACAGACTCTGAACAAAGCCACCTCCCTGCTCCACCCTGTTGGCAACCTAGGAAGGGCCAATGTGATATCTCTGAGCAGACATGAATAATTCACCGCTTGCAGGAAACCAGAGCCCCAAAGGTTGGACGGGGAGGAAAAAAGGCAGGGAGGGATGCAAGATTGACTCCTACTTGCCCCAGCATATTGTTTTCACTTGGCACAGACAGTTACTGAGCGCCTGCTGAGTGCCGAGCTCTGAATTGTGCAATTGAGAGGTCAGGGTCTGCCGAGGGCTGAAGGATGAGGAAGAGGACTGGGCGCATGTCCCCTTTACTCAGACTACAAATGGAATATACATGTTACTGTTCACATTTCTCTCTTTGGCTGTTACTTTCCACAAGCACAAAATCAAAGGGACCATTAGGAAGACGGTGTGTGGTTTTCTAAAATAATGGCTTTCAGTGCCTCAGCTTGCACCAGTCTGAAGAGGGGAAGCTGTGTTTGTCTTGAAAAGTCTCTCAGTGAGTGATGGTACTTGTCCTGGAGAGCACATCTGCCCTTGCCCCCTGCGCTGTACCATCTCCTCTAATACCCCACACCCCACCTCCACAGGGTCATGAGGCTGCAGTTGGTTGTGGCTGGGATAACAGAGGAGTCACAGAGCAGGTGGGTAAACTCAGAGGGGATGGATGCCCCTACCTCTTATCAGACAAAGACAGTCCCAAAGACTTCTCAGAGGGGCTTGTGCTGGTCATTCCCCACAGAAGGAAGTGTGCAGGCAGTCGAAGCTGCTGTGGTTCTAGACCCAGCTAGGCCGCTCACGATGTTTTCAGCACCAGCATGCAGTGTGTTGCAGGCCATCGGGGGACATGCTAAGAGCTATCATGGGAGCACAGCACTGGAAGCCCACAGAGACTAAAAAGACCTAATGCTTCACTTCATTCTTCCAAACACCCACCAATGCAAGAAATCGGGCTTTGTTATTTTGTTTTTTGTTTTTAATGCCTGGATTTCTCCATCATTAAAGCTGGCAATTAGGCTTTACCTGGCTTTGGGATTTTAGAGCGAAATTTCAATAACAATGCTGTTGTTTACTAGAGAGTGTTTTCACAGGTATGTGTCCATTGGGAACTGTCTCCTAGAACAAAGAATAAGCCAGGTTGGGGAGCAGCTGGTCTTGAGAATCTGACTTGTTGAGAAGATGGAGGAAGTACTTTCCAGGAAGTACCCAGGTGTTCTGTTCTGTAGCCTGTTCATGGCTGTTTATAGCAACACGGGAATCCATACATCTTAACTGGCTGCTCCCTACAAAAAAGCCTCCATTACCTAAGTGGGAATGGAACCTTTTGCCACTAGAAGAGGTGGCAGGAAATGCAGAGGGAAGTGTGTCCCCTGCTGAGGCTGGGTGGAGTTGCTAGAAAAAGCAAATAAACGCCTCCTAAGCCACTGAGTCAAGAACTTCGCCCTGATAATGGGCTAAACTCTTAAAATGAACTTGCCAGATTCACCTGCATGCCTAGCACTTCCCTAGTACTCTCTGGGCTTCCAGATGCCTCTTACTGGCTGCCCTTCTGGGACCCCTCTCCAGGAAGACCATGGAAGTTGCTGAACTGAGGAGTGGAGGTGCTGTCTTCCTTAGGTACACGACATCCCTTTTCTTCAGGGGCAACCTAGGACACCTTGAGTTGCCCAGGTTCTCACCTTTCACGATTGAATACAATTGATGAAGCTCTCCTAAAATACCTCTTTGTTTCCAGATGTACCTCAAACTGGCCTACTTTCCAGAAGCTTGTAACTCTGGACATGCACTAACATGGCTTTCCACAGGGACAGTAGATGTTCTGGAAACTTCACTGGCTTAGTAGGCAGAAAGCCTAGGTCGATGGTTCTCAATTCTGGCTGCAAATGAGAACTGCATGTAGCGATTTTTCTAAATAGAGGTGCCAAGCTTTCCCCTTTGGAGATTTCAATTCCGGTTGTTCCTTTTAAGCCTTGACTCTGCCACTCTTCCTTGGGGCCCCTAGGCACCTGTTTCCTTAATCTGTCGAACTTGGATAAAGATAATCACCTTCCTTATCTCACACAGACGTGATTGTCTGATTGTTCCGATAAAGGAGATAAAGCATTACAAGTTCTCTGTAAATTGGAAAATGCAGGTTAAGATCTTAGGCTACTGTTGCCCTGCCTTGTTTTACTCCTTCCTTCTTCATTTTATCTTTACCTCCAAACATTCTCTGCCTCTTCCATCAACTCTGGACCCCAGAGTATAGTATTCATCAGTCCCCAGACCCCAAGATTCTAGACTGCCTTGTTCCCTTGGGGTATCCAAGCACAGGGCTAGGATGAACTTCTGAAAGATTACTTAATCCCACCTCATGCCTTCAGGAAGACCTGTTTCTGTTACATTCCAAGCAGATGAGAACCCTCTTGGGTTGTTTTCTTTTTTTTAATTAATTAATTTATTTTTTTATTTTTGGCTGTGTTGGGTCTTCGTTTCTGTGCAAGGGCTTTCTCTAGTTGTGGCAAGCGGGGGCCACTCTTCATCGTGGCGCGTGGGCCTCTCACTATCACGGCCTCTCTTTTTGCGGAGCACAGGCTCCAGACGCGCAGGCTCAGTAGTTGTGGCTTACGGGCTTAGTTGCTCCACGGCATGTGGGATCTTCCCAGACCAGGGCTCAAACCCGTGTCCCCTGCATTGGCAGGCAGATTCTCAACCACTGCACCACCAGGGAAGCCCCCCACCTCTTGGTTTTAAAGACATCCTCAGACATAGATATTCAGCATGTCCCCAGTGACTCTACTCAATCTTATTTCCGCAATGGGAGCCCACTGCCGAGCAATGGGGGCTTTGCTTGGGGCTCCCCTGCAGGTGGCATTAGGAAAGGCACCAAACGGAAGACGTTTGCTGTTTCCATTCATTCTTCTGCTGTTGCTTTAGGATTCTGGAACCTCTTCTACCAGCACTGCCTCTCTCCCTCCCCCTGAACTGCCAGGGTCCCAGTGAGATCTACTCCCGGGGATTCACACAGGCAGTCACAGCTGTGACTTGAAATATTCTTTATTTTGTAAACATCTGTGTTTAAAATAGATGAACCCTGCTCACAATTCATATCCTGGACCCGAGACACAGCACACGAAGTTTACCCGTCACAGGGAGATGCTGGGGCTCAGGAGCAGGTGGAGAGCCTGGGGCTGTGCCGAACCTCAAGACAACAGGTGCAAAGGTGGAGCCAACAGGTAGGCGCACCTGCTCAACAGTCTAAGGCCAGGTCCCAGGCTGCGTCCGGGACTGGAGAAGTTTAGGGGTGAGAGGCTGACTCTGGTACCTCATGAGCATAGCTGCACCCTAAAATCCCAACCCCTCTCCTGCCCCATACCTCTCCCCAGCTGTGGCCCTTACGGATGGGGCTTCTCAGGCCATAGAATCCTAACCCCAAGTTTTCCCTTCCAGAACCCCTAGGGTACAGTAAAAATATAGTCCCTCTTCCCCAGGGGGGCTAGGAGAGAAAGGCAATGGTCCTCGGCCAGATCTTCAGGGAAAGCAGCAACAGTGACCACAGGTTGGAGCCAGTGGCCAGTATAACTTCCCCTCCCCCAAGCCCCTGGCTGAGGGCACACCGCGGGTTGGCACTGCTGACCTCCCCACCCCAGAGTGATGCTGCATGTTTTAACAGCTGAGGAGTTAGTTCTCAAGGAAACATCCTCAGCTGTGGTCATGACTTCGTCCTAAAGAGGCAGCTCTTTACATTTCTCATTAGCTGACGATTTATAACTATTCCTGCCTTCCTTTTCCTTCCACTACAATAACCCATCCCCCATTCCCTCATCCTGAGCTACCCTCTCCTGCCCTCTCCTGATTTGATAAGAGTCAGAGGAAAGGTTTGGCAATTTCAACCCCCACCCATTTTTTCAGAGGAGTAAGGAAGTGGGGCTCTTAACCCTTCACATGTGTGTGTCCTGGATTTTAGTCTTTAATTAGTGAATGTTCGATGCCCAGTTTTGTTTTCACTCCAGCGCCAGCCATGCAACGCAGCTTAAGACTGATCCTCCTCCCTAGGCTTCTCCCATCTTGGGAAGGTGGGGAGGAACCCTACTAGGGCTGGTAACTGACTTGTTCCCTCCTTAAAGGGCCTCCTGCAAACGACTCTTGGACCATATGGGGTTAAAGAAACTTCTTCCTGAAACAAAGGGCCCTGGAGGAGGGAGTCCGCTTCCCTCCACCTGTAGCCACAGTGCAGTTGGCAAACCCTCAGGCCTCTGACTCAGGAGCTGAGGAACAAGATGAGCACTTGGTCTTGAAGGCTGAAGGGAACAGCACCAAGCATTCCTACCCAGGGCTCGCCTGCTTTCTGCCCGTGAGCCCCCTGCCCTTCTCCCACAAACTCTGGGTCTCAGGAAAGCCTTGAGAGCAGAAGGCTGGGCTCGGTGAAAGAACACCAGCGTGGTTCTGTCACCTCTCACCTGCCGGGGCGGTGGGGAAGTGCCCTTCTTACATAAGAAATGGAAGATGGGGCCCAGGAATCTCTGCTGCTGCCGAATTCCCCTCTGCTTTGCAAACTGCTGTCCTGGCTCTTAACTTGATACTTAGGAGCTGGTCCTTCATTTCCAAACACCTCCCCTTCCTGGAGTGTGTGGTTGGCCCCAGGGCTCTCCATGCCCCTGCAGTGCCCTCAGGCCTTGGTCCACATCTTTAAATTCGGGAGCCCGGGGTCAGGGAGAAATAGTGTATGTACTGCAGGGCAGGTAGAGAATTGAGGTTACTTCTTATCCCTGCCACCCCTCATCATTTTTTTTCTTCTCTGAAACTCAGTTCCCCCAAGAGGCAGGAGGGCAGGCAGCCAAGTGCAGCGGAAGCTGGGGATGGGGCGGGGTGGGGGTGGGGTGTAGGACAACCCCAGGCGTGGGGACCACCAGTTTGGGCTTTCCTTCCTCTCTTGCCGTTCCTCTTTCCCCAGTCACCGGGGAGGCAGGCCCATGGCACATGAAGGGGCGGCGGGGAGGAGAGGACGGGAAGAATTTCCCACAAAGCGGGGTGGGGCTTCTCCCAGAGCAGAGCAGGGAACGTGCCCCTGAGCCTGAGTCCACTCCCTCGGCCCGGCAAAGAGGGAGGAATTGAAAGGTGCTGTACCAGCAGCCACACAGGACACGTGGGGGGGCGGGGGGAGGGCTTTGATAGGAACACAGCTGAGGGGAAGGGACAGAAAGGTGGGAAGAAGCGAGGAGAAGCGGAGAGGAGACCAGATGCACTGAGAGAGAAGGAACCTCCAGTGGCCTTGACTCCAGACTGGGCCATCGTCTGGGACCTCAGGGTAGTGAGGCAGTGCTCACAGCACATCAGGGGCTTGAAGCAGGCCTGTGGCTGGGGAAACAGGCTGGAGGGGGCCATCCCAGGAGGAGGGTGGGGGGAGGGGGGCGAGGCTGCTCGGACAGGACAGAGGAGCTGCTCCCCGGAGCCAGGCAGGGGGAGGAGCAGTGGCCGAGATTCCACAGGGTCACCCGAAGGAGAAGAGAAGCAGGGCAAAGCCCAGGCTCCCTGTGTGCCCGCAGCCCTCCTGCGGGGAGAGAGGACTGTGCGGGGCGCTCCACGCAAGATGCTCAGCACCAGCAGGTTTTTGAAGAGTTCTCCGGGCCCTCAGGTTTGCCCTCATCCTCCTCCATCTCTGCCAGGGCCAACTCATTGCTGGCGGGTGTCCGCAGACCTTCCAGCTCCTTCCTGTGGGCCTGCAGCACCAGCTCGGTCAGGCGCGTGAAGGACTGGGAGGGCAAGGAACACAGTAAGTCCAGGTCTCCCCTCTTCCCGGCACCCCTGTGGCTGCCCGCCCTGGGTGGGGCTCATCTGCTCTCAGCCACTCTGCTGCCCCGTCCTCTCGCCTCCCCGCCTCGCTGGACTCAGCTCAAGAGACGGGACTCACCTCTTTAATGTTGAGGTTGGTGCAGGCACTTGTTTCATAGAAGTCCATGCCGTACTCTTTAGCCAGCTGCAAGAGAAGAACATTCCCGAAAGGGCGTCGCTCAGGGAAGGGAGGTGCCCGCAGCACCTGGTGCATCCTTCCTGCCACTGCACTCAGGGCCCGCGCTGTGTCGCGATAGTTTCTCAGAGTAGATAATTTCTCAGATGAGACTAGGACTTCCTAAGACACAAGCTAGCAGAGAATGGGAGAAGATGCTCCACAAATGCACCCCACCTACACACAGGCACACATATACACCCAACACACACACATCACATGTTAGGAGACAGAGACACAAAATTATTGGGACAAACTAATGAAAAACATGGGCTTTGAGGTCAAACAGACCCAGCTGGAATACCAGTGCTGTCACTTAAGAGCGTATGACCTTAGACAAGTTACCTCTTCCCTCTAAGCCCCAACTTCGCATTCTGTTCAAAGGGGATGAGAGCGTCTATCAACCAAGGCTGTGGAAGAGTTAAATGGGGTCATGCATCTGTAAGCACTTGCTTAGCACAGGGCCACACGTACAGTAATCAACAAATACGAATATTCTAGTAGGAATTGGCCTCTATTTTCAAAATTTTCAATGACCATGTATTATTTTTTATACTAAAAAACAATTTTATTTCAAGTGCTAATGGGACGCTATTGACTGAAGAGGGAGAGAAAAACTCTTGAGGCCCTCAGAGTAAGTGGGTGACTCTGGCCTCCATGGTACCCATCTTTCTTTCTGTTCTCTGGGAGGATGGTCTCCCTGTGTGATTGGACATTCCCTCAAAACCATCCTCCTACCCTCTCTGCCACCATGGCTTCTCCGAATGTGGGCCCTTCATGCCTTCATTTCCCTTCCTACCTCTTTTCAACTGTAAGGAGGACAGGGAGTGGGTGTGGAGGGGTGAGATGACTGTAGGACAGAAGCTATGCCTAGATGCTGCTAGGGGAGAAGGGAGCCACTTGAGGTCTCTCCTCCGCACTAACCAGGGTGGGCTCTTAGGCAGAGGTAATCCTGCTTTGGGCGCCTTGGAGTTGGGAGAGGTCTTTGTTTCAGGATGGACCCCAAATCACTGTCCTAAAGGACAGAAAACAAACTCTCAAGGATGGCAATTCAGCCAGTGCCTTAGGCTACTGTGGAGGTAGGGGGGTGTCTAATGATGGTGATAGAACCCTGGGTCCCAGTTCTCAGGCCTGGCCCAGGAAGCCAGCCAAAAACCCAAGGGATGGATTCAGCCAGCTCACTCGCACTTACCTGCTGCCCTTGCTCTCTTCCCACCTGCCGTTTCTGCTCTTCATCAGCCTTATTCCCTATAAGGATCTTCTGGACACCTTCTGGTGCATACTAGGGACAAAGGACAGACAGAACTGCCAGTGAGTCCTGCTTTCCCCCAATCTCCCCACCCACACAGCCTACACTGGCTTCCACACCAGCAGCAAAGTTAAGAGCCCTAGGGACAGAGTGGGCTGACCGGGTGCAGGTGCCAGGCGTCCCCAAGTACCATGGCTGATCCCAGGGGTCCCAGAGGGATGTCACAGGGTAGAAGACACTGATGCTTCCTCGGGCTGGACAACTGGAAAGGACACTGGACTTAAGTCCAGCCCCTTATTCTACAGATGAAGAAGTGGGGACTCAGAGTTCAAATGGCTTGCCCAGGGCTCCACAACTGTGGTGGCAGAGCCAGGACTGGAACCCCAGTCTCGCAATTCCACCTGGTCCTGACATTTCAGGAAGGAAGCTGTTCACAGCGTAGGCTCTGTTCTAACTCATTTTAGGGGAAGACACAGCCATGGAGGCCTGGCAGGTTATAGAGCATGGAGGGCATGGCTGCTTGGGCTTCTTCCTCATGTCTTACTCACCCAGAGGTCTTGATCCGGGGCTGCAGAAGGCAAGGGTTCCTGGTAGTGTTTGCTCGCCAACCCTGACAGCTTCAGCCCTTCCCATATGGCCTTCACTTTGCTTTCCCCTCTGAGGTGCCCTTCCCCACCCCCAAGAGTGAGGCAGCACATCCTACCTCATCCACATCACTGACCCACTTCATGATGTGCTGGTAAGAGCGCTCGCTGCTAATGTCGTAGACTAAAAATATACCCTGAGAGAGAGAAGGAGAGAGAGATGGGGCAGGTACATGCACACAGAGACAGCGCACAGTCATGGGGTCAGAATCGGGTGCGGTACCTTAAATGCTGGGTCCCAATCTCCCTTCTCCCTGCTTAGCATAATGAAGATCCCTCAGCACCCAGAAAAGTCTCCTCTCTCAGACCCCCACAGCTGTTGCTTCCTAGGCTCATCACAGAGCTCTCTGAGGCAGAAAGGCACCAATACTTTGATGTGGTCTTTGGCCCAGGGAGGAGGGTGGAAGTTGAGGGTGAGGGTGGGGACCCGCCAGTAGTGAGTGCTCAGAGAGTAGCTGATGAATGAATGATCAGTGAACCGCCCTGAGCCCACCCCCCTCACTCCCCAGCAGGCAATCTGAGGGCCCATTTGGGGATCAGTGGCACAAATATCTCAAACGCCCAGAGCCAGGAGTGTGGGTGGCAGCATCCCACCTCTAAACCCTGAAAATAGCGGCTCACCTGGGCCCGTCGATAGTACTGCTTTGTGATGGTCTGATATCTCTCCTGCCCCGCTGTGTCCCTGCAATAGAAAGCCAGCCCTTCAAAAGAGCAGGGACCATGGAAGCAGGTGGGGAGGGGAGGAACGGGACCTGGGAGACCCTGTGCCTTTGCAGGAGAAACTGGAGAGCTGCAGGGTGAAAAATCAGTGGAGCTTTGGTCCCCAAGGGGATCCAAACGTATCTGACTCTGCAGCAGAGAGGGCTGGTCATAGGTGCTGACAGGGCTTGTGGGTCCTTGTCAACTGTATCTGCACTAGGAGCCACAACCATAACTGGGTCTTGGATAACTTTCTCTAGGATTTGGCCATTGTGGCCAGACTGGTGGGACTACTCCATCTCCAGTCCGTCTGGGACCTCTGCAGGCAATGCCCATACCACTCTGAAATTGGGAGGCCGCTCCAAATGCTGGAAAGGCAATGCTTCCAGGAGCAACAGGCCAGAGAGCTATAGCGGCCCCCTGTGGCTACTTGTGGGAACTGCACTGTGCTGTAGTGAGGAACTCAGACCAGGAACTCCCACCGTAAGGATGGGGCGTAGCCCTCCCTGCTTGGAATCCTACCTCAGTGCTATGCAGGGCAGCACGGTCCAAGGGAAAAGCTTTATTGGAAGACAAACCCGCAGTGCTTAGTTTGCCAATTCCTTCTAATTCTTGCTTTTTGGTGACTTGCGGTCAGTCCCATAAGTTCCTTAAGAAAGAGATGAGAGGGAACTCCCTGGTGGTTCAGTGGTTAGGACTCCGCGCTTTCACTGCCAAGGGCCTGGATTTAATCCCTAGTCGGGGAACTAAGATCTTGGGAGCCGCAGAGATGAGAGATTAAGGCTCATGGGAGCAGGAGATGGGCTTTGAGACTTCTGCTTCTCTCCATCGAAAAGGTGGCCAGTTACTCCAGATGAAGCCTCTGGAATTTACACATGGCAGTGGCAGCTAGGGAGAGCCCCAGGTCCTCTCCTCCTACCCAACTCACCAAATCTGTATCCGTACTTTGATGCCATCTACCTCTATGGTCTTCATCTTAAAGTCAACACCTGGGGAAAGGAAGTGAGCAAGAAAGTTAGGAAGGGGGCTTCCCTGGTGGCGCAGTGGTGAAGAATCCACCTGCCAACGCAGGGGACACGGGTTTGAGCCCTGGTCTAGGAAGATCCCACATGCCGCAGAGCAACTAAGCCCGTGCGCCACAACTACTGAGCCTGTGCTCTAGAGCCCGTGAGCCACAACTACCGAGCCCGCATGCCACAACTACTGAAGCCCACGTGCCTAGAGCCCGTGCTCTGCAACAAGAGAAGCCACCACAATGAGAAGCCTGCGCACCGCAACGAAGAGTAGCCCCCACTCACCACAACTAGAGAAAGCCCGTGCTCAGCAACAAAAAATAAAATAAATAAATTTAAAAAAAAAAGAAAGGAAGGATACCCGCTGAAGAACTGAAGTAAGGCCCAGGGCACTCATACCTGAGGGTCTCCTTTTGGTTTAACTTGGCAGAAAGATGGCACAAGGTAAAGGCCTTCTTGAACCAAAAACTGACCCTCAGGGAGTGTCCAGGGCTTTGAATGGGGCTTCCCTTCCTCCTTGAGCTGGAGTTGCCAGGAGTAAAGGGCCTGTGGCACACAGAAGTGAATATGGGGGAATCCACTCTGTTGCTGCCTTACTTAGCCCCAAAATGTGTCTCACTCTACTCCTGTGTAAAGTCTTCCTTATTTATACTTCTGCAGAGAACCACTTGTATTTATCCCTCCTGGAACTCTAAGCCCTAGGACTAGCAGTCCATCTCATTTGCCTGGGTTTATTCTCTGCCTTATTAGCAACCAGGAGGGGTTATGGTGCCGTCATGAATGTGGGGAAGGCACAGAGACCCTGGCGAGAGAGGAGGACTGTTTCAGCCCCACAGTGTGTATAGAGCCCTCGGCACCTAACAAAGGCCCACCAAGGAGACGGCCTAGTGCCTCTGTTGCTGACTAGGCCCTTTTACCAGAGGAGGCACTGTTGTTTACTAGAAGGAGCATGGGCTTCAATGTCAGGCCTGTGCTTGGATCCTAACTCTGGCCACTTAACTCATAGCTATGACCTTGGGCACCTCTGAGCCTCCATTTTCTCATCAGTAAATGGGGACATTACCAATCATTTCAGAGGGTCACTGAGAAAACCAAATGAGATACAGTGCCGGGCACCTGGTGGACATTCAGTGGGTCACAGCTATCACTATACCAAGTGCAGCCCTGGTCTACATGGGAGCTCCTGGGTCACTGCCAGTGACCACATGAAGAGGCAGTGGCACAGCATGTCATTGGGGGAGGGAGGGTAGACGATTGGGTTCTCAGGCTCATCTGCCCAGGGGCTTGAGGAGCTAAGCTGCCACAAGACACAGGAAACGTAAGGGATTTGGCAAACCAGTCCAGCGCAGAAACGTATCTGGGCAATTTGCAGCAGGAGAAGTCAGCACCACCAGCAGCATCTGAATCTGAGTGACAGCAGTGATGAGGCACCTCTCCCCAGCCCTCACTGTGCCAGGCACTGTGCCCAGTGATTCAAGAACTGTGTCTAGGAAGTTAATTAAGCTGCAGTCCTAGTGCGCTCCCTGGAGACAGGTCAGGAATGGGCACCATTAACCGGTGTTCAGGTGAGAAACAGGGTGAAGGCAGAGTTCTGGCCCGTAGTCCCCAGGCTGCACAGCACAGCCCCAAAGGTGCCAGAATCCCCAGTGCCCCTGCCATTCCGCCCCGGCATTAGTTCTTTGCCAACAGGAATACTTCCCCCTTATCCACATTGTCCCCAGCTTTCCACAAACACAGACACTAAATTCAGGCTCTTCCTTCTCACCACTGAGACCAATCATCATTTAATTAAAAGGGAGAAAAAGATTCAGACTGGACAACCTTAACTAAATCAACTTGCTCGGAAGTGAATCATTTTTCACCTGCCCAAGCTGATTCATATCTATCGAGCTGTACTTTTCCAAATGGATAACGTCTGGCAGCCATTCTACCGAGGGTGCCAAGAAAGTAAAAAAAAGAGGAGGGAGAAAGAAGGAGAGGGAACCCTGGCCTTGGTGGGGGGCAGTAGCGTGCTCACCCCCTCCCTAGACAAGCAGTTGTCAAGAATTTGCGTCTCGGGACTTCCCTGGTGGTCCAATGGGTAAGACTCCACGCTCCCAATGCAGGGGGCCTGGGTTCGATCCCTGGTTAGGGAACTAGATCCCGCATGCCACAGCTACGAGTTCGCATGCCACAACTAAAGATCCCGCATGCCACAACTAAGACCTGGTGCAGCCTAAATAAATAAATAAATAAATATTTTTTAAAAAATTTGCTTCTCCCCAACACCCGGCATAGAAGGGAATCAAGAAACCTTTGTTCTTTCCCGGTACAGTGCCTTCTTCCCAGGAAAACCAGGGATTCTGTTCATTTCATAATAAAGCCAGCTCATCCTCATACCAGCCCAGCAAGCCCAGTCAAAGGGCAGCACCTTGTGCAAAGTGGTCGCAAGGGTGGGGAGCTGGTGAGAGAGGAATCTATATCCTTTATTCCACAAACCTCTATGGGAACTTACTTTGTGCCCTGCACGGTGCTAGATGCAGACAAAGTGGCCAAAAAGACAGATGGTCCTTGCCCTTACAGAGCTTATCAGACAGGAAACAAAGGCCCAGGGAGGTAAGATAACTAGCCCAAGGTTGGCACAGCAAGTAGCAGCGGCCTGTTTGATGGCAGAGCCCTTGCACTGTTCCTTGGGGGAATGAGAGGAGAATAGTGTGTTAACCAGGCAGAGAGGCCTTACCTACGCTTTGCTGTTTCTCTCTGGAGAAGGGCTCAGCGGGGGGAGGAGCCCCCAACACCAGGGAGCTTTCCCTGACAATGAAGGCAGGTCTTAGGAGAGGCAGGGCTGCCAAGAAGACAGGGAGCCGCCCTGGGAGTGAGCGCTGGGCTTGGATTCCTCCTCCCCTCTTCCCTCGCTTCTTAGCTGTGTGGCCAGGGACCAAGGCTGGGGAATTCTGGGGGCTCATGGCACCCCCCACCCACCACCGTCTTGCAACCTAGACCCTCCTGACCACCGATAAAATTTGTTGTAACATCTCTGAGAAATAAAATGCATCAGTATTGGCTCTTCACCGGCACTAAGGAAGAAACAGAAAGTCTATGCCTTCTGAGGGATCTTCCTCTCCCACCCACTCCCCTCCTTTAAATTGAAAGATTAACAGCCCAAAGATCTTCTAGTGAAATCTATTGCTCTACTCTGCTCCCATACACCCTGCACCTTCCACGGTGTCCATCTACCAGTCAGCCCTGGCCTGCCGTGACCTGTGCCCATCTGCGGCCCCTTCCCTGTCCCTGCGTGGCTGTTGGTTTTTTCCCACTGCTGAGCACTGCAGGGCAAAGTCAAAAGACTGGCCCTGTTTAGTCGCCTAGAGACTCACGCTTTCTCACCTCCGCCGGCCCTCGCCGCTGCTCAGAAGCTGTTTATTCCAGGTGCTTCACCCACCACATTCCTCACAGCCACTGTCTTCCCTGCTGAAGGGCTCAGTCCCGGTCCACCCTCTCCCTACCACTACCGCTGAAAGCATCCAAGAGAACACCCTGTCCACTGTCTTAAGGGCGAAGTGACAGCTGCCTGATGAAGCCTTGCTGTGAGGCCCACCTCATGTCCTCAGAATGTCCTGTCGTCTCCACCTTCCCTGGGGAAGGGTCCTCTATCCTTTCCAAGTCTCACCTCTCACCTGTCATCAGCCCCCTCTAGGTGTGCATCCTGTCCTAACAGTTTCGCCCCTCTCTGTTGCACCTTCAGACTCCTTAGAGAGAAGAGAGATTCTTCATCTAACTCCACCCCTGGTGTGTTCTCATTCTGGCTCCCCTAAGACAGCACTTCTCAAACTTTAAAGTGGATGCAACTCATGTGGGGACCATGTTAAAATGCAGATTCTGATTGAGTCGGTGTGAGATGCGGCCTAAGATGCCATACAAGCCTCTGGGTGAGGCTGATATTACTGGTCCATGGATCACACTTTTGACAGCAGGCTTCTAAGGACAGTGGTTCTCAAAGTGCAGTCCCCGGACCTGCAGCATCCGCACCACCATCAGTCAGGGCTTGTTAGAAATGCCAATTATTAGGCCTCGCCTCAGATCTACAGAATCCAAAACTCTGGGCAGGGGGAGGGGTGGAGGTGGCTAGGAATCTGTGTTTTAACAAGCTCTCCAGGTGATTCTAGCACATGCTGAAGTGCGGGAGTTCCATCTGGACTGCGACTTTGCACGGGAAGTGTCAAGGGAGGCAGCATGGGAGTTCTCCGGTTCTCAGGGTGTACTTTGCAGATGCTCAGCTTTAGAATCACCTGGGGTGATTAAAAAAAAAAAGAAAAGAGATACTACTTTGACTTTCTAGACCTAATGAATCAGAATTTGAGAGTGAGGCCCTGAAACCTGTATTTTTAACAGGACCATGGGTGACTTTTTAGATAGACGAAAGTTTGAGGGTTCTAATTTAGTGGAAGAGCTATCCATTAGCACTGGAGTCAGAAAGACCTGGGTCTGAATCCTGACTCTGGTACTTGCTGTGTGACTTTGGGGAACTCTCAACTTCTCTGAGCCTCAGTTTGCTTGCATAGAATGAGAATACCAGTGGCCTCCTAAGGGTTGGTGTGGGGTATAAATTAGATAATATATGTGCAGCTCCTCATAGGTAGAAGATAGTTCTCTCACTCCTACCTTCCCTTTGCTAAATAAAGGCTTCCTGGGGAGGAGCCAGGAAAACAAACCCAGAGCACCCTTGATGTGGGAAGGATTGCACAGTCTAGTCCCCTGCTACTCCACTACCCTTGCTCATCCAGAGACCGGCAGCATCCACGTCACTGGGGAGCCTGTTAGAAAATGCAAATGGGCCCACCCAGACCTACGACATCTAAGGCACACTAACGTTTGAAAATCACTGTCTAGCCCATCTCTAGGTAGAACACACGCAAGGTTCATGATACTGCTAAGCATTATAGCACACCCCCTGGCTAGGGGATCCAGAGCCCTTGGTTCTCATGCCAGCCCTATGAAGGAGGTAGGGGCAGGGATTATTACCGTGAGGCACAGAGAAGCCAAGTAACTTACTCCCTTCCCACATCCTATGGCGGAGCCAGAACTGCAAACAGGTTTCTCAAAACCTACCCAGGACACCTCACTTGATCAGTGGCTTCCCAACCCTCCAAGGCTGCGGACTCTTACTGCCTTTTCTGTCCCGCCCCTGCCTTCCCCACCCGTGTTCTGGTATGACAAGGCGTCTAGTAGTGGGTACACATGGAGCAAGCCCACCATAACCTATTATTAGGGAGCCCCTTGGTCCTGAGAGCTCACGATTTCACTAAGCCCAGATGCATCGCCTTGCACAGCGCCACGTCAGCACCCCTTCAAGAGGACCGGCTTCCTTTCCCGGGCACAGGGAACACCCAGGTGTGAAGAAACAAGCAGCTACCTCCACACCGCTCCGGCAGAGGTTCTTGGAGACCTTAGAGCCCTGGGAGCAGAAAGTCAAGAAGACGAGGCCCTCTCCCAACCAAGTGCCCAGAGCACGACCAGCAGTTCATCGTTTCTTCCCAGCACCTCAGATACATCAATGGTGGTGTCCGCCACACCCAGTGTCCCTTTTCGGCTGGAAGTGCACAACCCAAAGCCTCCGCTCAGGGAAGCAGGGCTGGCTGTGGCATGTTCTTTGTGGAGAAGCAACTCCTGCCTAGACCAGGATGGACATCTGACCCAAAGGAGGCCCATCAGTGGGCTTGCTGGTCACCCACAGCGTGACCTGGCCAACAGGAGCAGCTGGGGGAGTGCCAGTGCCGTCTCCGCCAAAGCGGCTCCTTCCAGGTGGTGCAGAGGGCCTGGCCAGTTGGTACAGAGAGAAGCAGGAGGCAGACAGATGTGCGGAGTGGGGGCTGGGGGCATGGGTCCCAGCACAGCTACCGGTCCATGCCAGACCCCAGGTGTCGGCCCGTGGGCATCCTCATAGCACAGCCCCTCTTCTTAGCGCGCACCTCAGGTTGCCTGAGAACTCTCAGCCTGTATTTGCCCACTGCCGCCTAGTGGCTCCCCCAGGCTGGTGGCAAGTCATTTCAGCTACAGGGCTGGGAGGAAGACGATGTGCCCTGCTGCTTGCCACCTCCTACTTTTTGTCTTCTTGATGCAGAGCACCTAAGAGGCAGAGGATAACTTTTGTATTTGACAAAATTTGTGTTTGTTTTAAAAATCTTCGCCTCGCACTTCCCTGGTGGCGCAGTGGTTAAGAATCCACCTGCCGGGCTTCCCCAGTGGCGCAGTGGTTGAGAATCTGCCTGCTAATGCAGGGGACACGGGTTTGAGCCCTGGTCTGGGAGGATCCCACATGCCGCAGAGCAACTAGGCCCGTGAGCCACAACTACTGAGCCTGCGCGTCTGGAGCCTGTGCTTCGCAACAAGAAAGGTCGCAATAGTGAGAGGCCCGCACACCGCGATGAAGAGTGGCCCCCGGGCTTCCCTGGTGGCGCAGTGATTGAGAGTCCGCCTGCCGATGCAGGGGACACGGGTTCGTGCTCCAGTCCAGGAAGATCCCACATGCTGCGGAGCAGCTAGGCCCGTGAGCCATGGCCGCTAAGCCTGCGCGTCTGGAACCTGTGCTCCGCAACGGGAGAGGCCACAGCAGTGAGAGGCCTGCGTACCGCAAAAAAAAAAAAAAAAAAGAGTGGCCCCCGCTTGCCACAACTAGAGAAAGCCCTCGCACAGAAACGAAGACCCAACACAGCAAAAATAAATAAATAAATTACTAAAAAAAACCTCCTACCCCCAACATCTTAAAAAAAAAACAAAAAGAAAGAATCCACCTGCCACTGCAGGGGACACGGGTTCGATCCCTGGACCGGGAAGATCCCACATGCCGCGGAGCAATTAATACCATGAGCCACAACTACTGAGCCCGCACTACTAAAGCCCGTGCTCCGCAACAAGGGAAGCCACCGCAGTGAGAAGCCCGCGCACCACAACGAAGAATAGCTCCCACTTGCTGCAACTAGAGAAAGCCCACACGCAACAAGAAAGACCCAACGCAGCCATAAATAAATAATTTTAAAAAAATCTCCGCCTCCATACCAGCAGTGCCAGGCATAAAGTAGCAATGCCCTTAGTGGCATCCCCCTGCCCCAGAGAGCAGGAGGAGGGGGTGCCCATGGCTCGAGAGCAGTGGCATGTGTCCTGCTGCCTTAACACCTCACAGACAATGACAAGAAAACTCAGTTAAGTGACAGTGCCAGGTCCTGACACAGCTATGACGGTGCTGCCCTAACTATACCAGTGGCCTCTGGCTCTTCCTGTGTCCTTGGCTGTGTAGCCTCTGCTCCTTCAGCAGCAACCCCCAGGGACTGCCAGGCCACACCAAGTCCTGGAGCACAGCAACAGGGCTGCCGTCAGAGAACTGGAGGACAGGGAGGCCCTGCTTTAGGTACTGGGGCTGGGACAGAGGGACAGGGCAGGGGAGACGGCACTGGCACTCCCTCAGCTCCTAAGATACCTCACTGTGGGGACGAGCTTACTGCCCCAGTCCACAGTGGAGGGCCTGGAAAGACCGTGGAAAGAAGGGAACAGGGCACATCCAGGGGAATGGCACTCCTTCCCATCACTGTCTGCCTCCTGGAAAGCATGGCAGTGCAGCTCAAGAAACAGGGTGGCTTGAGGACACGGGGAGGGGAGGGGGGGCTGGGACAAGGTAAGAGAGTGGCATGGACATATATACACTACCAAATATAGAACGGATGGTTGGTGGGAAGCAGCTGCATAGCACAGGGAGATCAGCTCCGTGCTTTGTGACCACCTAGAGGGGTGGGATAGGGAGGGTGGGAGGGAGACGCAAGAGGGAGGGGAGGGCTTCCCTGGTGGCGCAGTGGTTGAGAGTCCGCCTGCCCATGCAGGGGACACGGGTTCGTGCCCCGGTCCAGGAAGATCCCACATGCTGCAGAGCGGCTGGGCCCGTGGGCCATGGCCGCTGAGCCTGCGCGTCCGGAGCCTGTGCTCCGCAGCAGGAGAGACTACAGCAGTGAGAGGCCCAGGTACTGCAAAAAAAAAAAAAAAAAAAAGAGGGAGGGGATATGGGGATATGTGTATACGTATGGCTGATTCACTTTGTTATACAGCAGAACCTAAGCACCATTGTAGAGCAATTATACTCCAATAAAGATGTTGAAAAAAACAACAAAGAAGAAACAGAGTGGCGAGGTCGTTAACACAATTGTGAGGTCAGAGTTTGGTTCCAATCCTGCCTTTACCACTAATTGCCTGTGTGATCCTGGGAAAGCTACTTAACTTCTCTTTGCTTTAGTTTCCTCACCTGTGAAACGGGGATGGCAATCCCTGATGTCAGAGAATTTTTGTAAGGATTATGAGATAAGCTATAAAACCCATAACACAGAGCCTGGCACAAAGAGCTTTATTAAATTTTAGCTGAAAAAGCTATCTCCTATGGTGGGGAGGAGATTAGGGTCATGGTTTGGGGAATAGAAAAAGCTCTAGAAAGTAGGAAGGAGCTCATGTCAGGAAGAGGAAGCAGAGCGGTGCCGAGAGGGGAGGCAACCACGCTCAGCTGGAGTGTTTCAACGGAAAGTGAGGATGCCGCCCACCGCGGGAGCCACACGGCCCCCAGAGTCTGCCTGCAACCTAGATTCTGGCAAACCAGGTGTGCCTGTTGGTGAGCCAGCACCTCATGGGTTAATGTCAGGTGCCAGCTTGCCCGCCCGCCCAGTGCCACGTGCTTCAAGTGGAAACAGGACTCTCCTGGGTGCCAAATGTTATCACCGTGATCAACCGCAGCCCAGAGGCCCAGCAGCCAGCGTGACCTGAGCCTTTCCATCAGCAAGGAGACGCCACCACAGGAACAACTTAATACATCTGAAACCCAAGGCAGATACCCAATCCCTGGAGCCATGTTGGCTCCGGTTACCAAGCTCAAGTCCCGGGAAGGACCCCAGCCCCTCCCCCTGCAGGAAACCAGCATGTACGGGACAGGACGTGTGGAGCTCACGTGGGATGTGGCAGGAGGTCACCCCGAGCAACCCCAAAACAAACTGTCGGGAAAGGCAGATCCTGCAGGGAGGTGGCTGCCTGACTTTGCCACCCCAAACAAGGCACCAGCATAATCCCTTGCCCTCAGCAAGAGAGGAAACCATTTCCCCGCCAGCTGAGGGACAAGGGAGGGGAAGAACAGGGAGAGGAAGAAGACAGGAGAGCTAAGAGACAAATCTCAAGAGAAGATTCCAGGCACAAGTGTGCCTCACACCAGTCAGGTGAGGGGCGGGGCAGAGGGTCTTTGCCCCAAGCCTGCCACTTACTGCATCGCCCTTCCTCCCTTCTGTCTGGGAACTCTTAGCCTCACTGTTTGTGCGGCTGCATGCCACTGACTTCCTCTTACCCAGCTCCGGAATGACTGTCCCTCATGCTGGCCTTGTTCAGGGGAAAAGGTGCCCCCAGGCTCTCTGAGCACATGCATGAGGCAGCATTCGCACCATCTTGCTCTGGGAGCAATGGGAAGCAGGGCCTTTGGCAGACAGAATCCTGATCCTCTAACTCCAAGGCCATGATTTAACCTGAGGTCAAAGGCCCTGATTCAGATGTCCACCCACAAGAAAGACTGGCGATCTCAGAATGATATTCCCTCTCCTTTCTTTTTTAAGACACAAACAGATGCAGCGCACGTAGTGATACGGGGAACAACTCTCTAGGCTACTACCTTCGCATCAGATCTTGAAGGGAGAGTCTTTGG
The DNA here is from genome assembly GCF_964374135.1 of Grampus griseus. Taxonomy (NCBI): domain Eukaryota; kingdom Metazoa; phylum Chordata; class Mammalia; order Artiodactyla; family Delphinidae; genus Grampus; species Grampus griseus. The sequence goes on along the minus strand of NC_139018.1, from coordinate 36,676,450 downwards.
AGACCCTGGACCCAGGAACCCAGGGGCTATTATCATGCAGAAGGGTTTCCCAGTCAAACGTGGACTCCCCTGATGCTGAGAGGAATGCATGCCCCAGTGCCTGAGCCCTAGGATCTCCTACTCCAGAGTCCTGGAGGGTCACTTCAGCAGCCTGGCTGAGCTGATGGGCATCATCTGACACCAGCAGTGACCCTGAGCAACAGGCAATATTGACCTCAGTGTAAGACACTGACCTGTCACCTCTGCATTCACCAAAGAGGACCCGACTCGTGCAGGGATCACGGGAGCCACTTTCTTGCTCCCTGCTATGTCTGAGCCTCTCCTATAGCGTGTATCTGAGCAGAAAAGCTAAAAGCTACAGGAAACTATTCACCCCTTACAAAATGCTCCCCTTCTTCTCCCCTCTTTTCACAGTTCCAAAGTGTGCATGAGTACACAGTGAGTTTCTCATTGTCTGTGAGTCCCAAGAAAGCAATATTACTTGCAACTTCCCTCAGGGAAGAGCAAAAGTCCTCTAGGAAATGTACGCATGCATTCATCCATTCATTCATAAGAAACTATTATTGAATGCCTACCGTGTGCCAGGAGCTAAGCTAGGTACTCGAAGACACAGCTGCAAATAATACAGAAAGATCCTTGTCTTCAGAGAGCTTCTATTCTAGTGCGGAAGACAGATAATAAGTAAACTAGTAATTTCAGAGAGTGCTAAGTGTTGAGGCAAAAGCAGAATAATGGAGTAGAGGATGAGGACACCCGGGCACAAGCTGCTTTAGAATGGCTGGTCAGAGAAGATCTTTTAAAGGAGGTGACATCTGAGCTGAGGACTAAATGACAAGAAGGTACCAGCAGGGGGAAGATCTGAAGGATCAGGGCCCCAGGCAGGAACACATTTCAGTCAAACTTGCAGTTCCTCAGAAGAGAAAAAAAAGAGGGGCCACATTATTCTTTCCTCTGTGATAAAAGAGGGAAAGCTTAGCAAGGCCCTGCCCTTCCCTGGGCTCTCCTGGGGACCCACCGTCGCCACGCACGTGTGCGTACACATTCATGGACATAGAAACACACATTCATGGACGTAGAAACTTGTCTGGAGGCTCTAACTGAAGAATGTACCAAGAAACTTCTCAAACACTTGCAAGGCCAACTTGGAGACTCCTCGCCCCCCACTTTATGACGAGATCTCTACACAGACTGGCTCACGTATGGAAAGCACACATCCCTGTGCAGAGTAGGTGTTCGGGAAACATCGGTCCCCTTGCCCTTCCCACGGCTGCATGCACAGACCTCCACAGGGCCTCCGGGCTGTGTGCCACGCACTCCAGCTAACCCCGTCCTGCTCCCCTCCAGCAGACCCTTGACCTGGGCCTTGCTCCCTCAGCCAGCTCCTGAGTGGTCCGTGGGTACCGCTGAGGCAGCCAAGACCCGCCAGGCTTCTGACCACTCACTCCTCCGCCCTCCGCAGAGCCTCTTCTGGGCTGGGCCATGTTGACAGGCAGCAGAAGGTTCCAGGAGGAAGAGACTGGAGCCTGGAGCCTCAGGAGCAAACATCTTGGAGGGAACAGGCCCTCTCGATGCGCCTGCCCTCGCTCGGAGCCCAAAGAGCAAACTCCCAGCGAGGCTCTAGCTGAACTTAAGCTGGTGCGACCACGGCCAGGCAGAAGAGTAGCAGCCCCGAGTCCTGAGGGGTTTTCCACACACCCCGCCCCCAGCCCCGTCCCCTGGGGCACCCTGCTTAGTCTTCCAGGCCTCACTGAAATGTCACTTCCTCCGTGAAGCCGTCACCAACCGATGCAGGAGGAACTTATCACTCCTGTGTGATTCCAAAGCATTCTGACATGGTTTCTGCATAAACTCTGCTTGTCTGTCCGGATGCCTGACTCCTCAACAGCTCTGTGAGCTCCCAGAGAGCACAACAGCATCTCGCTCATTTCGCAGTCTCATTGCCTGGCAGAAGGCAGATACTCGGTGTATATTATTCAACAAAACTGAATCAATGAAAGAAAAAAAATGAATGAGTAGGTGTGTGAGGGAATAAATGAGTGAATGAATGAAGTCAGTACATTCCAGTAGAAAAGATCCGTGGAGAGAAAATTTTAATCAGAGAAGAGGGATCAGAGAATGACCCATATTTTGAAGCCAACTGTCGGCTCTCTCTTTGGATCGTGGGGCCCCAGTCACAGAGTTCCCCGTAAATATTATATCAAAATAGTATCATGAAGGCAACACTCAGATCTCATCCTCAAAGGTGCCCCGGCCAGACTCCTCCATCACGGCCCCGGACTGTCCCCCAGAGGGTCATGTCAAGGAAGCAGCCAACAGCAGTGGCACAACTGTCCCTCCAGCCCGGAGCCCTCAGATGGGGTAAGGGAGGCACACGTCCTCTCCCCTTTGGCTCCCAGGAGAGAGGTTCTGCTTGGCAGCCGTGGATGGGCCTTCTGGGGTGAGCGAGGGCATGCCCAGTGCAGTCTGGGAAAGTGGAGGAGAGGAGATGGTTCAAGTTAGGGTCACCTGAATGCAAGACGTGAGCATCACTTCCCTGGGGCCTCGGTGTTCCTAGTTATAAAATAGGGCCAATGATTAGTTCTTTCCTCCTCAGTGGGAGGGATTAAGCGTTCAGGAAACTCGGTGGTACCCTTGACAAAGCACAATGCCCAGGGCGGAACAGCCAAGGAGAGGTCAGAGGCCGGTGCAGAAAATTGGCACTTTTATAGGGAAACAGGCGCAAATATTAGATTACAGAAAAAGGCACTCTGGGAAGAGGGGGCAATCAGGGTGGAAGAGTAATAGCTGAATATCGACTTTCATGTTATAAAGCTCATCACCAAGCTGTCTGGGAAGCAGGGAGGAGGAGAAGAGGAGGGAGAAGCAGGAACCAGGGTGCTCGAAGCTGTGGGTGAATCTGCAGTTGTGCAGGTGGCACAGGTGCACAGAGCAGCTGAAATGAGGGCTTCTGAGCCATTCTCGGGGATCACGTCCTTGGGGCGGGGGGTGTGCGCAGCAGGGCCGGAGGCAGGGTGACACCTGGCTGAGGTCGGAGCCTTGAGGCAGAGCCGTCCTCTCGGGTCACGGCTCTCCCCACTCCTCCGCCTCTGCACATCCTCGCCAACTCACTCTTCCTGCTCAGCCCCGGCACTGTCAGGGCAAGGGGGGAAATAGCACCAAAGCGGAAATGAAACCCAGAGTCTCCTCATGTGCTCCCCAGGAAGGGCAGCTGGCACCCTGGTTCCCATGTTGCTCTGCTGTCCCCGCAGCTCCTTGCCTGGCTCAGAACGGCAGGTGCTCTGCAGAGAGTGCCCGAATGACCAAATGCACGACTGATGGACAGGATGACCTCAAAGCACATACTGACAGTTTGTTCATCTCCAACTTTCTTATGAGCTACGGATAATCATAATACAATGCGAGCAGCTGCCTTTTTTTTTTTTTTTTTTTTGAGAGCTCTGCCAAGTGCTTTGTATCTATTAGCCTCTGTAATCTTCACAAAGACCATTAAGGAAGGTTCTGTTACTATCTTCCATTTACAGATGTGGAAATTAAGGGCAGAGACGTTAAGTGTCTGTAAGGCCACGGCAAGTCTTAGGCATGTGGTCTGCGCTCCTTCTATTCTGCTCAGCTTCTCACCTCCCCTTCCTTTCTGCAGGCCTCCCAACACGGTGGGGAACACAGACCCACCTGACCCTCCCGCGGTGTACACGGCATGTATACATAGTGCCTTGCGGTCTGGGGGCCCGCACACCTCAGGACCACGGTGCCCAAGCATTGGCCCCCATGTTTGTTAGGCCACTGGATTGCAGGCTATTGATCTCTCCCCCCCTGGTCCTTCCCCAGCCCACTCCCCCATCTTCAGTTACTCACAAGCCCTTTCCCCAGGCAAGGAGAGCCAGTTCAAAGAGAACTTCCTGAGAAAGATGCTACTGCAGCAGCAAACCCAGCCTGAGGAACCAAGCCTGAAGCCACAGCCGTTCAAACAGTGAAGCCGGAAAATTATAGGCCGAAGCCTCCTAGAAGCCCAGAAGGTGGCCTTCAAGACAAAAAGGTCCCCAGGACAGAGACAGAGATGACAGGGTCTCAGGGAAGACCAAGGATTGGGGGGAGAAAACCAACTCAAGGACAGTCCCTACAGCTTGCATGAGTGGCTGACACGTGGCCGCCACACAGAAAGGAAATCAAAGGTCCCCTGCGTGTCGATGTCCACTAGGATGGGACATCATCTCCCCGCTGGGCAGGCAGCGCCAGCCGCACGAGGCCCTCTCAGGTTTGAACTACTCGCTGCTTCCGGAGGGAAACAAGAACAGGGGGTTGCGTGGAGTTTGGTGTTGGTGCCCCAGGAGGGGGAGGGGTGGAAGAGAGAGAAGATCCTATGTGCCCACATACTACCACTGGTCTCCCCTGACTGGTCTCCCTGCCCCAAGGCCTAAGCCCCTCTCCCAGCCAACATCCTAAGTGCCACCTTCATCCTGTCGTCCCCCTGCTCGAGAAACCCTTGACGCCATCACGAAGGCTGGAGTTCCGGCTCCTCAGCCAGGCCCTCAATGCCCTCTGCCCTCGTTTGTTCATTAGTTTAACATTTATGGAGAGCGTGCCTGGCCCTGTTCTGGGACTACGAAAACAAAGAGGAATGAGGTTTGGTCTGACCCTCAAGGCACGTGAAGTATAGTTTGGGAGACAGAGAGATAAACAGAGGAATGTTCTCCTCCCCTAAAACTCCCTTCTGTTCCAGCCAGACTGCCCAGAGTTCCATGAACACCCACTGAATTCCCACCTCTGTCGTCTCTGCTCCCGTCACTCCATCTGCTCCTTCCCCTACAGGAACTGAGATGCAGCCCACACTGCAAGCCCTCTCTCCAGCCTTCCCTCCTCCCTGAGCCTCCCTGCCGCTTCCGTCCACACGGCCCCTCTCCTTCTGTGACCTCCTCCATCTAGTGCTTTGTGTAGCATTAGCACTCATGCACGGGCCCCTCACCATGCACGGGCTGCCTAAGACAAGTCTTGCGTGGTTACTTAGCTGCTGATACCGAATGTGATACCTTCATTGCTACTAGGAACAATGAGGATATCATCCATCCCCTACATTTGAAGAGTGCTTCACAAAGTGCTTGCAAAGAGATTCTCTAATTGTGGCCAAGGCTCTTTTTCGCCTGTGTTGCTTCCCCAACTAGATCACAGGCTTCTGTGGGCAGGAAAAGGTGGACCGCAATCTGTCTCTAACATGCCTGACGCGGTACTTTGTAGCGAATGTTTAATTAATTGGCTTAACAGGTGAAGAAACAGCAGAAAACATCACAGTGCTGACTGCCCGCCTCTGCACGGGCCCCTTCAGGGTCAGCACAGCTGCATGGGAAATAAATGCCGGTGGCACGGACCCAGCTCAGGGCCACCTGCCCACCTGCTGACCAGAAAGAAGAGGGGCGGTCAGTGCCTCCACCTACCTGGGAGGTCTCCTCACTGCCCCCTGCAGGCCCATTTCTGGAATGTCACATGCTCTTACAGTAAGTGGCCTAAACAGTGAATCACAAATTGACATGATCCAAGAATCTGAACTCTGTCTTGGTAGTCACTGGTGAATTGCCCCGTTTTCCCTATTCCACAGAAGCAGCTCTGGGAAACGTGCAGAGATCAACGTCCATGATCAGGTCGCAGCGCCAAGCCCAGATACAGGACACACGTTTTTTGTTTTTGTTTTTTTTTTTGGAATGGATAAATTAATGAATAGGACTTGGTAGTACCCATTTTCTTGGCTCCTTGATTTGTCTCCTGGCTGCCCCTTCCATCACCCTGGGGAACTTTTTGTATCCCTGAAGGGAAAGCTTTTCTTGACCATCCAACTCTTCTCCTAAGTCTTAGTTACAGCCAAAAAACACGCCTAAGACAAGGCAGAGTCACAAGTGCTGTGGAAAGCTTTAAACCGGAAAGCATTTAAGAAACCCAGTGGGGCAGATTTTAAAAGGCTGTTGTGAAGAAAGGCAGGTTTCTTTCTCTTCCATGGAATCTAAACTCCTAAAAAGTCCTCTCTATCCTGGGTAAAGGTGGACCCAGCCATCAGTGCAGAGAAAGTGCTAACCTGCTGCCCTTTGTCCTCAAGCCTGCAACCTGTCCTCATATCCCGTCTGGTTCCTCAGCCATTCCCAGGCACTCCCCCAACATCTCCTCTTCCCTGAGCCTTCCCCAGAGGCCCGCAGCCCTCCCTTGGTCTCCAGACCTGTCCCATCCCTGAGATGTGTCTCATTCAAACAGCGGCCCAGTCCAGGCTCCAGGGCCTCCTAGGAGCTAGCTATACAGCTCCCCTGAGGAAGATGAATGCATCTATCTGTCCCCTGACCCTAAGCCCCTTGAAGACAGTGAAGCAAAGAGAGAATGAGACCCCAGGAGCTCAATGATGATGACAATGGTAATAGCAGCAGTCTTTTACAAACATTATCTCATTTAATCCTTCCAACAGCTGGGCAGGTAGGAACTGTTATCATTCCCATTCTACAGATGAGAAACTAAAGCTCAGAAGCTGAAGTGATATTCAAGGTCACGCTGCCCCAAAGTGAGATTTCCAGGTCTGTCTGACAACAAAGCCTGCCTCTGGACCATGAGGCTCTCATCCTCCTGGCTCTACCTGCTCCCTCTTTTCTCTTGGCAAGGAGCCTGTGTGGGGAGGGAGGGCGGAAGTCTCAAGTGGAAGCCTAGTCTGGGGCCCTTCCTGACAGGAGAGGGGACCTGGGCAGTGCTGAAGCCACTCCAGGGCATCACTCAGGGAACCTGTTAGATGTGAGTGGAATGCCCTCCACTCAGACCTCTCAGAGGAGGAGGCCACTCAGGGTTCAAGAGGGGACTCTCAGAGGGGAGGCCACCCACTCCTATGGACCAGTGAGCCCATAACCGTCCTGTCCGGGATGCCACAAGGCCTCGTCCCTCTAAGCACAGGCTCCAGCGTTGCCAGAGCAAAGAGATCTCCTCTAAGGTGAGTCCTGCCTGCTTTCTGATCCCCTTGCCTGGCAAGTAATCCTCCTGGTCCTTAGCTGCCTTCAAGACAAATGCTTCAGCTGGCTGCTTTTCGGAAGCTGGCTAGTAAATGCCCCCTTCACCGGCACATGGGCTCTCACCTTGGCCATGCCCTCCTCGCAGGTGTCCCACCTTGTGGCTTCCCTCCACAACTGTGCCCTGTCAAGTCAATCCCTTCCTCCTCTCTTCCCCCTCCTGGCTCCACACTGGGTCGCCCCTGGACTGAGGGTACCCAGTGACTCAGAACTCGACTCCCCCCACAGTGAACCCCTGTCCCCGAGCACAAGCTTTTTCTCCCCCTCCCCCTCTGCACCTGAGGGTGGGGGGATGTCATATCGGTGGCTTTGATTCTCACTGCCCCAGCTTGGGGTACCCAGGCCTACGCCACCCTGTTATCTCGGCTTCTACGGGGAGGCTCCCCAGCGTGAGGCCCGAGCGCCTTCCATAGTCACGGACAGCAGCAGGGAGCCTGTCACCTCCAGGAACCCAGGCTTAAATCCCCAGCCGGTGGCCCCTCACCCCGGGACTCATCCCCTCGTTCTCGCCTCCCACGACACCGCCGCTAGCCGGAGGGGCGGACCCTTGTTCCCGGGCTGGGGAAGGGGCAGGGGCCGCCCCGACAAGGGGCGGCGGCGGGGAGGGTGGGGCGCCCCCGGCCACCGCCCCTTACCGATGGTGGAGATGTGCGAGGAGTGGAACTCGTTGTCGGTGAAGCGACACAGCAGGCAGGTCTTGCCTACCCCGGAGTCCCCGATCAGCAGCAACCGGAACAGCACATCGTACTGCTTCGCCATGGCTGGGCCGGCGGGCCGGCGGGCGAGCGGGCGGGCGGGCGGCGGGCTCAGCCCCGCTCGCCCCGGGCCATCGCGGCGCGCGCCCGCCCGAGAACTGCGCCGGTGGCGAGAAGGAAGCGGGGCCGGCCCGCGCCGCCTCGCCGCCGTTCGCTCGCTCGGTGCCGGGAAGCGTGTGCGGCGGGAGCGCGGTGGGAGGAGAGAGCCGGCCCTCGCCCGCCCCTTCCCCTGCGCCGCCGCCGCCACCGCCCGGAGAGGGGGCGGGGAACGCGCGCTGGGGAGGAGACCCCTAGGCGGGGGGGGGGCGAGGGCGGTGCGCGCTCCCCGCCCAGAGGGTGCGCAGCCCGGGGAGGGACCCGCCCCGGGACCCGCCCCCCTCCCGCCCCCCTCCCGCCCTCTTTACGCCGGGACCCGGGACAGATCGGTGGCGGGGTGGGGAACGTTTTTGTTTACCTGCAGACCTGCATGGGGGAGTTGGAATGAGCTCCCACCCAGCTCACCTCTACCAAACTCGGCTTTCGGGTCTCGTCCCTTCTCTCCAAATAGCATGCCGAACCTGGCCCTGCCAGCTCCAACCCAGCGGAGCGCCCCGCCCCTGCGGAAGCCTACTGGGCGGGGGGAGGGGGCAGTGGTTGGTCCTCACCTAGGCTCACCCTTGGGTCGGAAGGCCTTGATCTGGATCGCGATTCAAGCACCGGTCTACTCTGGAAGTCGCGGTCTCCAGGAACCCTGGGGAGTTATTGCTAGAATTCTCCCTGTCTGCCATCTGGCTTCTCCATAACCTTGTGTGACTGTGACCTCCCTCCAACCGCGCTCCCCCCCCCATCCTATTTAAACAGGGAAAATGTCTGCTGACCTCCTTCACCAGGCTGAAAATATAGCTGATCATAAAAACATTTCCAGATGCACAATCCTTTGGAAGTGTTGTGCAAGCAAGTCTCTGTTTTGGATCTAAGCTGCTTAGGGTCGGTGCTCAGGATGCCAATACATTATTTCAGCCCACTGAGTATTTCTGCTGGTGCACACCAATGGCACCAAACAATGAATGGGCCTCTTTCAAGACCTAATTTACTATCGCTGAATGTGTTAGCACAAGAGAGAGGCAAATAAATGCTCTCTGGAGTCTAGAAAATTGCCTATTCCTGAGAATAAGTTTTAAGGGAGAACAAGTCTAGCCCATTAAATCTTTAAAAAGTGATGAAAAAGTGTGTGTGTTTGTTTTCAGGCGGAGTATTGGATGGAGAATGCATTTTTCAGTAGTAGGTCAAGGAAAGCAGTAAGTCCATTTACTTTGCTTGAAGAGCTATATTTCAGGCAAAGTGTATAAATTTATAATAAAGAGGGAAAAATCCTGAACCTGATAGTTACTTTGATGGCATTAAAAGCCAAGGAAACCAATCCTGTGGATTCCACTAAGATTTCCAGGTGTGTTTCTCTTCACGGCTTTACACTGGGATGCAGATGCATGCCGCAGGCTCTGGAGTCGGGCCCACTTGGGTTCCAGTCCCAGCTTCTCCACTCACCAGCTGTGCAGTCTTGAGCATGTTACTGAACCCCAGTGCTCATTAAGTGCTGAGGGACGGAAATCAGCCCGCAGTGATTTCCCCATGCATATGTGGGTGGTAAGTATTTCCCACAGATGGTCAGGGGTGTTTTCAAGGGACTCCCGCCATCCTGCTGTGATTTTCTTCCACAGCACCGTACATGGCTGGCCAGGGTGCAGGTTCAGCTCAGCCTGCCCCCCTTTGGGCACTGCAGCTGCTTTACCATCGCTCAGCACTGTGATGGTCAGTACTCTCCACAGGCCTCCTTACTGGGACCATTAGTGGCTCTCTGCTTGCTTCTGTCAGGGGAACAGGAAGGAAGATGCAACCTGAGGTAAGTTCCTAGTCCAAGAAGGAACTTCGCTTTAAAGGAAATGGCTTTCCCTAGGTAAGACAGGAAAGGGAGTGCGGTTTCCTGAACAAATCCGGGGAAATGAGTGCTCAGACTTATAAAAAATGGAAGAGACTTCATCATACTAGACTTCAAATCCAGTAGCTTACATTGCTTAAAAAACCAAAACAAAAGCAAAAATGGATAGTCTAGAAACCCAAGCTTCTAGTTTTTTCATCCTGGCTTAGCTACTTTCAAAGCCATCATAGAGAGATATTCTCTCTTTCCTTTTCTGTGTGTGTGTGTGTGTGTGTGTGTGTGTGTGTGTATGTGCGCGTGTGTGTGTGTGCGCGCGTGCGCACTTGCCCCTGGAGAAGCTGAGATTTGGGGACAATGTTAGCAAAAGAACTACATAAACTAGTGGAGACAACAAAGTTTGCTTTAACCAGCGTCTTTGTAAAGGAAATACTTAATTTCGTCCTCTTACCTTACTCACTCAGTGGGACCTTTTGGCGTCCTCCCCAGTGGAGGTCAGCTTGGACTGGGGCAGTCTTTAGTAGAGCTGGGAGCCATCCGAGGAATGGTTGCTGGATGTCTCTCCCACAAGAAGGCTCCAAGAATCAGTCTCTCAAGTATGTTATACTGATTCTTTTACCAGGGAGACAAGTGCCTGCCCTGCTTCCTGCCACCCACAGCCTAGGCACACTGAGCATGCTCCCGGTTTAAACAGCCAGCAAGGGCACCACTGTGGGATCTGCTGTAATAACAGCTAAATTAACTGGAGAAATGCTCCAACAGGCAGCCCACTGCCAAGACTCAACACAGTTGGACTGTGGGACTCCTCATTAGCAAAACGCTATGCTTCTTCCAGACTCACACTCGGGTTTCCAACTCTGGGTGACTGTAAGTACTGTGCTCACCTAGCAGAAGGATTTCTTCCTTATCTCAGGATTGGAAGAAACAGATGGAACCCCGCACACCCTGATTATCTCAATACAGTTTTGTCTTCCATTCACATCCTTTTTCTTTTCTATCTCTGATAAATAAAGGAAGAGACTCTGAAATGACGAGGAAAGAGGGGAGAGGGCAAGCTTTTGAGCCAAGTGCATATACACCTATACCCGCTCTGAGGTTGCCTTGTAGACAGCAGGGAAGGAGGGGCTCTGTGACACTGGGGTAGGGAAGATGAAACTTTGGGACACTCAGCAGGGGTGGGGAGAGTTGACCCTGTAGTGATAAGTTAGCAAACTTCAAAAATACTGTTTGGAAGGAGTGGTAATAATACACATCTGGAAGATGTTGAAACATTTGTCCAGAAAATCATTTTGAATCTATTTTACCACTTGTCCAGTGGAGTAAAACACTGAAGATATCTAGGTTAATTGAAACTTTTAACTTTCTAGGGAGGGCCTGAAAAGTTAAAAATCTCAATTTCAACAGCCTAGGGAGGGCTGCCCTAGGCATCAACCGCCTGCTGGCAGGGAGGGGAGGAGAGGAAATAGGCGGTGAGTAGGAGGTTGCAGAGGGCCAGGCCTGCATAAGGTGGACATCACTTTTGCTCACGTTACATTGGCCAGAACTCAGTCAGAAGGCCCTGCCTACATGCAAGGGGGACTGATGGGCTGTCACTTCCCAGCTGCAATGGCCCCTATGGAAAGGGATCAGACCTCTAGTGAACAGCCAGCATTCCTGCCACATAAAAAGAAGGCTGGGGTGGCTTCCAACCCTGACTGTGTATCAGCATCATAGCTTTAAAAAATACACGTGCCTGGGATCCAGCCCCAGAGATTCTGATTGGGTAGGCCTGCACTGACACCCAGGAGAATCTGTATTTTTAAAGGCACAGACTAGGTTGAGGGTCACTGGTTGGCTCTGGAGTGTACACGTCTAGCATTGCCTCTCAACAGTTTTAAAAATCATTTCTCCTGAGCTTCCCTGGTGGCGCAGTGGTTAAGAACCCGCCTGCCAATGCAGGGGACATGGGTTTGATCCCCGGCCTGGGAAGATCCCACGTGCCGTGGAGCAACTAAGCCCATGTGCCACAACTACAGAGTCTGCGCTCTAGAGCCCGTGAGCCACAACTACTGAAGGCCATGTGCCTAGATCCCGTGCTCCGCAGCAAGAGAAGCCACCTCAATGGGAAGCCCGCGCATCGCAGCGAAGAGTAGCCCCCGCTCGCCACAACTAGAGAAAGCCCGCGCACAGCAATGAAGACCCAACACAGCCAAAAATAAAAACAAATAAATAAATTAATTAAAAAATCATTTCTCTGATTTCTCAATGTGAACAATGCTTTTGAATCGGCTTCAATTTTGTATGTGCTGGTAAAATAGTTTTCACCACAGTAAATCCCAAACAGGATTAAAAGGCAATACTTTTGTACAGGTTTTCAGTAGTAGAGTCTATGTAATGATTAGTAATATATAATGATTAAATTTATATCAATATTTGACACAGTAAAATAATGCAGGTATGTGTAATTGATGATACATTGCTTTCTGAGAAGCTCATAGTTGTTCTCTGTGCCATAAAATCATTGTTCAGAAAGCTGTTCTTTTTGGAGTGATTTGAAACTTTTTTTTCCCTCAGGGCTCCCCTTCCGAAATTTCACAGAGTAGTAGGTGCAGGCATCTGCGGGGGTGACGTTGCTGATACAGATGGAAAATCTAGGATGGAATAGAGACCAGACACAGGTTAGAGAGAACAAGGAGGAGGGAGGTGGGTTGACATGGATGGTGACTGTAATAATCATTCATTGAAGTAAGCAAGAGGTAGGATGCTGTGAACAGGATGGGCCCCTCCTCCCGCCCTCCCTCCCTTCCTTCCTTTTTTTATTGAAGTATAATTGACATATAACGTTATATTGGCTTCAGGTGCACAACAAAATGATTCAGTATTTGTATACATTGTGTGTGCTACAGGAAATAAGAATGAAAATAGAATTTCACAATTTCCACATTCTAATGTAATTATTTAAAAATCTTTACCAGAGAATATTTACTCTATTGAAACTATTACTAAACACGAGTGTTATATATTAAAAGACCATCTTTGGGGATTCCCTGGCGGTCCAGTGGTTAGGACTCCGGGCTTCCACTGCAGGGGGCCCGGGTTCGATTCCTGGTCAGGGAAGTAAGATCCCACAAGCCGCACAGTGCTGCCAAAAAAAAAAAAAAAAAAAGCCATCTTCATTAATAAATTAAAATTGAATTATTCCTTTCCTATTTTCTCCCACTACATTTTGTGTGTGTATTATGTCTTATTTTATGTCTATCTCTATTTATTATTTTATATTTATATTTTGTATGTTTACTTTATTTATATGTATACAGTTTCTGTATTTATTAGCTAGTAAGTTCCTGAAGGGTAAGGCTAGTATCATGTTCATTGTCATCATCTTCTACAGTATGTTACACAAACAAGCACTCAAATGTTTATTACAGTGACTGGAAATCATTTGAGTCATTTAACTTCCTCAGTGCCTATTATGTGCCAGAGAATAAGTGATGAACAATACAAAATACAGCCTTCCCTGAGAGCTTACAGTCTAGTGGGAGGAAGACAGACAGTAAACAAAATAAATACATAAGGTATAAAGTCTGTCAGCTGGTGGTAAGTGCTGTGGAGAAAAAGAAAGCAGGGGAGTGGGACAGAGTATTAAAATCTGAGTAAAGCCTTCAAGAAATGAGAGGGCAGGCCCTGTCTACATGGGGGGCGGGCAGAGCATTGCTGGTGAGGGGACAGCAAGCATGACCGCTCTGAGGCTGGCACATGCCTAGGGTGGACACAGGACAGCCGGAGGCCAGTGTGGTGGACAGAGTGAACAAGCTGGCAAGTGCAAGGAGAAAAGACCAGGTCATGGGGGCTTCTAGGCCAGGGTAAGGACCTTGTGGTTGACTCTGAGACGACAAGAGGGCTTCAAGTGAGGGGTTCATTTGCTTACATTGAAGAAGTTCAGTCTGGCTTTTGAGTTTGTATTAGGCTACAGGAGGACAAGAGTGGAAACAGGGAGCATAGTTAAGAGATGAGTGTAAGAATCCAAGTGACAGATGGTGGTGGCTTGGACCAGGACCTCAGCAGTGGAATTGGTAAGCAGGGGTTAAATTCTGGATGTATTTTCACCAAGATTTATGAGAGAGAGGAAGAGAGCCATCAAGGATGCCTCCAAGGTATTTGGAGGAAAGTGGGAGGATGGAGTTAACTGAGGGGGCAAGGTTGAGGGCACGGGTTTGGAAGAGATACCAGCAGCTCTGTTGTGGACACACTTACCACACTAAGACCCCTACATACGAACTTTCAAGTTGTGAACTTTCAAAGACGCGAACGTGCATTCGCATGTCCAATCACGTATTAGTTCACATGTCTGGTGTACATTGCCACGTGCAGCTTGCCCTCCATCTCCTATTGCTGACGATCCTTCAGCTCTACCATCTCCCACCGCCTCTCCCTCCTCCAGTCAGTAACTCTTCTTGCCTGTTCACTCGATGCCAGCCCCTGCATGCCAGCTGTTGTACTGTACTAGTGTACTTTTCAAGGTACTGTACTGTAAGATTAAAAGTGTTTTCTTTATTTTTTGTGTTTGTTTGTTTTTTATGTATTATTTGTGTGAAAAGTATTTAAACCTTTTACAGTATAGTACTATATAGCCGATTGTGTTAGGTGGGTACCTAGGCTAACTTTGTTGGACTTAACGAACACGCACTCAGAATGGAACTCGTTCGTATGTAGGGGACTGATTGTATTAGATATCTAAGTGGAAATGCAAATAGGATATGAGAGATGAACTCGAGTTCAGAAGAGAGATCCAGTTTGGAGATATAAATGAGGGGGTTTTCAATCCACTGGTGGTATTTGAAATACTGAGACTGCCTGAGCTACAGGTGAGTGATTGTAGACAGAGAACCCTGAGGGACTCGAAAGCTACAGCGTGAGGGAGATGAGGAAATAGCAAAGGCCGGTGCCAGACACTACAAGAAGGAGGTATTTCAAGGGGAAGGGAATGATCAACCCCTGCTGCTAGGAGGTCAGGTAGGAAGATGAGACAAAGGCTGAGACTGGCCCTTGGATTTAGCAATTAGAAGTTTAACGGGGACTTGACACGAACCAATGGGGAAACCAGTTTGGAATGGGTTCAAGAGAGTGGGAGGAGAGGAATTGGAGCGACTGGTAGAGAGGGAATGGGAAATGGGGAGGTAGCTGAAGAAGGAGTAGAATCAAGAGGGTTAAAAATGTCTTTTTTTCCCCCATGAGTGGAGAAGTAGCCTGTTTGTGGGTGATGGGTATGATCAAGTACAGGAACAATTTGATGTCTTAAGAGAGTCAAGGGAGAATGGGCACGAGGGGGAGGGAGGGATTGGCCCTAGGTAAGAGCTGGGTAACACTTGTATCCAGGAGACAGGAGGGACAGGGACTGGGAAGGCAAAGTAGGAGACCACAGATGCAGGGAGAGAAGTAATTGTGGGGGAGAAAAATTAATTACCTAGCAGGATAATGGATGAGTTCTTTCCATTTTTCCAAACTCTCCAAATTATGTATTATTACATAGATTTGCAAGATATTAAAGGAAACAATCCTTGCTGACATATGGACTTGTGTGAGTAATGCAGTGAGAGCAGTTCTAAAGCTTACTCTAGAAGCTACTCTAGGGTCAGAAGTGCCCTCTAGTGGTTCATTTAGACCTTTACTTTTTTTTCTTATTTTCTTGCTCTAGATAGAAGTGCAAAATAACACTATCCACATTTTATATTATTTTTTAAAAAAACAATTACAGTTCACAGTTTAATTTAGAAAAATATCATACACTGGGTAAAATAAACCCAAACCATCTGCGGTCCAAGCTGGAGTGAGTATTAATTAATTATCATTGCTAAGACTTTCTCTTGTAAATACATCATTCTCTGCCATACCGCCAGTATTTATGTACATTCTGCTTCTTGAATGAGTCATTTTATTAAACTCAGAGGAAGGACGACTGGTGGGCCGCCGCTGATCCAAGGCTGAAAATTCTTCTTGATGCTCCGAAGAGTATAAATTCCTCATATTTTCCATTCCTTGTTTCACTTGATTTTGTTGTCATTGGGTTTCCTCTGCCTGGTACGTTCTCTCAACCTGGGTGAGTTAACTCATTTCCTCATGATCTTCCAGACTACCTTCAGTCTCCCCTGCTATGCAATCTCACAGTGTGCTGTGCTTCTTTCTCCCTCATGCCATTTCCCTCAACTGCAATAAAAGAGTCAATTCTGTAATGATCGTTTAACCTCTGTTTCTTCTGGTAAATCACGAGACCCGTAGGGCTAAGAATGTGTGTGGCTTGTTCACCACTCTCTCCTCAGCACTTAGTTCAGTGCCCAGCACATGAACAGACACTATCCTGCAGGAGACTCTTGCCACGGCTCCATTAACATGGTTCAGATCCCACCGTGGAGGAGATTGCGTTTCAGAAATAGAATTCTATTTCCTGAATACAATTGGCAATTGCTTCAGGTGCACCAGTAACAGATGTAATAATCTGTTACAAAACTGTTCCAGCTACTCTTTCAGTAGTTCAATTTAAATTTCTAGGTGGCAAAGCAACACTTTACAAAGAAGGCAGAATCCTTAGATATGACCCAGACCTTAACAGATCATTTTTTCCAAAATAGAACTAAGGGAAAGACAATTAAGATGCCAATGCAGAGGAAATAATAATGAGACTATTTCACGTTGTACAGCCATATCTGTGACCCTAACCCACACACCTACTTATTCCCAGATTTAGAAATATTCCGGCACCTCCGGGACTTAACTCAGCAACGGTATCTCTAAAATGGACAGGGCGATAGTGTTTACCTACCTGAGGCCCGTAGGCCATCCCAGCCTCATCCTTAGACACTGGAGTCTGAGAACAGGGGAATGGCTGGTTGTGAAGGATGGCACCACGGTCCCCTGGGTCCTGGACTTGTGGCTTGGAATTTAGTGGGAACAGAGTAAAATGCTCCGAGCAGGAAGTTGGGTTTGTGTCTATCTGGAAAGTCTGTTATTATCCTATCTTCTCCCACCCCCAAAACCCTCACCCCCACTCTAAATAGTTTAACCTCTTGGTGTTATAATTTTGGTGCAGTCTTTTTGTTGCGGGCCCTGAAAGACGTCCTCTTCTATTGCTTGTCCAAAGGTAGCAGGGTTTTCCTAAAATCACTACTTGAACATTTAATGGAGGCATATATGATTAACCCCACTCAATAGGAATTTCTTTTATTCAGAACACCTTCAGATTAAACATCAGAATGAATACAAACACACATGAGTGTATTTATGGCGTGTTCTGTCAAGCTTGCAGGCCCTTCCCTCATGAGGCGCTTCCCCATGTTGTTCACACGGATGTCTCCTTGTCATCCTTCAGGTCTCGGCTTACATGTCACTTACTCAGAGAGGCTTGGCCAGCCCACCCAATCTAATTAGTCCCCTCCTCGTTTACTTTCTCTCATAGACCCTGTTATTTTTCTTCATACAATTCATCACTAGTGTTCACAGATTTTTTAGTGTTCGTTCACTTAATTCTATCAATTCCATTAGGCTGTAAGGTTCTCAAGGGCGGGGGGGGGGGACGTTGTTTGTTTTGTCCACTTTTGTATTCTTGAGGCCTAGCACGGGTGCCTGACATGTAGTAGGTGCTCTATAAAAAAAATTGCTGAATAAATGAGTGAATACTTTCTTGGTTGTTTCACTTACACTTGTCCCTTCTACTGAGTTTTAGTTCCTGCTACTGCACTGTAACCCCCAAATTGATAGGAGAGAATTGCAGTGCCACTTCCCTCCATCACTGACTACTGAGGTGGCAATTCCTTTGTGGAGAAGCTGCTGGCTTCTCTTGGGCGGCTGTCATGTACCCAAAGGTGTGCAATAATTCTGTTCATAATAGTATGACTGAGGCAATCAGGAGAGCTGTCAGAAATGCCTTTTTAAAAGTTACCCACGGGCTTCCCTGGTGGTGCAGTGGTTGACGGTCCGCCTGCCGATGCAGGGGACATGGGTTCGCGCCCCGGTCCGGGAAGATTCCACATGCCGCGGAGCGGCTAGGCCCGTGAGCCATGCCTGCGCGCCCGGAGCCTGTGCTCCGCAACGGGAGAGGCCACAACAGTGAGAGGCCTGCGTACCGCAAAAAAAAAAAAAAAAAAAAAAGTTACCCTCATTGGGTTCTTGGGCACCCGAAACTGTGAACTACTGACATAAGTAAGTGAGAATGAGCAGAATGTTGAAAAGGTGTGTGTGTGGGAAATGAAATTCAGATGTACACATCCTTCCTTGCGCGCCAGGAAACTGAGCCTCTTGCAGCAGCTCCTCTGCCCAATGGGGGGCGGCAGCATTCCAGCAACTCACTCCCTGAGGTTGTGTAGGCGGCAGGAGCGATTCGCGTTCAAAATCTTTTGACTCTACCCGCTCTCCGTAGCGCCTTAGCCCGCTAGAGTTTCAAGGCGCGTTGTTCTTTGACGAAGCTGAGTCCTATACACCGCCTGCTGCTTTCCAGAGCATGGCTTCTCCGAGTTCCTTCACCTACTGTTGCCCTCCATCTTCCTCCCCTGTCTGGTCAGAGCCGCTGTACAGTCTGAGGCCCGAGCACGCGCGGGAGCGGTTGCAGGACGACTCGGTAGAAACAGTCACGTCCACGGAACAGGTGAGCTGGCTTGACTGGGCGAGGCGCCCGCGCGGGGGCTTCTGGGAGCGGGAGTCTGGTCCTCAGGGCCGCCGGGGTGCGGAACCCACCCGGGAACTACAGCTCCCACAGTGCTCCGCGGCGCCCCCCCCCACCTCTGGGAGGCTCCCGGCGCCCAGGCTTGGGCTGGAGAGTGGAGTGCTTGTGGGGCCGGTTGGGGAGGGGTCGTTGTCAAGGTTGGAGGGAGAGGACAGTACCTGGGCCCCCTCTGCCTTAGGAAACGGAGAGAATCTTGTTCTGTTCCTGGAGGACTGAAGCAGCCCGGGTGGGTCGGACAGCCCACTCCATTTTGCCAGACATCGGGAGGTTCTCGTATGGATAATGCACATTCCCCACCCTGCTTATAGTTTTGGGACATAGAGGGGAAAAGAAGTGGCCAGACTGCGGTCATGCCATTCCATGATGTTTAATTTATGACCCACAGTGCCAGGTTTGACGCCTGCCTCGTGGGGGGACATTTTAGTAGCCATTCAATCATTTGAGCACCAGCAGTGCGTTGGTCACAATGTCGAACAATGGAAATGCAAAGAAATAAAACAGCCCCTGATCAGGAGCGTGGTTGGGGAAGACAGAGAGAAAAACAGCACAGTTTGGGAAGTGCTGTAATAAGAGTGTGAATTTTGTACTACTTGCCATTCACTGAGGCCTCGAAGTAGATGGGACCTATCACTTTGAAACGTGTTTGCGGAATGAGTAGTGAATTATAGTTTTGTTTTTCTTCTCGTTCCTCAATTGGAATTGGTCCCAAGTTAGTTACTGTGGAAATGGTTACCCATCTGTCACTAGGAGAAGTGATCAGAATGATTTTTTTTAGCACTAACAAGTAAGCATCAGGCTGCTTACTAAAATAAGATCTCTTAGTAAGATCAATCCCTAGGCTTAATCTTGGAGGGACCTGCTTTGATTTTCATGCCTGAGGTTGGAAGCCTCAGTTTTGGCAAAAATTAGTAATGATAATTATTATATTGTATATTTATGACTAAAATAATAAAAGCAAGGGCTTGAATACACACGTATACACATAGTAGCAGAGGGAATATTTTAACTGGAGATTTAAGTTTCATGGGTTTTAGGGTAGAAAGGAAACTTACCTTTTGAATCTAGCTTCCCAGGTTAGTTAGCCCACCAGTGTGTCCTTCTACAGAAATCTTCTGCAAAAAATTGCAAAGAAATCTCCCATCAATGAAAAAGCTACTACAGGATCTTTGCAGTATTCCTAAGTGATGGATTGTTGAGTGGATTCAGGTCAAGCCTTTTTCTTTTTATCTGACCTAAGACTATGGGGTCACCTTTTGCGTAGTTAACTGAATTGACCCAGCAGATGAGGCTGTGGATAGATAAAATGTTAGTGGAGAAAAGGGAATCAGAATTTGGTCTAATTTGCGGACCAGCACAGAGACTTCCATGGTTAGAGGGGTAAGTCAAAAACAGGAGCATCGCCAGGAGCTTTACTGATCTGCTCTTTCTCTTTTGCTTACACTATTTTTGCAGTCACATGCCCTGCTTAGTTCCTATGAGGGACAAAGCAGCACTTATGTTCTAAGTGCTTAGATATAATGAGCGATGCAGAAATGGATGCAACAAGGTACTGGCCTGCAAAAGGGTTGGCCAAGGTCTGGGCCAGGTGTGGAAACTAGGTTCTGATATGGAGCACTGGTACTGTAGGATGTCTTTCAGATCTAGGCCCAAATGTGTGGTGGATAGCAAAGCATCTTATACTTCTTTTCCGTGTCATTATTCCAGCTCACGTTTTAAAAGTCTAGGATAAACTGTTCCAGATCATAGGAAGATAACATGGTATCTCATTCTCATGGCTTCCTCAATGTTTTAATAATCATTATAGTGTCCATTTATTGGGTTCCATACCCAATAAATGCTCTCCATACATTGTGTCATTCAATCCTTACACATTTTACAGATGAGAAGACTGAGTCTTATAGAAGGACTAGGTTGGTAGGTTAATGATGATATAGTCATAAGAAGAAACAACCTTGCTAGGAGTTGTTTACAGAAGACACTGCTGTTATTCCTTTGGTTCTGACTGAAGATTCCACTTATTCTTAGGGGTTTGCTGACAGCACTCAATTTTGTGCCATTGCCAATAAAAAATGCTTGTCACCTGCTTCCTGTCTGATTATCAGGAGCCTATTTATTTGCTTAACAATGATTTGATAGTAGGAGTGAAACCTCTGAACAGTGGAAAGAGTCCTTAGCTGTGGGTTCTTCTGTTCCATTCATTCATTTTCATTCATGCAACAAATACGTGAGTGCCTCCTTTGTGCCAGGCACTGTTCTAGACACTGGGTATAAGGGAGTGAACAAAAGAGGCCAAGTGGACGCCTTTATGAAACTTTTGTTCTAGGCCAGAGACGCAGTCAATTAAAAAGGAGAAAAAAATATCTATCCATCCATCTGTCTATCTAACGTTAGAGAGAAGTGCTGTGGAGAAAAATAAAGCGAGATAAGGGAGATAGATGTGCCAGGCATGGGTGGGATAGGAGCAAGGGAGGTTTTTATATAAGGTGGTAAAGGAAACCTCTGCTGATGTAACGTTTTAGCTGAGAGCTGAAGTAGGTGAGGGGACAAGCCATGTGTGTATCTGGGGGAAAAGCATTCTGGGCAGAGAAGGCAGCAAGTACAAAGGACCTGAGGCGGGGTGTGCCTGGTGAGTGGAGAGCTACTGAGTAGAGAGGTTAGCAAACAGAACAGGAGATAAGGTTGGATCTCGTACTTTCAGATACACTGATTGAGATGGGAAGCCATTCGGCTGAATAGCTTCCATTTACCTCCCCAGATTCACTCTACCCTTTTCTACCCTGCTCTGTAGATGTGCCCCAGGAGGTGGACCTGCACTGACAGGCAACCTTGCTTTCTGCCTTCTGTTTGCATTTGCCCATGGGGAGTATTGATAGGGGATGAGAGTGAGGGAGAAGGATGAGATTGGCGTATATATTCCCTTCCCCGCAGGATTGTGTGGGTGGGAGTGTCTCTAGACTTAAGGTCACATCTCCAATTAAGTGCCTTCTCCGTGGAGCTCTCTGTCTCCCTCTCTACCCCTTCTCTTCACATTTCAGGTCTAGAAGGGGATGAAGTACCCTTGTGTTGCTAGCCCCTGTGTTATGATATGAACTCTCCTCAAATCACCCACTTTGAATGTGCCATCTGTTTCCTACCAGGAGTCAGACTGATCTATGATTGAAGGGTTTTGACACAATCTGTTGAGCATTTCAGCAGGCTCATTTAGGTCGCTGTTGAGAGTAGATTGTGAGGAGGCCAGCGTGGGTGCAGGGAAACCAGTTAGTGGCTGTTGCAGTACTGCAGGTGACACATGATGGCAGCTTCGCTCAGGGCTGTGGTAGTAGAGGTAATGAGCAGTGGTGAGATTCTGGGTATCTTTTGAAGGTCTCTGTTGTGACAGGCTGTTTTATTTCTTGACAAGCTGATGAATTTGATGCTCGGAGAACCTTTTATGACTCCAGAAAGCAAGATGTGGTTGTATTATTAGCGATTGTCTTCCTTTTCTGTGCCACCTGCAGTCACCCCATTGCAAATGCTCTGTGATTCAGGCCGGTAGGGTAATACCGGTACAATCTCAGAGGTAGCAGGTTTGCCAACAACAGTTGTTACTGAAGGTACTACTTTTGTTTTCCCTTTAGACTGCCCTTGAACAGGGGCAGAAACATTCTCCATTTGAAATGGCATGATGTCATTAGACGACATTCAGTCAAGTGCCAGTCAACTCCGAGGGGAATCTAGAAGAATTATTTGTCTCAGTCAAAATTCTTTTCTCTTAGAGGGGAAAAAAAAAAGAGAAGAATATGCCGGAAGCAATCACAGAATGACTCAGCAGAGCATGCAATGAAGTGCTAAATTATGACTGCATTGCATGAGGATTTCAGGGAGTGGAAGCCGATCTGTTGTGGGGTGAGGCGGTCAGGACAACTTCATGGAGGATGTGGGACTCGGGTTAGGCTGTAAAGGATGGAGTTGGGGCGGCAGCCATGCCAGTGGGAGGAGCCGTTACGAGGGAAAGACCAGGTTGGCTGTGGTAGGGAATTAGGTCAGCTGGATGGGTGGGGCTGCCCTGATGACGAGGGAGTGCTGGTGGCGGGTGGGGACAGGATGGAGAGCCAGGCTAAAGAGCTGGCTGCAAGTGACGGGCATTGCACCACTGCAGATCCTGAAGGAGGGAACATTAGGGATCCAGGAATGAATCCCGAGCTCCTGCTGTTGACTTGTTTCAAGTTCTAGTATCTGAAAGATTATTAAACAGAGGTGGAGCAAGTCCCTAAATATAGTCACACTAACTAGATTTTTATGCTTCTGATAGGTGGGACCAGAGCTCTGCTTGTTAAGTGGTCAGTAGGCTAGCTATGTGAATCAATTTTATCTTATTGAAATTCAGCATATACCATGTTGCCCAACTATTAGAAAGTGCAAATATCAAAATTTCCCCATTTTCCCTATTAAAAAGTCCCCTAAAGTGTTTTTTGGTCAACTTGAGAATACACATACTATTAGGTATGTAGGGAAACAAACCAAAGGCTTGTTTACACGATTTGCATTTTAAATTTAGGTACCTGTGCCTACTTAAAATCACATACTTTATAAAATCACACTAATTTAGAAATATTGTTCTTTCTCCTCCTCATAAATTCATAAAACATTTGTCTTCAAACTCTTCACATCCATCTTTGACCTTTGTGTTTTTATCATCACTGGAGCTATACTCTGGATCAGTGAATATGATTTTGCAGACCACACTTCCAGTTTTTTGAGATACATCTCTTTTAAATATGGGGAAGATATTGAATATTTTATCACAAATTACAATTCTAATTCTTTTACAGTGTGTCCAGTTGGTGCATATCTTTGATCATCGCAACTTAAACACTTTATTAACTTTTAAAGTGATCTTTAAAAGGGTTTACAGTGGCAGTTTGCACGTGCAAGTGTGAGTTCATATCCCCAGGAATTAAATCTGTGTTTAATTTGTCTCGTTTCATTGATACCATCAGCTGACTTCTGTAGGCAGCCAACACCAGACCTTGACTGAGGTTGTTTCAGGATGATGTGTCAACCCCAACTCGTACTTTGTATTCAAAATAAGGAACTGAAAGAACTCCCCACAGCAAGAGTTACTTTGTAAGGATTTCTTATAAGGTGACTTGTGTTTTCTGAGGGATAATTTTTTTTTAGGAAGAATCCTTTTCTTATAGTTAATCTATTAATGATTCTTTTACCACATCTTCAGCATTAGCATGAGTCTCAGGCAGCAAATCTGCTTTCTGGAAGGGTCCTCCTCTGGGAGAGAGGGGGAAATGTAGGGCGAAGGGAAGGTCTATGGTACGAAAGTTGGTGCATCACGAGATTTGCTTTAGATAGAAGCTGTGAAAGAGAAAATTCTAAATGCATTTGTTGTTTTTTACCACTCAGCTATGAATGGATATTATTCTGTGCTTCCGATTGGATTTCTAGAAGAATTCCAGGAGCTATGTTTTAAACAGAGCTGTCAAGAATGCAGGCAGATGGTTAGATCTGCATCTATGTTGCCATGGCATCTAAGTCTTGGGGACGTGGGTGCATTCACTTCATCTCTGACCCCTAGATTCTCACATAATCCCTCCATCGTTGAAAACCACAAAGTAATATACATACTAGTTTATGGCATGTACACAGACTATACACACACACAAATATATATTTATTAGTTTATATTATATAAAGATACATGTGCATATACATCCACATAAATATATAGTAGGGGAGGAAAAAACCTTTTCCTCTACCCGGCTGAGGTTCTCTAGCTGGGGCCCTGGAAATTAGACTGACCAAAGACAGATTAACAAGAGAAAAATAAACAGAAATTTATTAACATGTGCATTGTTGAGTACACATGGGAGCACCTATCGATGAGTCACCCAAAGGGGTAGTTAGAACTTGAGTTTATATGCCGTTTTAGGCTAAAACAAAGAAAAGGGTTTGGGGCTTCTGGGTTGGGGAGACAACTTATGTTTCCCCTAAGTCCAGGAAAAGTATGGTAAACAAGAGTTGTTTAGTAAGGTTTGTTATTCAGATTCAAGTCCGTGCCTTCTCCCTAGATAAGAGTTGTTTGGAGTCCTCCACCTCCTGGTGTGGAGAGGGAGACATTTTCACAAAAGGAAACGTAATGCCCTGTTTTTAGAGCTTTTCCTTCACCTCCTGGTTATCAAGGGCCTTTAGCTCAAAATAATCCATATGCCAACGAGGCATGTTTTGGGATGGCATATTCTAGGACTCCTCAATATGTATAATCTTACTTCGGCAAATGCAAAACCATTCTGTACGTAGCAACACCTAGCCTGTGCCCCGTCAGGAGCAGGGGTAAGCTTCTGACAAACTAGTAGACTTACCTCTGAACTCTTGTGTTCCCCTTTCGCCATATCCTAAGTGATCAAGTGCCTCATGACTGGAAAAGTGAGAGATGTACTGTTAGGACTAAGTTATGTTATAAAGAGGCTTGGGAGGGCAAGCAAGGGTTTTCTAGGTATGTCTCTACTGGAGAGTTAGAATTGCTGGGTTGTAGGGTCTGTGCCTTTTCAGTGTTATTACCTGCTGCCATGTTGCCCTCCATAGTGACTCTAGTAATTTAAGCACTAGTTAGTGGTGTACTGGAGATCTAGTTTGTCCACATCCTCTCTAAGACTTGATATTGTTGGTGGTCAGCGGTCTTAATTTGGGAAAAATAGTGTCTTTTACATATGTTCCAAATATCTTCCCCTAGGCTCTTGTTTGCCTTTAACCTTGCTTATATTTATGTTCTTCTTTGTCCTTTTCCTTATAGTTTGGGCTTTTTGAAGAAATCTTTATCCGAAGAATATAAAGATATTCTCCTATATTGCTGTTTTAATGACTTGACTCAAGTTTTTCATGTTCAAATTTAATCAACCTGGAATTTATTTATTATTTTTAGGATCAGAGATAGGAAGTAATTTTTACACTAGCAACACTTACTGTCCATGTTTTTTCCTTTGATGTTAGATTTTCCCATCTGTGCCTTAAACCAAGTTTTCATATATGCATGGGCTTTTAGGAATTCTTTAATGGAAAATGCTGTTAGAGGAGGATTGTTGACTATTATAGCACAGTGATGACAAGCACCTGTCCTTTGAATGAGGCAGGTTACTGCTGATAACATAGCCTGTGGATCTGTAGGCCATTGGGAACTTTTTTCTAGTGTTCATTTTGGTTTATGATTTAAACTTAGTTTTCCTTCGTTACTTCTGGAACACCTGATGTTAAAACAAGGTTTTTTTTTAAGGGAATTGGCAGTGAGGGCAGTGGGTCTCAAACCTGGCTGACCATTAGAATCACCTGGGGAGCTTTTGGTCTTGCCCACCACCCCGGGTTGTACCCTAGACCAATGAAAACAGAACCTTTGAGGGTGGGACCCAGGCATCAGTATTTTTTAAGCTCCTCAGGTAATTCTAATATGCAGCTAGGGTTGAGAACCCATGGTTCATAAGGGATCTCAGCCTTGATAGAGAGGATTGCCAGCTGGTTGAGGAGACTAGGTCAACTCTGACCTCCCTCTGAATTTTGTACTCAAAGTATTAGGATATTTGTTCAGAGGAATGTTTTACCTTCTCACCTTCGTTTATCCTTTGCTAATTAAGAAGAAGAAAAGTGTAGTGAGCACGGTAAAAAAAACCCAGCAATAATTATAAGTTAAGAAAGTCCTGGGCTTCCCTGGTGGCACAGTGGTTGAGAGTCCGCCTGCCGATGCAGGGGACATGGGTTCGTGCCCCGGTCCGGGAAGATCCCACATGCCGTGGAGCGGCTGGGCCCGTGAACCATGGCCGTTGGGCCTGCGCGTCCGGAGCCTGTGCTCCGCAACAGGAGAGGCCACAACAGTGAGAGGCCCGGGTACCGCAAAAAAAAAAAAAAAAGAAAGTCCTATTTGATGTCAAACTCAAGCATCAGCCTCTGAGCTGAAATCCAGTGACTGTTACCACTACTAAAAAAAAAAACCTTTGATCTATCAAACATTAGCATGCATCAGAATCCTCTGGAGGACTCGTTAAAAAGAATCCTCTGGGTGGGCCCCATCCCAGTAGTTTCTGATTCTATACGTCTATGACCTGAGAGTTTACATACTTAACAAGATCAGCTTGGTTGCAGGTAAACTGCCTCTGAGCTACTTGATCTAATGGTTGCTGTTGCTGGTTTTTTAATCCATCCTCCTATTGATGGACAACTGAGCTGTTGCCACATTTTGGATATAATGAATAATGCTGCTATAAACATTCTCGTAGAAGTCTTTTTATGATCATGTGTTTTCATGGGTAAAAACCTACAGGTGGAATCGTTGGATCACAGGGTAGGTGTATGTTTAGTTTTAAACGAAACTGCTGGCCTTTTCCAGAGTGATCAGACATGTTACACTCTCATCAGCAATGTGTGAGGGCTCTGGTTCCTCTACATCCTTGCCAACATTTGGTGTTTTCCCTCTTTTCAACTTTAGTCATTCTACTGGTGGGTGTGGAGAGGTATTGTTAAAGAAAAAGTTATTCATGACACTTGTTAAAGGAAGACTTTGTTCAAGGAGGACTGCTATGTTGGAGTTTTGCAGTAGGGAAGAGAGATTGGGCTCAAGTCTGAAAACAGCAAGGAAAGGTGGGAATTTATAGCCAAGGAGCAAGGTGGGGGGTTGGTGGATGGTAAATTAGTAAGAGGAATCATCAAAGGTAGGTGGGGAATCTGGCTAAACTGATTTAAAAGGATTCCTTGTGAAGGCAGGCCAAGGTAGTCAGACATCACTGGGGGATGGTGGAGGATGAGGAACCTGATCAGATAGTGGGGATGAGGGATTCTGGCTAAACCAACTTAGCAGGATTCTTGCTAAAAATAGGTGATAGGATGATGGACATGAAAGTATAAAAGTCAAGGCCTAGCAGTTGTTGAGAGTCCGCCTGCCGATGCAGGGGGCATGGGTTCGTGCCCCGGTCTGGGAAGATCCCACATGCCGCGGAGCGGCTGGGCCCGTGAGCCATGGCCGCTGAGCCTGCCCGTCCGGAGCCTGTGCTCCGCAGTGGGAGAGGCCACAACAGTGAGAGGCCCACGTACCACAAAAAAAAAAAAAAAAAAAAAAAAGTCAAGGCCTAGTTGGGAGGAGGATTCAGAGGAGCCTGACTAAAGTTTGGTCAAGGAAAGTCTCTGCCGGTGTCACACTGTAGAGTATTTTGCTTTTAAATGGACAGAAACACTCTCTAATTGGTTTAAACCTTTATTTAGCTACTATACATATAAAGTACTGGTGTGTGTGTGTGCAGATGTATTTGACTTTTCAAAAATCTTTCTTATACCTAGATAAAGTTGTGATGGAATCTTGGTTCCTCTAACTTTTTATTACAAAAAATGTCAAATATACAGAAAAATTGACAGTATCTGTTTGTCCTCCACCTAATCCCCCCTGCTCCGCCATATAAACTGTTCAAGGATAAATTTTAAAAGAAGATAAAATCACGACTCACACAAATATAAAATGAACACATGTCCAAGATTTTAGTTGACTCATGGACCCAGTAAGATATTACAACTAGTTCAGACAGGAACTCAACATACCACCTTTAAAGTCAGATAGGGATGCTGAAGTAAATTTGCAAATGGATGCAAAACTGGGCGATATTCATTATACTTGCATTTACAAGTACTTCCATTTTACTAGATACAATTTGTATTTCTGTGGACAGAAATTGTTTGCATTACTATCAGTTTTCTGCAAATTCTACCTGTACAAAATTGTGAGATAGTCTTGTCAAGGACAAAAGTGGAGGGACTTCCCTGGCGGTCCAGTGGTTAAAGACTTCTTGCTTCCACCACAGGGGACATGGGTTCCATCCCTGGTCGGGGGAACTAAGATCTCACATGCCGTGCAGCTTGGCACCCCCCCCCCCCCACAAAAAAAAAGGACAAAGGTGGAGATAACCCAGTTGAAACCATGCAACTCAGATTGGGACTCAAACCCAGCCAAAACTCGGTTTGGGACTTCAGCCCACGAGGCTGGGACTTGAACCTGGCCAAAACCCACAGTCTTCCAACTGAGATCAGACACCTGGTTTCAGAACTTAATGAAGCTCAGGTTCTTGATGTCTCATCACAGAAAGAATTCAGTGAGAGAGAAAGTGATAGATAAGAAGTGGATTTATTTAGAGAGAACCACAGAGGGTGGGCCATCTCAGAAGGCCAGAGTGGCACCAGGGTAAGGGGTTGTCAGTTTTTATAGGGGTGGGTAATTTCATAGGCTGATGAGTGGGAGGGGTATTCCAGCTATTTGGGGGAGGGGCGGGGATTTCTAATTTTTAAAACAATTTATTTATAGTTGGCTGCGTTATCTTCGTGCAGCGGGGCTACTCTTCATTGTGGTGCTTGGGCTTCTCATTGCGGTGGCTTCTCTTGTTGTGGAGCACAGGCTCTAGGCGCACGGGCTTCAGTAGTTGCGGCTCACAGGCTCAGTAGCTGTGACGCACAGGCTCAGTAGTTGTGGTGCACGGGCCTAGTTGCTCTGCGGCATGTGGGATCTTCCCGGACCAGGGCTCAAACCCATGCCCCCTGCATTGGCAGGCGGATTCTTAACCACTGCACCACCAGGGAAGCCCCCGCCCACTTTTTGATCCTTATGGTCAGTCTTAGAACTGTCTTGGTGCCTGTGGGTGTGTCATTTAGCTTCCTGATGTGTTACAAT
Organism: Grampus griseus; assembly: GCF_964374135.1. Classification (NCBI taxonomy): domain Eukaryota; kingdom Metazoa; phylum Chordata; class Mammalia; order Artiodactyla; family Delphinidae; genus Grampus; species Grampus griseus. The sequence continues at coordinate 36,647,385 of NC_139018.1, read as the reverse complement.
GAGTGTATACTGAGACTCAAGGTCTAGTGGAAGTTGACTTGTCTGCCATCTTGGACCCATTTGGTTCTAATCAGTTTATGTCATGTCCTCCGGCTATGTCATTCTTTCATGGGTAGTGCCTTGCCCCCTTCCCTCCTGTTTCATTCCCCCCTCAGAGATTTTATCCCGTATTCCTATTTTTTTTTTTTTTTTTTTTTGCGGTACGTGGGCCTCTCACTGTTGTGGCCTCTCACTGTTGTGGCCTCTCCTATTGTGGAGCACAGGCTCTGGACGCGCAGGCTCAGCGGCCATGGCTTACGGGCCCAGCCGCTCCGTGGCATGTGGGATCCTCCTGGACCGGGGCACGAACCTGTGTCCCCTGCATCGGCAGGCGGACTCTCAACCACTGCACCACCAGGGAAGCCCCTATCCCATATTCTTATGGGAAGCAGAAGGGCGATGGTCCGTCTTCTGTAACTGCTTCACCCTGCCTGTCAGGGAGTAAAAATCTCTGGATGCCTGATCTAGGGGCCCCAGGGGGCAATACAGCTCCTTGTTCTAAGTCAGTATGGGCTGGAGTCCTCGCATAGCCATCATCTTGGTGTGGAACTGTTGTAACTGCTTCCAAGGCCTTTCTGTGAATCTCCTTGATGATGAAGCACTTTTTGTAACAGCATCAGAGTACAAAAATATCAGTAAATGACAAAAGGCATGGTTAAACATCTGGTAACAGTGTAATCGATAAAGAAATGTGGTTATAATAGCCAGAGTTACGAATGATTACATTTAACTTAACATACGAAATAATCCTAGTTAAATATTTCTCTCTGAGATACCGCAGGGGCCCTCTACCCCAAAGTTAGCTGGAAATCAAAAGAAACAATTAAAATTTGACATTTGGGAAGCTTGTCAAAAAGTTTCAAAACACTTGGTCAAATAAGATCATAGGTCACTGTGAGACAATACTTATTCCCTAACTAAAGTTACAGGAGATCTCAAAAACAAATACAGATCACTTAAAAGGCAAAGAAACATACCAAATCCAGTCTTGTCCCAGCCCATTCCCAGCAAAATCCATTTACCCAACTAAATTTAATCCAGTCTTAGAAAATCCTGATCATGTATAACTCTTTTCAGTATTCTTCATTCTTCACACCTTCTTTTACTAAAAACACATATCTTACTTTTCTTAAAAGTTTTTTTCACATTGAGTTACTTGTTGACAAAGTTGTAACAGAAAAAGGTCTTATTTGACCTCTCATAAACCTAGGTACAACAGAAGGATTATACTTGACATTGATCATTGATGACTAACAGGTCTGTGTTAATCAAACCAACAAGCTTAAGCCACCTTCAATACCAGATATCAGTTTAGTACTGAATATTTTTCAGATGACATGAACCTGAAATGCATTCTGGCCAGATTATTTTCTATTTCTGAGTATTTATATAAACACTTAATTTTTTTTTTAGCCAGTTAAGTAGAGCTCTTTTACGAATTCATTTTTGGCAATATCACACGCCCACAACACACATATAGATACATATGAACACACAAACAAACACAGAGGCCTCATAGTTCCCATTCCAAAATTTCAGTCCTGAGTCAGATACAACATAAAACCTATCAGTTACAAGGGGTTGGATTCAAATTGGGCTTCTGGCAGATGGAACAAATCAAGGTCACCTTATGTCGATGGTTAAACCCTTTTTACTAGTGTTTACAGAAAAGACACTTAGGATTTCTATTTATCCTTGACAAGTCAAGTTCTAAATTACTTTACCCTCTTTTTTAAAATTTGCGTTTAAAAAGATGGCAGAGATAAGGGTTCCTGAGAAGACCAGATAGGACATTTGCATCTCAAAGATACTGGCAAGTTCCTCCTAGGATGACTGTTTCCCCTTTGTTTAACACTTACAAGTCTCTTAAGATAAATAGGGAAGGTTTGGCGAGTGGTAAAAGGATTGGTGGGTTTTGGATTATTTTGGGAGGCACACCTCTGGTCCTGTAAAGACTACATTTGTAAAACAAGGGCAGCCTTGTTTTCTTTCTCAAAGAATTGGGTGGTTACCTCAATGATATTGAAGGACTGACATACCCATTCATTTAAGTTGGAAAGTTTTACTTTTCCTCATTTAGCTTAGGGGAGAAGGCCTCTTCCAAAATTCCTATCAGGCTCTGAATATCAGCTATGGTTAGTTTAGTCAGACCAGTGGCCTCCTGTTTTGGTAATCTATTTACAAACAATTTTGAGGATCTTCCCTAGGCTTAAGAAATGTGTACCTTATATTTAGACGCTATATAACCCTTTTTACTTAATAACCACTGGCTGGATACCTTTGGCCAAGCCCAGAACCTCGATAGTCCACATTCCAGGGTCTACTAAGTCTTCTATTTTAGCTTCAGATTATCTGTTCCTTGTTGCTTTTTGTTAGAACCATTTGGTGATGAGGGTGGTTCCCTTGCCCCTCAAGAAACAGAGTGGCCCCTAACTTAGTTAATAAATCTCTTCCCATTAAAGGGATGGGACAGTCAGGCACAAACAGGAAGGAATGTAAAAACAGCTGGCCATTGATCTTGCACAAAAGGGGTTCCAGGAAGGTGTGCCCCTGTCTCTTCCCTAACAGCTCCATTATGTATTCCTTATGACTGCTAAGGTTTCCAATCCTTTGGGTTAAGACCAAGGTTGCACCAGTGTCTTTAAGAAATCCTGTCATGTGGCCCACCACATCAATGACCACCCAAGGCTCTACATTAGTTATGTAGATGGTATCTCTAGGCAGAGCCACTTTCGGCCTTGGGCCCCTTCAGTCTTCTGATTGCAAAACCATCAATGACTGAGCCCCCCACCCCCCCACCGTCGCTCTCTGGCGTATGGGGCATTCCCTCTTCCAATGCCCTGGCTGTTTGCAAAGGGCACATTGATCACAATCCTCCCTCCAGTCCGTTGTATCCACACAGGGTACACTGGCCTTGTATGGCTACCCATGGACCCTGTGGTCTGCCAGGGCCAGGTTGGCCCAGAAAAGCCAACTTCCCCTTTGGTGGTCTCTGAGTGGACAAAGCCACTGCCGTCATCTGGGCCTTTTGCATATTTCTCTGGGTGCGTTCAGCCTTTTCGACCATATCCCTATTACCGAAAACCAAATAAGCCAATTGGAACAAATTGTTCATCAGAGTCTGAGGACCAGCAGTTGTTCTCTGAATTTTGCTCCTGATGTCTGGGTCAGACTGGGCTATGAAATGCATAGCCAAAAGGGCCTGTACCTCAGGGGAGAAGGGAACCACGTTCCTTCAGGATCCATGGCCCTGTAGGGTGGGTCAGTTAAAATGTACTCAGTGTACTTCCTAGAGTTATCCCTCCAAGCTACACATGCCTTAAATTCCTTTTGGGTTCCATTGCCTAGATACAAGGCCATGGAAATTTGAACACAGGGTACTTCACTCAATTTTAAATTTCCTAACTCATATTGCGGCCAAACCTGATTACATAACCTACTAAGTTTTTTCCGTTTAATTCCTGTTGTCCAAATCTTTCCCAATCCCAGAGTATATGGCCCAGAGGGGTATTGGTTGGGATTAATGCAGCCTGACCCATTTTAGACAAGCTCCTGAGCTGTCCAAAACTCCACTCTTAAGTAAAATCCACCGTGCAATTTGGTGAAGATTTGCACTTATGACTTTAGATGCTGTCCCTTCCAGGGTAGTCTCCCAACCAGGTGTTAGTGCCCAAAAAGTTGTCACAAAGAAACAGCATAGAAGACATCCCCAATGGTGTTGATAATGAGTGGGAGTTGGTCTAGCTATAAGTTGGGAATAAAGGGTCAGCATTTATGGGGCTTCCCTGGTGGCGCAGTGGTTGGGAGTCCACCTGCCGATGCAGGGGACACGGGTTCGTGCCCCGATCCGGGAAGATCCCACATGCCATGGAGCGGCTGGGCTCGTGGGCCATGGCCACTGAGCCTGCGCATCGGAGCCTGTGCTCCGCAGTGGGAGAGGCCACAACAGTGAGAGGCCCGCATACGGCAAAAAAAAAAAAAAAAAAAAGGGTCAGCACTTGTAAGGGTCAGAGGGAGGGGAGTAAAAGCAATAAAAAGTACACCTTGGTGGTCACACAGGTTTTCTGGGGTTAGTGGAAGAAAGAAAGAAATGGAGTAGGAATGAACAAGAATGCAAGAATGTAGGAGAAAAACCTCAGAGTCAGGGAGATGAGTATAGAGATTAACAATTCTGTCCTGGATCTGCTGTTGCATGTGCACAAGCAACAGGACTGACCTACCGCTCAAAAATGAGCAGACACTGGCAGAGCGTCCTCCCCAGTATACTGGCTCGCAGCATCACAAGGGCCTCTTTAGGACCAAAACCTAACTCTCAACATTCTTACCTTATCACCATCCCTTCGTGGTTGCCAGCTGAAACCATGCACCTCAGATTGGGCCTTGAACCCACGTGGCGGGACTCGAACCCGGCCAAAAACCTGATTGGGACTTGAACCCACGAGGCTGGGACTTGAACCTGGCCAAAACCAGGGTTCACACAAATCAGAATTAGGAAGAACCAGGGTTCTTCCAACTGAGATCACACACCTGGTTTTAGGACTTAATGAAGCTCAGGTTCTTGATGTCTCATCGCAGAAAGAATTCAGTGAGAGACAAAGTGATAGGTAAGAAGTGGATTTAGGGACTTCCCTGGTGGTGCAGTGGTTGAAGATCCACCTGCCAATGTAGGAGACACAGGTTCAATCCCTGGTCCGGGAAGATCCCATATGCCATGGAGCAACTAAGCCTGTGTGCCACAACTACTGAGCCTGCACTCTAGGGCCCGCGAGCCACAGCTACAGAGCCCATGTGCCACAACTACTGTAGCCCGCGTGCCTAGAGCCTGTGCTCCGCCCCTGCTTACCACAACTAGAGAAAGCCCTGGGCACAGCAACAAAGACCCAACGCAGCCAAAACATAATAAATAAATAAATAAATTTATTTTTTTAAAAAAAGAAGTAGATTTATTTAGAGAGAAACACACTCCACAGACAGAGTGTGGACCATCTCAGAAGGTGAGAAAGGCACCAGGGTAAGGGGTTGTCAGTTTTTATAGGGTTGGGTAATTTCATAGGCTAATGAGTGGCAGGAGTATTTCAGCTATTTTGGGAAGGGGCGGGGATTTCTAGGAATTGGGCCACCGCCCACTTTTTTTTTTTTAAAAGAAGATGTTGGGGGTAGGAGTTTATTAATTAATTTATTTTTGCTGGGTTGCATCTTCTTTTCTGTGCGAGGGCTTTCTCTAGTTGTGGCAAACGGGGGCCACTCTTCATCGTGGTGCGCGGGCCTCTCACTATCGCGGCCTCTCTTGTTGTGGAGCACAGGCTCCAGACGCACAGGCTCAGTAGTTGTGGCTCACGGGACAAGTTGCTCCGCGGCATGTGGGATTCTCCCAGACCAGGGCTCGAACCTGTGTCCCCTGCATTAGCAGGCAGATTCTCAACCACTGTGCCACCAGGGAAGCCCCACCGCCCACTTTTTGATCCTTATGGTCAGTCTTAGAACTGTCTTGGTGCCTGTGGGTGTGTCATTTAGCTTCCTGATGTGTTACAGCGAGTGTATACTGAGACTCAAGGTCTAGTGGAAGTTGACTTGTCTGCCATCTTGGACCCATTTGGTTCTAATCAGTTTGTGTCATGTCCTCGGGCTATGTCATTCTTTCATGGGTAGTGCCCTGCCCCCTTCCCTCCTGTTTCACAGTGATGGACACAACTTTTCCTTTGGGGGGGTGTGTGTGTATGTTTATATGTGTGTGTATGTACACACGTGTATATATGTATATGACTGTTTTTTTTTCCCCGAATCTTTGAAAGTAAGATGAAGATATTATGACACTTTACCCCTAAATAATAAAGCATGCGTCTCTTAAGAATAATGTTCTTTTACATCAGGGCAATAATATCACACCTAAGAAAATTAAAAGTAATTGTATAATATCATTTAATATCCAATTTATTTTTTATGTTTTATTTTTTTGTTTTGTTTTGTTTTTGGCCAAGCCATGTGGCTTGTGATATCTTAGTTCCCTGACCAGGGATTGAATTCTGGCCCTCGGCAGTGAAAGCACGGAGTCCTAACCACTGCACCACCAGGGAATTCCCTCCAATTTATTTTTAAATTTCCCCAATTGTCTCAAGATTCTTTTTATATCTTTTTGGTGTGTGTTTTGAATCAGGAGCCAATCAAGCTTCCTTTATTTCAGGCTGTTTAAAATTTTTGAAGAGCTAATCCCTTGGGACTGAATTTTTTGGTGACTAGTTCTGATGGCATTTCTTATAACATTTCATGTAGCAATGTTCCTGAAACCGAACAGATGCTTTAGGATGTCATCCTCCTCCCAAGAGAGCCATATCACTTTCATTAACATGGTCACAAACTGTGTGCTTTGTGCTCAAGGGAAATGAACCTATGGGCTTTTTGCTGTTTATGCAAGAGAAAATTGTCTGCTATTGTAGGGCTGTTAATAACCCTTTGTATTGTACTCAGTTGATAGCTGCCTTGCCTGTGGGAGCTCTCATGCAGAAAAGAGAAATTAACTAAAACAGAAGGGTCCCTTCCTTTGGGATGGAAAGGAAACATGGAAATTCAAGATAAAATGAAAGGCCAGGGAAAGCAGACATGCTTTAGCATCCCTATGTTGAAGCCAATCCCTCCTTCCTTCCTTCCTTCCTTCCTTCCTTCCTTCCTTCCTTCCTTCCTTCCTTCCTTCCTCCCTCCCTCCCTCCCTCCCTCCCTCCCTCCCTCCCTCCCTCCCTTCCTCCCTTCCTAATTCTGATTTGAGAGCTGTGTAGTGTTAGAGTTCTTCATGACTTAGGTAACTTTGTTTTTTAATAGTTACCCCCAGTTCTCCTATATTTAAAGTGAGAATTTTGATAAAATTTTAAAAAGGAATTTAACTATAGATCTTGCTTCATAGACATGATGCAATTGTTGTGACTGCTTCTCTTAATTCTGTCCCAAAGGCTAAATTTTTAATTCTCCTCATGTTTTGGAGGTCCCCAAGACCACTCCTAGGTTCACTGATTCACTGCTAGTGTTACCTGAAAACTGGTTTGCCTCTTGGTGAGTGTTGAGCCAAAAGACACAATGGAGCCAAAGATGGGGAGAAGGAAGGATTTATTCCTTGCAGCAAGTAAGGAGAACACTGGGGGTCTTTCCCAAAGCAGTGTCTCTCCCAACAGCAAAATTGGGGAAGTTTTAAGCTAAGGGCACATGCATATTCATGATGGGGCTTGGGTGGTCAACAGAGTCCAAGCTTTAGTTGATTGAAGTCAGAAGTTCAGAAAAGGTCAGCATCATCAGCCCTTAGGTTCCAGTACATCTGGTGGTTGAGGCTTCAGGCTACTCTTTACCATTGAAAGAGAACTGGGAGTCTTTATAACTAATATATTATCTTCGCTATTGTTATTTCTCTTGCCTGATAACAGTCAGCATCTGCATTCTTTCTTCTCTTAAGATCATTGATTTCTAAGACCTATTAAAGGGCAAGCATTGTGGCCAGGCTTAGATCCCAGAATGGCTTAGGCCAAAATGGCCTCTCTTATGTCAAGAAAGCCATGACTGATTTTCTTTCTCCGGGGACCCTCTACCTTATCTGCTTACACGAAGATTCAGAGAACTCAGCATATAGCTGTCCTCATGGTTATGATTTATTACAACAACAGGCTACGGAACAAAATCAGCCAAGGGAAAAGGCTCGTGGGCTGAAGTCTGCAGGAAGCGAGGCACACGCTTCCAGGAGTTCTCTCCCAGTGGAGTCACAGGGGACGTGTTTAATTTCTCCAGCATTGAACTGTGACCACACACGCAGAGCTACCAGGGAAGCTCATTAGAGACTGGGCGCTCATGGTTTTTACTGGGGCTGGTCACATAGGCACCCTCTTTCTAGCATAATTCCAGACTCCCAGAAGGAAGATAGCTGTTCACCATAAACCACGTTGTTTACACCGTTTAGGCTTAGTGAGCCTGTCTTATCAGTTCTGGGAATGGTGAGAGCCCTCCGGAGATCCAGGCTCCCAGACTCCAGCCAGGGTCTACCTTTCAAGTAGGCCTTTCTAAGGATGGTAGTCTCAGGCCTGCTGTGTTAACTCTTCTGTATACAACTAGCTTTCTTCCTTTCCTTCCACTATGCAAATCAGAACATTCAAAGAATGCTTACATCTTCCCAGTGACAAAATTACTACGATTTATATCACACTAGCAGACTGTATGTGGAGAAGGAGAGGCAAAAAAGGATGTTATATTTTGGGGATGACTTTCATTTTCTTATCCTCAGATGACTAGTTTTAAATTTGTATATTAATCCATTACTCTTTGTCAAAAAAAATACAGGTTTATTGCTAGTATTATTTTAAAAGTTGTACTCTAAAAATCATACTTTGTGCTCTGAAGTGATCTTTTTCTATTAAAAAATACACTAGTTCCTAGAGACAACCCACAGAATGGGAATATGACAAGCAACTTGTATCTATTGATAGAATATATAAGGACTTATTACAATTCATTAATAAAAAGACAACCCACGTTAAAAAACGAACAAAGACCTGAATAGACATTTCTCCAAAGAATATCTACAAATGGCCAATAAGCCTGTAAAAAGATGCTCAACATCATTAGTCATCAGGGAAAGGCAATCAAAACTATAGTGAGGGCTTCCCTGGTGGCCCAGTGGTTAAGAATCCACCTGCCAATGCAGGGGACACAGGTTCGAGCCGTGGTCTGGGAAAATCCCACATGCTACGGAGCAGCTAAACCCGCGAGCCACAACTACTGAGCCCACGTGCTGCAACTACTGAAGCCCGCATGCCTAGAGCCCGTGTTCCACAACAAGAGAAGCCACCACAGTGAGAAGCCCATGCACCGTAATGAAGAGTAGCCCCCGCTCGCTGCAACTAGGGAGAAGCCCACACGCAGCAACGAAGACCCAACGCAGCCAAAAATAAAATAAATTTATTTAAAAAAAAACAACTAGTGAAATACTACTTGACACACACTAGGATGGCTATGATCAGAAACATAGATAATAATGTGTTGCTGAGGATGTGAAGAAATTGGAGCTCTCATATACTGCTGATGGGAATATAAAATGGTACAACTGCTCTGGAAAACAGTCTGGCAGTTCCTCAAATGATTAAACATAAAGTTATCATAATGATCCAGCGATTCCACTCCTAGTGATGCCGAAAACTCGACCTCTGTGCGCTGGGGCTGAATCGAATCTTGGAGATAGAGTTTCGGGTGAAGTAGAAAGAATAGCTTTACTGCTTTGGCAGGCAAAGGGGGAAACAGCACGCTCCTGCCCAGAAAAACTGTGTGTCCAAACCTGGTAGGCAAATATTTTTATTTCATGATCTTCCTGACATATGTTTCTCGTATTTTTTTTTTTTTTTATCCCTTTCAACGTATAGCCAAGGAAGGCACGACTGAAAAATGCAGTCTGTGTTTCATTTAGGCTGGTGCTTTGTATTAGTCCCACATCAGTGTCTGGCATGGAGAAAGCATCGTGAGGGGTCTGGGAGAACTTTCTTACTTCTTCTGAGTCGAATTCTCACAGTGACTTCAGTCTGTTTTTTGAAGTATTATAAATTCTTGGCCAGGTAATCCCTGAAACTCATGTTCAAAGGCAAATACCAAAGCATATCCTAAAACCAAATATAAATGAATTTTAGATGGACTGCCATTTTAGCTGACTCACATCACTGCTCCCCTCATCGTGATTTTTGGAAGCTTGTCAAAGGGACTGGAAGCTCTAACTCAGGTGTTTCAGAAACAAATAATGCATTTTTGATATTTCCCAGAGAGGACATTATTATATATCTTGAAATCTCAGCAAGGACTTGCCTCACCACAAAGCAGGGATGGCCGTGAAGGTGAAACCCTGTATCCCGTTGACCAGCCCCCTCCTGCACTGCCGTACCCTTTCCTTACAGAATCTGTGCTGTCTGACTACATCATGGTGTGATCTTCAGAGGAGACAGGTCATCTCATTCCTTTGTGACCTGACTTTCCGAGATTCTTTGTTTTATGGGACTGTGGAGTCTGGTGTGTGACACAGGTCCAATGACCAGGTGTGCTATTTCTTTGGTGTTTCCATGATTGATATTCTTGTAAATCCCTTTGGGGATTTTAATACTGTTCAATCTATATTTAAACCATTAAATCTGACAATAAGAAGTAGGACCCTTGGCAGAAATTAATTGCATATTTGAGAATGGCCGGTTAACGAACACCTAAACAACTTCATAGAGCAGGCAAGAACAGGTCTTTCAAGCAAAAGGGGTCCATCTTCACCTGCTCCCTGAGTAACTGGTGCCAGGGTGCCAAACTCCAGAATCGCCATTAGTTTGGATACCATGGATTAGTTTTCTGGAGAAGTCGGTTGTGATGCTAATGTGGTACAGGGCATTCTTTCTCTTTCTGTCCTTGTCCCAAGCCTGTCATCCTGCAGAGCCCCTGAATGCAGTCTTGTTATGCTGTGAGGTACAAAGTCACACCAAGGAACTCTAGCTGGTAGGCATTTGTGGCAGTAGGAACATAAAGTGGATAAAGGTCTCATCTGTATTTGTTTTCTCTCTCCCATCTCCTGCATCCTTACCAGGCAAAAGTAGAAGAAAAGATCCAAGAGGTCTTCAGTTCTTACAAGTTCAACCACCTTGTACCAAGGTAAGCTGTGGTTAAGTGTTTGAGGGGATCCGGGAAATACCATCTCCCATGGGAGCCTTTCTTCTTTCCTCCTTGAGCTTGTCCAACCTCAGGGGATGAGTCTGCTGTGAGGCTGGTGTTCCCTGACCTTGTGGCTCCCTGGAGGTGCTCCTGACCCCAGCTCCTACCACTATTAGAATACTGTCTAGAGGAGCTGCTCACTTGAACTGAGCCATCAGCTGTTACATGGGGATGCCCTCAGGGCCTGAACTCTGAGCTCTGAAGGTGGAGAGAGGAAGTTCATGATCTTGAAGCTTAGTTCTGATCTGCTGTGCTGATGTTCAGAACTCTCAAGCTTTTCATATAACACTTTGAAACAGATGTAGAGTCCAGGGGGATGGCAAAGGATGGATTCCTTTGATGTATATTATGACTTGACTGGGAAAATGTGAGAAGTTTGAGCTTCTCCCAGCCTGGCCTTTACTGGTGATTGTGCAGCAGATTCCCAAGGGCGACATTTCAAGTGAGAAATAAAATGCCTTTTGTTTTCCTTGGTGCTTAGTAAGTTGAAGCCTTCTGAGCTCTTTGATGTCAGAAATTCCAAAAGGAGGATTATAAGCAGAAACTTATTAATTTGAACCTTCATTTTCTCTTTTTTCTCCCAATTTTGTAATGTATCACACTAGAATTTCATAAGGTTATTTCATTTATTAGCATTTCTCTTCTAATCACAGATTGCTTCTCTGAAACTGTCCTGTGTTATCTTTCCTGATCAGTAGTCCAAATTGTGTTTGGTCATTGTTTTATCTTAATGTTATAGCACTTTTCCTTGACAGTCTCTGGACGTAGCCTAGTTGGGCCGCTGGCTGATTCTCTCTGGATGGGAAGCTGAAGGGTCTGAGGTCCAGCCTGACCTCCTTTATCATGTCTCCCAATTTCCTGAGGCCTCCTAACACACTAACTCCTGGCAAGTCAGTCTCTGGGTACTTCTGCTTACTGGACCATTACAAATATTTCTAGCCTGAGTTAACTTGGTGTCTTTTTTTGCCACCATTCCATTTTGCCCTTATTTCCATGAGAAGAAATTTAGTTAAAATATTCTGATTAGCCAAGGCAGAAAACAGTTGGAAAAATGGAAAGACAGGTGGAAGAGTTCTCTTCATCTTTCTTCCCTAGAGCAGAAAAGGAAAGCATCAACTAACCAGAGGAGTCTTCTTCCAAACTGCTAACCTAAATTTCTACTTTAACTCGTAGCCCAGACCTCAATCAATGAATTATTGCTTTTGTCATGAGCCACAGTTGGAGCTTAGCAAACGACACCATTTGTGTAAACAGCTCGGGGAGAAGGAGCTCTCTGCCCAGTACAGGCTGTTTCCCCAGAGGTGGTAGGACTTGGTGATGGTGAGGGGCATGGTGGCTTCAGGAGGGGTTTGTGGTTAGAGTTGCATCACGATGACTCACCTGATTGTGCTCTGAGTCACTGTGCCCTGTCACCAGCTCTGTGGACACATATCCTCTGTATTTCCAAAGGGACCTTTGATCATTTGACATTCCTTTTTCACCCACCATCAGAATAGAGCCCTTGGACTTTCCTTTTATTCTTACTGAGATGGGATGGAGAATAGGAGGTTACAATCTGGGAAGAAGCTGTGTTTTGGGAGTGGTGGTAGAGGACAGTAAAGGAGTAAAATCCCCTGATTCATAGGTCTTAGGTCAGGTGTGGGTGGAAAACAAAAATGTTTCTGTTGGGTTTGTATCCTTTGTGGAAATAGAATATACCAGGGCTCTGGGTTTATGTCAGGAATCTGACATTTCCCATTTTGTCATTGTTGCCTATGAAAATGAGTGTTTTAAAGGATGCTAATTAGCATCCTTTTAATAATTAATATTAGAGATATTAATATTAGAGATATTACACACTGCTAATTAATATTAGCAGTGCTAATTAATATTAGAGATATTACACACTGTGGCCAGATGGCTGAGAATGTAAATCAACTTATCAACATGAGGCTGGAGCCAAACATCTTCACCATAGAATGAACTTCTGGGGTTTAAGAATAAATATGAAAATTTATCAGCATTTTAAATTACTATCACAATTACAATATTTAATATTTTAGTAGTCAAATTTTAAAAGTCTAGTATTGTATTGCAGGAACGAAACTTCCTTGTTAGCTGAAGTGAATATTCAGATAGAGCAATTAATCTAGGTGACATGGCTCGTGTGTGTTTCTGAGGTCATGCTGCTGATCCGATGTGGCAGAATCACACACACTCCCAGGATCACTGACCACGCCCAGGTCCGGGGATGCCAGCAATGGTGCTGAGCGAGGCATCCATCTATTCAGCCTTTCAGAGCCACTGCCAAATAGAAGATTGGGCTGAAGTTCAAGGCTGAAGCTGAATGTTGTTACATTCTACAGTTTATTCCTCATCCCAGAAATGATCTTCCTCACTCTCAGACTGTGAAACATGCATTCTCTCCTGGAGTGAGGGGGTCCCTCCCAAGGAGCTTTTGGACCATGCTTTGAACAGTTCTGTTTATCCGTATCCTGCTTTCCCATAAAAGTTAATTTTTCTTTCCCCGTGGTTAGTCATTCTCACAGTTTCACATGCTTATGAATTTCCCCTTTTCCATGTATTATATTAGCTTTAGTAAGACACCTGAAATGCATAAACCACACACACACACACACACACACACACACACTCACATGAAATTTTTAAATTGTCGGGGAGTTCCCTGGTGACCTAGTGGTTAGGATTCTGGGCTTTCGCTGCCGTAACCCAGGTTCAGTTCCTGGTCTGGGAACTGAGATCCCTCAAGCTGTGCAGCGTGGCCAAAAAACAAACAAACAAATTGTTTTTTTCTTGGGAAAAAGTAGCCTGGTGCTCCTTGTAAGGGGGAAATATTGATAATGCTAATAGAGCACTGAAGGTTAAGTGTTGGCAGTTGCTCTGAAGCCAGAATGCTCTGAGTTAAGCTCTCAAAGCAGTTTTCATACGGGCACCTGCTCAGCTTCCATGTTTTCTGCCATTTCGCTATGTGATGATACTTTAGCATTTTCCAAATCCTGAGCAGTTGAAAGATATGGTCCTTCATACTGTTGTTCTTTCCAACGTTCATACAAGTAAGTTCATCTTCCCTCCCACCCTCTCTCAAGTGACTTACTGCTTATGTGCCAGAGGCTTACTTTTTGACTGGAGAAGCCCCTGGCTTTAGTGGGTTTAAAGCCCTCCCAGCAGCCAACAATGGACTGATTCCCTGATCTCTCATCTGTCACAAACAAAGGCATGAGTCTCAGGGATGGTCCACGTTTAGGGGGAGGGAGTGTGTTTGCTGTCATTCAGTTTGCTGTGTTCATTTAAAGTCATTCATTCCTTCACCCATTTGGCAACGGTATCTAGGGGCTCAGGCACTGCTGGGCTCTGGGAACAGGGTGAGCAAGGCTGACCCAGGTCCTGCTCCTGCTGGGCTCTCAGTCTCATGGGGAAGGTAGTTATTAAACCAGTGAATTCAAAGAACATAGTTACCAAGGGGGTGACTGTCTCTCTTTTTTTTTTAATATAAATTTCTTTTATTTATTTATTTTTGGCTGCGTTGGGTCTTCGTTGCTTCTCCCTAGTTGCCGCGAGCGGGGGCTACTCTTCGTTGCAGTGCACGGGCTTCTCACTGCGGTGACTTCTGTTGTGGAACACGGGCTCTAGGTGCGCGGGCTTCAGTAGTTGTGGCTCGCGGGCTCTAGAGCTCAGGCTCAGTAGTTGTGGCACACGGGCTTAGTTGCTCTGCGGCATGTGGGATCTTCCCGGACCAGGGCTCAAACCCGTGTCCTCTGCATTGGCAGGCGGATTCTCAACCACTGCGCCACCAGGGAAGCCCGGAGGTAACTGTCTTAAGAAGGGAACGTGGCGCTCCGAGAGAGAGTAACAGGGAGGGTGTAAATTAGGTTGGATGTAAATTAGGGAAGGTGTCTCAGTCTATTTGGGCTGCTGTAGCAACTTCCTGTAGATTGGGTGACTTAACGTTTATTTCTCACAGTTCTGGAGCCTGGGAAGTCCAAGATCAAGGCACCAGCAGATCTGGTGTCTGGCGAGGACCCGTACCTCTGGTTCATAGATGGCATCTTCTCACTGTATTCTCACCTGGTGGAAGAAACTCTCTGGGGTCTCTTTTATAAGAGCACTAATCCCTTCATGAGAACTCTACCCTGACCACCTAATCACCATGCAGAGAGGTCCCCACCTCCTAATACCATCACACTGGGGATTAGGATTTCAACATAAGAGTTTTGGAGGGATGTAGACATTAAGTCGTAGCAGAGGCCTCTCAGAGAAAGTGACTCTTAGGCTGAGACCTGGGGGGTGAGTAGGAATTGGCCAGTTTAGGAGGTGGTGGGACTTTTCCAGGCAGAGGGAAAACATGAGCTACAGCTCTGAGACTGAAAAGAGCAGAGTGCACCCAAGGCAGTGTGACTGGAGCTTAGTGAGGGCATGGGACTGTACTGTACATACTGCACGGTACACAAGTATTTCTAAGATACTTCTCCAACAGTGGAACCAGGCTGCCAGTATCCTAAATATATGCATTTATTTGGTCATTCCTGTGTGTCCCAATCTCCCACCCCTCTCTCCGCAGCCACACAGATGCCCTCCTCAGCCAGTTGAGCACTGCAGCGTGCCCTGCGGCGTGCCCTGCCACCCCACTCCTGGCAGAGCCTGGCTTGTTCTGCTCCACCTGATTGAATAGCTTTGGGGCTGAATTATTCAGAAAGGAAAGGGAAAGAGCTCTAGCTTTTCTTTTCTAACGCCCTACACAGAAAAGAGTTTTAGATCTAGAGGTGACTTTAGACTAAAAGAATGGTAAGAGTATTAGTTTGCTAGGGCTGCTATAATCAAATACCACTGATGGGGTGGCTTAAACAACAGAAATTTGTTTTCTCACAGTTTGGGAGGCTGGAATTCCAAGATCAGGGTGCTGGCAGGGTTGGTTTCTCCTGAGGTCTCTCTCCTTAGCTTGCAGAGACCGCCTTCTCACTGTGTGTTCACATGGCCTTTTCTCTGTGTGGACTCCTCCCCAGTGTCACTTACTCTTTTTATAGGATCACCAGGTCCCATTTAACCTTAAATACCTCTTTAAAGGTCCTATCTTCAAATGCAGTCACACTGGGGGTTAGGGCTTCAACATATGAAATTTGGGGATGGGGGGAGACACAATTTAGTCCATAACAGTAAGGCTCTTAGTACAGTCTCTGGCTGACCAAAAGAAACTGGATATATGTCCCTTCAACTTAAAAGAATCATAAACCTCAAAGAAGAAGTTAAAATTCAAGCAGCATTGTGGCCCTTGAAGCTCTAGATAAACAAAGAAACATTTCCCGAGATTTTAGAATAACATTTACATATTAGCATTTTTGTGTGTGTGCTTGTATGCATGTGTACGTGTGTTTATGATTAAGTTGATGAAAGTGAAAGGACAGTTTCCCTTGTGGAAAAAGCCACTGAAAGAAATTTCTCTTCCCCTGCTTGTGGCCAAAGTTGGTCTTCAGATGAAACCAGCTAAAGGAATTCACTAGTTCCCTCTTAGCAGGACTCCCAGGGCCTGGCTATCTGTGAGTGAGGTTCGGGGTGGGAGGAGAGCTATTGGGGAGCCCCCTTTGGGCTGCCTCAGGTCCCACCTCTAGGGACCAACTCAGAGCTGCAGAAAAGGTGCCTGAAGCTTCTTTCAGTTAGATGTTTCTGGTCAGGTGAGGCTTCAGGTAGCTTCTTGTCACTTCAGGACCCTGAGGAGTAGCAGAGTCTCTTCCTCCCTACACATAGAAAAGCCTTTGCCTCTGAGGTCTTTCATTTCCTAGGACGGACAAGCCCCTTGTCAAATGAGAGGAGTGAGAAGACAAGGGAAAGGGTTCATTCTCCAGGGTTGGTTTTTCCTTTTCCCCACAATAAGGGGAAGGATTTGTTTGTGGCTTAATTCAGCTCTCTAGAAATACCGAGTCCTCCAGGGAAGTTTAACCCCTGGCTGACAGGTCTCCTGCAGTGTGGCATGTGTGACCACACGAGAGACTGATGGGAAGCACCCCTGAGCCAGAGTGGATGCCATCTGCGATCTAACCAACCCCTCCTTGTCCTCTCTGCTTGCTCGCATTTTAACTTTCCCTTTGAGGTTTGTCATTCTTTTTAATTGACAGGACACGTACCCAGGGAGAAGTCTCTTTGGGCTAGTCAGAAACTGACGCTACCATTCCTCTATTCTTTCTCTCGTTCATTCAGACAGTAAACGTTGAGAGCCTGCTCTGTGCTGGGCCCAGGTGCTGAAGCTAGATGCGCGCTCCCTTCACGGGGTTATAGGGTATGCAGTAGGCAGGCAGACCCAACAGGGAATTCCAGTCAGTACCTGGTCCCTTTCCCCAGCATTACACTTAGGATCACAAAATTTTATTCTCAAGAAACTTTTAATGCTGTCTTGCCCGACATTTTAAATGAGGTGGAAAGTGTTCTCGTTATTGGAACAGAGTATTTTCCCTTCTCTCCTCTGTGGCCTAGCATCCCAGGGTATTTGGCATATTCAAATTCCTCTGACTGTTTTTCAGACTGGAAAGAACTGACCTGTAGAAACCCCTCTGTGACCTGATCCTTTCACAGTTAGAAGTCAGGAGTTCTGCCTCCAAATTCTGTGCTTGCCCTCACCTGGATTGGGTTTCTCAGCCTCCTCTCACTTCTTGAGTGGGTCCCTGCCTGCCCTGTTAACCGTCTCCTGCGCCCTCCTGGTTTTTCTCGTCCATCGCACCTATGCTGGCCACACTCAGCCTGCCCAGCCAGGGCCAGGCCGCGCGGTGTGCTCTCGTCAGCTGTCCGCTGATCTCACTCTGCTCCCTCACACCTCTACCTTTCTGCTCTTCCCGTCTTATGAGCCCTAACCACAGTACCCCTGTCGCTGCTTCTGCTAAAGGGTCCTAGCAAGATTGCCAAGAAAAAAAATCATACAACAGTGCCTTCTGAATGGCTTCATCAAAAGTTTACACTCCTCAGCTTCAGCTGGGCCTTCACGCCGGTTTATCATCCTTCATTCATCTTGTGTAGATTTCCCGACATACTCCCCATTATGGCCAGCGCACACTCTCCCAGGTCTTGCCTCCTAATTCCTGAGAAAACTGAGGCCGTCCCACGTTTCCTCGGTTTCCCTCTTCCCCACTTGAGAGTCCTCTGTTTGTCTAATTTCACACTCTCCCATTGTTTCTGTTCTGAGAATGTAGACTCATTCATTATTTTCAGACTCACCTCTCCTCCTGATGCCCTCACCTGAATACACCTCCAGTGCTTAAAGCCCACCTGTCCCTGTGCTCACTGAGCCCTGACCCCTGGACCTCCTTGAAAGAGAAATTGAGTCTGGCCATCTCTTCTTTATGATCTGGAATCTGCTCTCCTCACTCCCTGACTCTCTTGAAGGTCACCAGCCACTTTGTAGTTTGTCCTCTTTTTCCTCACTCTTACTGCACTGTTGGCCGCTGTTAAAAACCTCCGTGAGGGCTTCCCTGGTGGCGCAGTGGTTGGGAGTCCGCCTGCCGATGCAGTGGACACGGGTTCGTGCCCCGGTCCCGGAGGATCCCACATGCCGCGGAGCGGCTGGGCCCGTGAGCCATGGCCGCTGAGCCTGCGCGTCCGGAGCCTGTGCTCCGCAACGGGAGAGGCCATAACAATGAGAGGCATGCGTACCGGAAAAAAAAAAAAAAAAAAAAAACCTCCGTGAAATTCTCTCCTCCTGCTCTGCCTGTGAGGCGACACTGCCTTTGTCCTTCCTCTGCTTGTGTACTGCTCTTTACTTCTCTCTTCTGGCTCCTAGTCCTCCAAGCCCTTAAAGATGGGTCTTCCCTCAGTTCTGCCTTCAAACTTTTCTCTCTGCTCTGTCCTCTACTCCTGCAGCTTCACCTGTCACCTGCTTGCAGATAAATGATTCCCAGTTCGTCTGTGTCACCTGGATCCCTCTCCAGAGTCTCACATGTGTTTCCAGCGATGTGACTGACATCCGCACCTGAATACACTTCCAGTGCTTCAGAGTCCACCTGTCCACAGTCAGCTTGTCTTGGGCACCGTGCTAGGTGGAGCCCTCAGAACTCTAAGTTCTTCCCACCTGGTTGACTCTTAATAGCATCTTACCCTGTCTTCCCACCTCATCTCTCTCCCCACTTACTGCTTTCATCAGTACAGTTTGTAAACACATATTGAATACCTACTGTGGTCAGATAATTTTTCTAAAGCACAGTTCTGGTCATTGTTTCTCAGCTGAAAACCCTCAGGGTTTTCCTTTGCCTATTTTTTTAAATTGACGTATAACTGACATAACATTATATTCATTTCAGGTGTGCAACGCAATGATTCAATATTTGTATGTATTGCAAAATGGTCACCACAGTAAGTCCAGTTAACATTCAGCACCATATATAGTTATAAATTCTTTTTCTTGTGTTGAGAACTTTGGAGACCCACTCTCCTAGCTACTTTTAAATATGCAGTACAGTATTATTAACCATGTCACTGTGCTGTACATTACATTTTCATGACTTATTTATTTTATAACTGGAGGTTTGTACCTTTTGACCCCCTTCACCTATTTCACTGCCCTCCCCCTTCACTTCTCACGTCAGGCAACCACCAATCTGTTTTCTGTATCCACAAGTTCAGGGCTTTTGTTTGTTTTTTTGGTGGAAGCCCTAGAGTGCCACATATGAGTGAGATCGTCCAGTATTTATCTTTTTCTATCTGACTTATTTCGCGTAGCATAATGTCCTCAAGTTCCATCCATGTTGTCGCAAATTCCCTTTGCGTAGTAAGTTGAGTTAAATTCCTCAGCTGGCATCCCAGATCCCTGTAAAAAGGGCCTCTTGACCATTCCTCTTTCATTCCTAATAGCCAGGCCAAATCCCCGACCTGCACTCCCTCTGCACACTTTATACCTGTCTGCATGGTGTAGTAGCCGTTAGCCACTTGTACCTGTTTAAACGTAAATTAATTAAAATTAAATAAAGTTTAAAATTCAGTTGCTCAGTCGCACTAGCCACATTTCAAGTGCTCAGTATGCACATGTGGCTCGTGGCTACCTATCGGACAGCACAGACAAAGACACTTCCATCATCACTGGAAGTTCTTTTGGACGGCCCTGGTCGGTTCCTTTTGTTTTTGTTCCTTCTTGGCTAAACTGTCCTCCCACCAACTCCTCACCTCCTCTGCCTATTAAAATATTCTCCTTCTTCCAGGGCCCCTACCTCAAATTCCACCTGTTCACACAACCTTCCCTGATCGTTGTTTTCTGAATGAGATGCCCTCCCCCAAACCCTTTAGAGCTTCTAGTATTTTATCTGTCTTCCCTTTATGACACCTACCCAGTTTTCCTCATATTGTAACCGCTTATGTCCTTATCTCATTTCCAGTACTGAATTAGACTTTTTGAAGTAAAGACTACTTCTTCTCGGCACAGTGCAGTGGGAGTTCAATAAACAATTGTTGAATTGAATACCTAGGAAAGAGGCTGGTTCTTCTTTCATTTTATTTCTGGAATCAGCAAGCACAGTGAATGTCTTAAATTCTTTACTTTTTTCCTTCCTTCCGTAATCACACAGACCCCTTCTGTCAGACCCAGCGAGAAGTGCAGCCCCTGTCCTCTGCCTGCCTGTGCAGGTGGCCATGGCCAGCACAGTCCATCTTAGAGCCAGTGTTGCTGACATCAGGGCCGAGGAGAGCGACTGGCTGCGGAATACAGACATGATCCTCAGGCCAGGGCTGTGGGTCAGCACGTGGGAGGTGGAATTTCGGGGAGGGAATACTAGATGGATGAGTGAGGGGCAGGCAGGGTACAAACCACAGACTTCAGAGAAGTGACCCCAGAAGAAATGACCAGAACGACAGAGGCTAACCAAATCAGGGACGTGGCGAGGCTCACATTTAAATTGCCTACAGGATGGGGAGCCGCAAGGTATCTGTTCTCAGTTAGACCCTGGAGGAACTTTCTGGGTGGTTTGTTACCGCCTGGCTAAGTGTGCTCACAGTGGCATTTCTAGCCCAAAGCTACTGGCCACGAAGGAGAGTTTGTTTTTAACATTTTATTCATTTTTTGTCTGCACGAATTTTTTATTTATTAGTTTTTTTTGCTGTACGCGGGCCTCTCACTGTTGTGGCCTCTCCCGCTGCGGAGCACAGGCTCCGGACGCGCAGGCTCAGCGGCCATGGCTCACGGGCCCAGCCGCTCCACGGCATGTGGGATCTTCCCAGACCGGGGCACAAACCCGTGTCCCCTGCATCGGCAGGCGGACTCTCAACCACTGCGCCACCAGGGAGGCCCTGATTTTTAATTTTTTTAACATTTTATTTATTTATTTATTTATTTTTTGGCTGCGCCGTGTGTTTGTTGCGGCACGCCGGATCTTCGCTGAGGCATGCAGGATCTTTTGTTGCAGCGCACGGGCTCTTTGTTGGGGTCCAGAGGGCGTGGGCTCCACAGTTGGCAGCACGCAGGCTCTCTCTCATTGAGGCGCGCGAGCTCGGTAGTTGTGGCGCGCGTGCTTAGTTGCCCCGTGGCATGTGGGATCCTAGCTTCCGACCAGGGCTCGAACCCGTGTGCCCTGTATTGGAAGGCGGATTCTTTACCACTGCGCCACCAGGGAAGCTCCGCCCCAAACATTTGCCGGCGCCATTTCCAGACACGTTAGGGACGTTCAGAGACTGGCCTCTTTTCTCTGGTTTAGCCGCCCCGGGGAGCTCATTGACTGTAGGGGGATGACCAGAAGGTGTGAGTGAGTGTGTGCGTGTGTTCTGTAGTGGGGGAAGCCGAGGCCGTTAGAGTAGGTTTACAAAGCTCTTTATCTTTCCAGGCTTATTTTGCAGAGGGAGAAGCACTTCCATTATCTGAAGAGAGGCCTCCGACAGCTGACAGATGCCTACGAGGTAAACACCTTGCCCAGGAGCTTTCTCTATCAAATTATCAGTCAGATCTTTCTCCTTTTTTACTGTTTGGATGTAAAAGACACTATGGGCTTGCCCTGTCGTAGAGTCACTCACCGTCCCGTGTGGCTCTGGTGAGAACCGGGTCTGCAGCAGCTCTGCCCCACAGAGCCGGGACTCCTACTTCCGAAAGGACAGAACCCGATCTCTAGTCTCGTCCTCCCTGACAGCTGGTGGAGGCCCCAGATGGGGTGGGGCTTTCACCCCTATCGTGGCTGAGGGGGGTTCACATGGTGTTCTTCTAGACACCCCTTGACCGCTAAAAGGTGGTCTAGATACCTGTTCATCCCCACCCCTTGGCCCTGTAAGCTGTTCTAATTTCTCTACTGGCCAAAGGACCAGTATATAAGTCCCTGCGGTTTAACACTGTAAAAATGCCCAAACGTGGAGTGGATCTTAAATCAATATACCTTAGAGCCCTAGGGGTCCAGAGAGGGGCTCAGGGGAGGCCAGCGGAGGTGGAGGGGAGGGGTGTTGGGAATAGGGGTGAGTAGCAGCCAGAGGGTGAATGTGAACCAGAGGCCGCCAGTTTCCCTGCCCCACTTTACATAGAGCAGCTCTGCTTTGAATGTGCTTTTATTTGGGGGTTCTACATTTGATTATTTACAGCAGGAATTTGGGCCTATAGACCCAAGCGGGTAGCATAAACGAGAGACGTGGGCTTGGTTGGGGGACGGTGCGTGGGGTGGAACTGAGGCAAAGCAGAGGACCCACGCCTTTACTCTGTTCCTGCCAGTTGCCGCCAAACCGCAGTGCAGACCCAGGGTTGCCAGATCTCTTCTTGTTTTTCCAAATGAAGCCAGAAATTCAGATTTCTCTGTGGATCTCTCAACACGTAAATGTTACAACCAATTCTAATTAAACAAACAAAACACTACAGGGAACAAGCAGGACGCATCCCTGGGTTACGTTTGGCCTGTGGACTTTCAGTATTCAATCCTCAGTGATTAGGGTCCAGGCAACCCTGATACAATTAATGCGGTGACAGCTAACAATTCACTGAAGGGTGCGCTAAAAGCTTGCCGTTCATTGTCTCATTTAATCCTCACGGCTACTCCAGGGGGTAGGTGAGTCTTTATTTCTTCATAGATAAGGAAATAGGCATAGCAAGATTAAGTATTTGCTCAAAGGCACATAGCTCGTGAGAGGAGAAGCTGGCACTGAAACCGATAGCAGTGTCTTCTGTCACCACACCAGCTGCCCCCAGGTGGGGAGCTAGCACATTTAGGTGCACATTTATGAAGAGGGCAGTTTGGGACAATGGAAAGAGCACTGGACTGAGAGTCTAGAAACTGGCAGTCTTATCTTATCTCTGACGTTTACTCTCTGTAATCTGGAAAAAGTTCATCTCTCTGGATCTCATATATACACTTTGGATTTGTAAAACTGGGGCAGTAATACTGCCTGCCCGCCTAGCCTTGAATGCTTGAATATTTATGGCTTGAGTTAGGATCAAGACCTGCTCACATGTCACCTTTGGAAACCTTTCCCAGCTCCCCAGGCAGAGGTAGTCAGTTTCTTTCACGTACCCATTATAGCGTTTATCCAGGTATATGTATGCATTAGTTTTGTTCTGCCTTGTTTCAGAAAGACACTTGTACTTACATGTCTTTCTAATTGCTCTCTTCCTCTACAGAAAACCGCACACATCCTAAACAAAGTATCTTAAAAGTAGGAACTGAATTTTACTCATTACTGTGCCCCCAGGGCTTGGCATGAGGAGATACTTACTGGAGGAGTTACTCCAGGTAATCCCATCCTGAGGTTGTGTATCTTCTTGGGTCTGCACTGAGAAAATAGTAGCACTTAACTTTCTGGCATGTGAGAAGTCCTCTGCTCGGCTTCTTTGGATGTCTGTCAGGGAAGGACCCATTGGGTTCAGGTTAAACTCCTTTGTCCCATTGTCCTTTTCTCACATATGGTCATTTCAGCTCCTGGCTAAAGCCACCAGGCAAAGTGTCCTTCATTCACTGTTCAGAGGTTGTCCTCCTCCTCCTTGCCAGGCTGCCAGGAGGGAGACAGATGTCTCCCTTTTCACACTGAACAGTTGGAGACCCTGCTGCCTTTTCAGCAGGGTCTTGGAATGATTCTGAATAAGGGGTGTGTTTTTTGCCCTGTTCCTTTTGCAGTGTCTGGATGCCAGCCGCCCATGGCTCTGCTACTGGATCCTGCACAGCTTGGAACTCCTAGATGAGCCCATTCCCCAGATGGTGGCGACAGAGTGAGTCTGGCTTTGGGGAACCTGGGGTGTTCTCTGAAATTGTATTTTGACTTTGGGGTTCTTTTTGTTTTGTTTCTGTTTTATTTATTTTGAATGAAAAACACAGAGCACTACAAAGAAACCGTTGCCCTTCTCTTGACCTCCAGTAACTTCCTGAAACTCTTCCACTTCAGAAGCCCATTGTATGCTCATGGGTAGAATAAGACTTTGAACTCCCAAGATAAGGATTCTGTTTCTTCTGTGGCCTTTTCTTTTGGCTCTTGCTCTGGTCTTTGAGAAAAGTCTTCATCATCAACTCTGGAGAAATATGATTTTGCCAGAAAGTACAGTATGCAATTGAATAGCTTCTGTGGGGAAACACGTGGCAACCCAATGGACCAAAATGCCTTTGATTCCATAAACACCTCCATAGAAGTCCCTCCTCACCAATGCCTGGGAGGGACAGTATGGCTCTTGGTGGCAGTGGATGTGTTACCGTCTTGGTGTACAAATGTCATGACATCGTTCTCCTAAGCTTCTGATTTATGGTTAAAGATCTAAGCAACTAGGATTCTTCCCAAAGTGCTGGTGCACATGGTGTCCTCAGTGTGGCTTCTCATCCTTAGACGCTCATAGTTTGTATTTTAAAGAAGAAACCGATCATCACTCTAGTCTGAGGGGTACCTGAGGTAGCAGAGAGCCACCAGGAATTGGATCTAATGCTCCAGTTCTCACTGAGAGAGATCGCATCCCCCCAGCAGCACCTCGACCTCATCTCTCCTGCTGCTGCTCCGGAAGGAGAGTCAGAGGGAGGCCCCTGAGCCAGGTTCGTTTGCCCGCAGCACACAGGGGCAGCTGTGCCGGGATGCGTGGAGGCCAGCACATACCCCTCCCTGGCCGCAGTCCCCCTGCCTGGGTCACACTGTCAGGTCAGAAGAACAGAGCCACACATTGTCTCATTCATTCCGTCTTAACAATAACCTCTCATTCTTGCCTTCCTGGGCAGGGTGTCTTGTGATGAATGTGGATAGGGAAGATAATAAAGAATTAGGCCATTAACCCTTGTGATGTGTATGATGCTTTCAGAGGGAGAGGAAAAATATGCATTGTCTTCCACATCACAGAGCTGCTGCAAGCCTAGTTGCTTCTAGCTCTGGATGTAGAGTTGGACACAGTTTCTGCAGTAACAGGAATTTAATTGTCAAAATAAAGGCCTGTGTGTTTTTGAAATACCAGTTGGGGGTTGTGAATTGTTTGGGACGTTCCCCCCGTCCTCCACATACACAATCAGGATGCACGCTGGGGGAATGGGAATGGGAAAGTCGTATGTGACAGAAGACAAAAGACATGGGAGGATTTTGTGAGTGAAGTGCAGATACCCCCTAAAGGAGCAGTGGTTTGGAGCAGGAAGGATGCCCCCTAGAGGTGGACGTAAACCGGTCTGAAGTGGGAAGATGGTGATAAGGGGCTTCCTGACGTGGAAAAACTCAGGGCAGCATCGATTCTGAGTTTTGTCCAGGTTGTATACTTGGTATTTTATATGTAAGGCTTTTCTGAGGGAATAAGTGTCAGAGCAGCTTTTGTGGCAACATCAGATAGGAAGAGAGGACCCCCTTAGAGGGCTTTTCACACTGAACGATTGGAGACAACCTAAATATCAACAGTCAGGGATGCTATAAGTGTAAAGTTTAGATAAAGTATCTATGTCATGATACATACAATGAAATACTATGCAGCCACGTAAAAATTTAAAAGTTAACAGGTGTTAAATAGACTTATTGTGGTGATCATTTCCCAGTATATACAGATATCAAATCATAATGTCAAATCATCTGAACCTAATATAATGTTACATGTCAATTATACCTCAATTAAAAATTTACATATATATATAAATGTGTATATCTGTATATAAAAATGTATGTATATAGAAAGATATTTAAATGAGAAAAGATAAAGATTCATTTTTTATAGATTAAAAATAAAGGTGGTTCTATGCATAGAAAAAAACAAGGATATATACACATATGGTAGTAGTTATTTGTGCAGATGGTGGGGTTGAAGGTGATTTTTTTTCTTTTCTTTTTTAAGCTGATTTGCATTTTCTAAAATTTCTACAATGAAACTATTGTTTTGTAATTAAAAGAATGTTTTAAAACTAAAAAGCTGATTTGGAGGAGAGGAGAGGAAGATGGCGGAAGAGTAAGACGTGGAGATCACCTTCCTCCCCACAGATACACCAGAAATACATCTACACGTGGAACAACTCCTACAGAACACCTACTGAACGCTGGCAGAAGACCTCAGACCTCCCAAAAGGCAAGAAAGTCCCCACGTACCTGGGTAGGGCAAAAGAAAAAAGAATAAACAGAGACAAAAGGATAGGGATGGGACCTGCACCAGTGGGAGGGAGCTGTGAAGGAGGAAAGGTTTCCACACACTAGGAAGTCCCTTCACGGGCGGAGACTGCGGGTGGCAGAGGGGGAAAGCTTCGGAGCCGCGGAGAAGAGCACAGCAACAGGGGTGCGGAGGGCAAAGCGGAGAGATTCCCGCACAGAGGATTGGTGACGACCGGCACTCACCAGCCCGAGAGGCTTGTCTGCTCACCCGCCGGGATGGGCATGGGCTGGGAGCTGAGGCTCGGGCTTCGGTGCTTAGATCCCAGGGAGAGGACTGGGGTTAGCAGCGTGAACACAGCCTGCAGGGGGTTAGTGCACCGTGGGCTAGCCGGGAGGGAGTCTGGGGAAAAGTCTGGACCTGCCGAAGAGGCAAGAGACTTTTTCTTCCCTCTTTGTTTCCTGGTGCGCGAGGAGGGGGATTAACAGCGCTGCTTGAAGGAGCTCCAGAGATGGGCGCGAGCCGCGGGTAAAAGCGTGGACCCCAGAGACAGGCATGAGACGCTAAGGCTGCTGCTGCCACCACCAAGAAGCCTGTGTGCAAGCACAGGTCACTCTCCACATCCCCTTCCGGGGAGCCTGTGCAGCCTGCCACTGCCAGGGTCCCGGGATCCAGGGACAACTTCCCCAGGAGAACGCAAGGCACGCCTCAGGCTGGTGCAACGTCACGCCGGCCTCTGCCGCCGCAGGCTCACCCCGCACCCCGTACCCCTCCCTCCCCCCGGCCTGAGTGAGCCAGAGCCCCCGAATCAGCGGCTCCTTTAACCCCGTCCTGTCTGAGTGGAGAACAGACGCCCTCCGGCGACCTACATGCAGAGGCGGGGCCAAATCCAAAGCTGAGCCCCGGGAGCTGTGCGAACAAGGAAGAGAAAGGGAAATCTCTCCCAGCAGCCTCAGAAGCAGCGGATTAAAGCTCCACAATCAGCTTGATGTACCCTGCATCTGTGGAATACCTGAATAGACAACGAATCACCTCAAATTGAGGAGGTGGACTTTGAGAACAAGATTTGTTATTTTTTCCCCTTTTCTTTTTGTGAGTGTGTATGTGTATGCTTCTGTGTGAGATTTTCTCTGTATAGCTTTGCTTCCACCATTTGTCCTAGGGTTCTATCCGTCCGTTTTTTTTTTTCTTTAAAAAATTTTTTTTCTTAATATTTTTTATTTTAATAACTTTATTTTATTTAATCTTACTTTATTTTATTATATTTTATCTTCTTTCTTTCTTTCCTTCCTTCTCTCCTCCCTCCCTCGCTCACTCCCTCCCTCCCTCTTTTCTTTCTTTCTTTCTTTCTTTCTTTCTTTCTTTCTTTCTTTCTTTCTTTTTCTTCCTTCCTTCCTTCCTTCCTTCCTTTCTTTCTTTCTTTTCTTTCTTTTCTTTCTTTCTTCTTTTTCTCCCTTTTATTCTGAGCCGTGTGGATGAAAGGCTCTTGGTGCTGCAGCCAGGAGTCAGTGCTATGCCTCTGAGGTGGGAGAGCCAACTTCAGGACACTGGTCCACAAGAGACCTCCCAGCTCCACATAATATCAAATGGCGAAAATCTCCCAGAGATCTCCATCTCAATATGAAAACCCAGCTTCACTCAACGACCAGCAAGCTAGAGTGCTGGACACCCTATGCCAAACAACTAGCAAGACAGGAACACAACCCCACCCATTAGCAGAGAGGCTGCCTAAAATCATAATAAGTCCACAGACACCCCAAAACACACCACCAGACGTGGACCAGCCCACCAGAAAGACAAGATCCAGCCTCATCCACCAGAACACAGGCACTAGTCCCCTCCACCAGGAAGCCTACACAACCCACTGAACCAACCTTAGCCACTGGGGACAGACACCAGAAACAACGGGAACTACGAACCTGCAGCCAGCAAAAAGGAGACCCCAAACACAGTAAGATAAGCAAAATGAGAAGACAGAAAAACATACAGCAGATGAAGGAGCAAGATAAAAACCCACCAGACCTAACAAATGAAGAGGAAATAGGCAGTCTACCTGAAAAAGAATTCAGAATAATGATAGTAAAGATGATCCAAAATCTTGGAAATAGTATAGACAAAATGCAAGAAACATTTAACAAGGACCTAGAAGAACTAAAGATGAAACAAACAATGACGAGCAACACAATAAATGAAATTAAAAATACTCTAGATGGGATCAATAGCAGAATAACTGAGGCAGAAGAACAGATAAGTGACCTGGAAGATAAAATAGTGGAAATAACTACTGCAGAGCAGAATAAAGAAAAAAGAATGAAAAGAACCAAGGACAGTCTCAGAGAACTCTGGGACAACATTAAACGTGCCAACATTCGAATTATAGGGGTTCCAGAAGAAGAAGAGAAAGAGAAAGGGACTGAGAAAATATTTGAAGAGATTATAGTTGAAAACTTCCCTAATATGGAAAAGGAAATAGTTAATCAAGTCCAGGAAGCATAGAGAGTCCCATACAGGATAAATCCAAGGAGATATATGCCAAGACACATATTAATCAAACTGTCAAAAATTAAATACAAAGAAAACATATTAAAAGAAGCAAGGAAAAAAAAAAAAAAAGGGAAAAACAACAAATAACACACAAGGGAATCCCCATAAGGTTAACAGCTGATCTTTCAGCAGAAACTCTGCAAGCCACAAGGGACTGGCAGGACAGATTTAAAGTGATGAAGGAGAAAAACCGGCAACCAAGATTACTCTACCCAGCAAGGATCTCATTCAGATTTGATGGAGAAATTAAAACCTTTACAGACAAGCAAAAGCTGAGAGAGTTCAGCACCACCAAACCAGCTTTACAACAAATGCTAAAGGAACTTCTCTAGGCAAGAAACACAAGAGAAGGAAAGGACCTACAATAACAAGCCCAAAACAACTAAGAAAATGGGAATAGGAACATACATATCGATAATTACCTTAAATGTAAATGGACTAAATGCTCCCACCAAAAGACACAGATTGGCTGAATGGATACAAAAACAAGACCCATATATATGCTGTCTACAAGAGACCCACTTCAGACCTAGACACATACAGACTGAAAGTAAGGGGATGGAAAAAGATATTCCATGCAAATGGAAACCAGAAGAAAGCTGGAGTAGAAATTCTCATATCAGACAAAATAGACTTTAAAATAAAGACTAGTAGAAGAATCAAAGAATCAAAGAATCATAATGATCAAGGGATCAATCCAAGAAGAAGATATAACAATTGTAAATATTTATGCACCCAACATAGGAGCACGTCAATACATAAGGCAAATACTAACAGCCATGAAAGGGGAAATCGACAGTAACACATTCATAGTAGGGGACTTTAACACCCCACTTTCACCAATGGACAGATCATCCAAAATGAAAATAAATAAGGAAACACAAGCTTTAAATGATACATTAAACAAGATGGACTTAATTGATATTTATAGGACATTCCATCCAAAAACAACAGAATACACATTTTTCTCAAATGCTCATGGAATATTCTCCAGGATAGATCATATCTTGGGTCACAAATCAAGCCTTGGTAAATTTAAGAAAATTGAAATTGTATCAAGTATCTTTTCCGACCACAACGCTATGAGGCTAGATATCAATTACAGGAAAAGATCTGTAAAAAATACAAACACGTGGAGGCTAAACAATACACTACTTAATAACGAAGTGATCACTGAAGAAATCAAAGAGGAAATAAAAAAAATACCTAGAAACAAATGACAATGGAGACACGACAACCCAAAACCTATGGGATGCAGCAAAAGCAGTTCTAAGAGGGAAGTTTATAGCAATTCAATCCTACCTTAAGAAACAGGAAACATCTCGAATAAACAACCTAACCTTGCACCTAAAGCAATGAGAGAAAGAAGAACAAAAAACCCCCAAAGTTAGCAGAAGGAAATAAATCATAAAAATCAGATCAGAAATAAATGAAAAAGAAATGAAGGAAATGATAGCAAAGATCAATAAAACTAAAAGCTGGTTCTTTGAGAAGATAAACAAAATTGAAAAAGTATTAGCCAGACTCATCAAGAAAAATCAATCAATAGACTCAAATCGGGCTTCCCTGGTGGCGCAGTGGTTGAGAGTCCACCTGCCGATGCAGGGGACACGGGTTCGTGCCCTGGTCCAGGAAGATCCCACATGCTGCAGAGCGGCTAGGCCCATAAGCCATGGCCGCTGAGCCAGCATGTCCGGAGCCTGTGCTCCGCAACGAGAGAGGCCACGACAGTGAGAGGCCCACATAACGCAAAAAAAAAAAAAAAAAAAATAGACTCAAATCAATAGAATTAGAAATGAAAAAGGAGAAGTAACAACTGACACTGCAGAAATACAGAAGATCATGAGAGATTACTACAAGCAACTCTATGCCAATAAAATGGACAACCTGGAAGAAATGGACAAATTCTTAGAAATGCACAACCTGCCAAGACTGAATCAGGAAGAAATAGAAAATATGAACAGACCAATCACAAGCACTGAAATTGAAACTGTGATTAAAAATCTTCCAACAAACAAAAGCCCAGGACCAGATGGCTTCACAGGCGAGTTCTATCAAACATTTAGAGAAGAGCTAACACCTATCCTTCTCAAACTCTTCCAAAATATAGTAGAGGGAGGAACACTCCCAAACTCATTGTATGAGGCCACCATCACCCTGATACCAAAACCAGACAAGGATGTCACAAAGAAAGAAAACTACAGGCCAATATCACTGATGAACATAGATGCAAAAATCCTCAACAAAATACTAGCAAACAGAATCCAACAGCACATAAAAGGATCATACACCATGATCAAGTGGGGTTTATTCCAGGAATGCAAGGATTCTTCAGTATCAATCAACGTGATACACCATATTAACAAATTGAAGGAGAAAAACCATATGATCATCTCAATAGATGCAGAGAAAGCTTTCGACAAAATTCAGCACCCATTTATGATAAAAACCCTCCAGAAAGTAGGCATACAGGGAGCTTTCCTCAACATAATAAAGGCCATATATGACAAACCCACAGCCAACATCATCCTCAATGGTGAAAAAGTGAAAGCATTTCCACTAAGATCAGGAACAAGACAAGGTTGCCCACTCTCACCACTCTTATTCATCATACTTTTGGAAGTTTTAGCCACAGCAATCAGAGAAGAAAAGGAAATAAAAGGAATCCAAATCGGAAAAGAAGAAGTAAAGCTGTCACTGTTTGCAGATGACATGATGCTATACATAGAGAATCCTAAAGATGCTACCAGAAAACTACTAAAGCTAATCAATGAATTTGGTAAAGTAGCAGGATACAAAATTAATGCACAGAAATCTCTTGCATTCCTATACACAAATAATGAAAAATGAAAGTGAAATCAAGAAAACACTCCCATTTACCATTGCAACAAAAGAATGAAATATCTAGGAATAAACCTACCTAAGGAGACAAAAGACCTGTATGCAGAAAATTATAAGACACTGATGAAAGAAATTAAAGATGATACAAATAGATGGAGAGATATACCATGTCCTTGGATTGGAAGAATCAAAATTGTGAAAATGACTCTACTACCCAAAGCAATCTACAGATTCAATGCAATCCCCTATCAAACTACCACTGGCATTTTTCACAAAACTAGAACAAAAATTTCACAATTTGTATGGAAACACAAAAGACCTCGAATAGCCAAAGCAATCTTGAGAACGAAAAACGGAGCTGGAGGAATCAGGCTCCCTGACTTCAGACTGTACTACAAAGCTACAGTAATCAGGACAGTATGGTACTGGCACAAAAACAGAAAGATCAATAGAACAGGATAGAAAGCCCAGAGATAAACCCACGCACATATGGTCACCTTATCTTTGATAAAGGAGGCAGGAATGTACGGTGGAGAAAGGACAGCCTCTTCAATAAGTGGTGCTGGGGAAACTGGACAGGTACATGTAAAAGTATGAGATTAGATCACTCCCTAGCACCATACGCAAAAATAAGCTCAAAATGGATTAAAGACCTAAATGTAAGGCCAGAAACTATCAAACTCTTATAGGAAAACATAGGCAGAACACTCTATGACATAAATCACAGCAAGATCCTTTTTGACCCACTTCCTAGAGAAATGGAAATAAAACCAAAAATAAACAAATGGGACCTAATGAAACTTCAAAGCTTTTGCACAGTAAATGACCAAAAGACAACCCTCAGAATGGGAGAAAATATTTGCAAATGAAACAACTGACAAAGGATTAATCTCCAAAATTTATAAGCAGCTCATGCAGCTCAATAACAAAAAAACAAACAACCCAATCCAAAAATGGGCAGAAGACCTAAACAGACGTTTCTCCAAAGAAGGTATACAGACTGCCAACAAACACATGAAAGAATGCTCAACATCATTAATCATTAGAGAAATGCAAATCAAAACTACAATGAGGTATCATCTCACACCAGTCAGAATGGCCATCATCCAAAAATCTAGAAACAATAAATGCTGGAGAGGGTGTGGAGAAAAGGGAACACTCTTGCACTGCTGGTGGGAATGTGAATTGGTACAGCCGCTATAGAGAACAGTATGGAGGTTCCTTAAAAAACTACAAATAGAACTACCATATGACCCAGCAGTCCCACTACTGGGCATATACTCTGAGAAAACCATAATTCAAAGAGAGTCATGTACCACAATGTTCATTGCAGCTCTATTTACAATAGCCCGGAGATGGAAACAACCTAAGTGTCCATCATCAGATGAATGGATAAAGAAGATGTGGCACATATATACAATGGAATATTACTCAGCTATAAAAAGAAATGAAATTGAGCTATTTTTAATGAGTTGGATGGACTTAAAGTTGTCATACAGAGTGAAGTAAGTCAGAAAGAGAAAGACAAATACCGTATGCTAACACATATATATGGAATTTAAGAAAAAACAATGTCATGAAGAACCTAGGGGTAAGACAGGAATAAAGACACAAACCTACTAGAGAATGGACCTGAGGATATAGGGAGGGGGAAGGGTAAGCTGTGACAAAGCGAGAGAGTGGCATGAACATATATACACTACCAAAGGTAAAATAGATAGCTAGTGGGAAGCAACCACATAGCACAGGGAGATCAGCTCGGTGCTTTGTGACCACCTAGAGCGGTGGGATAGGGAGGGTGGGATGGAGGGAGACACAAGAGGGAAGAGATATGGGAACATATGTATATGTATAACGGATTCACTTTGTTATAAAGCAGAAACTAACACACCGTTGTAAAGCAATTACACTTCAATAAAGATGTTAAAAAAAAGAAAAGCTGATTTGTCCTGATTGCAAGAACCACTTGATAGTTAATGACCAAAATTTTCTGTTTCACAGCCAACTTAAAAGCTTTACCTATGGTTCTTCTGAGCATTGATTTAACAGACCTTTAAAAAATTACTTTGACTTTCCAATAATGTACTTTGTTCTGTGCCTAGCAGGTAGTTAATTCTAGGTGCAGATAATATTTGTAATGAACAGAGCCTAGTAGCTCTGGCTTATAAGGGAATAAACTATTTTTAGTAAGAAAGAGAAATCTTAATGACTTCTATAAAAATATGGAGATTTTTTTTTAAAAAAGACTACCTGATTTTGGATGTTGCCTTTTTATTTATTTTGCACAGGGAAAAGAAATGCTTTGAAAATGTGTTTAGGTTTTTTTTGTTTCCCTCGTCTTTATACAAATATTAAGGTGACCTAGAGGTTGAGTTTAGCTCTAGAGCTCTTGAGTTTAGCTCTGCTGTCCTCTCTTCCCCCTCCCCAGCCTAGTGTGCAACACACTCACACACACACACACACACGTACGCAAGTTTCTCTCTCTTTCCTATTTTGTTCACTGTTGTACTTCTGTTTGTTCTGGGAACAATATGACAAGCTGAGTTCCCTCTAGTGGACAAAACCACTTTTGTCAGCTACTGTGACTGCTGACCAAAGCCAGCAAGGCCAGGCTTTTACTGCTGGTATCAGACCTTTCAAGAATAATATATTCATAGGTAGGAATTTAGTGTGACTCTCTTGAGAGATTGTATCCACAAATTTATGCATGTGTTTACCTAAAATAAATTAATATTTTGGAACCATACTAAGTGCATTTGCTTTGTTAATGATTTTGGAACTAAAGGAAGCATCTTTTAATGAGAATCCCATGCGTTGTTATTGAATGCTATAATGAAAACCACAGGGAAACTACTGTACTGTTAGGTCTTTTAGCTTTTGTAAGATCTGAAAAGTATCTTTAACTTAAAAATTATTTTAGGACTTTTCCGCTTGTAAAGTTTTTCTAAAGATTAAATTTAAATTTTCATGTGTCAGTGTTTTATTATTTCCCTTTTGAAAGGTTATTAGTTGCTTGTCCCCTGGCTAGCTCCTGAAATATCTTTCCTTTTAAATTTAATTTGTTTCCTTATCTTTCAGGGAAGATACCTTTCGTGGTCATTTGTCTTCTGGGCATTTTTTGGCCAGGTGCTGCGGGCATCTAGTAGGTGGAGGTTGGGGAAGCTGCTAAACATCCTCCACAGGACAGTCCCCACAACCAAGAATTATCCAGTCCAGAATGTCAGTAGTGCCACGGTGGAGAACCCCTGCTCTAAAATAACCAACTTTAGATTGAGCACACTTCCAAAACGGCAGCACACCAGGCATCGCCTCTTGATGAAATCAGAGAACCTGTCGTCCTCCCCAGGGCGACACTGGCCTCCTGGAATCAACAGGAGAGCCTGCTTGTCTTTCCCCTGTTCAATGCTCTCCTCTGCCAGGGAAGGAGTTTTCCTCTCCCTTCTGTCAGCTGAAGCTGTCTTACAGTATGAAAATCGGAAGACTTAACATAGATGTTTTAGCCTGATGTCAAGTCATCCATCCTGCCTTTGCATCTGCTCCTAAGTTATCTGTTCAAGAATGACTGTGCCTATTTCCAAAGCTATCATCTTTCTAACTTATTCTAGGCCTTAAGTCTATCTGTGGTAACCTGTCTGGTGCTGAAGGTTTTCTTAAATCTAACCTAAATTATTCTTGCTGCAGATTAGCTTCAATTTTTTTGTTTGTTTGTTTTGTTTTTTACGGTACGCGGGCCTCTCACTGCTGTGGCCTCTCCCGTTGCGGAGCACAGGCTCCGGACACGCAGGCTCAGCGGCCATGGCCCAGCCGCTCCGCGGCATGTGGGATCTTCCCGGACCAGGGCACGAACCCATGTACCCTGCATCGGCAGGCGGACTCTCAACCACTGCGCCACCAGGGAAGCCCCAATTTTTGTTTCTTTACTAGAAAGTTTGCATAATTACCCTTTGTATACTTGAGGTATTTTGCTGAGTAGCTTCCACACTGTGGTTTTCTCTAATGGTAAGCCTTTTAATCACTTTTATACTTAGCCATTTTTACAACTCTATTCTGAAATTCCTTTGAGTTGGAAAATGGAGGCTTGAGCCAGATATAGTTTTGACCAATACTGTGTATATGATGCTTTGAAAAAGCATTTTCTGTATTGTTTACAAGTCATGGGCCCTAACCTCTGGTCCTTTTTCTGCTGTGTTCCTAGTTATTTCTTATATTTATATGCTTTATATGCTTTATCTCCTACTCCTGCCATCTCTGAGTATATTACTTGCTTCTTACACCTGTTTCACTTGTTTTATTCTTATTGGCTTCTGATTTGTTTTATATTATTCTGGACTTTCACTCCTTGGAGTGTTTCCCTGCTCGTTATGTATTATTTGCTTATATACTATGCATGCTTTTGAGTCCTCCATCCACACGGGTGACAGTGATGTCCAGAATAACCACCATAAGGCAGTCCTCAACCATCCCCTAAAAGTCCAAGTAAATCATCGATAATCTTGCTTTGAACTTAATCCTCTTACAGGTTTTACATACTTTTCAATAGCTGGATGATAAAGCAGTGGTGTCCAATAGAACTTAACAAGGTCATGGAAATAGTCTATGTTTTATTGCAGCCCCTAGCCACATGTAGCTGTTGATCAGTTGCAATGTGGCTTGTGTGACTGAGGAGCTTAATTTTAAATTTAATTAATTTAAATTGAAATTTCAAAAAGCCTCATGTGGCTAGTGGCTACCTATTGGACAGTGCAGATGTATCACATTGCTACCCAAAATGTGGTCCTCAGACCAGCAGCATTGCCATCACCTGGGAGCTTGCTAGAAATGCAGAATCTCGGGTCCCTTTAGTTCTACTGAATTAGGTCTGCAGTTTGACAAGATCCTCAGGTGACTTCCACGGCACACTCGAGTTTGAGAAGCACTGATACTTGGCTGTACATTGGAGTCACGTGGGGAATTTTTAAAACTATTGCCACTTGGGCCCACCCTCAGCGACTCTGATTTAATTGGTATTAGGTGTGGCCTGGGCTTGGGTTTTTTTTTTTTTTTTTTAAAAAACATCCCCCAAAGTGATTCTAATTATACAGCAAAGACTTGTGGTATTCAAACTTCGTGTGTATCCACATCACCTGGGAATTTGGTAAAATACAGAGGCCCAGCTCTTTCCTGCTTCAGCAGGTCTGGGTCTGGGTCCTTTATTAGCCCTCCAGTGATTCTGATCTCCACATTTGGGGTTTTTAAATTCCTGATCTGGAAGATAGTTTCCCACTTTGTTGGAAGTTGTCATGTAAGCGAGAATGCAATGCCTTGCTGACTTGAAAGAAAATTGATCTACTAGATCTTTCAGTCATATGACTAAATGAGTGATTTATGAATACTTGTTTTCCACAAAGTGTGCCACTCTTGGTGTTTGCTCAGTGTTTCCCGCGTGTGATTTTTAAAATTAGTTGGTGAATTTCTGGTCTCTAAGACAAGTTTTTCTTCCCCTTTGGACCGTTAGAAGTATCATTCACGTTTTGCTTTTCAGAATTGCTAGGAGTTCTGCTCACGACAGCTGGTAGCTTCACTGTCAGTTTGCCAGTTCCTTAAGGTACAATTTGGAAAGACTCTGGATCAGAATGTTCTATAGTACAGAAGCGTCTCAGACTCAAGAAGAGCCCAACCCCTGTTCCCCACATAGCCCTCAGTCGGTCAGATGCAGCCTGTCAGCTGGGGGCAGTTGGTGTGGAGGGGTGATTTAATGGTGTCTCTGGTACATTCAGATCTCGGCCCATTCCAGACTTTAGGCTACAGGGTCAGGAGTATTGCATTTGCCGTAAGTCTGTCATGGGAGCTGGGGAAGGGAATGGATAACTAGATGACTCTTTTCCTTTTTCTTTTTTAAAATGTGCTGTTAAGTTTTATGTCAGCCAAAAAACTTTATTTTTGTGATCAGGAAACTTTTTGTATGCTAACGCAGCCAACTTTTGTTAGACCAGGAGTTTATTAGCTATTTGTTTCTGGGAAATAGGATAAGAATTGATGAGGGTTTGGGAAACATGTTAGTAAAAAACTCATTTTTCTCTGCAAAAATTAATTGCTATTAAAAACATGTCACAGAACTGTCTTCCTTCTCTGATTATCAACTTCAGTTTCAATCCTTGTGTTTCCTACAGTAAAATTGTGGGTGGAACGTGAAGTGAGTGTGGATTGCTTTTAACCTGTGATGACTTCAGGGCTTTACTAGGAAGTCAGCAGCTTTTCTATGGCTGTCCCTGCCCAGATAATGGCAGGTCTGAAATCAAAAGTCATCAAATATGACGTGGGAAAGGCGCAATCAACTTGTCTTAGTGGAGATTAAGTAGACTCTGTGCGACCTCTCTGGCAGCAGTAGATAAGAAAAAATGAGATGAAAGAGCCCAGGAAAAGAAGGCTGTCTGAGCACTAGAAGGACACAGATTTGCAGCTGGTTCTCTTAACTGAGGACTTGTCCTACTAGGAAGCTGTGATCCTGCTACGTTGTGCGGAAACAGCTCGAGGACCAGGACTCTCCGGGGGCACCCCTTTCCGATGAACTTTAGAGGGCCTTAGACAAAGAGGGGCTCTCTTGGTTTCACTTAAAGCAAGAAGATAACTTCTGGGCAGACTGATGCCATGCTTGGAAGCAAGGGCTTGGAGGCCAACCCTCAATAAACAGTTTCCCTCAGTGAAGGAGCTGGGGCCTCTGTGAGACACTCTCCCAAAGCCTCCAGCCTGGGATGCATTCCTGTGATAGGAGTCAGCAGTGCTTAAGTTTGCCACAGTGAGCTGAGCAAGCAGAAGCTCACCTCTTTCTTATTCTCCTAACCGTGGAGGCAGACTCCATTGGAAGCTTGTTTCTTGTCGGTGAGCGGAGTAAAAATCAGTAGCCCACTGGGGCTTACACGGCAATGGGAGTGAGAAGGCATCTCTTTAAATATTCCTGGTAGGCCTAGGTGATGGCTCTAGACCAGCAGTTGAGTATCACCATGATTTAGGCAAAATCCGAAGCCTGGGAGGTACCCTAGAGGCAAGGAGAACGGGCTGGTCCCATAGATCCAGGGTGGCAAATTGAGAGAAAAGTATGGGAAAGATTGGGTCAAGAAGCATGAGACCTACTCCCAGTTCTAAGAACTGCCCGGCCTTATGTTCCTTGCTTCACGACTAGGCAAATGCTTAAATACAAAACTCAGAAAGGAGGGCACACAAAGCTGATGATAGCAGAGAATCAGGCTATCATTAGAGAATTAGGCCCTTTACAGGTGTTGACTGTATCCAGTATATATTCACTAGGTGGGGAGAGGAGGTTTCTTCCCTTTTGAGGAAGGCGGAGGCTTGGAAAGGCATGGACTGGTGGAATTTGGTGTTTTGAAATGAATGCTGTCTGACCTTGTCTTTCCCTTTGGCTGTGTGTACCTAGCGTGTGTCAGTTCCTGGAGCTGTGTCAAAGCCCAGAAGGTGGCTTTGGAGGGGGCCCTGGCCAGTACCCACACCTTGCGCCCACGTACGCAGCAGTCAACGCGCTGTGCATCATTGGCACCGAAGAGGCCTATGATGTCATTAACAGGTACAGTCAAAGCCAGCAGGACTGGGCACCCAGCTGGGCTCCCGCCTGCTGACAGTGCACTGACCATCGCCATCTCCTGCCTCTCTCCTGTTCATTTCTCAGAGAGAAGCTTCTCCAGTATTTGTACTCGCTGAAGCAACCCGATGGCTCTTTTCTCATGCACGTTGGAGGTGAGGTGGACGTGAGGTGAGTGGGGTTTTTCTCAGGCAGCTGCATCAGCAGATTCTCGGGTTTATCTGCCATCAGAGATGCCAAGCCCGGGGAACAATACAGGAAAGCTGCTGCCTTGTCTCACCGAATGACATGCAGAGTAAAGTGTCAGTGACACAGTTCATAATCACTGCACATACGATACAGATGTCCTCAGGGGTCACTGTCACTTGACTTCTTTTATGTAAATGCCAAAATATGAGTAACACAGAAATAAAATCAAATGCTTTTGTTTTAAAAATGAAAAATACATTTGTGTATGAAAGGATAACTGTAAGATGTAACTGTATACTGTAATATAATTTTTCATCTCTCTGGCATGGGAATGGGAGATATTTTCTGAATGAATTTGATGAAATCATGAGAATGTTTAACAACTGTGTGAGAATTGCTTTGGGTGGTGCAGAAACTCTTAGGGGCCAGTAGGGTGTATGACAAACAGTTGCATGAACTGATGGAACCAGCTGGCTCAAAATGATCATTTTTCTCAAGAATTACAAGTACCTAGCAAGTAGTTTACTCACCTGGCAGGAGGTTGCCTATGAAGCATATAAGGAATTCACTGAATTAGTCATTACTCAAAGGCAGTGTGGATCATTGAGATTTTATACCAGATTATTCTTCTTTAGTCTGATAAATACATTTTTTATGAGGTTTCTATATCAAAGCCATCTTATTGCCTATTTGTAAATGTATTTTCCTCTACACAAGTTGATTAATATTCTGGCTTAACTATTGGTTTGAAAGTGTAGGGGAAGAAAAAACATGAAAGTTGTGGAGCACAGAACACGTTGCAGATAAAAGTAGGTAACGAGCTGCAAAGACCTTCAGTGAAGGATATTCTTTTGTCTGTAAGTAGACCAGGTATCTGGGAACCTAGGTACCTGGAGAACTGTCTCTCTACTCCCAACGCTTCTGACATGAAATGTCGGGGTGTTTTTTCCTCGTATTAAACAGTTCCGACCCTGACTACCCAGAGTTAGCACACGTCACAGGTTAAGGGCTCAGTCCCACAAGACTGCCCCCATCTCAGACAGTGGTCACAAGTAGTGGGTTCCCAAGTTACCCACACTTCTGCCTGACTTGGCTACAAACCAGGGGTTCCTACGACCCCCTCCTCATTTTAGTAATTTGCTAGGAGAGCTCAGAATACTCAGGAGAATTTTTTACTGTTTAACTAGTTTATTATAAAGGATGTCATAAAGGATACAAATGAACAGCCACATGAAGGGGTATATAGAGTGAGGGCTGGAAATGTCCAAGCATAGGGATTTGTGTCCCCGTGACGTTGGGATGTTCCACCCTCCCAGCAGGCACAGGGGTGCGTCCACAGCCCAGAAGCTCCCCAGACTCCTTCATCTAGGGTTTTTATGGAGGCTTCACTATGTAGGCATGATTGATGAACTCATCGGCCACTGGGTGATTAACTCAGTCTTCTGGAGAGTGGGCCTGAAAGTTCCAACCCTCGAATCCCATGGTTGGTGCCTCTGGCAACCAGCCCCCATCCTCCAGGAGTCACCTCATTAGCATAAACTCAGGTGTGGTCGAAGGGCACATTTTATGAATAACAAGACTCTCCTATCGCCCATCAGTCGGGAAATTCCAAACGGGTTTTATGAGCTCTGTGCTGAGGGGAAGACCAAATACGTATTTCTTCTTATATCACAGTATCCCGGTATCTGATGTTAAAAGATAAATGGAGTCCCATTAACAATTCTATGAATTTATTTGAGCAAAGATTGATTTGAATGAGGCAGCATCCCATCTAGCACACAGAAAGGAGCCCTGAGGAGCTGTACAAAATGAGAAACTTTTATGGGCAGAAGGGAGCAGGGACAAGGAAGTTAAACCAGGCAAAAAAGCGGGTTGGCTATGTCCACCAGGCAGATTCCCTCACCGCTGCTCGTCAGGTGATTCCTGATTGACGGGTTTAAGATTCCATTTCTGGGAGGGCAGAAACCATAATGAGGTCACGGTTTGGCAATGTGGAGTTTAGCACAAGGGACACTCCCTTTTGGGCCTGTGGTCTTGTTTTTACACTGTGTATGCCAGTGAAGCCAATATAATTATTGAGGAAAAGCAGTATTGTGTTGACGTCTTAAGAAAAAAGTTAAAAAATGTTTTCCCCCTCTTTTTTTTTTTTTTTTTTTTTTTGCGGTACGTGGGCCTCTCACCGTTGTGGCCTCTCCCGTTGCGGAGCACAGGCTCCGGACACGCAGGCTCGGCGGCCATGGCTCACGGGCCCAGCCGCTCTGCGGCATGTGGGATCTTCCCGGACCGAGGCACGAACCCATGTCCCCTGCATCGGCAGGCGGACTCTCAACCACTGCGCCACCAGAGAAGCCCTGTTTTCCCCCTCTTGGTCACTACATTTTCATCCTGTTCTACAAGTACTCCAAATTCAGCTTTTTAAAGTTTCCTGAGATTATAGGTGAAAGCAAAGAAACCCTGGCAAGATTGCTTTGGCATTTTATCACATACCTTTTTCAGATATGATTACTCTCTAACTTACTCGTTCTGGCGCCGGTTTCCTTCTGTTTTCTTTTTTTTTTCCTGCAAGGGGTGTCCATTGAATTCTG
This sequence comes from Grampus griseus, assembly GCF_964374135.1. NCBI lineage: Eukaryota > Metazoa > Chordata > Mammalia > Artiodactyla > Delphinidae > Grampus > Grampus griseus. The sequence goes on along the minus strand of NC_139018.1, from coordinate 36,605,465 downwards.
GAGTTCAAAGAGACCCAATACTTTGTTTTTTGTTTGTTTTTTTACTCACAAATAACCTGTGTATGTTTATTTTTTATTTATTTATTTTTATTAGTTATCCATTTTATACAGATCAGTGTATACATGTCAATCCCAATCGCCCAATTCATCACACCACCACCACCACCCCTCTGCCGCTTTCCCCTCTTGGTGTCCATACGTTTGTTCTCTACATCTGTGTCTCGATTTCTGCTCTGCAAACTGGTTCATCTGTACCATTTTCTAGGTTCCACATATATGCGTTAATATACGATATTTGTTTTTCTCTTTCTGACTTACTTCATTCTGTATGACAGTTTCTAGATGCATCCACGTCTCTACACATGACCCAATTTCGTTCCTTTTTATGGCTGAGTAATATTCCATTCTGTATATGTACCACATCTTCTTTATCTATTTGTCTGTTGATGGGTAGTTAGGTTGCTTCCATGACCTGGCTATTGTAAATAGTGCTTCAATGAACATTGAGGTGCATGTGTCTTTTTTTTTTTTTTAATAAATAAATAAATTTATTTATTTTTGGCTGTGTTGGGTCTTCGTTGATGTGCGTGGGCTTTAGCTGCAGTGAGCGGGGGCTACTCTTAGTTGCTGTGCACAGGCTTCTCATCGTTGTGGCTTCTCTTGTTGCGGAGCATGGGCTCTAGGCGCGCAGGCTTCAGTAGTTGTGGCACGTGGGCTCATTAGTTGTGGCCTACGGGCTGTAGAGCTCAGGTTCAGTAGTTGTGGCGCACGGGCTTAGTTGCCCCATGGCATGTGGGATTTTCCCAGACCAGGGCTCGAACCCGTGTCCCCTGCATTAGCAGGAGGATTCTTAACCACTGCGCCACCAGGGAAGCCTGCATGTGTCTTTTTGAATTATGGTTTTCTCTGGATATATGCCCAGTAGTGGAATTGCTGGGTCATATGGTAATTCTATTTTTAGTTCTTTAAGGAACCTCCGTACTGTTCTCCAAGGTGGCTGTATCAATTTACATTCCCACCAACAGTGCAAGAGGGTTCCCTTTTCTCCACACCCTCTCCAGCATTTGTTGTTTGTAGATTTTGTGATGATGCCCATTCTAACTGGTGTGAGGTGATACCTCACTGTAGTTTTGATTTGCATTTCTCTAATAAGTAGTGATGTTGAGCAGCTTTTCATGTGCTTCTTGGCCATCTGTATGTCTTCATTGGAGAAATGTCTATTTAGGTCTTCTGCCCATTTTTCGATTAGGTTGTTTGTTATTTTAATACTGAGCTGCATGAGCTGTTTATATATATTGGAGATTAATCCTTTGTTGATTCGCTTGCAAATATTTTCTCCCATTCTGAGGGTTGTCTTTCCATATTGTTTATGGTTTCCTTTGCTGTGCAAAAGCTTTGAAGTTTCATTAGGTCCCATTTGTTTATTTTTGTTTTTATTTCCATTACTCTAGGAGGTGGTTCAAAAAATATTTTGCTGTGATTTATGTCAAACATTCTTCCTATGTTTTCCTCTAAGAGTTTTATAGTGCCCGGTCTTACATTTAGGTCTCTAACCCATTTTGACTTTATTTTTGTATATGGTGTTAGGGAGTGTTCTAATTTCGTTCTTTTACATGTAGCTGTCCAGTTATCCCAGCACCACTTATTGAAGAGGCTGTCTTTTCTCCATTGTATATCCTTGCCTTCTTTGTCAAAGATTAGTTGACCATAGGTGCGTGGGTTTATCTCTGGGCTTTCTATCCTGTTCCATTGATCTATTTTTCTGTTTTTGTGCCAGTACCATGTTGTTTTGATTACTGTAGCTTTGTAGTTTAGTCTGAAGTCAGGGAGTCTGATTCCTCCAGCTCCATTTTTTCCCCTCAAGACTGCTTTGGCTATTCGGGGTCTTTTGTGTCTCCATACAAATTTTAAGATTTTTTGTTGTAGTTCTGTAAAAAATGCCATTGGTAATTTGATAGGGGTTGCATTGAATCTGTAGATTGCTTTGGGTAGTATAGTCATTTTCACAATACTGCTTCTTCCAATCCAAGAACATGGTATATCTCTCCATCTGTTGGTATCATCTTTAATTTCTTTCATCAGTGTCTTATAGTTTTCTGCATACAGGTCTTTGGTCTCCCTAGGTAGGTTTATTTCTAGGTATTTTATTCTTTTTGTTGCAGTGGTAAATGGGAGTGTTTCCTTAATTTCTCTTTCAGATTTGTCATCATTAGTGTATAGGAATGCAAGAGATTTCTGTGCATTAATTTTGTATCCTGCAACTTTACCAAATCCATTGATTAGCTCTAGTAGTTTTCTGGTGGCATGTTTAGGATTCTCTATGTATAGTATCATGTCATCTTCAAACAGTGACAGTTTTACTTCTTTTCCAATTTGTATTCCTTTTATTTCTTTTTTCTTCTCTGATTGCCATGACTAGAACTTCCAAAACTATGTTGAATAATAGTGGTGGGAGTGGACATCCTTGTCTTGTTCCTGATCTTAGAGGAAATGCTTTCAGTTTTTCACCATTGAGAAGGATGTTTGCTGTGGGTTTGTCATATATGGCCTTTATTATGTTTAAGTAGGTTCCCTCTATGCCCACTTTCCGGAGAGTTTTTATCATAAATGGGTGTTGAATTTTGTCAGAAACTTTTTCTGCATCTATTGAGATGAACATATGGTTTTTATTCTTCAATTTGTTAATATGGTGTATCACATTGATTGATTTGCATATATTGAAGAATCCTTGCATCCCTGGGATAAATCCCACTTGATCATGGTGTATGATCCTTTTAATGTGTTGTTGGATTCTGTTCGCTAGTATTTTGTTGAGGATTTTTGCATCTATATTCATCAGTGATATTGGTCTGTAATTTTCTTTTTTGTAATATCTTTGTCTGGTTTTGGTATCAGGGTGATGGTGGCCTCATAGAATGAATTTGGGAGTTTTCCTTCCTCTGCAATTTTTTGGAAGAGTTTGAGAAGGATGGATGTTAGCTCTTCTCTAAATGTTTGATAGATTTCACCTGTAAAGCCATCTGGTCCTGGACTTTTGTTTGTTGGAAGATTTTAAATCACAGCTTCAATTTCATTACTAGCGATTGGTCTGTTCATATTTTCTATTTCTTCCTGGTTCAGTCTTGGAAGGTTATACCTTTCTAAGAATTTTTCCATTTCTTCCAGGTTGTCCGTTTTATTGGCGTAACGCTGCTTGTAGTAGTCTCTTATGATGCTTTGTATTTCTGCGGTGTCTGTTGTAACTTCTCCTTTTTCATTTCTAATTTTATTGATTTGAGTCCTCTCCCTCTTGATGAGTCTGACTAATGGTTTATCAATTTTGTTTATCTTCTCAAAGAACCAGCTTTTAGTTTTATTGATCTTTGCTATTGTTTTCTTTGTTTCTATTTCATTTGTTTCTGCTCTGGTCTTTATGATTTCTTTCCTTCTGCTAACTTTGTGTTTTGTTTGTTCTTCTTTCTCTAGTTCCTTTAGGTGTAATGTTAGATTGTTTATTTGAGACTTTTCTTGTTTCTTGAGGTAGGCTTGTATAGCTATAAACTTCCGTCTTAGAACTGCTTTTGCTGCATCCCATATGTTTTGGATTGTCGTTTTTATCTTTTTTTTTTTTTTTTTGTGGTTCGCGGGCCTCTCACTGTTGTGTCCTCTCCCGTTGCGGAGCACAGGCTCCGGACGCGCAGGCTCAGCGGCCGTGGCTCACGGACCCAGCCGCTCCGCGGCATGTGGGATCTCCCCGGACCGGGGCACGAACCCGTGTCCCCTGCATCAGCAGGCAGACTCTCAACCACTGCGCCACCAGGGAAGCCCGGATTGTCGTGTTTTGATTGTCATTTGTCTCTAGGTATTTTTTGACTTCCTTGTTGATTTCTCCAGTGATCTCTTGGTTATTTAATAACATACTGTTTAGCCTCCATGTGTTTGTGTTTTTCGTTTTTTTTCCCCTGTAATTGATTTCTAATCTCATAGCGTTGTGGTCAGAAAGGACGCTTGATATGATTTCAATTTTCTTAAATTTACTGAGGCTTGATTTGTGACCCACGATGTGATCTATCCTGGAGAATGTTCCGTGCACATTTGAGAAGAAAGTGTAATCTGCTGTTTTTGGATGGAATGTCCTATAAATATCAATTAAATCTATCTGGTCTATTGTGTCATTTAAAGCTTGTGTTTCCTTATTAATTTTCTATTTGGATGATGTGTCCATTGGTGTAAGTGAGGTGTTAAAGTTCCCCACAATTACTGTGTTGCTGTCAATTTCCTCTTTTATAGCTGTTAGCAGTTGCCTTATGTATTGAGGTGCACCTGTGTCGGGTGCATATATATTTATAATTGTTATATCTTCTTTTTGGATTGATCCCTTGATCATTACATAGTGTCCTTCCTTGTCTCTTGTAACATTCTTTATTTTAAAGTTTATTTTATCTGATATGAGTATTGCTACTCCAGCTTTCTTTTGATTTCCATTTGCATGGAATATCTTTCTCCATCCCCGTACTTTGAGTCTGTATGTGTCCCTAGGTCTGAAGTGGGTCTCTTGTAGACAGCATATATATGGGTCTTGTTTTTGTATCCATTCATCAAGCCTGTGTCTTTTGGTTGAACCATTTAATCCATTCACATTTAAGGTAATTATCAATATGTATGTTCCTATGACCATTTTCTTAATTGTTTTCGGTTTGTTTTTGTAGGTCCTTTTCTTCTCTTGTGTTTCCCACTTAGAGAAGTTCCTTTAGCATTTGTTGTAGAGCTGGTTTGGTGGTGCGGAATTCTCTTAGCTTTTGCTTGTCTGTAAAGCTTTTGATTTCTTCATCGAATCTGAATGAGATCCTTGCTGGGTAGAGTAATCTTTGTTGTAGGTTCTTCCTTTTCATCACTTTAAGTATATCATGCCACTCCTTTCTGGCTTGTAGAGTTTCTGCTGAGAAATCAGCTGTTAACCTTATGGGCATTCCCTTGTATGTTATTTGTCGTTTTTCCCTTGCTACTCTCAGTAATTTTTCTTTGTCTTCAATTTTTACCAATTTGATTACTATGTGTCTTGGCGTGTTTCTTCTTGGGTTTATCCTGTATGGGACTCTCTGCACTTCCTGCACTTGGGTGGCTATTTTCTTTCCCATGTTAGGGAAGTTTTTGACTATAATCTCTTCAAATATTTTCTCGGGTCCTTTCTCTCTTCTCCTTCTGGGACCCCTATAATGTGAATGTTGTTGCGTTTAATGTTGTCCCAGAGGTCTCTTAGGCTGTCTTCATTTCTTTTCATTCTTTTTTCTTTATTCTGTTCCCCAGCAGTGAATTCCACCATTCTGTCTTCCAGGTCAGTTATCCATTCTTCTGCCTCAGTTATTCTGCTATTGATTCCTTCTAGTGTAGTTTTCATTTCAGTTATTGTATTGTTTATCTCTGTTTGTTTGTTCTTTAATTCTTCTAGGTCTTGGTTAAACATTTCTTGCATCTTTCTCAACCTTTGCCTCCGTTCTTTTTCCGAGGTCCTGGATCATCTTCACTATCATTATTCTGAATTCTTTTTCTGGAAGATTGCCTATCTCCATTTCATTTAGTTGTTTTTCTGGGGTTTTATCTTGTTCATTCATCTGGTACATAGCCCTCTGCTTTTTCATCTTGTCTGTCTTTCTCTCCTTCTGTTTTCTTATTCATATCTGCTAGACATAAAAAATGTTTGTTTCACTGAAGAGCACTGTAGCCATATTCCTCCTCTACCCGAGCTCCTCTGGTAATGTTCTGCCATTCGAGCCATGCTTTTCATTTACAGAGGATTAAAGATGTGAATGATGGATGAAACCTAGCAGGTCTCGTGCAGTTTCCCTGCTTTGTGTGGTTTCTAGTGCCCCAGTTCCATCACTTTTCACTTTGTCTTCCTTTAATTGTCTTTGCCTGGAAGCATCAGCAGTTACTCCTGAGTGCTGTTGAGTGGATTTGACCTGAAGAGAAGCAGCAGTTGATGGGGACAGTTTGGCATCTGGAGGCTAGCTTGTCTCATTCTGGGTTAGGCAGAACTGGTCTCTTGATCTTTCAGGTCTATCACAACTCCTTCCAGTTTCTGAGATGAGCTTATTCCGGCATTCACAGTTCCTGTGGACTGCCACTAATCCAGTTGCAATGAACTCATAGCAAGCACCATTTTTTTCTCAGTTCTTAAGAAAGGAGCAGTTATGTACTCCTGACCTCCTAATCTAGGTTATATAACCGGAAGCATTCTGGGCGGGTAGTGGGGAGATAGGGACCCAGCATTTGCAAAAGTTTTGGCGACAGAGCATAGAGTGTGTTCAGGAAAGGAGAAGTTCAGTGTGGCTGAAGTGCAGAGGCCTGGTGGGCAGGGGGAGAAATGAAGCTGGACGGCCAGGCCGGGAATAGCCCAAGGGGCCCCGAAGTCTTGAGAAGGCTGGAGTTTATTTTAAGGGTAGTGGGAAGCCACTGACAAGTTGTAAGTAGGGAGTGACACAGTCTGATTTGTATTTTATTAGAAGTTCTGCAGTTACAGTGAATAGATTGTAGTGTTTTAGTGAAAATCCTCTGGCTTCAGGGCTAGAGGGAAACTGACCCAGGTTAATGGTGACTTGGATTTGGGTAACAGCAGAGAGGATGGAGGGTAGTGGACAAATCTGAGAGATGTGACGACTAGATAGAGGGAGAGAGGAAGAAGATGCTCGAAAAAGGTGTGTTTTGTTTGCTCTCGGTCTCAGCGTGAGATCTGGCAGCAGGTCTCAGTTCTTCCATTTATGAGGCGACCGCCCTGTGTCCGCCACCTCCCCACCTCAGAGGTTATGTTCGGATTCAAGAGCAAATACCCTTGAAGCCCTTTGAGAGGCTTGAGACCTGAGAGCAGTTAGGTCAGGCTTTTGAATTTAGCTTATGGTAGATGGTAACATTTGGCAGAAAGGACTCTCCATGCTTCTGATGCCTGCTGGTATAACTCAGCCTCTGCTGTGCCTTTGGCCGGCGTGAGCAGGCTGATAAAAGTGCTGGGAGGAGAATGATGCCTGCGGCTCACTGGAAAGCCCCAGTGCACTTGGCTCAGTGTTATGTCCATATTGAACAATACAGAAGCTGGGCCCTTCTCTCTCCTCCCTTTTATGTTCCTGAGGAGCCCTTAGAAAAAGGATCTGTAAACAGAATTGGAACAAACTGGTTTTGTCTTCATAAAACAGAGCTGAGATGTCGGATGTTTGAAAAGACCCTGGAAGGGAAGAAAAGACAGTTTGTAGACGTGTTCCATAATAGAGGGATCAGCTGAAATAAAAGGTGTCCTGAGAAGAATTAGGGCTGGCAGAATGGAATGGCAAGAATTATTCCAAATCATGTAGGATAACATGGGGGGGGGGAAAGACATGTTCTTTCTTTTCCCTTTAAAGAGTGTGTGTGTGTGTGTGTGTGTGTGTGTGTGTGTGTGTGTGTGTGTACTGGTGGGATGCTTGAAATCAAAACCCTTTTCTTGCTCTAGAAGCCTAAGGAATGGACCTGAGTGGGCTCATACATTTCGGCCCCTCTTGCCTGGTCTAAGCAGCCAGAGTGGTCTGGCGGCCTGCTGTGGAGTTGTGTCTGTTTGGAAAAGATACAGTTAACCTTTAGCTTGTCCATGCCGTAAACAGACAAGTCCTGGATCTAAAAACAGTACTGACAACTGAATGAGCATGTCAGAAATACCTGAATGACAGCATGGAATTTGGGGAGCCGTTGTAGGTCTTTGAAGGAAGAGCTGAACTCACTGTCGACAGGAATTGTGATGGCTGTTATTTCATCTGGTGTAGATTTGACCATGTGGAGGTAGGGAGAATAGAATGTCATGTTCTTTCACTGAGGCTGTGCCATGAGCAACTCTATTGAAATAGAATGTCAGAGCTCCTGGTTGGAGACCCAGGAGGACTGGCCATGGGCTTGGAGTGAGGCCAGGCAGTGATTACAGCTTACGAGGCAGAGAGCAATCCGTCCAAAAAGTTCAGTGAGCCTTGTTCAAACTCCTCCTTAAAGCTTAACACTTCCCCCTCTATTTCTGTCCTTCCAGAAGTGCGTACTGTGCCGCCTCAGTAGCTTCTCTGACCAACATCATCACTCCAGACCTGTTTGAGGGCACTGCTGAATGGATCGCAAGGTGAGAGAAGCTGAGATTTGTCCTGCCTCTTAGACAGCAGGCGGTCAAGACTTCTGAAAAATAAAGTGTAGAAGGACCAGAGAAGGGAATATAAAATTACAAGAGATGTCTGGGTTGAAGGATTGTGCATTTCAAACATACTTTAAAAGTTTTCTTTTTTTCCAAACTTTCTTTAATGTGATTGGCAAGGATCAAAACCTTGGGTAAACAGTATTGGTCAGAGTCTAAATGGAGTTCAACCAGTTTGGAGAGCAATTTGGAAATATCTCAAAGATGCCCTTGCTGATGACCCCAAAATTCCACTTCTCCAGAAAATCACACCACATGCATGAAAGAGACAAGCATAGGACTTGTTTATAATAGTAAAACGCTGAAAACAGATTAAATGTTCACAAGCACAAGATGGATAAGTGAGTTGTGGTGTAGTCATATTGAAATATAATATAGCAATTAAAATGAATGAACTAGAGCTACACGTATCAATATGGGTGAGTCTCAAAAACACTGCTGAGGAAAAAAAAGGATGTTAAAGAAAACATGCAGATCACATTTGCTTAAAATTTGAAAACATGCAAAACAATTCTATGCTGTTTATGGGAAGAATCACATGTAGTAATATAAAAACATGCTGGGAAGGATAAACACCAAATTCAGGATGGTGCTTACTTCGGGGGAGAAAGTAAAGAAAATGAGATTAAGGGAAGTCTGTACTTCTACTCAAGAGACTTCAGTTGTATCTGTAATTGTTTGTTTAAAATAAAAAAAACCTGAAATGCATACGGCTAAATCAAAGCTAGGTGTTAGGTACATGTATGTTCTGTATATTATTTGCTGTACTTTCGTGGATCCTTCAAATTATTTCATAATTTTAAAAAAGGTATAGTAGATTTATATGTATTATTGAGGAATTATATCCAAGCTGTATTTTATTTTTTACATTTTAATTTTTATCAAAGTAGTACTTACTACTATGAAAATACAATTTTCAGCTAAACCAAATGAGATACTATGATCATATTTACTTTTTTTTTTTTTTTTTTTTTTTTTTGCGGTATGCGGGCCTCTCACTGTTGTGGCCTCTCCCATTGTGGAGTGCAGGCTCAGCGGCATGGGCCCAGCCGCTCCGCGGCATGTGGGATCTTCCCGGACCGGGGCACGAACCCGTGTCCCCTGCATCGGCAGGCAGACTCTCAACCACTGCGCCACCAGGGAAGCCCCATATTTACTTTTTTGTATAACTTTTACTTTCCTGGAATTAATTATTACCTCTTAATTCCCGAATTTTCTGCCAGAGCTATAAAATTATTCTCAATACAGTTAAACACTTCAGGTAATGTATCAGTTCTCTTTTGTGTGTGTGTGTGTGTGTGCGCGCACGTGCGTTTTGAGTTATCCCTCCTGGGGCCTCTGCCCTACTGCTTCAGACTGGACAGATTGCTCTCAGCTTGCTGCACAGCAGGCATCCAGCAGCTTCCTTTCAGCAGGAAATTCACTTCACTTCTCAGCTTTGTTAAAGCCCCATCCTCCTTTTTCCTGGTTTACTCACTCATTTTAATGAATCACATATCGTATTCCAACAGATCCCCAATAAGAGAACTTCGGCGGTATGTTTTAAAGATTTTGCATGTATTTTTGTTCTAGTCTCCCACTTGATTTATAGTTTATTTGGTTAGAGACTTCTAAATTGGAAACTGGATCAATTGTATTCCTTCAGAATTTTTAAGCACTGCTCCATTATCTTTTGGCTACCAGTGTCATTGTTAGAAAGGCTGATAATAATGGTAACCAGCATTTACTGAGGATTTGGTATGTAATACTCAATAGTAAGAGAGCGATAGTTTAAAGATTGAGAGTATATAGCCTTTTGCTCTGGACTACCTGGGTTTGGTTCTTTTTTATACTTTCTGTTTTTCTCAGTTGAGATTTCCCATCTTTTCATTCATTACAAGTGTATTTTTCTTCACTTCACTAAGGTAAATATAAAATTATAATATCTACTTTAAAATTCTTGCCTGGTCATTTCAACATCTGGCTGTCTTGGAGTTGACATGTCTCACTTGCCTGAGACATGTCAAGTAATCTTTGGACTGTACCCTGGACATTGTGATGTTATATTGCAGAGATTGGATTCTGTTAGATTGCTTTAAAGAGTGTTTATATTTTTCCTTTAGCAGGCAATCAACTTGGTTAGACACACCTGCAGTGGGCAGGGGCTCAGGTCTTGGATCAGTTCTTGGTCAGAAGCTGCTTTCAGTTTGCCCAATGCATGTGTGATTCAGGGTCAGGTAAAATTTTAAGCAAAGTTTAAACATGGAATTTGGGTTTTCCTCCTCTGGCTCTCCTCTTTCTGGGATTCCTCCTCAATTACTGTCAGCCTGGTTCTTCTTGCCAGAAACATGGCGGGCCTTCTGTTAGCTTCAGCTGCCTTCCCCTGACCTGCTGCTGCCACTGTTAGGTGACTGTAGCCATCCTCAGGGCAAATCAGGAAGAAAAAAAATAGGGTGGGGGAGGGGAGGGACGGACTGCTCCAACTTTCAAATCCCCAGCTTTTTTCAGTTTGCTGAGCCCTCAGGAAGTTGTTTTCGTGTGTTTTGTCCAGAGTATATAGTTATTTGCAGGATTGGTTTGTTAGGCCCTTAACTAGATGTGAAATTCTGACTGCCTGGGTTTGAAGCCCAGTTTTGTCATTTATTAGCTTTGTGCCTTGGACAAATTAACTTCTCCATGCCATAGTTTCCCTATATAGCAAGTGATGGGATATTGAATATGACATTAAGCTAAAATACAAAGAAATTAAGTGACCAAAACCTGTTAGGGTAACCACTGTGCTTTACTGCCTCCCAATCTACTGTATTCCCAAGCCATTGTTGTTTTTGTTTTGTTTCTCTTATTCTTGCTGTTTGAAAAATTCATGATGATGAACCATGATATGGATTTCTTTTTGCATTCATTGTGCTGGGCACTCAGCAGTTATCTTCAATCTAGAATTGCATGTGCTTTACTTCCAAGAAGCTTTATTATTTCTTTGATAACTTCTTCCCCTCCATTTTCTTTGTTTGCTCTTTTTATAACATCCAATAAGTGGAATTGGTCTTCTAATTTTTCAAAAACTTTTTGCCTATCTTTCATCTCTTCATCTTTCTTATTGTGCTTTCTAAGAGATTCCCTTACCTTTTATCTTCTAATCCCTCTGTTGAGTTTTTATTTCTGCAGTTCTATTTTAACTTTTAATCTCCATTTATAAAGAATACTTCCTTTTTATATTCTCTCCTGTTCTTGTTTCAGGGCTATTTGTCCTTGCAGTGTTTTTATTTTGTATATAATATTTTATCTAAAGATATAACTTAAAGTTTACTTCTGCTCCCTACATTATTTCCTCCAATTTATTTTTGTTTATTTGTCTTATTTTTGTTTCATATTTTACATAAAAGTCTCTTTCACGTAAGAGACTTTGCTCAAATCTCTGGTGTTCATATTTAAGTGTCAGGTGCTAAAAAAACTGTGTGTGCCACGGTGGGCTGGGATGCAGCCATTCATGGGGGGATTCTCATATATCAATATCTGTAGGGTTTTTCCCTTGGGCTTATCCATTTCCCTAGAGAAGAATCTTCCAGATTCCTGGTTGGGGTATGAAGTTAGTGGCCAGCTTTGTGAAATACTAATAGGGAAAGGGGTTGAGGGTGCTTGTGCTCAGATCTTAGACTCACTTAATCCCCCTGCTCAGCACAGTGTCTCCACCTGCTCTCAGCTGTGCTGGAAATCCTGGAATTCAGTTCCTCTTCATTCAGCCCCTGAAACCTCCCATCTTCTGCTGGGTACCTGGAGGTATAGCTGATTCTCTTATAAATTTACCACCAGTCAACTTGGTTCAAACTCATCCCACTTTAGGGGTACCTTGTGTCCCCCAGCTTGTCATTGGAACATATCACCTTGCTTTCTATTTCTTCTTCCCTCCTTTCCTCCCAGGGCTGGTGTAGGTTTGTCGGTTCTGTTAAGTCAGTTACGTCTTACCTCTCTCCTTTTCCAGCTTTCACAATTTTGTTATCTCCTGTCTGTATTCATATCCTCTCCTATTCTCTTTACCCTTGTGGGTTTATCCTTTTTTAAAATTCCTTTACTTTCATTTTACTGGACTCTTGTGTTCAATCAGTTATATTTAACTAGAAGATACTCCCAAAGAATTTTACTAAATTGCTCTCATGCATGTAAAAACAGGGATGGAAAGTGGAATATGTAAATAAATGTATATTGTGTGTGTGTGCATGCGTGTATGTGTGGAGAGAAAGAGGGACTGAGACATAGAAACTCAGCTGGTGAGAGGAACTAGGAGGCCAGGCTCAGCAGTTGTAACATTTTATTGCTTATTCTTTTATACTGTTTTGTTTTTTTTTAACTCAAAAAACATTTTTAAAGGTAAGTTAAGAAAAAAAAAATTCAGAGGTCCTTTGCATGTTCTTCACTCATCAGACCTTTCAAACTTGAGCTGTTCCTGTGCGCCATGAAGCCAAATGCACTGGAAAGAAAACTTGGATTGTGTGTCTTTGGGTGGTGGTGGGGTTAGGGGATAGAGGATGCTGAAGAATCTGTTCAGGGGATGGTAGCCAGCTCTTAACTCAGCACTCTGCTGTGATCTCCCGGGATCTTGGGCCTCTCTGAAAAGGGCCTCTTGAGTTCCCAAGGCCTCTCCTTTAACGAGAGGTACCTGGAAGACAGGAGGTGTTACAGGTTCCTTTCTCTTCTACCCGGAAGTTGGATTAAGTGCTCATCCACCTGTGCACCTGTCAGGATTTGTGAGGCAGACACACCTGTAGGGAGTGTGACTCTATGTACATACCTGTAGATCATTGGAAGTAAAATTCTATGTTATATGAAAATATACTGAAAAGAAAATCTCTTATTTCACAGATAAAACATGTTTATTATAAACAAGCAAAAAGAAAATCTAACTGCTTGTAATCCACCACTAACCGCTCATTTGCTGTATATGTTTCCGGAATTCCAGAAAAATCATGCAGTATATTATCATTTTATAACTTTTTCATGTAATGTATTTGGAACATTTTTAAGTATACTTCTGTAGCATTATTTTAAACGACTGTAGTGTTCTGTTATACGGATATACCATAATTTATATAACGAGTCCCTTACTGTTGAGCTTCTGAGTTGTTTCTGATATTTCACTGTTACAAATGGGAATACAGTAAACATTCTTACAATCTGACTTTTGAACACATTTCTTACTTACTTTATAAGATTAATTCCTAGAAATGACCCTATATTGCTGAGCCAAAGATTACTCATGTTTTTATGACTAGAAAATACACTCTTAAATATATAGTCTAATCCCAAATAATTACTACGATAATAAAGTAATTTGAAAATGTAGGAAATTGTAATTTAAAAAAATAAGTTTACTTTGAATGGTTATAAAGGTATGTATTTTCACTATAGAAACTTTTTGAAAATACAGAAAAATAAAGAGGAAAAATATCAGCAATAGACCTGTACTGAAAGATAACCAGAATTAGCAGTTATTTTTCAGTTTTATTTTAACCTGATGGTTATCTCTCTATACGTATGATTTTATAACTTTTTCCAAAAAGTAATGATTTGAGGTACTGTGTTTGTTACATTAGTAGACTATGTCTGAGTTTCCTTTTTTTTTTTTTTTTTGAGGAAAAGGCATTTCTAAAAGTTAATTAGCATCTTTCCATTCATAGTTGCAATGTTGTTTGTTTTTTTAATAGAAGTATAGTTGGTTTATAATGTGTTAATTTCTGGTGTACAACAAAGTGATTCAGTCTTATATATATATTCTTTTCCATTATAGTTTATTACATGATATTGAATATAGTTACAGCTATTGAGTATAGTTACAGCTATTGAATATAGTTGCATTAAACTAAGCAAACTCATCCTTTGCCATCCAGGGTGGTCCTGCACTTGTGCTCATTGGTTGACACTCAGTCTGCTTTTCTCAATCTCCTTCCAGGTGTCAGAATTGGGAAGGTGGAATTGGCGGGGTGCCAGGGATGGAAGCCCACGGTGGCTATACTTTCTGTGGCCTGGCCGCACTGGTCATCCTCAAGAAGGAACGCTTCTTGAACTTGAAGAGCTTATTAGTAAGTACTTGGTGATCCGTCTTCCTCTCAGGCCCTGAGATGTGACTGCTCAGGCATGCCGGCTGAAGGGACGGTTGGCTGTGGGAAGGGCTAACAGTTCCTGCCTGGAGCTGTGAACTAACAGTCCTGTAACGAAGCTTCAGATGCAGTTGTTGGAGTGCTCAGCACTGTACCAAGAAAGTGCAAGGGGTGAACATCTGTGCTCGGTTTCAGTTCCCTTCTTCCTGCCTTTCCATCTTCCTGCTCTGAACTTTCTGTACAGTGTGTTAGGCCAATTCCAGAGGCTTCTTGAATCCCTCAGACATCTGGTATGGGCCAGAGTACCTTCCTCCTACTTCAAAGAGAAGTATAGCTTCAGCCTCTTAAAATTAGAGGTTATCATGTGCCTTGGAAAGATTCTCCTGGGAGAAGAAGTTATGAGAAGAGTTTTGAGGCATTTTGAAGCCGAGCTTTTATTACCTGCTGCACTATGTGAACGTTTAGTAACTACCTTGACATGAGCTAGGCACAGCCGGGTAATGCACAGAGCAGGTGGCCCAGGCATTTATGTCTCAACTCCAAGCTCCTGCCCAATATTCAGAATGAACTCAGAGCACAGTCAGCTTCAGGGACTTGTTAGATTATAGCTAAATTATCACTGGAGGCCTAGTACATAAACACACACATACACAGAGCCACGAAGGAGCTATCTTTGGGGAAGCATTTATTCCCTCACCATGACCTCAAAGCAAACCAGCTGCCACTGATACTCATCTCCTCTCCCCAAGTTCAGATGTCAGGTTCCCATCATAGGAACCATTGTGAGACCCATTTTGAGCTTCCAAGACAGTTTCTATTATATCTATAAGATGTGACCAGCAGCATTTTGTCCGCACCTTTAGGAAGCCTCCTATAGCATACTCTTCCTGAGGGTTCTTACAGCCTTGAAGGTTTATGCCAAAATGGCCAACTTTGTGCCCAGATTTCGAGTTTATCAGACATTTTGAAAACTGATCACCAACTAGGCGTGAAACAGAAACAAGGAATAAGTAGATGCCTCAGTTACAATAACAGCGTTCTGGATTTGAACCCTGTCTGTGCCACTTCACAGCCGTATGACCTTGGGAAAATGGTCTAATCTCTTTTAACTTCATTTTTTTTCCTCTGTAAGGTAGAAGTAACAGTTCTTTGAAGGTCAAAGGAGAGAACAGGTATAAACAGCCTGGTACATAGTAGGTGCGACCTTCTTATCCAAACTACTCCCTCCCCTCTGTTTGCTCTGGGAGAACTAGGACCCATACTTGAAGGATTTTATGAATTCATATAGGCAAGGGAAACAGAATAAATTCATGGACTTAGGCACTGGAAAAAAATAATTAGTCTAGGTTAGAAACACTTCATCTGTGGGGTAAGTAAAAATGAAGAATGGACTCCCTACTGTAGTGCCCGTTTTCCTGAGTAATGCTTTGCCTGCTTTCATTAAATGGCATCAATCCTAAAGCGCTGGTTCATTTAAGACTGACTGGGGATATGTTAGTGCCTGCACCTGCAGTGCAGTTTTTCTGTGTCTTTTTAAGAATTTTGGATTGTGACTCTCTGTGGGTGGGTGTTACTTTGAACAGGGATATAACCTAAAGTCTACAATTATTAATTAAAGGAGGGCTGGACTCCTTCTGAAGAGGGTCCTTAGTGACTCCTTTCAGGAACTCAGTCTAGTAAGAACGTAGGTACAGGGGAAGTACCATACTCTGTACCTTTCAGTTTGGTGAGGCTGCCCCGTGAGTCGCTGGCAGGTGGCTGGAACTGCCTTGGGGGGCTGGGAGGGAAGTGGAGATATTATCTGCTCGGCCAGTTGGTTCTACTCATTCCTTGAGGCCAAACCCTTCACTATCTCCATATTCATAGTAGAGTGTGTTTAGAAAACTTGGAGATAAGCATGCATCTCGTGTGACCACTGAGTGACACCAAGAGCCATCCTACAGGTTCAAAGTAAACTCTTTTCTTCTGTCAGCCAGCCAGCTTCTCCTGGGATAGCAGAGAGGCTAGACCACACAGAGCCATCCTCATTCACCAGGGCTAACGGCTTCTGCCCCCAGTCCTGCGAGGGACAAGGGCCATGCTAAGAAATCTTGGATGAATTTCCTCAGGTGCCAAGTAAAAGCCAAGAGTAGTTTGAGATCAGCTGATGACTTGTAGCACAAAATTCCATTTATCTGCTTTTAATAAACTTCCCTGAGCAGGGAAGGTGAATAGAAATGAGCCACTGGTGGTCTGGCCTTAAACTTCCTAGTTACACCTTATTTATTAAGAGATGCTTGGGCTTCCCTGGTGGCGCAGTGGTTGAGAGTCCGCCTGCCGATGCAGGGGACACGGGTTCGTGCCCCGGTCCGGGAGGACCCCACGTGCCTCGGAGCGGCTGGACCCGTGAGCCATGGCCACTGAACCTGCGCGTCCAGAGCCTATGCTCCGCAACGGGAGAGACCACAACAGTTAGAGGCCCGCGTACCGCCAAAAAAAAAAAAAAAAAAGAGATGCTTGCAGGTTTCCTTTCAGGCCAATTTGGTGCACTTGTTCTCTCAGCACCAGAACCCACTTGGAACCCGGGAAAAGGTGGTTAGTTGTCTGTTAGGCCCTGAGCAGAGATTCATGCTGGTTGCCTCAAGAGGGTTAGACTAGATGTTGCACTGTAGTGTAGTCTGTGGCAGTGAGGGTGAGGAAGTCCGAGGCCAGAGCACCAGAACTCGGGTGCCAGGAAGCCAAGAGATGGGACCCCTCTCTCCCAGATTGGCCTCTGGGGATCTGGGCTCGCTGGATTTCGGGTCTCTTTTAACCTACAGCTGCCTCTCCCTTCTCTGTCTCACGCTCAGCAATGGGTGACAAGCCGGCAGATGCGGTTTGAAGGTGGATTTCAGGGCCGCTGCAACAAGCTGGTGGATGGCTGCTACTCCTTCTGGCAGGCGGGGCTCCTGCCTCTGCTCCACCGTGCACTGCACGCCCAAGGTGAGCCCAGGGGCTGTACGCAGGATTGGGTGACTCCCCTCAGCTGCTGACCGAGTCGGAGGCCAGGGCGCTCTGTTAGAGGGTTGAAATAGGCTGTCTGTCCCGGATTTTGAGGTGCCCAGTGTGGACCTTCCCGCCTCAGGCTAGGATTCCGTCCCATTGGTTTAGGGGCCACTGCTGCTTCACTCTGGCTGTGGCTAGGGGGAGGCAGGTGCCTGGCTCCACGGCGACCACCACCTCAACTCCATGTGAAGCTGCAGTTTCCGGTGCAGAACTCTCTGTGTGTCACGTCAGAACTGAATACCCATACTATGCACGTGGTCACAGCAGTGACAGAAAGGCAGTTGCGTAAGCGGGCAGAGAACCAGAAACCCTGGAGCAAAGACCCACCATGCCTGGCTGGCTGCATGGTTGCCGCCATTAGAAGTGTTGTATTTTAGATTCATTGAAGAATCCTGGATGCGGGTTTGTTCCCCCTGCCCCGCACCACTGGAGCGGAGAGACCTGGGTTCATCTCTATGGAGCCTCAGATGGGAGTGCAGATCCAAGCAGTGAGATAGAGAGCAAACTTCTGGGAGCCTTCCCTTTACCTCTCGACATCTCAGGCCACTGGCTGCCTCCGGAATCATCTTTTTCATTTTATGTGAGAACAGGGTGTCTTGAGGAAACCAGTGGGAGAGGGGAGGTCTGGAGGCCCTGCTGGGCGCAGATCTGGTCTTGGAATGAGATCCCTTGGCCCAGAGGGAAGCTTTTCTTTGGACTTAGTAGTTGGGTTATTCATTGCTCAAATGTAGAAGATGAGATTCTTTTCTACTGCCCCCATCCCCCACCCTGCCCCACACACGTGTTCTTCTTGTTTGGCTGTCTTTTTCTGAGCCCCTTTCTTTCATTTCTTAATTTCATTTAAGTTGTGGCCATTTTGGGTACCGAATTGAAGTCAGCAGAGCCTCTGTCCTGTCTCCCCATCGCTGTATCCTCCCCGTCGCGGTCTGTCCTGAGAATCCTTGGCCTGGAGCCTGTGGGCTTTCAGTTTCAGGGTGCTCAGATATGTCTCAGCTGAGATACATCCCCTGACTCTGGAACCTGCACGGTCTCTGGCTGAACACTATAGTAGGGAAGTCAGAAGTCCCCCGAGAGTCCGGCGTTTCAAAACAGAAATAACTTGGGGTTTTAGTGATCTCTTTATTTGGAACTGGTGAGGTCAAGCCTCTGGGTCACACCGTCAGCCTCTCACAAACCTGTCCCTGGCAGGATTAAGATGCAGTCATTCTGCAGCTGCCAGGAAAATCTAGTGAGAGCGTAACAGGAGGGCTACCTGCCAAAGTCTTCAGGGGGGCCCTGGTTCACATTTTGTTTATCATAGTGCAAGTTCTGGAGGACTAGTCACATTCAAAGCTCTGCCTGTGGGAAAAGTTAGTTGCCTGTGAATCTTGGTGCTTCCAGCTTTTTTCACTGCCTGGAAGGAGGCCCATGTTAGGCCCAAAGCTCACGCCTCAGCAAACAGTGGGCCTGGACTAGGCAGGGCTCCGGAAGACGGGAGTGTTTTGAGTGGTGGGCAAAATGCTGACGTTGAGAGTCAAAAGGAGATGCGACGTAGAACGATATTCACAATGTACTGTGATCAAAGTTAGGTTTCAAAGCAGTATGTATGTAATTCCATTTTCAATGAAGAGTTGACTCCAAAAAATTAATGGAAGGTATCTGGGTTGTGAAATGACAGGTGATGTTTGTTTTCTTTCTTTTTTACTTCTATTTTCTAATTTTTCTACAATAATATATCTTTCTTACATAAAGGAAAACGACAAAAGTTATTTTACAAAAGAGAAATTCTATAGACAAAACTAGTAGCAAGGTGGGGAAAATATTTGGATAAATGATGAAGAGCTTAATTTCATTTGAGAAAGTCATACCAAGCAGTAGGAAACATGAACAACCCAACGGAAAAACAGGCAGAGGATTCTACTACACTGCTGCTTGTACTACAGCTGCTACAACTACTGAGACTTACCACGTGCTCACCGCAAGCCAGGGGCAGAACTGAGTATTACACATGTATTTTCTCATTTGATCCTCCAAACAGCCCTATGAAACAAATGCTATCCGGGAATTCCCTGGTGGCCTAGTAGTTAGGATTCCGGGGTTTCACTGCTGTGGCCCAGGTTCAATCCCTGGTTGGGGAACTGACATACCGCAAGCTGCATGGCCAAAAAAAAGAAAAAGAAAAAGAAACAGGTTCTATCATTATTCCCATTTTACAGGTGAGGAAACAAAGTACAGCATGGGTAAGTGACTTGCTTTATACCTGATTGCCACCTATCATGGTATCAGAGCCCTGCCATCTGTAGGTGGCCATTAATCAGACGAACAGGTGATAGTTAATGAAATGCAAATAAAAGCAGTGGGACCCTATTTGTTTTTACTGTCAGATTAGCAGAGATGAGAAAATTTGATACCCTATGTTGGGGAAAGTGTGGGAAAACAGGCACTTTTCACTGTTAGAGGGGTGTAAATAGGTGCGTCATTTTTTGGAGGGTAGTTTGGAGACATCAGTTTAAATTACTTAAACCCAGTGAGGACACTGGCAGGAATTTATCTGCACAGACATTGCAAAGGATGTGTGTTGAAGTGGAGTTTTAATAGCAAACAACCCAACTGCCCACCAAAAGGCTAACAGTTAAATAAATTATGATCTCTTCATACAGTAGCTGCATTGCAATGGGCTCACATGGAAAGCTCTCCAGGACACAACGGAAAGTGTCAAAGGCCAGGCCAGGCCGAGAACAGTCTGTCTGTGTGCACACAGGCTGGCATCCACCCAGCTTTCCTGGAAGTATACACAACTCCCCTTTAACAACGGGTACCTTTGGGAGAGGGGTAGGAGATGGGGGGAGAGAAATGTACTTTTCCTATTGTACTGTAGGCTGCTTTTTTCTTTTCTTTTCTTTTCTTTTTTTACCATGTGTGTTACTACTTTTAGTAAGTGAACAAATACATTTTTAAAAGGTGATGATGATGATCATACTGATAACTAAAAAGATGACATGGGACCGGCACACTGTAGCACATGAACCCAGGCCAATCCCTATCTCTTCCGTAGTCCATGCGGTGGCTGCCTTACGTATAGAAGACAGTATTTGAGTACAAGAACAAATTGCTATTAATATCTTTAAAATATCAAATGCTGACTAAATTAGTGAGTCAGTTTGTTTTTGTGGAGCAGTAGGATAGCAGCAGGCCTGTGAGTTTCTGTTTGGATTGATAGTTACTAGTTGCTGCCATGTTCTTTCGGATGTACCCCAGGCTTTATTTGTCCACTTGTGAAATTGAGCTACATGTGCTGTACCTGTCAGTTACTGTTTGAAAAACTTTTGATTTCTCAGATAAAAGGAACCTTTGAAATGCAAAATGACATTATAATGGGGATCTGTATTTTAAGGGAGAGATGTAAAGGATTTAAAAGGCCGACTCCAGTGCACAGTTATCAGCCTGTAATCATATCTCCCTTCATCTCACCGTAATTATGTGTGTTGATGTGCAAATTCAAGATCTCAGGAAGTTCCTTGTCGAGTTTATGAACTTTGAGCCTTTACACTTCAATAATATAGGGGGTAACTGAAACACTCTGTAATCTTTTTAATAATAAACATAGCATTTTCTTTTCAGATTCCAGTTCTAGCGATAGGTTATCATTTACCTTAAGGTAACCGTCTTTTATTTCTTATAGGATATGAAGTAAAGGTATATTTTGTACAGATGTTTAATGCAGTTACCCTAAAGTTTAGTAAATATGCTTTTAAAAATAACAGCTTTGTTGAGATGTAATTCACATACTGAACAATTTACCCATTTAAAGTGTACAGTTCAGTAGTTTTTAGTGTATTCAGAGTTGTGCAACCATCACTATAATCAATTTTAGAGTTTTCATCACCGCCCGCCCAAATCCCTGTACCCACTAAATGTGCTTCTTAAAAGAAGAAATCACAAAGGAGAAAATCAACACTGTGATTACAGCATATGTGTAAACTATATTTATGCAATTAAAAAAAACCCCATATAACCAAAAAAGTAGAGCCAAAAGGGAGAAATAGGTATGCCATACGATACAGATAAAGAGTAAATACAGTAAAAAGCTAGATTAATAAAATTGACTCTTGGATCTCAGAAGACAAAAGGACAGACACTCTCAAAAGGAAATAGAACTAGTAAGCAAAAGTTATGGGAACAGTTCACCCTAATTAGTAACTAGAGGCATGCACAGCAAAACAAATGATCAGGTACTGTTTCTTTTTAACATTTTAATTGCTGAGAACTTTTTTTTCAAAGTAACCAGTGCTGGAAGTAGTACAGGAAAATCTTAAATTTTGCTGGCAGCTATATAAAGTCTTAAAGCAGTTTATCAGTATCTATTAAAAGCCTTAAAAATGTTTATTCCCTTTAACTGAACCATTCCACTCCTGTGAATCTACTTGAAGAAAATAATCCTAGACATAGAGAAGATTCACAAAGATGTTTATTGCGGCATTTTTTATGATTGCAAGGAACTGGAAACAACCCTGGAAACAAGATAGAGTGAAGTCCCATCATATATGTATGTATCTCCTACGGAGTCCACTGTGCTCACAGGTGGAGAAAGAACAAAGAGGAAAGTAATTAAAATCGTGTGAGCACTTCCTTCAGTAAGCCTGTGTGCCAGGCTGAGCATGAGAGGGGGGACCTGAAAGTGCTCCTCCTTCCTTGGGCTCAGTTCCCATGTGCCTCTTCTAGTGTGAGCATCTCAGGGGCAGGGCGGGACTCGGGTGTTGAAGATGAGTGGCTTTTGCATGTGGCCCCCAAACATCAGCTGACCGTGCACCTCATCCAGTGCTCAACCCAGGAGACGGCGATCGCTTTCCAACTGCATCCATCTCTCCTCCCATCTCTCATTTAAGAAATTAAAAATGATTATTTTCTGTAGTATTCTATGTATATAAATATTCCAAAATTAACTATTTTGCCTACATATTCTCTTTATATACCACATTTACTATAAACTTTGATGAATTTTTACCACAGAAGATTCTCTGCTCATATATATGAGAGTTTGGATCCAGAGCCTGTATTGATGCCATTACCTTATGTGTCCACTTAATGAAATGCTGTAGGGCTCTTTAGAATGATGGTTATGAAGATTATGTAGCAGAACAGAAAAATGTATGCCTGTAGAGTTAAATGAAAAACGTAAGATACAAAATGATCATACCTGTATAGAAAAATGCATAGAAACACAAGAAGACTGGAAGAAAAATTAGCTTTCGGTTGTCATTTACAGATTGTTTGCTACCTTTGTAGCCCAGGTATCAAAGTATAAAATTAACCAGAGACTTAATGCACATTCTATGTGTGTATTCCCACATAAATGTTTCCGTGCACATCTATCTATTGATTATTTGTCCCTCCTCCACCCTTGATAACCGAGTGGTCCGCAGGAGTCTGACTGCTGATTAAAGTACTGCTGATTGACAGTACTTTAATATTATCACCAGAATTGTCCATTTCTGCTTGGGCTATCATATTATATGATGCAGGAGGGTGGTTATTAGAATGCTTCTTAGGGAAATTCTCTAAGTCCCTTTAGAGATAGACTGAATCCAGGCTAAGACAAGTATCAGTAGAAGAAACAGACATTATCACCCCATTAGAGTTCTCTTGGCTAACTAGAGTCTGGGTAACAAGTTTCAGAGATGCACTGGAGGAAATGTCTTAAGGAGCCCAGGGAAAGGAATTGTGAACCAAGTCAGGAGCAGTAGCAGAGGGCAGTCTGGTAAGCTGAGCTAAACAGTTTGTCTGTGCCTGCAAGGGATGTGGTTTAGGGTGGTCATCCAGGGTAAGGGGCACTTCAAGTAAAGCCAAGTGCTGCTCTGACCTGCTGCTCTTTGACTCTTCAAGGTTCAGGAGAAGGGACGTGTCTCGGGACTTGGGTGAAGAAATCGAGTGTCCCAAGAATGTAGTTTTCAAGATTAGTCCAAGGAGACTAGAGGGAAACCCTGACAGTTCCTAATGGATCCTAAAGTACAAAGAAGTCATTGATCCTTTGCTGGACTTCTCCTAGGCTCCAGCCCACACTGATCCTTTGTCTTCTCTAGGTGACCCTGCCCTCAGCATGAGCCGCTGGATGTTTCATCAGCAGGCCCTGCAGGAGTACATTCTTATGTGCTGCCAGTGCCCCACCGGGGGGCTTCTGGATAAACCTGGCAAGTGAGTGCCTTGCCTCTGGGGAGGGAGGGACGGGGCGGGGAGAGAGGGCTGAGCACCTCAGGCCTACTCAGAGCCAGACGGGGTGGGCCTTTCCTTGTTGCTGCTTAGTGCACGTGTGGCATGGGAGGAAGCAGCCCAGCTGGGAGCACCCCCATCCAGTGCCATCCATCCATCCTGGCCCCTCCAGTGCTCTCCTTTTTACCCAGCTTACTTGCACCCCCTTGCCAGTTAGGTAAACAGATTGCTGTGTTGGTAGCTTTTCTTTTCTCTTTTTTATTTATTTTTTTATAAATTTATTTATTTTATTTATTTATCTTTGGCTGCGTTGGGTCTTCGTTGCTGCGTGCAGGCTTTCTCTAGTTGTGGAGAGGGTGGCTTCCTTGTGGTGTGGTGGCTTCTCTTGTTGCGGAGCACGGGTTCTAGGTGCATGGGCTTCAGTAGTTGTGGCTCACGGGCTCTAGAGTACAGGCTCAGTAGTTGTGGTTCACGGGCTCAGTAGCTGTGGCTCACGGGCTCTAGAGCACAGGCTCAGTAGTTGTGGCACACAGGCTCAGTAGTTGTGGCTCGTGGGCTCTAGAGCATAGGCTCAGTAGTTGTGTCACACAGGCTCAGTAGTTGTGGCTCGTGGGCTCTAGAGCACAGGCTCAGTACTTGTGGCTCGTGGGCTCTAGAGCACAGGCTCAGTACTTGTGGCATGCAGGCTCAGTAGTTGTGGCTCACGGGCTCTAGAGCACAGGCTCAGTAGTTGTGGCTCGTGGGCTCTAGAGCACAGGCTCAGTAGTTGTGGCTCACAGGCTCTAGAGCACAGGCTCAGTAGATGTGGCGCACAGGCTTAGTTGCTCCGCGGCATATAGGATCTTCCTGGACCAGGGCTCAAACCCATGTCCCCTGCATTGGCAGGCAGAGTCTTAACCACTGCGCCACAAGGGAAGCCCCTCCTCTTATTTAACCAAACTGATTTAAATAGAAGAGGATATAGGATTTTAAAACTCCTGAGTGTCATAAACAGAGATTATAATCAAGGCGACTATTACCGAGTAGATTCAATACCTTTAGGTGCCAAAAGGGAAACCAGTCAAGTCCTGTTGCCTTTGCTGCTCACCCCCCACTCCCCCAGCACACACACACCCTGCTACCTCTGCATCCTGGTCCAGCTGAAGGCCAGTCCCCAGCAATTTATCAGGAAGAATTTGGCCCATTCCTAGAAATTTTGTTGTGGGATTTTTTTTTTTTAACTATATTAATTTAGCCAGCACTACCCTGGAGAGCCCTTTCCGGAAGACAGCTGACAGGACTGACTGTAAGGTTACAGTTCCTGCTATCAAGCAGGGCGGAAGGATGGGGCTCTGAAAAATGCTGCTGGGGAAAGCCAGGCTTCGAGTTTCGTGGAGGGTGGGATGGGATGCGTGAGTGCTCCCTGGGCCTCTTCGTCTGTGCGGTGGCCTTGTCAGAGGCTGTGCTGGGGCCGGTGGGGAGCAGAGGACACCTGCTAAGAGTCGCCCCGTCCTTCCAGGTCCCGGGACTTCTACCACACCTGCTACTGCCTGAGCGGCCTGTCCATAGCCCAGCACTTCGGCAGTGGAGCCATGTTGCACGATGTGGTCCTGGGTGTGCCTGAAAATGCCCTGGTAAGATGGGATGGGGGGCTTACCACTGCTTCTCCACGGGGCCCCCAGGATGGGGCTGGCAGGAGAGCAGAGCACCCGCTCTTGGCCTGCCGAACCGGCTGCACGAGGACATGGACAGGCTGGTGAACTCACCGTCCCCACCCTCTGTCTGCAGCTCGTTCTCCGTTCGTGAGCATCTGGCTGGCAAACTCGAGGTTCCAGGCGAGGGTCCAAACTGTGACAGAGGGTTTGTGCCTTTGTCCCACAGCCTAGGACCCAGACCGCTTGTCATTAGTTCCCATCTCCCAGGAAGCTGGCTCAGAGGTAGCGAGTTTCTGCATCTGTAGCCAGCAGCCCTCCCCATGTGGCTGACTGTCTTCTGGAGCTCTCAGCTTGCAGCCATCCCTCCGGAGAAGCCCTCTCAGACCACCTTCTGTAAATGAGATGACCCAAAACACTCTGCCAGGGCCTGGTTTGTGCCCTTCATAGCACCAGCACGATTTGTCATGTGTGTGTTTAACTGGGTTTTATCTGCTTCCCTCAAAAACTGTCAGCCCCGTGCGGGCGAGCTGTTCACCACTGCATCCAGTCCCAGGCCAGCCTGGCTGCAGGAGATGCTTGTGAGCCTAGTCACGATCCTGAGACTCAACTCCGGCTGAGATTGTCTGCGGCTGTCAGATGATGGGGCCTGTGCAGATTGTCATGAAATATTCCAAGAGAAGAAACACAAATGGCCAGTAGGTGGATGAAAAGATGCTCAGCCTCACTAGTAATTGAGAAAATCCAAGTAACAACCCTTCAGCTGTTTCAAGTATTTGCCTCCTATGCAACCCTCTTCCGTTCTTTTCCCTCCCTCCTTCCTCAGCGTAACCCCATCCTAAATTTGACATTTATCATGCCTGCAAATATTTTTGTGCTGTTACTACATAGGTATGTATCCACGAACTCTATAGAGAGTTGTTTTGTATGTTTTCAAATGGTTTTTTTTTGTTTGTTTTTTGCGGTACGCGGGCCTCTTACTGTTGTGGCCTCTCCCGTTGCGGAGCACAGGCTCCAGACGCGCAGGCTCAGCGGTCATGGCTCACGGGCCCAGCCGCTCCGCGGCATGTGGGATCCCCCCGGACCAGGGCACGAACCCGTGTCCCCTGCATCGGCAGGCGGACTCTCAACCACTGCGCCACCAGGGAAGCCCTCAAATGTTTTATAACAGTATCTACCCCACCATTTATTCTGCATCACTTTCTCACCGACCATTACCCTTTTGCGGCTTAGTCGTCTTCATATGTGTTGCTCTAGTTTATTCATCTTAACTGCTGTATGGTATTCCCTTGTCTAAGTGTCATCTTCACTCCTGTACGGCATCCCCTTGTCTAAGTGTCATCTTCACTCCTGTACGGCATCCCCTTGTCTAAGTGTCATCTTCACTCCTGTGCGGTATCCCCTTGTCTAAGTGTCATCTTCACTCCTGTACGGTATTCCCTTGCCTAAGTGTCATCTTCACTCCTGTACGGTATCCCCTTGTCTAAGTGTCATCTTCACTCCTGTATGGCATCCCCTTGTCTAAGTGTCATCTTCACTCCTGTACGGTATTCCCTTGCCTGAGTGTCATCTTCACTCCTGTACGGCATCCCCTTGTCTAAGTGTCATCTTCACTCCTGTACGGTATCCCCTTGTCTGAGTGTCATCTTCACTCCTGTACGGCATCCCCTTGTCTAAGTGTCATCTTCACTCCTGTACGGTATCCCCTTGTCTAAGTGTCATCTTCACTCCTGTACGGTATTCCCTTGCCTAAGTGTACCCCAGTTTAATTTTCTAGTCTCCTGTTGGTTAACACTGAGATGGTTTCAGATTGTGCTATTACACAAGGTGTTGCAGTGAACATTCTCGAGTTACAGTTTCTGAGAGAGATACACCTTCATCCTCACCAGATGGCCCTGAACCTCGCCCCTGTGTGCTTGGGTTATTTAACGCTCACATGGCACCAAGATGAGTTGCTCCATAGTCAGACTTTTCCTTTTTGCCAACTTGGCAGATGTGAACTGGTGTCTCAGTTTTGTTCTGCATTTCCCTGATTACTGGTGAGGCTGAGCATCTTTTCAAACGTTTGTTGGCCATTTGTGTTATGTCTTCTGTGAATTGCCAGCCAGCTCCTATCCTTTGCTCATTTTCGTATTGATTTGTAATTTTGTTTGCTCTTTTCTTATGTAGTAGGAGTTCTTTGTGTGTTCTTGATACTAATCCTTTGTCAGTGGTGTGTGTGTGGTGAATCTCTTCCAGTTTGTGACTTGTCTTTTCACTTTGTTTTTAGTGTTTTTGTTGAATAGAAGATTTTAATTCTAAAGTGAATAATTTTATTTGCCTTTTCAGTTTTTGAGGGTTTTTTTTTGGGGGGGGTGCCTTACTTAAATCTTTTCCTACCCTTAAGAAATCTTTTCCTACCCTGAGGTCATAAATATATTTTCTTCTAAACAATTTAAAGTTTTGCTTATCCCATGTAATTTTTTAATTCTCTTGGAATTGATTTCTGTCTATAGTGAAGGTGGGATATAATTTTATCTTTTTCCCATTTTGGTTAACCAATTGACCAGCACCATTTATTGAAGTTTACAGCCTTTCCTATTGATGTGTATCACATGTGTCACATACTCAAGTTTCTGTATATGAGGTGACTTTTCTGGACACACTGTTCCATTGGTCTGTTATCTTTGCTGTCTTAAGCAAATCTTAAATGCAGGTAAGCAAGTCTCACCTACCCACCTCATTCTTTTTCTTCAAAACTGCTTTGGATATTCTTTGCCTTCTGCATTTTAGGATTTCCTGTGCATTTTAGGATCAGCTTATCAAGTAACACACACACAAAAAACTAGTGGAATTTTTATTAGAATTACATTGAATGTAAGATTAATGGGCGGGAACTGACTTTAACATTCAGGCTTCCCATTTATAAACACAATTCTTCAGATTTTTTACATTTCTTTTAATGGTCTTTTATCATTTTCTCCATAAAGGACTAGTACATCTTCTGTTAGAGTTAACGTCTAAGAAATTTATAGTTTTTGTGTCTATTGTGACTGGAATATTTTTTTCCATTTTATTTTGTAATTTGTTGTTACTAATGTATAGAAATGCTATTGATAATTATAGTTTAATTTTGCACCCAGCAGCCTTGCTGAATTCTTTTTTTTTTTTGGCTGCTCCGCATAGCTTGCGGGATCTTAGTTCCCTGACCAGGGATTGAACCTGGCCCCCTGCAGTGGAAGTGTGGAGTCCTAACCACTGGACCGCCAGGGAATTCCCTCTGAATTCTCTTGATAGTTGTAAAAGTTTGTCTATAGAATCTCTTGGATTTCTTATTTAGAATGTAATGTCATCTTCAAGTAAGGAGTTTTGCTTTTTCCTTCCTGATTCTTAAGAATTTTCTTTCCTTTTTTTCTTTTGCGGTATGTATCCACGAACTATATAGAGAGTTGTTTTGTATGTTTTCAAATGTTTTTTTTTGTTTTTTGTTTTTTTTTTGCGGTACGCGGGCCTCTCACTGCTGTGGCCTCTCCCGTTGCGGAGCACAGGCTCCGGATGCGCAGGCTCAGCGGCCATGGCTCACGGGCCCAGCCGCTCCGCGGCATGTGGGATCTTCCCGGACCGGGCACGAACCCGCATCCCCTGCATCGGCAGGCAGACTCTCAACCACTGTGCCACCAGGGAAGCCCAAGAATTTTCTTTCTTTTCTTGCCTTGTAATGTTGGCTAAAACCCCCATGGAGTGTTGACTGGAGGTGGTAATAGAAAGTGTTCTGATTGTAATGGGAAGGTTTCTGTAATTCTATCATTAAGGAGGATGCTTACTGTGAGGTTTTGGTAAACATTTCATATCAGGTTAAGGATGTTCCCCTCTGTTCCTGGTCTACTGGGTTGTTTTTTTGTTTTATTTCAGTCATAATCTAGTGTTAAATTTTATTGAATGCTTTTTCCTCATCTGGCTTTTCTCCTTTAATCTGATGTTGTGTTTTGTTAATACATATTCTGATGTGACCTTGACGTTACGGGATAAGCCCTGCTTGGTGATAACAGAGTGTGGGGGGTGTATGTGCTGTTCTAACACCTGCTGGATTCACTCTGCTGGTATTTTTGGCTCGTATTTTTATTTAGGATTTTTTGCACGTGTGTTCATGAGAAAGACTGATCGAAAATTTTGTTTTATTGTATTCTTTTCCAGTTTGTGTTTCAGGATAATATTACCTCATAAAATTAGACAGGTGTCTTCCTACTCTACTTTTTCTTTGGAAAAGTTTGTATAAGTTAGAGATTATCTTGTAAGCTAACACTTGCTTGAGAAACCATGTAGGCCTGGTATTTTTTGGGGGGAATGGTGGTAGCAGAAAAAACAATTGTTATTGATTTAACTTATTCATATAGGTTTTAAAGAATTTCTTCTTGAGCAATTTTGAAAATTCGTATTGTTCTATAAAACTATTCAGTTTATCTGAATTTTTATGTTTTCGCATGAAGTTGCTCATAGTATTTTCTTAAATTTTTTTAAATCTCTTGCAATTATGTCCCCTTCTTCATTGTCCTAGGGTGGAAGAGTCCTGAATACTGGCCTAGGATTGTGCCCTGTCTGAGACCAAAGTTTATTTTGGGTTTCTGTGGTGCAGTGGGATAATATAAAATAATTTATATATGGCCTGACACCTTTACTTAAGTGTAACAGGGTTGTGGTCCATTTTCTTGATTATAAATATAGATGCATGTTCATTGTTTTAATAATTGGAATATATATAAAAGTATAAATAAGAAAATTTAAAACAGTCATGTCATGGTTCCTGTTTTGGCATATGTCCATTTTTTGCCTATTTATATAAATCACATCTATCAACACTTTAAAAAGTAAGTTTGGAATAATATCACGCATACTGTTTTCCTCACCTTAATATAAGTATTTGCCAATATCGTAAAATATTTGAAAGCATGTTTTTTAATGGCTCTATAATGTTCCTTTGTGTCCCACATACTGTAACATGTTTTTACCAATACCCTGTTGTTGAACACTAGGGCCTTGTGAGATCCTAGTGCATCTCTGATGATTCCTTATGTTACATTTTTACAAGTGCATTCAATGGGCAGAGGCTGTGCACATTTCCAGGGACCACTGGGGTGATTAATTGGCATCTGTTCTTCTCTTTGCAGCAGCCCACTCACCCTGTGTACAATATTGGGCCAGATAAGGTGATCCAGGCCACCATGCACTTTCTGCAAAAGCCAGTTCCAGGCTTCGAGGAGCATCAGGATGAGGCAACAGCAGAGCCTGCCACTGACTAGAAGACATGGTGTCCCGCAGCTCTGTGTTCACCCACCTCCCCAGTCAGACCAAGGTTGATACATTTCGATACATACTGCATTCTGTGCTGCACAAGCCTTGGCCGCTGTGAAGCTTGGTTCTCTGTCCTTTCTTGTTAAACAAAACAAAACTGATGGCTCTGTGTTTAGAGAACACAGTGGTGTGGTTTTTAAAAAATTCTTTCCACTCCTGTCCAACCAAAAATCTTCAGCCACGCGGCATCTGAACCCGCTCTGGCCTGGCCAGGGTTGGTTGGAGAACATGCAGCTCTCCAGTGTGACCGTCGCATCGAAGTGAATGATGTTTATGAGTGTTACGGCATCTGGAGTTGCTGCTGCGATTCCTCTTTGTGCCACCGTTAAGTCACCAGGAAGGTGGCCTCCGTGGGTGGAAATAAGTCTGCTCCATGCCTAGGCAGGGGCTCTGGGTCCCACCAAAATGAATTCTCCAGGAAAAGACATGATGGTACTTCACTTAGAGGTGCCCAAGGCGCTCACCTCCCAGCCTGGTTGCTTGCAAGGGGAAGGAGCTGGGGTGGGAGGAGAAAGGTCTCGGGAGGTGTGAGTCCCTCCCTGGCCACACTGGGCACTGACCACACATCTCCAAGGCCGGGTTGGGCAGGTGCATGGGCAGGATTTGCTTTAGCCCCACTTGTGGTGACTTAGACCCGGAAAGCCAATTATGAGTGGAAAATGAACCTCTAGTTCAACTCTGTGCCAGAGGAAGCAGCCCCAGAGCGCCGCCCCCCCCACCCCCAGGTGCCCCGAAAAGGCCCTCTGAGGACCGCAAGGCAGCACCTTCAGCCTGTGGCCAGTCTGTTTCCATCTGTCTTCCACTGACTCCCAGCCCACCCTCCTCAAAGACGGTGTTGTCTTTTCTCACCCCAATTATTAACACTACTAAGAAGGACTTTCACCTTAATTTCTGACTCAGGATTTATTCACATCCTGCCCACTCCAGGCTCAGAGAAATAAAGCCAAGCACTAGATAAGCTGGGTGCTGCTGAGGCAGTAGCCGCGTAAACCTGGCCGGGGCAGGGCTGAGCGCTGCCTGCTGTGTTCAGCCTGGCAGGGCCTCTGCTGCCCTCACAGAAGAACCCTTTCTCAGTCAGTGGGGTCTTGAGGAGTTGGCTCACTTGTCCACTGCTATGGTCACAGCAAGCTCCAAGTCGCCGGTCTGGCCTTTCCATAAGCAGCCATGGGCTGTGGGCAGATGGGGGCCTGGAGATGCAGCATAAGGCTCTTCTCAAAAACTCTGGCCATCTGCTGCCTCTAATTCCCTAGTGCTTTGGTGTATTGGGCTATGTATTACCTCCTTGAAATAGTAAAAGAATAACCTTTTCTATGATGTCTCTCATTTGTGACTGGTACCAAGAAAATTCCTTCCGAGTGCCCAGCGTTCGGAGTTCTGCAGCTTGCTCGTGGGTCGCCAGGCTCCTCCTATGTGCGACTGCAGGCCGGGCGAGTCGGTAGTTACGAAGAGGTCTGACTTGCCTTCCTTCCTCACATCCCTTCTCCAGTCGAGGACAAGGAGGGGAAAAGCGTGCTGGAGCACTTCCGTTTGTCCCAGCACTCCACACACAGTTTCAGGGTCTGGGAGTCTGTCTCCTCCACCTGGCTACGAGCAGGGACTGCGCTCCAGAGCCCTCACGCAGGCACTCAGCAGCAGGTGGGGTGGGTGACGGGGACGGGTTGGAATCCTGTGTCACCCGGCGTTCCTCGTCTGGCCAGAGACCCTCTCCCAGGGAGAAGCCAAGAAGGCGGGTGCTCTGTGGCCTGCCCCTCCTTGACAGGAGAGGAGAGGGTACCCTCAGAGGTGGAGCATGAGCCAGAGCCACGTCCTGGAATGTAATTCCTGCGCCCATGCTGTTTTTTGCTGGGATAACAAAAGTTCAGGCGACAAAGCAACATATTGAAATGCACCCTTCCCATCGCTACAACAAAAAGCCAGACCCTCTACCACCACTAGCCTCAAGGTATTACGAGATTAATTGCAGTGATAATTGGTGTGGTTAAGAGACAGAAGGGATTGCTTCAGTCTGAACTGGCTTTATACCAAGGAGGGAGGATTTGAGGTGGGCCCCAAAGGGTAGGGGAGTTTACACTGGCATATCCATGAGACTTCTCTCTGCTCCCATTCGGGTCTGGAGGGTTTCCCAACTTAAAGAGCATTCAAAGTGGGTCCTGCAGGTAGATTCTCAGATTATCATGTGGATCCTTAAGTCGGAGGCACTTACATAGCATTCAAGGTAGGTTGCCCCAAATAAATATTCCCCCTATCAATAAAGAAATATAAGCCGGCTACAGATCTCTATATCCAGATGGGCCCCAACGTCCCCCTTGGAACTGTCTTGGACCCACCTTGAATGCTGTGTAAGTTGGGAAGCCTTCCAGACCCTACGGTGAGCAGAAGGGGGACCTCGTGGATAAGCCAGCGTGGACTTGCCTGAGATAACAATACCAGTCAACAGTATTCCTAAACTGCCCTCTGTTCGTGGTGTCATTTCTGAGTTAGAAGCCACTAGTTAGATTCTGGCCACTGTGTTGTGACAATGCAGGAGTGTCCTTGAGGAAGCCACTTCTCAGGAAGACCTCACACAAAAGCAGAGGCCGTAATATTAAATAACAGTTCCACGACGTCCTGCCATGGAGGACTAGCCTTAGATTTTGGTATGTTGCCTCCTGGTGATTTAACTTGGCAGAGAGATGGAGTTTAGAAGCCCCCGGCAGGGTGGTTGCTTACGTGACCCTGGCTATTTCACCGCTATTAACTGTGCTGTGTTTCTGGCAGGAGCTTGATAGCCGGGAACTAAACATGGAGCTTCTTAGTGCACTACATTGTTGGCAGAAGTGGAATCCATTGGCATCAGAAGTCAGAGGTGTACAGATAACAATGCTGACATTCCATTATGAAAGCAAAAGAACTTGTCTCTTCTTTCCACCATGTTTACATTGATCCCACCTCCTTATGGAAGAGGGTCACTGGGCTACATGCAGGAAATAGCCAGTAGCTTCAGCATCCCGAGTCAGAGGAAAGGGTAATGGCTGGGGTGGGAAATGACTGTTCTTAGGCCTGCAGGCTTCCTAGACCCTCTGTGGCCAGGGCTACTAAGATACAGGCACTGCAGAGACCAAATCTTAACAAAGACATAGGATGTCTCGTTCACCGTCTGGGATAAGTTCGGTACAATGAAAGTCTGCTCTCCTAACGCTGATAATAGGGCTTGATGTTAATACAAGGATACGGAGGTCTATGATGGAGGGCTGTTCAGTGTTGCTTTCATTTGGGGACGCAGGTATTCATTTTGGGGAAGTATTTTGCTAATATTTTGTTCTTCCATGATTTGCACCAGGGGGCAGCAAACTTTCTCTGTAAAGGGCCAAACTGCTAAATATTTTAGGCTTTGCAAGCAACTACTCAACTCTGCTTTACCACTGTAGTACAAAACAGCTGCAGACAAAGCATGGCTATGCTCCAATAAAACTTTATGAAAACATGGTGGGCCAGATTTGGTCCATGGGCTGTAGTTTGCCTACCCTGATCTAGACTAAATCCCATCCATATTCATTTAGCATTTTTCTGCATCTTTTCATGGCTGGGATGCTTTCCAGGTACATAATATTAGTGTTAAATGACAAAATGTACTTGGTAAAGTTCGGCCCAAACATTTTTTGTTGTTGTTGGTTTTTTTTTGGGGGGGGGGCGGTACGCGGGCCTCTCACTGTTGTGGTCTCTCCCGCTGCGGAGCACAAGCTCCGGACGCGCAGGCTCAGCGGCCATGGCTCACGGGCCCAGCCGCTCCGCGGCATGTGGGATCTTCCCGGACCGGGGCACGAACCCATGTCCCCTGCATCGGCAGGCGGACTCTCAACCACTGCGCCACCAGGGAAGCCCCCGGCCCAAACATTTTAGCCACCCACATGCACTGCTCAGGGCATTCATTGCCCTTGAACGGGAAGGAGAATTGTATGATTTAAGGAATTGTTGCAACTGACAGAAAACCTGACCCAAACAGGCTTAAAGCAAAGAGGAGATGTGTTGATTCATAAACTGAATCGTCCAGGAAGTAGCTTGGCTTTCTGAGTGGCTTCAGTGGCTTTCTTTCCAGCTTTCTGTATCGGCTCCAGTCTCAGGCTCCCTCCATGTGGTTCTACAATGGCAGTAGCAATAGCTCCAGACCTTACATCCTCAGGGTCAAGTTGAGCAGACAAGAGCAGCTGGCGCTGTCTTCCCAGTGAGTATCATTGCGTTTCACTGCCTCTGATCAAGCCAAGTGCCTTTCTGAGATGCAATCCTGTGGCCAGGAGATTACAGTGCACTGATGGATCAAATGCTTCATCCACGAGTGGGAAATGGGGCTCCATCAGAAGCACATAGTCCAAAAATGGGGAAGGAATGAAGCCCCAGTGCAAATTAGGGTTGTAGTCAAAAGGGGGAGATGGATGCTCGAGAGGCAAAGTCACCACGTTCTCTCCCATGGTGGATTCTAGAAACCTGTAGTGGACACTGTGGCATCCATTCCTCCCCTCCCCAGCTGTGGCAGCCAAAAGGCTTGTGTGGGTGTGTCCCCCCTCCTACCTCCAGGCTGGGCCCTGATTGGCCTAAACCAATCATTTTAATCCATCCCTCGGCTTGAGTAATTTGTTCAGGTTTAATAATAACCAGGCCTAAGCCAATCAGCACGGTCTGTCCTAGCCTCAGTGACTGATTCAGAGCCAAGGATGTGGCCTAAAATAGACCAAAGAAAGAGAAGCCCTGGACATTTGATGACAGGGGAAAAGCAGTTCTCGCCTATTAGAGATGGTGGAATGTGTGGCCTGGGACTCCAACCACCATTTTCCTACCTAGAAGGAAGCCAGTCCACACAGACTCCCTGAGACACCGAGAAACACGGCCAGAACCCTGTCACATGACTCCTGCAGCCTGGATCTGCCTCTGCATTTTTCAGCTGTGTAAGCCAGTCTGAGTTGGATTTACTATTTCTTGCCACCCAAAGCATCCTGATACACAGAAAACTCTATTCCGGATTAGCCCCAGAGCCATGAACTCCTTACCTTCTGCCTGAAGGATGCTGATCGTTCTTGTCACCTCCATCCAAACAACCCCTGAGAGAGAGCCTCCTGGTCACTGTCTCTCCTCATTTGATCCTTGACTCAACCTCATGAGGTGGGTGAGGCAGGTGTGTGTCTGCATTTTACAACTGGAGAAACAGGTCAGAGAGCTTAAGTGACTCACCCAAGGTTTCCTAGCTATCAAGTAGTGGAGTCTGAACCTGAACCCAGATCTGCTGCCTCCAAAGCCCATGTGCTTCCACCACCCCAGGTCTCTGAAATGGGCGGCCTCGGGGGTGGGGAGCAGTAGCTGAACATGCACGAGTTAGCTCCAGCGGTGGATGACCGAGGCCCTGAATGCCTGCTCCCATCTTCCACCAGGACAAGGATGGTGACAGCGAACAGCAGGGGCAGGCTCACCTCACCCTTCTAACCCGCTGCTCACTGTCTGTCAGGTCCCTGGCATAGAGCAACGCCCCCTGCACCAAATGCATGCCACCCTGGTGCAGAGTGTGATGCTGCGTGAGTCACAAGCAAGGCGCCGGTGAGGCAGTCTTCCCGGGAGCTGACCACAGCCAGCCTTCTCCACTCCAGCCCGGCATGCCTAACTGGTTCCTGGACATCCTCTTTCACTTCCTCGCAACAACCTCTTTGCCTCTGCTTTTTACCTGCTGGTGCAGGAGGTTCAGAGGACGGGGCCAGGCGGCTGATGTTCCTCCCTCCTACTTCTCGGGCACATCCAAGAAGAAAGCCAGGCAGGCGGGCAGAGTGCTCATCACCAGCCCAACTTAATGGGAAGCTTTCTCTGCCCCCTGCAGAAACACAGATGTGGAAAAATAACAACAATGACAATAATGCATTTTAAAAAACAAACTTGCACTGAGTTCCCATATACCCCCGAGTCAGTTCCCCCTCTTGTTAGCATCTCATATGATACATTCATCCTAACTACTGGCCAATATTGATATATTAACTAAAGTCCATACTTTGTTCAGAATCCTTAGTTTTTACCTGATGTCCTTTCTCTGCCCCAGGATCCCATCCAAGATACCTCATTACATATAGTCATTATGTCTCCTTAGGCTGCTCTTGGCTGTGACATCCTTAGACTTTCCTTGCTTTGAATGACCTTGACAGTTTTGAGGACTCGTTAAGTATTTTGCAGAATGTCCACCAACTGGGATTTGTGTCAATTTTTTCTGATTAGACTGAGTTTGGGGGGAGGAACACCACAGAGGTCACGTGCCCTCTGATCACATCCTATCAATGGTACATGCTATCAACATGGTTCATCACTAATGCTGTTAACCCTGGCCACCTGGCTGAGGCTTGCCAGGTTTCCCCACCATAAGGTTCCTCTTTCTTCCCCTTCCCCTGCTGTTCCCTTTAGAAGGAAGTCCGTGTGCACAGCCCACACTTAAGGGATGGGGAGTTATGCCCCACACCCTTGAGGGTAGAGTAGCTACATAAATTATTTGGAATTCTTTTGTTTGGGAGGTTTGTCTGTGCTCCATTTATTCAATCATTTATATCAGTATGCACTCATGAATATTTATTTTATACTTCGAGGTGCACGGGCTTCAGTAGTTGTGGCACGTGGGCTCAGTAGTTGTGGTGCATGGGCTTAGTTGCTCCGTGGCATGTGGGATCTCCCCGGACCAGGGCTCAAACCCGTGTCCCCTGCATTGGCAGGCGGATTCTGAACCACTGCGCCACCAGGGAAGTCCCTACATTAGGGTTTAGTATTCTACTCTCACCACCTTTGGTCACATTAAATTCTTTCCATAATAAAATGTATTCCATTTTTGTTCTCTCTTTTTTTTTTTTGCGGTACGCAGGGCTCTCACTGTTGTGGCCTCTCCCATTGTGAAGCACGGACTCCGGACGCACAGGCTCAGCGGCCATGGCTCACGGGCCCAGCCGCTCTGCGGCATGTGGGATCTTCCCGGACCGGGGCACGAACCCGTGTCCCCTGCATCGGCAGGCGGACTCTCAACCACTGCGCCACCAGGGAAGCCCAACATTTTTGTTCTCTTGGATGTGGGACTTCATGTTGCCATATGCTGTACCTGTGATGGCCTGGGCCAATGAGACAAAGCGGGTGACAGGAGCCTGGGACTTCAGCTACCAGAGTCAGAGCAGACTCAGTGGCACAGCTCTCTCAAGGGGAAGGCTGGGTGCACCCTGGGGCTGCAGGGACTCTGCTGCCCAGGCGTGCTGACCAGTGCCTGGCAGGAGCGTGGTGAGTGCCCTGCAGTGGCCCCTCTGTGAGGGGGATGATGACGGGGATGATGACATGGGTACCCTGGAGACCTACACCATGCTCCCAAGGAAGGTGAACGCTTCACTGGGCTCCACCCCTCGAGTCCCTCCCCTCCGTCTCGAGAGCAGTGGCTGCCTTGGGCCTGGATCCCACGGTGGCCAGTCTACGTGGTGGGATGTGAATGGTTAGCCATCCCGTGCAGGGGCGAGGCTCTGGCCCACCTTCCTTTCACCCATAGCCTCCACCCAGCTTCTCTGCCGGCTGCACCGGGAGCCCGGGGCTGGTTCTGCTCAGGTAGGAAGGAGAGCGCAGCAAGAGCTTGAGAAGCAATGACCTGGCCCTGTTCCCTGCCCCTGTTCCCTGCCCCTCCCACCTGCCAGCCCTCTCTCGTCAAGGGCCCCAGCCTCTGAACTCCTCTGGCACTGTAGCCCGGGCATGCACACTTGTGCCACGCGCGTGAATCTGGTCTCCAACTCCTCTAAGCTTCTTGGTGGCAGGGCCTAGGCTTCATTAGGCGCCCTGAATCTCCCCAGTGCCTGGCACAGGGCTGGGCTGAGAATACGTGCCGGTCAAATACCCATGGATTGAACTCATGCAGAGGCAACCTCAGGACTGACCTAACAGTGCTCAGAGATGAACGTACACACACGCTTGTGTCCGTGTGTGGTGCCTGTGACAGGCCAGGCACTGTGCTTGGGGTGCAGTAGCAAGCACAAAGACCACACCTGGCCTCACGGGAGCTCCCAGATGGAAAGGCCTGCCAAACCGTTCACGGCAGCTCTCTGCAAAGGAGTGGGCCCTGGACTCACTACCTGGTCAGGAAACAGTCATTTGAACCAGAGTTCCTGTACCTCAAGTCTCCCACTAGCCTGCTATGGATGTGGCACTCCTCCTCTCAGCTGGCTGGCCTTGCTGTGGCCTTTTGGTCCAAAGCCACTGGCCACTGTCCTTTAGCCCCAGATCTGTCCCTGCCACCTCCGAGCCGTTGATGACTCCATGTATTTCATTTCCTAAGTTGAGATATTTTCAGATGGTAACAGATTACGTCTTGCTGGAATCCCTTCAGAAGCCAAGCAAAGCCTGTTTGTAACCACACCCTTTGGTATTCAACATATATTTACTGCCCCTTTCTTGTGAGGATTTGAACACACTGAAGGATAGGGTTTATTCTCTCCATATTTCAACAAAACTCAAATGTTTGCGTGGCCAGGACCCATGCCGGCGGCTAGACCTAAGAATTGTTAACATGTGAGTCCTTCCAAAGTGCCAGGCTTTCCAACTTATGCCTTCACACCTCACAATGGCACCTTGTGCTACTGCTGTCCTCATGCCTCAGGAAACCACAGCAGTGTCACCCAGAGCCAGTCCAGATAGGTGGGCTCAGAGCCTGTGACCTAAACCACCCAGGCACTGGTTCTGAAGCTTTCGGGCTCCCTGTCCCCCCCTTGACTCTAACGGAGCAAGGACAACACTTACCAGCTGGGTAATGGTGTTTGCTGGGAGAGCCTCCAGTACTCGAGCAGGGGCCTGATGCCATCAGTCCTGCGTACGCTAAGCCTGCTTCTCAAACCCGGTCCGGGAATGATTATTTGGCCAATCGGATTCTCTACCTGAGAAATGAACTAGAAAATATTTTTGTTTATCCCCTTCTCACGGCAAGTGTGGGGATGTATTAATTAAGCCCGTGCCTTAGTAAACCCCAAACTATCGAACCCCACAAGTGAAGGACACTGTCTTTGCCCGTTCATGATTCAGCAGTGCTTCAGAAGGGTCCTAGTTCCCACCGTGGTTTTTCCACTGTGCATCCAAATGTAGAGGCTGGTAAACTCCTTTTCCCTACCTGGGTTTCCTCCTCAGGCTAGAGAAACTGTTTTGAGCAAAGAAAAGCTCTAGTTTCATGTTCCCGGAGGCTGTCCAGAACAGAGCCTGGCAAACAGGCCTGAGAGATAGCCTTGCTCTGGCTGGCTTATAAACCTGCCTGGTGACAGAGGACAGCCAGTGTGTGGCATAAAAATGGGTGCTGCCCCATGATATCACCCTTGCTTAGGGCTTCAAAAACAGGTGGCAGGGCAGCCCTCACTAGTGTTGGAAACCCACGGGGAGAAGGGAAACACCATCAAGGCAGTCCTATTAATAGGACTGTTTAACAAGCCCCTCTCCGCCCCCTTTCCCCGAGTGCAGCCTTAGAGAGCCCGGTCTCAGACCCACCTGGCTAATTCAGCTGTGACTCACTTTCCCCAAGAGCTTCCTTTTGTTCCCTGGGTTACTTTGCTGTTGGGAGTCAAACCTGAGTGCATGAGAACCACCTGGGAGAGCTTGTTAAACAGCCCGACTCTGGCTGGTGGGCCAAGGTATGCTGCAGGTCAGAGCTCGAGCCCAGGAATCCTTTTAACAAGCACCCCCAGGGCATGGCCAAGGATCCACTTTAAGTAACAACACCATGGGGGCTTCTGAACAATTCTGCCAGGCAGACCAAGTGCCCAAAGTTTAGAGATGCCACTGAGTAGCAGAGGGAGGGGATGACACAGTCTCACTCCGGCTGACGACAGATCTAAGGTGCATTCTCCGGTTTTGAACCCTGGAGTGTGTCACTCCAGTTCTGGGGTCCCCTGCCGTCTCTTTATTCACTCTGCCTTGTACAGGGAGGGCACACCTCAGGGGTGGGAAGCATTTGTGAGATACCCAGAAGTCCACCCTCACGCAGTCTGGAGACGGCCGCAGGAGCCGGATTTTTCCGTCTTGCAGATTCAGCCCTGGTCACGTGCTCTACGTAGATGACGACAGTTGGCACCTGAGTGCTCCCTTGGTCCTGAGGTCAAGTGCATTATAAGCATTATTTCCTTTAGTCTTCACAGACACATCATGTGGTTAAAGCTACTATTATCCTCATTTTATAGATGAGGACACTGAGGCTGAGAGAAGTAACTCGCCCGAGATTACCAGCTACTGACAGAGCCAGAATTTTGAACTCAGGCAGCCTGACTTCAGAGCCCAAGCATAATCCACTACGCTCTATTATTAGAAATCGAACGTGGCTCTCTTCAGTCCTAGTTCAGGGCTCTCACCTACTCTAGTCTTGTTTTTTAAACCTTTCCGAGTTGATAGCTCTGTAAGCTGAGGCAGTTCTTTGCTGAAGTGGTAGCTACTCTACAGATGGGATTAGCAGATCAAGAATTTAAAAAACTGGGCCATTAATACCCTTGACCTTGGGGCAACTGTAAAGGAAAGAAAATATCAAGCTCACCTCTGCAAGAGAAAGAGGTGGCTTTTCACAGGACCAAGTAACTCACCAGGGCAGTCCAGAGCGCAGTGCCGAGAACCAGCCACCAAGAATAACCTGAGTGAACCGTGGTCCAACTTCGGTGACATGGAGGACAGACACTGGCTTCCTAGACACGCGAACCAGAAGGAACTCAGCTGTGGCTTTCATCTGTCCCCTTCAGCAAGCACAACCTCCAGCCCGGCTGCTCTTACCTGGTTCTCCTTTCCAGGCAGCTGCTCCCAGTGGCACCGCCTCCTCTCCACCACTTGTCAGTCAGGTGGTTTGGATTTTCCCAGGTGAATCAGCTATCCTGTTGTGGCCTTTTTCTTCCAACGGGTTTACTGAAATTCTGAGAAGCCTAAAACTCAACCCCTTGTCCAGCCAATATCCTGGAGCCAGGGACTGGCTCTCGGGGACGTCCCCTACCCCAGGGCTGGCTCGACTGTTTGCTTCACACTCCATCTCCTGACCAACACGGCCGCAGCTGCAGCTTGGTTCTGATGCCCAGCCTGACCAAGCCAACTGTGTGTAATATGGAATCTACAAATAAGTCCAGATATACAAAGGGATGTAGTAAAGCGCAATGAAAGGGGAGGAAATCATACTAACTTTGAAGGCTTAGGAAATCACCTGACCTCTCATTCCCATTTTTTTCCCCTTATTCGTGTCTCTTTCCATCTTAAAAAGAATGACTTCAATAAATGGGATGCTGCTCTCTCCCAGCATCCTTGTTTTCCTTATGGCGATCATAGTTTTGGGGGTTGGTTTGATCACGTTACAAAATGCCTCTTATAAATAGGATGAAGAATATATATATAACTGAGTCACCTTGCTGTACAGCAGAAATTAACACATCGTAAGTCAATTATACTTCAATAAAATATTTTAAAAAACGCCTCTTATGGAAACATGATCCACCACCACCTGTCAACTCCCATTAACCAAAACGAGATACCATGGATTTGACATCCAATTGATAGAAGCCCCAGCACCACCACTCTAAAGAGTGACAAATCAAAGAACTGATTTGACTTCTCTCCCTCCCTTGGACTAGGAACAGCAGTATTTCCTGTCAGCCAGACAGGAAAACCAAAGCTGAGCTGTATTCTGGCCATAAATCCTTTCTTTCAAGGTCAAATGAGTTCAGGCCGGTGTTGGTCCCTAGCCCAAGTAGAGCTAACTGGATGCTGTTGAAGCCTCCTTGACTTCCAGCCCGTGGCAGCACTGCTGCCTCCTATTACCATGTCGGAACTCTCTAGAAACTGAAAAGTCCTAGAGCATACCAGCCACCCCTGGACTGGACGTTTCGTTACCAGGAGAAACCCAGACTCACAGCTCTGGGCTACCAATTCCCCAAGGGTCATTTATTTAGCAGGAACTGGATCCAGAAACGTTGCCCTGGGTAACCCCATCCCTGTTGGAGCCTTAAAAGCTTCTATCCAATGAGCGCAGTCACCACCACCGGGTTAGCTACCTTCCCCTGCCCAGGCTGCACTGAGCCCTTAGAGCACAAAGGGAACCACTTTGTCTTACGGTTGCTCCCAGCCTGCAGGCTCCTCTCTCAGGCTCCCACACAGGCCCAGCGGCCCTCAGGGGGTGCTTCCCTCTACCAAGATATCTTGGCCTCTGCCGGGGCAAGAAGACACCACCACCAAGAAGGATAAAATAAGTTTTTATTTATAGTCTTATAGTAAAGGGGAAGCCTTAACTTGCAAGACAATTCTTCAGCAGTATGTACAACATACTTTTTATCTCCATGGAATGGAATCAAACACGGACTGAGACTACAGAGTATACACTAGAAATCAGCAAATGCCAGGAACAGAGTAGGAAAAAGACAAAGAAATGAGGCCTAAACACACAAAACCCTTCACTGGGATCTGCGGACCGCAGCCAGAACCAGGGCTGGATCACATAATGGGGACAGGTTCCAGGACAGCTGGAAGGGGAGAGGGACGAGGGTGGGGAGGGGTCTGCACTGGGGTGTGGGTTTAGTATGAGGTGAACCGCTCTTGGTATTTACATAGAAAATCAGTTGGCTCTATTTCTTAGAAATACACACGGAAAGAAAGGAAGATTTGATCATTACTTTATGAATCTGTCGTTTTGCAATACTGACATCATCAGAAATAGGGACAATTCACTCAGATTCAAATTTCAGTAGCAGGAAATAAATATCAAAACATCATCACTGGCCCTCAATACAAAACCTCTACCCCACCCTACCCTCCCTCCTCGTCCCACCCCCTCCCACCCCCTGGTGGCTACCGCCTCACTGCTGCTGTCCCCCAACAAACCACACGAGTGTCACGCGGCCCTCCCTAAGGCTGGCTGAGAGAAGCAGGAGTGAAACAGGCCAAAGACTCTGCGCTGCAAATCTGTCCCCACTTCCTTTTATACCACAAACTTCTTCAAGGATCTCTGGTCTTTCAACAGGAGCGATAAATAGCCTTTTAGGGAAAAAAAAAAAATCCTTAAAAAGAAGGGGGAATAATTCTGATTACTCCAAACTGGTCATCTTCTTAAAGTAGAGCAGTCCACAGATTCACAAAGTCTATCAAACAGAGGTGAGGGTGGCCCGGGAGGAGAGGCCTGGGAGGGGCAGGAGTCCCCGGGGCACATGCGCCCGGCAGGGCTGGAGGAGCTGGTGGGTGGTCAGGACACCATGTGCTCAGAGGTCTGGCCGGCCGTCTGTCCTCCACAGAAAAAGCTGCCAAGTTGGGGTGTTTTGGTTTGAATATTCCTGGTGGGGACAGGGAATCCCTGAAGGGAAACGTTAAAAAAAAATAGTGGAAATGGGGAAGGAGAATGAGAGCTGTTGTCCAAGAGCTTCTACGTAAAAATAAAATTAAAAAAAAAAAAAAAGGAGGAGAAAAAAAAGAGTCTCTTAAATGGTTCTGAGGGTTTTAAAGATGAACTGAAAAGAGGATAAGACGATGGAGGAGACAGACAGTTTTTATTGCTGGCCTGCCCCGTGGAGCTTAGCTGGCCTCCATCCGGAGCTTCTTCCTGCTTTGGGGCTCTTCGGGCTCCGACTCCGAGCTGGAGTCTGAGCCCCCATCGAAGGCAGAGATGGTGCTGCCCTTGGCGTTGGTGTAGAGGCTGTTGTCTGAGGAGGGGTAGTTGGTCTGCAGTTGGGCACTCGACCTCGCCTTCTCCAGTGCACGGACTGAAAGGCAACCAAGCGAGCGGGTTATAGCCTTCTGGAGACTGGGGGAGTAACCGAGTCTCAGGTCAGGGTCCAGCCTGTTCTTCCGAAGGGCTTGCTGGCCCCCGAGGCTCAGGGTGGCTCATAAGTAACTCCCTTCTGGTGGCTGTTCCACCTGCATACTTCATTTCCCTCTGCCTTTCCCAGCCAGAGCTGAGCGCTCAGTGGATGTGGCCAGCCACTCTGCAATGCCACCCAACCCTAAAGAGAAGGCTTGTGATGTCACTGTCCTGCTGTGGAAGCCCAGTACAGAGACAGGAGCACGAGCTCCCTGTGGGACCCAGTGGTGCAGTAACAGCGAAGCTGGCCTGGCAATGCCAGGCTCCACAAGGGTGT
This sequence comes from Grampus griseus, assembly GCF_964374135.1. Taxonomy (NCBI): domain Eukaryota; kingdom Metazoa; phylum Chordata; class Mammalia; order Artiodactyla; family Delphinidae; genus Grampus; species Grampus griseus. The sequence goes on along the minus strand of NC_139018.1, from coordinate 36,560,962 downwards.
GAAGGCCACACATCAACAGGAAAGGATGACAGAAGATGTATCAGCCAAAGAAAAGTTTTGGCTTAGCTCTCATGTACAAGATCCACTTGGAAAGACAAGCTGGACACTTGGAAGCAAGTCACCAATACACACAGAATACCTGGGCTTTCCGACACACGGCCCCTACATGCAGGCTGCTCGGCCCGGTGACCAACCCGCTGCCGCCTCCCGCTGCCCAGCCCTCGTTTCAGCTCATCTTGAGCCTGGAAGGTCAGCCCATTTATTTTAGTTTAGTTTATTTGAGGTGTTCTAACCCAGGTGGTTACTTGCATTTCCTTTTACTTGCATCTTCCATGAGGGAGGAAGAGAAGTGAATTCCCCAGGAACAAAGAACTTGATCAGCTCTCGCTTTCCCCTGTGGTTGTAGGAAAAGGCGGATGTGAGCATTGGAGAACAGCATGGGCCTGGCCCATAGGCTGCCCTGATTGGACTACCGTTGACAACGGGGAGCGCTCACTGTCCCTGAACACCTGGAGTCTCTGTGGCGCTTACACAGCACACTCCAATTCAAGGACCTCACAGCTCTTTTGAGACACCTGATGCCAGGTGTGACCCCTACGACAAGCAGAGCACCTGAGCCCCAAGAAGGGGAGAGAGAGCAGGTCAGAAAAAAGTCTCCAGTGTCTAACCCCTATACTCCACTGTTCCCTCACCGAGGGCTCAGGTCCTTCCTCAGGATGGCTCTACACTCGACTACTCAGGCCCAAGAAGCAGGGCCACAGCTGCTTAGGAGCATACGCTCCGTAACTGGTTCTGACTCAGCAGGCCTGGGTGCGAAGCCCTGACCTGGCTGGAGCACAGCAGGGCCAGATGCCCCACAAGCTCTGCTGCTCACCTTGCTGCTCCAGAAGAGCATTCTGCCGCTTGAGGTCATCAATATCTTGCTGGTGTGTGTGGTTTTTCCTTCGCATATACTGGATATACTCTGTGGCTTTGTCTAGGATTTGGGCCCGGGATGCCTGTTGCAATATGAGAAAAAGCAAAGGGGACAAAATAAAGACCTAGTCCACGCAGTGAAGAAACCATGCCTTTCAGCAAAGACGGCATGAGGGAATGGAAGCAGGAGGGTGAGGGGGCACAAGGCTGAGGAAACGGCGCAAGTGCTATCAGGAATCTTGTTTATACCAGTCAAGGCACCAGCTGCTTTACATAGCTTACCTCACTGGCTCTCTCTGAGAGAGGGAGCTCCACCAGGAACCCAAGGCTCAGAGAAGTTTACTGGTTTATTCAAAATAAAAGAGTGCAGAGCCTGGATTCAAACGCAGGTCCAACTCACTCCTGAACTTGTACCCTGCCCACCCGCTTTGGTTCTTTAGGTTGCTTTCATGTCTTCAGCCAGGCTATTCTGAAAACATTAAAATGCTACTTAACTGAGACCTTAGGCCATTCACTCTCTGCTAGGGCCTGGCTACAGGCAGCTGGTCCAGAAAGACAAGATCAAGATCTCAGCTGGAGGTGGCTCAGGATGGGAATGGGTACAACGCTGTCAGGATGCGAATGGGTACAATGTTGTTCATCAAGGTCCTAGATTTCAGACAAGCTTTCAGACCGTTGTTAACTAGTTCCAACTGAGCCATGCTGCTTTGTCATGATTTCAGCGTAACTGGCTGAAGAGAATTTTGTGAAAGCTGTCAGAGCTTGATGTCAACACAGGAAGGGCATGAGATTGGGCCATTTCAGGAAGCAACCACACCTTTACCATGGCTGTGAGTAGCCTAGGCACTGCCCTGTCAGAGGAACAAGTTAATGAGCTAATAAAATGGATGTCAGGTTACTCGGCCCCTGGAGGTCAAAAGTACCTGGAAGATTCCCTCCAGGTTGCAAACATGGCCAGAGTTACTCATGGCCAGGCAGCCAACCAGCTGAACTGGTGGAATGGTACAAAGCCAAGAGAACTGAAGCTCAAGGCAGGGTAGTCTAGTAGCCGAAGTATGGTGGTGAGGCATCTCAGGCACCTGAACTGCAGTAAAGCTTCTTAAGTGGCAAAGAAAACAGCCGCACTCAGGCGAGCAAAACTAAATCCACCTGTAGTATATTCTGACAATCTCAACTCATGGACTTCAGCAGGGCTGGGTATCAGAGAGGTTTGGAAGGCCTGGGTTTATTCACCAGTTCTCACAAGTACTAGAGTTTCCAGGCTTTCCTCTTAGAGCATCCTTAAGGCAACTTCCTCAAAGGGAAATTGTTCATATTCAACCGTTTTTATCTGGTGCGAATTACATACAAGGCACGGAGCAGACACTGTGGGGAAACAAAATGTATTAGTCGTGGCTTCTTTTGCCCAGAAGCTAACTTACTATCTAGTTGAGGAGATAAATGTATTTATATACAGACAAATCACAGGGCAGTACCAACAAGTGTAACCTGAGTAGTACAGATTAGAAAGGCCATGGGAAAGATGGCTTCTGGCTGGGGTGATCACCTTCTGAGTGCCAAGCATTAGCCTCGGCTCTGCACACACAGGCTCCTATCTGAACCAGTGAACCCTGGGTTAGACTGAGGTGGAATCTGTGGGAAAGGGTTGCTCTGGGCAGGGAGAATAGCACAAGCAAGGGCATGAGGGTGGGGACAGGACCAGGCCTATTTCTTTAGTTGAGTAAGTCAGCTTATGTAGAAAAGAAAGAGAGCACCTACCAACAGGGGCTTGCAACTCTGGCTACAAGGTCGCTTCAGAAGCTGTTTCCCATTTCTGCCAAAGGGGACTTATTAGGGTTAATTACTAGGTGATAAAATGAAAGAAAAAAAAAAAAAGGTGGGCACATATTTAGAAGGGACTAATTAAAATACCCTGCCTCTCTGGATGCTAGAGATGGGATTAAAAACAAGTATTGTAGGATAGGTGGCAGAGTGGGGAGAAGAGTTTAGGAATCCAGGAGACGGGTGCCTCCTAGGTCCTGTCTGTAATGGGCTCTGTGACTGCAGACACAGTACTTCTCTCCGTGGCTACTCCTTATCTGACAAGAAATTCTCTCAGACCCCACCCAGCCTTCCAAATTCTATGCACTCCATCACTGATCTAATTGTTATGCATATTTACATCCCAGTCTCTCTTTATATTTGTCTATTTTTTCAACTGTTGTTCCCAGAAAGCAACATTAACCCTTATTTAACTCCTCATTTGCATCTGGCACAAGGGAAAAAAGCAAAATCTCTGAACAAGAGAGCACTTGCGGACTTCCCTGGTGGCGCTTGCAAATGTTCAGAGATAATTTTTAACAAATGACCACACTGAGTAGCAGCCTGAGCGCTCCCAGTTTCTTCTTCACATATTTATACATGAAACCACGAAGTGAAAAGGGAGAAGCAAGCACAGCACAACAAACCAAAGAGAAAGATGCCATGAGAGATGGAAGTTTTTCCACCTCAAGGCAGTTTTTGGATGAAGATAAAATTCACAGATGCTCAGAAAACAGTGTCTTGGGATCAAGAGGTCTCCACAGAAGGCTAGATTGGAATAAACCCAGCACAAGGCCTCCAGAATGCTTATCAGCACTGCCCTTCCTCCACACAGCCCCTTGCCTAAGTAGAAGCACCTAGGCCACTTGGGGTGTCCCTGACCCTCACTTACTAGTCCAAAAGCATGGTTCATTAACTTTATTTTGCCCCCTCCAGGGTACTCAACAAGAAGTCCCACAAGAAAAAATTTAAAGTACGAAATACAGAATTCCCCCAAATTTACATGTGCATCTAGTCCAGCGAAGAAAAAGCAAAAGGTTGAAGGTAGAAAATGCTAGACTCAACTAAAATCCCCTCTTCCAGTTTTACAAACCATGCAAGATCATGTGACCTGCCACAGGGTTAAGGTGTGGGCAGGCCCTTGCCTTTATGAGTTTATACTGTGAACAGCAGACATGAAGCCAGCAAGAACCCTGGGCTTTACAGTCTGGACTATGGAGTGGCCCTGGGCTTTTGGTTTCTGTTTTCTAAACCGTGCCCAGTTGGCTAAGTCAGCAATCTTCGTGTGAGTGTCCCTGAGCAGATAACACTTGGTAGGTCAACATGTCCACAGATTGACTGTTGCCTTTGGGTACCCAGTAAGGACCTGAATAATTTCTTTCCTGCTAGTTTTTACAATTAGAAGGTACCAATTCTCATTCTGCCTTTCTAAGCAGAAACATATCTCTTTAATGGTTTGGACACAGGATGGCCCATGGCCAAGGGCACTGAAAAGGCATTGGGCCTTCTGGGTAGTAGTTTAACGCACAGCGGCAGTCAGGCTTCTCTTTCCCTCTGGGAGCCACGCAAAAGGACATTGGACCCCTTGCCCAATCGCGTTCCAGAGCCACGGCTGCACAAAGCAATACAAATGATGATGATAATGGCAGCAGCTGAGTACTTACTAAATGCCAGGCACCCTCATACAATATTCTGATGTGTTATTTCCCCTATTTTATAAAGGAGGAAACTGAGGCACAGAGCTGTAACTTGCCTGATATTACATAACCAGTGGGTAACAGTGAGTCAAGATTTGAACCCAGGCCTCCAGAACACCCTATTTTGGGACCACAGAGGAGGCTGTGGAACTAATGAAGATGATCAATGGAATTTGGAGAGTCTGAGCAGGAAGAAAAGGACAATGAAGGAGTCACCCAATTTGTCTATAAGGATGTCAATGAAGAGCCTGGTGAGGGTGATTTCCTTGAAGGAGTGATTTTAGGTAAATCATCTTCACACAGGTAATGGGTGCAGGAGTGAGTTGAAGCTGAAGCAAAGATGAAGACTGGTTTTTAGAATGAGGCTGAAAAAATAAGAAATGGAAAAAAAGTAGCGTGTAATAACAGCAGCATTGAAGGAAGACTGTTTTTCTTTTAAAGGCAGGTGAAACTCAAAGTGATCCCTAGCAGAGAAGAAGCAAATACAGAAGAAAAGCCAGAAGATGCAAGTTAGCTTGAAAGAACTGTCTGAACCTGGGCCTGGGCCCCCCGCACTGCTCTGGCTTCATTACCTAAGAAGGGGAAACCCGAAATGGACAGCGGAGAAGACCCAGCGTGGCAGAGGGACCCAGCGGTTCCTGTGCCACCTCTCCTGCTCGTACGCAGTTGCTGGCCTGTTTGCATCCCTGCCCAGAGCAGCAAGGAGATGGAGGAAAGGGCCACCCCAGCCTCCAGAGGCCCCCACTTGAACAGAACTCTGTTTGGGAACAGAGTGTACTCACCTGGTGTGCTGCAGCAAGAATCAACTACCTATTTCACGAGAGGCCCCAAACCCAAGAGTTTGATTCTAATTAGCACCTAAAGGTCCCAAATGATTCTTGAAGTAGTTAACACTGATATTTAGGATGACATCCAAGGTCATTAAATCCCATTTAAGGTAGTGGTTCTCAAAATTTTTCATATAGGGCAAGAGTCCCACACATTTCCGGAGCTGTAAATCTTTGTTTAGACAAAAATCCAAGTTGTTTAGAAAGCAGGTGGGGAGAGGTGAGGAAGAGAAGAGTCGTACTAGCTTGTTAACATTAGGAACACCGTTGCTCTTCCCTAGGGTCCTAATGCTGACCTGAGAAACAGTCACCTTTGCTGTATTTATCATTTTTTCCTCCTGTCAAAATCAGATCCTACCAGGCTGCCCTGGTTCTGCCAAGAACCAAAACGCCACATCCTGGGGAATGAAAAAAGAACTACTGCCTGACTCACCAGTTGACATGTTTTGTTATTTTAAAGAAAATAAAACCATTATTTTCTGAAACCTGCACAAAATTCTATGCATAGTAAGGTAAAGGGAGGCCTAGGGCAAAGCTGGTGTACATTTTCAGTTGAATAAGCCATGTTCTGGAAACAAATATCAAAGCACAATAAATTCGGGTCTGTATTAAACTAGTTCATTCCAAAATGGAACCACCATCAATGCCAAAAAGGGAGGCTGGAAGGCTGTGGGCTCAGAGCCAGCACAGCCATGTGGCCCCTCAAAGGCTTCTTGTGCCTGGCCCTTCCAAGCCCAAAGGATCATTTTCTTGATTACTAGGGGAAGGCAAAGCTATCATGCCCCATTAAGGGCTTAAAGCTGGGAGCCAGACATTTGTTTAAGGGTCAACACAAATCATGTTTCAAACTTTGTATTCTTTTATCTTGAGCCCTTGGTAGTCTGAAATGAAGGTGTGACATTTCCCCATCAAACTCTGACCACAAGGGACGGGAGCACAGGGTTTCCTCAAAGAAGAAATGCAACTAGTAAATAAACATGCGGAAAAGGATTTAATCTCACAGGCAATAAACAAAATACAAAATTAATTACTACCTTTTGCCTATTAAATTAGTCACCCCCTCCAAAAAAAAAAATTCCAGTGGTGGTAAAATTGGTACTCTCAAAACAATACCAAAAGACTAATCTTTAGAATTTGCTTGAAAAAGAAAGAAAAGAAAGAAGACATGAAAACAATCCTCCTGGAAAGCATTTTGGCAACATACAGCAAAAAATCAGATGTTCTTACCACTAGACCCAGCAATCCAACTTCTGGGAATCTGTTTTATAGAAACAGCCACATGCACCAAGATGTTCATCACTACATTATTTATAAAGTTAAAAGACTGGAGGCAACCTGAATGGTTAAAAGAAACATGCCTAATGGCTAAATATGAACACTCTATCACTTGGGGAAAGGGCACGTTATGTGAAAGCATCAAGCTATAGCCTTTACCCATGTAAAGCATGCGTATGAAGAGACCAGAGGGGATACACAGATTGATAACACCATTATTCTCTTGTCTCCTAGACTCCATCAATAAACACATGGACTTAAGAGCAGCCTTTGCCGGGGGAGGGAAAAAAAAGGGGCGAGCTTTGTTTAACATCCACTTTAAGATGGCACCCAATTTCAGTCATGTTAAAATGGGGTGTGGGATGGGGAGAACCGCACTGTCCAGCACAATAGCCACCAGCCACAGGTGGCTAATAAGTACTGAAATGTGACTAGTCTGTAACGCACTGTGGTATCCTAAATGGGCGGGAAATCCAAAAGGGAGGGGATATATGTATGTGTATGGCTGATTTGTTTTGCTGTGTGGTAGAAGCTAACACAACATTGTGAAGCAACTATACTCCAATAAAAATTAATTAAAAAAAAGAAATGTAACTAGTCTGAATTGAGATGTGCTGTAATTATAAAACACACACTGGATTATCAAAACAGCGCAAGAAAATAATATAAAATATCCCACTAGTAATTTTTACTATACTGATTATATATGGAAGTCATACTTACTTCTGTATATTAGGTTAAATAAACTATATTATTAAAATTAATTTTACCTGCTATTTGTGGCTCACATTAAAATTCCACTGGACAGCACTTGTCTTAGAATCTTAGAATAAAGGAAAGGTTGTAGTTGTGTTAGAGGAATGGAAGTACTGTTTTTCTTCTTCCCATTTTTCCAAAGTTTCTGCAATTTTGTTAGAGGGGAAAGAAAAGAGAAATGCTGGAGGGAAGGCCCAGTAACCAATTCCTCTTCTTTCAAATCTCCAGATGGAAAAGCGGTGGGTTTCCCGACTCTCTAGTCTTCTCTATGGGAGTGAGCCCTCCCCTACTCTGTAGTGCAGAGACTTCCAGAAGGATGGACAAAGCTTCTGCCCTCAAGGAGTGCACCCTTCAGTTAGGTGATAAGAACTGTCACAGAAAGAAGGAAGACACAGGAGAGGCCCCATAAAGGGCCAGCGGGGTGTCAGCGAGAGTGATAATCCAGTGTTCTCAGGGTGCTGAGGCATTTGATACAGCCCTTGAAAATGGGCAGGTGGAGACTGACTGGCAGGGGAGGCCTCATTGGGGAGAAACACAGGAAGGCAGGAAACATGGGGAGCTGGGGAGCCCTTGTAAGTGGGTCTCTTCATTGTGAAACCCCAATGTCATCTGGGTGGTGAAGCTGGAGTTGAGACCTTGGTGGAAGGAAAGAACTAAGATAAACCTGAAGATGACATTCCTGGGGAAACAGAGGAGGGTGTACGCTGCTTCACAATAAGGGAAGGAGCAGAAAAAGCAGGAGGACAAGTTGGGTACCTTATTCAGAGAACATGGAATGCCAGTCCTTACCTTGATGGGCACTGAAAAGCCCTTGGAGGCTTTGGCAGTGCAAAAATACAGTTAAACAAAGAATTCAATGAATCAGTACATTTACAGTTGCTGAGCCTGGAGCTTAAGGGAGACCTGGACAACTATGGACAACAACTTAAGATGTAGAAAATTTAAGAATAAAAGAACTGCCCAAGTTGGAGTCTGGCCAGGTAATAACCCTGTTGAGTAATAAGGTGATATGGGTAGGGCTGTAGTTTACATTTCATTTAAAAGACAACCCCTTTAGCAGCCCAGATATGATGCAGAAACACTGCTGCTGAATGAACTGCCTGCCTTAAAGGGTGTCCACTAGAGTGAGCTCCTCCCAGTGTAACAAGGCCAGGTGGAGAGAGGGCTTCCTTCCTTCAGTCAATAAACACTCGCTCTGCTCCCTACTGTGTGCCAGGCACCAAGGGAAGAAATATGACCAAAGATATTCTCCCTGCCTTCAGTACTTACTACAGTGTAGTATGGAAGACGGGTAGACAGTCATCAAGTAACCACACAAATATGTATACAGTTACACCTGGGATAAGCCCGGGTCACAGTGCTGAGTGAGTTTAACAGGGAGACTGACCTTCAGCAGTAAGAACTACTATGTTCCCTGGTATAAGGGGCTATTTGGTTTCAACATCTACCTGTTAAGGACACTGGGCTTTAATGAAGATGAAACAAATTAGCTCAGTGTTTTAACCTCTTACTTGATGCTCAGCATGTTATCTTATTATTGTTAATTGTTAGGTATAATCCTCTCCCCCAACAAGAGAGCAAGATCCTCAAGAGTAGACACCATGCATTAAACCTCTTAAATCTCTGCGGTGCTCACATATAAAAACGTGAGCACAACCATGTGGGCTGTGGCGGTTTTCGTCAAAGAGCTGAGCAAGCCCACCGTTTCCTCTGGCACTCTCACTCCTCAGCTCCTTTCTGGGAACCTACCACGAGCTGGAGTCTGTGACAGCAGCCGGCAGAGGCAGTGCCTTCATAGTCTCACCTAAAACAAAGGGACTGACTCACTGACTATAAGAACTCTTACTTGCTGACTAGAAGAAACACTTTTCTTCTTTATTTTCATCTTAGGTTATAATCTCTTTTTAACATAACATAGCTCTATCCAGAAAGGAGAAATTCAGAGCACAACTGCCTGAGAGAGCAATTAAGTATGATAAATAGGCATTTAGGAAGAGACCTAGAAGAGGAAAATTTACTATACACCACTGTTCAGCTACATATGGCACTACTGAAACAGAACCTTCTTTCACTAAAGTCAGCCATGCTAAGGAGACACTGTGATTGGATACAGTCACTCCGGTGCAGGTGCTGGGGCTAACTCACCGGGGGTGGGCACAGAATTACAGCCCCACGCAAAGGCAGACTGATGGGCTCGCCACCACGTTTGCCCCCCACATAACAGCGTGAGCTCAGTGCCAGCAAGCCACTGGGCAACACTCCCTAGCACCCAACCAAGGACCCTCAAAACAAGGAATAATTCTGTTCAAGAACACTAATGTCTTCCTTTGAAAAGTGGGACCACAGTCGTTCCTGCCCTTGCTCCCTTACTCTGGTTGACTGGCTGATGGTTCTAACGCCATTCCATCTTTCCTGTGGGCTCCATGTCTAGCTGAAAAACTATGGGAAACAAAAGGCTCAGGCAACAAGAGTTCAAGAGTCTACTTGTGAACAATGTGACCTACGGCAAAACCCAGCTGGACTGCCAACTATAATGATCTATTTCTCAGAACAGCTACGTGGACTCAGACAAATTTATAAACTTTCAGTGACCCTTAACTCTGCACTTTGGTGTTGTCTACATATGCTACTTCAGGGGACAGTATTTTAGTAGCAACCCTAGTATGACATACTGCCAAGATTACTGACTCTATCCAGGGGAAGCTCCCAATATAAAGACAAGATATAAGAATTGAAGCAAGATTTCTTTAAAATATCCTTAAATTGTTTACCCCTACGGTGTGGTAGAAAGATTGAACTTGGCAACCAGCAGTCCTGAGTTCTAGTCCCTGTCCAGCTATAGCCTGATCTTGAGCCTGTTTCCTCATCTCTGATACATGAAGGATGGCAGGAGCCCTAGCAGTAGTAATTGTCCAATTATAATAGTGTAGTACTCACCTCAGAGAACTGGTGTGCAGATTTCATTTTACATTGCAATACAGATATTAGTTAATACTGAATTTTTTACTTAAGCAAAAGGTGACCATTTTATAGTAGAAATATAGGGAACAAAGGATAAATAGAGTTTGAGTCTCACGTTTAAAGGGGTTTTTGTTGTTGTTGTTGTTGTTTTAGTACAAGTACACCCCATTCTTGGTTAGGATCCAATTCAATCAGTATTAGTTTCTCTTTAAAAAACAAAAGGCTTATTAGAACACATAGGACAGATAATCCAAATACTAAGTGAGAAGTCACCTGGAACATAAAGGTGAACAAGTCAAAGGAGACTGGGGGCCTTCGCTTCAAGAAACTGATCTAAGCACCCCCAAAACTCACAGGGCAAAATGATCATTTCATGATTATTTACATAATGTCAGAACCTTAATTACTGCAATCCAAATCAAGAATTACTCAATTCCCTTTGGTTCAAATACCACTTTAAAAAAAACTGCAACATTTAGGGAGAACTAGGAAGTCTGAGGGACCAAAGTATTCTGTTAGACTCACTGCAGCATCTGTGAAACAGTGTTGGCAGGGAAGGAGAATAATGAAGATTGTGGAACTTAGTGGGAAGGGGTTGGGGTTCAACCAGAGCTAACAGCCACTTACTTCCTTTATTCATGCTCAACATGAACATTTGCACTGCAACACACAAAAGCATTCTGAAATCAGAAAGGCACCTGGTTAACTTCCACTGGGGCTTTGATCAGCTAGAAAGAAACCTGGCCCCTCGACCACTCCTTTCCCCTAGTCGTGCTACTTCTCTGACCTCATCTCCTGCTATGGTCCCTTCACTCACTCTGCTCCAGCCACTCTGGCCTCTGTCTCCTTGAAAGGCCCAGGAATGCTCCCAGGTTCCTGCCCCTGGACTATTCCACTCGCCTTCCCTGGCCTGGAATGCTAATCACCAGATAGATGCATGGTTCTTTCCTTCAAGTCTTTGCTCAGATGTTCCCTTGCCAGTGTGTTTTTTTGTCTGCCCTAATGAAAACTGCAACGCTTCCTTCCCTGTTTTTCTCCATAGCACTTATCTGACATACTATATATATATATTTATTAGTTCATTTTCTATCTTTTCCTCACCACACTAAGAGCTTCTGCTTTTGTCTACTTTGTTCACTGCCGTATTCCTAATATCTAGGACAATGACTAGTATGTAGCAGACCCCCAGTAAGTATCTGCTGAATGGAGTAAGTGAACAAACGAATAGGCCACAAAGAATGACAACTGTTTGGTTTGTAAGGTTACCAAATTCAAACTGTCATCTTCCTTGAAGAAAGGAGACAACAGGATTTAGGGTAATGTGATTTTAAGGACTTAAGGAAGAATGTTATGACAATGTAAAATAGACTGGATAAAGAAAAAGGTATAGTTGAGCTCTTAAGACTGACCTCTCCCAAAGTGTTCTTGAACTTAAGAAAGCCTAAGAATCACCTGACTGCAGGTTATAAATACAGATCTCTAGGCCTGCCTCCAGAAAGACAGATTCAGTAGTGATTCTGATGGGGGTGATTCACAGGCCATTTCTTGGGATACGCTGCCCTGGCGCCACTCCTGATTAGATGTGAGACTTAGAAAAAGGTAGCTCTTGTCCATTTACTTCACCAAAGCCATTTTAATTGATACCATGGCATAGGAATAAGCACCTACTGTCAATAGTTCAGACAAACACAAGAGATAATCCTTTGTACATGTGTACTCTGACTAAAAGCGTGAGCCTCTCCCCCCATCATAAAGATTTCCCGTGGTGCTTAACAGTGTTGTACCCAGGAATGTTGTTATTCCAGGTAAGCACGTTGGTCCAAGGTCATTAAGCCAAGTGCACACTAAGTAGGCCTAACCTAGGGCAAATTCTGGTTTTGCAATGCTAGGTATTTACATGGCCTATTTTATGTTTTGCATAAAGGTCAGACCTACCCCATCCTTTATAGCCACACAGCCACACCTTAGATAACATATAAAGCAAGTGGCTTACCAGACTGGCAGTATAAATAAAATGAAACCATAATGGTCCCAAGTTTAATTCCGGATAACCAAACAAAACCAGGACTCCTACCACAGAGCTAAATCTGGAAAGCCATTCAAAGCCCACCTGAAAGCAACAATTTTTCTTAAAACGGTTGCTTTTTTTTTCGGTTGCTTCTTTAACACTGCATTATTGAACCAAAAACCAAAAACACACAGGTCTTCTTCCAAGTTTCCCACTTATACACTGAATAGCTGCAGAGAGCAGCCAGTTATATTGTGTGTCAAGGATGGAACGAACTGTGCAAACACATATTTTCTCCAAATTCCAAGGAGTGACCCTAACCCACAGACTTTTTACTCAAAGCTTCGGACTTTGTTTTGCAAATGTAGAAACAGCTGGTGCCTACCTCTCCAGGGAAAACAGTTTCTGGAAGGCCACCAGTGGGGTAGGGGGATGGTGGAAGAAGAGTAGTTATTTTTTCTTCCATTTCGTATGAACACGTCTCTTTACTCAAGTCCCACATTAAAAATGCTCTTTATATGCCTTTGAAATAATAACTGTTGGACTGGGAGATCACTGGTGTCCAGATTGGTTCACATACCTTCCTGGGAAGTTTCATTTAAAATAAGTACTCACTTCGAACCATATAAAAAGAATTCTCATGGAGGTCCAGAGAATCACTGACCTCTGGAATCCTTAGCATTATCCCAAACGACTATATGCTACTCTCTACATTACACTGTATAGTTATAATTTCTTGAATGAGTAATTTATTATACATAATACTAATTTTAAAAGAGAGCTCCTACTGATGTCTTAACAAGCAGCTCCATTACATCTGACATCGTTTGCTAAGGATGAACTACAGTAGGTAAGGTGTGTGATGACTCTCTGAAGAATCAAAGATTAAGGAAACCATGTCATCCAAATATCGCTGACTCCATTTCTTTCCAGAATGGTGAATGCCCTGCTAAGCCCCACAGTGAGTTCCAAGTTAGTGGTGGCTAAGCTAATCAGCTTTCTCAATAAACTCACCTTCTCTCCTTGGAGTGATGGGACCGAGTCCCGCAAACTGTGAAAGCTGTCTTTGATGTGGTCCCTACGTTTTCGTTCCAGTGCATTATGATGAGCCCGTTTGTCAGCCTGGAAGAATGGGAGAAAGAGCACGTTAGTGATGTCAGTCCTTCTGCTTGGTACAGGTGAGTGGGTACAGCCTGGAAGTATATGCTGTCAGCGCTGTCCCAGGTGACTGGACTGGGAAGGATTTGTCGAGGTGGGCAGTTAGGAGTCTCCAGAATTAGGCTCTGCTAAAGGGGGAGAAAGGGGTGAGCAAGGCTTTCGACAGGAACATCCAAAGTAGCTCGATGCATCCAGTTCATGCATAAGTAAAATAAAAGTTATTCATGGGGACAAAGTGTGGCTCTCCTGCAGCATCAGTTTTCTCCCACAACTTACTTATGTGACACAACAGCCGCCAGTCCATGGCTGGGAGGTGACCAGGGAAAAGCTGCAGTGGGCCCCTTCATAAGATGTGATCACCCCCACTGTAAGAGATTCCCCACGGTGGGTACCCAGAAAAGGAGTTAGGTCAGTGGTGCACTGTTTCTTTCCATGTGAAACCATCACCATGAGTCCGCTCTGGTCTCCAGCTCGCTAAGAGGTACTAGTTTTAAGACCTTCTTGCCAAATCATACAATAGAAACTAAAACCTCTAGAAAACCCAGATGCATGAATCTGCAATCATTATGAAAGAGCTGATATAGACACCAACTGCATTCTGAGCTCCTACTTTTTAAAGTGCATCTAAGGTGATATTCAGCCAAGGGCTTCCCTCACACAGGCTGCCAGAAAGGCGGCTCTCAGAGAGTAAACCTCTGACACTCACATATTCTCAATACACCTCCTCAGGCACCTGTGGCAGTCACTGGCGGTATCTAAATACCCACAGACCAAACTCCTTATCCTGTCCTGCTTAGAATCACAAAGAACAATCAGCTGGAGAGGGACAGGGATGCCAAGTGATCAGTGGCAAAATACACTGGCTTCAGGTGGAAGTGACAGTGCTGGAGAACACTGCAAGAGAGTTTCGGCAGGTCCCCATTAAAGGGGTGGTCCCTCCAATGAAGCACAAACGCTCACTTAACCTAAAGCAAGAACTTCACATCTGCACTCCGGGAATTATGGGAAATACTATACTCTGAGAATTTACCCCCAATACACAAGGTTGCACTGGGCTAACCTAAAGAGGAAATCTGTACAGAGGAAGTTCAGGTAGCTTTAATCTACCCAGACACAGCACCAGGAATTTTAAAAATGAAGCAACAGGAGTAAATAACTTGGCTTAGCACAAGAATGCCTCAAATGAATCTTTATACTAGACAAGATGTTCGGACAAAAGTCTATAGAGACAAGAGTTATAGGAATGAAAGGACTTGAAATTCTAGTATCTAATCCTAAAAGTCTGAGTCATTACAGAGGAAGAGGCTGTGAGCAGCTGTGGTAATTTTAGTCACTTCCTGGTCTCTCGAGCACAACACCTCACCTATAGCTCTGCTGAACTGGAAACATGGTTCCCATCACAGCCATGATTCTCCACGGCATAGCACTCATTTTCAGGGCAGATGCCTGGAACACTTCTAAAGCTCTCCTAATCTTACGCCTGGATTCTCTGTAAAAATGTGTGTCTGCCGAACTCCAGGGATATGTGGAATTTACAGGGAAACTGAGGGAATGATCAGATAACCTGAGGCTAGAGGAAGGTATCATACAGCATTAGAGCAGGAAAAGTGCAGGTTCCTTCTATCAGCAGTATGAAGAGCCTGAAAAAATTAAACATATTTAAGTATCTAGTCCTTTTCTAACTTACCATTCCCTCTAGTCATCTGTTGATACATAGGTAAGTTGGCTGGGTCTTAGACTAAAGACTTAGAGGGCTGAGAGATGGCATTTGGCACCTATCTGTCTCTCCTGTGTTTGCTACACACTCCCCAGGATGGTTTATTTACATGCAAAATAATCGCCCAGCTTTGGTATCCAGCAGCAGCCCAAGATACTCCTGTCTACTAAATCACCCTGATTCCTGGCCCTCCTCCCAGCTTAAGAGCTGTGCACAGAAGCAGTGACACCAGTTACCCACAATCCCTCTTGTTGATACAAATAAAATTCTAATTGTCTGTTTTCTTTCTGGGAGAGCCCTGCAAATCTCAAATGGCTAGAATCAAGTTGGACTTGGTTTCACTCACGCCTGCACTAGAAGGGTGGAGCTAAGTATAATCTAACACCAAAATCATCCCCACAATGCACTACCCCCTTCCCATTCACTGAGCCCTGAAAGGACTCAAATGGACAAGTCTTCGGTTAGAGGATTGTAAGTGAACTTGGCTGTGGACCATCAGCAGAAATCTTGGCTTCTCATCTGGGAAGCCAGCCAAGTTTGAGAAGTTGGCTCAACAAGGAAAGGCAGCAGTCCACTGCCTGGTAGAAAGCCTGGGCTGGGGACTGTTGTTCTCAAAGCAGTGGATGGAATTTCTGTGGTGGTTCCAGGCCCAATTTAACCAGCAGAAGAGCGGAATCTTAGACCATTCCCTGCTGCCATGTCCATCCCCAAGCTGCTACACTTAACCAGAGTCCATTTTGAAGCTCTCAGAGACAATGGCAATGATGCATTTTTCTTCTTCTCCAGCCTCATTTGAAAGAGCAAGTTAAAAACATGCAGAACTAACATGCCTAATTCCAGGCAACTCTGAACTAACTAATACCTCTAGTGGCTTGAAAGACCTTTACACGTATGAAAAACCTTTACACAAGACTGAGAATTCTGTTTGGGAAACATTTCCAAACGTCCAGCCGGATGAATTCCCTTCCCCCGCAACTCATCCAAATGGAGGGCCAGTTGCCAGGCTTATCACTGCTTTGTTAACTATCTTTGCTTGCTGGCAACCCTTTTTGAAAGGGACAAGATTTGAAGACTCCCAGTGTAAGGCACCTGAGATCCTCCCACAAACTCAAAACTAGTTTAAAAAAAAAAAAACAACAGGTGGGGAAGGGCCAAACAATTGCTGTGTCTTGAACAAACAAAGCTCAACTCAGATGAGTCAGCTTTCTCTCAGCTATACTGAGAAAGATGTTTGATAATGAAAACGGGTGATACCAAACAAATTCTAGGAGACAACAGAAACATTCTTGGGCTGAACAGCAGGCCCACAAATACCTCCCCTATACATCCTACAGGAGCAGTGGCTGGATGCTGTCACTCTTTAAGTACGCTGGATTTGCAGTTTCCAGCAGACAACCCTTCCTTCAGGGCATCCTAGGCTAACAGAAATACTAAAGAGCCGTGTGATCTTAAGAGTGGCCCACAGATGCTCAACAGGAACTCCGACACCAAATCGATTCCAGCTTTGACATCTCTGCCAAGGTTTTTATTCAGCCTCTCAGTATTATTTCCACCAAACTTTCCATACTGGCAGCCAGAATAAAAATCTTCACCTACAATTTGTCCATCTCTGACACTAACAAGCACATGTTATCTTAAGTGTTGTTAAATATTGAAGGCAAATGTTATTTTCTTAGCCAAGAAGTTGCTAAACTGGCAGTAGGTCATTCAAGCTAAGGAGGGCTGTTCAAAACTGAAGAAATCTCTTTAAATTATTTCCTTCCAACTTACTGCATAGAGAATACGTCTTCCTTAAAGGCATTACATCAGTCAGCAGCATTATTTCCTGCAAGTTCTAGGTAGGCAAATCACAAGGGGAAATGAATGATCCATTATTCAAGTATGACCAAGGTTCTCCAGAGCAATGCCCTCTCTTGCAGGTCACGTGACACCTAACCCCATCTGTAAGGGGAATCTTCTCAATTCCAATATAGAAAATTCCCACCATATATGGAATTAGAGTTGCCCAGTAAACATTTACTGCCTTTAAGAAATTTAAAGGCTATATTTTAGAAAGAAGATAGTGTTGCTTACGATTACTTAATAAGCTACTCTTCTTAAACACTAACACTGGAAATACACAGGCTCAAAATTCTCATCAGAAAAGATCTATTTACTACTTCTGATGGGAAGCAAATAGGATAAATAAAAACTGAATAGGAGATACAAATTGCAACTTCCCAACACCTCTCCCGTTTGAAGCCGACTGCCTGGTATACATTTTTAAAATCCAATACACACATGTGTTTTCCAGGCTATTCAAAAAAATCACTTGGTGCCTAAAAAAACTTGGGAACGCTATCATCCAAATATGCCATCATACTATACCCATTTTCCTTGATCAACTATTTTACCATTACTGGAATCTTGAAAAAAGACTTTTAAATATAAGAACACCCTTCAACAGGTATTTTTAGGAACCAAACCTGGCATCCACATCACTGTCAACACTCTAAGCAGACACAAAGTACATTTATCATGTAGCACTTCTGCCATGCAACTAATTCCGGGTAAAAGACAGTAGTTTCCTGAGTAAATTCTGATCTCAAAGATGACCAAGCTCATTCCCTTCTGAATACATTGCAATTTCTAAAGAAACAAAGAGCTCTGAGAAGTTAGAAATATTTCATACCAGAAAGGTCCAGAAACAGAATTGTACAAATCTGTTTCTAACCCCCCCAAAGATATACTGTAACTGAAACACATGCAGCTGTCATGAAGGATAAGCTGAAAAAGGTCTTAGGCTTCCGACTAACACACTAACCCTACGTTTCTTGTATACGTTCATTCTTTAAAAAAAAAAAAAAAAATCTCAAGCAGAAATAAAACAAAGATCACCTTGCATGAAATATACCTGCCCCAGAAAACTGTCTTTGAAATGCAACTTTTTCCCTCCAAAAAAATAATAAAAATAAAATAATATCAGTGGGATTCTGAGACATATTGAATTTAATAATATAAATTATTGTTTGGGATTACTTCCTTTAACAAAGCTTACTGGTCACCGGAGAAGTTGTTTTCTGTTCACACTGAGGCAACAGAAAAAAATACTCGTCAAATCAGTTTCACTTTCTGTTACTGTTAGCCTCACTTCCTAACTCTGTTATTGCTGAGTATCCTACATTTCTTATGTAGTAAGGCTGTAGCTGTTGTAGTGACATTATAAAACATGAATGAATACCTTTTTTTATATTAGGACCCACAGGACCGTTTCAAAATAACTTTTTAAAAGTTCTTTTGCAGTTCTAAATATTTGGTTGTTCACAGTCCACACCCTTTTCTGAACGAAGGCAAAGCTTAAGAACAGTTTCCCCAAAATTAAAAAATATATATATTTATCTATACTAAATGTCAGGAAATAAACATAGTCACACAGAAAAAAAAATCCTTTTTACCCTACGTGTTCACAATAATTGCTTGATATGCTATGAAATTTGTCTATTGCTTCTTCTCTCTACGCCATTATGATTATCTTGTAACAGATAATATTTAAATGTCTCAGCAAGTAGATGTGTCAAATTAAAAACAAAGGGTCAGAACCACTCCCTGTGCCCACCCTCCAAAATCAAAGGGAAAAATCCTAAGTACCTTAACAGCGAACTGAAAGCCTCCATACCAGACAATGAGATGAGCACTCTAGGAGAGTGGGGACATTTTCATAATTTAATAAAACGATTTACATCAACAGCCATGTGGACGAGCATTCTGAAAAGCAGAAAGCGCTCAAGAACTGGAAGCCAAAATTTCACAAAGAAAATCCTTATCTCACTGGAAAGCCAATATAATTCCAATTTAAATAATGATTCTTCAAAGCAAGCCTAAACAATCCCTACCCTCCAATCCTGATCAAGCCCTAGGGCAGATTTTACAACCGGAGACTTGGAGGAAAAAAATGTTTTAAATAGACTGTGTTCCAAACATGAAATTCCATGTTTACATTATTAAGGATAATAGTAACTGAAAAAAAGGAATTTAATTTTCAAACGTATGTATAAATATTAAGTATCTGACAATACTTCAAATATTCAAAGTATTGTCTTCAAGGAAATACTTCAAGGAAAAATAAAACAAAACAAATTCCTTTTTAGTGACTAGTACCCAGGGATAATTTTAAAACCCCTGGAACAACTGCATTCTTGGATTTTATGGAAATATCAGCATTCCATAAGTAAAGTTTTTCTAAATGCCTAATTCCTTTGACAACCTTAGAATCTGTGCTCTAATGAAAAGCAGGTACAATTAAGAGGGCTTGCTTTTATCCTGTGATAATGAAATTATTAGACCAGAGGTCTCAAAGTGGCATCTGGCAAATTGTAACAAGCCCCTAATCAACTTGATTGTCTCATACATTATTTTAAAAATCAGAAAAATAACATCAAAGTCTGGATTTGTAATCTTTCTTTTAAAATAGGAAGATAAGACAACACTAAGCCCTCATTCCCACATAACAGCAACCCACTGGACTTTAGTGGCTGCCTTTTCAGAAGAGGCATGTGCTCTCTAGTACCCCAGTCCTCACCTCTGCTCTCTATTCCTGACTATCTCACTGCCTGGGCCCCCTAGAGACATCTAAATTTTGGACCCACACTTCCTACTGCTCCCATCTGTCAAATGTTAGATGCTATGGTTTACTCATTTCTCTTCTCCTCTGATTCTGATTTATTTTGTCTCTATTCCTTTTTCTCCCTCTAATCTATTCATGGAACACCCATAGTACTATCTCAGACTCCAAGGACATGAGATTTGTGTCTATCTTAATCCACAGAACCATCCACTGAGAACATTAATATCCAAACTCTGAGAAATTACTGACAACACGGTATGGTCTCAACCATCACCTCTTAGCAAACCTCTCTCTACAGTGCCACTTTTCTTCAACAGTTCTTTTTGTCTTTATACTGCTCCTTCAACTCAAATAGTCAGACCACAATAAGCAGCTGAATGTGACACGTTCACATTCAACCTTTGGCCCCTCTACATTTCCAATTTCTGCATTAGAATAATACCAGGTTGTGCTAGATTCCATAGGTCTACAGCAGTCACGTGACTTTTGGTTAAAGGTGATTACTGCATGTGCCTTCAACTTCACACAACTATGCAGATATGGTTTAGAACCTACTTGTTCCTAAGTAAAGCTGGCCACTTTTCCCTGAAATAATACTACAATTTACTTCAACATGATGTGTTTCTCATTTCCCACTTCTATAGTGACAGCTAGAGCCCCCAGTGGAAACCTACAGAAGGATTCATTTCATTGCATACAAATTCTCACTCACCTACAGTCACTGAACCTCACCACCTGAGAACCTAGAATTATGAGGTTCGCAAGCCCGCCGCCCCCACCTAGAACCCCAGAACAAGGCCCCACCTCACCTTAGCGATAACAGGAGAGTTTACTACAATATTAAAAGTAACAGAACGATCTCTTTTTCTCTCTGACCCCAAAAAGGACTAGAATTGAACGGAAATGAAAATGAAACGGAGAGTAGGAGACGTACCGCTGATTGAAACCTCGGTTGCTCTTCCTGGAATAAGAGAGAAAAAAAAATAGAAAATATAGAAGTTATTTTTACACTTCACATTCAATAATAAGAAAGAAAATGCCGGCGGCAGAGGAAGCGGCGGGTGGGGAGTCAGCCCTACCCCCCCTCCGCATCCCACGCCCCCATCCCCCCTAGCGGGATCCGGTAGCGGGGCAGGGGGGTCCCGAGCGCCGCCCCTCCTTCCGGCATCCGACCCGGGACACAGGGAGGGGGTCCAGAGCACTGTCTCCTCTCCTCGCACCCAGCTCAGGGCGTCTGGGCACTCCCAAGCCCTCTCCGCCCTCCTTCACCAGCCAGGATCCACCGCGGGTCACGGGAGGAGGGGGTCGCGGGCCGAGGGAGCAGGTCCTAAGCGCGGTGCCCTTCCCCAGGATCCGGACAATGGGATCCCGGGCGCACCCCGTCCCTGTCCCCCGGATCCTGAACTGGATAGGGTGGGAACGGGAGGCCGCAGCACCTTCCTCCACCGGGGGAGGTGGGGGTCCCAGAGGCCGCGTGTCTCCTCCCCACCTCCAGTCCTAGAAGGCCGCTCCGGCCAAGAGCCCGGAGGAGAGCGAGCCGGGAGCGCGACGGAGGCGGTCCCGGCCCAGGGTGAGGAAAGGGAAGGAGGCGGCGGCTGCCCGGCCCCCTACCGCCGTCGCCCTGCTGAGAACCCCGGCCGCTGTCCCCGCCTGACAACCCGCAAGGGAAGGAAGAAGCCCCAGGACTCACGTCGCTCTCCACCTCGATGTCATCGTTATCGCTCATTTCCTACGGCCCAGGGAGCGGCCACTGCAGCGGCGGCGGGGAAGGGGGAGGGGTGGAGGGGAGGGGGAAGTCACCGACAACAACAAGCCGAGTCCCCCCACACACACACTCACTCACTCGCTCTCTCACTCACTCACACACACACACTCACACACACACGCACGCACACACACACACAACACGGGCGAGAACCACCTCCTCACTGCAGCACCGGATCAACGGCGGCACGCACGCCCGGTCGGCCCCCTCCCACGTGACCAGGCTCGTCACGCTGGGGCCGCCGAGACTTGTAGTTCTTGTCCCTTTGACTGACAACCCAGCTAGCTCCAGAAAAACTACAAATCCCATAAGGAACTGTAAACAGTCGTCGCCAGCCCGGCTTGTTGACGGAGCCCAGAGCGCCTGCGTGCCCCGTGGAGGGGGGCGGAGAGAGAAGCGGCGCGGTGCCTGCTGGGAGTCGTAGTCCGTAGACCGCGAGTTGTCAGGAGATTTTCCTCTCGAGGCAGCAGAGGTGGCTGCTGGGAAGACAGGACACGTGGAGGGAGCTGGGGCTCTTGGAGCCGGGCACAGGCTGAGCGCCGGGCGCCGGGCCCAGGGGACAGGGTGGAAGCTCTGGAGGAGTAGCCGCCTGCCTAAATAACGCTGCCTCTCCTTGGTGCGACTGGTTTTACTCTGTCTTCTAGATGTGTGAGTCGCTCTGCCTTGCGCCCTGGGGCGTAACGCCCCTGCTGGGGGGATGCTGCTGCGGCGAACTTGGGGGCGCGGCTCCGGATGCCCACGCGGACCTCTGGGATCTGGCTATGGGGAGGTGTCAATAGTAGGTGTTAAATGGTATTACAGGATAGGCAAGATGACCGGCCTCGCTGAGGGATCACTCCAGCCACGAGAATCGTGTCTTCCATTCATCCGGGAGTGACCATCTTGTTACTCACGTGAGGGTCGTCCATTCACAGACAACCGCCCCTCAACAATCGTTTACGTGGAAATAAAAGCTCCTTCTGAATTTGTTGTAGCCTAAGCAGTTTGAGGAGTGCCCCAGTTCAGAGCACCATAATTAAGAATTGTGAAAAGTATCAAAATGGAAAACTGGTGCAGCTCCCTATCCAGTTAAAATCTTATTTAAGTACTGTGGCACGAGGTGTGATCGTATCCATTTCACTAATATATATTGAACGTCCAACATGTGCCAGCACGGGAATGCCATAATATCTAAGACTGGAACGGACCCTGTCTTCATGAAGCTCACGGTTGTGGAAACAAAAGTGAGACTGCCCTGCTGCCATTTTAAGAGTGTACATCAAGTCCCACAGGAGGAAGAATACTACTAATAATAAGACACTTTCAACCCTAAGACAAAGTATCCGAACTACTTTTTTAAATCTGCTGTCTAGAATGAATGAAATCTTGAGTTTTTCCCATCAGTTACTGATTCCCTAATGAAAACTATTTTATCCCTGACTTTTGAATACAGAAATTTGGGAATATGTCATTTGTGACATATCTTCCCATGTGAGCATACTGTCTGCTGAAGAGATAAATGTAAACATTGGTAATCTTTACATTTTTCCTTTAAATATCTGTGGTATTTCTTATTCAGTGGTCCAGTCCTACTGAAGTCAGCACGTCTTTGCAAGTAAACTTATCTTTTCTAAATGCTTTTGTCTCAGTCTTCCTTTTACACTAAGTGGGGGAGAGAGACATAAGCAAATCATTATAGGAGCTGCTGGGCTAGAAGGGAGACAGGGAAGGTAGTTCTTGAGTGAGTTAATTAGCTGGTACCCAGGGCTAATTCATGATTACAGCAATTACTGAGTGGCAGTTATGTGCAAAGCACTAGAAGGCAACCCAGGCTACAAGTTAAAATCCCTCTGGGGGCTTTTACAAATTCTGATGCCCAGGCCACACCCCAAACCAGTTAAGTCAGAACCTCTGGGGGTGAGAACCAGGTAGCAGTATTTTTTTTTTTAAAGCTCTACAGGTGATTCCAATGTGCAACCAAGATGGAGGACCCCTGCTACAGAGGGTGCCAAGATAAATAAGATAGTCTTCCACTGAACTGTACACTTTACAAGAGTGAATTTTGTGGTTTGTCAATAATTTTAATGCAGCAGTTATATAGAAAATAGGAAACTCTTTGCTCATGTGGAGTATAAAAGCTGGAGTAAATTATGAACACAAATAATTGCAACGAAGACAGAGTGTTAAATTAGCTACACAGGCAGTGAATGACGTAAGAGCTCAGAGGAGGGAGAATTATTTCTAGGTCTGAGGTGAGGAGGGGAGGTGTTGGTGACCAGGTAAATCTTCTTAGACTGTCAGCTCCACGAGGGGAAGGACTGGATCTGCCGAGATTGGGTCAGATTTTGGTCACCATGAGTCCCCAGTTGTTGGACGGAAGACTGGGCAAGTCGGAGAGGTGAGGAGGAAAGGCTTTCCAGGTGGAGAGACAGGTGATTTTAACACATCTTTTCTTAGTAATTGATAAAATATGAAGACCTGTCAATCCAGTTAATGAGCACCCAATGGTAGAGTATGTTCTTTTCAAGCACTCATGGAACATTGACAAAAACTCACCATGCTTTGAGCCATAAAGCAAATATTAACAAATTCAAAGGACTGTGATCTTAGCATGTTCTTGGGCCTAATGCAATTAAAGTAGAAATAATAACTAAAAGATAACTAGAAAACCCTAATAAGTTTTAAGTGACCCAAGTGAAGGGACCTTCATGAGGAAGGCACATATGTAGGACAGAGCTAGACATATGAGTGAAGAAATTTCCTCTAGTTTTCCTTGTTAGTAATTTTCTGATGTGAATAATAATCTAAGACCCTAAGAATTCATTTTTATATCTGTACACTTGAGTGTCTTTGGTAAAGCACTTATCAAGACCGGGGCTTGGCACTGGGCAGCCCAATCTAACCCCTTGCTTCAAGTTTGGTTCAGTGGTATCCACATCACCAGGGAGCTTGCTAGAAATACAGAGCCCACCCCAGACCTACTGAATCAGATCTGCACTGTAACAATATGCTCAGGTGATTCATACACACATTAGAGTTTGAAAAAGCTCTGATGAGGGAGGAGGGGGACAGCAAATTGGGGGGCAGACTACCTCCATTTTCTCCTCAGCTCTTTTACAATTTGGCTTCCACTCTACCACTTGACTAAAATCACTGTTTTTTTTGGCCATGCCAAGTGGCTTGTAGGATCTCAGGTCCCCAACCAGGGATCGAATACAGGCCCCCGGCAGTGAAAGCGCCAAGTCCTAACCACTGGACCGCCAGGGAATTCCCAACTAAAACCACTCTTATCCAGGCTACCAGCTACCTTTTTACTGCTAAATCCAAAGCCCTTACCTCCCTTGACCTGACAGTGGCCTTCTTCACCGTGGACCACGCCTCTTTCTCAAAGGCCAAGAACTCTCCTTTCTCTTACTTCCTTAACTGTTCCTTCTCTGTCTCCTCTGGTTCTTCTTGAACTGTCAGTATTTGAGTTCCAGTGGCTCTGTGGTGGCCCTCACCTTTTCCCCTCCCACCCTCTGCCTGATGGGATCCTCTGCCTCATGAGGCTTTCATGACCATCTCTCTCTGATGGCGACCTCAAGACTTGAACTCTAGATGACTATATTCAGTTTGTTTCCTGACAGGTCTACTTGGATTTGTCCACCGGCAACTCAAAACTTGAGGCTTCTGGATGAGAAAATGTAGGTTTGATTCAGCATTTGGAGTATGATTCATTCATATGAAGTCTAACGTATCTGTATGAGTATATATGTATAGAGAAATGTGTAGAAAAATATTCAGCAAAAATGTTAACAGCATTTGTCTCTGGGAGGTGAAGTTTCCAAAGATTTTTCTTTTTCTTTCCTTTTTAAGTGAGCAGCATCATTCTCACCAAAACAGTAGGGCTATTAAAAGACAACCACAGGGCTTCGCTGGTGGTGCAGTGGTTGGGAGTCCGCCTGCCAATGCAGGGGACACGAGTTCGAGCCCTGGTCCGGAAAGATCCCACATACCGCGGAGCAACTAAGCCCGTGCACCACATCTACCGAGCCTGCGCTCTAGAGCCTGCGAGCCACAACTGCTGAGCCCGCGTGCCACAACTACTGAAGTCCGCGCACCTAGAGCCCGTGCTCCACAACAAGAGAAGCCACCACAATGAGAAGCCCACGCACCGCAATGAAGAGTAGCCCCTGCTCGCCACAACTAGAGAAAGCCGGTGCGCAGCAACGAAGACCCAACGCAGCCAAAAATAAATAAATAAATTTATTAAAAAAAAAAAAGACAACCACTATCTCAGTAAGACCATTATCTTTCTTAAGCAGCAAACTTCTCCAGGCATAATCCTGAGGAAGATGTCCCATCCTTTCCCCATGTCACTTATACTTGCTTTCTCTTTTTCTGAGGGGGGCAGGGGGGATGTAACCACAAAGATACCAGCAGGAACCATCTGGTGTACTCAAATTAGGATCATTTGAGGAGTTTTAAATAACAAAGTTATTTATAAATATGTGGGCAGGGTA
The DNA here is from genome assembly GCF_964374135.1 of Grampus griseus. Taxonomy (NCBI): domain Eukaryota; kingdom Metazoa; phylum Chordata; class Mammalia; order Artiodactyla; family Delphinidae; genus Grampus; species Grampus griseus. The sequence goes on along the minus strand of NC_139018.1, from coordinate 36,534,999 downwards.
TAAAGAAACTACAAGGGATTGCACACTACCATTGGGACTCTGTGCCCGCTCCTCGGCCTGTAGGGGAGAGGGAATGAGTGGTTATTAGAGCTGGGAGGGGGGCTGTATGGAGAGGGCCCTCTGACAGGAGCTCAGACCCAGGGCCCAGGACAATTCGACCTGGAGGGCCAAAAGGAAGATCTCTAGCACAGCAAAGGACCCTTTCCTCCTTTTATCACATTTTCAGAGAGGGCTGGGAACTTCCAATCCTTCTTCTTTTCTCTACCCTGCAGCCAGATTGATCTAGCAGGAATAATATATCTTCACTCTCTTGATTAAACCTTACTATCCCTCTCAGTGCCCTCAGGATAAAGCCTAGACTCCATAGTTTGGCACATAAGGCCCTTCATGATCTGGCTCCTTTGCTAGCTTCATCTTTCAGCTGCTGATCTCTCACCCTCTATACTCCAGCCATACGGAAATTCTTGCCTTTCCCCCAAAGGACCATGTTTTCTTTTGCCTCCAGGAATTTCCACATTCTGGCACCTCCCCCAAACTACTCTCTCTTACTTCCCTTTTATTTTCAGCCTTTGGGGCTTAACCATCACCTCCTCTGGGAAGTCCTCCTGGATTCTCCAAAGCTGGGTTAGTGGGAATGGGGTGAGCCATGGGCAATCAGTTTCTCCTCTTGTTCTCCAGGCTGATGAGTCACTCCTCCTCCATGGGGTAATAAAGGAGGGAGCACAGAACCGGAGTATTCCTACTATATTTTTTTCTCTCTGAAGAGTAGACTGTTCAGTGCCTTGAACTTTCAGCCTGCAGAACTGTAAGCAATAGATTTCTGTGGTTATAAATCATCCAGTCTTGTGGTATTTTGTTATAGCAGCACAAATCAACTAAGACGATCACCATCTGTTTTTATTTGGTGTTTATTTGCTTATTTATGGACAATCACCCCACTGGACTGTAAGCTCTGTGAGGTCAGGAACCATGCCCATTTTGCTCCTAATCATATCCCTGGCACGCAGCACGGTAGCTAGCACGTGGTGGGTACACAATAAACAGTGTGGGACTGAACCTTGCAATTGTTTATTTCCATGCCATCATACTTTATAGACTGCATAGATAAATGTTAATTCATTCTTAGAAGTACCTGGAGAAAAAACACGAAGAGGGTTTTACCTTTGCCAGAGAGCTGAGTAGCACTTCCCTACCTGACCTGAACACCCAGGGTTGATAGAAAATGATGAGGCTATTTGTTTAGGTTTTGCTCCACACATTGTGCTTGGCAGGGCAGTCCCTGCTAATAATGCCTGGCTCTGAATTCCTCTCAAAATGTGTTTCAACAATTCTGAGGATTTAGGGGTCAGCGTGGAGAGGAGGAGATTATGTCAAGGGCCAATCTGTGTTTAGCCATGCCTTACTTGTAGTCCTTGAACTAATTTGACTCCTTTGTCAGAAAACGAAAGGCATCTGTTCACAGCTTTCTTAAGAAAGGGCCAGCAGAGGATGTTTTGTTTGATAGGGTTAGTTTCCTTATAGACATTGGAAGTTTGTTGATGGAATTTGTTCCACTGATCACTTTGGCTACTGTTAGTGATATACAATAGTTTATATTAGGTAGGAGAAATTTTAATATAATAGAATAATAGGTAGGAGAAATTTTAATATAATGGAATAATATTTCTCATATGTTTGATCATATGATCAAAGCTCAATTTAAAAAGGGTAAACAAGCAAAAATCACAGATCTTCAATGGAGGTTTTTGAGGTTGAATGGGACAATAGCTTTTATTTAAAATAATAATTCAATCAGAGTCTTCATTGTGAGGCTCTCCAAAAGCAAAATGCATTCCTCAAGGCAGTTTGGAAGTCACTGCTAAGTGTGACAGATTCTGCAGCTTTGATCTGTCTTCTTGCTTACCATGCCAAGAATATTTTGCCTACCAACCCCAAGTTCCATATGTATGCCCCAGGGCACGTGGTTTCTTCAAAGAAGTGTCCTTTGTCTCCTCCCTGTGACAAAACTGGGGACCTTGGAAGGAATACGGCTTTCTGAAGCTTTGTGGAATTCAGATACCCACCACTAAACATTTAATTAACAAATTAATTGATTAATTCTTAGTGTTATTTAAACATATGGCTCAAAACATTAGACATTTATGGGAAAGGAAAGATGGGAGAGAGAAATGACTGCAGGGGCTATAATCTTGGAGCACCTCACAATCAGAGTGGATGTAGCTCTAAGTAAGGGGGCTTGTCCTGATTCTACTGGAGCTCCACGTCCCTCTACAAGCCTCACCTTCCCAGAGCAAACAGGAGAGAACCCGCCCTAGGTGATGGAGCTATGCAGATAAAATATTATGCATGTGCCAGTATTTCCTTTTTTTTTTTAAGAATTGAGGTATAACTTACATAAAGTAAAATTCACCCTTTTAAGCATGCATTTCTGACAGTCATGCAGCCTAGTACCACAATCAAGCTGTAGAACAGTTCTACCACCCTCTAAAATTCTCCTGTGCTGCTTTCTATCTAGTCAACCTCTCCCACCGCCCCCAGTCCCTGAAAACCGTGGCTGACCTATTTTCTATAGCCATAATTTTACCTGTCCTAGAATATCACAGAAACGGCATCATACAGTATATAGCCTTTTGGGTCTAGCTTCTTTCACTTTGCATTTGGGATTCATCCAAGTTGTTGCATATGTCACCAGTCCATTCTTGTTATTGCCAGGTAGTATTCCATTGATGGATATACTAGTTTGTTTATCCATTCACCAGCTGAGGGACATGTGGGTTGTTTCCAATTTTTGACAATTATGAGTAGAGCTGCTATAAACATTTGCATACAGGTTTTTGTGTGAAGATAAGTTTTCATTTCTCTTGGATAAGTACCTAAGAGTGGGATTGCTGGGTCGTATGGTAAGTTAATGTTTAACTTTATAAGAGACTGCCAGGCTGTTTTTCAAAGTGGCGGGTACTATTTTGCATCCCCACCAGCAGTATATGAGTATGTATGACAATATTTTGAAAAATAAAAATTTCTACGCATCACATAAAAGCAGGTAGAGAGTAACTTTCCCAGGATTGTGAAGGGCAGCTCAGAGACAGCTCTAAATTTGTGTGCTAAACTAGCGAACAGAGGCCACAGGAATCAGCTGAGAATGTTTACTGAGTATTTGGAGCAATGCTGCAAAGGAGAGTGTTTATTTAGAATCACAGTTAATACTGGCAGACATTTGTTGAGAAATGTCTTTCTGTGCCCTGGGCATTGGGCTTCCTGCTTTACATGCCTCTTCACAAAGACTGTTGTTATTTTCCCACCTTACAGGTGAGGGCACGCGGCCCAGAGAGGGTAATGACATACCAATTGCAACCCAGCTCATAATAGACCTGACAGGAAATAAAATCCAAGTGTGCTGGATTCCAGACACTGTACCCTTATAACTGCTCCCCTATGCTAGCCTCTTAGCTACTAACAATTACTACTAGTTATTAATGCTCCTCAGATTGTACCTTCTGCTTTTCTTTGCACACAGAAACCAGGCCAGAACATGGGCAGATATAAAGTTTTCTGCCAGGTAGCCCTGAACTTTTCTGCTGCTGCTCCTTCAGCCCAAACCTACAGGTCTTCCCTGCCAGGCTCAGCTCTCAACTCTCAGCCTTACTGGCTTCCTCTGAATCATGCTGTAAGTCGCACATCATGTCTTTGGCGATTTGGAGAATATTCTAGGAAGAAAGCCTCTTGCCATTGAGTGTGGGGAAGTCCAATGGAATGACGTTTCTCTTTCAGTTTGAGAAGGTCAGGCTGAGAGTCTGCTGCCAAGCAAAGATCAGGTTCTTCCTGTCTAGCTCTTGCTTTGATGTGAGTCATTCCCACCAACACACGGAAGCACAAGGAGGCAGAGTTTTTAGGGGGATCTTCTTGTGCTCCAAATGTTGGGTGCCTCAGAGTACCTTAGAATCTTAAATCCTCAGATCCCATACAGCCGTGATTCAGAGCTGACAGGGACCCCGTCACATTCGGACCCCCTTGGACCCATGAATTAAATTGCTACCAGAATTCTGACTCTACCACTTACTGGCTGTGTGACCTTGGGCAACGTGATTAACCTCTCTGTGCCTAAGTTTCTCTGCCAGAAAATAGGGAAGTGATACTTACACACAGGGTGTTTTAAGGACTGAGTGAACAATGATTCGAATACAGTGCCAGGCAAATTGCAAGTGCTTAATAAATGATAGCTTAATATTAATACAACCCAGAGACTCTGAGTGACACTTCTAATACCAAGGTATCTCAGAGCACAGTTAGAGTTAGGCAGCCTGGTGTCGCAAGCAGGATGCTTGACTGGGACACAGGAGAAATTTGAGGTTAGGAACAGATTGGCAAATTAATTAGTTTTGTGACCTTGAACAGTCATTTAACCTCCCCTCTCACTTTTCTTCAGTAATTACCTCTGAGAACCATACCTTATGGTAATCACTCTGACCTTTTAAAGTAAAAAAAAATAAAAAGAACCATCTGACCAGTCCTCTCTTTCAGATTGTCACATCCTCGTTTATTCTACTCAGTAACAGTTTCAGAAGGAAGGATCCTGGTGTCTAGAAAAACTTTGTGTGTTTTCCCAGAAAGAGACATTTCTTAATAATAATAATGATAATAATAATAATGGTAGCACAGTACTGTGCATTTTTGCTGTGCCAGGTGTTGTGCTAAGTCCTGCATCATCACAGCCCATTGAAGATGAAGAAATTGAAGTTGAGCAAGGTCAAGTGACTTGCCCAACATCACTTAGCTGGTAGATGGCCGAATCAGGATCTGAACGCAAGCCTCTCTGATGCCGAAATGCGTGATTTTAACCACAGCACTGCTGCCTTGGCTGGGAACATAATAGAGAACTTTAGAATGGGAGGGAACTTTGGAAATGACCTAACCATATGATCCCAAACCACTCCTTTTAATCGAACTCAGCGTAGTTGTTGCCACCTCTACCAAGTTGCATAAGCTTCCTGGCCGCTCCAATTGGTAGCGTAGTGAGTTGGAGAACCCCGGCTTGCAAATTCCTTATGTGGGGACCCTTCTGTGATCAGCACAGTCTGAAGTTGCCACACACTTGACTGAGACGGGAGGTCAAGGGTGTCAGGGCAATGAAAGGCAGCAGACGGAGATGCTCAGGCTGTGACGTAGACAGTTATGTGTCTAGAGCACTCGGGTGCTCTCTTTTAGGGCAAATAGGGAAAACGCTGCTGAAGCTGTCCTTTCCAAAATCTAACCGTCTCTTCCAACTGCCAACACCGAAACCCAAGCCTCTGGCATTTCCCTCTGGGTTTGAGGGATGGCAGCTCCTGGCACAGCCTTTCTGCAGGCTGAAGTCAGCACAGCCACCTTGCCCCCTTCCTTCCCATCAGTGCCAGTGGCTTGTTTGACCTTGAACAAGTCTCTCAAGGATCAGTTGACTTGTTTAAGCTGTAAGCATGTTGATTCAAATAAATAAATAATTAGGAACGACGATGTTCTGTGTTCATAGGAAAACTTTCTTGCGGGGCCACACTCCCCCCTCCCCCCACCCCTGCAGCGCAATTACAGGCCAAGTGCTGTGGCCATTCAAGAAGTACGAGAGGAAATTTGCTTTGAAATAGGAGGAGAAACTGACCTGGCTGGTTTGGTAATAGGTCCAAGGAACACAGTGTCCTCTGGAGGCTGACAGCTGCTGGTATAAGTTTGTTCCTCTTGATGGTCAGGACGACCCTCTCTGGCCAGTTGACTAATGGCAAGAGGAAATGGTCCACAAACGTTATGGAAAGCCTACTGCATCCTGGACAGCGAGGTATGCTGAGGTGGGAGATGAGAGAGATTTTTACGTACTGATAAACAACAATGAAAAGTGACATGCATGAAGCAGGTTCCAAAACAAGGCATAACATGGCATCACATTTCCGTATTTTTAAAAATGTAAGTGAGTATGCATAAAAGTATTTGAAAGAATATACACAAACTCTTAATAGAAGCACGATGGAATAAGGCAGAGAGGGGATTTTCATTTTTTATTATGTATTCTTTGATATTATTTGAATCTTTCTAAAGAGAATGCATTGTTTCCCTCCTCCAATATTCTTTGGTATTTATTACAATATCATTGTTTAAAGTCAGGTTTATTGAAGTGAAATTTACATATCATTATATAGTAATTATACATATACGATAGTAAGATCACTCTTTTTAAAAGTGTATGGCTAGATGAGTTTTGAAAAATGTACACAGTCATGTAAGCATCACCACAATCAAAATATAGACCATTTCCACCACCCCCAGAGAGTCTCTTCTGTCCTTTGGCAGCCAATCTCCTGCCCTTACTCCCAGACCAAGTGACCACTGCTCTGATTTCTATCGGTACCGTTTAGCCTTTTCTAGAATCTGAATAAATAGAATCATACAGTAAACACCTAGTTTTTTATGCCTGGCTTCTTTCATACAGCATAATGCTTTTGAGATTCATCCATGTTGTTGCTTGTAGTAGTTTATTCCATCTCATTGCTGAGTAGTATTCCACTGTACTATAGTTTGCCCATTTGCCAATGTGGCTTGTTTACTGCTTTTGGCAATTATAAATAAAGCTGCTATATACATTTTTGTATAGTCATCGTGTAGACATAAGTTTTCTTTTGGGTAAATACCTAGGAGTGAGATTGTTGGGTCGTAAGTTAAGTATGTGATTAATTTTTTTTTTTTTTTTTTTTGCGGTACGCGGGCCTCTCACTGTTGTGGCCTCTCCCGTTGCGGAGCACAGGCTCTGGATGCGCAGGCCCAGCGGCCACGGCTCACGGGCCCAGCCGCTCCTCGGCATGTGGGATCTTCCCGGACCAGGGCACGAACCCGTGTCCCCTGCATCGACAGGTGGACTCTCAACCACTGCGCCACCAGGGAAGCCCATGTGATTGATTTTTATAAGAAACTGCCAGACTGTTTTCCAAAGTGGCTGTACCATTTTACATTCCCGCCATGCATATCCCAGCTGCTCCACATCTTCTTCAGCCTTTTAGATATGGGCAGCTTTGGATCTGAGTCATTCTAATAGGTGGGTAGTGTTATCTCATTATGGTTTTAATTTGCATTTCTCTAATGACTAATAATACTGAACTAATAATATTTCATGCACTTATTGGCCATCCGTATATTATTTTTGGTGATGTGTTTTTTGTCCACTTAAAAATTTGAGTTTTCTTTCTAATATTGAACTGTAAGAGTTCTTAACATATTCTGGATATAAATTCTTTATCAGAGGTGTGTTTTTGCAAATATTTTCTCGCAGTCTGTGACTCATCTTTTCATTTTCTGAACAGTGTCTTTTGAACAGTAAAACATTTTCATTTTGATGAAATGTAACTTATTTTTTTAATGTAGTTTTTCCTTTTTGTGTCATATTTAGGAAACCTTTGCCTAAGCCAAGGTAACAAAGATTTTTTCCACATCTTCTTTTAGAACTTTATAGTTCTAGCTCTTACATTTAGGTCTATGATTCATTTCGAGTTAATTTTTTAACAGCTTGAGATAAAATGCACATGCTACACATTCAATCTATTTAAAGTGTACAAGTCCGTGGTTTTTAGTATATTTAAAATTGTGCAATCATCACCACCATCTAATTTTAAACATTTTAATCAAACTGAAAAGAAACCTCATACCTACCAGTAGTGACTTCATATTTACCCTCCCATCCCTTCAGCTCTAGGCAACCACTAATCTACTTTCTGTCTCTACAGATTTGCCTACTGAGTTAATTTTTATATATGATAAGTGTAAGGTTCATTTTTCATTTAAAGTTCATTTTTTGTACATGTATGTCCAACTGTTACAGCATCACTATTTGTTGACAAGACTATCTTTTCTCCACTGAACTACTCTGTCAGCTTTGTCCATAATCAATTGACTTACATGTGTGAGTCTATTTCTGAACTCTTTATTCTTTTCCATTGATCTACATGCTATCCAGATGTCAAAATCACCCTGTCTTGATTACACAATAGATCCATAAAAAAATTGAAATATGGTAACGTGAGTCCTCCAACTTTGTTCTTCTTTTTCAAAATACTTTTGACTATCTTGTGTCCTTTGCATTTCTATAAGTCTCAGAATCAGCTTGTCAGCTTCTAAAAAAAAAACCCTGCTGGAATTTTAATAAGGATTGCTTGAACCTTCAGGTTAATTTAAGGAGAACTGACATTTTAACATTTGAGTCTTCTGATTCACGAACATGGCATATCTCTCCATTAATTTATGTCTTCTTTAATTTTTCTCAGCAATATTTTACAGTTTTTAGCATTAAATCTTGCATATGTTTTATTAGATTTATTCCTAAGAATTTCATGTTTTTTATGCTAATGTGAATGTTATTTTTAAAATTTCAATTTGTAATTGTTTACTGTTAGTATGTTGAGATATGAATTTTGTGTAGGGACCTTGTATTCTGTGACTTTACTAAACTCACTCATTAGTTCTCTTTGCTGTTTTATGGATTCTTTGGGATTTTCTACATAGATGATAGTATTTTTATTTTTTCCCAAACGTATGCCTTTTATTTCTTGCCTTATTGAACCGGCAATGAGCACCAGTTCAGTGTTGTATAGAAGGAGTGAGAAGAAACATCTTGCCATGTTCCCAATTACAGGGGGAAGATATTCAGTTTTTCACCATTAAGTATAATGTTCTTTATCAGTTTGAAAGTTCTCTTCTGTTCCTAGTTACCTGAGTGTTTTTGTCATGAAAAGATGTTGGATTTTGGCAAATGTTTTTTGCCTTTTTTTTTTTTTTGCATCTATTGAGATGATCACATAGTTTTTCTTTTTAGTTTGCTGATAAGGGGAATTACAATGTTGATTTCTTTAAAAGTTGAACCAACTTTGCACTCCAGGGATCAACTCTACTTGGTCATGATGTATTATGCTTTTTATATATTGCTGGATTTGATTTGCTAATATTTTGTTAAGAATTGTCACATTTAGCTTCATAAGGATATTGGTCCAATATTGGTTCTATTTTCTTGGTGAGTTTGTGTAAAATTGGTACTATTTCTTATTTTCTTCCTTATTTTTTAGTTTGAATACTTCTATATTATTTAAATTTCTTCTAAAGAGAATATAATACATTTGACCATTGAACACGTGGGTGTGAACTGCCTTGGTCCATTTACATGCAAATATTTTTCAATAGTAAATACTACAGTATTACATAGTCCGTGGCTGGTTGACGCCACAGAAGTGGAGGAACTATGGCTACAGAGGGCCAGCTATAAGTTATACATGGATTCACATCCGAGTTGTTCAAGCATCAACTGTACTTAAAAAAATTTCTATATTGAAATAATTTTATACTTATAGAAGATAGTACAAGAATAATACAGAAGGTTCCCACATACCTTTCACCCAGATTCCCCAATGTTAATATTTTACATAGTCACAGTACAATGATCAAAATTAGGATATTAACATGGATATAAAGTTACTAATGAATCTATAGATCTTATTCAAATTTCATCGCTTGCCAAATAATGGCCTTTATCTGGTCCAGGATTCCACACTGCATTTTGTTGTCATGTCCCCTCAATCTCTATTCTAAAAAAATTTTCCTCAGTCTTTATCTTCAATGATATTTGCATTAATTTTTTAATTGAAAAATAATCAGGGACATGTTTTCTTTATCTCCCTCCTTCCTTCTGAATAATTTTGGCCTATTAGGTTGGGCCAAAACAAAGTATGGACGAATGGAGAGTGGGTAGTGGTAGTTTCAGTGGCCTGTCACAGGTATAGGGACCCAAATGGAGTGAGGCATCATCTATGAATAGGGGGTAGTGATTGCCCAACAGGGTTGTCAGGATCTGAGTTGAGCGAGAAGGGCCTCTATGCCAGCGTATGGGAGAAAGGGGGCCAGGTGAGGTGATGAGGGCATCTGTGAAGGGTTGTGATGGCAACAGAAGATTGGTTATATACAGGGGTCTTGATCAAATAAATGTATCAAGAATAATGAAGGACGGGCTTCCCTGGTGGCGCAGTGGTTGAGAGTCCGCCTGCCGATGCAAGGGACACGGGTTCGTGCCCCGGTCCGGGAAGATCCTACGTGCCGCGGAGCGGATAGGCACGTGAGCCATGGCCGCTGAGCCTGCGCTCCACAACGGGAGAGGCCCACAACAGTGAGAGGCTCACATACTGCAAAAAAAAAAAAAAAAGAATAATGAAGCACAGGTGTCGCCATATCAGACAGAGAAGTTATGATATATCTATATCTATATAGATATATAGATATAGAAATATAGGTCTCCTTGGCTCTATACTCTGAGAAATTCAGGAAGGAACAACGCTGTAACAGCAATGAACATACCAGTACCCAGGTCTCGTCTTCTAAATAACATTCTCCACTAAAAGAACTCTTTAAAGAAATGGCTAATTTCAGGGCTGGGGCAAGGAAAGTACAAGAGGAGCCTAGAATCCTTTTTGTGTCAGAAATTAAGGAAGATCTAGAAGAAGAATGGAGCTATGTCAAAAGAACAGAGAAACCAGTTTGAGGGACCCCAACTTCCCAAATCTGGGATAATTTGAGTGTCAAGGTAAATAACAATAGTTACAGATTATAACCCACTTAATAAAATGAGAATCGATGAGTCTATACTGAAATAAATGAATAATAAATGGAGAGAGGAGAAAGCTTTTTTATTTTTAACCATGAAATGCTAACTAATGAATATGAAATAAAGATAGAATTAGAAAGTCACTTTGGCAACCAAAATAATAAAAATTCAGCCAAAAAGCATGAAGCGGGGACTTCCCTGGTGGTCCAGTGGTTAGAACTCCTCATTTCCAATGCAGGCGGCAGGGGTTCAATCCCTGGTAGGGGAACTAGGATCCCACATACTGCGTGGCGTGGCCAAAACATTAAAAAAAAAAGCATGAAGGGATGTTTAAGTAATGGATGAAAGTCGAATGAGGAATGGATATTTACATAACTTCAAAGTACCTCCCAACAAATATTTGATGATTACAAAAAAAAAAGTGTAACTATGGTGGGAAAGATGGGCAGATACCACCTAATCAAGTGATCAAGGTTAACATCACAAGCAATGGGACAAATCAACATCGAGCACCTCTTGATAGAATGTGATGAGAAGCACACAGCATCTTTTCTGTGATATTCCTGACAAAAGTTCATAAACTAAATTTAATCATGAGGAAACAACAGACAAACCCCAAAAAAGGAATGTCTTGAAAACAACTGCCCTATAATCTTGAAATGTTTCAAGGCCACTGAAGACCAGGAATGATTGGGGAACTATTTCAGACTGAAGCGGGTTGAAGACACATGACAATAAAATGCTATGCATGATCCTGGATTGAATCCTTTTGCTATAAAGGGTGATATTGGAACTATTAGTGAAACTTGAGTGGAACATGAGGATTCAATAACAGTAATGTGTTGATGTTGGTTCCTGATTTTGATGGTGAGATTACTGTAAAGAGAAATAATCAGAGAAAAGAAACAACTATTTATCTATCTACCCAAGACCTGCTACTTCTCTGGTATTCTCTATCTTAATTGGTGTTGCCACCATCTATCCAGAAATACAAGCTTGTAATAAGGGAGTCATCCTTGGCATCTTTCTTATAACCTAAAAGTCCATTTGGAACAACCTAAGTATCTACTGATAGACTAATAATATTTTGAAACATCTATGCCTTGGAATATTATATTGTTATTCAGAGGAATGAAGTACATCTGTGCAACATAAAAATAAAAGGAGAAAGTTGTGAAATAGAATAGATCCCCAATCTTGTCAATTTTTATACCTGCAAAGACCAAGTGTGGTGAAGGATATATTCCAAAATGTTAAAAATATTATCTCTTTGGGATGAAATTATGAATTTTCTTCTTTACTGTTTGGATTTTTTTAGGGTGATGCATTTAAAAAAACACAATAGGGACTTCCCTGGTGGCGAAGTGGTTAAGGATCCGCCTGCCAATGCAGGGGACATGGGTTCGAGCCCTGGTCCGGGCCACAGCTACTGAAGTCCGCATGCCTAGAGCCTGTGCTCCACAACAAGAGAAGCCTCCACAATGAGAAGCCCGCGCACCACAACGAAGAGTAGCCCCTGCTTGCCGCAACTAGAGAAAGCCTGCGTGCAGCAACGAAGACCCAATGTAGCCAAAAATAAAAATAAATTAAATTAAAAATTTAAAAAAATTAAGAAAAATTTAAAAACACAATAAAGATATTTTACTTTTGAAGAATCATTTAATATAAGTGATATGGTAGAGATTTAAAAAGGAGATAGAAGCTATTCACCTTCAAGGAACTTCAAATCTAATAGAACAATGTAAAAATTATGTATATGGTACAGAATACTTATAATAACAAGAGGAAACACAAATTTACAGGCAAACTGCAGCTATAAAAAAGAAGAGGACATAAGAAAGAAGAAAGACTGGACTTCCTTGGTAGTCCAGTGGTTAAGAATCCGCCTTCCAATGCAGGGGACACAGGTTCCATCCCTGGTTGGGGAACTAAGATCCCACATACTGCAGGGCAACTAAGCCCACGCACCACAACAAGAGGGAAGCCTGCGCACCACAACCAAAGAAGCCCATGCGCCGCAACGAAGACCCAGCACAGCCAAACTAAACTAAACTAAACTAAACTAAAATGAAATAAAATTTAAAAAAAAAGGTAAGAAGGAAGACTGATACTGGCAGACTTGGACAGACTGAACAAATGGGGCACAACTGGGAAGGTCTTGGCTATGTGATGATTTTGAAGAAAAGAGGCTCATGGGAGGCAGAGGGAAGGCTGTTTCTGAGAATGGGGAAGTCGGCACCTGGTTCAGAGATTTGAGCCAGGGTGAGGGGCTAGAGGGAGAGGCTTAGCTGGCATGAGAGGCAGTTTTCTTCCTGAGTTTTTGTCTTTCCTTTAACTTCTCTCATTTTTGATTCCTCCTTCCCTACTGTTCAGGGCCCTAGGGGTAAAACGTACCACCTATTCACTCCAAGGAAAGCATGGACAATACTCCCTTAATAGAGTTGAAAGAGTTAATGGGAACAAAAGTTATTTTATGAAAAACCAAGGGAATATATAAAGAAAATAATGTCTGATAGTACAACGTAAAAACAATTAAGCCACCTATGTCTGGTTTTTTATTCTAAAAAACTCTGTGAAAATATCTAAGACCTGTACCTAGCCCTAAGTTTCTCTGCTCTTGAAATAATTTCACGCTAACTCTTCAAGGCCTAGCATAACTTTGCAGGCACCTGGTCTGTTTTCCTATCCTCCCAGTTCCTCCGCCTGCCTCTTAGTCACGTGTTCTCTGGGTGCCATCTTGTTTCCTAGTGCAGGGAAGCTGGTCCAACACATACATCTTGCTCCACGCAGGGACAAACACCAGCTCCGTTAAAATTCAACCTGCTGGAATCTCCAGAAGCCTCTCATGTTCTCCTAGTACAAGTTAGTATCCCGGCACACCTAGGTCACAGCTGAGCTTTCAGGCAATACGGATGGACATCTTTAAGCCCTTCCTACTGAAGTCTTTGGCTCTACCTACTTTAGAAACATTGATGATTCACTCAAATGAGTCCCTACACACAAGGAAGGGTCTTGTAAAATCTGCCTATTATAGTTTCACAACCTGATAATAACCACATAGTAAACATACCATTCATAGAGTGTGAATTAGTACATTTACAGCACGAGGAATGTCATTCTCATTTACTAAGACAGGTGGTAAAATCTTGCCTGGAGGGCACATGTTGGGGAGGCTTGGGAGTAGCTTTGCAAGCAGGTAGAAGCCGGAGATCCTCTTTCCAGCTATTCTCTCAACTAGGTGGTTTACAGATTAAAAAAACAATTAAGTGAATTCCACCTCAATAAATTATTTTAAAAAATTGTGTCTGTATCCAACTCAACATAGGGATAGCTATAAAACCCACCTCAAAATATAAGTAGATTAAATTCCTTTGGTTAAAGTAATTCTGTTTATAATAGTTTCAGGGGAAAGTTCATTTTGTACTGGGCTTATTGGAGAGTGGTTTTTGTAAAGATTTTTCTAAGACAAGGGTCTACAACTGGTGTAACCTCAGCTCATGATAAGTTTTTGAGCTTCTGTTATGCAAGACCCTTGGGAAATACCTTATGGGGCCTGAGACCTTCTAACACCACCAAGAAATGATTTTATGTCTTTGTGGGAGGCATATGAGATGAATAGACTTTATTTACTTCACAAACTCTTTTACTTACTAAGTGCTTAGTATTGCATGAGTAGTAACTCGTGTTAGCCTTCTAACAGCCCTCTGAGGCAAGACTATCATTAGTCCAGTAAAAACGAGGCCCAGAGCGGTTGAGCGATATACCTCAAATCTCACTGCTATTAAGTGGCAGAGTCAGGATTTGAACCCATCAGTACAGTCAGGCTTCAGAGTCGATGTTCTTTACACATCGTGTTGTGGCGCTTATCTACTGGGATTAAGCAGTGGAACTCCAAGATCTGAACACCCTTTCCAGAAGATAGGCTGACAGTTGCAATAAAGGAAGACAACAAAAAACGTATACACATTTCCTGTTAAAATAGGTCTTTGTGGGCTTCCCTGGTGGCGCAGTGGTTGGGAGTCCGCCTGCCGATGCAGGGGACACGGGTGCATGCTCCGGTCTGGGAAGATCCCACGTGCCGCGGAGCGGCTGGGCCCGTGAGCCATGGCCGCTGAGCCTGCGCGTCCGGAGCCTGTGCTCCGCAGTGGGAGAGGCCACAACAGTGAGAATAGGAATGCACATCCTCTCAGGTCCCGATGTGTTCCCCCGTGACAGGATAGTGCCATGGGAGGACTATTTCTGCTCTGAGGAAAGTGGTAAACAAGAGGCAGACCGTCTTCCCTCATCGACAGATGCCCCACTACGGGTATGGGCTGCCCCCTCTGTCCTCTACCCCAAGTCCCAGTGAGCTGCCCAGTTTGGGGGCCAGGGGTCATTCAGATAATGGAAGAATCCTACCCTCAGGCAGAGGATAGGGAACACTGTGGATATTGCTTGGGGCTGCATTTAATAGGAAATGAAGGGAAAGTAAAATTATTTTGGTCAGTCTTAGTCTTTAAGGCTCTATAATTACCTTATTGCTATAAATGGAAATGGAAGTACCATCTGGACCAGATGGAAAAGTAGTGTCTAATTTTGCCAGTCCTTAAGAAAGCCACGCTGAACGTATCAGCTGACACTTAGAAAAGTCTTTATTATGACGTGGTATACTCATGCGCACAGTCTGTCTGAACACACTTCAGATACTATTCAGAACGTTTAGAGTCATCATTTTTGCCCTCCCATTACATCTTACTATGGAAATAACATGTATGTATTAAATATGATTATTGATAATGCCTTTGTCATAAAGGTTTTTCTATGGCTCCACAATTATCTTCACCTGTTCTCCTCGCTACTGAGCAGAGGAGTTTTTAGAGCAGGTGAGTTGAGTTTTATTTGAGAGATTGAAGTAGAGCTTTAAAGGCATTTGATGAAGACACAGGTATCAAAAGAAGAAAAGAATGAGCTCTGAAAAGTCTGACTACTGCACTAAAATAGGATCAAGTGCATGGTTAGGGATACCCAGTTCCTTTAATTTCCACTTACGTGGTCGACCACACAAACTGTCCCATAAGCAGCAGAAGTCCCATGCTCTCCTGCCATCAGCAGAGATGGCTGAAGTAGCAGCTCCTCATTGCTTCTGACCCACACCCTCAGTTTCTTGGGAAAACATATGTTCAGAAGGGGCTTCCTATTAGGGGCAAAGGGTTGTATCGGCCCCTTTTGAGGGCAACCAGCAAAAAGGAAAGATCTTCTCAGTAAACGTGGATGAGAAGGTAAAATGGGAGTCAAATCACCACATTGTGGAATGACACGTGACCCCCTTCATAATCCAGAGACGCTGGCATCTTCCTGGGTCTGTCTTTTAAGAGATGTCACTGCAGAGGTGGGTGAGACTTTGATAGATCCCTACAGCCTTTTTCAGGTTTTAGTTTAAACCACTCTTTCCTTTTCCCAGATTCCTTGACAACACCAAGCCCCCAGTAGCCATTAAAGGCCACATCCATGTCCCAGTAGTGCCTGCCTGACAAGATCCCACAGTGCCCAGCACACAGAGGAAGGAGAACCTCTCCAGGTTGGAAGGCACAGATAGCTTTTTCTGTGTTTATTCTTCTCACGTCACCTACTGCTTGGAGGTAAGCACTGGCACTTTCTGGGCCCAGGATCACATTGTCTGGGGAGAGGCGACCAGAGGCAGTGCTGGGTGGGTGGCTTAGGGCAGGGATGGGGTCAGTTTGGGAGAGCAGCCTTGAGTCCAAAGAAGGCTGTGCCTGGGGCGGTGCCCTCCACATCTCTGCCAGGGAAGGGGCGCCTGCCTGCCCCAGGCTTGGGCGAGCTCACCAGCCATTAGAGGACCGCGTACCTGCAGCAGGCCTTACTTTTCCTCTCTCAAGACAGGGAAAACCTGGGGGACCCATGTGTGGCCCAGTTCAGCACGTGCCTCAGAACCACCTGCCGCGCCTGGTGAGGAGGGCGGGGCAGACAAGGTGCCAAAGGTATAGAGTTAAAGAGGCGCTTGCTCTTAGGGTCGGGCAAGTACTCCCTTCCCTGGGCTCTGGCCCTTCTCCCAGCACTGGGCTGAGCGGTCAGGAGCCAGCCTTTCTTAGGCTTAAGCTTCACTGCCATCCTGAGGCCGCTGGCCAAGCTCAGCCTATCAGCTCTCCCAGACCCACTGCTCATCACTCACCCCTCACTTCTCCCTCCTCCGGGGGACTGACTCCTCTCTCTCCACGTGCATGTCAATAACCGTACCCAGGTGTTTTCCTTAAGTGTGTTGAAACACTTTAGGATGACAAGGAATGTGATAAGGGTTCCTGCTGGGCACCTTCTCTGCACACTCAGGGCAGCTGACCGCTGACAAACCTGTCTCAGTCTCCAGGGTTTGCCAGGCATATTATCCCTTCCATAAGTAACACGGGCTGGTGCCCATTCAGATGCCTCACTGGACTTGTTATTCTGAGCAATTTACCTCCCATCTCCTCCAGGGCTGTCGACAGGTTCTTTAGGGACAGAAAAAGGAAAATGCTTTGAGCTCCCAGCCAACAGGTGCTTTCCACATGTATCTTCTCTTCACACTAAGAAAAAGCCAGGGCTGCTTTCCAGCTGCAGGGAGAAGCCTGCCTCCCTCCTCTGTTCCTAGACTAACAGTGACCGCCCCAGGGGGAAGCAGGACTTTTCATCACCTTTTAGCTCCTGTGGGATATCACTGAGTTGTTCACCCTTCCTGGAGAAAGGTTTGGTTCTCTTGCCCAGTTCAGTTAACTTGGAGACTAATGGTTTAGCTTTAATGTTTTCACCTCTAGGAATCAACACAGACTTTTTTGCAAAACAAGGATGAGTTGATTTACTTCTTAGGTATAAGCAGGAGGGGAACTGCACATTCTGCTCCCCAGAAGTGGCATCTGGAGGAGAAGGATGCAACCTAGGAACAAGACCTCCCCTGACATTTGCAAGGCCTGGGGGGAAAGGACAAATGGAGGCCCACACACCACATGTCTACATCTTCAAAAGTTATAGATCAAGCCAGGGAACTGCTTAATAAAATAAGTTGTATCCTCCTACTTTGACATGTATACTTTCATAATAACCTAGAAGGTCAAGTTCAAATTGAGAATTCTTGGACTTCTGCCCACGGACATGGCAGTCCAAGGAGTGCCTGCCCAGCCATTCCCACCCACCTTCTCTTCCCGTTGTGGCTTTGCTCTTTACCGAGAGGGGCCTGTGCACACACATGTGGACACACCAGTCTGCATGTCTGAGCTCCATCCATATGTTGCCCTTGGCCACCCTTGGGTTTTGGGAGCGTTAACCAGAGAAGGACACAATGCAGTCCCTGGAAGTAAGCTCAGGACTGTTTGGGCAGGAAATTTGGGGACTGTTGTCTAGAAGATGGGGCTGGGGCTTCGTTGTGTGTGTGTATGTGAAAATATCACTTTGGTCCTGAGGGAGGGCAGCTCCCAGTGGAGGGCCAGAGAGGGAACTGCTATTACTGCTATTCTGTAAAGAAAACAAAGAGGGATCAGGTACTCCCCAAATGCCGGCCCAAGTCCTGAATGAGACTCCATGACTTTTCCTAGATAATCCACAGCTTCCTTAACAAAGTGGACCAGCATTCATCGTGCGCTGTTGTTTCATAGGCTGTTTTATGACTGGAAAGAACCTGCTTATTGTGAATCTCTCTTGTGGGATTTACAGAGGTGGTGTCTGTTCTATTTTCCTGACTCTTCCACACATTTATTTAGCTTCATTTATTACTTGGCAAGAACATTTTGTATTCTAAACCTTAATCATATAAGAAAGAAATATTGTCCAACAGACACAGCTGTCAGTGTACTTATTACGGTTTTATTCATTTAACAGGTGGGGTTTCTCCCCCTTGGTAGTTCTCCAGCTTTTAAAATACATTTTCTCTGTGAAGCCCTAGAAATGGCTCATAAAATTGGTGTGTTTGAGTTTGTGGGCTTCCAAGGGTGCAAAATGCTTTCTTCAAGGAATAAACTCAAGTTTGCTATTGCTCCAGAGTTTTACAAACTATCTTCTTTGCAAGGGAGGGACAAAAGTACATTCTAATTTTTGTTTTTCTCAATTGCTGACTCCTAGGTTGGTCCCTGATTTCCCTATCCGTCTTTGACCTCAGGGAGTTTTGGGGCCCTTCCAAACTCTCTCCTGGTACTTTTTTGTTGTGTGTGTACGTAAAATCTACATAATGCATAATTTACCATTTTGAACATTTTACAGTGTACAGTTTGGTGGCCTTCACTACCTTCACAATGTTGTGTAACCACCACCACTATTTCCAGAACTTTTTATCACCCAAACAGAAACTCTGTACCCATTAAGCAATAACTTCCCATCTCCTGGAATTTTGATCCTTAGCTTGTGTAGTGTTTATGCTCCTTAGAGCCAGGGAATCTGACTTGAAATATTTGCTCTGCCCCTCACTAGCTCTGGGATGTTTAACAACTTGCCTGATCTCTTTAAGTCTTGGTTACTCATCTGCAAAATGGAGCTAATTAGGGCTTCCCTGGTGGCGCAGTGGTTGGGAGTCCGCCTGCCGATGCAGGGGACATGGGTTCGTGCCCCGGTCCGGGAAGATCCCACGTGCCGCGGAGTGGCTGGGCCCGTGAGCCATGGCCGCTGAGCCTGCGTGTCCAGAGCCTGTGCTCCGCAGCAGGAGAGGCCACAACAGTGAGAGGCCCACGTACTGCAAAAAAAAAAAAAAAAAAAAGGAGCTAATTAGAATCAGAATAACAGCCTTCACAGAGTTGTTATGTGCACATAGTACCACACGTAAAGGAACATCATCACCCCTCAAGAAGCATGTTGACTTCTCCTTGTTGTCAGGGCCTCATTGCATCAGATGAGGATTCTCTGCTATTATCCCTCAAATCCCTAGATCCTCACTGCCACCTGGGCTAGACCTGGCTCCCTCTCTACCCCTGAGGCAGGGCTAGGAGGGGATAAGGGCATTTCTTAATCTTCCCAATAATGACTAACATTCGTCAAGTGACATTTGTCAAAAAGAGGAAACTTAACACAGAGACAGGTGCTAAGGAACGTCAAGAAGGTCTCCCAGCTTGTAGGTGAAAGACAGGATTTGAATGCAGTCTGGCTTCAGGGCCCATGTTCTCAACCACTGGACTCTAAGGCCTTGATGTGCTTCTAAGCATCTGGTGACGATGGTGGCAGAAGCAGAACTTGGAGAGGGAATTTCAAACTCACCCAGCAAGTCAGTGGCACAGCTAAGAAGACAGTCTGTATCTTCTGACTCGCCACCTGATGCACCAGCCACTGGCTCTGGCTGTGCTGCAGGGGTAAATATTCTAAGAGTGTTATGTCAAAAGTAAGCAGGGAATCAGGTAATCAACTTCCCCTTCCTTAGAATGAGGCCTGAGTCTTTAGGGAGCTTTTAGACATGAACAATGGCTTTCCTCCTGGAGTATTGCTTTGATGGCTTCCCTCATATATCTTCCAAACCGTATGGCTGGAGTTGCCTAAGGATGAATGTCACCAGCCACCTACCCACCCACTGCCACCATCCTGATGGTCAGTCCTCCAATACATCCCATCTTTAAAACTTTATTGACCAAGCTTGGGTAGTTGAGGAGTAACTTCTCATTTAAGACATTGTTTATATTTTCATGTTTGTTTCTTAAAATGGTTTTGTTGAAGTCTCTCAGTTGGGACAGAAGACTTTTTCCCTTATCCTCTAGGAACTGATAGAGTTTCTCAAGCTCACAGGTGACTTTCTGTCATTCAATTTCTGTTTCTAAATTAGATAGAGACAAGTGGTCACATGAACACTGAAGTAATCACATGCATTCTTTCCTTTTCATCATTTCCCACAGATGCTGCTCTATAATTTCTTCTTTGTTTGATTCTATTCCCATCACATACCCACTGTAAAGGAATTTAAAAAGGGAGACAAAACACGAATATATTTAGAACTTTAAAGTGTATATCACGCAATGGAATTTCAAACTGAGTTTTTGCAACTCCAAGGCTACCTTCAGTGATCTTAAGTGATAATCTTAATAGCTTCTCAGAAAATTAATTTTGATTCACCTTAGTTCAAAAATAGATGCGCCCATGTATTTCTAAGGGAGAATGGGACATGTCATGAAGTCAAGAACATGTGTCTGTGGGTGTAATTATGAAAAGACTGGGAATGAGTAAGTTATTCTGTAAAGCATGTGGGTGTCTGCTTTGTGGTTCAGTTCCTTGGCTCTGGAGTTGGGCTCTAGGGAAGTATATGTATCTTAAAATGTGAAAATGGAAAGAGTTCAAGGAACATGACTGGTTCTACTGCATCCAGACTCTATCCTTGACAAGTATCAGAGTGACTGCAGAATGGAGAATGAAGAGGGAATACAAAAGACAGAGGGCAGGTGCTTCGGAGAGCTAACCTGCTTGGATCAGGAGGGCGTGTGCTGAGAGGTAATTAGTAGATAATTAGATAATTAGCAGCAGACATGAGATAATTATTTATCACCAAGAGCTGACGTATTGGGAGCAGAACCATTTGAACCACAAGTGGTAATAACACTTTTTAAAAATAGCCCAAATATAAAACGCTCAATTAGAAAAACTTCAGAATCAGTAACCGTTAAGGTAGAGAAACGGTACTCAACTTGTGTTTACAAGTAACTTTTTTTCTTGGGCTTCTTCTAAGTCAAGAATTGGCAAACTACTGCCTGCTGGCCAAGAACCACCCACACCACCTGTTTATGTTTGGCCATTGAGCTAAGAATGGTTTTTACATTTTTTAATGGTTGAAAAAAATCAAAACAGTATTTTGTAACATGTGAAAATGATAGGAAGTTCAAAGCTCAGTGTCCATAAATAAAGTTTTATTGGCACACAGCCACGCTCAGTAATGTATTGTGTGTGGTTGCAGAGGTCAGTAGTTGCACAGAGACTAAACGGCCCTCAGAGCTTAAAATATTTATTAGTGGGCCATGTTCAGAAAAAAGTTTGCCAGCTCTCAGGCAGTTCTTGCAAAGTGGGCAGTTAGTAGCTCTTCCCCAAGAAATGAGTTCCATTGATAAATAAATTGGGAAATGCTATTTTAAATAAAATCAAACCAGTTTCTTTTTTTTTCTGCTGCAACGCTGGGCATGTGGAAACTTATTTCCCAGACCAGGGATTCAGCCAGCGCCCCCTACAGTGGAAGTGTGGAGTCTTAACCACTGGACCACCAGGGAAGTCCCCAAACCAGTTTCTTTAATAAAGTAATGCCACAAGGACATCTACAACAACAACAACAAAATAGTTGGGAGGAGGGAAGCAGAGTATTTGGTGTTTCCCAAATACTTATTGTCCCTGGAATTCTTTTCTTTTTCTTTTTCAAATGGGCTCTTCTGTGGGACTAATGATCCAGGGAATATGACTTGGTAAATATTGATGAAAAGAAAATGGTGATTTATACACACACAATCGAGGAAAAAATCCTGCTAATTAAAAACTGATGGTAGGGCTTCCCTGGTGGCATAGTGGTTAAGAATCTGCTTGCCAATGCAGGAGACACGGGTTTGAGCCCTGCTCTGGGAAGATCCCACATGCCGTGGAGCAACGAAGCCAGTGTGCCACAACTACTGAAGCCCCAGCGCCTAGAGCCCGTGCCCTGCAACAAGAGAAGACACTGCAATGAGAAGCCTGCTGCACTGCAAGGAAGAGTAGCCCCTGCTCACGGTAAATAAAGCCCGCAGCAGCAACAAAGACCCAATGCAGCCAAAAAACCCCCCAAAAAACTGATGGTAGAATTTCTCTCAGAGGGAAACCTGTTTTTTGTTTCACAAAACATTTTCTAGGTTATTTGGTCATGAAAAGTTAGGTTTCAGGAATTGGATCTGGTAGGTGGAAAATGGAAACAAAGAGTGTTAAATAACTCTGCACAGCACAGTGAGGACAACTTGGGGTTTGGGGCCGGGCACGGAGGAGGGATTGAGAGGTGAACAGGAAAAGACGGAGATGAGCAGGCTCCATGGGAGTCAAGAAGAATCAAAGAAACGTGGTGAGGAATGTTGACGGTCAGAAACGCACTGAACGACAGCCGGGACCGACTGTAGAGTTTGTGGAGCCCGTTGCAAAATGAAAACGTTCAAAATGCAGCAAAAGTTTACGTTAGAGGTACTAAAATATAAAGCCTTTTTTCTTTCAACTGCAGTCTCTCTCTGTCTCGCTGGTTTTAATTTGCTATTTAACCCGTGTTCCCTCATGCATAGGGGACTCCACAAGTGCAGATCCTTGTGGGCGCCCGGATTCAGCTGCGACTCGGCGCATGCGCATGCCGCCCACCATCTGTAAGCTCCCCGCTCCGGACCCGGCCTGGGCCAGGAAGTCAGACCAAACTTCTCCAGTTCCCACGTGCCCACCATCCCACCCCGCCGTGGACATGTGAGAGGCTGGGTGTAGGTCACAGGGTGAGGGTGGGAAGGGGGGCCTGGGGCACCATGCAGAGGTGGGAGGTAGTTGCAGGGGATGGGGATTGGAGTAGGGGGTGCAGCTGAGAACCTGCCCCAGGAAGGCAAGGAGTTGGCGGGAGGACTGCGAGTGAGTCCCAGACGCATGCTCTGTTGATCAATCAGACTTCACTTACAAGAGCACAAATTCAGAGATAAAATTTCAAGAATTTGGAAAGATTTTCAAAGACAAGTGACCACAAAGCATGAAACCCTAAGTGCAGGCCCCTCTGAGCACCGGTGCTTGTGGGACGGCATGAGTTGCACACGTGTGAAGCCAGGTCTGGTGCTGCGTAATCACGTCTACTTTCTGAAAAGAAATTACTCCACACCCTTGGTAAAAAGTGTTGGGTCATCAGTTGCCTTGGCAAATTAAATGCAAAAAGGACCGATTTCCTTCTTTGGGTCCATGCCAGCAAAGGGAACAAAACAGTAGTAAGGAGGCAGGGCTAGAAGGAGATTCAGATTTCAGCATAAACAAGAAATTGGACCAGAGGTGGCCATGAGAACACAGTCCCAACTCGGAGCATGCGGACATTTTTGGTTTCCAACCATGCAAGTGACCAGAGCCAGCTGGAAGGCTTGGAAACAGACAGATGGCCCACACTTGGGCTTCCCATAGTATGACTGATGTTTCATGGGGAACGTGTTGAAAATATGTAAAAATCATCTGAGGATATTTAATAGTCCATTTTTACTGTGTTCATTTCCCTATGCTAGAAGTAAATCTAACTGTGGTCTTGTGCTCCCTGAATTTGTCACTATTAATCACTGGTGACAGGAATCAGCAGAAAATGATGGTGATAGATCTTAGCTCAAGTGCTGGTTCCTACTTCATGCCTCAACTCCCATGTGACTTGGGGGAGAAACTGCCCATAGGCCAAGAGGCACTCTTCGCAAATAAAGAATACGTAATGCATCTTTTCCAGAAAAAATTCCAAGACAAGGGGGAGCAGAGCTGCTTCTACCCAATCAACCTGCCTTTGATCAGAATCGAATGATGGAGAATATGGGGGAAGAGAGGCAGTGACCATATCTAGCTCACTTGCCCAGCTGACAGCATTGAGTAAGTCAGTAATGAATAACTGATATAAGCCACTATTTTTTTTTTTTTTTTGCGGTACGCGGGCCTCTCACTGTTGTGGCCTCTCCTGTTGCGGAGCACAGGCTCCGGACGCGCAGCCTCAGCGGCCATGGCTCACGGGCCCAGCTGCTCCGCGGCATGTGGGATCTTCCCAGACCGGGGCACCAACCCGTGGCCCCTGCATCGGCAGGTGGACTCTCAACCACTGCGCCACCAGGGAAGCCCTAAGCCACTATTCATTGAACACTTTCCAAGTATCAGGCATTCTGCCAAGCCATTCTCATGTACTATCTCACTTAATTGATTCTACCAGGTAATTATTCCCTGTATTACAGGTGAGAAAACCGAGGCTCAGAGAGGTTACACTTGTATACTATAATGCAGCCATAAGTGCCAGAACCCTGATTCAAACCCAGGTCTGTCTGCTTGCTAAGCCCAACCTATTCAGTCATATCTAAGAAAGTGAGCTTCTACTGGCTTTTGCTGAGAGGTGAAACTCCTTTTACTCTTTCTTAAGTGTACATATCCAGAAGGTCCTGAAGCTGCTCAGATATTTTGTTAATCGTAGTAGCCTGAGATAAATCACTTTTCCAAAACCAGACATGAAATAGTAGAGGGGATTGATGGCATTGGTATCTAATGTTATTTGTTTGATTTAAAATGTTTTATCTCAAGGATTGAGGACTGAGGTCATATTTCTCATGCCTCATTTTATCATCAATGTCTTACACGTAGCAGTCGCTCAGTAAATACTGGAGAACATAATGCTTTGAGAAGAATCTTAAGATTGTTGTTCATCTTCTTGAAACTTTTGGTAGCTAGTATGATAAACAGCTGTTTTAGGCCAGCTGTTTAGGACTCATCGGTTTGCCCCTTTGCCCTTTTCCTATCCTCATTTTCTGTGGCTCACCACTCCACACTCTGAGCTCCAACTGAACTGCTTGCTTTTTTCTATATGCACATACTGTGTTCTTTCATGCCGTTTCTTCTCCTGGAATGCCCTATCCTGCTTTATTTGCCTGGCAAAGTTCCTACTCAACTTACAAGATTCAGCTCAAATTGCTTTTCCTCTGTGAGACCTTCCTGTACAACTTTAGGATGAATTCATATTTCTCCTTTGGGCTCCCACCAGGGCCCTCACACAACTCCAGGGGGCACCATTTACACTGGAGCCTATGTGAATGGCACCTTCTGGATTTGTGCAGTGCATGGTCTATGCAGCCCTCATGGTGGTCAAAGTCCAAACTTATATACATGTTGCTATTTTGATGCAATACTTTTATTGAGGACATTGATTTATTCATGTCCTCAGGCACTGGGTTTGGCTTGCATATAACTGTAGTCTTTTGTTTCTATGTCCTATTCCTGTGCCACTCTGTGCGTCCTGCAGGAAGTGATCTTGTATCCTAAAAACCTGGCTTAGTGCCTGGCACATAGTAGAAACTCAATAAATCTCCTTCAAAGCAGGGGCTGGCAAACTACAGTTTTTGTATAGCCCGTAAGCTAAGAAGAGTTTTTACATTTTTAAATGGTTAGAGAGAAATCAAAAGCAGAATACTATTTTGTGACATGTAAAAATTATGTAAAATTCAGATTTCCATGTCCATACATAAAATTTCATTGGGACACAGACACATCATTTATTTAAGTATTGTATGTCCCTACTTTGGCCTCATGCATGCAGACTCGAGAAGTTGCAACAGAGACCATGTGGTCAACAAAGCCAAAAAGATTTACTGTCTGGACCTTTACGGAAGAAGTTCGCTGACCTCTGTGTCAAAGGAACACAGAAACAGACTCCTTCCCCCTCAGAGCTCAGATACTCCTTCTCCTATCTTTTCCTCCTCACCACCTGCTTCAGAACAGGATGTGGCCCTGGTGCCTGCCAAGCCCCACATTACAGGTCCTCACTCCCTGGCCTCCTCTGGTACCTTGACCTGTCACTGGTGCTGCTGTCTCTTATTCCAGGTTATTCTTGCCTCCCACTGTATGCTCCAGAAGTATAAGATGGCTCGAAGTTCCCCCCCGACATGTATTTTCGGCCTTTCTTTGATAGTCTTAATACACAAGATTCCTCTTTTCCCTCCTCCCAGTTTTTAATCCTCCCCCGCACGGCAAACACATATATATCTGCCCGGGGATCTTCTGGGACCCAGAGCAGATAAAACAAAACTCCAGAAAATCTTTCTCAGTCCTTTGCTCTCTTAGATTTAATCACTGCTCTCTGCAAGTTCAGACTCTTCACATACTTGGCCTAGTAAATACCACACTATGTCCTAGTGAATAGTGTGTGTCTAACACGCTTCCTGCATTTCATTCATGAACCGACCCATACACATGTGCCAGGCCCCGTGCTACGTGTTGTGGTTGAGTCAGATGTGGTCCTTGCTTTGTCTGGCTGGGTAGACAGTGATTAAACATGAAAACAAGTGCCTGATTATACATTGTGAGAAGCGTCATGGAGGAAACATAGGTTGCTATGAGCAGCGTTATCTGGCAGGCGTCGGAGACATTCAGAACTGTTGCCTCGATTGGTGCTGAGTTGAAAGAGATGGCCCGGTCAAACCCTTTCCTTTCCAGTGAGGAACTGAGGCACAGAGATGTGACGTGGCTTGCCCAAAGTCATCCAGCCCCTAGCAGTCCGTATAGCCACATGCAGCCCATTAATTAGTTTCATTTGGGCCACTCCAGGTCTGATGGTCTTTATGTTACCCTGTTTACATTATTGTCCATGAATATTCTTATCGATAGTCATCATGTGCCTCTATGAGAACTTTATATTCGTGTTTTAATAACTCGCTAACCTAAATTTGATCCCAGCTAATCAGACATATTGATTAATTGGTGAAAGGTGCCCAAACAGTGACAGTAATAATTTCCAAAGGCTTCAAAGTGTGTACCAAGCTATCATATATTCCCGCAACCTTTTCTTCCTTCCACATTGCCCTAATCCTCCTCGAAGCAGATGTGGATATATTTTGTTGTAGTCTTTCCCGGCAATGGTGCTGGAGAGCAGAATGGCCCCAGAAGCTCATTCCACCCATACCTCATTTGGCTGGAGGATGTCGTTCCTGTCAGAAGGCCTTCCTCTGACTCTCGCACGTGATGACAGTTTCACTGGAGTCAGGTGGACATGGACTCATCAGCGGCTGATATCGAGAAGCCGTTGGATCGAGGCAACCAGAGTGGTTTTGAGCAACCTCAGGTGAGCAGACGGTGAAGTGCAAGGCTGCAGAGAAACGAGGACTTGGCCTGCTTAAAAACAGCTCTCTCACTGTGCCCCTGAGTGTGTTCGCACTGTGCAGGGTGGTGGCAAATGCGCGCGTCTGGGGGCTGGGATTGAATTCTGGCTCCTCTGCGTCGGGTGGGTGACTTGGGCATCTCACTTAGCTTCTGCGGGTCTCAATTTCCTCACGTGTCAAGTGGAAGTACTGAGGGCCGCTGTGGAGGTTAGATGAACTCGTGTGTGTAAAGAGATTAGCAGCCAGCACAGGGTGAGGACCCAGTGGCTAGACCGGCTCCATACAGAGCGCCACTCTGCCCCAGGCACTGTCCTGTATTAACATACTTAATCCTCACAAAGCCCCTCAGAACCAGGCACCCATCCCCTCATTTTACTAGATGAGGAAACTGAAGCACAGAGAGGTTAACCCCTGTGTCCAGGACACACAGCTAGTAAGCATCAAAGCTGGGATTTGAACCCAGGCAGACTGGTTCCAGCATCCATGCCCATCAGTGCTACACTAAACGGCCTCTCAATAAAAACGGGCTAGGGTGTGTTCTTACACTGACTGTCCCTCCCTTTTGCTTTAACTTGCCAGTTCCTTCTACTCACGTATTCTATGATTACCTTATTATCTGAGCCCCAAATTTGAGATCCGTGTTCAAAGAAAGGATTTTGTGCTGCAGAAGATAAGAGGTTTAGAGGAGAGAGGCCATTTTGAAGATGTGGTTTGGATACTGCAGAGTTGGGGTTTCTAAAACATTTGTGATAGCTCAAGGGGACAGCAGGATAGAATATTTGAAATCAATATTGTCCTAAAAAAGCCAGCATGGTAGATGAAGATATTCTTTTCTTTGCCCTTTAAGTCCTTTAAAAACTAGACAGTATGAGATTCAGAGCCTGCGTACAGAGCCCGCTCTGAGCATGAGTGACTGGCAGACTACGAGGTGGGATAGGGCGCTGCGGAACTCCCTTCCCCTCCTCTCCCCTCCCCTCGGGAGTCAGGGCCCTCTCTGAGCAGCCCTGTTGGCCCATTCATCCTACCAGGAGTTCTTGGTTCTCCATTGCTCCTCCGTCCTCAAATTCCAAAGCAAACTCCGTTTCCTCATGGTATCCAAGTGGTTCTCAAGTCCCTGGAAACAAACAAACCCAAGATAATTTTTAAAGAATTTTGTGCTTTTATTATTTCTTGTACTCCAAAATTTTCTATAACCCAGGATTCTGACCCTGTTCAAACTTGAGTTTTAGTAGATACATGAAAGGAGGGGCAGGTGGTATGAGACGTTCTGGGACAGCTTCAGAGCAGAGGGAGAAGAAACTGGTACCCTTGGTTGCCTCTGGGGAGGAGAGGCATGGCTGGAGGAGAGGATGATGTAGTCCTTTGTACCTTTTGAATTTTAGCTTATGTGAATGTATTACCTATTCCAAAAGAAATGGAAAAAAATTAAGAAACAAAGGTGGTGTTTGAGGCTGCACACCTCTTCCTCTGTGATCAGGGAAAGTGGTGATAACTACTCTTGTTGGAATGATAATCTTCCTAGGTAGGTTGGGAGGGAGAGGCAGCTGTGGTGGACTGGCACACACGCTGCCACTTTTATGAGCCACATGACACGCTCCCCCCCCCAAAAAAATCACTCTTTCTCATCTCTACCAAAGGAAGTACAGCATATAAATTTAAAACACAGACTCAGCTCCACCACTGCCAGCTGTGTGACCTTGGACCTTTTAGCTCTTTGTGACTCAGTTTCCTCATTTGTAAAATGGGAACTAATAGTGGGGGTTGGGAGGATTATAGGTTAAAGCACTTAGAATAAGGCCTGGTATATAACAAATAGTCAAACATCCATTATTATTACAGGCAGTCCTTGCTTTGCATAGTTCCAATATGCAAACTTAAGTTACCACATTTTAAGGAACATCAGTCCCCCAATAACATGTGTCCAATTTCAGTTACCACTGTATATTAAATGTAATTGCATAAAGTACAAATTTCACTGCTAGCTCTTCATTCCACAGATCACTACATAAACAACAGATGCACATCGTGATCAGTGACAAGTCATGTCACTTATTTTAAAGCCTATTGGTTATTAAACCAATCTGTTTATTCAATTCACGCACATCTGTTATTCGGTTCATGCAAAGACAGCAAAGCACTTGGTTGCGTTGCTTCCTTGTCTTCCGGTCATAAACCCACATGCCATTTTACGGAGATAGTTAATCAAAAAAGAGAATTGGCCAACAAAGATGGAAGTGGAGCAAACAAATGAAAAGGGATAACACTGGAAGTAAAACTGTATGTGACAAAAAAACCTGAAAATGGCAACGTCAGAGCAAAGGTAGGATGGGATCTAAACCTGCACGAAGCTATGGTGCAAATTAGATTGAAAAAGTCCAATGAATATAAAAGCAAGCTCAAGTCCCTTCAACCTCTTGTAGTTTACTTTATTATTTTTTTAAACATCTTTATTGGAGTATAATTGCTTTACAATGGTGTTAGTTTCTGCTGTATAACAAAGTGAGTCAGCTATACATATACATATATCCCCTTATCTCCTCCCTCTTGCGTCTCCCTCCCACACTCCCTATCCCACCCCTCTAGGTGGTCACAAAGCACTGAGCTGATCTCCCTGTGCTATGCAGCTGCTTCCCACTAGCTATCTATTTTACATTTGGTAGCAACATCTTGTAGTTTAAATTGTACTAGGAACAGAAAGCTGCTTATGGTTGAAATGGAGCATTTATTTCTACTTTGGATTCTGTGCAGTGTGGCAGTAACTTTTACTCCACTGTGCAAATAACTTTGCAGAATTTGAGTCTAATGTAAATGAAGTTAGAAAAAAAAAATAGATGGCCATAAGAATGTTGACACTGCTGCCATTACAGAGACTAGATGTGCAGGCAGAGGAACCTCGTGAAGGTGGGCATGTCAGTATAAATGAGGAAAGTGGTGGTGACAAAAAGGATGAAGTCTCAGAAAAAAGTGACATCAAAAAACATTTGAGTAGGGCTTCCCTGGTGGCGCAGTGGTTGAGAGTCTGCCTGCAGATGCGGGGGACGCGGGTTCGTGCCCCGGTCCGGGAGGATCCCACGTGCTGCGGAGCGGCTGGGCCCGTGAGCCATGGCCACTGAGCCTGCGCGTCCGGAGCCTGTGCTCCGCAGCGGGAGAAGCCACAGCGGTGAGAGGCCCACGTACCGCAAAAAAAAAAACCAAAAAGCACACACACACAAAAAAACATTTGAGTACTTCCCTGGTGGCACACTGGTTAAGAGTCCGCCTGACAATACAGGGGACACGGGTTTGAGCCCTGGTCCAGGAAGATCCCACATGCCACGGAGCAACTAAGCCCATGCACCACAACTGCTGAGCCTGCGCTCTGGAGCCCTCAAGCCTCAACTACTGAGGCCCGCGTGGCTAGAGCCCGTGCTCTGCAGCAAGAGAAGCCACCGCAATAAGGGGCACGCGCACCGCGGTGGGGAGTGGCCCCCGCTCGCTGCAACTGGAGAGAGCCTGCGTGCAGCGACGAAGACCCAATGCAGCCAAAAAATAGAATAAATAAATAAATATTTGACACTAAAGAACCCCTTAGATCTATTTCACGACATTGAATGTTCAATGGGTAAAATGTTGGAAAGATCCAAAGGAGCATGAAAATTCATGAAGGCATGCAAATGATGCTTGCTCTGTATTGTAAATTATGTGAATAGAAAAAGAAGGCAAGCACTGTTCAAACTACTCTTGATAAGTTTTTTACCAAGAAATAGAACAATTAACTCTCAAAATTCCTAATGTTTTAAATAATGGTGTATTATACAGAGTTACTATTTTTTCCCTCTACATTTATAATGGACAGTAAGAGGGTTTTTAACGTTTTGACAAAACATTTAAAGGTCATAGAACAATCATCATTTTTCGCATTGACTATTTAGGTCAGTCTCAATGGTGTCAGCTTGCACAGTCATGTTTAGGGTCCTGCACTGCTGTGCAAAGTGAGATTACCTCTACTTCCTCATGGAAGAGTACAGAACAGCTTTTTTGTTGTCGTTGTTTTAAATTGTGGTAAAATATACATGAGTTACCATTTTAACTGATTTTAAGCCTGCAGTTTAGTAACATGAAGTGCTGTCACAGTGTTGGACAACCATCATGTCCAGAATGTTTTCACCGTCATAAACTGAAGCTCTGTGCCTGTTAAACAGTAACTCCCCATTCCCTTCTCCCCCTTGCCTTGGTAACCACCTTTCTACTTTCTCTCTCTATAGTTTTGCCTATTCTAGATAAACTTACGTAAGTGGAATCATACAATATTTGTCCTTTTGTGTCTGGTTTATTTCACTTAGCATAATGTCCTCCAGGTTGATCCATGCTGTGGCATGTGTCACATTTCACTCCTTTTTTGGCGAAATAGTATTCCATTGTACATACATGCCACATTTTGTTTATCCATGAATTCGCTATTGCGAATAATGCTGCCACAGACATGGGTGTCCTATGAGAGACTTTGAAGAGTAGTTATCTCTGGAAAGTGGGGCTGGGGCTTACTCTTCATCTGAGACCCTTCTGTACTATTTGATTTTTTTTTTAAAAACTATGAGCACAGGATAATTATAATAAATAGGTCAATAACATATAATATTGGAGAATTTGGAAAATCCTACCACGTGGGAGTGGGTTAAGTGTGTCCAGCGTGTGTGAGGGCACCAAGCTTGGAGCTGGAGCGTAGAAGGTACGCGATGGCTGCTACTTCCAGTGCAGTCAGAATTTTGTATGCTTCCCTCTGGGCAGAGGGCATGGGAGTGCCCCAGACTGGCAGCAGGGTGGGGCTCAAAAGGTTGCCCTAGAATTTGCTTTGGTGACCCATTTGGAGGCAGCTACCTTCCTTTAGGTCCCTTCCCAAGAAACCCAAGGCCTGGGGCTGCTCCAAAGGCACCCAAGCTTCCCATCTGCGCCCCCGTCTGGGCTGGTCCTCCTCAACCACCAGCACCATATCTCAGGCTGCATGCCATTCTCAAATCCCCTTCTCAGAAAGTCCCTGTTCTGACTCCTGTGACCTCAAGGCCCTACTGGTAATGGTGGTTAGTCATCACAAGTTCATGTGTTCTCGACTGGCGTATAGTTGCACTGTAAATGTAACAAGAATTCTTTTAAGGATGACAGTCCTGTGCAAAACCATTGGCGCTTCTTTTCCAGTCTCCATTGCAGATACTGCTAATGGATTGCAAACATGCTGCTGAGACCAGAAAAGGCCTGAGAATCTTTCTGAAACAAAATCCAATCTCAATAATTTGGAATTGGCACTTGCAATGAAACCTATTTGTCATTTCTGTGACACAAGGAGTGACCTTTTTGGTCTAGATAGCAGGTGTTGGGACAGGGGTTTGGAAGGGAGATTTGGGGGGCGTGGTTTGCAGCACCTCTGAACTCATGCCATGGAGCTAGGATCATACCTGGATAGCTCAAGCACCTGCGATCTTCTCTGATTTGAAGATATAAAGGTGACCTTGAGAAAACTGAGCTTGTAGGGTTGGCCTCAAGGTGGCCACGATGAGTCCATCTCCTGATACCATGGGTCAAGTCCTGAGAGGTGGATTGCGTCATGGCATCTCCACACCTTCCGTGTACCCTCAGGGGAGGAACAGGAAGGCTCGTAGCCCAAGTTACAGCCATGAGCAGGTCTGGGGAACTGGGCCACGATGTGTCAGTGCTCTCCCCGCTTCTGTTGGCCCTTCCTGTGAATTAATAGGCCTTACAGATCCAATCTTGGAGGGAGGCAGAGAAAATTCATTATAAGAAAAAGAACCAAGAAATAGGGAAATCAAATTGTCTGCTTTTGTCAACGGAGCATGTTTGCAGTGAGTCTGGCTATACACTTCGTAGATCAAGCCGTATCCACTGAACACTATAGATGGAGCCATTAGCACCCGAACACTGGCTATTTTGAAATTTGTTCTTCTGGATCTTTGTTGTCCTAGGGCTGGACATGCATCTTCCATAAGGTTTAGCTGTGGAAAACCTTGTTCATTCAGATGCTTATCTACCACTCGTGACAATAATAATAAAAAGAGTAGTAATGGAGAGTTTACTATGTGCCAGGCACTGTGCTAAGTGCTTTATAAACATTACTTCACTTAATTCTTACAGGAACCCTAAAGGTAGGAACTACTGCCATCATTTTATAGATGAGGAAATGGAGGTTTAGAGAAGTTAAGACATTTATCCAAGGCAACCCCTGGGGGAAGAAGCAGAGCATGGATTTGAATCTATATGACTAACTCTAGATCCCTAACTCTTAACCACCAGGCCACTTGAAAAAATGACTTTCTCCTGTAAAGCTTTTAAGAATAATTCTGTGAACATGATGGTGGCTTATACTGGGAAAATATTCCACTCCACTAAAACTAGGCATTGCCTGCCAGGTCCCCTCCCCTCTCTTCCCTTCTCTTCCCCATCCCTCCTCCATCCCTCCCCCACTTCCCTTCCCTTTCTCCGATCATCTCCAGGTTAAACCCCCTTCTCATCCCTCTGCCTTAAACCCTGCCAGCCCATGTGAATGGGAATCGTCACTCTGCTCCGCTGTCCAGGCAAACCCCGCAGAGGGTGGGCCTCCTGGTCCTTCGCACCAATGGCTTTAGTCCTCCAGGTGCTGCTTCTTTTTTTTTTTTTTAATTTATTTATTCATTTATTTTTGGCTGTGTTGGGTCTTCATTGCAGTGTGTGGGCTTCTCGTTGCAGTGGCTTCTCTTGTTGCGGAGCACAGGCTCTAGGCATGCGGGCGTCAGTAGTTGTGGCTCACGGGCTCCAGAGCGCAGGCTCAGTAGTTGTGGCTTGTGGGCTCCAGAGCGCAGGCTCAGTAGTTGTGGCACACGGGCTTAGTCACTTAGTTGGTCTGCCGCATGTGGGATCTTCCTGGACCGGGGCTCGAACCCGTGTCCCCTGCATTGGCAGGCAGATTCTTAACCACTGCGCCACCAGGGGAGTCTCCTCCAGGTGCTTCTGACAGACCGGAGAGGCAAGGGCCCTGCCTCCTGCTCCAGCAGCAGTCTGGTGACATCCACGGTTCCCAGCTACCTGTTGCATTTGAAGCTCTTGGCCTGAAGGCTCTGGTGGCACTGGAGGCAGGGGGGCAGGAGGGCAGGTGAGGCCCGCTTCCAGCAGCAGATGAGGCAGGCCTGGTGGAAGCTGTGGCCGCACTCTGTGATTACGGGTCTCGGCAGTACTGGAAGCAGATGCAGCAGTGACTTCTTCCTTGGGTGGCGAGTGGATCAGCAGCGGCCATGGCAGGTTCAGTTTCACTTTCCTTGTCTCCACACTCTCTTCATTGTCTCCTCTGAGCGGAAAGCTTGACCGTGGCCTCCCAGACCAGCTACAAGTAATCTGAGCCTTTTTACTTTGGTTCCTTTCACTTTCCCGGTCACAAGCTGCTTCTCTCGGTTCTGCAGCTTTCCTCTCAGCAGGCCTGCGGGGGGGGCCCCCTGTATCAGGGGAAGGAGACTGTTTAGGGTGGGGAAGCCAGCAAGGGTTTTAGCCCCATGGCTGTTCTCCGGCCCAAGGGGCTCCCCGTTTGTCAGATCAGGATGTTGGGAAAGTGCCTTGCCGTAACCACCGTGCTGGCCCCGAAAGATGTGAACCCACGGGAGATGTGACGGCTGTTTCCCAGAGCGATCCGACGGAGCCCACAGGACTCCAGCTGCTCCCAGGGCTGGGGGAGGGGCCGGAAGGCTGGCTTCCTGAGACTTACGAAGGACTCTAAGAAGTTGGCAGGGTGACATTGTCTGAGTCACATCTCAAGAGAATTTGGGAAGAGAAGTGCTTTTCTAAAACGTTTCTACAGGGAAGATCAGACTTTGCATTTAATAGGGAATTGGGGACAGGGGATGGTGAGGGGTGTGTGCTTTTCCAGGGCTGGCCTCACTGACAGGTGACATCTGAGCCTTATGGAGAAGAGAGTCAGGGATAAGGGATGAACTGGATGTCCTGGGCTCTGGTGGTGAGGGGTGAAGACGTATCTAAGTTATCTGGGTGGTCTTAGGGCTTGGAGCTCCTGCCTCTACATTGACTTCTGCCCCTGGAAAGGGAGGCTGCATGCATGCTGGTGGGTGGGGAGGAGCCGGAGAGGTCTTGTCCTGCTTTGAAGTAGGTTCTGGAACCCTGGACTTCTGTTCTTGGGTGCTGGGAAGTGAGCCTACAAAGAGGAGATCATAAAAAGGTGATGCGCTTTACCAAGAGCTGGTGATGACCCAACACCTTTCCCTTTCCCTTTCCCTTTCCCTGCTGACAGGGGACGTCCTGGTTAAGAGGTGGGAAAGGCCTCGGGGTTGGCCACTCAGAAGCACAGCTCAACCAAAGAGAAGAGTCCTGACTGGTAGGTGCTGACTTTGGAAGGGCCGCAAGGGGACTGTGAAAGTTCAATGAGAAGAGACAGTTGCCAACAGGGGCGTGAGAGCCGTGAGACTACCTTTGCTGAGCCTAGCTAGCTTGTCCTACTGCTGCAGCTTTGCTTGAGAGCGAAGTGTTGAGCGGCCTGTTTCAGGAAGGAGCCCCTTATCCCTCATCACCATTCGCTGAGCACCTGCAAAGCGTTCTTTCACGAATGACCTCTGGACACACTCACAGCCCCTTCTTCAAGCTCACAAGGTAGAAACACTCGCCTGAGGCCAAACTTCCCGGGAAGAGGTGGAGCTAGCATTCCAGCCGAGGTCAGGCTGAGTCCCAAGCTCAGGTTTTTACCGTAGATACGAGGTGACCTCTCACAAACAGTAAGGGACCCTGAAGGAATATGACAGGACCTGTCCTCTGGGTGGGGCTGAACATTCTCTTAGGAGACAGAAGTCACCGAGACCTTTGTTCTGGCAGCAGCAGAGAGGACCAATGGAGGGGGTGTCCTTTGCTCTTTGCACTTACTGTGTGTGTCTGGAGAGAAGCAGTGGCAAGAAGCTGCTGGACTTATCCTAGGCATT
This sequence comes from Grampus griseus, assembly GCF_964374135.1. Classification (NCBI taxonomy): domain Eukaryota; kingdom Metazoa; phylum Chordata; class Mammalia; order Artiodactyla; family Delphinidae; genus Grampus; species Grampus griseus. The sequence continues at coordinate 36,498,694 of NC_139018.1, read as the reverse complement.
TAGGGGAAGAGTGCCTGTCCTGGTTTTCGCACTCTCTAGCCTGAAACATCTGGACTGGAAATACTTAGTCACAAGCTCTTCTAGTACATGCAGCCACACAGAAGTGACATTCGGGACATGGCTCTTTGGACGCATTCTCCCATCAATGCACTTAAGTCATGTGAGCATCTCAGGCCCCTCCCAAGTGTTTGGAGACCTGGAGTTACCTCCTACTCCGAGTTGGATTGGAATCTTGGAGAAGTCAGGGTGAGTAGGACTCAGGCAGGGGGGCCCAGCCATTATCATTATAGAGGAAGAGAGACCCAGGTCGTTTCTGACAGCCAAAGAAACACCTGTTTTAGGGCAGAAGTGAGGGAGAGGATCTTGGTAACGTCGATGAAAAGATGACATTTTGTCAGATACCGAGAGAGAGCCCAGCGGAACAGATTTGCATTGATGTTCTACATGGGTTCCTCTGGTGATTCGTGGGCCAGCCACAGAAGACGGTGAGGTTTTCAAAAGTATTTCCTACGGCAAATTCAGTTCCACATTGAAAAGTGCCCGAGAATCAGCATTTGAACAGCACGACTGCAGCAATATATGCTTTACTCGTTGAAAAGCTTCCCAATTTTAATTTTTAAAAATTGATTTTACAAATCAGGATAGGCAGGCAAGGAGATCCCTAAGGCCATGTGGTCTTTCCAAACTGGCTTGGAGAACAAAAAGTTTGAAGGCCTCTATCAGGAAGAACAGGTTCGATTTCCGAGGTCTCTTTATTTGGGATCCCAGCAGGCCTTGTTTCTAGTGAGAGACTAACTGCCCTCTTTCATACTGCAGGTATGAAGAGAAACGCTGTTGTCAGGCCTGCAGGCTGGAGCAGGGAGAGACCACTACCCCTGAGTCATTAATATCCTCATCCTTTCTTTTAACCAAGGTGTATCTATATACATAGAAAAAAAGACTGGGGGAAATACCAGATGTGCATGGTGGCTCACTGTAGGTGATTTGAATTTTTTTTCTTTTAATACTCAAATGTATTTTTCAAAATTTCCACAAAAAATATGTTCCTTTAATAAGAGAGAAAAAAACCCACCCCACATAAATACCTCTCTGAGTAGAGACACAGATGTAGAGAACAAACGTATGGACACCAAGGGGGGAAAGTTGGGGGGGGAGAGGGGGGTGGTGTGATGAATGGGGAGATTGGGATGGACATATATACACTAATATGTATAAAATAGATAACTAATAAGAACCTGCTGTATAAAAAAATAAATAAAATAAATAAAATTCAAAAATAAATAAATACTTCTCTCAGGTAGAAAAATAACAAACATTTATGGAACACTCTGATTTGTCAAGTCCTTCTCACGTACATTCTAATTTAATCCTCTCCACAGCACTCTCTGATGACTTTTTCTATTTTGGCTTCAGAACACAAGCCTCAGGAGGTTTAGAAACTTTCTCAAGGACCCATGCAAGCCAGAGTGGAACCCAGTCTTCTCACTGTGGGTTTCCTCATCCGTTAGGATGCCAGAACCTGGGGATGAGGGGACTGCTGCGGAAGGAGATCTGAGGGCAGGTCAGGGCAGGAAGCAAGGGGCAATGGTAACCTCATGGGAGGTGGAGGTTGGTAGCTGCTGTCTGGAGAACTGTGGTCGTCATTCTTCTGGTTTTATTTGCTGGGTCTCAGGGATGATTTCTGGGCTGAATAGAAAGCTTGCCCTCAGGATATGGGTCCTCTGGAGCTCCCAGCAGCTGGGTTTTGCTCTGCCTGGCTCACCTCTCTAGTTGGATACAATGGGGAACTGCTTCCCCAGGTCACCCATGGCCCCATACTTTTCTCCTTCTTTCCTGGGTCCAAGGCAGGGCTTCTTCCTTGTGTTGGACAAAGTGAGAGGCCTGTGCTGGAGTGGAGGCTTCTGGGCTGAGGCAGGGAATCTGGAGATGAAGACAGGAAGGTGGAATGTGAAGGAGGTTCCCTTTCAGAGCGGGAAAGAGGGAAGGTGAAGTGGACCATTGGCTAGAGCCACCAGAGGATGCTCAGGGAACACTCCAGCTGGCAGTCCGCCCTTCTCTGTTAGATGTCAGCCTTGCTGGGGTGAGGCTGATCTGTCCCTGATCGTTAGTGTGGACCAGCTGGAAGAATTCTCGAGTCCAGTTGATTGGGAAGGAAGATGAGAAGGTCTGTTTTTTTCGAGAGATGAAAGAAGCGGTGTGTTGGGGCCAGCTCCTGCCGGCTTTTGAGAGGCCGGTTGTTAAAACTTTAAGCATCTTGTGAATCGTCATGCTGGTAGCTTGAAACTGGTCATAGTGGGAGTATTTCCACCATCGAAATGGACAAATGCCACAAATCAGAGCTTCTCCCTGCCAGAGAATTGACTGTCAAACATTTACCTGCATATCCCTGGGCAGGAGTACCCTTTACCTCATGGTTTGGGGCTCACTTTGTCCTTTTAAGGGAGATAATGACAACGCTGTCTGGCTTTGGGCTCTTCTCTGTGATGTCAGGATGGGAAGTGGGGTCACCCTTGCCCTGTGGCTTTCATTTTCCTATACCTAAATCACAGGGGGCAAGCTGGGCTGGAATGGGACCTCCTGTGTCCTCTAGGCCACGTGACAGCTGGTACAATGCCCGGGACAAAGTACGTGCTCCAGAAATAGTTGTTCAAGGGGGCCGAGGGAATCACTCTCACCTATTATAATTTCATAATTTTCCTGACTGTTGCCAGCAGAGGGCACTACAGGACTAATGATGTTTGAGTTATGGCTTCCTCCGATTATCTTAAAAAAAAAAAAATCATTAATTTGAAAGAAACAGAAACGGCCCAAACTGACTTGGTAATTTTTAGGTGAAGCACCAATTTTGAAAAAAATTGCAGTGCTCAAGTGATAGATAATAGTGAACATTGCTATATCACTTTATAGTTTATAAAAGCACTTGACCTACATCATCTTGTAAAATTCTCAGGACAACCCCGTGAAGCAGGTGGAAGCGTCACAGTGTAGGAGATACACGTGTGGGCTCTGGAGTCAGTGTCTGGGCTTCAAATCCTGGCTGTGTCAATTACGGACTCTCTGACTTTGGACAGGTCACGAAGCCTTCCTGTGCTTTGGAGGTAACACTGGTACTTGACTTGGAGGCTTGATGTGAAATGGGAGGAGGTTCTCAAAGCACTTAACAAACTGCTTTGCAGGTAATGAGCGCTCAGCAGACGTTAGCTCTTATTATTCTTGTTATAACACCAGGCACCTGATCTGAGCGTGAAGGAAACCCTCAAGATCGTATCATGGGTAAGGGCAAAGCCAGGACAGAAGTCCCACCTCTTCTAATACAAGGTCTCTGCCTCTGGTCGTCACCCATCCCCAAACTGTCACTGCTGACAAACCTCCCAGCTGGGCTAATAATGCTCATCATTCCTGCTGGAATGCTTGAAAAGTACTTCAAAAAAATTCCCTCTTGAAATCCTCAATCCCAAATTAATTTGCTTAGTAACTCATTTTTCTTAAGGAGCTCACAGCTAACTTCAGCCCAGTGCTCTCCAGGCCTCATGATCTGAACCTGAGTGCTCAAAATCAGGGAAGTTTACTGTCCTGAGCAGTATAACCCTGGCGTCATGAACTCAAAAGTCTTCAGGGCCAGCAGGTGTAGTAAGATAGCAGTAGTGGGGATTCCGGCCCTGTCTGAAGCAGGAAGTGGATGTGCAGAATGAGCATGGCCAGATCATCTGATTTGCAGCAGAAACAAGGAGTCCAGATGTTTATGTAAAATATCCCAGTTGATAAATCTTGTCAACTAATTTTAAGTTTTATAAAAATCACTGTGGGGAGCAAGTCAAACATGGTTGTAGGCTGCATCCACCGGTGCTACCAGTTAGCAATCACTGGATAAGCCTTAAGGTACGGTGGGGTAGTTGTGACGCATGCTTCCAGGGGCAGCAAGGGCAATCCCACGGCAGTTTGGAGAGCCTTGTCAAAAGCCAGTGTATTGATATTGTGCTTAATTGATCATTTTTTCCCTTTGGTTGAGTTAAGTCTTTGCTCTTTCTGTAAAGAATCAATTCCTTGCCTGAGTAGTGTGGGAAACATCTGGATGAGAATTAGACTAACTGGAATCGATCTGCAACCCTGCAGTGTGACTCCAGGCAAGTTTCAGACCCCTCCCCCGCTCCCTCCAACACACCCAAAGCAGCTGGGTTTCCACCCTTTTAAGATCAGCACTGTTTTGGATTTTTTTGACATGTACACACTGCTATATTTAAAATGGATAACCAACAAGGACCTACCGTATAGCACAGGGAACTCTGATCAATATTATGTAACAGTCTAAATGGGAAAAGAATTTGAAAAAGAACAGATACATGTATATGTATAACTGAATCACTTCACTGTACACCTGAAACTATCACAACATTGTTAATCAACTCCACAACACTATAAAATAAGGGGACTTCCTTGGTGGCACAGTGGTTAAGACTCTGTGCTCCCAATGCAGGGGGCCTGGGTTCGATCCCTGGTCAGGGAACTAGATCCCACATGCATGCCCCAACTAAGAGGTCATGTGCCGCAACTAAGGAGCCAGCGAGCTGCAACTAAGGAGCCCACCTGCCGCAACTAAAAGGGAGCCCACCTACTGCAACTGAGACCCGGTGCAACCAAATTTTAAAAAAAGACAAAACCCCCCCAAAAAACCAAAAAACAGTATAAAATAAAAAGTTAAAAAAAATAAGATAACAGTCTAAAGTGAAAAAAAAAATCACTTCAAGATTTAAATTAGGATAGAATACAAAATATGGCTTAATTAAACCTCTTCTAAAACTACCAATTTTCATTCTATATACTGGTTTTTCTTTTCAACAGATTCAACAGCAAACTAAGAGGCAGATTAGTTATGAAAGTTCAAAATGAGTTTACCAAAAAGTGCCAGTGTGGGCTGAGTATGAGACATATAACTAAGAGGATTGAAGCATACACTTTGAAACCAAAATGCCTGAGTGTGAATCTGACTCCTCCAGACTGTAACTGTGTGACCTTGGACAAATGACTTAACCTCTGTACTTTAGAATGAGAGTGACTTAGTATCTACCTCCTCAAGGTGTTATGAGGAGTAAATTAGTCATTGTGTCTAAAAAATATACAGCAGTCTAAGCACCCTGGAATTGTTTGATATTACCATTCTTAAAATTATTTTGGCAATACCAATGTTGTACTCATTGAAATTTGTTTATTTTTAGTTGTTGAATTATAATGCTGTACATCTGAAACTTGTATAATTAAAAAAATCTGGGACTTCCCTGGTGGTGCAGTGGCTAAGAATCCGCCTGCCGTTGTAGGGGACATGGGTTCGATCCCCGGTCTGGGAAGATCCCACATGTCACGGACCAGCTAAGCCCATGAGCCATAACTACTGAAGCCTGTGCGCCTAGAGCCCGCGAGCCTCAACTACTGAGCCCATGTGCCACAGCTACTGAAGTCTGCGTGCCTAGAGCCCGTGCTCTGCAACAAACCACCGCAGTGGAGAAGCCCGCGCACCGAAACGCAGAGTAGCCCCTGCTCGCCGCAACTAGAGAAAGCCTGCGCACAGCAACGAAGACCCAATGCAGCCAAAAATAAATAAATAAATAAATTTATATTTAAAAAATCTATTTTGAGACATATTAAAAAAAAAAAAAAGATCAGCAATGGCTGTTGTTCTCTATTTAGAAACTTGCTCAGAGAAGGAGCCTCCACTTTTTGAGTGTCAGGCCAAGAGCCTCCTCATTGCTCTGCATTAGATCCGCCCCACCCCCAATTTTGAATTATTCTTTTCATTGCTTGCTTGTTTTTTAACACTCAAGAATCTTTGGAAACATGCATACCTGTGGTGTAGTCCACGCAGTGAGTCAAAGCAGGTACAAGAAGCATGTCATTTGGCGGCTTCTGAGAAACAGACACCAGGATGGAGTTAGGTATGCAATAAACGAATATCTATGAAGGATAAAGGGCAGGGGAGCAGAGGTCAGTGAGAAGAGCCTTCAGGCAACAATGCAGGTCTGAGACTTGCCAAAGGAGAGAGGACAGGAAAGAGGGTTGGGTAGGAAGAACCTTAGACTGGAGCCCAGCTAAGCTGAGAAAGTCTTGGCCAGGCTGATCGGAAGCCCAAGAGCTGAGGAGCGTCCTGGCCCGGCTGAGGTTCCCCTGCTGTGCTCAGTGTGCGAGCTGCAGGGTCCCAAAGGTGCCGTGGCTGGAGGCGGCTAGCCGGCTACGTCCCTTGCAGCTGGTTCCCTCCCTAAGGGAGATCTGAGTGGTACTCTCTTGTGACTGCCCCAATCAGCAAGAAGAGTTCCACGATCCCACAAGTGTTTGGCTTATTTTTACCCAGCAAAAGGGAGCGGAGTGTGGCGGTTCAAAGTTACTCCTAGGTTGGTGGCTCCACTGCTGCGCTGGCTGTGACCTTAGGGCCAGGAGCCGAATTTCCTTATCTGTTCAGTGAAAACAGTGAAAGCATCTCTCCCATGGAGTTACTGTGGCAATGATGATAGAATGTATGTAGCGTGCTTAGCAGAGTGCCAGGTGCCTGAAGCAAGTGCTGAATAAATATGTTTACTTTGGAATGTGCTGTGAGATGAAATATAGGCAGCTGTACAACTTTTTTTTTTGCTTTGATTTTTAAAGGTCTTCTAAGATGGCATTGTTAGGGTGAGTCTGGTCAGTAGGCCAAGTGAGGATGCATTTATGGAAAATGGCTACCCGCAGCACTCTTCCACCAGCCCTGTGAGGTAGATTCTACTGTTAGGTCTATCTTACAGAAGAACAAATTGAGGCCCACAAAGGTCTTGGTGATTTGGCAGAGCAGGTGACTCAGGTAGGACCAATCAGAACACTGTATTGCATCTCCTTGGTTCAGGAATAGGTGGGGGACCCACCAGAACCAAGGAGATTTAATGAGAGTGGCCAGGGTAGCTGCAAAGAGATTGGGCTCTTTTACAAATGAGCTTGGACCAGAGAGGGTGTCAGGATGGTGATGCTGACGCTGTCTTACTTCCTCAAAGGTAAGCCTCTCTGAGAATAAGACAGAGACAGAAATGGTTGGCTGGCTCATCCAATACCCATTCAAACCCTTTCTTGCATAATTGCTCTGGGGGAGATTGCTGACTGTCCCCCAATACCCCTCCCTTTCTTTGTGTTAGTAACAGAACTCTTCAAGTTTTAGGTGGGCACATGGCTACCCCAATTCTACATTTCCCAGATTCCCTTGCAGCTGGTTCTGATCGTGTGACTAAATTCTGGCCAGTGGGATGCAAGCAGAAGAGTAGTAATCAGTGCAACTCCGGCATCACATCCTTAAAAGGAATCTTCTTGCCCTTCTCTTCTACTTTCTCCCTTCCTGGCTGGGAAATGACAACAATGGAGTAATCAGTCAGACCCTGTAATGAAGAGGCAGAACCATTCCACAATACTGGGTATGGCTTTTCTTTGACTATTAGCTGAAGCAAAACAAAAAACACAGCGACAATGAAAAACCCTGCCTCTGCTGTAGGAACCAGAAAAACCCAAGACCATGCTTTCCTAGCCTCCTTAGTGGCTAGGTGGCCACGTGGCACGTGACACTTATGTGTCCAATCAATTGGAAACAACTAGGGGCTTTGGGGAAGGATTTCTTTTTCTGGATAAAAGAATCAGATGCAGCTAGCCTCTTCTTTTTGCCTTGAACGCCTGGAACTGGAGCCGTCCTCCTATGACTCTAAAGATGGCGGAGCTGAAATGAAGAAAGAGGCTGAGTTCTTTTTTTTTTTAAATTAATTTATTAAATTTATTTATTTTTGGCTGCACTGGGTCTTCGTTGCTGCGTGCGGGCTTTCTCTAGTTGTGGCGAGTGGGGCATACTCTTTGTTGCGGTGCACGGGCTTCTCGTTGCGGTGCCTTGGCTTGTTGTGGAGCACAGGCTCTAGGCACACGGGCTTCAGTAGTTGTGGCACATGGGCTCAGTAGTTGTGGCTCGCGGGCTCTAGAGCACAGCTCAGTAGTTGTGGTGCACAGGTTTAGTTGCTCTATGGCATGTGGGATCTTCCTGGACCAGGGCTTGAACCTGTGTCCCCTGCATTGGCAGGTGGATTCTTAACCACTGTGCCACTAGGGAAGCCCCAGAGGCTGAGTTCTTGATAACATCACCGAGCTGCTGCATGGTAGTGTCATCTATGCCTATTCTGGGCTACTTATTATATGAGAAAAATAAACCTATCTACAGATTTCTTGTGTGAGAAAAAGAAACCTCACTTCCTTGAAGCCTCTATTAGCTGAGTTTTATGTTATTACAGCCAAAACGCCAAAACATCGGTAGAACTTAGTGTGACAGAGGGCCCAGATGTTGATGATGTCATCTGGCCCCTGAAGACAGTAGTGCCTAAGGCTAGCCCAAAGCCCTGGACTTTTCAGTTATAAGAGACAGTGAGTTCTCTTTCTGCTTTAACAGTTTAGGTTGGGTTTTCTGTTGCCTGAAATGAAAAGGCTACTGATACAACTATTAACAACTAGCCAAGCAGACCGATGGAGTTTTCTATTTCCTCTCAGTCCCTCCTCCATATTTTATGGTGAAAAAAAGGAGTAAAATTAAAGGAAGGAAAGAAGAAGAAAGGAAGAAATGGAAGGAATAACACACAGCAGTAAAACTTGAGCTAGACTGACAGAAGGTTAGTATGCTTTCATAGTTCCTTGTCCAGAAACCTGGGTCCTAGCTTCCCTCTTCAGGGTGTTTGTTACTGACTCATGGGGTTTGCCCTTGACACCATGTGAGCACCCTGACTGCAGTGAGTACTGTGATTCAGTTTCCCATTCCAAGCAACCCAGCGCCACATTTCTGGGGCCTTTCATTCTCCACTATTCTTCCTTACATGTGGCATGACCCACGCTAGGTGACCCATGTCCTGAACCAGTCTGGCTGTTCTCCCAGGTTACCCTTGGTTCATGGGCCATAACCCTCTTGTACTTACTGGTCTCCAGGGTTTTCATCACTTCTGAGAAGGGACGGTTTAGTCCAGTCTAGGTGTGGACCAGCATTAATAGGCAATTGCCACACGGAGACAACACAGGAAGAAAAATGGCTAAAAACATACAGTGAATCACAGAAAATTACATCTCTTAAACCCTACAGTGTATTCCTATTGCCATAGCAACCCCCGGCTAGTAAAGACAGAGCTGATTTATTGCCGGCTTTCCCCAGCGCTCAATTCTGCCGGAAGCGCCTCCAGCCTGTGATGCGCGTCCCAGTGAGGAGAGAGATGCGGATATCACAAACCCAGTGTCTTCTCTCCTCCCTCCCTTCCGGTGGTGTTTCTGGGCTGAAGAAACCCGAGTTCCTTCCATACAACCCAGATTGTCTCCCAGCGCCTTTTGTGAGTGAAGGTGACTGTTTCTAACCTCTGACAAAATATCCTTCATTCCGCCAACACGAATGCTCATGGCAGCAGAGGGCTGACTTCCTGGAGGGGGTCAGTGTGGATGTGGAATGGTAGGAGGCTGTAAGTGCCAGGCTGGTCTGAATGAATAAGGAGAGGAGAGGAGTCCCCCTCTTTCCTTCTTTCTTTTCCTTTCCTTTCCCTCTCTACCTCACTCTCTCCTTCCCTCACCTCCCTGACTCTTCTCTCTCCCCTGCTATTTCCTCAGTAGGTCCACTGTGACATGGACTTGCCAGGAGATGGGGGAAGGAGTCAAGCCCTCACTTATAGAAACATGAGTCTGGTACATAGAGAGGCAATAAAATGTATTTAAATAAACATTTTGTTATTCCATTGGCACTCTAAAATTCCTTGGTGTATAATGTTTGTTTTGTCATAAAGTTAAAAATGAGATTCCTGATTGCTACTGAAATTTTCATAGTTTGGAGAAATATTCTGGACCAGTTCTGGAGCATCCTCTCTCAAAAATAGCCCTGCCTGGACCTGTCAAAAGGACAAAGGAAGGGCTTCCCTGGTGGCGCAGTGGTTGAGAGTCCGCCTGCCAATGCAGGGGACACGGGTTCGTGCCCTGGTCCGGGAGGATCCCATGTGCCGTGGAGCGGCTGGGCCCGTGAGCCATGGCTGCTGAGCCTGCACGTCCGGAGCCTGTGCTCTGCAACGGGAGAGGCCACAACAGTGAGAGGCCCGCGTACCGCAAAAAAAAAAAAAAGGAGATGATGGCTGGAAGGAGCTCCCACTGGCCAAATCTGGGACAATCTGAACTTCAAAAACAAAAACAAAAAAGATAGTAGTGGTTTGTAATCCATTGAATAAAATAAGAAAATATAGGTTCATACTGATATAAACAAACAAAAAAATGGAGGAATAGAAAAAGCCCTTCCTTACAGTAAAATTCCAACCAATAAGTGTAGAAGAAAGGATAGGATTAGAAAATCACCATCTGGCAGCCTTCAGGCAAGAACTGTCAATGGATGTGTAAACCAGTGGGTAAAAGTTTGATGAGAAGCAGTATTTTTATACAATCTCAACATACCTCCTCATAAAATATTTATTGATTTCAAAGAGAAAAATAATAACTTTGCAGTGGAGAGGCTTGACAGACCCCACCTGAGCCAAATGATCAAAGTTAGCATCACAAGGGACAAATGGGACAAATCAGTATCATGTCTCTCCGGATGTGATATGCTAAGAAGGACACAATATCACCTCTGTGGTATTCCTGCCAAAAACGCACACCCTGACTCTAACTGTGAAGAAACATCAGAAGGTCCAAAAATAAGGGACAGGCTATTCAATAAGTGGCTTATATTCTTCAAAAGAGTCAATTCATGAAAGACAAAAACTGAGGAACTACCCTAATTGAAAAAAACCTAAAGAGATCTGACAATGGTGATCTTGGATCGGATTCTGGATCAAATATTTTTTTGTCTATTGCTATAAAGAACATTGTTAGGAAAACTGATGAAATTTGAAAAAGATGTGTAGTTTAGATACTATTTTTTTTTTTTTTTGGTGGTACGTGGGCCTCTCACTGTTGTGGCCTCTCCCGTTGCAGAGCACAGGGTCCGGACGCACAGGTTCAGTGGCCGTGGCTCACGGGCCCAGCCGCTCCGCGGCATGTGGGATCTTCCCGGACCGGGGCACGGACCCGTGTCCCCTGCATCGGCAGGCGGACTCTCAACCACTGCACCACCAGGGAAGCCCCTAGATACTATTATTGAATCAAAGTGATTTCCTGATTTTGATACTGTATTGGGGTCATAAGAGGGAATGACCATTTTTAAGTATTTAGGGATAAAAGGGCATCGTATCTGTAACTTAACATTCAACCAGTTTAGGAAAAAAGTATACAGGATAGACTATAGATAGATAGATAGATAGAAAGTTATAAGCAAATGAGGTGAAGCATGTAGAGGAATTCTTTGTACTTTTGTATTTTTCTGTAAAAAGTACTTTTCTATAAGTCTGAAATGATTTCAAAATAAAGATTAAAAAATAGCCCATCTTCAGACTCAAAGTCGTTTTAAGTGAAATTTCCTTCCATTCTTTTCTTTCCGGCACACCGATGCTACACTGTAGTGTTTAGGTCCTCACAGCTCCTGCACAGAGCAGGAAAGTACTGCCATGATGGGGGAGTGTGAGGGGGGTGTACTTTATTTGTGCCTGTGTGTGTGAGGAAGATGCAGCGTCTCCCTCAGGGTGTCACCAAAGGCCAAACATAAAGCCAGGATAAAGTCATTTGTTACAATGCCCAGATCAGACCGGGAAATGAAGTCAAACGCCCCTTAGTGACTCCTTTCAGGTTTCTGAGGGAAGGGAGGGCGTGGCCTGGGTGGGATGTACTGACCCAGCTCAGTGAGAGCTGAGAGCCAGCCTACGATGTGAGAAAGCCAGGGAATGAACCCTCATTCTTTCTCTCTCTCTCTTTCACACCCACCCCCCCTTCACACACACACACACACACACACACACACACACACACACACACACACACACACCTCTTTCCTCTTATTTCCTAGAATCTTTCCAAACACTCTGGTACCTGGTGAACGAGGCCTTTCTATCAGGGACAGAACATCTCTCCACAAAAGGGGGCGCTTTCTTCCTCTGGGAGCACGGAAGGAAGCTCAGTATGTGGAAACCTGCTAACTTCAGACTTAGAAGATGGCAAGGTGGATGGGAGGACCATGTGAGGCCCAGTGCCCTATCTTCCTACATTTGGTTCAGCCTGTCCAGAGCTTGTATCCAGGGCCAAGAACCTGGTATACAAGTCCCAAAGCACATGCCCCAATGTCTACACAATGGTCATGACATGACAAGATTCCAAAGGAAGGTCTTCCATGCGCTGCATTAAAATTCACTCCACTGCTTTCTCTAGTAGGCATTTACTTTAATTCATTCATCTCAATATTGTGAGCTGCAGTGAAGCAGAAAATGGTTCTGCTATTTCTAAGTGATCCTGATCAAATGAAATAATGTCTTGATTTCTTCCCAGTGGTCTAGGGACAATAACAAGAGAAGCCTAAGGGATGGGTGGGGTAGAAGCTCCCCTCGCCCCTGGAAGTGGGCATCTGTTCCACCCTCAGCTTTTAGACCACTGCCTTGTGATTGGAGGGAGGCACAGGGAAGGAAAAAAGTGGAGTCATTTTCAGTTCTGAAAAGATGATATTTGTCTCAATCAACCATCAGCTAGATATGAGGTATACAAGTCAAATAGGCACAAGGCTTCAGGCTGGACCGTGAAAAAGAAACTTTAAATATTTAAGAGCTGGTCAGCTCTAATCTGATCAGTTTAGAGTGAAAAGTAAAGACACTAAGTGTAAGCCCTTTTTAAAGAGGCCACAGTCTGTATGTTTCTGCAGAGAAGGTAGACCTCCATGGCTGGGTCTGAAGCTGTGCACAGATTATAGAGGGTCCAACTTCCTGCCATCATGTGGCCCATTTGCCCACATACTACCACCACATGGCTTTGTTTCAGAGTTACTATACACCAGGTAGCAGCATTTTTTTTTTTTATCAGTCAAGTGGGAATCAGGCAATAAATGACTTGATATAAAATTTAGACCATGCTCAGCACTGGGACAAACCTGTAAGAAACTATAAAACTAGCTCTCAGATAGAAGTGGGAGTGACCAAGAAACTCCCTGTGCCATCATAATAACTGTGACGGGGATAGTCAGGGTCCTTCCATCAGACCTCTAGGGCCCAATGACATGAGAGGGATTTTAGTGTTTTTTTCAAGTCTCCTATATGGAAAAATATTATTTTAAAATATTATTATTATTACATAGGAAATTCATTATTTTCATAGGGCAACTTATACCTTCTTTTATTTCACCAGTCTGAGGAAGCATATCAACACTTTCAGAACCAATATTTGTAATTTCAACAAAAAAAAGTTCTTACTAAGATCTCAAAACTCATATAACATAGACTTGGGAAGGAACTGCTATATTTAAGGAGTGAGGAAGGAATCTGCAAAAGGAGAAGCAGATGCCTTGCTGGAGCCCAGGGACAAGGAAGCTCCATGGCAGAGGGAGGAGTTGGGAGAGATGCCCATGGCCCAGTACCCTTCTCCAGCACTGTGGGTGGGGACAGTGGGTCAGGATGAGTGTTACTGTTGTCTCCTGTGAGTTCTGCCAGGGATTCCATTTCCCACATGCCACCCTGGTAAGAGTCTCTTTTGGTTAATTGGGGCAATTAACCAAAATTAAGAATTGGGGCAAAATCAGAATTGGGGCAAACTCTTTTAGCTGGTTGAGTCCATACTTGGGACTTAGTGATTTGCAACATGATAATGTTGCATTTTTCTTCATTACAGATGAAACCTATAACCTTTTGTCCTCATGATATTTACTGTGGTAGGTTAAAGATGGATGCAAATTCTCTGCCTCTCCTCTCACCAAGAGGTAGAGTCTATGTCCTCTTTCTTTGAGTCTAGACTGATCCTAAGACTGGCTTTGACAGAGTGCACTAGAAATAATACAGTGTAACTTCTAAGGCTGGGCTTAAAGACATCAGCAACTTCCAATTTTGTCCTCCTTGGAAGCAGTTGCCATGGAAGAAGTCTGGCTACCCTGAGACTTCCATTCTGTGAGGAAGCCCAAGTTAACCACGTGGAGAGAGAAAGACCATGTGGTGAAGTGCTGAGGTGCCCCACATGTGAGTAATCTTCTTAGACCTACCTGCTCAGCCACCAGGTAAATGAAGCCAAATGAGTGACCCCAACCAGTGGCATATAGAGCAGGATAACCACCCAACAGAGCCCTGTTTGCCGACCCACGGAATCATAAGCAAATGAGATGGTTGATTTAAGCCAGTAAGTTTTGGGGTGATTTATTGTCTAGTTAGTTAACTAAAACATATACAATCAAAGCTCACGGAATTAGTGACCCATCCATTATTACCAGATGGAGATACGGGGACCCAGATGGATAAAACTTCTTCAAATAGCGAAAATTCCACTGAGCTGGGAGCAGAGCCCAGAAAAACTCCAGGATTCCAGCTGCGGTCTACATGATGTCAGACAGGAATAATATTTTTCTGAGAACAACTCTTTTTTCTCATAGTTCCTTTTCTGTACTGAGCCCCATATTTCCTACCCTAGCTGTTTGGCCATTATATCTCCCTTCTGTAACCCCATTATCTAGGTGTGCATTCATTTTACTTTTTAATGTCTCCAGAGAATACCATAATAGTAACATTTGGAAACAATCTAGCTGTCCAACACTAGGGGCCTGTATGAATAATTTGTGGTACATTCATATAATAAAAAAACTTGAATTTATTAAAATTGATGCTATAGGAGGGTGTCATAAGCATAGAGAAGTATTCCCAGTATATGTTATGAAACAATATGATCTCACTTAAAAATCTTATGTACTGTATTTATATATGCCTGGAAAAAGATGTGAGGATTTGCAACAAGACTGAGTAGTATATGGGAACTTGATGCTTTTATTTGAGTTTCCTGAAATAAGTATGTACATTTTTTTCAGGAAACTCAAAAAGTAATATAGCTTTTCTAATATGATAAAACAGTAAAATAAGTGTTATTTAGGAGGCAGAAGTAGTGATAGGATGGCAGGGTCTGCCAGGCCCCTACGGGAAGTGGAATTGGGCTGAAATGATGTTGTGACTTAGACTGAAATAACTGTGGTTTCATGGGGCCCCCACCCAGTATTTGGCCCTCCTGTGCACAGAACCTGCTTCAGGCAGCCTGCCCAAAACATGAACTCTATTAATAGCAGCCGGAACTCTGGGGTCATGCAGATTCTTAAGTGAAATAGGAATCAGAGTCAGAATCATGGTTATTAAGTGAGTGGCCTTGTCAGAACTTTATCATCAAATACTATTTATTAAATACTCTCTTGCTTTAATGAGTCAGGAAATAGGTTTCTCTTTCCTTTTATCATTCACCATTGTGTTTCTCAGCAGGAGGAGGGTTCTCTTCCTGAAATGGGCTGGGACCTTCATTTCCCTGAAGTCATATTACTAGGCAGAGTTTTCCAGGGAAAGAAACTGTTGATTCAACCACATACCACCAAGCAAGTGTTTGGTTGCTCTCTGTGATTTTTTGTTTGTCTCTTACTTCTTTTTCCTACGTCGTACCAGAAAATACAAGAGTAAAATCTGTGTGTGGTGGACATGTTGTTGTCCAGAATCTCCTTCTCCCTTCTGTTAGCAACATCGCCCTGCCTTGCTTCTAAGGGACCACCTCCTCTCATTCTGTTTATGTGGTTGGGGGTGGAATGACCTCATCACCTGGCACATGACCCAGGCTTAGCATATTCCATTCTCCTGGCCACAGGTGAAATGGCCATAAACAGGCACAGGACCTGGGTCAGGCCCCTGAGACTCAATTCTGGGACTTTTGCTTGATCTTTCAAGAAAGGGGTGGATGGTTTCTGTTTGGGTTGCTGAGCTGATAGGTTGCAAGCCCAGAGCAGCTTGTGGCTGTCTTTGCCACCTCACAGGAAGAGCTTGCCTGAGAATAAAGGCAACATAGAGGAAAGCAGAGCTGAGAAAAGCAGAGAACCAGATTTCTGAAAAGCTTGTCTTTTGGGAACCTGGTGCCAGCTACTTCAGAATTTTTTAGTTGCAAGAGCTAAGAAAATCCTTTTTTTCCCACTTAAGACAGTTTGAGTTGGATTTCACTCAGAAAAGGTGGGGCTTGAGTGAAACCTATAGGATTGGGTAGGATCATAACTTTTAATTTTTGCAGAACTTTACAACTTTTGAGGCATATTCACACATAATCACATTTGAACCTCATGGCGACCTTATGAAGTAGGCAGAGTCTTTATGACTATTTCCATTTTACAGAAGAGGAAACTGAGGTTCAGAGAAGTTAGGTGATGTATGCAGAGGCATAGGGCTGGGGAGCGGCAGAGCTGGGGCACAAATCCAGGCTCTTTGCACTCCCTGGAGAAGCTTCTGAACATAAATCAGATTTGGTGGGCAGAGAAGAGACAGGGTGGGATGTTGGAGAACGTATTTCTCAGTGACAGTGACTATTTCTGCTCTTTTTGCCTCTCCCATGATTGCTTAATACAGCATTAAATACATAATAACAATAATAACTAATATTTACTGTTTGCCATGTGCCCAGCATTGGGCAAAGTAAGCACTTTACTTGGATTATCCATCTCCTTTTGCTTTTCCCAACATTTATATGAATAAGGTGTTTTTGCCTTCTTTATCACCATTTAATTAACTAAGATGAATAAACTAAAACTCTGAAGAGTGAAGCCACTTGCCCAAAATGACACATCAAGTAAGTGGCAGAGCAGGGGACTGGAATCCAGATCTGATCCCGAAGAACCCTTTTTTTTTTTTTTAATAAATATATTTATTTTATTTTTGGCTGTTTTGGGTCTTCATTGCTGCAAGCAGGCTTCTCACTGTGGTGGCTTCTCTTGTTGCGGAGCACAGGCTCTAGGCTTGCGGACATCAGTGGTTGTGGCTTGCAGGCTCTAGAGTGCAGGCTCAGTAGTTGCAGCGCACAGACTTAGTTGCTCCGCAGCACGCGGAATCTTCCCAGACCAGGGCTCGAACCAATGTCCCCTGCATTGGCAGGCGGATTCTTAACCAATGCACCACCAGGAAAGCTCCCAAAGAACTTTCTCCCTCTTAATCACCAGGCTGAATTGGCCACTTTGCAAGGAATACAATGAGGCTGTCAGCAACTCCTGGTTGGCCTTTTGGCCTTTCAGTTGGAGTTGGGGAAGATGTTCTAGATTATTCTTTTTTCTTTCTTTTTAAAAAATTGAAGTACAGTTGATTTACAATATTATATTAGTTTCAGGTGTACAGCATAGTGATTCAGTTTTTTTTTACAGATTATACTCCGTTAAAAGTTATTACAAGCTAATGGCTATAATTCCCTGTGCTATACAATACATCGTCGTTGCTATCTATGTATCTATTTTATACGTAGTAGTTTGTTTCTCTTAATCCCATACCCCTAATTTGTCCCTCTCCCCTTTTCTCTTCCTTCTGGTAACCACTAGTTTTTTTCTATATCTCTGAGTCTGCTTGTGTTTTGCTATGTTCATTTGTTTGTATTATCAATATTTTTTAGATTCCACATATGTGATATCATAGGGTCTTTGTCTGACTTATTTCACTAAGTGTAATATTCTCTAAGTCCATCTACGTTGTGGCAAATGGCAGAATTTCATTCCTTTTATGGCTAATATTCTATTGTGCATATATATATACCACATCTTCTTTATTCATCTGTCTGTTGATGAGCATTTAGTTTGCTTCCATATCTCAGCTATTGTAAATAGTGTTGCTATGAACATTGGGGTCCGTGTATCTTTTTGAATCAGTGTTTTTGTTTTTTCCAGATGTATACCTGGGAGTGGAATTGCTGGTCTAGATTTTCGTTTTTTTTTTTTTTTTTTTTTTTGCGGTACGCGGGCCTCTCACTGTTGTGGCCTCTCCCGTAGCGGAGCACAGGCTCCGGACGCGCAGGCTCAGTGGCCATGGCTCGCGGGCCCAGCCGCTCCGCGGCATGTGGGATCTTCCCGGACCGGGGCACGAACCCACGTCCTCTGCATCGGCAGGCGGACTCTCAACCACTGCGCCACCAGGGAAGCCCTAGATTTTCCTTTTTAATCCTACTTCTCCCCTCCTATGTTCTCTGAGGCTCCACAAGGACACAGTCCCTTTCGTTCCATCTTCTCACGGTGGCTCTGCCTGGTTGGTGGGCAGCAGCAAAGCCCATAGACGTTTCCAAATGACTCCAGGCAACTTCCTAGCTTCCAATTTTCTGGCTCCTGCTGGCGCTCAGAAGCCCAGTGTAGCACTGTAGGGGGAACAAGGGAAGGAAGGTCCTGCCAAGAGGGAGGCCTTGCACCCTGCAAACCCTCAGAAGGCTTCCTTCTGTGTCTCCTCCCACCCATTCCTGCTTGCTTCATCTCCATCCTGCAGGGAAGCAAATACATTATCTATTTATTTTATAAAGTGCTGCCCTTGGTGTTCCAATCACCTCAGGGCAAAGAGCACACAATTTAGAAACAATTAAAACGTGTAAAACAGGGATTGGCAATGACTGGCAGTTTTTAAAAATCAGCAATAAAACGCCGGTTCGAGGAGCCCCAGCTCATCCTGGGCCCTGCAGATCACCTGCAGGGACTCTGTCACCAGGAGGGGCCGGGAGTGATCTTCCTACAGCCTCTGAGTTGTTTGCTCACAAAGCCCAGACGATCCAGTCACCTTCCTTCAGACTCTGCGGTCTGAGTCTTTATGACTCAGCTCAGGCCAGCATCAACTCGTTTTTTTTCTTCCTGTTCCTGGCTGTGGGAGGCTTGCAGGAGGCCTGCAGTGTCTGCCAGGGGACAGAGGGGCTCTAAGTGCCGGGCAGGGGGGGACCAGCTCAGTCGTTGGCCTGTCACTGCCTGGGCCTAGCTAGTAGTTGGTGCCCAAATGATAATAATGATAATGACAGTGTTAATAACAAGAGCTAAGCTGGACCGAGGCTTCTGCTCGGTGAAGGAAGGAATGTTGGCTCATCACTAAGGTTTCTCACACTTTGAAAGAGGTGTGGTTAGAACCAGAGGGGGGAGGAAACAAGGCACAGCAGCTATGTAATCCAGGTTGGAGGAGAATTTGGGAAAAGGAAAGCACCATGGTGAAGCCACCTTAGCTTGAATGAAGGTCGAGGTGCTGCTGAGGCTCCAGCCACGAGAGACAGAGACGCTGCTAACTGTGGACAGGTTTGCCTAAAGAACAAGCAATGAGCCCAGACGTGGGCAATCTGATCTATGATTCCCAGCTACTTCAGGACCTGCGGGGCCTTGGGCAGGTCACTTGACTTCTCTGGACCAGTTTTCCACCCAATAAACAAAGAGACAGGCCTAGATAATCCCCTTATAGCACTGCATTATAGACTTCTGATTCTTAGAATTCAAATAATCATGTGTAAATATCTATTGGCCACCTTCTATCCTCCAGTCATCTGTGGGATCTCCCAGGAAAACAAACATTTCCCAATCTCTCCGTATCACACAGGCTTCTCTCCAGTGGAACCTGGCTCTCTAAGGTGGAGGATGGCAGGGGGTGAGGGTGGGTGTTGAAAAGAAGCATCCTTCCACTCAATTATGCATCTGTTGATCACTTACCTCCCCACCCTCTGAGTTGGTCGTTGCCACTCAGTAGCTGTTCCATTGGATTCTCATGCAACCATGTTCTGGAATTTCCTGAGCACCACTCCACCTGAAGAGCAGCCCCTGCTTCTCTCTGGGAAGTAATGAGGTTTCCTCTCCAGTCTCACACTGGCTCACTTTCTTTCATGCCACCGGGCGTCCCCATGGCTGCACTCATTTCTCTCTATGCCTGGGTTTATTCAGCTGTGTTCTCCTCTGCTCCGCAGGCTATCTTTCACAGGAGGCTGTCACAGCCCACTTGGAATTCACTTGATCCTTCCCTCTGCTTTATTCGCTGAGCAAACGGGTGCATTTGGCATTTCAGTCATGGAGATTCTCTGACACCCCTTTGCTCTTGCCTAAAATGGAAACCTCAGTGGTTTTACAGAAAAATTACACATTCTCCTGCAACCTAAAATCAACAGCTATTTGTTGAATACTTACCATGTGCTGTCATGCCCTCAAGAAGCTTATGATATTGTTGATGAAATGAAACAGACACCTGTGAAACAACTTGAAAACAGCAAAGCACAGTAATGTCAGCATTATCGTTTTTGGTGCCGAAATATGTGTTACAATAATACCACCACAAACACTAATAATAGATGCTGACACACACCCAGCACTTACGCACATCTCATTTAAACCTCATAACAAACCATTGAGTTGCGTATTACTGTCCCCATTTTACATATCAGCAAAATGAGTCACAGAGAATTTAATTGGCCTACAGTCTCATGCATGGTAAGACAACTCAGCTCTTTTCAACTCCAAAGTGTGTGCATTTAAAACCCTAACTTTATGCTCAACGCTGCTCTGTAAGCTCCATGAAGGTGGGGTCTATGTGTTTTGCTCATGGCTGTTTTCCAGAGCCATTTTCTCAGTGCTTTCCATAGTAAATGCTCAATTAAAAAAATATATATTGCATACTGCACCTCTTATGGACAGAACGACCTATAGGAACAGCTAGATGAAATGGTCTGTTTTCTGGAGTCAGAGGTGGGGGAAATGTTGAGGGGTTTGGAGGATTATGAAGTTCAAGCTCGGCCATCCCGTTTCCTGGGGGATGGGCTTGATGACAAAAAGAGTAGGGGAATAGAAAATGAAAGAAAGTAAAAAAACCAAAACAACAGAACAAAACAACACAATAACAAAGCAGACACACAATAACACTGCTCCTCTTTTTAAATCCAGCTCTCATCCCTGCCCTGTCCCCACCCCCTTCCCCGTGCACACAGCTCCTCTCTGTGAGGGCAGGCCTGCTTTGTGCTGCTTACATCTGAGTCTCTCACAAAACTGTGGGCATCAGGAGGATGGGTGCTGGCTTTATCCTAGTTTGTATCCTCCAAGTTGGGTTGATTCCTCAGAGCATATGTTTGTTGAAATGAATTGAAATTAGAAAGTGTCCCGTGCAGCTCAGCTTATTTTTTGTTTTTTATGTGATGCTTTTTGGGAAGTAGCAATGATATAGAAAGAAGAAAGAACAGTAGAGAAACCCCCTGGTAGTTATAAGGGGAAATGAATGTGGTGGCAATTTTTTTTTTTTTTAAAGCCCTGGGTCTGACCTGTCTCAGATTGGATTCCCATTCTTAGAAGGAAAAAAGGGAAGTCAGCCTGGAGGGTCTGCCTCAAAGAGCATTGAGGGGGAAATGTTCAATTTTATTGGTTTGTTCTGCTGGGTCCTTCTCTCCAGGACACTGTTTAGTGCACTGAGTGAAGTGGAAAATAAAGAACAGGTGAGCAATCAGCCGTGCAAAGCTTTAATGGACCCGGCACCCCTTTGGGACTGAGGCAAGGCTCTTGCTGGCACTCAGGACCACTCTCTTCCAGTTCAGTGGGCTTTGTCTTTGTAACGGGAATTTAACTCCCTCAGGTGGCCCCGAATGGAGGAGCATTACTGTCTTCAGCAGCAGTGGGGCTGCAGCATCTGGAACAAGAACCAAGGCCACTGCCCTGGAAGGCGCCCCTGGCTCATTGGGTGCTTTGGAAATCTTGAACTTCCTGGGTGGCCAGCAGAGTGGGTCATGTGACCCTGCAAACAGAGTGATGCTATGATTACCTGGGGCTCCTAAGCAGCAGAGCAGAGACTGTTCCTGGAATCGGGAGACTGTGAGTTGGTGTGGATCCAGCCCCAGGGGACTTAGGACCACCACAGTATCTGTGTGGGAGCAGTGGAATGGGCAGGGCTCTTTTAGGCTTTTAAGCTTCCTAGAGTGTTCTATAAAGAACGAGGCTGCAGATTTGGGCTGTCTCCCTAGTAGCAGTCATGGGGAGGAGCTGGGGTAAGAGCAGGGGTGCCCTCTGTGTTTACTATATTCCAGACCCTGGGCTAAGTACCTTCTTTATGAATGTGTGAGAGTGATGCCTTCACTCCCTAACCCCGACAAAAATTTACTCTTTGACAGTTAGCTTCTTCCTCTCTCCTGACTTCTCAGAGTTTTCCTGGCTACTGAGCTTTGGAAGATATAGAATCAGGGTACGGAGAGGCAGGACCGGAGAGGCAGGAGGGAAGGGAAAGGACTCTTCTTGCTGGGACAGCTCCAAAGCTTTCCTTTGCTGTGGACAAGGCTGGTACTGGGGAAAGTGTAGAAGGAAAAAAAAAAAATGAAGGGAGAGAAACTTAGTGAGTTAACCTGTTACTGACCTTTTCAAATTGGGACCCAATAAGGATCCCCCCTGCCCAGTATCACTGGAGCCAAAAGAATAGACTGAGTTTGGTTCAGAAGCAAAGGAAAGCCTCATTCTTGAATCCAAGAATGGAGAAGCACAAGCTTGTGCTCTAGACCAGGGGTCCGCAACCCTCGGGCCGCGAACCCGTACAGGTCTATGGCCTGTTAGGAACCGGGCCACCTAGCAGGAGGTGAGCGGGCGAAGCTTCATCTGCCGCTCCCCGTCGCTCGCACTACTGCGTGAACCATCCCCCCACCCCCGTCCGTGGAAAAACTGTCTACCATGAAACCCGTCCCTGATGCCAAAAAAGTTGGCGACCGCTGCTCTATACCACAGTCTCTCCCCAAATGCCCCGGTGGGGCTGCTTTAGAGCGATCTCATCATCAGGGAGGGAAGCGAGTTCTCGCGGGATCTGTTACAGCTGGGCTGCTCAGACTACAGCTCGCAGTGCCGGGTGCAGCGCCTCTGCGCTCGGCCCGCTGCCGCCATCTTGAATTGAACGTCGTGCTCAGCGCTTCTGCGCCCAGCCCCGCCCAGCTGAGGTGGTGGTGCAGGCGTGTCACACTGGGAGCTGTGGTCTGAAGTGCCGCGCGCGAGACCTCTTCATATGGCACCCCGTGAGCAAGGGAAACTAGACGAAGCACCAAGGAAAAGAAAAAAAAGAAAGGTTAGGCTTTATTACCCAGTTTCTATTTTTATTTCCCAGGAGTTGTTAATGGGCTTTGCTGTGACAAACCTACATAACAAACATGGGATGGGGAAGAATGAAAAGCAGAAAAAAACCTTTGTGGGTTGGGTGTTAGTTGGGGTTGCCAGATAAAATACAGGACACCAGTTACATTTGAATTTCAGATAAATAACAAATAATCTCTGAGTATAAGTACGCTCCCATATATTGCTTGGGAAATTTTTATACTAAAAAAAGGGATTTGGGGCTTCCCTGGTGGCGCAGTGGCTGGGAGTCCGCCTGCCGATGCAGGGGACGCGGGTTTGTGCCCCGGTCCGGGAAGATCCCACATGCTGTGGAGCGGCTGGGCCCGTGAGCCATGGCCGCTGAGCCTGCGCGTCCGGAGCCTGTGCTCCGCAGCGGGAGAGGCCGCAGCGGTGAGAGGCCCGCGTACCGCAAAAAAAAAAAAAAAAAGGGATTTGTTGTGTATCTGAAATTCACATTTAACTGGGCATCCTTTCTCTTGTTTGTTTTGTTTTGCTAAATCTGACAAGTCTAGTGTTGGGAGAGTTTTGTGAGATTTCTAGAGTTGAGATTCTGACGTAGTAGGTGGGTGAGAGGTAGGGGAATTGGGCAGAAGAGGAAAAGATTATTTTTATGCTGTGGTTTATAAATTGGATCCCCTTTTATGTTCTTTGAGTGCTGCTGGTATGATTAGAAAACTTTATAAATTCCATTTGGTTTTAGAATTGTCTTCTTCAACTGTAACTGTGCAGAGCCTGGGGGATATGAGATCCTGGCTTACGTCCGGGGTACATAGACATTATCTCATATCATCCTTACAATTGAGCAAGCTGGGAAGCATTTTCTTGCTTTACAGATGAGGAACTTAGGCTCAGAGAGGTTAAATGACTTGCTCAGGGTCACCATTAAGTAGTGGAGCTGGGTTCCAAGCCTAAATTCATACAGTCTCCTGTGCTCTAAACCTGGAGTCTAAATAACCCATGTTAAACTCAATCTCTTCTTCCCAACTAGATGCTGCTCTGATATACTTAAAAAAAAAATACTTGAATGTAACATTCTAAATGCATGTAGAATAGACTCATGGATCTTTAGCATTCCTTTTTCAGTTGAAGAAATCATTATCTTAAGAAGATAAGGTTTGCACAGGTGGTTAGTGGCAGAGCCAACATTAGCAGTTGGACCCACAGAGGGGACAGGGATTGAGAGCTCCAGGGAACAGCTGCGAAAAAGTAACACAAATCGAGTTGACCGCCCCTTTATTGTCAGCCTCGTCCTGCTTCAGATTCACCCCACCTCTCCCCCTCCTACCTCCTTCCCTCCTCTGGGCATTGAGCCATGTCCCATTTCTACACGTTCTTTCTCTGAGCCAGCTGTCATAATCCCTGCAAGGTGTTAGCTGATAACAGTCTGTGGGAGGATCATACAGTGTTAGCCCAGTGAAGGATATTAAAGGCTGTGGAAGTCTAAAAGCAAGTGTGTGCCGAGACAGACATCACAGGAGACACCAAAAGGCCTGGCTACCAGGAAACCTTGCAAGCTGGCATTGACCTTCAGCCATTTCCTGTGGTCCAGCGTCTGGTCTGTTTCCAGCCTTGCCAGTCCAGACACTCTGTCTTCTCATGCCCCAAGTTTGATTGGATGCAACAATGATGACCTACAGTAACATGGCTCAAAGAGAAATATAAACCAAAAATAGCTGATTTATTAATGTATAGTAAGACACAAACCTGCTAAGCTGACTTTAGCCCAATGGGTGCCTTCTCTCTCGTGGGGTGAGAAGCTACGTGAAGAATCAAGGTATCAGCTGGTTGTTCAGGGCTTCCGGAATTGGCACAGGGGAGTTAGGTAAAGACCAGAGTTTAATGGCATTGAGCATGAAAGTCTGGGGCCACAATGGCTAGGCGCATGCTCCCGTCAAACGGGGCAGTGCTAGGACACGGCAGGTATCAGACTAGGCCCAGAAAGAAAAAAAAACTGCACACTCAAAAGGCAATAGTAATTGCAGAGAGTTTAAAGAAGAGATTCTTTTCAAACATATCTCAAAACCAACAGGGGATGTTGAATCACCCCCAGTCTATCTCCAATCTGGCAACTCTGGGAGTAATTACCACCTCCAGGGTGAAAAAAGAAGCAGTACCAGAACGTGGAGAGAGCTGTAACTGCAGCTGTAAGGGAGGGCATTTCCACAGGATCCATGGCCTTTGGTGGAGGAATACGGCCATTGCCAAAACAGTCTAGCAGGGAGGGAATGGGGGGAGGAAATACTCTGGCCTGTCTCTCCTACTGTCCCCTGATCCTGCTTGTGGCCTCCACAATCTGAACACAGCTGGAAGATGAAAAGCTTGAGAGAGGCCAGCCTCTCAGATCACAGAGTGAGGTAGAGAAGGAAGAGAGTGGATCTGGACAGGTAGAGAGCCTGGGCGTGTGGGCCTGTGAGCATTGTGCCTCTTCTTTCCCATGCTTCCTTATCGGATCACCTTGCTTCTGCTTGAGACATTCCAGAATAATTCCTTTGATCTGGTTACACAGGGATCTTCCTGCTCGTTTTCTTTCTTTACGGTGACTCTGGCCATCTCTGTCTGATCAGTTAAGGGATGAATTCACCTATATAATCTTATCATCTTATTTTCCTCATTGTCTCATGGTTTTTAGGGCCAGGGTGGTGGCTTCCATAAACCAACATAATTCAGCCTTATTGGGTGGCAGAATTAAGGGCAGAGGGAACTCAAGAGCAGGCCAGGTCTTTCTCAGATACACTTGGCATCACCTTTACCAGGAGTGTTTGCATTTTATTTTTTATTTTTTTATACATTTATTTATTTATTTTTGGCTGTGTTGGGTCTTTGTTGCTGCATGTGGGCTTTCTCTAGTTGTGGCGAGCAGGGGCTACTCTTCGTTGAGGTACGCGGGCTTCTCATTGCGGTGGCTTCTCATGTTGCGGAGCATGGGCTCTAGGCGCACAGGCTTCAGTAGTTGTGGCACACGGGCTCAGTAGTTGTGGCGCATGGGCTTAGTAGCATGTGGGATCTTCCTGGATCAGGGTTCAAACCCGTGTCCCCTGCATTGGCAGGCGGATTCTTAACCACTGCACCACCAGGGAAGTTAGCGGAGTGTTTGCATTTTAAAAGGGATTCTTAAACAAATGAAATTTAAGACCCAAAGGAATGTCTCTCAAATGGCATAATTTCAGGTTAGTAGTAGGGAGGTGTGGTGGGCTGAAAATGGCCTCCTAAAGATGTGCACATCCCAGTCCCCAGAATATGTTGCCTTATGTGGGAAACGGGACTTTGCAGATTGATTAAATTAAGGCTCATGAGCTATGGGGATTATTCTGGATTATAGCGTCAATGGAATCACAAGGGTCCTTATATAAAGGAGGCAGGAGGGTCAGAAGCTGAGAGGGGAGATGTGATGCCAGAAGCAGAGGTTGTATTGATGAACTTTGAAGATGGAAGTGAGGGGTCCACAAGCCAAGAAATTCAGGAGGCCTCTAGAACCTAGAAAAGGCAAGGATTCTTGCCTACAGCTTCCAGAAGGAACACTACCTTTGCTTTTAGCCCCATAACACCCATTTCGGACTTCTGACCTCCAGAACTGTAAGATAATAAATTTGTGCTGTTTTGAGTCACTAAATTTGTATAATTTGTAACAGAATTACACGTAGAAAACTAACACAGAGGATATCTTTGGGGTAGAGGCTCCTTTCCAACATCCTTTGATCACAGGCTACACTAAGACCTGCTTAGCCTTTTTGCCAGCCAGTGTTGGGTCTCTACACAGACACCAATGGACTGGAATCCTGAGCATAAAAGCCACCCTGGTTATGTCTCATAACATGCACAACTGATTCTAAAGTGAGTTTCTGCCCAGATAAGCAGGTTCCCAGAAGTTGTCCTTCACTGCTCACCAGGCCCTCCTCCCATCCACAAAACCTTGAGGTGAGAGCACTGCATTCCCAGAAAGGCAAGTAAGTGGGCAGACAGGTGGCGAGGAGGCCTCTCCAGGGAGGGATGGTTGGTGAAAAAATTAAAGAGTGACACAAAGGGCAACTTTCTTCTTGGGCTTTTGCAAAAATAGCCCAAGGACAGGGCTTTGAATCTGCTTTGAACTAGAACACTTGGGGGAAAAAATCCGCAACATGAACTTCATGTCAGTGAGCAGATTTTCTTGGTTATATTCTCCACCCCTGCAGTGACCCCAACAGGCTCTCAGGAAGAGTTCCTTCTCTGTAAAGCTGTTTTCTTTCTTCTTCAATTAAGTCACACACATTAAATGGAAATGAAGAGGACATCAGTTAAAGTGTGTCTTTAGAGTGAAATGGAATATGAAAAGGCTCAAATCCATTTGAGAGACGGCCTCTTCTGTCAGAAATCAATACAGCCCTTGCTTTCTACAGTGTGCCAGTTCATAAAGTGAAAAAGGCTCAAACTCTCAATTTAACATTTTCAAAGCTGATGTTAAATTCTAAGATTTTATATCTGCTCTTGCACATTTAGGTCCAAGTTATAAAGCTGCAGTCTCTCCCCAGCTTACGAATCTGACAGCGTTTGATAAAAACTTTTATAATCAAGTTCGATAAAGAATCACAAATCTTCCTCTTGTAATTTTTAGCTTACGACAATCTTCGTTAATAACATCTTCCTGCTTGATGTTTGTCAATATTTGTCATTTTAAAAAGGGATAAGATAGAAATACTACGTAAACTCTTACCTCTTAGACGGAAATTACTGTTAGTAAAGGATTCCATAATAATATGATGGAATAAGATGTCTTCATAGTGGCATTTATAAAGAAAGACTGTGAAAAGCCAGAAGATGGTATCTTTAGTGACAACCATGGTCTGCTGCTGCTGGCTTTCACAGGGAAACAGAAGACAGGCCATCATCTGGAAGTCTTAGAAAAGACTCCCCTTTGCTCGTTAGCATTTATTCCAGTCCTGAAATGGGCGGTTGTGCACCCACCCTTCTAAATTGTCCTTAGGCTAGAAATAAAGGGGCCAGTTTCACTACCAAGGCTGTTTTGGGTGAGCTCTTTTCTTCAGACACTTAAGGAAAAAGTTAATAAAAGAGATGTTTTTATTCAAGCAAGGTTGACTCTGAGTTCTGTGTTTTCCTATCTGTAAAAAGAGACTAGAAACATATGTACACATACATGTATATACATACATACATATATACTATGTAATATATGTACCATGTACTAAAATTATGAAGATAAATGTGGGAATGGTAATCATCAAATTCAGGCCAGTAGTCCCCTCTGAGGAGGAGGGAAGGGGATGTGACGAGGAGGATACACAGAAAACTAAAGGTGAGTTTGACATATTTTATTTTTCTAAACTGGGTAAATCACAAATTCTCATTATATTATTGTCTGTGCATTTTTTATTTGCACATCTGCCAAGTTTTATAATTAAATTAAAAAAATCTTTTATTTATTTAACTTATTTATTTTTGGCTGCGTTGGGTCTTCACTGCTATGTGTGGGCTTCCTTCTAGTTGTGGTGAACAGGGGCTGCTCTTCGTTGCCATGTGCAGGCTTCTCATTGCGGTGGCTTCTCTTGTTGTGGAGCACAGGATCTAGGCACGCGGGCTTCAGTAGTTGTGGCTTGCAGGCTCAGTAGTTGTGGCTCGTGGGCTCTAGAGCACAGGCTCAGTAGTTGTGGCACATGGCCTTAGTTGCTCCATGGCATGTGGGATCTTCCCGGACCAGGGCTCGAACCCGTGTCCCCTGCATTGGCAGGCGGATTCTTAACCACTATGCCACCAGGGAAGCCCTGAAACAAATTTTAAAGAGGAGTTTTGGGTTGTATGACAGTCAATTTTATGTGTCAGTTTGACTGGGTGAAGGGATGCCCAGATAGCTGGTAAAACATTATTTCTGTGTGTCTGTGAGGGTGTTTCTTGGAGAGATTAGCATTTGATTGAGTAGACTGAGTGAAGAGGATCTGCCTGCACCTATGTAGGCAGGCATCATCCAATCTGTTGAGGAACCAAATGGAATAAGAAGGCCAAGGAAGGGCAAATTCTATCTCTGTCTTCTTGACTTGGGATGTCCATCTTCTCCTGCCACTGACATTGAAGCTCCAGGTTCTTGGGTCTTTGTACTCTGGAACTTTCAACAGTGTCCCTCTGGTTCTCAAACCTTCATCCTGGGACTGGGAATTATACCATTGGCTGCCCTGGTTCTCAAGCCTTTGGACTCAGACTGCCTTAGACTGCCTTACACCCTGGCTTTCCTGGTTCTCCGGCTTGCAGACAGTAGGTTGTGGGATTTCTTAGCCTCCATAACCATGTGAGCCAATTCTTGTAATAAATCTCCTCTTCTCTCTCTCTGTCTCATCTTTCTGTGTATCTGTCTGTCTACCATCTATCTATATCCCATTGTTTCTGTTTCTCTGGAGAATCCTGACTAATACAGGTTGTGTCATCAGAGAAGTAGGGAAATGAGGAAACAGTCCAAATGCCATTCAGATTCAACATGGTATTTTCACTCTGCCCAAGGTTGCTGTCCTGACTCTACAGTGAAGTGGGGATTAAAGACATGCCAGTGATAGGGGAGGGTGAAAGGCAAAATGGTGTGCTGTCTCGTACCAGCTCATGAAAGCTGATTGATTTTCAGAAGTTTTGCAAGCCGTCAAACACGTGTTATTAAAAATTAAATTATGTAAGCTTATAATTAAGTAAATTATATTAAAGTGAAAGGTAATAAATGCATAAAACTTATCACATCGTAACTATTTTACTCTGTTATGCTATTATCCATGCTCTTGAGGTTATTTCTGCCTATTGTATCTGTATGGTGGAAATATTATGTAATGCACATCTCTTTACAGCTCTGCATTCAATGACATCATGTTCATAGCTGGAAATTGGCCATGATGGGAGTATTCACACCATAGAAATTGGCAAGTGCTACTGCTGGGGCTCCGGCTCCCCCAACCCCACACATATGAGAGCCTGTTGTTAAACCTTTACCAGCACACCTTTGGGCAGAACCCAACTTCCTCAGCTGCTTCTGGACTCTCACTTGGTTCTGAACATGCTAAATGCTCAATCGCCACGAAAAACTCATCCTGCCACTCAGTTTGGATGACTTTGGCAAAGCGAACTGCGTAGATTCTGGAGGTGTTAGGCAACTGGGGGGAATTTTCAGGAGAGAAATGCTCTGTTTCCTTCTATACTCCACTAGACAGACTCCAGAGTATCAACTGTCAGTGTCCCTGATAGTCCCCTGTCAATGGTGTATTTGTCTCTTGGGATATTCCAATCCTAGATGTCACGTTGTTGGGCCAGAGGCCTCTGCTTGACTATCCCTGTTCTAATTCTCTTTCCTTTTTCAGTCCTGACTTGTCTTCAGTTGGTGACTCCCTGGAGGCCTGAGACCTTGATTTATATAAAATGAGGAACTGGCAAAGGGGTGGGACACTGGCCTGCAGGAACTCGGGGATGTGTAGGCTTGGGCATCTGCCTGATGACCAGATCCCCTGCTGGGCTGTATCCCTGCGGCTGGCAGCTCCCGGGGCATCTGGAGTTTAGCAGGGGGCAAGCGCAGCTGGTTGACAAATTATTGCCCTGCCCCCGACCCGCTCCTTTTCTGACCTTGAACTATCCCTGGGCCTGGGGCTTCAGCCCCCTGAGTACTAGTGACAGTCAACGAACATCAGTTCTGAAGATGGTAGGAGGAGGTCAGCAGGATGCTGCTAAGAACAGTCAAAAATAGAGGTTATCGCTTGAAGTGGATCTTGATTTTTTTTTTTCTCTCCCAGCTCTTCTCCAAGCCATTTCAAATATAAACTCCATGAAAGATGGAAAAGAATCTAAATATCCATTAATAGGGGACAGATTAAGTACATTCTATCTTAAGAAGGAAAATTTTGAATCAGTGAAAAATCACCTTTTCTTTTGCTATTGTATCATGTCCATATAATACTGATTTGTATTTATAATACAAATAGTTTTTTTTTCAAATGTTAGAAAGGTAACATTTGAAAAATAAACTATAAATAATTACGTTGTAGAGATCACATGGCACATGAAAAATCTACCTTCTATTATTTAACATTGTATTTAAAAAGAAAAACAGAACTGTTTTAGGTAGAATTAACTGTTCTACTTGTGTTTTAGGATAAAATTTCCAGTAACAGCAAGTAGATTCAAAAAGTGCTATAACTCGAAACAATTGAGATGGAAGAGGAGGTAATGTACTACAGAAAACTGTGAGATGACTCAAAAAGTGGCTCAGGGGATGACAGAGACACTAAATGTGAAAGAGACATGGGAAAACTTTGAATACATTATGTCATGAAATGTGAGAGTGGAAGAAAGTCGTATTTCTACTTTAGTGTGTTATTTTATACAGTACGTGATTTTAAAGATGTATGTGCAACTAAACCAATATGTGGCTTAAGTTAAAAATCATGTTTTAGAAGACCAGCGACATGGGGGAAAGGTCGTGGCAGTGATAAATCAGTATAAAAATTCTTGGTTTATAAAAACTACCCAACTGTGAATACAAATACACATGAAAGAAAATAAATGTATATTGATCCTGAAGGAAAGTCACTGAAAAGTGGTTGTATTTGTATGTAAGAGTACAGGTGACTTTTATTTTTTTCTTTATATGTTTTCATAGTTTCCAAACTTTACACAATGAATAGTCATTACCTTTACAACAAAAAAGAAACATTTTAAAAACAATATGATAAAACATTTGCCTGTAGTGCCTGCCTCCACTGTGCCCTGTGATCCTTCTAAGTACATTAGTGTGGAGTAGAATTGAAATAACTAGATTTTATTGAGTGTGAATCACGTACCCAGAACCATGCTCAGCACTTTGTTATTACAGTTGATTGTTTTATGTAATCAGCACCCTCGTCCTATGAAGTTGCCATGAATACCCTGATTTCATAGGTGAGGAAACTAAGGATCAGAGTGGTTTGGGTCTTTGCCTAAGTCACACAGCTAGTGAGTGGGGGTGCTGGCATCTAAGCCCAGGACGACCAACTCCAGAGGCCACATTCTCAGTCTCGGCTTTTTGCTGTGCTGCCTCCCACCATCCCAGTACACGTCTGGCAGGATTTCAGAAGTTGTAATGGGCCAGACTGTGGGAGAAATTCTAGCCAAGTGTCCTGAGCATTTCTTCTCAGCTTTACATATACTTCAAGGAGTTTGGAATTTTAATTGAGTTATGCATGTTTCTTACCTGGGACTATCATGTTTGCATGAGTAAAGGGGTGGGATGAGCTTGTTGGGAAAACATGTTTTCACCCACTCCATTAGGCAGGAAGACTTCTAAAGGAATGGGACAGTTGAGTGTGCTGGTTTAGACGAGGGTCTGTGAGGTTGTTTAGGGGGCTACTTAGGTGGCAAGGAAGAGATCTAGATTGTGAGGACTTGACCAGACCCGTGGTGAAGCACCAAGATAGGGAGCTCTACATAAGAACAGCAGAACAGGGAAGTAAAAGGAGGCTGGGAGAGGGGCCAAAGACCAGCTTTGTCCAGCAAAGGAAAGGGAATTAGCCCTTATTGAGCATATACTGCATGCTGGGTATTCACGTTTGCTCTTTCTTTCCATCCTCCCAACAACCCTATTTGGTAAGGGTCATTTTCTCCACCTGCTAGACGAGGAGGCTCAGAGAGATGAACTTGTCGGAGGTTGTTGAGTGGTTAAGTGGTTGAGTGGTTATTGAGTGGTAAAGCCAAGACTTGAACTGTGGTCTTCCTGCCTCTAAAGTGCCTCTAAAGTGTTTCCATTTGTATCAGTCAGTGTTCCAGCAGGAAATGCTCAAGTGGAGTAATTGAGGAGAGTTTAAGAAAGGAGATGCTTACAAAGGTGTAGGCAGGGATGGGGTTCAGGACAAGCTACCCTAAAACATGACACCTTGGCATTTTGAACTCCCACGTGAAAGGTACCCTCCCTGTACCAGGAGGAACATTCTTATCACTAGAGATGGGAATTTGGGGCAGAGAAATCTGTACAAACAAATATTGTTAATCTAGCCCTTATCTTCCTAGATACTTCTTCACTATGGACTACCCCAAGCCCAAACCCCATTGTTTTCTCAAATCTTGACAAATTTACTGTTTGTCTAAAAGGTATAAAAGCTTCCTGATCTATCCACTTCTTCATATCTTCATTCTCTTGTGAAGGCTCGCATGTACATGTAAAATTTTAATAAAATTTGTATGCTTTTTCCCGTTAATCTGTCTTTGTCCATTTAATTTTCAGACTCAACCAGGGACCCTAAGAGGGTCCTAGGTGAGGTTTCCTTCCCCTCCTCAGGGTTAAGGGAAACAGACATGCATGGTGCAGTATCTGTAGGCTAGGGTTAGCAGGGAGCCATTATTGCACCTAAATGTGAAAGGCCTTAAGGTGCATGAGGGTGAGCCAGTTACCAGACCTGGAAATCATAGAGCCATCTGACAGGAACTGTCATCTTTGGTAGAGGTACAGGCAACCTGTGGCCCTGCAGGTCTCCTGATGATGTCTCTTCTTGACTTAACCCAGTTGGGAAGCAGAGGGCAAGGGACCCCTACATTGCTGTACCTGGAAGCCAGCCACCTAGTGACGGAAGCAGGGTGGGAAAGGTTGGAGAGTGGATCTGGGTTGGGGGGGACCAATGAAAAATATCTTGCACCCTTTTTAGGCATCAGTAGTCTGCCATGTTAATATTATTTCTTCAAAAACCTCCCCACCATGTACATCAAGGACACTATCAAGAGAGTGAAAAGCAAGCCCACAAAATGGAAGAAGATATCTTCAAATCATGTATTTGATAAGGGATTAATATCCAGAATATATAAAGAACTCCGAAATGCAACAACAACAAAAATGCAACTCAAAAATGGGCAAAGGGGGCTTGCCTGGTGGCGCAGTGGTTGAGAGTCCGCCTGCCGATGCGGGGGATGAGGGTTCGCGCCCCGGTCCGGGAGGATCCCACATGTCGCAGAGCGGCTGGGCCCATGAGCCATGGCCGCTGAGCCTGCGCGTCCGGAGCGTGTGCTCCGCAACGGGAGAGGCCACAACGCTGAAAGGCCCACGTACCGCAAAAAAAAAAAAAAAAAAGGCAAAGGACTTGGATATTTCTCCAGAGGAGATACACAGATGGCCAATAAGCACGTGAAAAGATGCTTAATGTCAGTAGAGAATTGCAAATCAAAACCACAGTGTGATACTACTTCACACTCATTAGGACGTCTGTTATAAAAATGAACAAAAAACAAAACAAAAAACTTGGAAGGTAATAAGTGTTAGTAAGGATGTGGAGAAATTGGAGCCTTTGTGCTGGTGGGAATGAAAACTTACGGAGCTGCTGTGGAAAATAATTTGGTGATTCCTTAAAAAGTTAAACACAGAATTACTATATGATCCAGCAATTCCACTTCTAGGTATATACCCCAAAGAATTGAAAGCCGGGACTTGAACGTATACTTGTATACTAACGTTCATGTCAGCATTATTCACAATAGCCAAAAGGTAGAAACAATCTACATGTCCATCAATAGATGAATGAATAAACAAAGTGCGATATATACATACAATGAAATGTTAGTCACTCATAAAGAGGAATGAAATTCTGACACATGCTGCAGCGTGTATAGTAAGTGAAAACATTATGTTAAATGAAATAAGCCTGACACAAAAGGACAAATATTGTATGATTCTACTTGTATGAGATACCTAGAATAGACAAATTCACGGAGACCGTAAGTAGAATAGAGAGGCCCAAGGGCTGGGAGGAAGAGGGAATGGGGAATTATTGTTTAACGGGTACAGAATTTCAGTTTGGGATGATGACAAAGTTCTGGAAACGGATAGGGGA
Source organism: Grampus griseus (assembly GCF_964374135.1). Taxonomy (NCBI): domain Eukaryota; kingdom Metazoa; phylum Chordata; class Mammalia; order Artiodactyla; family Delphinidae; genus Grampus; species Grampus griseus. The sequence continues at coordinate 36,463,942 of NC_139018.1, read as the reverse complement.
GATGTTGCACCACCAAGTGTGAATGTACATTTAAAAAATGGTTAAAATGGTTAGACTTTATGATATATATGTTTTACCCTCCCTTCCCCCTCAGTGCACAGGCTTTCCCATCTGCCCCAATCAGAACCCACTGAAAGGATGAAAAATGCCAGAACCCTTAGGTTTTTACCATGGGGTTTAATGACTCTGAGCTACCTCACTGTCCTTCTACTTTTTTCAGTCAGCAGATAAACAGAATTTCCTAGCCTGACTCAAAATTTTTCTACGTCTGGTGGCTTTTTTGATAATGCAGTTTTATGAACTGATGGCCCTAGGGAAGGGATGAGCCCTAATTTTTTCTTTTTTAGTAGTGACACCCCATCCCCCCAGCCCCAAAATGGCTGCTGGCAGCCCCCTACCCCTGTAGCTGGATGCTGGAGGTTGAGTGGGTGGGAGTGCTTGCCTGGGAGCAATTCAGGGCCTCAAGAGGTTCCCAAAGAAACTGCTGCTCTGAGGTTATTCATCTGATGGGAAGACTCTGGTGAGAAAAGGCAAAACTTTCTGGTAAGATTTGGCCAGAATGCTGCAAGGAGAGATGGCCTGGGGTGGATTTTGACAAAAGTGGAATCCACGCATTCCCAGCTGCAAGGGTGGGGCTGGGCTGCCCTGGAGCCCCCAAACCTTGTGGGCCGAGCAGGCTTTGTGGACTTGCAATCTGAGCAGTCGCACAGGGACCCACCCTCAGAAGGGCCGTACCATTGGTTTAATGCTCTGTTGTTGCCATCTTGAAATTCTTAATCATTTGTTTAACGAGGGGCCTCGCATTTTTATTTTGCACTGGGACCCACAGATTATGTAGCCAGTCCCTCCTGTCGGGCATCAGAAGGGAGAAATTTCACCTGGAGTCACTGGGCCAAAAGGCCAGGTAGGAAGGGAGAGGGACCTCCAACGTGCAGGTCCAATGACAGCAAGCAGAGCAGAGCAAGTGTGCCGGAGATTAGGGATGTCAGCTTCTCTGTCAACCCCTTTAATGAGAAAGCTCTCAAGGCAAACGCCAGACTGGGGTCGGGGAAGGATGGGAGGTGGTGAATCAGCTCCGTAGTCTCCCTGTCCAGGTCTACTTTGTTATCTCTTTGGCTTGGTCCTTAGGTCTTGTTTCAACCCCACCTGGACCTATGCCCATTATTCAGTATTAGAGTTTTCATACATAACATTTCTACTTGTTCTTTAAATTTTTTGTTTAATATCACTTCTGTCTTATCTGTTTCGTTTTACTTGTCTTGTTTTAGATGTTTTTCTGTTTGTTCATATTCTAATGCTTCTTCTTCAGATAGCAGCGTGTGTAGTTTGCTGTTTTTCTTCTGAAGGAGAGACAGTGCCCTGTTTGGGGGCACATATTCCGTGGGAGCACTGGCTGCTTGTCTGGTGAGGTGTACAGGAAATGGCTCAAGGCCAGGCCCTTCTCTGAGCCATCTCTCCAGGGGCTTCTCACGCCTTGTTGCTATTGTTGTTAATTCCTGGAATCCCTGTTTTCCTCTGTAGTTTCTCTAGCCTGGATTTGGGAAAGGGAGCCAGCAGCCCTCCTGATCTGCCAACTTGGCAGGGACTGGAAGTCTCTTTCTGGCTCCCTTCTGTTTCTTGTGTAACCTCTTCAGGCTGCATCCTACCTCACATTGTAGATGGGTAAAACCTATTCTATTGTAAGTTTCTAGGTATGGATATTTCTCCATTTCAGCTGGTCCATTTCAGTTCATTTACAAAGGGCCAACCAATTAACTGTTACTGCCATTAAATTACAGGATCCAGATAACCTAGGCTTATAAGCAAGGTATTTGTAAGGGTAATGCAGTCATTCCTGAATTCTGATTGGCTGAATTTTCTTGCTGTTTGGCCAAAATGTCAGGCAATTAGGCAGGAAAGTGTTCTTACTTTTTAGAGAGGGTATTTAGGGGTGAAATATCATGATATCTACAATTTATTTTAAAATACTTCAGCATTAACTAAGCAAGCTTAAAAACAAGAGTTGTTAGCTCATGGTATTACATTCACAAAACCATATGTTGCAGGAATCATTCTTGCAGGGAAGTGATGTTTCTATTTTATATTACATATAATCATAAATATAAATGCTATGATCTGAATGTTTTTGTCCCCCCAAGATTCATGTATTGAAATCCTTAGCCCCCAAAATGATGGTATGAGGAGGAGGGGCTTTGGGGAAGTGCTTAATCATGAGGGTGGGACCCTCATGAATGGGATTAGTGCCCTTATTAAAGACTCCAGAGACATCCTTGGCCCCTCCCACTGTGTGAGGACATAGTGAGAAGATACCAGCTATGAACCTAGAAGTGGGCCCTCACCAGAATGTGACCGTGCTGGCACCCTGATCTTGGATTTCCAGCTTCCAGAACAGTGAGAAAGAAATTCCTGTTGTTTAAGCCACCGAGGCTGTGCTATTTTGTTACAGCAACCCGAACAGACTAAGATGGTATATATTTGGCAATATCTAATTTAATGAATTCTGCAGAAGTAATGCTCATTTGACAGATGAGAAAATGGACCTGCTGACCTTGTGACTTGCCTGAGGCCACATACAAGTTGAGATCTTAGTTCTCTTGGGCACAGATTCAGGGCTGTTTCCACCCTGCCCTACTCCATCAGGAATCAGGAAGGCGTCCAGGTTGACCTGCTCTGCTCAGCCATTTTGCCTTTAGAGCCACAATGTCTCCTTTCACAGCTTCATCCCCAGTGAGGTTAATAGAACATACGTTGCAAAAGATGATTCAGATGTTTCAAGTCAAACGTCTCACAGAGTAGTTGTAATTGATGGGATGTCCATAACCCAGAATGGTGGGTGGCTGTCCTTTTCTTTATTCTTTCTAGTCTTTTTAATATATTATTTTACATGTGCTTGTTTGGATATACAATAATATAGGTTTATTGAAAAATTTGAAGATACAGATAAGACAAAAAATTAAAAATGAAAATTCCCATAATCTCACTATGGCTAACAGTTTAGGGATGTATTACTCATCTATTGCTGCACAATAGATTACCCCAAAACTTAGTTGTTCAAAACAAAAGACATTTATTATCTTACAGTTTTTATGGGTCAGGAATTCGGGAGCAGCTTAGTTGGGTGGTTCTGGCTCAGGATCTCTCATAGGTAGGAACGATATGAATGGTTTGCGTGGGGCTGGAGAATCTGATTCCAAGGTGACTTACTCACGAGGCTGTTGGCTGGAGGCCTTAGTTCCCCACCATGTGGACTTCCTGCAGGATTGCTTGAGTGTCTTCACAGTATGGCAGCTGGCTTCTGCCAGACCAAGTGATCCAAGAGAAGGAGCAAAGAGGAGGCTGCAATACCTTTTATGACCTTCTTGGAAGTCACACCCTGTTCCTTCTGCCAAACTCTGTTAGAAGAAAATCACTAAGTCAAGTCCACACTCGAGGGGAGAGGATTTAACTTCCAACTCTTGAAACAAAAAGAATCAAAGAAATTGTGGATGTATATTAAAAACACTACAGGGGATCTCCAGTCAGTTTTTTGTTTTTTGTTTTTTGAACCAAAATGGGATCTTATCATACATGTGGCTTTGTATCCTACCTTTGTATGTTTATAAACTCAGATCTCCTGGATTCAATAATGAATCCACTTAATAATGGATTCACTTAATAATGCTATAATCTTGAGTAAGTTTCTCAACTTCTCTACCTCAGCTTCCTTATCTGTAAAATAAGGGTAAAATTAAAATATACCTGGTAGGGTATTGGTGTGAATCACATGAGTTAATATAATTAAAGAACTTAAATCTTGTCTGTCATAGGATAAGCAATATGTGTTAGCTCTTACCATGTCAGCAAGGCTATTTAAAAATATATTAATGGCTTCTGAATACATTATTATATGGACATTCTATACTTAATTCCATTATTAGACATTTAGGTCATTTATAATGTTTTTATTACTGTGACATAATAAAATATATATATTTGGTCTTCACAAACATTTGGAGTCAGAAGTGTGAGCAGAGAGAGAGTGTTCTCTTTTAATTGCTAATATTAGTAATGCTGTGATAAACATCCTTGAAGCTGAATCTGTGAGCTGGGGATGGAACTCTTTGGAATGTATACACAATTTTTCATGTATGATGCTATTTATGGAGAAGGGGGTCCATAACTTTCATCATATTCTCAAAGAGGTCCCTAATCCAAAAGGTGTTAAGAGCTGTTTGTCTAGGTTATTGTCCTCAGCCATCTAGGTTCAGGTCTTGGAGGAAAGGATGAGAGATGTGGTCATCAAGGTCAGGAGCACTGATTCATACCAACCAAGCTCCCAGGGGAGTTTTGGAGGCACCTTAATCACATCAGCAGTGCATTCACCTGTTGGATTTCATGGTAGTTTATTTCTAGGACAATCTCTAGGTGACTAATCTGGCCACCTTATTATTCTTGTTACGAGATCAGATACCTATGTGGTCTCAAGATCTGCGGTTCTTTGGTCCCTTGTGTCTGGGCTGATTCCACTCAGGGGTTAGGTTCAATTACTCTAGTATGTATTTGGTACGTACTAAGTATTCTATAATATTTGTTGAATAAATGGAAGTATTGTAAAAAATGGACATCTGTACGAGGAAATGCAAAGAGGAAGTGGCCTGTGTTTGTCAGGCTTTGGAATGATTGAGTTTTTGTGACGTTGGCCTACAAGAAGCCCTAGAAAGGAATTGGGGCCCCAGTATCCTGGTGGGAAAAAGAATATAGTCGGAGATGCTGCAGGGAGATGTTCTGAAGTATGGGCTCCCAAAGAGCAGGCTGAGTGTGAGGATGATGGACTGATGCCTCAGATAAGGAGTAGGGGTGCCAGGGGCAGGAAGCACCTGGCCTAATGTGTGGGACCAGCTGCTACAGTCATTGCACTCATCCTACCCTGCTGCCGAGAACTCAGCGTTACACCAAGGGCAGCAGCCCGGTGGTGCTTCAGAAGCTCACTTCCCACAGGTGGCAGCCTTTTCTCTGAGTCTTCACTGCAGCAGCTGCTCAGGAACTGTCAGTCTTCCAGGCCAGTGGCATCTGCATCATGTGGGCAGGTCATCCGCAGGGTGGATCCCCAGCCCCACCTCTGAGAGTCTGGCTCAGCGGGCCTGAGGTAGAGCTCAGGATCTGCATTTCCAGTGCTGGTGGCTCACAGACCACCTATGTTCATTCAGGTCCACTGAGAATGAGACACCAAGATGGGATTGAACACAAAAGAAATTTGGTGGGGAAATGTCTGTGGATGATGAAAGGGTGCCCAGGAAGGGGGTGAGTTGCCCAGGAAGGGGGTGAGCTTGGGCCCCAGTGCAGGGACTGGGAAGGAGAGGCATGGGCAACTGCAAAATTTAGAGGGAGCAGTTGCCACAAGACTTCCCTCATTTCAGACACCAATTGCAGGTTCGGAGGCCCCCAAGACCACCCTCAAGTTTCAGTAATTTGCTAGAAGAACTCAGGGAACTCACTGAAAGCTATTTTACTTGTGGTTACAGTTTATTGCAGGGAAAGGATACAGATTAAAATCAGCAGGGATCAAGTACATAGGATAGAGTCCAGGGAAGTACCAGACTCTGAACTTCCATGGTCTCCTCCCTGTGGAGTCAAGATGTATTACTTTCCTGGCACTGATGTGTAACAATATGCGTGGAGTATTACAAACCAGGGAAACTCACCTGAGCTCTGGTATTCAGAGCTTCTACTGGGGCTCCGTCATGTAGGCATGATCCATTGATTGCCCATGTAGTTGATCTCAGTCACCAGGTTGACTGATACTGCATGACTCAAAGCCCCACCCTAAATTAAACTGTTGGTCTTTCTGGTTTGGCCAGTCCCTACCGTAAGTCACACTGTTACTCTCTGGCCAGCCCAAGGCCCCAGGCAAACAGATTATCTCCTGGGAGCCAAGGGCAAAGGCCAGACCACTTTGGGGGCAAGGTTAGATTCTTCACTGTACAGGTACGAAGAGTCTCAGACAGTAGTGCAGCTCTGAGAAAGGTTCAGGCAGGTGGATGGGGAGCGCTCGAGCCAAAGCTGCCTGTTGAAGGACTCCTGGGGACCTGGGGGAGAGTCCTCCCCCACCCCCATGCTCAGCATCTGCTGGGAGTAGGCCTGGGGAGTGTGGTCTCAATGTGGATCTGGGGGTGGACCCTGGGGGGCAGCAGCGGGGGCCTCCAGCCAGGCCTGCTCCCTGGAGGAGGAAGGCTGAGTGGTACATATTATGGCTGCCATGTGCGTGCCTCCGGAGCCAGGAAGGGGCAGTGGCGGGGGGGTGGGGGGTGGGTGGAGCTGGCCTCCGCCTTCCTGCTGCAAAGCACTGCAGGCCTTCTGTGCCAGAGACGACTGTGCCTCTTCCTCCTCTTCTACCTGGTCTCCTGGCTCCTGCAAACAGGAAAAGGGTTAGGGCGGGGCTGCCAACACTGCCGTATCCACATGGGCCAGGCCCTGGATGGTGTGTTCTGCGTGTTCCCCTCCCGCTGCTGTGTTGTTGGGGACCTGGGGCACAGGACACAGAGTAAGAACAAAACAAGAACAAAAGACATTGGCGTGTGGATGATAGACTGGCTTCTGTGCGTGGTCTCTCCTGTGGCTTCTGCTCTGGCTGCAGCTCTCTCGGGGTCCCAGTAGCTGCGCCTCAGCCTCACACAGGTGCACCCCAGGGTCTATGGCTCGGGGTCTCCCACGGTGGTTGTTAAAGGTGCCCAGAGCGACTGACTGAGGGAAGCGTGTGCTCAGGAGACAGCTGGGGAGGGGCCCTTTGAGTCTTCTGTTGATTTCTCCTTCTTAAACTCCACAAGCTGCTTGGGGAAGAAACCAGGTGGGGGAAACTGAGATTATAGAGAAAGTGTGGTGTATAGACCAAACATGTGAAACCAGGAAGGGGGTGAGTAGAACCAAATACCAGCGCGGTGTGTGTGTTTTCTGCCTGGCACAACTGTGCTTGTCCCTTGCTCTGAAGCCTAGTTCCTACGTCCCCTTTGCTTTCACGTTGTCTTAGTGCTTTCCTTTCTGGTGGTCAGATCGCAGCCCCTGGGATGGTGCACTGTGCTTTTAATTGAAGAATGAGGATGAATCTTTGCACATTTAAAAAAAGTCCATTTTGGGGACACAACACTAGACATGGATGCTGGAGTCCTGGGTCCTGTCCTGACTTTGCCCTTGACTATTATTACTGCCTTTCCCAGATTCTCAGACACCACTGATTGTAAGATCCATCATCAATTTAATAACTGCTTTTAGCGTGGGAGAAAGAAACATGGTCACGTCATATGTACACGTCAGTTCAAATACCCATCCTGATTCCATGGCTGTTAACATGTAAAAAATACATTGCATTTTAAAAATGAAGAAAATAAAAAGCAGAATTTATAACAAAAAACTAACAAGAGGAGACTTTTTCTAATTCTGGGATTAAGATGCAAAACCAATACCCATATTTTGGAATAATTGTATTAATAAGCTTTTTACCATGTGTCATTGCTATTTTTTTGACAGGAAGAGGACATGAGTTGACTTGATATACACTCATCTGAAAGAGTGTATATTAGTGATATTTATATTCAGCAAGCCATGCAGGCTTTAAACTGGTTACTAGATATTTGCATCTTCTAACTACACAGCTGAAATAAGAGAACTAAAAGATATTTCAGTTTTAGAATAATAATAGCTAATGTTTGTGCAGTGCCTTTTATGTGCAGGCACTGCTCTGGGTACTTTACATATATCAACTCGTTTAAGCCCATGGAAGTCTTGTGAGAAGGTGCTATGACTACCTCGACCTTCGAACAATGAAGCACAGAGATTTCACAGTGTGCTCAGGGTCCCACAGCTAGGAGGTAGACTTGAACCCAGGTGTTGTGTTTCCAGAGCCCACCTCTTTACTGCACTGTACAGTCTCTCTTAAAGCATAAGTGAGAGTTTCTAGTCATTGTCTGGGTTCAAAGGAAAGGTTGGGTTGGGCTAAAAGCAGTGGTATGCTGGTAAGCTGCCTCCCCCTCTTCCCCCGTATAAAGCCCTGGTTTATAACATGTGTCAGTTTCCTTGGTGTAAATACTTCTACCTGGGCTAATTTCAAGGTACCTACTCGCTGGTAAAATTCCAGAGTGCTTAACAGTTGCTTCTCAGGAATTGGCACAAGCCAGCTCCCACACACCACTGGCTGAAAGCATTTGTTCAAGTTGGTGTGGGGCAGCCTGGCCAGGAATGTGTCTTGCGTGATGCTCAGTTAAGCCAACCACGGGTGGGACTCGGCATGTACATTCAGGGCTTGAAAGTGGTTTCTCCCCCTCTGTTTCCCCACCTGCCAACCAGGGAAGACAGCTGTTTGCTGGACTCTGAGTGTGGGAGGCTGAGTGCGTGCTCGCCACACCTCGCTGGCCTCTCTGCGGGGTCACAGATGAAGCTGAAGTCCAAGTTTCCCACTCAGAGGGAGGCAGTTGCCTGACTCATGCTCAGGAAGGAGCATTCCGTGGCTGCCCAAGGGCTCCTTCCTGAAGCAGAGTGGCACTGGTGACATGAGATGTAAGAGAAGAGAACCACCAGGTTAAACAAGAGGAAAAAGGGTCTCTGAAGTGTGGAGCTGAAGGCTTCAGAAGAGGCCCATGAGCTCTGGTCAGTGAGGGCAGAGAAGAACAGAGCAGACCCTACAAAACGAAATAACTGGAAAACATTTAGGTTACTATCAGGACAGCGCTAGAAACAGTCATGAAGTAGGGGTCACAAACTCAGATGCCTACAAGGGCCAGGCAGCTGACTCAAGTGGGCAAATCAGACAAGGTAGAAATGGGGAGTGGTAGAGACTGTGGTAAATTACAGCACACGCCCTGCCAGAAGACACTGAGGTACTGTCTGTTGGGGTTTATATTTTTATTTATTCTTTTAATATTACAGGCCCCCCAAAATAGGTCTGTGACCTGGATGCAGGCCTCTACTTTGTGAGTTCTCACCCAGACTTTCCTTGCAAGGGTTTTTTCTTTTTTTTCAAGATTTTTTTATGTGGACCATTTTTAAAGTCTTTATTGAATTTGTTACAATATTGCTTCTGTTTTTTAGTTTTGGTTTTTTGGCCTGGCGGCATGTGGGATCTTAGCTCCCCAACCAGGGATCAAACTCACACCCCCTGCATTGGGAGGGGGAGTCTTTACCACTGGACCACCAGGGAAGTCCCCCTTGCAAGGTTTTGAATGCAAGACTCATAGGTTGACCCGCTATTGGCCAGGGGCTGCAATTATCCCTGCTGCTCATCTGAGCAGTGGGGCCCCAGGGGTGGAGCAGACAGTGGGATCTGTCCATCCCATGTGCAGCCAATAAGCGATACATTGTAGCAGATTTTAAAACAATAAAACAAACTAAAATTCAGTCTACCTTTTACGATCAACATGTGTTGGCAATCCTGAACAATGTCAGTGATAAAAATAGCCTCCTTGAAAAAAAATCTTTTGTTGGTCTAAGTTCTAAATAATTGCTATGGTTCTTGTTGAGTTTTAAATATATCTGTATCTATATCTAAATATATCTATATATGCTTCAAATTAACACATTTAAATAACTTATCTATTGATGAATATTCTGTTCTACATGGACGTTATTTGGAGAATTAGCCCCTAACTCAAGTGGATTCACCCACAGACATTTGTTTCCAGAATAAGTACCTAATGATTTGGAAACCCTTCAGTTCCAAACTCTGTAGAACTACATATTCCTGTGTGCAAACAATAGAGTCAAAATAACAGTGATAGCAAATGATTGTAAACATGCAGAAACAGAATATGAGATAGTTCCATTTTGTTGTCCATGTGACCATACCAGAAGAACTCAAAAGAACAATGTCTAAATGACTTGATTGTTTTCATCAAGAGCTGGATGCTCGTTCTAAAGCAACATATCAAGTAATTCCAATATTTACTGTCATTCAGCCATTTTCTCTGATTTAAAAAAAAAAATAAATTTATTTATTTTATTTATTTTTGGCTGCGTTGGGCCTTCTTTGCTGTGTGTGGGCTTTCTCTAGTTGCGGCGAGAGGGGCCTACGCTTCGTTGCGGTGCGCAGGCTTCTCATTGCGGTGGCTTCTCTTGTTGTGGAGCATGGGCTCTAGGCACGCGGGCTTCAGTAGTTGCAGCACGCGGGCTCAGTAGTTGTGGCGCACGGGCTGAGTTGCTCCGCGGCATGTGGGATCTTCCGGACCAGGCCTCGGACCCGTGTCCCCTGCATTGGCAGGCGAACTCTTAACCACTGTGCCACCAGGGAAGCCCTTCTCTGATTTTTTTACAGAAGAAAAACTTCAGAAGTTTACCAACTATAATAGAAATTTATGGTGAATTTTCTGATGAAGATATTTTAGCTGAATTTTTTTTGACTGTGGAGACCATTTGAAAGCAGCTAAAATGGATCCCAAACACACAAATATATGGACAGCATTACAACTTCTGAAATTAATTGTGAAATGGGATTTTTATGAATCTCTGAAAAACCTGTCCTTTTCTGGCCATTATTATCATTTGTTTCATTTCCTGATTATTGCTCAAAGTTGTCACGTGGAGGAGGAGGAGGATGTTAAAAATGATCTGCCCGTGGTGCTAACACGCCACTGCTCTGAGATCTGCTTAGCCTCTCAGGTGGAGATGGCCTCTGGGCTGCAGGAACTCCTGGGTCTCCTTAGGACAAAGACTCGACATTTTATTTGAAGGTTTTTCCAGCATAGGAATCGTTTTAACACAACCTGATCTTGACCATTTAATGGCCTGGTTGGAGAATCTGTCTTGGCAGCACAGAATGGGTTTTGGAGCAACCATGGAAATACCAGTATTTAAAAGTTTGATCCCGGGGACTTCCCTGGTGGTCCATTGGGTAAGAGTGCACTCCCAACACAGGGGGCCCAGGTTTGATTCCTGGTCAGGGAACTAGATCCTGCATGCCATGCCACTACTAAAGACCTGGCATGAGCCAAAAATAAATAAATATAAAATAAAATAGAAGTTTGGTCCCATGGCTGAGGAGTGGTGGGTCTTGTTCCCACTTAAGAATGAAAATAGTGTGGGAGCCTTTCCAGCCACCATCCCAGATGGGTGGCTTGGGGGTTTTCATGGGCATAATGCCCTGACATTGGGCATTGAGCTCCTGCTGGCTCCTGGCCCCTAGACAGACCATTTCACGTCTGGCTCCATTGTGGTTGCCCCTGCAGAATAGGGAAGTGGAGACTCACCAGCCTGATGAAGGGACAGAGTTAAGGCAATGAGGCTGACCCTTAAACCAGTCCTGGCAGGTAGGGCCAGGCTGGGCCCTAAGTGTGCAGAGATGGTAACTCTCTCTGAGGAATAACTTGAAAGGTTACTGGCCCAAGATAGACTCCCCAGCCCACGGCCTGAAAACCTCACCATTGCAGTCACTCCACTGAGATCTTACTACTATGGCTATTACTACTACTGCCATCTTCACTCTGCTTCCTAGATACTCTTGTAAAGACACAAAAGTGCCACATGGAGGGACTATAACATCCACCCTGAAAGTGACAAGGAAGACCCAGCTCCTTGGTAATCAGCCTGGTCACACAGGGTTCTGGAAGCCAGGGATGCAGAGCAGGGGTGGGTTTATGGGGAGTCTTGGTTGGGGAGAGATCTGGGACAGTGGGACAGGAGAAAGAGAACGTAAAAGGAGGGGAGAGGTCTGGCCTGCCAGGGCTGGGAGGAGGGACTGGTGCCCAGGGACAGGACAGGCAGAGGTATTAGTCCTCACTGCTTTGCGTGGTTCAATCCAGGAATCTAAAATTGTCATGTGCCGGGGAGAGCAGGTGGTGGCACAGAGACACTCCAAAGGCAACTGATTTCTTCTTGGAAGCTGTTAAGTTTATTGATTTAAATCAGGACAGGCTCAAGGACAATAAGAGATTCTCTCGAAAGGAAATCAAACTGCTTCTCTTGGTGAGTATTGCTTTTTGTTTAGGCAGGGGTCTAAATCTATTGAGGTGAGAGCTGCTGGGTCTCGCCTCTGGAGCAATCTGGGGAGGCCTATAAAATTTATTGATTGGACTTACTTAACTTACACTGGCTAACAATAAAACAACTAGACCCATCAATCAGTTCCCAGCCCTCCACCCCACCCCAATGATTACAGCGTTGATTGATTCCTCCTCGGAAGTTTATGGAGAAAGTACTGAGGGGATCAGGACATAGATGCTGCACAGTGACATTCCAGGGAAGCACACCAGGGAAGCCACATCTCACCCAGGTGAGAGTCCTGGGGGAGGGCCAGGAGTTCTCTGGGAATAGGCTGCTGTGACTCCTCTGGGCAGGAAAGAGCTAGGCAGCCCATCAGGAAGGCGGTAGAAAGCTGCCAGGTTTCTGTTTGCCAGGTAAGAATGGGCAAGTGAGTGAGGATATTGATACAGGGCAAGGAAGGAGAGGTGTATGGAGAGGGGCAGCCACCAAGATAAACCAGTGGCCAGCACGGCTACCTTGAAGTCTGGAGCAGGGCCCTTTGGAGGGCACGCTGCAGGCTCGCCTTTGTGCCAACTTGGAGGAGGAGTTATTCGTCCAATTCACCAAGTATTTCTCTTGCCTTGAGAAGTAAGACATGTCCTTACCTGAGGTCGTTTGCAGCCTTGTTGGAGAGACAAGATGTTCCTTGAATGAGATAATGACCTGAGACCTTGGATGACGAACTGTCATCAGTGACTTGTGCTTTAAGTGCTGTGGGAATTCAGGAAAAGGGGTGCTCTGTGAGGGCTGGAGGGGTTGGGGAGGGTCTCAGAGGTATGATGAGACTTGAACTAGGCCTCCCTAATTCAAGAAGAGCAGAGGGGAGTTGGATAAATCCATCTTCTAGAAACATGGCATCCATTGTCTAATTGGGCAAAGAAATACTTGAGGACTGTGGGATCGTATGCTTAGTGGTTAAATGTTAGCGCTCTGGAGTTAAAGTTTCAGTTCCAGCCTGGGCTTTACCAGTTATTATTCATAGGGGCAAATAATCTAGCATCTACAAGTCTTAGTTTCCTCACCTATAAAATGGGGATAATAATAGTACTCATATGGTAAAGTAGTTGTAAAGATTAAATGAGACTAACGTGTGTAAAGCACTTAACACAGTGCCTGGAGCAGAGAAAACATTCAGTAAATGATAGTCATGAGCACTATTATTATTATTAGTGGTGGTAATAACAGTATTCAGATCACCACCAGGTTCTGGGGTGCTCTGGTTCCTTAGAGACTACTTGGAGGAATGAATAAAGGGCAAGAAGAGATTCTCTCTCTGTCCTGAGGGAAATCACATAGGGAACCATATTCAAAGTTAGAACTTGCACTCACCCAATGGAAAGAACTTCCATGGAGTTCCGTGAAGTTATTTCTTTACCTTCTTGGGCCCAGAATGTCCTCCCTGGCCAACTGTCCCTCCCATCCAGAGCCCATTCAAGCTCCCCTCCTCACGAAGGCTTCCCTTACAGCTCTGGCCATCAGGCTCTCTCTTTCCCTTACTGCCCTTGCCTCTCCAAGGGCATGAAGTCAGAGGGCCGACTCCTGTTCTGTTGAGTCTCTTTTGTGGCTGTGTTGCATTTCTCCATAAGGTGCATGTGTCTCAAAAGTAGAAACTGAGCAGAGCGCTTGCTCCACAAACCTTGGAAGAATTATTGAATCTCGTCGATGCTACAAACTTTCTTCTCTGCCCAGGTTGACGTTTCTGTGCTCTCTCTCCCAACCCACCCCCATTCCTTTTCACCAAGCCTCATGCTCAGTTCCTGGAACCCAGGCACACTGTGGGGTTCTGCTCTGGACCTCTATGAACTTCTCAGGTTGCCTGAGCCTCACTGGTGAGGAGTCCCACTGGGTGGGAACGGTGCTGCTGGCCAGGCTGGGCTTCTGTGAATGACCGGAAGGGAAGCAGCTGCTTCTGCTCCGGGCCCAGACTTAGATCTAATATCTGGCTTCTCTGGACTGGAAGAGAAGTTCCCAGAGAGGTGGCCACTCTAGTGCCAAACAGGTCTTGATAAGTTTCCCATGGAGAGATCTGAGTCCCAGTTGAACCTGACAGCTGAGACAGATTGGGGTCTGTGCTGGGAGGATGAGGAATGAGACCACTGCCTTGCATTTCTTGTGGCTTTCCTTCAGGACTGGGAATCCCCCCCCCCCAAATCACTTTTTGAATCTTATTTTTCAATAGTCTCCTGTCTGGGAAGCAGATTATTGGAACCATTTCTGTTCCTCTCATCCCTGTTTTATTCTCTAACCCACAGGGTTAGGCTTAGAGGGAAGATTAACATGGAGATAACATGGCTGGGTGACGAGAGAGAGGCTCTGGACCACTAAAAGAGAGGAAAACTAAATGGGCAGCACCTGCATCAGGAATAAGTCATCTTAAACATCATGCAAGGACAGGTACACGTAGGCCAAGGACAACCAGTCATATTAGAAATGATAAGACTGAGGTCTGGCTTAAGTCTCTGCTGCTTTAAGGAGAGGCACTTTGGCCCAAATGTCATGGTGATTGCTCCATATACAGTAGATATTTCTGCAAGTGCATGCTGTCCTTTTTTGATTCATATCTGTGGCCCTTATCTAGAACCCGAAGGGCAAGGACAAGAGGCCAGGAGCCCACTGAGGAGGTGAACAGTGGTGTAGTGCAGCCAGCAGCCAGCCAGTTTAGGGTGTGCAGGGCAGAGATAAATGACCCCCAACTCCTACAGGGCCTCCCTGAAAGGCACCACTAGAGATTGGGCAGGGCTGTAATGAGAGTATGCAGCTTTGATTTTTGAACTTGAAGAAACCTAGAGAATAAATAGGTTAAAGAAACTGTAAGAGAAGACAATCCTCTGGGTATCCAACAGAGACATATCTAGAAGTGCTGGCTCTCCACAGCAGCAATTACATAAAGGGACTCCTAACCCTTTGTGAGATGAAAAATAAACCAATCTCCAGTGCAATACCAGACTGCCTTGGGTGGTATTTACAACACCTTCAGAGCTGGGAAAAGGAGCAAGGGTTCCTCACTTATCCTCTAGTTATTTCTCCTTTGCTTTTCCCTGTGCAGACAAAAGTTGCGGGACTAATGAGCCCTCAGAATGGGGGAATATGGAACTTCCATCAGCAGTACTTTCAGCAAGTTGGGAGGGATAAGGCAGGAGCTCTCAGAGATCAAGAAATACATGGGCCACTTTCATATTTTAAGGCTCCTGGTATATTAAAAAGAGGAGAAATATCAAAACAGAATCACAAAAATTGTGATTTTTTTAAAACCTTGCATTTAATAAATTGGTATAATCTAGCACCAAAGGCACTGAGTTATTCACAAGATAATTATAGGACTTTTAAAATATATTAATTTGTGATGTATTACAGGCAGTGTGATTTGGATAATGGGGACACGTGTTTCAGTTGTATGACGAACAGCATTTTCTTTCAGTGTTGTTGCAGTGTAGCTCTGAGACTGTATGTATAACCTCATTTGGAGATGAATCAAAATCTTAACTCTGAATCAAATCTGAACTCTTGGGTATCCCCAACACAATACTCCCCTCCCTCATAGCCCTTGGATTAGCAGAAGTAAGTAGTTTATATAAGTGCAGCATCTTATAAAGATTTAGAAATCTTAGGTTAATATTTAATAAAGATTCCTTTGTTGAATTAGATTTAAAGAAGGGATTATTATGGCTTCTGGGACAGTATTTTGGGGGACCTTTTTACCTATAAGGGCCTAAATATCATGAAAGTATTGCCAATGAGATTTAGTTATACACACGTATCTTCACGAAAAGCCTAAAAAGACAGATAAAGTGGTAAAAGGAGGGAACTGTCCTTCCCCGCCAATGTGTGTGTATGGGACACCACTTGTGAATCACTTCAGAGGTTTGGATCTCACCTGTCCCTTGTTCCTGCTGTGCCCAGTTCTGTGGGGTGGCAGCCAGCTCCCCCAGGTGCAGATGACCATGACCCACCTCAGGTCCACTCTGTGGCCTCACTTTCTGCCTTCAGGCCTCTGAGTAATGTTGTCCATGGGGCCACATGGTAACATGCTTGGCTCTCACACACGGGCAACATAGATGTCCACGGGGAGAACCTTCGCCCAGTGGTCTGGGGGCAGTGGAGAGCTGCTGCCCCTCCCCCTTCCCCCCTTTTGGTTGTTGCTGAGACACTTTCAGACAGTAACTCCACGGTCTCCTGGGATTGTATTACACAAGCAGTAGCCTGGAGGCATGGCCAACTCCAGACATAACTCTGTCTTGGCTCCTTTTTCTTCTCTTTCAATCCCCTCCTTCCTTACTTCTGCTCCTTCCATCACATTCCCCAGGGAAGAGCTGACACTTAGGCCTCTGTTTTAGGATCTGCTCTTTGCAAAACCCCAAACCTTTGTATGGGAGCGAGTGGTACACTTGATCTTTTTACTGTTTTCTTGCACTTGGTGTTTGGAACCTAAATGCAAGACCTGACATGGAGATTTGTCACATGCCATCTATTGAAATGTTTTTTATTTCTGATTTTGTCATTTAACAGTGTTTGCTCTCCTTCCTAGCCTTGAGTCATCCACAAATTTGTTCATAAAATTTATTGGCTGTTCAAAAAAAGCCATCAACAACCAACCTCTGTAACCTCATCTCAGGCTTCATTCTTGATAACTACCCTTCTGCAGCCTCACCTACAAGTGCACGAATGGGCCAAACTTCTCCCCCCTCAGGGTCTTGTACTCGCTCTTCTTTCTGCTTGGAATCCTCTTTGCTCAGGCTCTTCACGTGGAGGTCGGTCTGTCATGCTTTAGGACCCAGCTTAACGGTCACTTCTCAAAGAGTACTTCCGTGACCACTGTGTTTCTCTCACGGCACTTATCCCAGTCCATGGGCACCATGGATCCACTCATTAGTTTACTTTTTGTATTGCTCATTGTCCTAATTAGAATGAAATCTCCAGGAAGGCAGGGATGTTGTCTGTTTTCTTCACTGCTCTGTCTCCAGCACTAGCCCAGGTTCTGACACTTGGCAGGGGTTCAATAAATTTTTGACTCATCCTCTCTACTTCTCCACTGGATCCCATCCTCTCTCATCTACTCAAGGACGTCATTCCACTAATTCCCCTTCCTTTCTTCTGTATCATTATCATCCCCCTATTTACAGGATCATTCCCATCAGCAGACAAACATACTGTAATTTCTCCTGTCTTAAAAAGCAAAGCAAAACAAACAAGTGCTCTTAGCCCACATCCTCTTTCAGTTGACACACTATGTATTTTATTTGCTGTCTGTCTCCTCCATTAGATGAGAATCTCCACAAGGGAAAGATTTGTGTCTGTTTGTTTATGGTTGTATACCTAGTGCCTGGAAAGTGCCAGACACATAGTAGTCATTCAATAAAAATTTGTTGAATGAATGAATCATTTTGCAGAATGAATGAATAAAACAAAAAAGCCTTTTTTTAATCTACAGAGAAAAAAATCAGTCTACATTTTGAGCAGTGTTTAAATAACTTAAAAGATAACATTCAACTAAGAAGCATAGACAGCTTTGCAGAGACATATGGTGGCTATCTAACTGTGTAAGGGAAGAATTCTCTTCTGTTCTATGGTGTTGCCTTCTAACGTGGAAAGCCCGATAGGGCAGTTTAATGGAGAAAGGAAAACCAGCGATAGACTTCTCAGCGTTATGGTAACAGCCAGCCTTGACTCAGAGATGGAAAACTGAGGCCCAGAGGTACTAACTTTTTCCAAACTCTGTGTTCTCCCCTTTAATGGCCTAGGGCATAATTATCCACAAAACACATCCAGATAACTAACTCACAGTAAAAGGGAAGCTGTTATCCTTAGAAATTGGACACCACCAATTGCTTTCTGGAAAATTGGCATGCAATAATAGCGCCGGCCAGGAGATGGCGACTCGCCTTTCTCTCCAGGACGGCTGCACTCTAGGTGGTCACTGAAGGGCTGAGAGCTACTGGGACCCGGCCAGGTCAGCTGGCTGGGTCAGCCAGGGCCTCTCTGGAGAGTCCCCCAAACAAAGCTCTGCCTCAGAATGCCTCATTCTTGTTGGCTAGACCCCCATAAGTAAAATAGTTGTTGCTGAAAAAGATACAATTTTAAGGCTTCAGATGCAAAAGCAACGGCAAATCCAGGACGGTTGGCAGGTCCAGTCAGGATATTTATCTCAAATTCAGAGGGTTTGAAAATCTAGGACAGCTCCTTGGCAACCCAGCACTGATGGTCCTTTTGTTAGACTTTTCTTAGGCTCAGGCAACAGCCTCTGAGAGCCAACCAGATTTTCTCCAAGAGGGCAACTCAGCCTAGCGAGCATTCTACCGCAGGAGTTATAAACCTGAGATTTGGGGTCCACCAACCACTACAACAAGGCTGTGTGCGAGGGCTGGAGGTGGGGACTGTGCTGGCAGGTACTTACAGTTTCTAGAGAGAAAGGCCATTGTTTTCATCAGTCTTTCAGAGAGCTCCATGGTTCAAGAAAAATTAAGAAACTGCTCTAAGCATTTTCCAGCCTTTCCTCCAGAGACCTCAAAGATTCTTCACCGCAACCTGTCCCCTGAGATACTCCAGTTCTCCAGTTTTCATTAAAACGGGTATCCGTCAGGGACTGGCCAAGAGCCAGAAACATCAGTTATTTGAACAGAGAGGGTCATCTAATGATTGTGAACTAAGTGTAAACTTGTTAACTAGGTAACTGAAAAGACAAAAAGAGTGCACTAAGGTATCACCAAGGTAGAAACTGCAGGAGCAGCCCCCAGCCCTAGGACCAGGTGTGGGAAGAGGTGGAAACTGTTACAAGTTTAGAAACCTGAACGACTTTGAGGAGGAGGATCTGCTCAGCTGAGCTGGCATCTCTGAGCTGCGGAGGGGCCTGGGGTGTGTGTGTGTGGGGGCACCTGGTGTCTCCTGGGAGGGGGGAGTGTGATGAGGCTGGTGCTGTAAGTGCTGGAAAAGTGGCAAACTGCATACAAATCCTGCTACAGGGAGCTGCCACTGCCAGGGTGAAGAGGGGAGACTGAGGTGACACGGATAGGAACAGGAAACCCAGACCGGAAGAAACAAGCCCCTTGCTTCTCCTCCAGCCATGCTGTCTCCCTCTAGTGCCTCGCAGTGGAAGAGCTAATCTGGAGCCAGCTGGCAAAGACGAAATATGATTTGCAGAGTCCCAGCTCCAGATCACAAGGCTGAGCACAGAAGGCTAGGTTTGAAGCACCAGCTGTCATAGCTTCCTCCCCTTGACCTTCCCTCTACTACGTAATCAAAGCCATAGTCAGCCCTTCACTTGTCCTTCAGATTTTTCTATACCTGTGCACTGGGTCCCCTTAGCTACAAGGGACACATGTTAAGCTCTCTCAGTGGACAAGTCGAACCCCCCTTTCCTAGGCTTCCTAGGCTATACTCCCTTCTCTCCCCCAGGGGTGGGAGTGGACTCACAACACAACAAAAACTTTGTCCAGAAATCCTCTTTGCTCATCTCCAAACTCCTGGCTGTTTTGTCACTATGAATGAGGGGTACAAGAGTCAAGAAACTGATTTTCTCTGCCTTCCTTTCTTCCAAAGCCTGCACCGTGGTCTGGTACCTCTTCTTGGAATGTGATCTCTATTGCCTTCAAAACTTCTAACATCTTGTTACATGTGTACTCAGAAAAATGAATAAAGTAACTGGGTTGCTTTACTATTTCAAAAGCATAAATATGCTTAAAGCTTTCAAACTGGAGGAAAATGGCCAGAATGATTCCTTTCAGGTCCATTAGGGACTGTTCAGATAGAGGAGAGATGCTGTGAAACTTCCCTCAGGGCCTTGGAATCATCTCTCAACTGAAATCACTAACCTGTTTCTAACCCCTTGTAGCAGGATTGAAAACTGGGATTGCTTCGGAGGACTGTCATTCACCTCACTGGTTTACCATGAGGATTAAATGAGATCATATATGCAAAAGTATTTTGTAAACTAGAAGGCACAATGCACAGGCAGGAACCAGACTGTCATGATAATGGATACTTTAAGGGGACCTTGATTATCCAGAATTTCTGAAGACATTGCTAAGCACTTGCAGTTCTGAGAGGAAACTTTGCTCTTTAAAACTAGATCCAGAGCAAACAATAGGACTGTTTGGCAAGTGTTTCTGAGGAAAAAACAAAGAACACCTAGAGTGTTAGCAACACTGAGAGATTACTGTGTAGCTGGCAAGCAGGGCCCACCCATAGGTCCTTGGCCTGCCCCAGCGTCACCTGCAACATGTTCCTGTTGTACCAACAGCTGCCTGCTTCTTGTTGCCTGCAGGTGTGCCCTGGCCCCTGGAGCATGCTTGAGGTCGACAGGGACCGAATGCCTGTGGTGTCTGTGTGCCAGGGTCCTCAGGGATCCCAGTACGATAGAGCACCCCTCCCACCAGTGGTAAGCTGCTCAGTAACACCCTTTATTGAATTGCTTCCCCTCCTGTCTCACTTTCCCCATTCTCTCAAAGGGCTTTCTGGAATCACCACCCCCATCAACTACTTGAATCTTTGCCCTGGAGTCTGCTTTTGGGGAAGACTCAAGCCAAGGCAGAGAAGTCTGGAGGGCTTCTCTTTGGCAGGAGAATGTAACTTATATTAACGGAAATGAGAGTTTCCCTGTAAATCCAGCTATTGGGTGCTAGCCGGAATTGCTAAGTAGCAGTAATAACTTCTGTTTATTGATAGCTCCCTTCATGCCAAGCACGATCCTAAGCACTTTTCAGATACCTCATTCATAGTGACCTTAGAAGTGGGTACTCTTATTATCCCCTATGTTATAGGTGAGGAAACTGAGGCACAGTGACTTGTGAAGGTCGCATCACCTATAAGTGAAAGAGCTGGGATTCTGACTCTGGCAAGTTGATTCTAGAGCCCACACCTTTATCTATTCACTGTACTTTTCAAACTGTTGACCACTGAGTAAACAAAGAGCCCAAGAGCCTGGCCCCATTCCTCACACTGTTTTAAGAGGCCTAACTCAAGGGTTGCTGAAAGACAGAGGATATTGTAAGATAAGTGTGGGTTTGAGAATTGGAAGCCTAAATTCAAAACCACATTCCACCTCCACTTACCAGCTTTGTGACCTTGAACAAATCACTTCTCCTCTGACCCTCAGCTTAAATCTTATGTGTAACATGGGGTGGCAGAGGTTGGTGAAAAATAATGCCTGACTCATGGGGCTACGGTGAGCTTCAAATGAGATGATGCTTGTGGAGCACTGGGCAAACTCCAAGCGTGATGGACAATTTTGGATGCTATGACATCAGCCACAGGCTCCCAGCTTCCTCCTCTGCAGATCACTATCCCTTTTAGCCCACCTCCTAGGAGCCAGGACTCTACTCTCACCTGCTGCTTCCTTAAAGGAGTTAGTATGTAGGTGATAGAGGATGGAACTTTGGAATCTGACAGACAGGGATTTGAATGTCAGAGTCTTTGCTGTTTCTTCCTTTTTTTTTTAAAAAAAAAAAAACTCTGGGCAGTTATCTAATCTGTCCAGGCCTCTATTTTCTCATCTGTAAAATGGGAACAATAAAACAGGACTGTGGAAAGGATTAAATAAGGCAATGCACACAAAGTGCTTAGCACAGTCCAGCACATCTTAGTGTGCAAAACATGGTACCTACTGTTGTTACTGTTGATTTTATGAGAGAAAAATATGAGCCCCATGTACAGACAGGAAAAGTCTGTCTGTCTGACTGATTTTACATGCTATATAAGAAAAGAATTATTAGAGGTATCCATCTACTTAAGAGAAAGTGAAAAAGCCTCAATCTGTCTTTGCATTCCTGTTTACATATGAATTCTGTACATCTTGCTAGAGAAAAGGATAAAGAAGCTTTGAAGAGAAAATAGTTTTGAAAGCCATTATTATTATTTTTAATATGGTTAATTATTTTATTTTTTTAACATCTTTATTGGAGTATAATGGCTTTACAATGGTGTGTTAGTTTCTGCTTTATAACAAAGTGAATCAGTTATACATATGTCCCCATATCTCTTCCCTCTTGCATCTCCCTCCCTCCCATCCTCCCTATCCCACCCCTCTAGGTGGTCACAAAGCACCGAGCTGATCTCCCTGTGCTATGCGGCTGCTTTCCACTAGCTATCTATTTTACATTTGGTAGTGTATATATGTCCATGCCACTCTCTCACTTTGTCCCAGCTTACCCTTCCCCCTCCCCGTATCCTCAAGTCCATTCTCTAGTAGGTCTGTGTCTTTATTCCCATCTTGCCCCTAGGTTCTTCAGAACTTTTTTTTTTTTAATATTCCATATATGTGTTTTAGCGTACGGTATTTGTTTTTCTCTTTTGAAAGCCATTGTTGAAAGAAACAGTGATGAAACACAAAAGATAAAATCTATAACAGTAAATGCACATGTATGCCTTAAATGTGAACAGAAGCTTTTCTTTCTGAATCTAGCTCCTTTCCTCCACCCCTCCGCCCAAATCAAACAGTGTGTGTGTGTGTGTGTGTGTGTGTGTGTGTGTGTGTGTGTGTGTGTGTGTGTGTGTGTGTGTGTGTGTGTGTGTGTGTGTGAAAGCAGGGCTAGAAATATCTCCTTCCAAAGCCAGGCATGGACTTTGAAAGGAGCAGGGCACGGGCAGAAGTGTGGGCAAGGAGGGCAAGAAGACTGGAGACATGGGCAGGAAATGGTGAAAAAGAAAGCTGGCGTGGACCTCCTACCTTGCGGCTGGCGCCTGAGGGATTGATTCCCTCCTCCCCGGCCCCAGTGCCTCATGGGAGTGGACCCGCTGGGTCTCCTGACTCCAAGCTTAGGGGGGCATAAGTGCCTGTTGGAGACTCAGCACTTGTTAACTTGTCACGGCATGTAAGAAGGGAGAGAGGTCTGACATTTCCCCAACGCCTGAAAGTGAAAGAAGAAAGGATTCTTTACTTTCAGGGCCATATCCTGAATGACAGAGGTCAGTGTTTGCAACTGATCCGTGTGGGCGCAGGCTTCTAATTATTTCCGGGATAACCTGTTATCTATTAGCCGTCAGGCTGCTTGCCAGAATATGCTAATGTCTCCAGAGTTCCTGGTCTGGATTCTGAGGAGCAGGTTTTTTGTTTTGTTTTGTTTTTAAGGGGATGTAGGAGTTCGGATGCAGACAGCTGCGAGTCCCACTGGCAGAAACGCTGTCCTCTCTTCTGCCCTTAGCTGTGCTGAAAGAGAGAGAATGCCCTGGAACATAGGGCACAGTCCGTGCTGGTGCCCATGCGGAACCCGGCAGCATCTCCTCTTTCTCCTGGCTCCTTGATTCCACACCTGTAGGAGATTTGGCTTTATTGGAATGTTCTAGAAAAGCTTCTGAGAAAAGTGTTATTTGAAGTTGATATCATTTGCTTAGAGAACAAGGAAACTCTTCAAGTAATCTTTTGTTTGGTGAAAAGAGGGTAAGAAGGGTGTCAGAATTCAATAGGCCTGTTCTTCTGTTGTGTAGGGGCAGAACTTGGCTCACCCAGGTGAGTTTAGTATCGTCAGCCATCAGTTACACCTGTGGCCTCTACATTTGTGCTAAGACACAGTGAAATGTTATATGGGAGGGGTACACAAATATAGGGCATCATTCTCATTCTTGTTAAAAAGGTAGCACATGTTCATTATTTAAAAATTTAGAAACTCTAGAAACGAAAAAAGAAACACTCAAAATTTCATTTCTGTAAGATAATTATTGTTAACCTTTTGGTGTACCTTCTTCTAGTTTTCTTTTTCTGTGCTAATTTATACCTATTTATGAAAAAGTTTTTTTGATTAAAAAGTGCAGTGGTGCTCTCTGATCTTTTGGAAGGGTCTGAAGGATGTATCCTTTAGCCCTGGGGTTTGTGATTAGCTCTCCAGTAATCCTCAGAGAGTTAGTTTTATGGGGCTAAGATAGAACAGGGCTCACAGACCAGCAGGATTTAGTCCTAAAGGACTAAAATCCAGGACCTTTGGTTTTAAGCATTTATTTTCATTTATGTGCATATAGAGAAGGAGGATCAGGTAGAAGTGCCTAGAGGTAGGGAAAGTGTACATGTCAATTCACACGATCAAAAACCAAGCAGGTAAATATTGGACCAGCTCTCCAGTGGTAAACATTTAGAAAACTAGACAAAGTATATGAAACAACCGTTTTCACAAATTTCAGACATTTTCTGAGAGAACGGAAACAAATAAGGTGATCCCTAGATTGCCTCAGTTTTTTGTCTAGAAGCACATTCCAGGCCACAGCCCAGGGATGGGAAACAAGCAGAACATGGGAGTCCTACTGAGTTGAGGAGACAAAGACCAGGGGAGGCTTCGGCAATTGGAATTTGCCAGACAGAGACCCAGGGAGGAGAGAACTACATAGAGGAAGACCTCTAGAAAGCTTTACAGGAAATCTCATAAGGATTTGGCTGAATACCAGGACACGTGCATAGGCTCCATGAGTTTGGACAAAGAGCAACTATGGGGGAAAGAACAAGTACTGGGGAGCTGCAGACTGAACACCTCCAGAAACTTGTACACAGTTGGAGTTATTGAGCTGTAACCAGCTGGAATAAAGAGACCTCAGTGAACATCTGGAATATTCAGTAAAGACCCCAGAAAAGAAAGACCTTAGGAGTGAGACCAAAATAGCCGTAGAGTAAAGGTTACTCTAGATCAGCCCTAACAAAGCTTGCAAATTCAAAAGTATCGTAATGATCCATAAAAGACTTAAACAAACCACCAAAACAAAATTCAAAACTCTTTGAAGGAAGACAAAAAAAAAAATTAGTCTCTCTACAGTATAACATTTATAATGTCCAGCATCTGTTAAAAAGTTACTTGACATACAAAAAAAAAAAAAAAGGAGGAAAGTCAAAAAATGAGAGATGACGCAATTAGCAGGTAAGACCCTTAAAACAGATTTTATAAATATGCTCAGGGATTTAAAGGAAAACATAACCATGATGAAGAGAGAAATAGAAACTATAAAAAGGAACCAAATGGAACTTTTAAAACTAAAAAATGCAACATCTGAAATGAAGAATTAGGCACTGCAAAGGAAAATATCAGTGAAATTAAAGACACAGCAATAGAAGCTATTCAAACTGAAACACACAAAGAACAAAGAATGAACAAAAATGAACAAAGTTTCAATGACCCATGGAAACATATCACAAGGTCTGACACACATATGATGGTAGTAATCAAACAAGGGGAGAAGTAGAAAAAATTCTGAAAAAATAATGGCTGAAAAATTTTCCAATTTTGACTCACATATTCAAGAAATGCAACCATTCCCAAGCAGGATATCCATAAAGAAAATCACACCAAGGCATATCATAATCAAATTGCTAAAAACCAATGATACAGAGAATTCTTTAACAGCCAGAGAAAAAAGACACAGAAAGCAAATCAGAGGTTCCCTGAGGCCAGGAGTGGTATAGGGGGATTAACTGCAAAGGAATACAAGAAGGACTTTTTGGGGTGATAAAGTGTTTTGTACCTTGACAGCAATGGTGATGGTGGTGGTTGTGGAAGTGTGTATGTTTGGATTTTAGAAGTCATGAGTTCATATTAACACATTCAATTCCAATCCAACCCATCCCATAATTGTATCTCCATGGTAAGAACACTTCTCCATGGTAAGAACCCTGGCTCCCAACAACATCGACGTATATATTCATTTGCCTAATAGTTTCAGAATTGCTGCTATACTGCTAGAGACTATACTGCTAAAAAAATAAACTTATTAAGAAAAGTTGAAGATTTTTTTTCACTAGATTGAATGTATAAAATCAAAATGTTATGCTCAAAAATTATTTGGATTAATTCTTTTCCTCCTCACTTAAGTATGATTATGTTATACAATTAAAATATATTTGTGTATCTGTCAGGGTCCAGTCAGGGAGCAGAAACCACAAAATTAATTTTAACAGAGAATTTAATATAAATATTTGTTAATTAGGTATTAAGTTGTTAAGTAGGTACCTAAACAGATTAAAAAAAACTCTAAGGCAGCAGTTCCCAAACTTTTCAGTTTCAGGAGTTCACTGAGGACCCCAAGGAGCTTATATGTTGGCTAAAGCCAGTAGTATTTATCACCAGTGTTAGAAATTAAAACTGAGAATTTTTTTTACAATATTTATTTTTTAATTCATTAAAAAAGAACAGGCAAAGTAGGTGGGGGAAATGGGTGGGGGAAATTGGTAGGGGAAAAGATGGTCGTAGGGTACAAATTTCCAGTTATAAGATGAATATGTTCTAGGGATCTAATGTATAGCATAGTGACTACAGTTAACAATGCTGTTTTGTATACTTGAAAGCTGCTAAGACAGTAGATCTTAAAAGTTCTCACCCCACATGCACACACAAAATGGTAAGTATGTGAGGTGATGATTTGTTAACTAATCTTATGGTTGTAATCATGTTGCAATATATATGTATATCAACTCATCATGTTGTACCCTTTAAACTTACATTATATGTCAACTATATCTCAATAAAGCTGAAAATAAAAACATCAAACTCATTGCATGTTAACATAAATAAAATATTTTTATGAGAAACAACTATATAAAAAATTTAGTGGGAAGAGTGGCATTTAACACTTGCAAATCTTTTTAATATCTGGCTTAATAGAAGTCAGCTGGATACTCATCTGGTTCTGCATGCAGTCTATTGTGATATGTTGTTTTGGTCAAAATCTGTGAAGAAAATCCAGCCTCACACAGATATGTAGTTAGAAAAGGGAGGAATATTTTAATAGACTTTTCAGATAATTATGATTATATTTTTGATATTACACCAAAACTGAACAAATAGTAGTTTCTTAAAGATTGATTGAAGTGTAGAATCTGAGACTATATCTAAAGAACTTTTTGTTAATCTGTTATATTAAAATCCATTGGTCTGTCTTACCATTTGGACGGACCTTTTACCCGTGCGTGACTTTGTAATCCCATGCATTGCTCATTGGAAAATATCAGTTGACTGACTGATGCAGATATTTCAAATGTTGACATATTTCATTATTCACTTTTTAAAAAATTCACATTTGTTAATATCACCACCAATCTCATCAGAAAAGTTTTTAAGTATTGGAAACTGTCAAGCTCACAATGGCAGATGCATATTTTCCAAATTTCTACATTTAGCTTGGAAGCTCAAATTTTATCATCGGCAACAAACACTGTCAGTGGTTTTCCTTGAAGTGAAAGGTTTACTTTGTTCACTTTCGAGAAAATGTCTGCTAAATGCCCAAGTCTGAATAACCATAGTTTGTCCATCGTTCCTGCAAGTAAAAATGGTGTTCAATGAAAAAAGTGGCCAGTTCAGCTAACAACTCAAACAATTGCACAAGTGCTATTCCTTAAGACAGCCATCACATTTCACTCTACAGCACAAGTGTTTCAGTTATCATAAGAATATTGAAGTGATCTGAACATAAGGATCATGATTTAATAAAGTTACTAATTTTACTGCTTCATCAAGTGTGATTCTTAAGTAGAACTGGATTTTTTTCCCCTGCAAGTACATGGTGGTAAAAAATACAGTGACTGCTAGTGTGGCACTGCCTGTATTTATGCTAAAGGGCCAACAGTCTTATTCAGCATTCCTTTTGCACCATCAGTGCAAATGTCAACACAGAAAAAGGAAAATAATGTCTTATTATTATTTTGAAAATATTTTTGACCTCATGGATCCCCTGAAAAGCCTCAAGGACCCTCCACAGGGATCCACAAAACACACTTTAAGAACTGCTGCTCTAAGTTCTTCAAGTAGCAATAACAGGAAATAGTTACCACCTCTAGTGTTGAGAGAATAAAAAGAGGAAGCTGAATTTTTAAAACTTAGAAACTTACAAGGGACTTGTGGAGTTGAAACTCAGACCTCCTCTGAGGGAAAGGGGACACTTGGCTGGCACCGGCTTCTATGAGTTCCTGGGAAGGGGCCCTTAGGGTTGGAAACTTAGAGCTTGAGAAGCAGGTGCCTGCTGGTTGGTGGTGGTGTCTCTGAAGTGGTATAATGAGACTGCTTTTGTACGTGTTGGAAAAACTGTAAGCTGCATTTCACTGCTGCTTTGAGAAGGAGCTACTGCTGCCAGGGTGAAGGCGTTGCTGGAGTGAGACTCAAAGGAATTACCACCAGAGAGGAAAACAAGAAGGAATAAGCCCTTTCTCCCCCCTCCAACCTTGCAGTCCCCTCTTGGCTTTGATAGGCAGAATCCAATAGAGAGGCAGCAGGCAAAGTGGAAATGTGGTTTGCAGAGCCTTTCCTCCAACCTCACAAAGCAGAGTACAAAAGGATGGGCTTGGAACTGAGAGACAGTAGTAGGCATGTTTGGGTCTATTTGCTCTTGTTTGCATTAACATTTAGATTTTCTCCCATCCTTATTTATTAAATTTTATTTTTGAATATATACAACATTAATATGTTTCAAAAGAATAAAAAATATACATAAAAATGTGCCCAGGGAAGTGTCCTCACTTGCCTATCCCTTCAACCTGTACCCCTACTTCATTGTTTTCTCATTTATTCTTCATGGGTGTGTGTTTCAAAATTAAGTAGATACATATATTTTCTTATTCCCTTTTGTCTTTTAGACAAAAGCATATTATATATAATTATTTGCACTTTGCATTTTTCATTTACTATATTCTGGAAATCACAGTCGTTTTTATAGTTCTTCATAATCCTTAAACCAAACTCTATCATTTATTTAACCAATCTTCTGTGTTTGGCTACTTAAGATATTAATAATTTTTGAAATTACAAATAACATTGCTTGAACAACCTAATGCATGAATCATATTAAATTGTTGGAGGTGTATCTTCAAGGTACCTTCCTAGAAGTGAGACTACTGGGTCAAAAGGTGAATGTAGTTATGGTTTTGTTAGATATTGCCAAATTCCTCTTCATTTTTTGTTCCTACTGGCAATATATACGTGCCTATTTCTCCAGTTTCACTATCAGAGTATATTGTCAAGATTTTGAATTTTTGCCAACCTGATGAGTGAGAAATGCTGTATCTATATGGTTTAATATGCATTTATCTTATTATGTGATGTTGTACATCTCTTCATATTTAAGGATGAGTTTTACATCTTTTTTGTTGTTAATTTTCTATCCATGTCTTTTGTCCATTTTTATAGAAGATTTTTGTTCTTTTCCCCTCAACTTTAAAACATTATTTATATATTAGAAATTTTGGTCCTTTATCTGTGATATATATTGCAAATATCTTCTCTAAATTTGTTGTTTGTTTTTTGACTTTGTTTATGGAGTTTTTGCCCTGCGAAAGCTTAGTTTTTTAAAAGTAATTAAATTTATCAATATTTTATTGCATTTTCATTTTGAGACTTAATTAGAATTTCCCCATACTCAGGTTGTAGAGGGATTTACCCATATTTTCTTCCGATACTTGTGCAGTTTTCAGTTTTTGCATTTAGATCTTTGATCCATTTGGAGTCTGTGGTATCTTTTCCCAAACGGCTGCTTTGGTTCTTTATTGCTGTATTACAAACTATTCGAAAGCTTAGTGGCTTGAAACAAGATCCATGTCGTTATCTTCCACAGTGCTATGTGCAGATTGGGCTCAGCTGTGCAGTTCTGCTGCTGATCGTGCTTGGGTTCCCTAGTACAGCCGCAGTATCTGGTGGCTGGGGCTGGAGTTGTTGAAAGGCTTGATTTAGATGCTAGGACAGCAGAGCCTCTCCCTCCCCCACGTAGTTCCAGGGCTCTTCTCTCCATGTGGCCTCTCCATATGGTCTTTCTGGGAGGGTAGCTGGACTGCTTCTATTTCTCTTTCTTTTTCTTTTTTATACAGTTTTATTGTGACAGATTTTACATACCATAAAATTCATCAATTTAAATGTACACTTCAGTGGTTTTTAGTAGAGTCACAGAGTTGTACAACCATCACCACAATCTCATTTTAGAGTATTTTTAACACCCCCAAAAGAAAGTCTGTACTCATTAGCCGTCATTCCCCATTCCTGCTGCAGCCCCCATCCCTGCACCAGCCTCAGACAACCACAAATCAACTCTCCCTTTCTGTGAATTTGCCTATTCTGGATATTTCAGATAAATGGGGTCATACGATACATAGTCTATTTTGACTAGCTTCTTTCACTTAGCATAATGTCTTCAAGGTTCATCTGTGTTGTAGCATGAGTCAGAACTTCATTCATTTTTACATAGAAATAATAATCCATTGTATGGAGGTAACACATTCTGTGGCTATCCAGTCATCCATTTGTGGACATTTAGGTTGTGAGACAGGAAGGGGGCAGGGTGCAACCTTTAAAAGAATGACATAGTCATTGAGGACAGGACATAAACTGGTTAGAACCAACTATCTCCAAGATGGCAGACGATCGACTTCCACTAGACCTTGAGCCTCAGTATACACTCATTGTAATGCATTAGCACATGCTAAGTGACACACCCACCAGAGCCATGACAGTTCCAAGGCCAACCATAAAAGGCCAAAAAGTGGGTAGTGCCCCAATTCCTGGAAATCCTGCCCCTTCCCCAAAATAGTTGGAATAATCCTCCCACTCATTAGGCTATGAAATTACCCACCCCTATGAAAACTGACAACCCCTTATCCTGCTGCTTCTTACCTTCTGAGATGGCTCACACTCTGTCTGTGGAGTGTGCTTCTCCCATGGCCTCTCTCACCTTCCAAGTTGGTCCACACTCTGTGGAGTGTGTATCTCCCTGAATAAACCTTCTTTCACTTTACTATGGCTCGCTCTTGAATTCTTTCCTGCGTGAAGCCAAGAACCCACGCTTGGCAGCCGTCTCAGGGACTTGGATGTGACCTGGGATGTGACCATCCTCTCCGGCCCCACTTTCTTTCCTGCAGCAGTTGTTTCCACTTTTGGGTTATTATGAATAATGCTTCTATGAAGATCTTTGTGCAAGTTTTTGTGTTGACATATGTGTTGATTTCCCTTGGATATATACTGTTGTTGAACCCAAGTTCATGTGCCTAACACACAGTGAGGCCAAATAAACTGAAACATCAGAGTTTGTTGCAGAGAAAGTTTTATTGCAAGGGCCAAACAAGGAGAATGAGCAGCTTGTGCTCAGAATACCCAAACTCCCCTATGGTTTTCAGGGAAGGGTTTTTAAAGGCAACATTTGGGGTGAGGGCTGCAGGGTGTGTGACTTTCTTCTGATTGGTTGGTGGTGAGGTAACAGGGCAGTGTTCCAGGAATCTCAATCATCAGCCTTCTGGTTCCAGCCAGTCTGGGGTCTCAGCATGTAGTTACCATCCTCATCCTGGGTGGGGGCCTTAGTTCCTGCAGAACAACCCGAAGATATGTATCAGATTGTTGTGTACATCCCTTGAGGAGGAACTAGGACTCTGTTTTGTTGCTCCACTATTATTTCCTGACTGCTTGTCCTTTGTTTCTGCATTCCCTCACTTCCCTAATTAGTAACTGCTTGAATCTGCCCTTTGGAACTCAGAGATGATCTGGGAGGCTGAAGTCTTTTCCTACAAACAAGAAATGGGGGCACAAAAAAGTTTTTGTACTCAGAAGGGCCCCACACTGCTCTGTTTCATTTCCTAACAACATTAAGTAGTGTGGTATGATAGAGAAAGTATTTTTTTGTTTTCATTTATTTATTTATTGGCTGAATTGGGTCTTTTTTTATATATAAATTTATTTATTTATTTTTGGTTGTATTGGGTCTTCATTGCTGTGCATGGGCTTTCTCTGGTTGCGATGAGCGGGGGCTACTCTTTGTTGTGGTGCGTGGGCTTCTCACTGTGGTGGCTTCTCTTGTTGCAGAGCATGGGCTCTAGGCTTGTGGGCTTCAGTAGTTGCAGCATGCAGGCTCAGTAGTTGTGGCTTGTGGGCTCTAGAGCACAGGCTCGGTAGTTGTAGCACACGGGCTTAGTTGCTCTGTGGCATGTGGGATCTTCCCGGACCAGGGCTCAAACCCATGTCCCCTGCATTGGCAGGTGGATTCTTAACCACTGCACCACCAGGGAAGCCCCTGCATTGGGTCTTCGTTGCTGCGCGTGGGCTTTCTCTAGTTGCGGTGAGTGGGGGCTACTCGTCATTGCAGTGCACGGGCTTCTCACTGCAGTGGATTTGCTTGTTGTGGAGCATAGGCTCTAGGCATGCGGGCTTCAATAGTTGTGTTGCATGGGCTCAGTAGTTGTGGCTCACGGGCTCTGGAATGCAGGCTCAATAGTTGTGACGCGTGGGCTTAGTTACTTAGTTGCTCTGTGGCATGTGGGATCTTCCCGGACCAGGGCTCGAACCCGTGTACCCTGCATTGGCAGGCAGATTCTTAACCATTGCGCCACCAGGGAAGCCCCTGCATTGGGTCTTCGTTGCTGCGTGTGGACTTTCTCTAGTTGTGGCGAACAGGGGCTACTCGTCATTGCAGTGCGTGGGCTTCTCATTGCAGTGGCTTTTCTTGTTTCAGAGCACAGCCTCTAGGTGCACGGGCTTCAGTAGTTGCAGCATGCAGGCTCAGTAGTTGTGGCACGCAGGCTCAGTAGTTGTGGCTCACAGACTTAGTTGCTCCGCGTCATGTGGGATCTTCCCGGACCAAGGATAGAACCCATGTCCCCGCATTGGCAGGTGGATTCTTAACCACTGCACCACCAGGGAATTCCCTGATGGAGAAAGTATTGACCGGGGAGACTTGAGTTCTAGTTTTGATTTGTCTGTGAATGGCTGCTTGACCTTGGATTAATTAGTCTATAACTAGATCAGTGGTTTTCAAAGTTTTGATCACCTCTGAAAACAAAATACACATTTTACACCATGGTCTAATAGTTATGTGTATATATATATGTATGTGTGTATATGTGTGTGTATATATATATATATATGTATATATATATAACTGAGGAAAAGTTGCATAGTATAGTACTTATCCTTACTATTGGGGTATTATGTTAGTTTTATATTGTTGTGCAACAAATTACCACCAATGCCATGGTTTAAAACATTAAACCATTACCACCAATGCAATGGTTAAAACAACATACATTTATTATCTCAGTTTTCATGGGTCAGAGTTCAGGCATAGCTTAGCTGGATGCTCTGCTCAAGGTCTCACAAGGCTGCAATTAAGGTGTTGGCTGGGGCTGCCGTCTTATCTGTAGCTTGGGGTCCTCTTCCAAGCGCATATGGTTGCTGGCAGAATTTATCTCCTTGCAGCTGTAGAATTCACGGCAGCCTGCTTTTTTTTCAGGGCCAGCAGGAGAACCTCTCTTTTAAAGGGATGATGTAATTAGGTCAGGCCCATCCAGAATAATCTCTCTTTTGATCATCTCAAAGTCAACTAATTATTGGTGACTGAAGAAAAATGTGCAACTAAAAGTTGTGAGTTATGTTTTATTCGGGGATCTTATTGAGGACTATAGCATGGGACGCAGCCTCTCAGATAGCTCTGAGGAACTGTTCTGAGGAGGTAAGGGAGGAGACAGGATGTATAGGAGTTTTTGCTGAAAAAAACAAAACAAAACATGTAGTTGAAGATAAACAGATTACTGCTAATCACAAAAGACAGAAATCTCAAGTTAATGATTTTAGTCCTTTTTTATGTGTGGGAAGGTGCAAGAGACTGGGATCGTTGAAATTATTCCTTTGATATGTATCTTAACTATCTAGGGCCAGCATCTGTTTTTTTCCTTTCCGTGGGAAGGCTGCAGTGCTGATGGTGGGCAACATTCATTGTTTAGTGAAATGGCAGGCAACATTTTTTGGCCTGCATTATGAACCTTAATTATTCTGCAAAATCCTTTCCTTTTCTATATACTATCATAATCCTGGGAATGATATCCCATCATATTCACAGGTCCTGCCTACACTCAAGGGGAGGGGATCACATAAGGTCATTGGGGAGGTGATCTGAGAATTCTGCCTACCACAGATATGGTGGACTCTGATATTTTCTATTTTTTTCTTTCCTTTAAAAAATTAGATTTTTGTCACCCAACTAATGGGTTGGGACCACTAGCTTGAGAACCCTGGACTGGATGATTTTTAAGGGCCAAGAATTCATGTTCTTAAGCACATATCAGACCCATGGCCATGTGGAGGGCTCTGGCCATAGGGCAGGAGACAATTTTATTAATAAGGTGTGCGGAGAGCATGAAGGTATCAGTGCTAACCTGACTGAATTTCTTTGGCTCTGATCCTTATGGAGAACTCCTGACCTTCCAGCTTGGGAGGAGAGCCTCTCAGCATGCTGGCGAAGTTTGTCTGGGCAACTCCCAAGAGGAAGGAACAATCAGAACAAGCTCAGAAGCAGCCAGCAGTCGTGGATTCTGCCTGGCTCATTAGCTCAAGGGAGTGCCCGGGAGGCAGGGTGATGTGGGGGAACAGGAAACAGGCCCAGCCCAGCCCCAGTGGTGTGACCTGCTCAGGACAGTTCTCCTTTCTGGGCCTCCATTTCCATCTCTGAAAAAGAGGGGCCAAAGGACCCTTCACATTCAGAACCTTTATGACTCTGAGAGGAAGCAGAATTGCCACATTTCTTAGAGGCTGAGTCAGGAAGGGGACCACCTCCAACCACCTCCACCTCCAGGTGGCTTCACTCTGCTGGCCAATAACTAGGTGTTTTCCAGAAAAGTTTAGCTGTGAGAAGCCAGGCTGGGAACTCCCCAAGAGCAGGGATGAGGGCTTCCCCACCTTTGGGTTTATGCCCAGGAATGGCACCTGGCACCTAAATCTTTGTTTAGCTGAACAAGGGGACTCTGGAGTGAGAGATTTTGGTTGTTGTTTTGTTTGTTTTTTTAAGCTCTGGAGTCCCAGATCCCACTTGGAAAGGCATCATCTTGCTCATGAGCACTTCAATCAGTGGCGCTATGGATGGTGCCTTCTAAGGATTTTAAAAGAAGTCAGAATTCTGTTCTGAGGCTGTTGGGACTACGGGATGGTGCCAAAGAGAGGTGACAAGAGATAAGTGTGCTTGTTCTCTGGGTCTGTCTGAGAGCTGCAGGACATCTGCAGCATCTGCAAGACCTTGTAGCATCTCATCTCTTAGAACCACTCTCAGCTCCTGTCTGGGGTAAGGAGGTGAGATAGGAATCTAAGAGGGGAGGGAGAGGACTGATGGGCTGAACTGGGAAGTGGGGAAAGAGAGGTAGGGATGGGAGGAGGGAAAGAAAGGAGTTAGAGAGAGGAGTGAAGGAAAAAAAGATGGAATTTTAACAATAGATTTTCTTCCCCCCGGGGATTTTCAAAGACAACACTCCCCCCGCCCCACAAAACCCAATATCCTATCTCTCTCTGTCTCTCTCTTTCTTTTCTCTCTTTCTTTTTTTCCTAATAAGAGTTGCTAAGCTACTGCAAAGGGAGCTGAACTGGGACACCCAAACGTCCACTTTGGGATCAGTAAGGAAACGTTTAAGAGACTGACTGTCTAGGCAGAGAGTACTTCTGAGCTTCGGAATTAGGTGGCCCTTAGACAGAAACGTATTCAGCAGTGTCAGCACTTATCAGTAATAAATATGGCCTCCATTTGTTAACTCATTTGTAACTCATAAGTCCTCAGCTGGCAGAGGACTTGGTGGGGAAGAGGGGTATTTCTTTCCAGCCCCTTCAAATGTCCCACATGGTAGGAAACCCTGCCTGCCTCTCAGGGCTGCTGGAAGGAAGAGGCGTCCACAGTGAGCCTTCGTGTAAGCAAAGGAAGCTCGGTTTATGATGGCTGTGTTCATGTGGCCTCTCTCTCCCCAGTGCCCCTTCCAAAGGAGGCCACTGTGGTGTGGGTGGAAGGAATGTGCCTTGGTCTCTGTGGGAGCAGCTGAGTCAGCCACAGACCTAGAGGAAGAAGACCCTGCATGACTCATCAGCAGCTGTTTCACTGCCCCAAGACAGTGTGAGCGCTGGGAGGAGAAATGCATGCACATAGGGGCTCAGAACCAAGCTCAGGGAGCCCAGCCTTGCAAGCTGAGGGAAATAGGCATAGAAGCCTGAGAAGAGGGAGTGTTCCAATTTCTCCGTGAAAAGGTAGAAGGTGATTGTGCAGGGGAAGGGCCCTGACAACTCTCCAGACCCCACTGCTTCATCCACTCTGGGGGTTACCCAGGGGAACTTCAGTTTTCTGGGTCTCTTGCCTCTGCTACCTGTGTGTGTGCTTGGAAATGCTCATTGCATTCAATATTAACATAAGGAAAGCTAGTCAGGAATCCACTGCAAAATAAATGCTGTGTTACATTTGCAAAGGAATGAATCATCTATTGTTTGGAATTGTTCTGCCCTGTTCTCCTTCCATAGCTTGTGGCGAGCCAAGTGTGAACCAAAGTTGTTGTTCCGTAATGGAACAGTATGTAGTAAGGGCCACAAGGGTTCTGTAGACTACATGCACAAATAGGTTTCAAGGAAGAAGAGATCATTTTAGGCAGGGGTGCCAGAAAACGTTTCATAGAGTTGGGAATTGAACTAAGCTGGGGTGATATTCTGTGACATAATTTGTCGGGTTCCTATGATTTCATTGTATAATTTTACCATAATTTACTTAATCAGCTCCCTATGGTCAAACATTTATTTCCAATTTTTTGGTATTATAAGTAACGCTGTAATGAACATCCTTATACACACATTTTTATGAACTTGACCAGTTTTTTTTTCTTATTAGTCATCAATTTTATACACATCAGTGTATACATGTCAATCCCAATCTCCCAATTCATCCCACCCCCACCCCACGCCCCTTTCCCCCCTTGGTGTCCACACGTTTTTTCTCTACATCTGTGTCTCAATTTCTGCCCTGCAAACCAGTTCATCTGTACCATTTTTCTAGGTTCCACAGATATGCGTTTATATACGATATTTGTTTTTCTCTTTCTGACTTACTTCACTCTGTATGACAGTCTCCAGATCCATCCACGTCTCTACAAATGACACAATTTCGTTCCTTTTTATGGCTGAGTAATATTCCACTGTATATATGTGCCACGTCTTCTTTATCCATTCGTCTTTCGATGGACATTTAGTTTGCTTCCATGACCTATTGTAAATATTGTAAATAGTGCTGCAATGAACATTGGGGTACATGTGTCTTTTGATTTATGGTTTTCTCTGGGTATATGCCCAGTAGTGGGATTGCTGGGTCATATGATAATTCAATTTTTAGTTTTTTAAGGAACCTCCATACTGTTCTCCATAGTGACTGTATCAATTTACATTCCCACCAACAGTGCAAGAGGGCTCCCTTTTCTTCACACCCTCTCCAGCATTTGCTGTTTGTAGATTTTCTGATGATGCCCATTCTAACTGATATGAGGTGATACCTCATTGTAGTTTTGATTTGCATTTCTCTAATAGTTAGTGATGTTGAGCAGCTTTTCATGTGCTTCTTGGCCATCTCTATGT
The DNA here is from genome assembly GCF_964374135.1 of Grampus griseus. Classification (NCBI taxonomy): domain Eukaryota; kingdom Metazoa; phylum Chordata; class Mammalia; order Artiodactyla; family Delphinidae; genus Grampus; species Grampus griseus. Next base: position 36,426,680 of record NC_139018.1, on the reverse strand, counting down.
CTTCTTTGGAGAAATGTCTATTTAGGTCTTCTGCCCATTTTTGGATTGGGTTGTTTGTTTTTTTAATATTGAGCTGCATGAGCTGTTTATATATTTTGGAGATTAATCCTTTGTCCGTTGATTCATTTGCAAATATTTTCTCCCATTCTGAGGGTTGACTTTTGTCTTCTTTATGGTTTCCTTTGCTGTGCAAAAGCTTTGAAGTTTCATTAGGTCCCATTTGTTTATTTTTGTTTTTATTTCCATTACTCTAGTAGGTGGATCAGAAAAGATCTTGCTGTGATTTATGTCAAAGAGTGTTCTTCCCATGGTTTCCTCTAAGAGTTTTATAGTGCCCAGTCTTACATTTAGGTCTCTAATCCATTTTGAGTTTATTTTTGTGTGTGGTGTTAGAGAGTGTTCTAATTTCATTCTTTTACATATAGCTGTCCAGTTTTCCCAGCACCACTTATTGAAGAGACTGTCTTTTCTCCATTGTATATCCTTGCCTCCCTTGTCATAGATTAGTTGACCTAGGTGCATGGGTTTATCTCTGGGCTTTCTATCTTGTTCCTTCGATCTATGTTTCCATTTTTGTGCCAGTACCATATTGTCTTGATTACTGTAGCTTTATAGTATAGTCTGAAGTCAGGGAGTCTGATTCCTCCAGCTCTGTTTTTTTCCCTCAAGACTGCTTTGGCTATTCGGGGTCTCTTGTGTCTCCATACAAATTTTAAGATTTTTTTCTTCTAGTTCTGTAAAAACTGCCATTGTTAATTTGATAGGGATTGCATTGAATCTGTAGATTGCTTTGGGTAGTATAGTCATTTTCACAATATTGATTCTTCCAATCCAAGAACATGGTATACCTCTCCATCTGTTAGTATCATCTTTAATTTCTTTCATCAGTGTCTTATAGTTTTCTGCATACAGGTCTTTTGTCTCTCTAGGTAGGTTTATTCCTAGGTATTTTATTCTTTTTGTTGCAATGGTAAATGGGAGTGTTTCCTTAATTTCTCTTTCAGATTTTTCATCATTAGTGTATAGGAATGCAAGAGATTTTTGTACATTAATTTTGTATCCTGCAACTTTACCAAATTCATTGATTACCTCTAGTAGTTTTCTGGCAGCATCTTTAGGATTCTCCATGTATAGTATCATGTCATCTGCAAACAGTGACAGTTTTACTTCTTTTCCTATTTGGATTCCTTTTATTTCTTTTTTCTTCTCTGATTGCTGTGGCTAGGATTTCCAAAACTATGTTGAATAATAGTGGTGAGAGTGGACATCCTTGTCTTGTTCCTGATCTTACAGGAAATGCTTTCAGTTTTTCACCATTGAGAATGATGTTTGCTGTGAGTTTGTCATATATGGCCTTTATTATGTTGGGGTAGTTTCCCTCTATGCCCACTTTCTGGAGAGTTTTTATCATAAATGGGTGTTGAATTTTGTCAAAAGGTTTTTCTGCATCTATTGAGAAGATCATAACGGTTTTTATTCTTCAGTTTGTTAATATGGTGTATCACGTTGATTGATTTGTGTATATTGAAGAATCCTTGCATCCCTGGGATAAATCTCACTTGATCATGGTGTATGATCCTTTTAATGTGTTGTTGGATTCTGTTTGCTAGTATTTTGTTGAGAATTTTGGCATCTATATTCATCAGTGATATTGGTCTGTAATTTTCTTTTTTTGTAGTATCTTTGTCTGGTTTTGGTATCAGGGTGATGGTGGCCTCATAGAATGAGTTTGGGAGTGTTCCTTACTCTGCAATTTTTTTTTGCAGTACGCGGGTTTCTCACTGTTGTGACCTCTCCCATTACGGAGCACAGGCTCTGGACGTACAGGCTCAGCAGCCATGGCTCAGGGGCCCTGCCGCTCCACAGCATGTGGGATCCTCCCGGACCGGGGCACGAACCCATGTCCCCTGCATCGGCAGGCAGACTCCCAACCACTGCGCCACCAGGGAAGCCCCTTCCTCTGCAATTTTTTGGAAGAGTTTGAGAAGGATGGGTGTTAGCTATTCTCTAAATGTTTGATAGAATTCACCTGTGAAGCCATCTGGTCCTGGACTTGTTTGTTGGAAGATTTTTAATCACAGTTTCAGTTTCATTACTTGTGATTGGTCTGTTCATATTTTCTATTTCTTTCTGGTTCAGTCTTGGAAGGTTATACCTTTGTAAGAATTTGTCCATTTCTTCCAGGTTGTCCATTTTATTGGCATAGAGTTGCTTGTGGTAATCCCTCGTGATTCTTTGTATTTCTGCAGAGTCAGTTATTACTTCTCCTTTTTCATTTCTAATTCTATTGATTTGAGTCTTCTCCCTTTCTTTCTTGATGAGTCTGGCTAGTGGTTTATCAATTTTATCTTCTCAAAGGACCAACTTTAAGTTTTATTGATCTTTGCTATTGTTTTCTTTGTTTCTATTTCATTTACTTCTGCTTTGATCTTTATGATTTCTTTCCTTCAGCTAACTTTGGCTTTTGTTTGTTCTTCTTTCTCTAGTTCCTTTCGGTGTAAGGTGAGATTATTTATTTGAGATTTTTCTTGTTTCTTGAGGTAGGCTTGTATAGCTATAAACTTCCCTCTTAGAACTGTTTTTACTGCATCCCATAGGTTTTGGATCGTCATGTTTTCATTGTTATTTGTCTCTAGGTATTTTTTTATTTCTTCTTTGATATCTTCAGTGATCTCTTTGTTGTTTAGTAATGTATTGTTTAGCCTCCATGTATTTGTGTTTTTTATGTTTTTTTCCCTGTAATTCATTTCTAATCTCATAACGTTGTGGTCAGAAAAGATGCTTGATGTGATTACAGTGTTCTTAAATTTACTGAGGCTTGATTTGTGACCCAAGATGTGATCTGTCCTGGAGAATGTTCCATGTGCACTTGAGAAGAGAGTGTAATCTGTTGTTTTTGGATGAAATGTCCTGTAAATATCTTAAATCTATCTGGCCTATTGTGTCATTTAAAGCTTCTGTTTCCTTATTTATTTTCATTTTGGATGATCTGTCCATTGGTGTAAGTGAGGTGTTAAAGTCCCCCACTGTTATTGTGTTACTGTCGATTTCCTCTTTTATAGCTGTTAGCAGTTGCCTTATGTATTGAGGTGCTCCTATGTTGGGTGCATATATATTTATAATTGTTATATCTTCTTCTCGGATTGATTCCCTTGATCATTATGTAGTGTCCTTCCTTGTCTCTTGTAACATTCTTTATTTCAAAGTCTATTTTATCTGATATGAGTATTGCTACTCCAGCTTTCTTTTGATTTCCATTTGCATGGAATATCTTTTTCCATCCCCTCACTTTCAGTCTGAATGTGTCCCTAGGTCTGAAGTGGGTCTCTTATAGACAGCATATATATGGGTCTTGTCTTTGTATCCATTCGGCAAGCCTGTGTCTTTTGGTTGGAGCATTTAATCCATTCACGTTTAAGGTAATTATCGATATGTATGTTCCTATGACCATTTTCTTAATTGTTTGAGGTTTATTTTTGTAGGTCCTTTTCTTCTCTTGTGTTTCCCACTTAGAGAAGTTCCTTTAGCATTTGTTGTAGAGCTGGTTTGGTGGTGCTGAATTCTCTTAGCTTTTGCTTGTATGTAAAGCTTTTGATTTCTCTGTTGAATCTGACTGAGATCGTTGCCGGGTGGAGTAACCTTGGTTGTAGGTTCTTCCCTTTCATCACTTTAAGTATCATGCCACTCCCTTCTGGTTGTAGTTTCTGCTGAGAAATCAGCTGTTAACCTTATGGAAGTTCCCTTGTATGTTATTTGTCGTTTTTCCATTGCTGCTTTTAATAATTTTTCTTTGTCTTTAATTTTTGCCAATTTGATTACTATGTGTCTTGGCGTGTTTCTCCTTGGGTTTATCCTGTATGGGACTCGGCACTTCCTGGACCTGGGTGGCTCTTTCCTTTCCCATGTTAGGGAAATTTTCGCCTATAATTTCTTCAAATATTTTCTCTGGTCCTTTCTCTCTCACTTCTCCTTCTGGGACCCCTATAATATGAATGTTGTTGTGTTTAACGTTGTCCCAGAGGTCTCTTAGGCTGTCTTCATTTCTTTTCATTCTTTTTTCTTTATTCTGTTCCACAGCAGTGAATTCCACCATTGTGTCTTCCAGGTCACTTATCCGTTCTTCTGCCTCAGTTATTCTGCTATTGATTCCTTCTAGTGTAGTTTTCATTTCAGTTATTGTATTGTTCATCTCTGTTTGTTTGTTCTTTAATTTTTCTCGGTCTTTGTTAAACATTTCTTGCATCTTCTCGATCTTTGCCTCCATTCTTTTTCTGAGGTCCTTGATCATCTTCACTATCATTATTCTGAATTCTTTTTCTGGAAGGTTGCCTATCTCCACTTCATTCAGTTGTTTTTCTGGGGTTTTATCTTGTTCCTTCATCTGGTACATAGCCCTCTGACTTTTCATCTTTTCTCTCTTTCTGTGAATGTGGTTTTTGTTCCACAGGCTGCAGGATTGTAGTTCTTCTTGCTTCTGCTGTCTGCCCTCTCCAGTTGTTGTTGTTTTTTTTTTTTTTTGTAGTACGAGCACCTCTCACTGTTGTGACCTCTCCCGTTGCGGAGCACAGGCTCTGGATGCGCAGGCTCAGTGGCCGTGGCTCACGGGGCCAGCCGCTCCGCGGCATGTGGGATCTTCCCGGACTGGGGCACGAACCTGTGTCCCCTGCATCGGCAGGCAGACTCTCAACCACTGTGCCACCTGGGAAGCCCTCCAGTTTATTTTAAAGGATGTGCTTCTTGAAAGGGAGTTGATGAGTCAAAGGGTATACACAAATTTTTTAAATAGTCATTTCTTTTTCTGAATACCAAATTAATACACACTCACTATAAAACACACTGTAGTGCACAACATAAGTGTAAGGTTTTGAAAATGAAAGTCTCCTGTAATCCCATGTCCTGGAAATATTTTCTGTTAACAGTTTGGTATATATATTTTTAAACTCTTTTCATTGAAACACTAACATGTTGTAACAGACACACCTCCAAAGACTGACTTTCCATCACACTTAGAATGGATTCCAGAGCCTTTGCCATGGCCTGGCCCCATTGCCTGGCCTCTGTGGCTCCGTGTCCCACTACTCTCCCCTCCCATTTACTTTGCTCCAGCTGCAGGGGTCTCCCTGCTGCTTCTAGAGCCAGTTACACTTGCCACTACTACCAGAAGGGTGGCTGATCCTCCTGATTGGAATGTCCTTTCCTCAAATAGTCACAAGATTCCTGCCCTCATTTTATTCAGGTGTCTACTCAAATGGTACCGTTTTAGATGGGTCTTCCCTGATCAACTTACCTAAGATGGCACATCTCATAGCACTTAGCATTATCTGACATGTATACACACACACACACACACACACACACACACACACACACACGGACACACACACACACACGTTTACTGTTTGTCTAGAAAGCTCTGTGAGAAGAAGGACTGTCTTGTTCTTTGAGCATCCCCAGCACTTGGAGCAGAAACTGGAACATAGCAGCTGCTCAATAAATTGTCGAATAATTGAATAAGATGAAACTAAAACATTTATCATTCTGAAACCTCCTTTTTTAGTTAACAGTGTATCAAGTAGAGTTTTCCCATTAATATATAAATCTTTTTAGTCTTTCTAAGGCTCTGCACTTGTATTGTAATTTGTTTACCAATTCTCTTTTGATAGGCATTTGGGTTGTTTCCAGTTTTTCAATATCATATACAATGATGCATTACACATACTTGAATACAAATCTTTGCGTGCTTTTAATGTTGTATGTCCTTTATCTGAAATGATGAAAAAATCTACACACATAAATGTCTAGCATGATGTTGGAAATACAGGCTTGGAGCTGAGAGATACCAGCCTGTAGGTAGACTGGAGACTTCTTCACACTGGCCTGATCACTGAAATCATAGATATAAAGAAGGAAATTGAGCAAAACGCAGAAACATGATTCTTAAGCAATGTCTGTATTTAGATGGCCGGAGGAGGAGGGCAAGAAATTATTCATTCATTTGACAAATATGCCTTGATTGGTACTTTCTAAAGGTTGGGACTTTAGAAAGTACCAATCAACACCTGAGTGACATAGACCTTGCCCCTCCCTTCTTGTGGCTTAGAGTCTAATGGAAAGAAGGACATGGAGAATAACAAAAGAAATCAGAAAGTCATAATAGGGAAATAGGACAGGGTGGCACTGAAGTACAGAGGAGGGGAACTATCACAGACTACAGATTTTAAGGCAAGTGTTCCAGAAGTAACATCTAAGCTGACACTGAGGTAATAGGAGTTAGCCAGGAGAAGGGGTGGGGGTCAGGAATGAGGAAGTGTTTCAGGCTAAGGGAGGCTTGGAGGCATGAGAAAGCATGGCACATCCAGGTCACTGAAAGAAAAAGTTTATGTGACAGACGAGTTAAGAGTGGTGAGGGTGGTGGGGACAGATGAGATTGACAGGTAACAGGAGCTCTCTGGGCCTTGTTAAAGGGGTTGGCTTTTATTTTAAAGGCAATGAGGAGTTTTAAGCAGGGAGGTCATGTGATCATAGTTACATTAGAAAATGACTATGGCCACAGTGTGGACAATGTATTGAAGGTGGGATGGGGCATGGAAGTGCTCAAGACTAGAGGGACCTGTTAGGAATCAACGAAGAGCAAATGTTGGCCTAAATTAGAGTAATGGTGTTTGGCATGGAGGACAGTAGATGGATTTCAGAAGATTAGAAGGTATAATCGACAGGACTTCTTTACAGATTAGATTTAGGAGGCAAAGGAAAGTGAAGAATCAAAGGCAGTGATGAGCACTTTCTGGCTTGTGTAACTGAGACAGGAGGAGAAGCTGGAGGTGGGCTAAGGGTGTAAAATTCAGTTTTGGAAATACTGCGTTTGAGGTGTATGTGGAATAGCCAAGCAGACCAGGTAGGCAAAAGAGAGAGGTTTGGGCTGGAGGCAGATTTATGTGTCAGCAGTATCCCGATGGAATTAACACCATTGGCAAATGTCAAATCCATGAGAACAGGAACTTGTTATAACCTCAGGGCTTAAATCAGTTCTTGATCTGACTTACAATGGGTGCTCAATAAATATTTGTGGAGTAAAGGAGTAGGTAAGATCACTCAGGGAAAGTGAGAAAAGAATGAGGCCCAGGAGGAGAGATGTGTGCCAAGGGGCAGAAGGGAAGCAGTCAGAGGGAGGGGGGGAGGTGGTCATGGGGAGGGGAGAGGCAGTCATGGGGAGGGAGGAGGGTGTGAATAATGTCAATGCTGTCAAGAATAGGTCAAGGGGGCTATAAGGAACCAAAGATTGTAGCCTCAAGGAGGTCATTGGTAACCTTGGTGAGGTTATTTTTACTGACACATTGGAAACAAAAGCCACATTTCAGAGGGCTGAGGAGTGACCAGAAAGGGTATAAGGGGAGACAGTGGGAACACACAACTCTTTTAGGAAGTTTGACAGTGAAGTAGGTATAAAAGGAAGTAAAAATAAGACAATTTTGAAAAAAGGAGAGAGATGGTGACGTTTTCTTGATGTTGAGAAAGAAGAGAGCAAGGAGTTTAAGAATAAGAGAGGCTAATTGTTCGAGAAAGGTCCCTGAGGAGGTGGGAAGGGATGGGATTCCCTTCTAGATGGAGGACCTGCTGCAGGTCAGGGAAGAGACAAATGTTCCCTTTTATTTTTATTTATTTATTTTAAAGATTTTTTTTTTATGTGGACCATTTTTAAAGTCTTTATTGAATTTGTTACAATATTGCTTCTGTTTTATGTTTTGGATTTTCGGCCACCAGGCCTGTGGGATCTTAGCTCCCTGACCAGGGGTCGAATCCGCACCCCCTGCATCAGAAGACAAAGTCCCAACCACTGGACCACCAGGAAAGTTCCTACAAATGTTCCTTTTTAATCAGAGAAATGATGAACTTTCAGATTTGCAGGTGGTAAGTTGGGGGTGTTTGTCTGGTGGCCTGTAGTCTCTCTATGACCACCAAGCAATGGTGGAAACGGCTATGAAGGAAGGAGAAGCAGCAGAGCAGGGCAAGGGGAGTCACGAGAAGAGAGGGGTCCACGAAGGAGATAGAGAAAGCCTCCTGGGCACAGTGCCACAGAAAGGAGAACCTGAGGACTGATGAGGCACTGGGTCTGGTAAGTTGGAGATTATTCATAATATTTAAGAAGTTCTAGAAAGTGATAGAGGGTGGACCTTCTACTGGAAGGATGTAAGAAATGAGCAGATGTGTGCGAAGGCAAGGCAGCAGTTATACATAACTGAAGAGAATCCTAGAAGGGGAAGGCAGGGGTGGAATGGATGCTAATGGTCATTTGAACTTAATTCAGGATTTTTTTAAAAAAATGCAGGGTTTGAAGACATGGCAGGAGCCACTGGAGAAAGAGGGTTTGAAATGTTGGAGAAAGAACAGAGGAGCCAGACAGAGATGGGATCAGAAGTTTGGTGGAGAATTTGGCCCTTAAAATGTGGAGGGATACTTCTCTTTTGCAACAGGAAAGAAGTTGGAGAGGACTGGTACACAAACAGAGAAATATTCATAAAAAATATATGTTTGGTCAGTCTTTGTCCAGGTTCCTGGCACAGAGCTCCTAAAACCCTTGGAAATTTTTGTGAAGAGGGCAATAAAGGTGTCCTTGTTATGTTAATGAGCTGACTTTTGGAAAGCCCCTAGGTAACCTTAGGATGGGGGTGGTTGCCAGGGGAACCAACCTAGTGATTACAGAACTTCTGGGTTGGTAATGCATGGACAATAGGGGAGAGTGGCTAGCTCAGAGGGTGTGGTCTTTGGCCTATGCATCTCTTCCATCTGGCTGTTATATCCTTTAGTAATAAACTGATAATCGAGTGAGTGAAATGTTTCTCTGAGTTCAATGAGCCACTCTAGCAAATTAATCAAACCCAAGGAGGGGGTCATTGGAACCTCCAATCTAGCTAAGATAATCTTTCTAAGAATCTGTTGTCTCCAATCTAAGCCAGTTGGTCAGAAGCACAGGTGATTACCTGAGCAACCTTCAACCTGGCGGATGAGGTGGAGGGAAAGAGGGACGTAGTCTTGTAGGGCTGAGCCCTGAATCTGTGAAATCTGACCCTACCTCCAGGTAGATGGTAGAACTGAGTTGAATTGTAGGCACCCACCTGGTGTCACAGAGAATTTCTTTTATGGGAACACCCTACACATATTGGGATTGAGTGCAGAATCCTTGGAGGTATAAACTCAAAATTCTGGGAAAATTGTTATTTCTACACAGATTATCCACGAGGAAAGAGGACGAACTTGTACTCCATCTTCCTCAAACCTCTACTTCACAGGCTACTGGGCATTTGATGACCACCCCTCCCCTAGAAATCTGACCCACTGGTTGGGTCAAAACCTTGGACTAAGGATTTGGTAGTCTCTGCCCTGAGCCTAACAGACTGAAGGCTATTGTCACTCCTGCCTCAATATCCCCTTTTTAGACCGAAGCATTACAAAAGATCTGGGCTGGAAGGGACCTCAGAAAACATGTGGTGAAAACTGCACCCTAACCAAGAACTTCCCAAGAGATCACCTTTTCTCCCCAGTTTCACTCCCCTGCTCAAGAACCCTTTAGCATTTCTCCATCTATGGAAAGAAGTCCCCAGTATTTAGTTTAGGATTCAAGACCCTTCACTATCTGGCCTCACTTGACCCTTCCAGCTTCATGCCCTACTTCTCCTCTATACATAAAACCGTTTCAATTGGACTGATGTTGCTCCCTCAAATTGGAGCACCTTGCCTTTATCTCTGTCAAAACCCTACTGTGAGATACTGTAATATATATATATATCTGTCTTTGCCCGGTTTCTGGCACAGAGCTCCTAAAACCTTTATAATTCCTAAGTGGTAGGAACACTAAGAGATCTTTTGTTCTAATGAGATAACTCTGGGTAGACTCCTGGATGGCTCCTGGATGGGGTCTGGTCACCAGAAAGACCAAGCCATGATTGGAAGCTTGGAGTTTTCAGCCCTGCCCCCCATTCTCTAGAGAAGGGAGAGGGGCTACAAATGGAATTAACAATTGATCATGCCTGCATGAGGAAGTGCCTATAAAACCCCAACAGAGGGGGCTTCGAAGAGCTTCCAGGCTGGCGTACACATCCACACTGGGAAGGTGACACACCCCAACTCCATGAGGACAGAAGCTCCTGACTAAGGACCCTCCCAGACCTCGCCCTGTGTATCTCTTTATCTGGCTGTTCATTTGTATCCTTTGTCGTATTCTTTAATAAACTGGTAAACGTGTTTCCTTGGGTTCTGTGAGCTGCTCTAGCAAATTAATTGAACCTGAGGAGAAGGTTGTTGGAACCTCTGAGCTATTTTTGGTGGGTCAGAAGCAGAGGTGAAAACCTGAGCTTGCGACTGGCATCTGAAGTTGGGGAGTGGGCAGTCTTGTGGACTGAGCCCTTACCTGTGAGATCTGACACTCTCTCCAGGTAGACAGTGTCAGAATTAAGGTAAATTTTAGGACACCCAGCTTGTGTCTGAGACTTGATTGTTGTTGTGGGGAAATCCCACATGTATTTGGTGACCTCTAGAAGTGTCAGAAGTGAATCGTTCTGTGTGAGTAGTAACGGAGACTCAGAGAAGAAAGACGCAGTAAGCAAGAACTGGGTTTTTCTCTACGTAGGAAGGAAAAAGCTGTAGGTTTTTCCTTTTACACTTACCTACCTCAATGAAATCCCAAAGTCCTAGCAGAGGTTTTTTTTTTTTTTTGGTAGAAATTGACAAATTCTAAAATATATGGGAAAACAAAGGCTCTAGAATAACTAAAACAATTCTGAAAAAGAACAGAGTTGGAGACCTCAAGGTAGCTGAGTTAAAAACTTACTATAAAGCTACAGTAATCAAGAGAGTAGGGTATTGGAATAAGAATAGTTATATAGATCAAAATCGAAAAGAGTCCAGAAAAAGACCTACATTAATATGGCTAAGTAGTTTTTTGGCAACGTTGCCAACTCACTTCAATGGGAAAATGATAGTCTTTTCAGCAAATGGTGCTTGAACAACTGGATTTCCATATTTAAAAAATGAACTTGATCCTTACTTCACACCATACACAAGCATTAATTTGAGATAGATCATAGACCTAAATGTAAAAGCTAAACTATAAAGCTTCTAGAAGAGAACATGAGAGAATACCTTCACAACCTTGGAGTAGTCGAAGGAATTTTTTTTAGACAGGTTACAGAAAACAATAACCATAAAAGAAAAAAAAAACCAATCTATTAGATTGCATCAAAATTTAAAATTTCTGCACCCTTAAGAAAATGAATAGGCAAAACAGACTGGGAGAAAGTATTTGCAAAACAAAAGATGTTATTAATAAAATATAAAGCTTTCCTACAACTGAATAATAAGAAAGAAAGTAACCCAATTTAAAAAATATGGGCAGACACTTCACAAAGGAAGATATACAGATGGCTGGTAAGCACATCAAAAAGTGCTTAACATCACTAGTCAATGGGGAAATGTAAATTAAAACAAATACACACCTACTGAATGGCTAAATCAAAACACTGACAACACCAGATGTTGATGAGGGTGTGGAGCAACTGGAGCACTCATACACTATATTGGAAAACGGCTTGGCAATTTCTCATAGTAAGACATGCACATACCCTATACCAGCAATTAAATTTCTAGGCATTTACCCAAGAGAAATAGAAACATATGTCCACAAAGAGACTCATATAAGAATGTTCCTGGCTCTGCCACTTAATTAGCTGAGTGATCTTAAGCATACGACTTAACCAGTCTGCACCTCAGTTTCCTCTTATGGGAAATGGGGTTAATATCAATGTACTGAATAACCTGAAGGGGAAACCATGATACCAAATACACAGCCTCCTGAGAAAAACAGCACAGCTAGTCTCTTCTCAGTGTGGCTGCCATGGCTTATGAAAAGTTGCTGGTGGCCCAACTTTTCTCTCCTGGAGGCAGAAGATAGGATATGGTCTAGAGTACAAGCTGGAGGTCTTGGCTAAGCCAGAGCTGAAGTTAGATTTATCTGGCGTACAGAAAACTAGAGCACCACCTCTCTCCCGAGGCATATATTTCTCTAAGGAGCTGTTTCTACTGAAGAATCTCGTGCGAAAGGAAACGAGCAGCATTTGCATGTGGAATTCAGAAATGGATAAGAAAATCTGAGAGCCTTCCAGGCTATAGAAGGGGATGCTAGGGTCCCCAAGAAAGCATTTAACATAAATTAAGCATGATCCAAGCTCAACTATATCTGTCTGATTTCACAGTGGGCAAGGCTGCATTTGGAAGGTGGAAAGTACTTTATTAGGGTCCTTTGTGGTTGACTCTTGAGCTTCCCTTCAAGCCAGCCACAATGATCTCACTTCCCTTGCCAGAGATTGGTTTAAGAACAGGAATGTACCCAATTCTGGCTAATGAGACATGAAAGGAATTCTACAGGGGACTTGTGGAAAAAGTTTCCATGCTTCTAAGAAGCAGACATAGGAAGAGTTTGCTTCCTCAGGATGTTACTGTGTCTGATGAAGACGTCTCGTTACCACATAGGGAGCCAGCTGGAGGACAAAGCCAACATCTTGAGGGCAGCAAAACAGAGATGAAGACAACTTGAGTCCTTTACACCTTGAGCACACCTTGTACTACACCTGGAATCCACTACTAAATACATAGAAATCCTTCTAATGTATTTCCTTATATGTTTGAATCTGGGTTTTGTATTACTTGTGGCAAAAGCATCCTATTATTTGCAGCTAGAGCATCCTAGCCAACAGAGCATGGGACTGGAATTTCTCTCTTAGCTGATGGGAGCTTAGAGCTAATAAGGTTTGGGTATTAAGGTGATGTAACTGGTATCTTTGCCAGGACAGTGGGGTCATTCATGCAGCTATGCATGTCGGGATGTGACTCTTACTTTACAACCCAGCTGAGCTAGGGATATTGTATTCCTCTGCTTTTTCTTTTTTTTCTCTTTAATCAAAGTAAACCTGATTCTGAGCCCCCATTCCTGTTCAGTGGGCTGATTAATCTGTCACTTCAGGGGCTCAAGCCCCTGAAAGATTGTGTGTAATTGGGTGAAAGTGTAGAGGTGTCCAATCCACTCATCAGCCTATAGTCCACACTGAGTTTTCCTCTGATGCCTCAGGTCTCTTCTAGTTTGGTGATTTTGTTGTTTCCGAGTCATACCCCAGGATCTTTGGTGAGACTGGAAATTCAGTGCCTAAGGCCTCACGTCCTCTTGAGATCTGGCCGTTACCCAGGACCCTGGAATGGGTTCTCATAATCAGCGTTTGTTTTTGTTTGTTTGTTTACCTTTTTCTATCTTTCTGGTTTCTGATGGCTCTCTTTGCCCTTTCCTGATCCTTCAAAGCCCTCCTCTCCCTTACCCCGACTCCCCCCTCTCCCTCTGAGTATCTGCATCATCTCTTCAATAAGCCACGGCTTCTACCCAGACAGGAAGATCAGTTAGCTTCAAGGAGCTTTTGCTTTCTGTCCTGCAAGAATTCCTAAGGCAAGAAAAAACAAAAAGCCTGATTAGCAGTGCCTGCCCGGAAAGAGAAGGAGGCAATGGAAAAATACAGCAAGTGAATTAACATCGCAATTATCTTGTCACAGGTACCTCAGAGGCGACTTGGGTAAACTCAGCCCAATAGGAGGGCTGACCCCATGGTGAGTGGCAGCCAGCCAGCCAATGAGAGTGAGTCAAAGAGAAAGAAGGCGGGTCCTCAGTACTGCCGGAGAAGCATTCCTGGTAGCATGCGACACCTGCCTCACAGCCTGGAATTGAGAGCCTGGGAAGCAGGCTGCCTGTTTCCTACCTCGGGTTCCTGGGTGTTCTTAAAAATACATTTCCATTCCCATAAGCATTCTCTCCATCTCTGCCTTATGGTCACACCTGGGGCTACTATAAATACTAACTTCACTAGGGAGTGGGAAGGATCCAGTGAGATAATGTAAGTGAAAGACCTTTGAGTTTTCGGAGTTGGGAGGCTCCTGGTCTTCCCCACCTCCTCTGTGGGGGTCATCCGTCTTGTGGCCATGGAGGTCCCTGTCAGCCTGTATCTGCCCCAGTCCTCCAGGTGGCGCTGGGACTCCTGGGCTTCTGGGCTTGCCTCAGAGGTAAACAAGAGCAGCAGTATATGCCCCTTGGATTGATACTATCTTCCCACCCATAGCTGAAAGGACCTTTGAGATCATTAAGGCCGACTCCCTAATTTACAGATAAGGGCCCGGAGAGGCCAGCCAGGGGACTTGGCTCAGGTCATGTGAATTTATAAGCGAATAACACCAGGGTGCGGGCTCTTTTCTCCCAACCTTCCCTTATCACCCTGTTCTCCCAGTCTTGGTTCTGTCCCTGGATCCTCAGGTCTTTTGAATGTTTGACCTGTACTATCTTCTTGTTGCGTCTGAGGCCAGCATACCTCTTGCTGAAGGGTCTCTCTAGGTTGTTGGGTTATGGAATGATTAACCCAGGGACAATGATGGCGTATAGAGCCCACAGGCCTCATATCTTGGGCTGGGCTCTTGCTCAGTCTGTCTCATCCTTAGAGCATTTTTGGAAGGAAATGGGACTGTGGGTTACTCAGAAGGCAGCCATGGGCATTCCCCATTATACAGTTATTTTCTGGGCAAGCTCATTTGTGACTCTGACCTGAAGCATTTCAGTCTGGAGATGACCTGCAATCTAACCATGGGGCAAACAGATCTAACAAAAACCTTGGGGCATTCTGATGCAGGTAGCCTATAGAGTACCCTGTAAGCAACATTGGGAATTCCCTGATGGTCCAGTGGTTAGAGCCCTGGTGGGGGAACTAAGATCCTGCAAGCCATGCGGCGCGGCCAAAAAGAAGAAAGAAATATCAATTGGTGAGATTGGGCAAAAGCTTCATAGGGTGATAATGAGAATTAAATAAGATGATGAGATGATGGAATGTAAAGTGCTTAGGCCAATGTCATACACATGGTAAGTTCTCAACAAATGTTCACTGTTATTGCTGTTATGATTATTTCAATCATGTCACTGTTCAGCTAGGCTCCTTGGTACTACTTCCTGTTTCTCATCTCTGCCTGGTCTGAGAGATCTTCTGTTAGTCTTCTTCCTCAACTCTCTACCTCTCCATCCCATCAAATAGATTTCTTATTACTTACTCCCGGCGTAGACTAAAATGCCAGGACTACCTCCTTCCCCCACTCCTCCACTCCTCAACCACACACACCCAACCTATGCTCCAGCTTGGCTCCTTGCCTCCTGCAAAATCTGGTTGTCAAGGTGTTGAGAGACTTAAAGACAACTTAACAGAAGTTGTCTTTGGGTGGGTGAGATTGTAGGTGTTTTTTTTGAAACTTCCTTTCTTTGCTTGTCTGCATTTTCTGATTTGTTTGTCATGGGCATGTATAGAATTTGTACCAAGAAAATATTCTTTTTAATTTTTATGAAATCTACTCACTACCTCTAGGAAACTTTCCCTGAAGGGTTCTGCTGCATTCTGAGCACTCCTTTTCACTTCCCGCCCCCTCAGCATCTCTCTTCTCTGTGCTCTGTGCTGTATTTGCATTCACTTGTGAGTCGCTCTGTAGATGTTCTTAAAGGGCTTCAGCATCCGTGAGCAGGCAGTAGGCATCTTGAGTGTAGAGGCTGTATCATCTCTTCGGTAGAAGAAATTTTCTACAGAAAATTTCTGTTTCCTTAGAAATAGCTTGAATGTTCCTTAGATGATTTTGGCTCTACGCCCTCTTCTGTACCACTGAGCCTAGGTGACTGAGAGTCAAGAGGGCTTGGTTAAACAGGGCTTGGTTCTGCCCAGCTGAACTTCCCATTGTTCCCGTTTTACCCTCTCTGACATCAGGGCTAGCAGCAGAGGGTGGTTTCTGGGGAACCCTGATGGCTATACAGGGTAGCTTTCAGCAGGGACTGACTGCATCATGGGGCTTGGGGCAGTGTCTTAACCTGAGCATGGATTCAACCTAGATCTTGCAAAACCTCCAGACTGCTACTTGTGTGACACAGAGAGAGTTTCAGGTAGCATAGCCATAGGTGGGAGAGAGTGAGGGGCACACAGTACATGGAAGTGCTGAGAGTGTCATACTAAGGGGAACAGTCTGGGAAGTCTTCAGAAAGGAGGTCTTTGATGGACCCAAAGGGATAGGTGAAGAGATGAGAGATGGGGGTGGGAAGAAAGGCAGGGGGCGAGGTACAGTACAGAGGAGAGAAGGCAGTGGGTGGGAGGATAGGAGCTGGCTAATAGCAGTAAAGACTAGTGGTTAAGAGCTTAAGCTCTGTGGTCCAAAGGCCTGTATTTGAGTCATTCACTAACTATGTGATCTTGGGATAGTTACTTACCCTCCACAGGCCTGGGTTTTCTTTTTTTTTTTGCGGTACGCGGGCCTCTCACTGCTATGGCCTCTCCCGTTGTGGAGCACAGGCTCCGGACGCGCAGGCTCAGCGGCCACGGCTCACGGGCCCAGCCACTCCGCGGCATGTGGAATCTTCCCGGACCGGGGCACGAACCCGCGTCCCCGGCATCGGCAGGTGGACTCTCAACCACTGCGCCACCAGGGAAGCCCCAGCCTGGGTTTTCTTATCTGTGTAATCCAGCTAGTGGTAGTTCCTTCTTGTTAGAATTTTTATGAGGAGTTAATGAAATAATGTTTGTAAAATGCACTTTAAATATCTAATAAATGCTAGCCAAGGTTACAGATATTATTATAATTACTATTATAAACTCAAACCTGGTATTTGTTTTGCAGAAGAATCCCATTGCGCATCCATTCAGGCCCTTCTTTCCCATATTTGTTCGCCTGCATGTGTTCATCTATCACGTAATGGTAATAGATAATACATATATACTAACGTAATAATAATATTATAATAGATAACATTTAAATTGCATACTCTATGTGCCAACCATTGTACTAAGTCCTTTATATGTATGAAACTCATTTAATCCTCCCACATAGGCTGTGAAGTAGGTACTATTATTATGCACCTTTTGTCGAGGATGAAATTGAGATACAGAGAAGTTAAGCAGTTTGCCCAAGGTCACACAACTAATAAGTGACAAAACTAAAATTTTTGGTTCCAAGGAATCTGGTTCAGAATCCAGGCTACTTGGCTATTGAATGCCCTTGCTGTTTTCAAAGACTCTGGGGAAAATGGAAGGACAAAAGTATGCATTAAACACTGATCCTACCTGTAGGAGATAGTAACCAGGAGGAGTGCTAAGACACAATAAGATCATAGCCAACCAGGGCAGTGTGATCATGGCTGCCTGGAGGTCTAGGTAGAGCTCGTGTAGGCCTCTTGGCATGCCTGAGTTTTCACTCATAATTAGCTTGGGCCATCAATGAAGTCCCTGTTGTAGGTTATCTAAGGAGACCCCACTAACTTAGTGCATTGCTGATAGCTTGTAGCCACAGTTGGTACCTCCTACCACATGGAAGGCTGGATGACAGAATGTGGTTGGTTGGGTATAAATCCCCACAAATGATTGAACAAATCACTCAGAGTACACAGCCTATTGAGTGTGAGTTGTGTCATCGCCTCGTTGGATTGTTGTATCATTCACTGGCTGGCCACCTAGTTTTAGTTCCGTGCTGTTTTTCAGTTCAGTGATGTGACATCAGTAGCTTGAAAGTAGCCATGGTGGTAGTATCTACACCACAGAAGTCAGCAAACACTACAAATCAGCACCCCCATCCCCGACCAAGCTTGCTGTTAAACATTTCTCAGCACCCTGGCCCTAGAGATAATCAGATCTGGTGATTCTCACCTTGTTTCAGCTGACAGGATGCGCTGAGGGGGCTTGGTTGCTGCCTGAAGAAGAAGGAGGTGGTGCTGGGCAAGGTGAGAGTATGTGGGGTTCTGCACCGAGCTAGGCCAGCAATGTGTTTGCTTGTTTTTAATATGAACTTATGTGTAAGACTTTGTGTGAGGACAGTTCTTTTCACATTAAAGCTCTTTTCACAGTTCTTTTTCCAAAGTTCACTAAAAGCAATGGAAAGTGACTAATCTGGTCTAATCTTACATTATGGTCAGGAAGTGGAACTTTTTATAGTTCAGAGCCAGAAAAGTGAAGTGACTTTCTCTAGGTCTCCCAGAGCCTAGTCCACTGCTTTATATGAGGAAGATGACACCATGGCACCCACAGTGGGAGACAGACTCCTGCAGGCACTAACAGGGGCTTCCCTCGGCCCCAAGCCTCAGAGACTCTCACTGCTCTGCTCAGATAGGTGTCTTCCCTAGAGCTGCGTCCTCCGTGCCCCTTTGCCCTGGAGACGGAGTGGACCTCCAGCTGAGCCTTCAGGTGTTTTTCTCCCATAATGAACCCCCTCCTGGTACCTCAGGATGACTTTCTGCTTTTCTGAGCCCATCGTCTCAACTGATGTGAGGCCACGTTGAAAATCTTACCCTCACAAAATGGTTTTAAAACTTGCTCCTGACTTTTGGTTGGGGAGATGTGCTTAAAGCCTTAAAAACAAACAAAGCAGCTATTTTATTTTTTATTAAGCAAAGCTAGAAATGGATGTTAGGGCTTGCTGGAGGGCAAGTGGATATGGTGGTGTAGGGGTACAGTTTAGGGAAGAGTGGAAGAGTGGCAAAGTGGGAAGAGAAGAGGATATGGAGTGAAAACATAAAAAGAAACATTTCAAAGAATCATTTTTAGTGGTAAGAAAATTTAACTACGGGTGCCAAGGGGTATACAATTTCCTGAGACTGTAGAAAATCTTGCCCATTGCTTCCCTCTAGCAAAACCTGATCTCTTGTGCTATCAGTCAGTTGTGCTTTATTTTGTAACCCCAGTTACCCAGAGCCAGTGAGTACATGAATGTGTTGCACAAACACAACTTTGTGGTAACGCCTCAATGAGGGATTCTGTAATATATGTGGTATTAGTTTGCTAGGGCTGCCATAAAGAAAAAGCACAGAGTGGGTGGCTTAAACGGACATTTTCTCACAGTTCTGGAGACTGGAGGCTGAAGTTTAAGATCAAGGTGTGGGCAGGTGTGGTTTCCTCTGAGGTCTTCGCTCCTTGTCTTGCAGGCGGGCACCTTCTTGTTGTGTGCTCACATGGTCCTTCCTCTGTGAGTGCACACATCTGGTGTCTCTGTGTGTCCAGATTTCCTCTTCTTATAAGGACAGCTGGATTGGATTAGGGCCCTTGCTAACAGACTCATTTTAACTTGATATCCTTTCTAAAAACTTATTTCCAAATGCTGTTACATTGGGAGGTAACTCAGATGTCTGAGATAATTCATATTTTGAGGTTGGGACTTTAATATATGAATTCTGGGGCACACAATTGAGCATATAACAAGTGTGTAGGCACTGTTTATCCGATATATGTGCATAGGACCCAGATCACATACTTGGATATTAACAGTGCCCCCTCATTGACACTGAGAGGTTTTATCATCTACACAACTTGACTGCCATGCCTTGGGCTGAGAGCTCATCAGGCGACATGCCTTTACAAAAAAGTCTCACGTTGACTTAAAGATTTTTGGAAGTTTCATCTCTCCTTCAAATTCTCTCTTGTTTTGTTTTCACCAGGAATCTATTTTCCTAGGTGGGATGTCCTCAAGGGACTTTCGATACTAGCAGAAGCTGCTGATGTGGAAACAGGTGCACTGGCTGAGCTTGACCAGTCGTAGCAAGGAGAGATCACTGCTCAAGGTAGACAGGGCAGGTGAATGTCAAGTCATCCCCTTCTAAAACATGTATTTAGTACTTTCTCTTGTGCTGTGTCACCCATTCCTTCATTCTTTCCTGAATCCTGTGATATTTGTCAGGCATCTAAAATGGGCTGGGCAACTGCAGATAGACGGGTGAGTAATGTCATCAAGTTCCTGCCAGAATGAGTTTACAGTTCAGCTGTGCTAAATATTAAAGAAAATGGTTCAAATAGACACAATTCTTGCATTTCAAGCAGAGAGGACCCTGAAGGGATCATGACCAGCAATTCTCTTGGACCTGGAATAGTGGTTTCATTCAATCTCCAGAAAAAGACTTTCTGTAGACTTTTTATGAGCTGAAGTAAAACTACTTCCTGTTTCCCCATACACACACATTCAAATGATTCAGAAGTATGAATTTTAGGTATCCCTTTAGTGACCTAGGTAGTGAAAAATAAACAAGAAAAATCATTATCTATGCATTTCTTGCCCCCTGCCCCATTGGATCATAAATCATTTGAGGATAAGAACTGAGGTATGTACTCTACAGCCCCAAGTGTTCTCTGCATGAAGTGAATACTCAATATATATACTCACTGATTTGACCTGAATCTCCAAGAGGAAGGATAGTTTAACCAAAAGCACTAGAATATTCAGAAATGTCATAACTCTCTGAGACTAAGGAAGGAGGAAAGACCTGATTACCCCAGGAAAAAAACCCAAGTGACTATGAGAAAGTCAGCACTCTCCTTACTTCAAGGGCACTAGAGACCTGTGTTCTTCAAGCAGTGAGTTGGAGAGGAGGGGTTGGCAGTAAATTCCACCTGAATTTCCTACTACCGTTCTAAGGTGTGGACTTGAATAGCCTATAACTTCAGTGTAATTGCTCTGTGGTCTGCTCTCTATAAGTAGTGGCTTATTTGTGGGTAACCCAGGGCTGCCTATGAAACTGCCAGACTCAGAAATTAAATCAATTCAATTCAACAGACATTTATTGTGTAGTTTAAGACAAGAGAACTCTCAAACAGCCTAGATTGTAAGGAGAGAAGAATCTAGGAATCTGGAGGGGTAGCTTAGAAGAAAGTTGGCCTTTGTATGTTGACAATTTCTCTTTTAGTTCTATACACTGGACCGCAAGACAGAGAATAAGTAGAGCTGGGCTGCTAGATGGGAAGATACAGGTCTAGAAAAGTGGAATGCTCCTCATTCCACACTGGTGATTCGATGATTAGTATAATCCAAACATGCACTTGTATTCCCTTGGCTAGTGATAGTTTTAGGTCATAGGTATGTGACCCAGTGCTGGTCAAGAAGAAATGAAAAGAACCAATGCAGGAGGACAGGAAGGGGAGAGGAAGGAAGGTTTCTGGGAAAGGCTAATACTGATAAAATGTTCTTCAGTCATTGTTATGTTTCAGATAACAGACACCACTTGAACACTCTAAGCAGAAAAGGATGTAATTTAGAAAATCAGGTGCTTAAAAATCTATGGATGGGCCAGAGGAGAAGGTCCTAGGCTATACCTCCAGCAGTAACCTGCAGAGCCCTGCAGAAACGTCGGCTAGGGTGGCTGCTACCTGTGTCACAGTGGGGAAGCTGGGGGAATCAGGAAGGCACCACAGCAAGTGTAGCTCCAGAACTACACCCTTTATCCATATTTAGGGATCAGGAAACCACTTCCAGGGCCAGACTGTCCCTGCTTGGTCTGCTTGGGCGAAAATGGATGCCCCACTTCCTGCTTCTCTGTACCCAGGAAGCTGGTGACGGGGCACTGGGACTTCTGCTGATAGTAGAACAAAAGTCCAGTGCCTCCATGACCATGTTTGCCAGGAAACAGCAGGCGAAACAGACCACACTCTCCTCTCACATCTTAAGAAGGTGCATCTGATGTGCATTCTTCCATGTGGAGGAGCTCTGCTAGTGCAACCCTCCTGCACTCCCTCCATCCCTTCACACACCCCTTCCCAGGGGAGGTGGAGTGACGTATCTGATTGGTAGATTTGGAAGAAGAAACTTGACATGCATGAACCAGTCCTTCCTTCTCTTTCTTTTGGGAGTAAGTTGCCCACAGGAAGTATGTTTTTCCCTCTGCAGTTCCAGGGACAAGCTTTCCCTTGTGGGGGGGAAGTATGGTCCAGAGTTGCCTGGGACTGGCTGGGTGAATTGGCCTAATGTTGAAGTTCAGAGTTAGGAAGCTCACTTGCCTACAGCTATACTTGCTAATACAGACTTATCAGAAATAGGGTAATGTTTGGACCTCTATATGCCATCTTTTTCTTTTTTTAGTTCTTCTTATTTCTTTGTTGATTTGGGAATCTGGTGAGGAAACTACGACTGGAGACATGGAATCAGACTCTCCTTGTGCTACTGAATGACACCAGGCTTGTGGTCTGTCACGATGCCTCCAGTTGTATAACCATAGCAGTTTTGAAAGCATTTCATCCTATATCTCATGTGATCCTCACAGCAACCTGTTGACAAAGGCAGGACAGAATTTGTTAGCTGAGGAGCTAACGCTGCAACTCTTAGTGCTTCCAACCTTTTCCATATTATGATACACATAGGACATTGCAAAAAATGTGTATATATGTACATATATACATACACATACACACATACTTGTATATACGTACACATGTGTGTATATGTACATATCTCACTATGGAAAAGGGGTGCGGTTGCTGGTGCTGGAGGTGATGAGCCCAGAGATTCTGGTTGCCCTGGGCCTTACCTGGCTACTCCAAGCGTTGAGAAGATCAAAATCTCAGCACACCTATAACCCAGTCCCTGTCCACCAGTTGGGAAGTTCTAGCTTAGAGAAGTGTGCTAGCATTCAAGGCCACAAAGTTAATATACAGAAGTTTGAACCCAGATCCTCTGAATTCAAATCCAAAGAATGTCAGTGTAGCCTGAAATGGGGGAGGCATTTGTTACCATCACACGTCCTCACTATAGCCTACTAGGTCAGACAAGTTTCAAAGGAATGGCTTCTCCATCCACTCTGTCTACCAGCCTAATATCCATAAATATCTCAGTAATAAATCTATTTGTAGAATATGCCTACTACATGCCAGGCATATTCTAGGTACTGGGGATACCTCAGTGAACAACACAAGGTCTCCATAATCATAGAGCTTACATTCTACTAGAATCTTCCGTAAGTTCCATTTCGGGTTTCTTTAAATTAGAGCGAGAACTTAAAGACACAAGGCAATCTGAGTACAGACTTATCCTAAGATGTTTAGGACTTTTTCCCAGCCTTTTCCACATGTCGTTCCCATACCACTTCAACAGGAATTTTGTGTGTGTGACTTGTCCTCGTCAAGCCTTTCCAAAGTATACAGCATCATTTGTCACAGGGACAAAAGCTCTTTTTGCACTCGCATTTCATTGGTTTTCATAATAATTAAATTATATAATCAGAGTTTCAAGAACAACAGGCAGAAATGGGTTTGGGAACAGGTAGCACCGACCCTGGTGAGCACACAGCTCAATTTGTGGCCCCAGAAGTCCCTGAGAGGACCTCTACTACCTGAGTATCTGGAACGCCATGGACACTTGTGGGCTTATAGAGGGAACAGCGTCCGTTAACCTGGTGACTTGTCAGGTGGAGGTCAGTTTTAAGAGCTTCTGCCACACTGATTCACTATCTTCCCCAGACTGTATGCATATTGAACTTTGAGAGTAGCTTATGCCACTCTTTTATTGAAGGGCTCAAGTACTTATTCCAAAGCTTTACAAAGGTGGGGGAGACCAGGATTTGTACTTTTGTTTAGCTAGGTTTTGTTCTGTGTTTTTGTTTTTTAATAAAATTTCTAAAGGGAAAAATATGCCTCTGTGTTGCCTTTTGTGTGATATCTCATGATATGTGAGATGTTCTTTTCTCCACAATCCTCCCTTATGTATCTCCCCAGTCAGGAGTCCCAGCCCCTTCCTCAGATACCACTTCTTCCCTCAGGATAATGCAGCCCCAGTGCCAGTCTTTTCTTGTGCCTTACAGGTCCTGTCTCTCAGGCACCAAGTGAGTATCACTGCATTTTCCCTTAGCTCAGGCTTCTGCAGGCTCTGTAGGGGGGAAGAGGTGAACTCCGGTATGTGATTGGTACCAGAGGAGGGTAAAAGAGTAGAAGCAGGGGAAGACTAGCTTCTTTCCATCTGGAGGCAAATGTAAATCACTAGCCCCAAAATGCAGATTTCTTCAGAAAATCACCCAGTCTGGTCTTCTTTATTTTGCATTAGAAATTTATATTTATTTTATCATTATGGCTTGGCCCTGATTTTCCTAGCCTGGATTTCATGCAAATGAGTGCCCCCTTTAATGGATTTTATAGTTTATAATGTGTAAAAGATAGCCATTAAAAAAAAAAAAGAGTACCCCCTTTACTGAAAATGCCCCTTGCAGGCTCATTCAGGACATGTGGTACTGTGTTCAAATAGCATATCTCTGATGTGCAAGTTTCTCCCCATGAGTAGAGGTGGTGTATTCAGTCCATCCTCTATAATAGAACACCTGCTCTATGGGAGAGCCAGTTGCCCTCCCGTTTGTAAAGGGATAGGAAGAGAGTATGTGCCCATATGTATATACTGACAACAGCACACCAGAAAGAGCAAGCCATATCAGAAACAAACAGGCAATAATACTGATAAGTCAATGATAAAGATCGTTCAGTGTCCCATAGGGCTCCTAAATTGACAGTGAGATTATAGAGATTATTTAATCCAACTTGTTTATGTGGCAAATACAGAGACACTTGAGTGAAATGACTTGCAATAGACAGAGCTAGCCTGAGGCAAAGCTGGGGTAAGAATTCACTGACCTTTAGTCATTCATTGCATCTCCTATACCTGCTGTTCTCAAAGTGTGGTCCATAGACCTCTGAGGAATCCCTGTGACACTTCCTAGGTGTTCATGAAGTTAAAACTATCTTCATAATAATATTACAACATTTGTTGCCCTTTTCACCTTACTGACATTTGCACTGAAGGTGCAAAAGCAGTGGTGGGTAAAATTCCTACCATCTGAGCATGAATCAAGCAGGCACCAAGTTGTAGTAGTCATCATTGCCACACACTTGCAGTAAAAACAAATGCCAGTTTCATCTAAGAATGTCCTTGATGAAGCAGTAAAAATGCTTAATCTTATTAAATATTGACACTCTTCACAACATTCTGTGTAATAAAAGTTGGCGGTATGCAAAAAGTACTTTCATTGCATTCTGAAGTGTGATGGTTGTCTCTAGGGAAAGCACTTAGGCAATGGAACTGTGAGTTTGTGAGTAGAAATAGCCATTGTTTTCATCGAACATCTTTTCTTTTTTTTTCCTTGCTTGAAAGACTAAAAGGCCAAGAATGCTTTTTCAGGCTGGGTGTTCGGCAGCTGTTTTCTCAACATGAACAAAGGGGGCCTCTGTCACTTCAAGGAAAACAAGTGATAGTATTTATTGCCGATGATAAAATTTGAGCTTACAAGCAAAAACTAGAATTTTGGAAAACTTGTATTCACCACTGTGGAGCTTGACAGCTTCCCCAAACTTAAGGATTTATCCATAGAGATCAATGGTGATACTTATGAATGTGATTCTTTGATATTATATGATGAAATGGGTCAACATTTAGAACATCTCCATAACTCAGTGAAGCAACATTTTACAATGACCTATGCGTGGTATTATAAAACCATACGTGGGTAAAAGATTCCTTCAAGGCGCACAATAGGCCAAATGGATTTTAATGTAACAGAACACTAGAAGTTCATTGGTATGCTTTCAGATTCCACATTGCAACTAATCTTTGAGAAACTTGTTACGTTTTGGTGCAGTATCAAAAAAGAATATCCACAATTATCTAAAAAGACTATTGAATACTCTGTTTTTCCAGCTACATATCTGTGTAAAGCCAGATTTTCTTCACATGCTTCAACCAAAACAACATATTGCTACACTGACTGTCTATTAATCCAGACCTTTAAAAAATTTGCAAAAATGTAAAACAATGTCACTTTTCTAATTTTCTTTGTTTTAAAAGTTTTTTTTAATGAAAATATGTAATTTATGTTAACATGTAGTGGATTTATTGTAATTTTAAGTTAATTAATAAAGATTTTAGATTTTCTACCAATAGATAAAACCTACATAAAATTTAAGAGTAAAAGGGTCCTGAGACTAAAAGGTTTGAGAGCCACTACATTTCACCATGCTGCCTTCCAGAAAGT
The DNA here is from genome assembly GCF_964374135.1 of Grampus griseus. Lineage (NCBI taxonomy): Eukaryota > Metazoa > Chordata > Mammalia > Artiodactyla > Delphinidae > Grampus > Grampus griseus. The sequence continues at coordinate 36,400,825 of NC_139018.1, read as the reverse complement.
GGGCTGGAGGATGTACTTCCTTCCCCTTTACCCAAATAAATCAATGCTATTGCTGTTTTATTTTTAAATCCAACATGCCCTCTTCCTCCAAAACTGTTAAAAAGTAAACGGCAAAAGTGCTGCAAATACCTGAAACCAAAAGACCCAAAACAATGAGAGAAGGCAAAGGAGTGAATAAAGGAGTTTCTCCAAAGCCTGAAAGGCTGACCAAGCACCACCTCCCCTCTGGCAGCCTGGCAGGAGTTGCCTATTTCTTCTTTTTTTAAAAAATTAATTAATTTATTTATTTTTGGCTGCATTGTGTCTTCGTTGCTGCATGCGGGCTTTCTCCAGTTGCGGCCAGCGGGGGCTGCTGTTCATTGCGGAGCACCGGCTTCTCATTGCGGTGGCTTCTCGTTGTGGAGCATGGGCTCTAGGCGCGCGGGCTCAGTAGTTGTGGCTCGCGGGCTCTAGAGCACAGGCTCAATAGCTGTAGTGCACGGCTTAGTTGCTCCGCGGCATGTGAGATCTTCCCGGACCAGGGCTCAAACCCATGTCCCCTGCATTGGCAGGCAGATTCTTAACCACTGTGCCACCAGGGAAGCCCCGCCTATTTCTTTTTACTTCATTGGACTAATCTTACATCCATCCACCCTCTCCCACCCCTTAAGTCTCAGCCCTGTCCTGGAACGCTAGTGTTCTCTGGGGCCTTAAAACATAAATGGCCTTATTAAAGCTTTGGGCTGACACTCACCCCCAGGCCCCTCCTTTCTTGTGTCCCCTCTGGGATGACAGTGCAGGGAAGGGTTCTCTCAGATCGAGCCTCCACCAGCTTGCTGTCTTCAGGCTCAGGGCTGAGATGGAAAGGGAAGGGCTCTGTTTGTGGACTGAAAAGGAAATGTAAATCTCTCACAGGCCATGTGCCAGAAGCTGCCAGAAGACCATTTCCCTGTTAGTAAACAGGGCCACCGGGGCCATCCTTCTCTCTTTTAATAACCTGTGGGACACCTATTGATTGCACATGCTGGTCCCTCATAAATTAGAAGAAGGATGGCTTCCGGTTGCTCAGGAGCTGTGTGGCTGGAGAAATTGCTCACTAATACTTCGTGCTCATAGAGCACAGTGCATCGCACCACAAAAACAGGTGCTGAGAACACATGGGAATCAACTCCAGTGGCTGCGGAGGCTTAGGGGCGTGCTGCAGACCTTAATTAGGCTGTTTCTTGTGCTCCTGCTGGAGACCTACAGACACACTGATTGCATGCCTCCTGCTACAGCATGCTCTTCAAATGGGAGGGAGCACCAAAATCTGGTGGGTAGGAGACAGGCCTGCTCCCATCTTTACCTCCTCACCAGTATGGGAGCCAGCAAGTAGGAAGGAATGTTCATGTCTTGTGCTGTGGTGGAAAGAGCACCGAGTTAGGAACCAGAAGACACTTTCTAAACTCCTGTTTCAACCATTTACAGCTCCGTGATCTTGGGCAAGTCCCTCAATCTCCCTGAATCTCAACATCTCATCTGGAAAGTGGAGAAAGTAATAATACCTAAGAAAATAAGCCTGCCTGATGTGCTCTCAGTAAACGAGTATACATTGCTAACACTGAATTCGAATCAGTTAAAAGACATGGCGGCGACAGGTACAGGACTGAAACGATTTCTTTCTCCCACTTCCAAAACCTGGCATCAGGAACTTTCCATCATTATCCTTAGCCAACACCTTGGTCTTAAGTAAGAAGTGAGGCCATGGAACTCATAGCTTGATAAGTGGGAAATGTTTCTCTCGTCCTTCTGTCTTCCTGTGCCCCTCCTGACTTGGCTTCCAGGTTTAAAATTCACTTCACAGGGACCTCTCTAAAGTGGATAGCAAACACAGAAAAACATGCCAGCATATCTCACCATTCTACTGAAAAACTTGACACCCACATGCCTATTCTTGGCAGAACCTTCAGAGTTTCCCTGACTTTAAGGCTCTGGGTAATTGTGTCCACTTAATGCTTTTCCAAAATGAGTAGCACTCTCCCTGCAGTTCTACCATGGTCCCTTTTGCCATTGCTAATTGAAATGGACCAGAAGGACAGTGTGTATAACCGTGTTTTCCTACCCCTTCCCCTGGTCCCGGAAATGAAATCTGCTGTTCTGGGACAAAGTGTGTAGTGGGTTGGATGGTACCCAACCCCCCACCCCCACCCCCACCAAATATGTCCACATCTTGGAACCTATGAATGTGACCTTACTTGAAAAAAGGGTCTGTGTAGATGTAATTAAATGAAGGATCTTGAGATGAGATCATCCTGGATTACCTGCGTGGGCCCTAAATCTCCGGTGCAAAGTGTCCTTATGAGAGACAAGAGGAGAAGAAACAGACATGGAGGAGAAGTCTATGTGAAGATGGAAGCAGAGTGATGTGGCCACGAGTCAAGGGATTCTCAGGCCACTAGAAGCTGAGAGAGGCGAGAAAGTATTATCCACTAGAGCCTTTGGAGGGCGTGTGGCCTAGCTGACACTTTGATTTCAGACTTCTGACCTCCAGAACTGTGAGAGAATAAATTCTGTTGTTTGAAGCCACCTAGTTTTGTTACAGAAGCTCCAGGAAGCTACTACAAGTGTGCTCCCTGGGGATGGACCCCAGCTCAGGTTCTTCAACCGGAGATGTTTCCTCCCCCTATGAGAAGATCTGTCTGAGAACAGCCTCAGATGGCCCAGTCAGCAGCCAACTCTCAGAAAGTGCAAACCCCCATCTGGGGCTGTGGCCAAGCATCTGCATGGGAGAACGCATCCTGGGGTATTTTCAGCAACCATTGGTGGGCAAGGCATAGGGGAAATGGCCTGAATTTTGGAAATGGACCTTGGTTTAAAACTCAACTTCACTATTGGCTCTGTGCCTCTACACAAACTACTTGCCTTCTTTGTGCTTCAAGTTCCTCATGTATAAAATGAGGAAAATAATGCCTACCTTGTAGGCAGGAACGGATCCAGGATGTGAGGCATGCATAAGTTTAGGGACCCTTTCAAAAAAAAGAATCCAAAGTTTCAATGAGGAGTGGGGCCTTGAAAGGGCCTTGTGTTAGTGAGGGGCCCTGAGGCTTAAACTAAGCCTGCCTTTGGTCACAGGATGTTCTGAGGATTACAGAAGAAAACATGAAGCCCTACGCAGTGCCTGGCTTCTAGTGGGTGCTATGTGAGAGCTAAAGCTGTCTGGATAAAGACTTGAACACTAAGTGTCTCCTGAAAGGTACGTAGATATGTTTGCAATGTGTAGAAAAGTGTCTGGTAGGATACATTCCGTGGCACGTTGCTAGCTGTTGCCTTGGTAGCCATTTTCCCTTTCTTTTCCGTAACAGAAAACTGACTTTTGAGGGGATGGCCATGTACTCAGCTAAAGCCTAGCTTCCCAAGTATCTCTCGCAGCAAGGTGTATTTATGAGACTAAGTTCCGGCCAAAGAAGTCTAAGCAGAGAGGTGTAAGAGACTTCTATAAAGTCTTCTTATGGGAGAGTGACATGAGTTGAATTGTGGACCCTTGCAAATTCATATGCTGAAGTCTTAATTCCCAGTATCTCAGAATATGGCCTTATTTGGAAATAGGGTCCTTGCAGATATAATTAATTGAGATGAGTTCACTAGGGTGGGTTGTAATTCAATATGAATGGTGTCCTTATAAAAATGGAAAATTTTAACGTAGACACACACACATTGGGAGAATGCCATGTGACGATCAAGGCAGAGAACGCAGTGATGCTTCCAAAGGCCAGGAACGACAGATTGCCAGCAAATTGCCAGAAGAAAGGAGAGAAGCATGTAATAGGTTTTTTCTTATAGCTCTCAGAAGGAACCAACCCTGCTGACACCTTGATTTCGGACTTTTAGCTTCCAGAACTATGAGTTAATAAATAGATTTCTGTGGTGTAAGCCACTCAGTTTGTGGTACTTTGTTACAGCAGCCCTAGCAAACTAATACAGAGAGATACTCCCTTCTTCACCACTTTTCCATTCTGCTGCCTGGAATGCAGATAAGAGGGCAGAGCCTCCGTTAGTCATCTTGGCCTTGAGAATGAGAACTACATTCACAGATGGTAGATCAGAGAGCTAGCAGCCTGGGACCCTAAAAACTTCATGGAGCTACCAGACTAGCCCTGGACTGCCTACCTTTGGGCTTATTTTCCTGAAAAATGAATAAACCTGAAATTTTGTTGTTACTGTTTTGTTTTTTTGTTTTTTGAACCATAGCTGAGCATAATCTTATACACACAATTTTGATAAATTAGTTACTCTTTGGAGAGATGACTAGGATTAGGTATCAGTGATAGGGAAATTTTAGCTTTATCTGTAATGTCTTAATTTTTATATCAAGAATATATTCATGTATTCTTCCGTAATTAAAAATATATTTCTTTTATAATAAATTATAAGGAAAAAAAGAGGGATGAGAACCTATAGATAAAAGAGACCAAGAAATACACCAACCAATTGCAATGTGTGACCCTTATTTGGCTCCTGATTTAAACAAAAATATTTTTTTAAATTATTTTAGATAATTGAGGGAATTTTAATATTAATTGGATATTTGATATTAAGGACTTACTGTTAATTTTTCTGTATGCTAATAATATTGTACTTATGTATTAAAAACGTCCTTCCTTATCTTTTAGACTCTAAAACAGCGCGGCTCGGCTTCAGCGCCATTGTTACTTTGAGCCAGACAGTTCTTTGTGGTGGGGTGTTCTCTTGTATGTCGTAGGATGTTTGCCAGCATCTTTGGATTTTACCCACTAAATGTCAGTAGCACCCCCCACACACACACGTTGTGACAATCAGTAATTGTCTCCACACATGGCCAGATGTCCCCGGGGTGGGGTGAGGGGCAAATGGCACTAGGTTGAGAACTACTACCATAAAATTGAGAGATATTTACTGAAATATTTATGGGTGAGGTGATTGGATGTTTGGGTTTTGCTTCCAGATAATCCAGGTGATGGTGTGGGTAAAGTGTTCCACAGTAAAAAGTTTAAAATATATTTTAAAAAATTGAGCCTATTTAGACTTCTCTTTCTATCAAATGGTGGACTCAATATTTTAAAATATTTTCTTACAATGAAATCTGAATATATTGGACTTAATATGGTAAATATTTACCTTTCTTCTTCACAGATTTTTGTCTCACGTCTCCTACATGACCATTAAAATGCAAGGCTCTGGGTTCCAGGTCTGACTGTGGGCAGGGCGCCCTCCCTCCCCAGCACTCTCTCCCACATGCTAGCTCAGCTCTACCCTGCTGCTTTTTTACCCAGGGGCTCCTCTTGGGCCCTACTTCTCTTACCCGGTGACCTAACCCCTGAGGCCTGCCTCCCAGCTCTGCGCTGTGGACCTCCTCCCCTTGTCCTTAAGCTCTAGCCCAGAGCGGGCGCGTTTAGAGCCGGATTCATTAGGGCCTTGCTGCCTTGCCGTCCCTCAGAGAGTCCAGGCCGTTAGCTTCCGGCTGACTGTTTGTAGAAGCCTTGTGCCCTGCCAGCACCAGGCCAGCACACTCCCTTTATACACGCACCACACCTACACCCATATTCTGCACCTGCTGCTTCGCTTGGCCACCTGCTCAGGATGCTCTTAGGCCTCCGTGCTGCTCATGCTCCCCTGGTGCCTCTGCTGAGACTGACTTTCAGGCCCACTTGGTCCTCTCAAGGCCCTGAGCTTTCTGGGGTTTAGGCAGGACCCCCTCACGACGTCGGCTAAGAGTTACCACCCGAGTCCACGAGGGGTCAGTCGGAGTGTCGGTAGGAGCAGGGGCCTCTGAGCTGGAGCCACTGGGGGTTGAAAGATCTCTGCTGAGGGGCTATGCAGTTGGCCCTCTGGGGCCTTGGTGGGGCTGCAGGCTCAGCTCCCCATGCGAGGTCTGAGGGGCAGTAGGCTCTGTTTGCGAGATGCCCAGGAGCCCATCCGCGGCTGAGACACCTCCATCAGCCCAAGGCGGGTGGAAACAGCTGAGGCACCGAGTAAACTGGGACTGCAGACAGTCTTCAGACAGAGCAGGGTGCAGCGTGGAGTACGATGGGCCCGGCTCTATTTACACAGAAACTGTTCCAACCACAACTGACAGCTTTCAGACGTGGGCGGTATCTATCTGGTGGAAGGATCTTTGAGGTGAGAGCGTGGCAGGGGGCCTGAGCACCCCCACTTCCTCTGCCTTTCTGACTATACTGTTGTCAAGCTACTAATCCTGGTTCTGCTCCATTTTTGTGCCCCTTAAAGGAGTAGAATGAGGTGAAATCTGGCCACCTACTTGCCTGGGAGGCAATCATGGCCGCTGGTGAGTTTCCAGTGCTTTGAGAGCTGTGGGTGGCTTTATGTGAGGAGTCATTTCCCTCCCCTTCATAGAAACCGGATGACGTGTGGGTTTACAGCAGGGCTTAGGATCGGAGAGCCCTGGGTTCAAATCGCGGGTCCTCTATTTATTAGCTGTGTGAAACAGGAGGCAAGGTGCTCAACATTTCTGTGCCTCACCTTCCCCATATGTGAAATGAGGATAATCCTGCCTGCTTCATGGGTTGTTGTCTATTAAATGAATTTATATGTGTATATATATATATATATCAAATATATACTTGTATATATTATGTACGCATATAATGCAAAGGCAGGACAGGAAAGAGTAATGTGATGTTTCATGTCAGAGAGGTGGGGCATTGTTCTCAGTCTACACAAGTGGCTCTTCCTTTCCGCAGTCTCAGTAGACACCTACTTATGATATTTGAGGGGTCAGTCATACTGCCTGTGCCCATTACCATAGCTCTCTCTAACAACAGCTACAGTCTATTGCGAGCCTGATCATGTATAGATAGAGACCCTATTCATCCTTGGCCCTTTTGTCAAGCAAGTGAAGTAGACCCAGCAGGAAGATTGCCGACTGGCAAGTGCGGGGGGGGGGGGGGGGCGCAGGGGAGAGCCATTTAAGATTCTGGAGGAAGAGCATTATTGAAATAATCAAATCTAGGCACAATAGGACTACTGTTATCTGAGGGTGGAGGCCTACTGATTACTCAGAGGTGTTTGAGGTTAGGGCTCACCAGCCGCAGAGCTCCTAGCCTCTGTTTGTGGAAACTTGTTTTTGCCTACACACCATCCCCTCCCCCTTCCTCAATACCAAAGGGTCCTTTGGGAACCACCCGTCTTCCACTCTTTCCATGTAGTTCAGGTGGGGATGACCTCACCCCACCACGCCCACTCTGCTTCTAGGGCAGGTATATGACCCAGACTTGGCCAACCACAGTCACAGTGATTGGTTGAGGAGTAAGTCCTTTGTCCAGGGAGGGTCAATGAGAGTCAGCACTTCTGCTGAAAGAGTCACTCTTTTTCCACTGGAGTTGCTAAGCTGAGAAGACGTAAGCCAAAGCCAGTGGTGGCCACCTTCGCCACTGCATGGGCAGAGTCTACCTGAGAATAAAGACAGCAGAGGGAGAGGGCAGATCCAAGAGACAGAGTCACGTAGAGTTCTTGTTGCCCTTGCTGAGCACCTGAAACTAGCCATTCCTGAAGCTGTCAAGTTTTAAATTACATGAGCTAACATATTGCCTTTGAAAAGACAGCCTGAACTAGGTTTTTGTTAATGGCAACCAAAGGGGTTCTGACTAATTCATCTTTCTATTTACTTTTATTTTGATGAAAAATTTGCCATTTTTTACATTGTGGCGTAAACAGAGAAGTCTGACATGTTTGACAACATACTTTCGACAGTTCTATCTATTTCTGACAAGGACATGCTGGGAAGTTGTGGGAACACATCCCCTGTGTCCGTCCCCCTCCTTTCTGAGTACACTTTTATTCAGAGCTGCATAAGTGTATGCTAATGACCTTACGATGATGACAATCAGATCTGCGCTCCAAGAAGATTATAGCAGAGTCATGAGTAAGATTAGAGTAGGGAGAGACAAGAAGCAAAAAGTCTACCCAGGAGGCCAATCTGATGATTCAAATGAGAAGTGATAAGGATCTTTATGAGGTGGTAGCCACAGAAATGGAAAGGAGAGAGCCTGCAGAGGTGGGATTGTCATGGGTTTGCAATATGTTAGAGGGTAGAAGAGTCAAAATAAAATGTTTTCATCTGCAAGGCCTGACCACCCTGTTTTGTACTTATCTCATAGCTCTCTTTCTCTTGCCCTGTCTGCCCAGCTACACTAGCCTTTGTGCTCACTGTGCCCCCTGCTCAGGACACTCTTACCCCGGATAGATCGTGGTTCATTTCTTCACTTCCTTCAAGGCCTCTGCGCAGCTGGCAGTACATCAGAAAGGCTTCCCTGAACTTCCCCTCGAGCTGTTTATTTTTACAACCCCCATCCTAGCACTCCTTATACCTGCGTAATTTTTCTCCATAGTATTCAGCCCCTCATTGACTGTGTGTGTGTGTGTGTATATATATATATATATTTCTTTTCTGTCTTTCTTGACTAGAATGCAAGCTCCACGAAGGCTTGGTGACTTCTGTTCCCTGCCAAGTCCCCAGAACCTAGAACAGAATCTGGCACAAAGTAGATACTCAACAAATACGAGTAAAGAAATCTTGAACAACTGGGACAGTGATGTGGCATTGACAAAAACAGAAACACTGGGAGAGGAGTGGGGCCAGGGTTGGTGGAGTGGAGGAGTGAGGTGGTGAGTTAGTTCAGAGCCCATGGAATTTAAGTTTAGATGTGCAAACAGCACTATCAGGCGGGTGGCCCAAGTGCTGATCGGTCTGGCACTCTGGGAATTAAGCATTAAAGGCTGGTGGAAGCTCTGGCGTCAGTGAAATTCCTGAGGAGACCATGGAGAGAGAGACCAGACATGGGTTCAGAGCCCTAGGGAAAGCCTACGGTGACCAACTAGTCCTAGGGTGCCCAGCACTTTCCTGGGTTAAAAACTGGAAATCTAGCTTGGGAACCGCCTGAGTGTCAGGCAAATTGAGAAGGGCCTAAGAAGGCCCTTCCACTGAGGTAGAAGGAGGGGAAGGACTGGTTGGAAAAGGCAGAGGAAAAGCAGCCTGGAGCTTCCTCACAGAACCCAAGGAAGGGGAGGGCTCTGATAAGGACATGTCTCCACTCCTTTCTCTCCTCCCCCGAGACCAGTTTGGTTCTAACTTTCTGAGCCCAGGAAGGCTGAGTTACCTCTGAGCTTTCCCCGACCCCACCTCCCAGCAGCAGTTGATGACTTCCTGGGAAGCCTGGCAGTTGGTTTAGTTCCAGGGCCAGGCCCCAGACCAACTGGAGCAAGAGTGAAGCTTTAAATTCTGGTGTCTGGGATCTTAAGTGATACCCTGGGTAAGGGGTTCTCAGTCAGTGATCATTTTCTGCTTGTCCCAAAGTAGAGTTTAAGAGGGTAAACAACTCTGCATTTGCCTAGCCACTGGGGCTAAAGAAACAGGAAGTTGCCTCTTCTCTCGTAAACAACACCAGCCAAGATTAGCAGCACTCGTAAGGTGCTAGCTCTTAGCAGTGGGCACTGAGTTGAACCCAGGACTAACTTTCAAGTGAGGGAAATGATTGCTGGGTAGATAGAAATTCAAAAAAATCCTAAGGGACTTTTTTTTTTTTTTCACGGTATGTGGGCCTCTCACTGTTGTGGCCTCTCCCGTTGCGGAGCACAGGCTTCGGACGCTCAGGGTCAGCGGCCATGGTTCATGGGCCCAGCCGCTCTGCGGCACGTGGGATCCTCCCGGACCGGGGCACGAACCCGTGTCCCCTGCGTCGGCAGGTGGACTCTCAACCACTGCGCCACCAGGGAAGCCCCTAAGGGACATTTTCAAACCTCTTTCTGAACTTGGTAGTTCTTGGAATAAGTCTTGAACTAAGTATTTGGAATCTTGGTTATTCTAAAGAGCAGATGAGACAATAAATTATAAAGTACCTCAAGATGTGTAATTTAATTCCATAATTAAAAGTGTATAATTATTTTAAATAATTACACAAATACAAGGTCTTATCACTAGGTCTCATTTGAAATGAAAGAACTGTCAATATGTGATCTATAGAAAACATGGTCCCTGTCCTCAGAGAATGCTATGGCTTACCTATAGAGTCAGTACATATTCCCAGCTCATGATAAGAACTTAACTATATTTACTAACTGATATTTAAGGAAGTAGAAGTAAATGTTGTGTCAACTCCCCGACTCTCTCACCCCTTCCCAGCTCTCTACAATATTCACATCCACCTTCCCAATGAGCATGGAGAAAAGGCCAGAGTGTGGCCATATTTCCAGCCATCTTTCTTCACCCACAGACCTGTTCTGGGAAGAAAGGGTCAGGAATGTGGCAAGCCTGAGTTTAAATACATTGCCTAGTAATTTAATTCAGTAAGTGTTTACAGGCCATCTACTTGAAGCCTAATGCTGCATTGGGCCCTTTGGGGATCTAAAAGAAGGTCCCTGCCCTTAATCTCACTGGAGTGAAAAACTCCAAAAAAGTCCCCCAAATGAGGTCCTGTGTTATTAAGTGCCAGTGTTAGTTGTAAGTGTGAAAAAATTCTGGAAAAGGGAAACATTAATATTTTAAGCAGACTTTATATTTCATGGAGGCTAGGCCATGGACTGGACAGCCTGTCAAGAGAAGGAAACTTGATGAGTCAGGGTGTAGTAAAATGAATAAGTATGGCAGTTGGAAAAACAGTGACAAGACTTTCTGCTGAGATCTAGCTTGAGAAGGAAGGGGGAAATGCTTCATCATTCCTTTAAAAATATGGATAGCTTTCAGTAGTATAAAAAAACCCCATGGCTCTTAAGAAGTTAAAGGGCTTAAACGAAGACACCTCCATACCCTGGGACTTGAGCAGATAACCTGGCACTTAGGCATTTAAAACCCCAGGTCTCTCTGGAATATGAAAGCCCACTGTGCTGGGAAGAAGCACTAGCAACTGGTCGATACACCTTTATAAATTCATCAGGATAGGAGAGGTTACGCTATGGTAACAATGAACCTCTAAATCTCAGTGTCTTGATACAATAAACTTTTATTTCTTGCTCATGTTACATGTCCAATATAGATAACAGTGCAGTGGGGTGAGCTCTATTCCATATAATCTCCCAGGGACCCAGGCTGATGGAGATTCCCCACCTTGGAATGTTACCATCTTATCATATGGCTTCCAGGGTTGCTGTAGCAGGGGAAAGAAATCTGCTGTGTCACGCAAGATGTTTAAACGACCCAAGTCTGTAGGTGGCTTATATCACTTCTACCAACACGCAGTTGGTGAAAACCCAACCATAAGCGAAAGGAACAATGGGATATATCAACTTCCTTTGTGCCCTGAAAGAGGAAAAGTGAAATAGGATTTAGTAAACACACTGCGTTATATTCATCATGACCTATGATGTAAAGAATCTTACTCTATTGATAATAGGTAACACATATTTTGCTAATCCTTATAATAATCCTGTGAGGTAGCTTTTATTGTTATCTCCATTTTAAAGATGAGGGACGTGAAGGAAAGAGGAGTTAAATCACTTACTCAAGATCCCACAGCCAGTAACTTAGCACAATAGAGTTTCAAACTCAAGTAGTTTTTCTCCAGAGTTCACACTCTTAACCATTATGCTATACTACCTTTGTCATTGATTTAGTTAAATCGGAAGTCAAATCATGGCCCCATGTACTCTGAACCTCTCACACTGGGGTATAGAAAGCTTCTAGCAATAGTGCTAGGCTTGACTTTCAGCAGGCCCCCTTGCCAGTATTGCCATAGCATCCGTAGTATAACTCTATTCACAGTGTTTTTGACCTGCCTATCTTGGCCTTCTATCTGTTCTAAGGGATGTGGCTGAGAACTTAATGGTGTATAAACTGTACGGGTAGGTGCTGTTTCTCAATGCAACACATTCTTGCATAGGCACCAGCAATTGTCAAAGGCATTGTGTCCTCTATTTCTGTCCTTGGGTGAGGCATTCTTGTTCCCCTGTTCTTAAGTGCTCTCCAGCATAAGTTCTTTTCATTCTTTGTAGAACAGAGGTTAAGTGAACTATATTTTTCTTCTAAATCAATGTAATGGAGCAGCTTATGTACAGCCAAGTGGTGGCGGAGACACTGGCAACTGGCCCTGAGCATGGCTGAGTAATGGTGTACTAGGAATCCAAGTTATCTCAAGCCTCAGACTTATTCAGGTTTGCTTATGTAACCCACGTGTCCAAGGTTAGACCAGCCTGGAAGCAACATTAGGGCTATAATTTCAAGTACGTCCACATTTTAAACCTAATATGAGCTGGAATTTTGTTCACTGCCGTATGGTGAGCATCTAGAGCAGTACCTGGCATATAATAGACATTCAATAAATGTTTGTTGAGTGAATTTGTTGACTAAATTCTGATCCTCTTTGGAGACACTGGTGTACTGGGAGAGCATTGACTTTAGAATCAAATAGACTTGGGTTCAAATCTTACAAGCTATGTGACCCCTTGTCAGTTATTTTTTCTCCCTAACTTCATCCTTCCTCATCGATAAATGAGGCTAACATTACCTACCTCTTAGATAGCTATGAGAATTAAATGTGTTAATTCATGTCAAATACTCAATACACTGTAGCTAGGTATGGCTTCTGTCCTTACCAGAAAAATTCCTGGAAATCCAGCTGTTCCTCAACGTTCCCCTTAAACATTTCTGAGTCTTCAGGGGTACCTTAGGTACGTTCACAAGTAAGTCTTCTTGGCTACAGAATCCCGCTCTTCTCTTGGGTTCCCCATCAGCTTCCTCCTCCTCTGCTCTGGTTTCTTTTGGTCTTGTCTGATGCTGAGTTCTCCACTGCCATTTTGCAGTGCCCACTATGTAGGGTGCTAATATCTGAGCTGATACACTGCCTCCTACTGGAAGCCAATGATGTCAACACTGAGTCAACAGCACTGAGGCCACTGCTGCTGCTGCCACCCCCTGAAGCTTTCACCAAAGGCACCATCATTGCCCATTAAAGTCACTGTGTGCTTCTCTGCTAGGCCACCTCACTGGGCTGTTGCTTCCAAGGACAAGAATCCCCCTGCTGAAGCAGGAAGCATGCTTAGGCTGTTCCTATTACCCTGGTCCCAAATGGCTCTGCAGATTGAGGAGTATTCCTGATCCACACTCCTTTCCCCATGTCCCCATTGTGTTGTTTGTGCACCCCAATATCTCACAGAAATTTTCTGTGACTGTGCCTACCTCAGTTCTCCACCACCCCAGGCCCATCCCGGGACTTGGTCACATCCATAGCCTGCTGGGTAGGAACAATCTGAGCGGCACACACCAACTGTTACTCAAAACCAGTCCTTCCCCCACAAGTCATCTGTGGCAGCTCGTGTCTACCAGTTTCTTCCTCTCCTAGAAAGAGTCCTTCCTTGGTGGTTCCTGGGTCCCTCATACAAATAGATTCCTGACAGGCCTCCCCACTGGCTCTCTAGACCAGCCCTGACAGGTCTGAGCCCCAGAATAAATATGGCTGTCTCCAGCCCAGATCCTCGCCACTTTTAAAAGGGGAAAAATCGACAGTAAAGGTTAAAACATAACTTTCTTGGGACCATCAGAGCTGATCAACAGAAACTTAATACTGAGATTTCAAAATAAGGACTTCTTGGATAAACATTAGAAAAACAAAGGGGGCACTGATTGAGATGCTTTGGTAAAAAGTCCTAACCTTTAACAGATGGGCGAAATTGCACCAAAATCAGTGACAAGGAAGTTACCTGCACATCTGGCGTCAGTGATCTACAAAAGCTGATGGAGCTGGGAAACTCAGAAGAACTAGAGGAGGTACCCTTTGGGGATGTTTGATGAAACAAGGGCTATCACAAGTGCTAGGGGCTGTGCTAGGAGCTTTTCATACACTATCTCTAGTCTTCCACCCTGTGTTACTGGAAAAAACCACCCGTCTCCATCCACTCCCTCCCATGCTCACTAGACGAGGCCTGGGAGGAAAAGAGCCTTGTCTCTCAGAGTGAGTGTAATCTGGGGCCCTCAAAAAGTACAGTGGGTGACTTTAAAGCTTTGACAGAGTCCTTGGACATGTTAAGGGAAAGCAGCATTTGCAAGTAGGGACTGGAGAGAGATGAATTGCTCGCATAGATCATAGGAAGAATCTGTTTTTCCCTTGAGGATGGCAGCAGAGGTGAAAACAGGCAGAAGAGAAAGAAGAGGAGATCTGAGAGCCGTGGAAAACACCTGAGGAATGAGAGACTGAGAGAGATGATATTCATTTTTTGGTATGCTTGGCTGGCTCTAAATCCCTCTGTGCACTGTGAAAAGGCCTTAGATGAGTGAGTTTTCATTGAAATTAAGGAAAAAGCTGAGCTCCACAACTAGATTGACATGGCGCAGTTCCAAAGCCGTGTGTGGGGATGATGAGACACTATTCCAGAATTCAGATAACCTCGGGGAAGCAGGAGCTCACAGAGAGACCATTCACATCCCCAGCAAGTTTTCCCAGGGGGCACATGGGACACTGTCTGTACCTGTGTGATGGGTGTCTGAGCACATCTTAGCTAAAAATTAAGGGCCAGGAAGACCCTCTGACTGACCTCTGCTTATTTATACCTGTAGCCACATGGTTTGTATGAGTTTTGAATTGTTTGTCATTTTGCATCCCATTTATAAACATTTCCAATGTCATTAAAATCTCTTTGGAGACATATTTTAAAAGTTTTTGCACAATATGGGTGTACCTTAATTTTCTTAACTCTATAAAATTGAGCATTCTGGCTGTTTCCAGCCTTGTTTTTTGTTTGCAAATAATTTTTTACTGAGCAGCAGTTTGTCTGATACCAACCAGTGTTCTTGGCCTTCCCCAATCAATAGGAATTGACTAGAGGACAGGCAAGGCTTTACTGGGGCTCCTGCAGCTGCAGGAGGGAGTGAAAACAAGTAACAGTTTCCCTGGCTCATCCTGGAGATGCGGCAAGCGGGTTCCTTATATGGGGTGAGGGTATGGAGGGGTGGCTTAGGTGTTTTGCCCACCCCTTTGGTGGTGTTGAGTGCAGGGGCATACACAGTACCCCGCTTTTGCTCCTGACACCCTATTTTTGCTCCGGGCTCTTCAGAAGTGGCAGTTGGGTTTTTTGGTCTTTTTGTCTCTTTTGTCCATAATCTGTCCGCAGTTATTTTTAGTCCCTTATAGTTTCTTTGTATTTTGTTGTTTGAGGAGATGTTTGTCCAGGTGCAAGCGCTGCAGCAAAGGGTCCCAGGCCCAGCCTGTCTCATAACTGTCCCAAAATGAAGTTAGATAATCTAGACTAACTAGCTAGTCTCAAAGTTAGTCTCTGTTGAGAGCCTGACTATACAGACGAACAATGGCCAGACCATATATGAAAATTGAACTCTGACCCACAAGCTCTGCAACAACGGCCCAGGAAGCCAAATTACAGCCTCTGTGGCCATCAGCCCATAATCGCCAACTTCCCTACATTTTGCCCCTGCATTCAAGTCAGGACCAACCAGAGACAGTCAAATATGCTTTCCAAAACAATCACATAGGGTGTTCTGCTTCCAGGTAGCCTCATGCCCAAAACCTCCCATCAGAGCCTTGATGCCTTGAAGCCTTCCCTGTTTTTCACCATGAGGTTTTCCCACTCCACTACCTGTCTTTGAGTCTCTGCCAAAAGCAAGTGATCGTGGCTGAGTCCATTGCTATAGCAAGCTTGGCAAAAACAGTCTCTGCTTGTTCTCATCTGGGTGGTCTTCCTTTATGTCCACACTCCCCTCGAATTAACCTGGTGGACACTGACCCCAAAGGCATGTCACAGGCAAAAATACTGCATCAGAGTTTTTTCCACCATGAGCCATTGGAAAATACCGGCTAGAGAACCCAGAAGCTATTTTCAGCCAGGGGCCTCTCTGTGAGTGGTGTAAACCCCACCCCATGGCTGCCTTAAACCTACCACCCTCCGCAGTACCAGGAAGCTTAGGGCAAGTGTCTCAGGCTCTAGTGAGAGCTGGATATCCTACCATCACCCCACCACCTCCAGTCCCCAGCATCCTGCCACCAAAAGTACCCAGTGTGGAGTTAATGCAGTAAGAAAAGCCGTGATGTCTACCTTCCTAGCTGTGTGATCAAGGATAAGAGGTCTAGAAGGACATCTAAGAGAAAAACACCTCCATACCCCATGCACACCTATCAGACAGAAGGTCCTTGACCCAGGGTCTTTCTTGGCTACTTGGTACCTGCGGACACACAGCAGCAGTGGAAGGAAGCCACAGAAAATAAACCAGCTGCTCCGTTCAGATTGCTCCAGTCCATCACATCGCCACGTCACCAGCCCATGGTGCTGTGCTAATTACCACAACATACACCAAAGTCCCTTTTCAAAACATGGTCAAACAGACTACAGCAGGGCTGGCCAGGCATTAAAACGCTCAGGCACAATTGTCAAAGCAAAGAATTATGTGGCAGTAAATAGGAGTCTGGACTCCAGTTAAGGCATCACCTGGATGACAGCCTGAAGGTTACTAACCCTTTGTGGACAGACTGGCTCATCACCACTTCTGCTAAAGAGAGAGTAAAAAAGCATGGGATGGGAGCGACCAGGCATGAGATTCAGTCAGACTGAAACTGGGGTGGTTTTCTCTACTGTTATCCCTGGGCAACCACAACTTCGGGGGCTGTGGATGACGCTGTCACCTCAGATTATCTGAGGCAGGTGTAGGTGCTTTACATACTTTCTTAAGCCTCTTGGCCAGTTCTCCCAAACCACTGGGAAACTGGCAAATGTTTCCTGATAGACTACTGTGTGTCTAGCACTGAGGTTCCTCTGTGGTTGTCCTTGGAGGACACAGGACAAAAGCCCCACTTTATCTTCCCAGGGCTCCTTCTCTAGGGTTATTATCAGAGCCACTGTAGGTGCTGATACTTTGGGCTCCGTGGAGAGTTCTGAAGAGCCCCTCGCTAGCCCCACGTTCTGAGAAATGGTGTGGCTAACACTTGAATAGGCTTCTGAAGTCTCTTAAGCACCATTTACAAAACCCACTTGGTTTAATCTCTGTAAACCTTCCAAGTCGGTATTATCATTATCATTATCCTTCTTCTGAGGCTCAGAGAGTTTAACTAACTTATCCTTGAACACGCAGCTAGGAAGGTAGACAGCAGGGCTCTTCTTAGTGCATTAACGCCACACTGGGTAACTTTGGTGGCAGGGGGGCTGGGGAATGGAGGTGGTAGGGTGGTGGTAGGATATCCAGCTCTTTCCAGAGCCTGCGGTGCTTGCCTTAAGCTTCCTGGTACTGCGGGAGGGTGGTGAGTTTAAGGCAGCCATGGGGTGGGGTTTACACCACTCACAGGGAGGCCTCTTGCCGAAAATAGCCTCTGGGTTCTCTTCCAGATCCAGAAAGGGAGTGCCTAAGTGAAACAACTCCTCTGCTATTTTAATGGGAAAAGAAAAGCAGGAAATACAAGGAGTTAGCTGGTTGCCCGGATGCCCCTAACACACACTTTAACTGTAGAACTGGTCACTTCCTGGATGTAAAAGAAAGGTTTACGAAAAAAGTGCCCGAGAAGTCTCCCACTCCCAGCCACCAGCCCAGCCAGCTGCAGAGGGGGAAACAAATGAGCTTCTATAGATGGAATCCTTTGTTGGAATAGAGGTTAATTGTGGCTTCTCTTTGCTTGTAACCTGGGGTGTGGAGGCTAACACTTTAATGCTTCTCTTGGGCCGTAATTAGGAGTCCCTGGCGAGATGACCACTGCCAGAACCCCAGAGGGGACCACTTATAAGAAAGGTCATGAATCCGGAGAAATTAAGGGATCAAGTCAGAGGGGTAAAGGGCCTGTGGAGCTGGGAGAGAAGGGATGTTTTCCTGCAAAGGGTTTCTCTTCTTATCCTCTTTTCCATGCTACAATTAGGTAACAAGACCCCGTGCTAATAAATACCCCCTGCCAACCCTCAACCAACCAGGGTAGGAATGCCCAGACTGGCAGGCAGCCTGTGCACAGAGGCCACGGGTACTGGCTGGGTGCCGAGGTGCCGGGGCAGGCCTTTGTCTCTGCCCCTCCTGACTCCAATACCACGACCCTCCACCATGGTGACGGAGTACCTCCTGGAGGCTGGGAAGACAGAGGCCCTGCCCATTTGCTCCCCCCCTGTCGTTTCCCTCCCCCACTGCCTCTGCACAACTTCCACCCACCAGCTCCTCACACCTCAAACGGCCTTTCCCACAGGGAGGTGTGGCAGAGACAGCTCGTGCATTTATTTTTATTTTATTTTTTAAACATCTTTATTGGAGTATAATTGCTTTACAATGGTGTGTTAGTTTCTGCTGTATAACAAAGTGAATCAGTTATACATATACATGTGTCCCCATATCTCTTCACTCTTGCATCTCCCTCCCTCCCACCCTCCCTATCCCACCCCTCTAGGTGGTCACAAAGCACCTAGCTGACCTCCCTGAGCTATGAGGCTGCTCCCCACTAGCTATCTATTTTACATTTGGTAGTGTATATATGTCCATGCCACTCTCTCACTTTGTCCCAGCTCACCCTTCCCCCTCTCCGTATCCTCAAGTCCATTCTCTAGTAGGTCTGCATCTTTGTTCCCGTCTTGCCCCTAGGTTCTTCTGACCATTTTTTTTCTTTTTCTTTTTTCTTAGATTCCATATATATGTGTTAGCATACGGCATTTGTTTTTCTCTTTCTGACTTACTTCATTCTATATGACAGACTCTAGGTCCATCCACCTCACTACAAATAACTCAATTTCTTTCTTTTTATGGCTGAGCAATATTCCATTGTGTATATGTGCCACATCTTCTTTATCCATTCATCTGTCGATGGACACTTAGGTTGCTTCCGTGCCCTGGCTATTGTAAATAGAGTTGCAGTGAACATTTTGGTACATGACTCTTTTTGAATTATGGTTTTCTCAGGGTATATGACCAGTAGTGGGATTGCTGGGTCATATGGTAGTTCTATTTTTAGTTTTTTAAGGAATCTCCATACTGTTCTCCATAGTGGCTGTATCAATTTATATTCCCACCAGCAGTGCAAGAGGGTTCCCTTTTCTCCACACCCTCTCCAGCATTTATTGTTTGTAGATTTTTTGATGCTGGCCATTCTGACTGGTGTGAGATGATATCTCATTGTAGTTTTGATTTGCGTTTCTCTAATGATTAATGATGTTGAGCATTCTTTCATGTGTTTGTTGGCAATCTGTATATCTTCTTTGGAGAAATGTCTATTTAGGTCTTCTGCCCATTTTTGGATTGGGTTGTTTGTTTTTTTGATATTGAGCTGCATGAGTTGCTTGTATGTTTTGGAGATTAATCGTCTGTCAGTTGCTTCATTTGCAAATATTTTCTCCCATTCTGAGGGTTGTCTTTTCGTCTTATTTATGGTTTCCTTTGCTATGCAAAAGCTTTTAAGTTTCAATAGGTCCCATTTGTTTATTTTTGTTTTTTTTCCATTTCTCTAGGAGGTGGGTCAAAAAGGATTGCAATCCCTATCAAACTACCACTGGCATTTTTCACAGAACTAGAACAAAAAATCTTAAAATTTGTATGGAGACACAAAAGACCCTGAATAGCCAAAGCAATCTTGAGAAAGAAAAAACGGAGCTGGAGGAATCAGGCTCCCTGACTTCAGACTATACTTCAAAGCTACAGTAATCAAGACATTATGGTACTGGCACAAAAACAGAAAGATAGATCAGTGGAACAGGATAGAAAGCCCAGAGATAAACCACGCACATATGGTCACCTTATCTTTGATAAAGGAGGCAAGAATATACAGTGGAGAAAAGACAGTCTCTTCAATAAGCGGTACTGGGAAAACTGGACAGCTACATGTAAAAGAATGAAATTAGAACACTCCCTAACAGCATACCCCAAAATAAACTCAAAATGGATTAAGGACCTAAATGTAGGGCCAGACACCATCAAACTCTTAGAGGGAAACATAGGCAGAACACTCTATGACGTAAATCACAGCTCGCGTATTTAGATTGATTCTGTGCTTTGTCTCCTGATGACTAAGTCACTCAGGGTACTAACTGCATCCTGGCCTGGAAACAAGAGAGAACAAGGAGCTGGAAGTGGAGAAAGCCATTCTTCTGCCTTTCTTCACAGGTCATGCCCCATGAACGGCAGTGTCATGTTGGTCAGTGACTCTTGCTGTAAAACTGTTGCAGGAAGGGAGATCCCTTCCAGGGCCCAAGAATGGGCTCTTGTCTAACATCTGGAAGTGAATTGTCCGAGGAGACACACATGTTCACAGAGCAAGAGCTTTATTGGGAAGGGATGCCTGGATGGAGAGCAGGAGGGTAAGGGAACCCAGGAGAACTGCTCTGCCACGTGGCTTGCAGTCTCAGGTTTTATAGTAATGGGGTTAGTTTCTGGGTTGTCTCTGGCCAATCTTTCTGACTCAGGGTCCTTCCTGGTGGCACGCGCATCACTCAGCCAAGATGGGTTCCAGAGCGAAGGATTCTGGGAGGGTGGTAGGACATATGGACTGGTGTCTCCTCTCTCCTTTTGACCTTTCCAGAATTCTTCTGGTTGGTGGTAGCTTGTTAGTTCTGCGTTCCTTACCAGGACCTCCTGTTGTAAGAGAACTCATGCAAGTGGTTACTATCTTGCCCGGCCAGGGCGGGCAGTTTCAGTCAGTGGTTTCCCTAACAAAACCAGCCTCAGGGCACTGGGTGGTGTGGGAGCAATGGTGGTCAGTGACACAGATGGGGAAGGAGATCTCAGTGTCATGGTTGCAGGGCTGGGCCATGTGCTTCAGAGACTGGACAGGGAGAAGGGAGCACAGGATGCATGAACTGGGACTGAGTTTTGTCCTAAAGACCTTTGAAATCTTCGTGAAGAGAATAGAAGACACATACGGAAAATCCCAGTAAGCCCAGATTTTAAAGAGTCCATAAATGAGCCTTGGGTTTTGCAAGATGCAAGACTTGGATACAGCTTTAGGGCAGATGGTTACTTGGTTCTGGGAAAACCAATGTAATGGCCCATTTAATTATGCAAATGTGGGAATACAGTGGCTGGAAGAGAAAAGTTCTCTGGGTGGTAAAGTGAATGAGTGTATTTGTTGTTGGAGTCTGATACAGGTCTCCGCTATGCTTTCTTAGGAAAAACTGGATTTGCTGAGAGAGAATTTGGCCTATGCCAGGCTGATGCCCCATTGAAGCTTGCTTATGTTTTTGCATAGCTCACCGTAGATGATGGGCCTGCTCTTGCAAGGGTTTTATTGGTACCCTGGGCACAAGCAACACAGATTTGGGGAGATTCTGCTAGGGGCCCAGCCATACAGGCTGCTCTGGCATCTCCAGGAGAGACCCCCTTGGCGAGGACATTGGCATCCCCTGATGGACACCATTAGCAATAAGGCTTTTTTGGGGGGCTTCTCTAGTATCAAACATTCAGTACACTAGGCACTGGAGTTCTTACCCTGAGTCTATGCCCCCTAAGAGGTCAGTGAGTAGAATTCAGAGACTCTATGTACTTGAATGAAAAACATTTAAAAAAAAATTTTACTAATTTCTAAATGAAATACAGCATTTCCTTCAATAATGATGTAGGCAATAAACTGCAATAGTCTTAACAGAACTTATGACTTTGTTACCAATAAAAATCACAGATATTTTCTTATCACTTTGCTGTTGTTCCTGTTATCTTAAAATCTTTTTTATGCTCATCACTGCTTCAAAGCTACAGTAACTGTTAGATCTGCCACTAGAACCTGGCAGGATTAAACTAACCTTCTAGTTGGGATTAGGTAATAGAATCATTTGTTAGGTGGCTTTCACTGGATCAGATTGAATCCTTGGTTTAGGCCATCCTGAAGGACATCAGTTATTGAACTGTTTGGGCAACATAAAACACCTATACTATATTTTTAGCCAATGCACCTATCTTGAACACAACTCATTTTACCAGTGAAAACTAATATCTAACATATACTATGCTAACTAACAAGCCCTCCGGTGTTATTAGAGATAAAGGTAGTTGAAGTTGTTGTGGTATCCCTCTCTTGTTAGAGTGTTTTTTGCTTCGAGTTCTGCTTAGGGTCTTTTTTCAGATGCTATTCATCTCTGAAGAGTACCTCTCTTTCTGGGGACTCCAAATGTTAATAACTGCTCCAACAGTGGAGGTGACACATTTGTCATGTTAACTATGCTGAAATATTTTAAATTAAATGACAGCAATATAACACAAATCAAGGCTGACCCAGAGGTTTGGTAGGAATTGTAGGTTATCTGGCACTTAGTGAATACTTGTGCTTCTCTTGAGTAGCCTAAACATCAAACTTCTTGAATTTACAGTTGAAACCATTTGGGAGATAGCACCAGGTATATGGGCTCACATCCTGTGAATCCCTTGGTCATGGGTAGACAGCCTCCAGGGCAGGTTTGGCAAACTCTATAATGCCAGGTCATTAGAAAAAGAGTATCCTAAAAGCAGGAGACCACTGCTGCATCCCCTTGCCCTTTCTTTGGAAAGAAGCGTATTATTTCACGGAAAGCAGATAAATGCTGAGTGGCTGCCTTACCTTGCTCTTAGCTCTGTATTTCAAGTGTCCTATTTCCAAAGGTGCCAGATCTAGCTAAAAATAGCCAAGACATTGAACCCAAGAGCAAGAGAATGCTAAGTTTCACCACCTTTGGTATCAGTATCAAATGTAAAGAGGTTCAACGCCCTTTAGCAACTAGAACTACAGGACTGTTTTCTCCCCTTTGAAATTGAACTGTATTTTGACCAGAAAGAAAAAAAATTATTTAAAGCCTTAGTATTATTAATGCAGGAAAGGACTACAAGGAGCATTTGGTCCAAGTTCCCCATTTTAACAGATGAGGAAACAAAGGCCAAGCAAGATAACTTAATAGCTACATAGCAGGCATGCTGACCAGTCTGAGAGGATCTTCCTTTAACACAAAGCTCTAGTCCCTACTGAGATGAGACAGTGGGAGATGATGGAATTGAATCTTCAGAGCAAGCACGTGTGCATATACTAGCAATAACACTCAGAAAATGCAATGGGAAAAATATCTCACTTATAGTAGTAGAGAAATGATAAAATTGTCTAGTTAGATTTTTCCTTCATTTCATCCACAAAAATAAATTCTAGATGGATTAAAGATCTAAATGTAAAGAAAAAAACAAGTTGATAAAGGTTCTAGAAGAACAGATAGGTGAATATTTTTATGATATTTGGGTAGAATGAATGACCTTCCTAAGCAAGACACAGAATCCAAAATCATAGGAGAAAAGATGTACAGATGTGATTGAACAAAAATTAAAAACCACTGTAAACCAAGGCAAATAAGAAGCAACAGAGTAAGAGGAAATACTTGTAACATATATTACAAGCAAAAGTTAATATCCACAATATATAAAACTTTTCAACAAATAAATACAAAAAATAAAAATAATTCAATAGGAAAACGGACAAAGGACATGAACTGGCCAATCACATAAGTTTCAGAACCATCTAGGCAAGAGTATTAAATCATAGGCAAGGGATGGTCTTCAGGGACATGGGCTTTCCAGAAAACTGAAAAGGTATAGGCAGAGCTATTATTCAGGGAAAGCCAGCCTTAAATTTGTTTCAAGAACCAGGAGAGTTCAAGTTGGATAAACCTTTCCTTAGACAGAAATATGGCTTGTGTGTATAAGGGGACAAAAACTCTGAGTATGGAAAGTTTAAGGCATAGTCAGACTTGAATTTTTCTACATCTGGCTTGACTCCCCTTGTAGGTGTGGTGTGCCCCACCCCGAGGCCTGGGGCCAGGGAAAGATGCACTGAGACATCCACCTTTGCTCCATGTGGCCACTCCACTGCTGATAAGATTGTATATCACTGGCCAATTAAATCCAGACTTTAATTTTTTTTCTACATTGGGTGTGTGTGTGTTTTGTGTGTTCCCCTCCCAACAACTGGTAAGTACCTGAAATGCTGCAGTGTTTATTCTAATTAATATAAGAAATTTAGTTCAAAATATGATACATCTATTTTTGTCTAAATGAACAGAACAAATGAAAATACCCATAATATCCAGCGCTGGCAAGAGGTGAGGCCAAGTAAACGCCAACAAGCTGTTGGTAAGGATGGTATTTTAAATATTTATTTATTTAGGCTGTGCCAGGTCTTAGTTGCAGCATTGCAGGATCTTTTTTAGTTGTGGCACACGGGCTCGTAGTTGTGTCGTGCGGACTTCTTAGTTGCAGCATGCAAGTAGGATCTATTTCCCCGTCCAGGGATCAAACCCTGGCCCACTGCATTGGGGACATGGAGGCTTACCCACTGGACCACTAGGGAAGTCCCAGTAAGGATGTTATTAATAAACCTTTTGGGGGCCAGTTTGGCATCGTCTCTTAAATACCAAATGTAGTTTTCCCATTGACTTAGCAATTGTAATTCAGGAATATGTGCATATGCTTAAGCCAAGTGGATAAAGATTTTATTGAAGTATTATTTTTATTGAAAATCAGAAGCAATAAATGGCATTAATAAGAAAATGATTAAATAAACGGGAGCATGTCCATGCTCAGTTTATATTCTTCTGGAAGCAGGTCTTGTGACTAGGATTCAAGTGCAAGGTATTTGGGGAGTGTAAGTAGGGAACTGGGGAAGTGATGCAGGGAAGGACAGATGGCCAGTAAAGGGTGTGTTATTAAGCCAGTGAGTGACTAAAGTTTAATCTTTCAGGAAAACTCTGAAGGTAGTGCAAAGCACGTGACTTGGAATTATCCTAGCCAATGAGCCAGGGAGCTGGGATATTTATACTCCTACAACTTTTAGTCATTGTTGAAGCTGTCTCCCAGAGGGACATTAATTCTCAAGTACTTACACTCAACCATCCATTGGCAAATTGGTTTCAGTGGCTGGAGGGAGCTACCCAACAAAGGAGGAGGTACTGCCCATTGGCAGTCAGGCTGTAATGTGTGGAAATGATAAGGGTTTCCAAAGGGATATGAGTGGATCATGGACAGTGTCTGCTACATATGCTAACAAATGCAAAGAGGCCATTAAAAAGAATGAGGCAAACCAAGGAGCAAATAAATATATCGTATACTCTCACTTTTGTAATAAAAATACACATCACATAGTCCACAGTGGTTACCTCTAAAGAGAACAAAGTAAAGGAAAGGATGGAGTTTTAAAATTTTATTTTATACCTTTCTGCCATTTCTTTGTTTTACAAGCCTATAGAATCTTTTAAAATTAAAAGAAATAAGGGAAAAATGAGGAAACACATTCATGACGTAACAAGGAAAAGATGAAGAAACTGAAAAAGAGCATGTAGCTAGGACCTAAAAATACATTCACTAATTCAGATACTCAACATATTTTTATCAAATGCCTTCTATGCAGCAGGCTGCATACTAGATTAGATACTGGCTAAAGGGGCCAGTAAAGACTTTGCCAACTGATGTACTAAACTTGCTGATCCAAGAACCTCTCATGAGTTCCTGGCATTGGTGGAAAGTGTTATTTTCTTTCCTTGAAGAATCCATCCCATTCCCAAAGCTTCTGAAGCTAAATATTCATGCTCTTGAGAGATTTCTAAAGTTGGTCCTTTTCAAAAAGGGAAAGCACAGAGCTTTGGAATACATGTGGAGATGCTTTTAAAAGTTAAAAAACGCTAATGCATAGTATAGGGTTAGCCAAAACGCAATAAATTGTGATTTTTTTCATATGTATCCTGAACGGAAGTGAAGTGTTCATTGACAGATACACAGGGTGGTGGCTCTTTCACCCACCTGAGAATTTTAAATGTTTTTTCTGGATACATGACTCTTGTGCTAAGTGGTTATGCTATTGGGGTTAGCAAAGTCTTTTCTGGGGAAGAAAAAAAAAGACTGAATCTCCTTTCCCTGAAATCATATATACCGACTCTATGAAAAAGAAGAATGTACATAGAGGGCCCCTTTTAGCTCCCAAACATTGACCTCCATAACTTTTGTTCCTTCTTATCTAAAGCCTTGAGAACCATTGAAGAGGTGGTATCAGTGTGACTTGGGGTGAATTGCTTCAAACTCTTTGTTTCCAGCTTTCTCATTTGAAAGGTGGAAGAATAGTAGACAATTATAGGGATGGTAGAGGACCAGAGGTAGAAAGTGGAGCACGCAGTGCAGAGCACAAAGCAAGTGTTCCGTTAGCGTTAGCTTCTGTCCTTCCCCACTGGCAAGACCTGTCTCCCCCTGCACCTCTCCTAACCTTAGTGAAAAACTCTATAAAAGTAGCTGGTGAATGAATATTGTTCTACCTCCTGATGAGATCTCTGTGTCATTGTAAGGTGCCCTGCGATGATTTCCAGTCTCCTGTGTCCCTACCTTTGTGTAATCCCCTGTGCTTGAACCACAGGGAGAGCCTGTGACTTGCAAAGGTCATGGGATGTCACTCCCTTGATTAGTTTACATTATATGGCAAAGTGGAGGGATTCTTAATGTAATTAAGGTCCAAAGTCAGTTGATTTTTGAATTAATACAAAGGGAGATTACCCTGGGTGTGTCTGATTCAATCAGGTAGAAGCCCTTTGAAGAGGACCTGGGCCCTCCCTGAAGTCAAGAAACTTTCTCTCTGTTGCTGGCTTTGAAGAAGTAAGCTGCCGTGTGGTGAGAGGGCCACTGGAGGGGATCTCACTGCAAAGAACTGAAGGTGGCCTCTAGGAGCTGACAGTAGCATCAAGGAGATGGGGGCCTCAGTCCTACAGCTGCAAAGAGGTCAATTCTCCCAACAACCTGAGGTAGCTTGGAAGTGGATCTTGCCCCAGTCAAGCTTTTGATGGACTGTAGCCCCCACCAACACCCAGATTTCAGCCTGGTGAGACCCTAAAGCAGAGAACCCAGCTAAGCCAGCCCTGGACTCCTGACCCACAGAGACTGTGAAATAACGACCGTGTGTTGTTGTAAGCTGCTGATTTTGTGATAACTTGTTACACAACAGTAGACCACCAGTACAATTTCCCTCTAGCTCTTCTGCTTTATACTGAGATAATAAAGAGGATGGTGAGGATAATGAAGGAATGGGGGAGGGGGAGGAGGAGAAACACGAAACATTTATTGAACAGTTATTATATGTCAGGCACATTAGTACATGGTCCTGAAAGGAGATAAATGGGACACTCAAGTGGTAAAATAGGGAGACTCTAACAAAAGGACTATATACAGAAGTATGCATAGCGTTAGGGTGCCCAACAAGGGATGCTGAGGCCATGAGCATCTCTAGGTGTGAAGGTCTAAGGTGAGAAAGCAGAGTTAATGGAACCTTTAGAGAGCTTAGCTACAGGACAGGGCTGCCTGACAGGAGCTGGGGATGGAGGTGGAGGTATACAGCCTCTATTGAAACGGTGGCCACCATTGTGAAAGCCAGGGGAATAAATACCATGGGTTCTTATTCCTCTGATTAGCTATTCTTCTACTAGTATCTCCCCTTTGGCTGAATCCAACCAGAAGCCAGAGGACAAAGGACACTTGGTGATACAGGCTTAGAGGTCAGTCTGTAAGGCTCAGTCTCAGGGCACAGAGCAGGGATGAAGAAAGGGGTGGAGAATGCAACTGGATGGGTTTATTATGGAGAGTAATAAACCCTCATGGATTAATTAGCTCATTGATTTTTGGCACATGAGGACTGACGCATGGAGGTGTTACATAATTTGCCCAGGGTAAGAGTAGGTGGTAGAACTAGGACTGGAACCTAAGGCATATCTAGTCCCAGAGCCCGAACTCTCGACCACTGCAAATACAGTCCTTAGGACCCTTTGTGCCTGCTGCCTTTCTATTCTGGGCTTTCCTCTGGAGCCAGGAAGTCCCTTCCACTCTCAGCAGCAGTGCAGGCTTGAGTACCTCTTTCTTCACCGTGGCCACCTTCATTTCATCAAAGTCAGGTACCGGCATCTTGCTTGTGGGTGGCCAGAATAGGTCCTCCACAATCAACATGTGTGACTAGATGAGGGGAGAAACAAACCTTTGCTCATGAAATTTCCAGGCTAGTTGTTCAGGACCAACAAGAACAGAAAACTCTCCAATATTTCAAGAAACATGGATCAAAGCCTTTGACATTTTCTCCCAGTCATCCCCAAATTACTTCGAAGTGTTTGTTCACACCTGGCAGGAGGGCCGGAGAGGGAGCTTCAAAGCCATCTGGGGAGACTTCCTCCTCTGAAGAGGTGATGAATTCAGCTATTTCAGGAGCAAGAATATAGATGTGACCCTGGCTCAGCTCAGAGTAGCGGCCTAGAATTCCCACCAATATCAAGAAGGAAGGAAAAGGAAAGTTAAAAAGAAAACCTCTCAACATAGTTCATAAACCTGCCAAATGCTTAATTAGCTTCTCTATAGGTCCACTTCCCACTTTCTTCCAGAAAGTGTCCTGGTAGGACAGCAAGGATATAGGATTTGGGGGGACAGAGGGCTTGGTTCAGGTCCCAGCTCAGCCTCGTATTAGCTGGGTGACCCTGAGCAAGTCATTCATTCAGCAAACTTTTATTGAGGGCTTTATCCTTGAGAAGTGCAAAGATGAAAGACACAGTTTTTGCCCTCAGGGAGCACACAGAAAATTGAGTAGAAAATGATATATAAACAAATAACGATATCCCATTGTGGTAAATGCTAAGGTAAGGTCCCACCAGGGGTGCCCGGAGAAGGGGAACCTAGCTCAGCCTGGAGGGGCTGATCTACTGAGCTCTCTGAGTTTCCATCCCTCAGCTGTGAAACAGAGAGGTTTTATGTGTTTGTGAGGGGAGCTAATACGTTATTCATTCATTTAGTGCTGGACACTGAGAGGAATGCAAAGCTGTATAAGACTCAGCTCCCACACGAAGCCCCATCAGTGACTTGCACCTGTCTCTGTGAGAGGGGAAGAAAACCAGCATGGCCCTCAAGCCCTTGCTCAGGATACTTGTGAGGAGGAGCTCTTGCCTCTCGCTGCTCCTGCCTCAGTTTCCTACACATTATGTGATTTCTTGACTATCCATATGTTTCTGGTGTCCTGTCTCTGTAAATATGCTAAACTGAGAGAGGTGAGGTTTACTGGATTGGCAGAAGCAGAGCTGCCTGACAAAGGGAGTCAAAACTCAGCTGGCGCGAGACCCAGAACAAGGAGGACCGGAGAGAGTAGAAGGGAGGGAACCGGAAAAGCTAGAAGCAAATTAGACCAGCTCCCGGGAGAATCCAAGGCCTGGCCTGTGCCTTGGTGGCTCCAGAAGTTCAGGACAGATTGGCTTTTCATGAGGATGAAGAAAAGCCAGCAGAACTGTTTCTTATTAGCAGCCAGATTATTTTAGCAAAAGTTCTGCCTTCTAAGGAGGTAAAAATCAAGATGTAATTAGGAAGTGAACACAGACTTCTTGAATAACTCGGGAGATGATACCGCTGCTTGCAAAGGCGTACGCTTTTCTTCAAAGGCAAGTCTAAAACAGCATTTCTCATTCATGAATGCCCCTGTCATTCATTCATTAAGTGCTAGGCGCTGAGAGGGATGCAACGTCGTACAAGACTCAGCTCCTGCCTTCAGCTTTATTCTAGTGAACGTTTATTGAGCACCTACTATGTGCCAGGCAGTGGACCCCATCCTAGAATCAAGAATAAATAAGAGCACAATTTCTTACCTCGAGCTTATAGTCTAGTGGATTTGCTAATAAAATGTCTTCCCACTTAGAATATTCTAAACACTGACTTGAACAGATAGTATATATTTTTCTCTCCTGTGATTCTGTCAGTTCTTTGGCCCTTGTTGGGAGAATAAATCTTCTGGATTTATTCTAAAAGCTCACCAGTTCGGCTCTGAGCTCGCAGTTATCTGTGACTGAGAGAGAAAGAAAATGGTCTGTTCCCTATCTCTCTCCACAGGTTTAACAATGCACCCGGCTGCATCAGGAACATCCAGTTTGTTCTCCAGATGAGGTGTTACACACTCTGAGTCATTTTTCTGGCTTTTGAAAAAGCTCAGTTCAACCCTCCAATTTCCTACCTTTCTCTTCCACCTGCCTTGTTTAATAATTAGGCTATTTAATAAAAGCTTTTGATGAAGAGTTGGGGAGGAAGATGGTGATTGTTCCGGTTTACAAGTGCCTGGGGAATAGAGCAGCTACCTCTGCCAGAGTCATCATGTTCTGGGTCATTCCCTGGACATCATGCTGAGTGAAAAGGCCAGAGGCCTTTCCCACTTCAGGGCCCAGACATGGCTAACCGGGGGCCATTCTGTCTCCAAGGGCCCTGCCAAAGAATCAAGTTTGGTTCCTGTCTCCAGGACGCCTTGTTGTTCCTGCTCCTGACTTTTCATTGCATATACTTACTTGGAACTTCTACTAACAGCAGACGAGTTCAAGTACACACTGGGTTTGGAGGGTAGAGAGCAGATCAGACTGGGTGAAGGTAAGGAAAAAACTGCAGGTCAGCTTATAATGAGGCAGAAGAGTCCAGAGCCCTCACTGGAGGAACACATTTCAGTAGGAGGGCACTCAAGGCATGGATTTGAGCACAATAAATGACAAGTCCCTGCAGAGAGAGGGAGAGAACATCATACTGAGAGGCTACATAGCTTGGGGAGGAAGAGCACTGGTTTTGGAGTGATCGAGATGTCAGTTCAGATTCCAGCTCCACCATTTACTAGCCGTACGATCTTAGGCAAGTCGATTAGCCTTCCCAAGCTTCAGTTTCCTCATCTATAAAATGGAACTAATAATCTTGTACAGTCATTGTGAGAACTAGGAATAAAATAGATCAAGTTACTGGCGTGCAATAGGCCCTCAGTAAGTGGCGTCTGTAATTATTTATTGAGCGCTTTTAAAATACTAGGTACTAGGTACCTTATATAGTAGGTTGGGGGCATATGTGCAGAAAGTGGTTTGACCAGTAGGACTGACCAATGTATTATCCCAGGAGATTTTCCTTGGGTTGCCAGGCAGTGGGCTAGCTCCCTCTTTCTCCAACAGGGGGACCGGCTGTACCCAATCTCCACTTCCTGTGGGACCAGGAGACCTCAAGCTGGGCATTTCAAGCACTTCCCTAAGCAATGGGCCCCTAAGCTCATACTGCTTAGTGTCTGAACCCCAAGATATTTACCCCCTCAGCACAGCCCCTCTCAAGCTGACCTATGAAAAGGAAGAGCAACAAGTGATTCCTCCTTAGGAGTGCTGCTCCAGAGCACATCCAGCCACACCCCACCCGACCCTGCCTCTCTGCAGGATCCAGAGAGAACAGAGGATCTGCGTACCTGCCCCTTGTATGAGCGTCACCTGCACCAGTGATGCTACTAGTACTGAGTCCTTTGCCGGAGCAGAAAGCCAGTCTCTACTCAGAAACAACAACTCTAAATGCTGTATGAAAATATTACGCTATGATACAAGTATTTCACATGGTCCTATTGGGGTGCAGAGGAGAGACATCTAATTGCCTTTTGGAGAATGTGCTGCTTGAGCTAACTTTGAAAGAAGAGTTGGCTGCGCAGATGTGGGGAGGGACATTCCATTCAAAGGGAATAGCAAAGCGTGGAGGTGAGAGAGGAAGTCTAAGGAGTTCTGCTTGCTCAGTTACAGGAGTAGCGATGTGACACATGATGCTGGGAAGGTAGACACGTCTTTGAGGCTTGTGCTGAGAAACTGGAATTTATTTTGGAGGTAATGGAGAGTCACAAAAGTACCTGAGGCAGATGTGCAGTTTAGAAAGATCATCTTGCAAGCTCTGTGAAGCGTGATTTTGGAGGAGCAAGACTAGAGGCAGTTGCAACAACCCAGGGAAGAGCTGATGATTGCACAGACCAGGGTGGAGCAATGGGAATAGAGCAGAGAGGATTGAGAGAGAGGATTATAGTCATAACATGTTAGGATTAAAAGAGAATTTAGGAGCCATTAGTTCTTTCTTTCACAGCTGAGGAAATTGAGGACTAAAGAGATTGTATAACTTCTTGCAAATTGAATCTCCTTGCACCCAAACCTCCTTTTTCTAGGGAATTTCCCAGATGACTAGGAAGACCTGTCATGTTTTTCAGGGTCCCTAGGTATGGTATTCTTGGTCTTTGGAAGTGTAAGGGTGGGATAGGTGGCTGACTTCTAATGAAGATTACGTTAGAAAAGGGAAGGGAGCGGACTGTGGCAGTCTCTTTCCTTCTCCTGAGTGTCTCTCAAAGCTTCCTTCATTTTAGAAGGATGTGGGGTTTATTTGCAGAACTGCAACCTCTTGTGTTGGTTTGTTTGTAGAAGGATTGACAGTGTTACTTCCTGGCAAACAAAACACACCCAATTTGTTCACAGTTGTGACGAATGCATGGGAGTAACCCTACAATGTACACAAAGAAGCAGAAATTCTATCTGATGCAGTGAATGTGGGATATCAGCAAAATCTGATTGGTCGCCTGGTGTGCTCTGACAACCAAGCTTTCAGCATCCTTTCTAGAGAGTGTCACTTGAGACGTGTATATGAAATAGTCTTGTGATATAGGTATTATTGGGCACATTTAACACAGAGGGAAACTGAAGCCCAGAGAGCCTAAGATCATGCCTGTGGACACAAGTAAGTAAGCAGCAGAGCTGGGGTTCAGACTCACAAGTGCTCGATTCGTATTCCCTATTTTTCCCACTCCACCTGTTTACCTTCCTGGAAGTTGGTGCAGGACTTGCCATCGTTTTCTCTTTTAACCCTAATGTGTGCACATCTACGGCTGTATGATTAGTTGATCAGAGAGAGGGTATGTACAGCCTTATATTTTTGATCCTCTGACTTAAGCATGGACTGAACCACCCATGGATGAGTTTGAGTTGTTCTCAGAAACAGATGTCCTTCAACAACACAGCTGTCATGCTAGCCCTCTGCAACACGGGGTTTGTATAGGGCCAAGGGGACAAAACTACTGGAGTGGGGTCCTGGCCTTATCAGAGTCCTCCCTTTTAAGGCCAATTTTCCAAATATAGTACAATCTACACGTTTAACAACAACCACTTCTCTTCCCTTAAGTGAGGGTGGGAAAAAGAAATGCTAACACCAATTAGCTTTTTTCTTAAACATACCTTGTTATAATGTTCTTTAATTATAAAATATCATATATTATAAATATTATAAATATATTGGTTTGGCCAAAAAATTCGTTCGGTTTTTTTCTATACGCTGTTATGGAAAAATATCTATAAAATTAACAACATAAAATAATAATATTCATTGTAAAATTGTATATATAAACATTTGAATATATACTCATATACATGTATCTATATATTTGCCTATGTGAGTATAGATACAATGAGTAAAGCTATCTGTGTATGTACATATATAGACATAACCATATTTCTTTTGCACGAATGCGCTCACGATGTACAAACTATCCTGCAATTTTCTTTTTTTCAGTTATCAAATGAACTGAATTTCTCTGTAAGATCA
The DNA here is from genome assembly GCF_964374135.1 of Grampus griseus. NCBI lineage: Eukaryota > Metazoa > Chordata > Mammalia > Artiodactyla > Delphinidae > Grampus > Grampus griseus. Next base: position 36,367,578 of record NC_139018.1, on the reverse strand, counting down.
TACTGACGGGTTTCTCTGACCCAGTGGTTGTGGGGAACGTCAGTACCCCCACTGTTTCCTGATTGCTCCTGACACCTGCTCATCTTGATAAGGCCTGTATGTAACCAGATCAAATAATATCATGTATCTGAGAGCTCTTTACAAATGTAGGGTGCTGTACTCATATTAGTTATCAAAATACCATATGTAATGTGAAGATACATTTATATAGGAATGGATTGGATGCTTCTCATAGTGTTCTTGTGCCATAGCTAGGGGAGAACGTTTGCACTTTGGGCCGGGAGAAGAGCAGACACTGAGGTTGATAATGTAGTTGGTCCTGCCTGCTGTCAAGTGCTCACCGTGGAAGGAGTTGTTAGCCCCCTCTGGGCCTTGCTTCTGGTCACCTTTGTCCCCCGAGCCACCTGGGTGATTGATCTGAGGAAGTTTCCCAATCACATCTATTTCATCAAATAAGGCGACAGCCACAATGGGAGCAGAGATTTCTTCCAGCCTCTCCTGGGAGCCCAGAATCTAAGGACGGTTGACTTGGTGGAGAACAAGGGGCACCTTTTAGCTCTTTAAAACACCCCTCAAAAAACTCCAAATCCCTTTTTGGTTCAGTTTAACGTTTCACTTCTCCCTGCTTCCAGCTGACAGTTGGAGAAAAACCAAATTGGTGGTTGGCTGGTTGGGTTTTTTTTTAACCTAATGACAAGCCTGCCTTAGAACTGCTCAACCATTCTTCAGCTCCCAATACTGTAGGTCTATAGATAAACAGGCACGTATATAATCATAATCTACTTTTGTTTGCTTCTCCCCAGATGGAAGTCCATTAATTTCCCAATATATTTTACAGAATGACTTGCCTGTTTCCAGCATTGGGAAGGTATATTAATTCTTAGTTCTGAAATGTTTAAGTTAGAAAATAATAGGAAATAGAAGAAATAGAAGGACTGAGATGACTCATTTATCTCAGATGTTCACCCTAAACTCCTTCAGAAATGCCAGCAATGAATTAAAACCAGAATTCCAGAGGAATGACCTAAATCCTACTTCACCAGAGACACTCTTCAAGCTCCTTAGCAAAAGTTGCAGTTTATCTCTAGAATGGAGGAGGCTGATGATGGCTTGAGTCAAGTAGCATGAACTTAGCTCCAACTGGTCTGGGGATAACGAATCAGTATTGTCTCTCTATGGGCAGAGACCTCTTTAGAAGATGACAAAGGGAAGGCACAGTCAAGCATAAGACACTGATTTCCTGTGATATGTTAGTGCCGAGAAGGAGAGCTGGCTTGGATAAAGAGAAAGATCTTTTCTTGCTCACTGAATTGTAAACCAAATCTGCTCCTCTGCTTGTTCTGTGGTGCTCCTCCTACTTTAATTTTTCCCTAAGCACAAATGAAATGGCCCTACAGAGATCCATCACGTAGCTGCCCCATCTTGTCTTTGATCATGGGGTCCTCCCCACAGGCGTCCGAGTTTTCTATAAGGTGATCTGAAGCCTGGGGATCCCACCATGCAATGGATATAAAGACTAGGGTTGTGGTTGAGTCAAAATCAGGGAAAAGATAAAATTCAGGTCAAGGGACAGAAAACTTCTTCGTTGAAAGATTAATAAAACTTCATATTTAACTAGCAACTGCAGGGAAGAAACTAATCTTACAACGTAATAGATGTTGTTGATAATGTTAATTACCTCCTTGGAAGCCACCAAGAAGTGGCTTTCAATTTTATGCATTTATTGTCCAAGTTGTAAATTTGGTCTTGGAGTGAACAGGTAGTAAAAGACTTGGGAAGTTTAATAAGGGAGGTTATTTACTTTGTGTATAAGTGAAGAGAAGGTTTTGAGTGAATAAAGATTAAGAGACACAGAGAGAGAGACTGACTAACCCTAACCCCGGGCTGGTACCTTAGGTGAGCCCTCCATAGGGTGTTGGTGAAGGTGGTCTCAGAGGCAGCGCTGGCTCTCAGTCTTGTGTATGCAGACCTCCGTTTTATCAGTCCACTTGGCAGTGAGCAGGCTCTAGTAGGGTTGACAGAAAAAATACAGGGCAGTCAGTTCTGAGTTCGATAGATAACAATGAATATTTTTTTAGTATAAGCATTGCCCCTGCAATATTTGTATATCTATTTGCTAAATCTGGCAACCCAATCTAGGAGGCTTCCATTAATTAACTCACCAGAGACTTATTTATAAGTCAGAATGCCAGTGTGTGGATTTTCAGGCCAGGATACACCTTTCCACATAATAGAGTGCTTGCGCCTACTGTCTGTACCACTGTCCTTTAGGTGGTTGGAAAACCAAGTTTGCCATGGTTGGTGAATCCCACCTTGTAGTAAAGTGGTAAAGCAGGCTCACGGGCTGTGCATCCAGGCTGCAGTAGAACATGGGAACCCTGCGTGTTTGACTACAGGGACACCACCCAGAACCTGGAATAGCAATCCAGTCAGACACAGTGTCTCTCTCTCCCCCCAATAGTGTTGCAATAATGTTGGGCTTAAACTCTCCTTTTTCAATTTTTATTTATTTTTATTTATAGTTAGTTATTTTTTTTGCGGTATGCGGCCCTCTCACTGTTGTGGCCTCTCCCGTTGCGGAGCACAGGCTCCGGACGCGCAGGCTCAGCGGCCATGGCTCACGGGCCCAGCCGCTCCGCGTCATGTGGGATCCTCCCGGACCGGGGCACGAACCTGTGTCCCCTGCATCGGCAGGCGGACTCTCAACCACTGCGCCACCAGGGAAGCCCTTCAATATTTATTTTAAAAAAATTTTTTGCAAGTCACCAAAATCTTACTCCTCATCATAGACATGCTGCCATTTCCAAGATATCTGCTGACTCTGCTGATTAAATCAATTTATATTTTGAGGGAGTCATGCTAGATGTCTTTTGAGGTTTAGGAAACTTGATAGTCTTAACTAGTAGATGTTAATTTTACAAGATAGTTTCAGATACATACATATGTGTCTTTGATTTTCTAAAACAGAATGGTTTTCATCTCAGACTCCCCTTCTGTGCGATGCAGAAAAATTAATCTAGGAACGACCAAGGAGATTAATTCACACTCACATTCTCTCCCTTGCTCTACTTTAGATGGAATCTCAGTGGGATCGGAGTGAGAGAGGGGGGACCATGTAACACCATGTGCTCTGTGTTGGTAGCTCCCAAGATGAGTAGCTGCCCCATCTCGTCTTTGATCATGGGGTCCTCCCCACTGGCGTCCAGAGTTATCCTCAAAGGTGGCTGCGTGCCCATCCGGTTTGCTTAGCTTGTTCTGCCATCCATGGTTGTTCCTCCATGGTGTGACTCCTTTGGGCTGCTGGCTGTCACTCTCAGCTAACTTCTCAGAGTATGAGTAGGGTTCAGCTCCTCTCCCACACCTCTTTGGGGCCACAGGAAACAAGGCTGTCACTGAGTTCTCTTCCTTTATCACCTGTAAAGCCATCTCTTCTCTGTTGACCCCATATCAATGTGGCATAAGCACATCTGTGGAGTCAGCTGCCCTCCCTAGATAGGAAGTAGACACAAGCCTCCTCCATTCTCAGTTTCCTCAAAGCTCATCTGGTGTTCTACCCCCAACCACATTTCCCTCTCTTCTGAGGGGATTCACCCTGGGAAGAGGACAGGGGGCTGGGGCCTCTCTTGGAGACCACGCATCCCTACTGTCCAGGTAACCCTACTGGACTGCCTGAGGGCTGGTTATCTTGGGCGGTTCTTTTGGATCAGTCCTATTTGTCTACTGGTTAGGCTCAAATAGTTGTTGAAAGCTCAGAAAGTCCTTTCTCCCAAGTCTAGGTCTTGTGTTCAGTACTCTAATTTGAATATCAAAAGCTAAGCACTAACTTTCTTGCCATTCCAGCTGTAGCAGCATCACTTTTCCCTAGCCCAGGGCATGCCTTGGATGACACAGTGGGAGAGGACAGTGAAGTGTGCAGTGTTGATGGGTGCAAGGAAGACCTAGTTAATGTCTCACAATGTCCTTCTGCTGCACTGGCAGTGGACCTGTCACTGCACTCTGTGCCTTAGACCCACATAATCCTCAGAACAACCCCCCAAACTATTATCATTCTCATTTCCAGATGAAGAAGGGAAAGGTCGAGGAGAGGATAGGTACTTGTTCAAAGATTCCAGTTATAAGTGATGGGGAAAGAATTGAACTTAGGGTAATCTAATTTCAAAGCCTTCATTTAAAATCCTAACAATGGTCTCTTTACCTTGGTGAACCACTGACTCTCCAGGAGTTTGTTAAAAACAATTTTGATAAAGACCCAGTGCAGGAGATCCTGATCCAATTGATCTGCGATGGGGCCTGGTCGTCGTATTTTGAACTGTCTCTGTAGGTAATTCAGACGCACACCAAAGTTTGAGAGCTGGCTCTGTCACTTGTTAACTGTGTGATTTGGGACAAATTACTTCACCTCCCAGGGCCTCAGTTTCCTCATTTGTTAAATTGGGGATGGTGATACCCCCTACCTTCGTGTTACTGTGGGAATTAAATGAGTTTAGAATGAAAGCACTGGGAAGACTGCATGGCACGTAGTAAGTGCTTGATAAGCATTAAAGACGATTACTTTCTCTGCCTCTTGGCAGCAACTTACTTAACAAAACATCTTTCAGGAGCTCTATTTCCTGGACAGATTACATAAGAGAGTAATTGCCTGCATTTGCATAGATTTTTAATAGTTTGTGTCTCAGAAAGTGATTTTTTTTTTAGCCTCTTTTCCCAAATCTCGGTTTATGCCAGATTTGGATCCCATGGTCTCCTGTCGTCCTAACCATCTGGAGGCCATATTTTGAAGGTAGGTTGAAATTAAGCCACGGATGTAATGACGATGGCAGGTCAAAGAGAAATAGGTCTATGAATCTTGACCTTGGTTGTAACTTAGAAATACAGAGAGAGCTTTAGACAACACCCAAGTCATATCCTAGATCAGTTAATATCATAATCTTGGGGAATAGGGCCCAGCCATCAGTATATTTTAATCTCCAGGTGATCCAATGTGTGGCCATTGGGCCCCACCCTAGCTCTACTAAGTAGAAACTCTGGTGGTGGGACCCAGTAATCTGTGTTCTAATAAGCCTTCTGCAAACCTCAGGACCTTTGATGTGAACCATTTCATTATCCTCCGCATGTCCAGGTCTCTGTTTCTGCTTCTTTGTCCAGTAGGGACAAAAAGCAAGAGAGAAGATGTATTAACTCAGTTCCCTTAAGAAGGTGCAAGCGGGTCAGTACTGCCCTAGCCAGGCCTGCCCTAGTATGGGGCAATGAGGGTCCTTCAGCCTAAATGCCTGTATCTCAAGGGGAAGATGATCCAATTAAGAGAGGCCCCACTTTCTCAGAACGGAGACCATGTCAATATTTGCCTAAAATACCCCTTTTTTCCAATCCTAGCTCTGCCCTGGAAGCTTCGCGGAGACCAATAACACGTAAACAAGTTCCACACCAACCCATCTGCTTCTCATTTCCTGCGGAATGCTAAAATGAGTCTTTTAAGGTTGCTTACGATATGTCCCTCTCCTCCTGCCCTGCCCCTGGGGCGCTAGCTCTGCGTCCTCAGACCACCTCAGGCCCTGCCTCCTCCTCCACCCGGGTCCTGTCTGCGCAGACTTGGCTTCACACAACGCTCACAGTTATTCCTGGCATTTGCTTTTTTGGCTTAGGGCACAGCCAATGATATCGTTTTCTTCTTCTGTTTAAAGCACTGTCTTCAGTCTCCTCCTTTGTCCCTTTCTCCTCTGGCAAGTGTAATGCTATTGACAATTGAAAGTGGCCTGGTTCCCTGGAGCCTGGTAAATGGCCCTGCTGCTAGAATTAGGGTGAGAGCCGTGGGCAGAAGTGAGAGCTGGGCTAACAGGACCTGCTCTCCCGGGGCTCCAACGCCCCTCTTGGGACCTCCCCAGCGTACTTGGGAGGTTGGAGTACTGGGTGGCGGGGGGAGGTTGGGGGTGGGACCTGGAGTAAGTCTGAATTTCCTTCCTAAATTTGAGCAGTGACTCCATGTGACCTTAAACCACTTGTGGCTTTGCTCTCTTCTGTTTAGCTTCTCTTAAGTAGACCTTTGCCGGAGTGAGGCCCTATTCAGTTGCATACCTTATTTTACTGCACTTTGCTTTATTTCACTTCCAAGATATTGCTTTTCTTTTTTTTACAAATTGAAGGTTTGTGGCAACCCCATATCCAGCAGGTCTATCGATGCCATTTTCCCAACAGCACTTGCTCACTTCGTGTTTCTGTGTCACATTATGGTAATTCTCACAATATTTCAACATTTTCATTATTATTATAGTTGTTTTGGTGATCTGTGATCTTTGATGTTACTATTGTAATGGTTTTGTGGTGCTATGAACTGTGCCCATGTAAGATGGTGAACTTAATCAATAAATGTTGTGTGTGTTCTGACTTCTCCACCAACCAGACATTCCCCATCTCTCTCCGTCTCCTCGGGCTTCCCTATTCCCTGAGACACAACAGTATTGAAATTGGGCCAGTCAATAACCCTACAATGGCATCTAAGTGTTCAGGTGAAAGGAGGAGTCCTACGTCTCTCAATTTAAATCAAAGCTGGAAATGATTAAGCTTAGTGAGGAAGGCATGTTGAAAGCCGAGATAGGCTGAAAGCTAGCCCTCTTGTGCCCAACAGTCAGCTGAGGTGTGAGTGCAAAGGAAAAGTTCTTGCAGGAAATGAAAAGTGCTACTCCAGTAAACACATGAATGATAAGAAAGCAAAACAGCCTTATTCCTGATACGGAGAAAGTTTTAGTGGTCTGGATAGAAGATCAGACCAGCCACAACATTCCCTTAAGCCAAAGCCTAATCCAGAGCAAGGCCCTAACTCTCTTCAATTCTAGGAAGGCTGAGAAAAGGAAGCTGCAGAAGAAAAGTGTGAAGCTAGCAGAGGTTGTTTCATGAAGTTTAAGTAAAGAAGCCGTCACCATAACATAAAAGTACAAAGTGAAGCAGTACGTGCTGTTGTAGAAGCTGCAGCAAATTATCCAGGAGATCTAGCTCAGATCATTAATAAATGTGGCTACACTAAACACAGATTTTCAGTGTAGACAAGACAGCCTTGTCCTGGAAGAAGATGCCACCTAGGACTTTGTAGCTGAAGAGGAGAAGTCAATGCCTGGTTTCAAAGCTTCAAAGGACAGGCTGACTCTCTTGTGAGGGGCTAATGCAGCTGGTGACTTTCAGCTGAAGCCAGTTCTCATTTAACATTCCAAAAATCTTAGGGCCCTTAAGAATTATGCTAAATCTACTCTGCCTGTGCTCTGTAAGAACAAAAAAGCCTGGATGACAGCATGTCTGTTTGTAACATGGTTTACTGGATATTTTAAGCCCACTGTTGAGATCTATTGCTTAGAGAAAAGATTCTTTTCAAAACATTACCACTTATTGACAATATACCTGGTCACCCAAGAGCTCTGATGGAGATGTACAATGAGACGAACGTTGTTTTCATGCCTCCTAACACAACATCCATTGTGCAGCCCATGGATCAAGGAGTCATTTTGATTTTCAAGTCTTACTATTTAAGAAATAAATTTCATAAGGCTATAGCTGCCATAGACAGTGATTCCTCTGATGGATCTGGGCAAAGTAAATTGAAAACCTACCATAAATGATTCACCTTTCTAGAGGCCATTAACAAGATTCATGATTCATGGGAAGAGGTCAAAATACCAACATTAACAGGAGTTTGGAAGAAATTGATTCCAACCCTCATGGATGCCTTTGAGCAGTTCAGGACTTCAGTGGAGGAAGTCCCTGCAGATGTGGTGGAAATAGCAAGAGAACTAGAATTAGAAGTGGAGCCTGAAGATGTGACTGAATTGCTACTATATCTCATGATAAAACTTGAACAGATGAGTTGCTTCTTATTGATGAGAAAAGAAAGTGGTTTCTTGAGATGGAATCTACTCCTGGTGAAGATGCTGTGAAGATTGTAGAAATGATAACAAAGGATTTAGAATATTACATAAACTTAGCTCATAAAGCAGAGGCAGGTTTTGAGAGGATTGACTAATTTTGAAAGAAGTTCTACTGTTGGTTCAATGCTACCAAGCAGCATTGCATGCTACAGAGAAATTGCTCATTAAAGAAAGAGCCAATCTATGTGGCAGACTTCATTGTTGTCTTATTTTAGGAAATAGCCACATCCACCCCAAGCTTCAGCGACCACCACTCTGATCAGTCAGTGGCCATCAACATCGAGTCAAGATCCTTCACCCGCAAAACGATTACAACTCACTGAAGGTTCAGATGATGGTTAGTATTTTTTAGCAATAAAGTGTTTTTTAATTAAAGTATGTACATTGATTTTTTAGATATAATGCTATTGCACACTTATTAGACTGCAGTATGGTGTAAATATAACTTTTATATGTACTGGGAAACCAAAACATTTGTGCCTTGCTTTATTGCAGTGGTCTGGAACTGAACCCACAATATCTCTAACATACACCTGTACTGTTAGAATGTGAACAAACTTGGAAAGACCAGTTCCAGGGGACACTGTGGAGGAGGAAATGTGTTCCTGTATTTTCCTTTCAGTTTCAGAGAGATGCTTCTCTCCTCTTCCTCAAGGACTTAATCTGGACCCTATTCTAAGGGCAAACCCCAAGCCCTCTCTTAAATGTGCTGTCCTATCCCGTACTTCATCTTCTCATCATCCTGCCAAGACCAGGTTAGAAAAATGGTAACTCTCATTATCCTAATATATTTTTTCTCCAAATCTGTCAACAGCATAAACTTTGGAATGCCCTCTTTATACCAGACATTGTGCTTTAAGACTCAGCTCTGGCCCTTAAGAAGCTTGAAGAGACAGGACATGCACATGCAAAGGTAATAGCTTTGGACCATGTCAAGTGAATCAAACAGATAACAAAGCTTAAAGGATTATGCAATTATTCAATAAATATATATTGAGTGCTTGTTATATGCTATGTTACATGCTAAACCAGTGAAAAAACCCCTGGCTTCATGGATCTTAGATTCTAATGAGACAAGACAGTGTTAACAAATAAATATATAATACATCAACTTGTGACAAGTGCTCTGAGGGAGAATGAAGCAGAGTAAGGTGAATTTTTTTAGATAGGAGGTCAGAGAATGCCTCCCAGATAAGGTGCCATTTGAGTCAAAACTTGAAGAAAGAGGGAGAGCAAGACATCAGAATATCTGGAAGAATTTTCCAAGCAAGCTGAATAGCAAGTGCAAAGGCCCTGAGGCGGGAGTGTGCTTGGTGGGTTCTAAGAAGGACAAGTAGGCCAGTGTGGCTGGAGGGCAGTGAGTGAGAGGGGATGGGCAAGATATAAGGTTAGAGAAGGGACAAGTGTAGATCACCAATGTTCTGGAGGCTGTGGGAAGAATTTTGGATTTTATTCTGAAGCCATTAGAGAGTTTTGAGAGTTTTGAGCAGAGCAGTGACATGATCTGAGTTATACATTGAAAGGATCATTCTGTGTGAGGGTAGATTTAGGGGTGCAAGAGGAGAAGCCTGAGGCCAGTCAGGAGGCTACTATAATAATCCAGGGGTGAAATGATGATGGCTTGGACCAAAGTGATAGGACTGAGGTTGGTGATATGAGGTTTAATTCTGAATATATTTTGAAGGTAGACAAAATAGCTAAGGTATGGGGTTATAAACAGAGAAATTAGGAATGACACCAAAATTTTTTACCTGAAATGAAGGTTTTACATTCATAGGAAAGAGTGGCTGCTTCTGGCTCAGCTAATCAGAGTAAGATTAATGAAAGACCTAAGATTTGAGTTGCACTTGAATAAACTAGTAGGGTTTTGTGGCTTGTGGAAATTCTCAGTGGCTTATTCTGAGACCATTTTTTCTTCCTAGACCCCATCACACCACCCCAAACCCACTCCTTTGTTAAATTTTAGTACCTCTACTACAGGAGACAAGGGACTCACCCAGCCCAAGAGAGGCAGATCTTGATTCTTTAAGCCAATCATGGAAATTCCTTGCTCTTGCCAGTAACTGGTTTAGAAATGGGCTGGTTTAGGAATGGGCATGCCCTACAATTCTGGGCAATGGAACGTAAAAGGGAACTCTGAAGAAGGGACTTCTGGGAAACTTTCTGAGTCTGAGATGCCCTGGATTTGAGATGCTGTCGTGTAAGGACATGGTACTCAAGCTGCCATTGTCATCTTGCAAACATAAAGGGGGAAGATGAGGTCAACAGCCACATTTTGAGGGTGGCAGAGGAAAAAGGTTGGAAAAAGCATGGTTCTTTGAGGACATCGTTGAGTCACTGAGTTACCCAACCTTGGAATTGTGCCACTTCTGGACTTCTTATTATGTGAGATTAAAAAAACAAACAAAAAATACCCTCCTTATCATCAAATGCTTTTTAAAAAATATCTATTTATTTTATTTATTTATTTTTTGGCTGCATCGGGTCTTAGTTGCGGCATGTGGGATCTTCATTGAGGCATGCGGGATCTTTTATTTTCGTTGTGGCGCAGGCTTCTCTCTAGCTGTGGTGTGTGGGCTCCAGGGCGCATAGGCTGTGTAGTTTGCAGCATGCTAGCTCAGTAGTTGTGACGCATGGGCTTAGTTGCCCCACGGCATGTGGGATCTTAGTTCCCCGACCAGGGATTGAACCCACGTCCCCTGCATTGGAAGGTGGATTCTTTACCACTGGACCACTGGGGAAGTCCCTCATCAAACGCTTTTGAGTTGGATAGTTTTTGCTTGAAGTGGAAAGTAAGTCATTTTAGATGAGGAATAAAGACCTTAGGTAGGAAGACATAGCAAAATCAAAGATACTTTGAGGCGAGATTTCCTTTGAGACAAGAGAAATCAATGCACATTTGGGAAAGAGTAGGTGGAGTAATTTGACATTCATTCATAGGCTTGTTCAACAAATATTTGTGGAGCCCCTCCTATGCGCCAGATGCTGTTCTAAGATGGGGGATGCTGCAGTGAACAGGATAGACAGGATCCCTCTTCTCATGGAGTTTATTACCTTGTGAAGGAAAGACAGGTGGTAACAAAGGAAACACAATAAGAATAATTTCAGGAAGTTGTAAGTATGATAAAGGAAATAAAATACACTGATGTGCTAGAAAGGGACTAGAGAGGCTTCCTGAGGTTGGGAATGGTACATTCAGGAGACTTAAAGAGGGAAAGGAGTCAGTCAGGTTGACAAAGTGAAATGAGGCTGGTGTGGCTGTAGCCTAGGGAGAGAAAGGAGAAGGAAGAGGCCAGAGACGGAAGCAAGGCCATGTCCTTTGGTTTTGGGGCCAAGGTAGGCATGCAGATTTTATTCTAAGTCACAAGGGAAGTAGCTGGAGGATGTTTAGCAGGGGCGTGATATGACCTTTTTATCTTTGTAGATCTTTCTGGTGACATCATGGATGGACCCAAGTGGAGGGATGTGGGAGACAGAGGGATATAAGTCTGGGGAAGCAGTCACTGCCAGGTGGCTTCCTTCCATTTCAACAACCCAACCCAACATTGTGGCTCAATGGAGAATTTCAGGCACGGGAGCAAGGGCATTGGGGGAAAAATTATGGCAGAGGCCCTTTCCTCTGCCGGGTCATACATTTATCCTTCCTCTTCCTTTTTCTAGAAAACAAGTCAGCCTTGCCACAGCACTAGCTACAGAGAACCATGTTGATTAGAAATAGAGCTGATTACCTAAGATGCTGGTCACATTATGTTACAGAAATACTAGGACAGTGCTGTCTAAAAGAAATAGCATGTGAGCCACATAGGTAGTTTAACATTTTCTCTTAGCCGTATTAAGAAAGTAAAGATAAGAAATTAATTTTAATAGTATAGTTTATTTAAGCCAAATATCCAGACATTATCATTTCAATATATAATCAATATAAAAATTATTAGTGATCTATTTTTCTCTCTTTTTTTTTTTTTGGTGTATATTTTACACTTACAGCACATCTCAGTTTGGACTAGCAACATTTCGAGTGCTCAGTAACCACATGTGGCTAATGGCTACTGTACTGAAAAGCACAGACATAGGAATATGGCCTGGGAAGGCCCCGTACAGGGAGGCCATGTCAGGATGGAACCCTGGACTTTGGCAATGGTTTCATGCTTCTGCTGCTCTGCTCTGGATCCATTCTCTAAAAGAGATGTATTAGGTCAAAGGACATGAACATTTTTAGGACTCTTGATTATTTTCCTAATTGATTACATCTATTTATGATACTACCCACCATGAATACAGGTGCCAATATCATCAGCTCCTGATTTAGAAATTTGCATTTTAATTTGGGGGGGTGGTTAAGTTTAATTTAGTGAAAGAAATACCATGCTTCTTTTAATCTGCTTCTCTTTGATAACTAGTAAAATTGAAATATTTTTACATATTTATTAATATTTGTTCTTTTGTGAATTGTTTTGTTACAAATCTTTGTTCTGTTACCAGCTAAAGTCTTAATGACATTTTTGAGTGGATCAGAATGCTTGCTCAAGTCAGCCTGACGATCATATTTTGTCTCCTTAGATTGGCCTCAGGGGCAGCCAGATTATCAGGCAATGCTTAGGAAGCATGAAATCAGACCAAGGACGGAGCTGATCTCAAGTGTTTCTCAGCTAAGTCAGATCACAGCCCTCTATGGCTGGAAGTGTATGTGGGAGTCTGCTTAGTAAAGAGATTCCTTTCCCTTAGCTGTGTTTAGGGGGAACTGGTGTGCTTGCTTGGCTGACTAATTCCCTTGTATGTACTGGGTCTTTTTTCAACTTATGTGTAAGTTTCTGTGTTCTGCACTACTGTTGCATTCTTTCCGTGCTCCCCTGAAATTACTCCCGGAGCACCTGGGCTGGAATGCTGGCTCTTCTCAACCTTTCAGTCACAAATTTACAACCTCTAGATTTACCTCTGTATATAACCAGTCATGTTTGTGATGGGGGAAATCTTACCAATTTAATATTGAAATCAACTTTATTTCCAGTTTCTTGGATAACATCTTGTTGTGATCTTTAAGAAGTGACAACAGCTTCTACAAAATCACCATTGAATATGATGTCCAATATTAGGCACTCTTTCTTATGTGAAGAAGACTCATTCTATCTCTATTAAAATTTTTTTTTTTTTTTGGCCGTACCACGCGGCATGGGGGATCTTAGTTCCCTGACCGGGAATCAAACCCGTGCCCTGTGTGGTGGAAGCGCACAGTCCTAGCCACTGGGCCACCAGGGAATTCCTCTATTAACATTTAAAAATGAATGAATATGGAAAATTAAATACCCTTTTGCATTTATAAAAATAATTTAAAAATTTCTAGTTTAATATCTTATGATATTCTTCAATTAAGGTATTTTTTATCATTGAGATTGACCCCTCCTTTTGTTAATGAATCATTTTGAAAAGCTAAAATATACACATGGCATAAAATTCAGAAGGTACAAAAAGCTATATAATGAAAGTAGTCTTCTTTCCTCCTCTGACTTCTACCCACTTAACTTCCCTCTTGAGGGCAACTGATGTTATCAGTTTCTTGTTTATCATTCCAGACATGGTTTTTGCATTTTCAAATATCCAACACACACACACACACACACACACACACACACAAATAGTAATGCACCATTCTATATTATTCTATCCTGCATATTGCTTTTCTCACTTATCAATATTTATTTGATGTATTTTCATGTCAGTACAAACACAATTGTTTCCTTCTTCTTAATGGCTGCATATAATTCAATACGAATGTAATGTGATTTATTAATTGGTTTCCTACTGCTGGTCAAATGGCTAGTTTTCAGCCAATTTGCATTTACAAACAATGCTGTAACTAGTAGCATTGTGCATGTTATTTTGCTCACATGGAAGCGTGTCTATAGGATGAATGCCTAGAAGTAGAGTTGTTGGGTCAAGTGCATTTTTAGTTTTGACAGTTATGGCCAAATTGCCTTCCATAGATTTATACTGTTTATAATCAGCAACAAATGGGTGTGCTGGTTTCCCCTTGACAATATTGGATATTATCAAGCTTTTTGATCTTTGTCAATAGGGAGATGAAAAATGACATCTCATTGTAGCTTTAAAGTGCATTTCTCTTTAAAAGTGAGGTTGAGTTTTTCATATGTTTAACAGTCACTTTTGTTTCATTTTGAAGCTGAAGTTTGTAGCATAGTATGATCTGGCCTTTGCATCTCAAATCCTGCCTTGCAGAAACCAGAACATGTCTTTTATATCTCCACAGCTTTTGCATCAGTTTAGGTTCATTTTGACTGCAAGTAACATAAAACCCTGACTCAACTGACTTTAACAATAGGGAAATCTTTTATCTTACATGACATCATGTTCTGGGATAGAGTAGCTTTAGGATTGGTTAGTTTAGCTACTCACCAAGGTCACCGAGGTCCCTGGTCTTTCTATCCTTCTGATTGCCGCCCTCTTCATGGTCACTACATGGCTGCATTACAGTCAGGCATCCCATAGAGACAGTGCAGCAACCAGTAGAAGATGAGGGATGTTTCTTACCATGAGTCTCTTTTTAAGAACAAGGCAACTTTTCCTGAAGTCCCCTTTCAGAAGATATGCCCTTGAATCTCATTAGCCAGATCTGAGTTTTATGCCCATTCCTAAACCAATAACTGGCATGGAGAATGGGACCATCACAACTGGTTCATGTTAGTCAGGATTTTTCCCTGAATTATATGGAGTAGCAGGGGACAATCCCCTGCCCTCCAAAAGTAATTGGGGCACGACCAACAAGAAACATGTGGATCGGCTGTAGGGGGACAATTGACTGTGGCTGCCACAACTCTGCACATGTTATTCTCTTTGCCTGATACAGCACTCCTTTATTTACCCTCCCATCTAACTACTATTCATCTTTCCAGTATAGGCTCGGGTTTGGCTCCCAGGAAACTGACTGTTTCCTCTAGGAAACTGACTTTGTTTCCTCCATTCCCATGCAGCCTGTGCCACCCTCTTCACACTGCATTCTAAAGCTGGCTTCGCCTCCCAGTCTCCCACCATATCCCAGATCCGTGAGGGCAGGGGCTGGGTCTGATTTGTTTCTGTATCTCTGGCCCCTAGGACATTGCACAGTACAGAACAGACACTTAACTCATGCTTGTTGAATGATGTGTCTGCTAGTATTTAGAGTTTCAAGTCTAGATTTACAACAGAAATCAACTTAGAGTTTTGTGTTTGTGGATGATTTGCTTGTTGAAATTTGGAATTAGGATTATCTTTTCCACATACAGCAAACTGGAGAGTTTACAGAACAAATTGTTTAACTTGTGGATTATTGGTTCCTTAAAAGTCCAGAAGTTCAACAAATATTTCCTGAACACATATTATGTGTTGGGCACTGTCCCAGTTGGCTCTTTATACAAGAGTAGTATGAGGGCATGTCTTTGAATGTGAGTTTATGCTTTAAGGCAGCATTTTTCAAACTGCAGGTCAAGGTCTCTTTCTGGGCAATGAAATCAATTTTGTGGGTTAAAACCATTATTAAAATGAAAAAAAGATTAGAATAAAATATATCCGAGTGCATCCTCTTGGTAAAACTTCTGGTTTATATTTATATTTATGTTTATGTTTATATTTATATGATGTCCTGGGTCAAGATAATAAAATGTGTTTTTTACTATGGGTGATGTCAAAAAAGTTTAAAACCAGAGAGACTGGTTCAAGATGGCGGAGTAGAAGGACGTGCGCTCACTCCCTCTTGCAAGAGCACCAGAATCACAACTAACTGCTGAATAATCATCAACAGTTCACTGGAACTCACCAAAAAAGATACCCCACATCCAAAGACAAAGGAGAAGCCACAATGAGATGGTAGGAGGGGCACAATCACAATAAAATCAAATCCCATAACTGCTGGGTGGGTGACTCACAAATTGGAGAACACATACCACAGAAGTCCACCCACTGGAGTGAAGGTTCTGAGCCACATGTCAGGCTTCCCAACCTGGGGGTCCGGCAATGGTAGGAGGAATTCCTAGAGAAACAGACTTTGAAGGCTAGCGGGATTTGATTGCAGGACTTCAACAGGGCTGGGGGAAACAGAGACTCCACTCTTGGAGGGCACATACAAAGTACTGTGCACATGAGGACCCAGGGGAAGGAGCACTGACCCCATAGGAGACTGAACCAGACCTACCTGCTAGTGTTGGAGGGTCTTCTGCAGAGGCGGGGGGTGGCTGTGGCTCACTGTGGGGACAAGGACACTGGCAGCAGAAGTTCTGGGAAGTACTCCTTAGCGTAGGCGCTCCCAGAGTCTGCCGTTAGCCCCACCAAAGAGCCTGGTAGCCTCCAGTGTTGGGTCTCCTCAAGGCAAACAACCAACAGGGAGGGAACCCAGCCCCACCCATCAGCAGACAAGCAGATTAAAGATTTACTGAGCTCTGCCCACCAGAGAGCAACACCCAGCTCTACACACCACCAGTCCCTCCTATCAGGAAACTTGCACAAGCCTCTTAGATAGCCTTATCCACCAGAGGGCAGACAGCAGAAGCAAGAAGAACTACAGTCCTGCAGCCTGTGTAACAAAAACCACATTCACAGAAAGATAGACAAGACGAAAAGGCAGAGAGCTATGTCCCAGATGAAGGAACAAGATAAAACCCCAGAAAAACAACTAAATGCAGTGGAGATAGGCAATCTTCCAGAAAAAGAATTAAGAATAATGATAGTGAAGATGATCCAGGTCCTTGGAAAAAGAATGGAGGAAAAGATAGAGAAGATGCAAGAAATGTTTAACAAAGACAGTAGAAGGAATCAATAGCAGAATAACTGAGACAGAAGAACGGATAAGTGACCTGGAAGACAGAATGGTGGAATTCATGCCGTGGAACAGAATAAAGAAAAAAGAATGGAAAGAAATGAAGACAGCCTAAGAGACCACTGGGACAACATTAAAAACAACAACATTCGCATTATAGGGGTCGCAGAAGGAGAAGAGAGAGAGAAAGGACCCAAGAAAATATTTGAAGAGATTATAGTCAAAAACTTCCCTAACATTGGAAAGGAAATAGACACCCAAGTCCAGGAAGCACAGAGAGTCCCAGGCAGGATAAACCCAAGGAGAAACACACCGAGACACATAGTAATCAAATTGACAAAAATTAAAGGCAAAGAAAAATTATTGAAAGCAGCAAGGGGAAAAATGACAAAAAACATACAAGGGAACTCCCAAAAAGTTAACAGCTGATTTCTCAGCAGAAACTCTACAAGCCAGAGGGAGCGACATGATATATTTAAAGTGATGAAAGGGAAGAACCTACAACCAAGATTACTCCACCCGGCAAGGATCTCATTCAGATTCAACAGAGAAATCAAAAGCTTTACGGACAAGCAAAAGCTAAGAGAATTCAGCACCACCAAACCAGCTCTACAACAAATGCTAAAGGAACTTCTCTAAGTGGGAAACACAAGAGAAGAAAAGGACCTACAAAACCAAACCCAAAACAATTAAGAAAATGGTCATAGGAACATACATATCGATAATTACCTTAAACGTGAATGGATTAAATGCTCCAACCAAAAGACACAGCCTTGCTTAATGGATACAAAAACAAGACTCATATATATGCTGTGTACAAGAGACCCACTTCAAACCTAGGGACACATTCAGACTGAAAGTGAGGGGATGGAAAAAGATATTCCATGCAAATGGAAATCAAAAGAAATCTAGAGTAGCAATACTCATATCAGATAAAATAGACTTTAAATAAAGAATGTTATAAGAGACAAGGAAGGACACTATATAACGATCAAGGGAATCAATCCAAGAAGAAGATATAACAATTATAAATATATATGCACCCAACATAGGAGCACCTCAATACATAAGGCAACTGCTAACAGCTATAAAAGAAGAAATTGACAGCAACACAATAATAGTGGGGGACTTTAACACCTCACTTACACCAATGGACAGATCATCCAGACAGAAAATTAATGAGGAAACACAAGCTTTAAATGACACAATAGACCAGATACATTTAATTGATATTTATAGGACATTTCATCCAAAAACAACAGATTACACTTTCTTCTCAAGTGCACATGGAACATTCTCCAGGATAGATCACATCTTGGGTCACAAATCAAGCCTCAGTAAATTTAAGAAAGTTGAAATCATATCAAGCATCTTTTCTGACCACAACGCTATGAAATTAGAAATGAATTACAGGGAAAAAAACGTAAAAAACACAAACACATGGAGGCTAAAGAATACGTTACCAAGAGATGAAGAATTCAAAGAGGAAATCAAAAAATACCTAGAGACAAATGACAAGGAAAACACGACGATCCAAAACCTATGGGATGCAGCAAAAGCAGTTCTAAGAGGGAAGTTTATAGCAATACAAGCCTACTTCAAGAAACAAGAAAAATCTCAAGTAAACAATCTAACGTTACACCTAACAGAACTAGAGAAAGAAGAACAAACAAAACTCAAAGTTAGTAGATGGAAAGAAATCATAAAGATCAGAGCAGAAATAAATGAAATAGAAACAAAGAAAACAATAACAAATATCAATAAAACTAAAAGCTGGTTCTTTGAGAAGATAAACAAAATTGATAAACCATTAGCCAGACTCATCAAGAAAAAGAGAGAGAGGACTCAAGTCAATAAAATTAGAAATGAAAAAGAAGTTACGACAGAAACTGCAGAAATACAAAGCATCCTAAGAGACTACTACAAGCAAATCTATGCCAATAAAATGGACAACCTGGAAGAAATGGACAAATTCTTAGAAAGGGATAACCCTCCAAGACTGAACCAGGAAGAAATAGAAAATATGAACAGACCAATCACAAGTAATGAAATTGAAACTGTGATTAAAAATCTTCCAACAAACAAAAGTCTAGGACCAGATGGCTTCACAGGTGAATTCTATCAAACATTTAGAGAAGAGCTAACATCCATCCTTCTCAAACTCTTCCAAAAAATTGCAGGGGAAGGAACACTCCCAAACTCATTCTCTGAGGCCGCCATCACCCTGATACCAAAACCAGACAAAGATACTACAAAAAAAGAAAATTACAGGGCTTCCCTGGTGGCGCAGTGGTTGAGAGTCCCCCTGCTGATGCGGGGGACACGGGTTCGTGCCCCGGTCCGGGAGGATCCCACATGCCGCGGAGTGGCTGGGCCCGTGAGCCATGGCCGCTGGGCCTGCGCGTCCAGAGCCTGTGCTCTGCAACGGGAGAGGCCACAGCAGTGAGAGGCCTGTGTACCGCAAAAAAAAAAAAAAAAAAAGAAAATTACAGACCAATATCACTGATGAATATAGATGCCAAAATTCTCAACAAAATACTAGCAAACAGAATCCAACAACACATTAAAGGATCATACACCATGATCAAGTGAGATTTATCCCAGGGATACAAGGATTCTTCAATATATGCAAATCAATCAACGTGATACACCATATTAACAAACTGAAGAATAAAAACCATATGATCATCTCAATAGATGCAGAAAAACCTTTTGACAAAATTCAATACCCATTTATGATAAAAACTCTGCAGAAAGTGGGCATAGAGGGAACCTACCCCAACATAATAAAGGCCATATATGACAAACCCACAGCAAACATCATTCTCGATGGTGAAAAACTGAAAGCATTTCCTGTAAGATCAGGAACAAGACGAGGATGTCTACTCTCACCACTCTTATTCAACAGAGTTTTGGAAGTCCTAGCCACGGCAATCAGAGAAGAAAAAGAAATAAAAGGAATCCAAATCAGAAAAGAAGAAGTAAAACTGTCACTGTTTGCAGATGACATGATACTATACATAGAGAATCCTAAAGATGCTGCCAGAAAACTACTAGAGCTCATCAATGAATTTGGTAAATTTGCAGGATACAAAATTAATGCACAGAAATCTCTCGCATTCCTATACACTAATGATGAAAAATCTGAAAGAGAAATTAAGGAATCACTCCCTTTTACCATTGCCACATAAAGAATAAAATACCTAGGAATAAACCTACCTAGGAAGACAAAAGACCTGTATGCAGAAAACTATGACACTGATGAAAGAAATTAAAGATGATACAAATAGCTGGAGAGATATACCATGTTCTTGGATTGGAAGAATCAATATTGTGAAAATGATTATACTACCCAAAGCAATCTACAGATTCAATGCAATCTGTATCAAATTACCAATGGCAGTTTTTACAGAACTAGAACAAAAAATCTTAAAATTTGTATGGAGACAAAAGAGACCCCAAATAACCAAAGCAGTCTTGAGGGAAAAAAATGGAGCTGGAAGAATCAGGCTCCCTTACTTCAGACTATACTACAAAGCTAGAGTAATCAAGACAGTATGGTACTGGCACAAAAACAGAAATATAGATCAATGGAACAGGATAGAAAGCCCAGAGATAAACCCACGCACCTATGGTCAACTAATCTACGACAATGGAGGCAAGGATATACGATGGAGAAAAGACAGCCTCTTCAATAAGTGGGGCTGGGAAAACTGGACAGCTACATGTAAAAGAATGAAATGAGAACACTCCCTAACACCATATACAAAAATAAACTCCAAATGTATTAAAGACCTAAATGTAAGACTGGACTCTATAAAACTCCTAGAGGAAAACATAGGAAAAATACTCTTTGACCTAAATCACAGCAAAATATTTTTTGACCCACCTCCTAGAGTAATGGAAATAAAAACAAAAATAAACAAATGGGACCTAATGAAACTTAAAAGCTTTTGCACAGCAAAGGAAACTATAAACAAGATGAAAAGACAACCCTCAAAATGGGAGAAAATATCTGCAAATGAATCAACGGACAAAGGATTAATCTCCAAAATATATAAACAGCTTATGCAGCTCAATATTAAAAAAACAAAAACCCAATCCAAAACTGGGCAGAAGACCTAAATAGATATCTCTCCAAAGAAGACATACAGATGGCCAAGAAGCACATGAAAAGCTGCTCAACATCACTAATTATTAGAGAAATGCAAATCAAAACTACAATGAGGTATCACCTCACACCAGTTAGAATGGGCATCATCAGAAAATCTAGAAACAACAAATGCTGGAGAGGGTGTGGAGAAAAGGGAACCCTCTTGCACTGTTGGTGGGAATGTAAATTGATACAGCCACTATGGAGAACAGTATGGAGGTTCCTTAAAAAAGTAAAAATTGAATTACAATATGACCCAGCAATCCCACTACTGGGCATATACCCTGAGAAAACCAAAATTCAAAAAGACACATGCACCCCAATGTTCACTGCAGCACTATTTACAGTAGCCAGGTCATGGAAGCAACCTAAATGCCCACCGACAGACGAATGGATAAGGAAGATGTGGTACATATATACAATGGAATATTACTGAGCCATAAAAAGGAATGAAACTGAGTCATTTGTAGAGACGTGGATGGATGTAGAGACTGTCATACAGAGTGAAGTAAGTCAGAAAGAGAGAAACAAATATCGTATATTAACGTGTATATGTGGAACCTAGAAAAATGGTACAGATGGACCAGTTTGCAGCGCAGAAATTGAGACACAGATGTAGAGAACAAACATATGGACACCAAAGGGGGGAAAGTGGGGGTGGGGGTAGTGGTGTGATGAATTGGGAGATTGGGATTGACATGTATACACTGCTGTGTATATAATGGATGACTAATAAGAACCTGCTGTATAAAAAAATTAAAAAAGTCTATGTGTTTGAAAAAAAAAAAAGTTTAAAGCCTTTGCCCTAAGGGTAATATATTTTCTTTCCTCTTTCTCTTTGAAGCGTGTGTTCTTGTACTTCTAAAGTCTGGGCTCCCAGAAACAGGGAGAGACAGGGCTTTGAGATTCTATCTCCCACACCACACTCCCGCCCCTAGCCAGGCCCCCAGCCTTAGATTTCATCAGCCTGGCACAGATTTTAGAGTCAAAGGCAGAAGTTCAGTCCTAGGCTCCAGCATTTAGGATCTCAGCAGCCTTAGGCAAGTCACTGGACCTTCAGAACATCTATTTCTCTTTCATGCAGATAACGATACCTGTCCCACAAGGCAATTAAGGAGGTCGATATGTGAAAATATGGTGTGGTTTAGTAAAGTCCTTTCTGTTCCTCAGTGGAGAAAAGCAAACTCAGCTCCTGGCTGAAAAAGTTCTGTCTCCTGAGGAGGAAAGACCTCAAGGAATAGCCCTGCAGAGAAAGTTAAGAGGGGGCTCTAAACACCCAGGGGCTGCAGATGTTTGAATCAAAAAAGGGGAGAGGGCTTCCCTGGTGGCGCAGTGGTTGGGAGTCTGCCTGCTGATGCAGGGGACGCAGGTTCGTGCCCCGGTCCGCGAGGATCCCACATGCTGCGGAGCGGCTGGGCCCGTGAGCCATGGCTGCTGGGCCTGTGCGTCCGGAGCCCGTGCTCTGCAACGGGAGAGGCCGCAGCAGTGAGAGGCCCGCGTACCGCAAAAAAAAAAGGGGGGGTGGGGAGAAATCAATGGGAAAAGCTCAGGGCTCTCCCATTTCTCCAATGAGCAGTTATTTTTTATTTCTCCAGGGAGCAGGAGGTCAGGGGGTGTCTGGAGGTGCTGACAGTGCACAGTGCTGCGTCTGGAGGGGAGAGATGCTGACAGTGTTCCTTTTGCATAAACTTCGGAAGAAGAACTAGACGTTGGACTCTGTCCTCCCTTTACCCCTTGCAGGAGGTGTGGAGGGGTCGTGCAGCCTGGAGGTCACTCAGGGTGGACATTGTGGTTGAGGGCTGAGGTGGGAGGAGTGGGATGGGGTCAGGGGTGGGGACTCAAAGGAGAAGCTAATCTGAGTGCTTGTTACGTCTTGAGGCTCATTCCTCACACTCTGAAGTTCTCTCTTCTGTGACTGTCTCTGAGCAACAGTCACAGTGGACAAGTTGGGCACAGGCTGTCCTGCCTGTTCCTTTTCTCCCTGGAAAACTCTGCAGCCTTCACATCCTGGGTCCTTCTGTCATCAGATGTATTAACAGGAAGACAGGAATGCGCTTCTTTAAATAAGAAGTTATTTTTACTTATTTGTTGTTACCCCTGTATTGTTGAGACAGAGAAAGAGGGAATTCTAAGAGTTTTAGGTGAAGACCTGGGATCTCCAAAAACCTGGTGCTTCTTTGTTGGTTTCTTTGTTTCTTTCCAGAGATTCTGTCCTTAAGAAGTCCCATCCAGGATCTTGACACCTCAGTTCTCTATTCTCTGATACATTTCAAACCAGCCTTGGCCCTGGGGGTGCCAGTGTTCCCCAGAATGCCCAGTGGACGGCGTAGGGAAGCATGGGCAAGGGCAGTCATCCCCACTGCCAATACAGGGAACGAGAAAGGCTTCAGCCGTGTGTGAACAGCTGCAGCTCCGACAATCTCCCCAGCACAGTGTCGGTTGTCCATTTGCCAATGTTTGTCTCTAGTTGTGCTTTCTTTCTTTTTTTTTTTTGGTATGCGGGGCTCTCACTGCTGTGGTCTCTCCCGTTGCGGAGCACAGGCTCTGGACGCGCAGGCTCACTCAGCGGCCATGACTCACGGGCACAGCCGCTCCGCGGCATGTGGGATCTTCCCGGACCGGGGCACGAACCCGTGTCCCCTGCATCGGCAGGCGGACTCTCAACCACTGCACCACCAGGGAAGCCCCTCTAGTTGTGCTTTCTTAAAGGTCACCAGTGACCTTTAAGTCACCAAATCCAGTGGCCTTTCTCAGGCCTTATCTTCCAACTGACCAGCCCCTTTCTTAAACGCTCCCCTAGTGAGCTAACTCTCTCCCCTGCTTCCTTGACAGCTCTTCCTCTGGCTCTTTTTCCTTTTTTCTGCATCCTCAGTTTGTAACTCCCACAAGCTTCTGTCTTTAGCCCTTTTCTTTCTCTACTCTTCCTCTGTCTGGGAAAACTTTGATTTCCTTTGGTGGTATTTTAGTTGAGACTTTTTTTTCCCCAAGTAACAGTAACTAGTTTAGGCAAAAGGAGGGTTTACATTATAAGGTGTCTACAGAGCCCAGTGGAAAAGTGAGGGTGAGTCTCAATGGGGGCTGAACCCAGGACCTAGTAGGCACCCAGGAAGCCAGGCAGTTTGCTGAGGAACTGGTCTCTGCCTCTTTGCATGTCTGCTCATGTTCTGTTCCTAAATGTCTCTTTAACTTCTCCCTCCTTTTCTGGACTAACCATCTTACCTGAGGCCTTCACGACCTCTCTAGTGATTTCCCTGCTGTTGGTCTTATTTCACCAGTCTGCCCTCTGCCTTGGGTCCCATGCTTTAGAGGGACCCCCTCTGGCCCACTTTGGCTATAACTTTTAGGAGGAAAGAATCCACAGGGCCAGTGAATGCTTCCACTCAAAGCCACAATTCCCTTTCTAGAGCCTGTTTCCTGGGCCTGGGCCAGCCTTTTCCTCCAGGTGCATTCTCCTGAGGGCAGACCACACAGTTGTTGTATTTACTCCCAGGCTTAAAAGGTGCCCAAGGGATAGTTGTCTGTTGGAGAGAGGTATGGTAAGGTGGGAGCAGGACTGTGAACAGAGCTTGGACGTGTCCACTGAATGTACTCAAGGCTCCTTGTCATGTGGGATGGAGCCCGAGTTGAGAAGTGAGGGTGGCCAGGGGCCAGGGGCCAACTTTCCCTCATTCTACCTTGTCCCAGCATGGAACTCTGAGAAGTTCAAGAACTCTGTATTTGAACCTGGACTTTCACATTGTTGTGAAGGGAGGATGTTGTGTGTGGGAGGATGGAACATATTTTACTTCATAGTTTGTTGGTGTGATTTATAACTTTTAGACATGTGGCATGTGGACCTCCACTTGTACTAATTCCCTGGGCTGCGCAGACCTTAGGGGGCAAGTCTGCATTTCACTATGGCCAGTTTTAAATATATATATATTCCCTAAACAAGGCTCTGATTATGTCATCACCTGCCTCGAAGCTTTTGATGATGACTACTCCTGCTTGCTGGGGAGTAAGTGGCTCTGGTTGTTCATTGTTCTGTGTCAGATAAAACTGACAATCAAGTGGGACCTGCCTTTCATCAGAAAAAGGGTCAGGCCAGGCTCGAGTCTGCAAGGGAGCAGCTCGCTGCTCAGAGCTCACAGGGGAAGCTCAGAGAACAGAAGACATGGCAGCCTGACAACTAGCAACTGGAGCCTCAAGCAAAGATGGTGTAAGTTGATGCAGACAAGTGTCAGAAAATCAAAGTCAAGTCTAAGGCAGGCTGTCAAGAAGTGGCCAGTGTGAAGTTGTTGAGGAGAGCAGGGCACACACCAAGGTAAAGGAAAGTTGATTCCTGGGTCACTTTTGGCCTCCGTTCCAGATTTTCCTATAGTTCCCATGTGCCAGAACTTGTCCTAGCCTAACCCATGTACAACCCTTCCAGGGGGTGGGAGTGGACCACGGAAACAAAGCTTAGTAGTTAGCAGTACTCAGCAACAGCTTCCAATGAGCAACTCAAAACAATAATGAGCATACTATGTTTAAATCAAACATAATGAGCATACTATGTTTAAATCGAACAATAATGAGCGTACTATGTTTATAATCGAACAATAATGAGCGTACTATGTTTATAATCGAACAATAATGAGCATACTATGTTTATAATCGAACAATAATGAGCGTACTATGTTTATAATCGAACAGTAATGAGCGTACTATGTTTAAATCGAACAATAATGAGCGTACTATATTTATAATCGAACAATAATGAGCATACTATGTTTATAATCAAACAATCTCCTATTGAACACCTTTAAAGGGATTGAATTTGGATATCCATTGAGACCAGGAAAAGGATAAGTGGGTAGGACTGAAGTTGAAGAAGGTAGACTAAGGCAAGATGATGTTCCAGAACCTTCTCCTACTTCTGAAGTTGAGTCAGGTGCTCATGCTGGGAAAGAAGGTATAGGACTGAATCCAGGCTTAGGCTTCTGTTGGGCACAGCTCCATCTGCCGAAGCAGTGCAACTTGTAATGTTCTCATTTCAGATATGCAAGGATAAAGAGCTTCACAGAAAAGCTGTTGTGAACTTGGGAGACAAATAGGTAACTTTAAAAATAGGGAACATGAAGAAATGCATATGCTAGGGAAAGCCTTGAGTTTAAATTAAAAAAAAAATACTACTCGTACTTTATTTATGTATTTATTTTTAATAAAAAAAATACTACTCGTACTTTATCTATTTATTTTTGGCTGCGTTGGGTCTTCGTTGCTGCGCGTGGGCTTTCTCTAGTTGCGGAGAGTGGGGGCGTCTCTTCATTGCGGTGCGCAGGCTTCCCATTGCAGTGGCTTCTCTTGTTGTGGAGCACGGGCTCTAGGCTCACGGGCTTCGGTAGTTGCAGCACGCAGGTTTGGTGGTTGCAGCACGTGGGCCCTAGAGTTGTGGCGCACTGGCTTGGATGCTCCACGGCATGTGGGATCTTCCCAGACCAGACCTCAAACCCATGTCCCCTGCATTGGCAGGCGGGTTCTTAACCACTGCGCCACCAGCGTAGTCCCAGGCTGGCTTTTTACATAAACTTGTTTTTGTTCAAATTCATTGATAAGGGCCCTAGTGGAGGGACATCCTGCCACTTTGGATGTCTTAAGTGGGCTGATGTCTTAAGAGGGCTGCCTTGTGAGGAGCTTAAAGAGTCCACTTACCCAGCGCTTCTTAAACCGGCATGCATCAGAGCCACCTGGCAGTGCTTGTTCAATATGCAGAATTTATAAGAATATTTTTCTTGTTTATCCAAAATAATCTCTTGAAAGCAAATATAGTAAGGATTTCACTTCTCACAATAGACCAAAAATTATTTTCTATATTTAAAAATTTTTTAAAAGCTACTTTAGCTTTACTAGGGAAATTTTTTTCTAAGGGAAAATCAAATCTCACTTGCAGAAACTTGGGAAAGGGCAAAATCAAGTTAAAAATTTCCCCCTATGAACTTAGAAATATTAATAAAAGCAAAATGTTCTAAAGGTTACATCGGTCAGGGTCCTGACCCCTCTTCCCCCCCCAAAAAAAGCCTTATATTGAGTCATTAGAGAATATTGTAATAAAGGCACTATTTGCAAGAGACGTGTTGGGCTGAGATAAAGAACAAGGGATGCTACACAACTCTTAGACCAGTAGGTGCAGGAGCCATTACCACCACTAGACCTGAAAGGGCAAGGGAGCCCTGATCCAGTTAAGGGAACCTAGAAAGAAAGCAGATGGAGAGGGCCGCCTGGCAGGAAGGAACCAGGGCAATAAATATGCCACCCTCATTGGGCAACTCTTCCAGAGGCTAGAGAGCAAAGGGAGCCCATGGATGCAGTCCCCGTGGCTCAGTGTTGGGGGGCAAAGAGCAGGTGGAGAAGGGGAGAGAATGGATCCTGAGGGACAAATGGAGAAAATCCAACATCCATCAGAGGTGTCTAAGTGACAGGAGTGGCTATTGTGTATCTTAACAAGCACTGAAGAAAACAGTAAGATTTCCTTTCTACCGTCTTGTGTATATTACCCTGTAGTATGTTTATAAGAAATGTATTATCCTTAAGTGTTATGGTCTTGTATCTGGGAAGGGGAGCAGAATCCTGTGCCCCGCTCCCAGACGTATAGAATCAAGTCTCACCCTGGAAGGGGCCCAGAAATCTGAGCTTTAAACAAGCACTCCAAATGATGCACACACAACTTTTAGAATCATGGAGCTACAAAATGAAAGGCTGGGCTGTAGCAGTTACGTTGGTAGGAAAGTGGTAACAGTTATCTATGTTGAGAAAACAACTCTACACAAAAAGTATGTATGCACACAGACAAGGGAAGGGGTGAGTTCTAAAACTTATTTTCCCATGATAATGTTCATGTAAGAGCCTGTAAAACTAAAAACACTCAGAGAACTTGGGGCAGGTGAAACATTAGGTCACCACAAGGGTCTGAGCCCCCTCCTGAGGAGTCCCAGGACCCCAACCGGGTACCTAGGTTCTCTTGGTCCCTGTCAGAGCTGCTCAGAATCCCAGTCTCCCAAGCCAGCTCAGTCCTAAACAGACATGCAGAGGGAATGTCTGTGGCTTGAAAGAGGAAGGTCAGACCCTGACCTGGCTTCACAGGACCCCACAAGCCTTTTAGGTATCAATGGGCAGGCACCCTCCGTGGACAAGTCTTACCTTCCCCTGCTCCTGGGGTGAGTGGCTGAACCTTTGGTACTTGGGCTGGGGAGTTTGGTTTCCTTGTCAGCGGTTCCCAGGTGGTGAAAGTTATCTGCCCAAGGTAATGTTAAGCACAAGGGAAATAACCCTTGGGGCTAGAGACAGCAAGGTTGTTCTGGAAGTTTCCAAGGCAGCACAGCTCTTGTGGCTGTGTCCCTGTGGAGGCCCTGAGCTGGGCTTTTTGCCTCTCCTTGAAGTCTTCTGTCTTTGACTGGACTGCTAATGACCTGTGAAGCTTGGGACAGGGCAGGGGAAGCTGCAGGGTCAGCCTAGCTTCCCCCAAGAAGCCAGTGAGTTGCCTGCAAAGAGGAAATTCAACTGTAGGCCTCAGGGCAGAGAGAGAGGCCTTCTCTAACCCCAGAAGTTAGGAAATGCTCATTATATTCTATGTAAAGGGACCCCCAATACTTTCTGGGCTGACACAGAGAAGGACTATTTATTTCTCAGCAATGCTTGTCTGAGTTGGCAAGCTTGGGCTGGAGCAGGGAAAAGCAGATACAAAACAATCATGTGATGGAATTACACCTGCTGAGATAAAGAACAGTGTGGCTGCCCGAGCAAACATTCTTGCAGACTCTGCATTGCAAACTCTGGCTCAGGAGGTGCTGGGTTGATTTGTCTTTTGCCAACTAAAGGCAAATGGAGGGAGGCAGAGCCTGGCAGCTTCTCCAGGTGCCTGGTGACTTGAGGATCACTCTAACCGCTCCCCTCCTCCACCACTGCCCTCCCACCCATGCCTAAATAGCTGATATGAATTTGCTCCACTTCATCAAGGAGCAAGGAAATGCACAGCTCTTTATTTTTCCAAATCAACTGAAATGGAGCTCTGAGTCCATTCTTGGCCTGGCTGGTGGGATCCCTCTTCCCTTAATTATTATTCCCTTAATTATTATTGAAATTCCCTCTTCCCTTGCACTGGGCAGTACTAGAATCCAGGCATCTGCTTGGAAACAGGAAAGTGGGACAAGGGTCTGAGATAGTCTATAAAAAAGCCACCATTATTAATATTGCTTCTTTTATTATGAGATGCAGATATTGGACTAAAAGATTTCTAATCATAGTGTCTACTTCACTGCAGGCTCTGCCGTAAGAGGGCCCTTGACCATGTCTTCAAGGTCATAAATTAGAGATTGTCCCTGAGGCAATAGTTTTGTGCCAAGTTTGGGGTGGAGGGAGGGTAGAAGGAGCTTTAAGGAAACTTTAGATCTTCCGCCCATAATCTGGGTCAGTTTCCCCATTCTTTGCTATATGAGTAATATAATTGCTCATTTTCATGTATATAGCCAGATAAACAGCTGAGAGCATCCTCCTCTTCTCCCCAGATTGCTGCCACTGAGACCCTCCTACAGAGACATTTTGGAGGCTTAACTGCTAGGCACCAACTGCTCTCCCAGAGCCCTACAACCTCCCGAGCCCTGCACAGAGGAGGCAGGATCTCCACCATTTGAGGATGCCTCCCCGTTAATGTCCCCCCAGGCTTATAGAATTCAAGTCTCTCCTTCATTCAGGAAGCTCCAGCTTCTCTCCACCCATCCCCACTCCATCCTCTGGGGTACCTCCAGCTTAATTCTTTCTTGGGCCTGACCCTTGAATTGTAGAGAAGCCGTTAATTAGCTCATTAGCTTACTGCCGTCATCCCCCAAGAAAAAATCAGGAGCCGAGACCACTGAACATAAAGCCTTGGCTGATTTGTAGAGCCAGTGAAGAGGAACAGAAATTGTTCATTTGTTTTTCTTTCTTTTTTCCCTATAGAAGAAAGGAAAATAAGCCTCGTTTGATTATCACAGCTGAAATTCTGTCATCAGAGAGTCAGTGCTTCATGTGGGATATTGCTGTCTCCAAGGGATCCTAAGACGCCCCCTTGGCAAAGTTAACAAAGTATTACAAGCACCGGAGTTCCCTGGTGGTGCAGTGGTTAAGAATCCGCCTGCCAATGCAGGGGACACGGGTTCGAGCCCTGGTCCGGGAATATCCCACATGCCGCGGAGCAACTAAGCCCGTGCTCCATGACTACTGAGTCTGCACTCTAGAGCCCACGCTCCACAACAAGAGAAGCTGCCACAGTGAGAAGCCCGCGTACCGCAACAAAGAGTAGCCCCCGCTCACCACAACTAGAGAAAGCCTGCGCGCAGCGACGAAGACCCAACGTGGCCAAAAATAAATAAATAAATTTATTAAAAAAAAAAAAAAGTATTGCAGGCACCTTACTAATAGCTGTTCATTTGACACAGCCAGACAGTGGCAGGTGGGAGAATACGGGTGGGGAATGTGTGTCTTGGGGAGGCCTAGCTTTGCCCCACTTTACATTCAGGTCAAGTGGCTGGCTTTGTGGTTGGCCGTATCAAGTGACGCTGACCAGGAAGGCCTCTCCTCTTTCTGTTGAAGATAAGCTTGCACATTTCCTGTGGATTATTAGAGCTGGGTCACTGCATCCTAGGGAGGTAGCAAGGTGGGGTGATTAGTTTGGATATCAAATCACCTGGGAGTTATTGCTGTTTTATAAGAAACAAAGAATGACAAGGCCAAGTTCAGAATGAGGAGGGAATCAGAACATAGGTTCACATAGTGTCTGGCAAGGCACTGAGGGCAGAGGCCTCATTTAGTGCCACTACGGTGGGGATTGGCGGTGACTTCATTAAACTCACAGGGTCAGGGGCAAGCACTGGGACAAGGTCTCCCCAGGACTGCCAAGAACCACTAGGCAGCTCCTGGGTCCCATCGGTATTAACAGAAGCTACAAGCAGCCTCTTGTTGGAATCAGTGCAACCTTGGCACTTATGTTCTGTGCCTCAGTTTTCCCCTCCCTAAAGTGGGGATAATAACATACCTACTCCATGGGGGTGTTCTGGGGATTTGTTAGTATATTTAAAGCACTTAGAAGAGTGCCTGGCACATTGCAAGTGTTATATGAACGGTAACTGTTGTAGTTATTGTTGTCTGTTTAAAGCCAGGTGGATCACAGAACCAGGGGCCTCAGGCAAGCCTGTGGAGCTGCAACTAGAAACAATTATTTACACTTGCTTCCCGCCTGCCTAGGGCTACAGATGAAATAATAGCTGTTAAATCCTCTTGGAGCCTCCCTGGGAAGGGCAAAATACCTGGATTTGCCGCCACAATCCAGGTAACAAAGGCTCTTACCTGGGATTCTGCAGGTTAAATAGACACTACCCCTAGGTAGTAAAATATCCCCTTAATAGCCACGGTTTGAGCGGCTTTGCAAGGCTTTCCGGTTCCAACACATCTCTGTCACGGGCTTGCCTCAGAACCTAAAGCTGTCTCCAGTGCTTCCAGGAGTTCTGAAGAGGTAACCCAGTCTGCAGCCAGACTGTGTGGATCTTGATGCTGTACTCACTAGCTGAGAATCTTGAAGAAGTTACTTAATTTCTGCATCTCAGTTTGCTCATCTATGAAAGTAAGACTAATGAAAGTACCCTCTTTATAGAGTGTTTGGGAATTAAATGAAATAGTATGAGTAAAGGTTTAGCAAAGTGCCTGGTAAACCCAACACTCAGTAACTGGTGGTGATGGTGGTTTTAGCTAGAGAAGCCATCAATTAGTGATTTAATAGTTATTAATCCACAAATACTCGATTTTTAAACATTTTATAATAAAATTATTAAGTATACAAAAATGTTGAAAAAGTAATTCAGTGAACACCTTTATACTCACCATTTAGATCCAGTAATTGTTTTCTCTTTGACTTTGCCATTTTTCCTGCTATTCATGATTTTGTGTGGTTATTTTGCTGTCATGTGCATGTGTATTTTTCCCCTCAGTCATTTGTAAGTTGCAAGCATCATGACACTTCACTCCTAAATATTGCTACTTCAGCATGTAGCTACTCCAAATGACATTCTCCTCATTACCATTACTAAAT
Source organism: Grampus griseus (assembly GCF_964374135.1). NCBI lineage: Eukaryota > Metazoa > Chordata > Mammalia > Artiodactyla > Delphinidae > Grampus > Grampus griseus. The sequence continues at coordinate 36,335,635 of NC_139018.1, read as the reverse complement.
CTAAAACAATTGACAAAGATTTTTAAATATTTTCTAATGCTGAGCCAACATTCACACTTTTTCTCTTGTTCCCAGTATGTCTTTTAGAGTGTTTTTTCCAACTAGGAACCAATCATACATGCATGCATTGTGTTTGGTTATGTTTCTTTAAATCTAGAATCCCATCTTTCTTTTATAGGGCCACTGACTTTTGAAGAGGCCAGGCCGTCTGTTTGATAAAATGTCCCACGTTCTGGATTTGCCTTATTGTCTCCTTGCACTGCTGTTTTCAGTGGGAATTTTGAGATAGGATGGAAAAACCTGGAGCTTGAATCTGGGGTCCCTGGGCTGTCCCAAGGACATATAATTCTACTGCCCATAGGAAATGAGGGAGGAAACCAGAAAACAAGGCACACTCATGTTTTTGAAACTCTAAACCTATTAAACACTAACTTCCTATTCTCCTCTCCCCCAGCCCCTAGCAACCACCATTCTACTTTCTACGAATTTCACTATTAAGAGCCTCATATAAGAGGAATCTTACAATGTTTGTCCTTTTGTGATTGACTTATTTCACTTAGCATGATGTCTTCAAGGTTCATCCATGTTGCAACTTGTCAAAATTTCCTTCCTTTTAAAGGCTGCATATCATTCCACTGTATGGTTATACCATATTTTGCTTGTCCATTTGTCTGTTGGTGGACACTTGGGTTGTTTTCATCTTTTGGCTATTGTGAATAATGCTGCTATGAACATGGGTGAATAAATATCTGTTCACACCCTGCAAGGCACACTCACTTTTACCTTCTATCTTGGAGCTAGCCCTCATGCCGCCTCCAGTAACTGGTAATTTTAGAAAACATGTTTTAAATCCAATTTTCTTTTCCATCATTTTCTCCCTTTTACTAAAGTCTAACATAAAACTACTCCTTCAGTTTTGCCATTATCTGAAGCTTACAGCCATCTATAAGAACAATCTGGACACTACTCAAAGCAGATATTTCTATGCTTCCTAATGTGGCAAGTATATTGATTATAATAATATCAAGGTGTGAGAAGCTGAAAGCTCCAAGCTTTTAAAGCCACCAAATGTAAAAGGTCAGAGATGCCCTTTTAAATCTATTTAATGAATTTAAAAAATTTTAATGGGAACCTGTTAGGCTCCCATACTTTAGGGGGCTGTCTTATTAAAGGTATTCATTCCAAGTTCCAAATTAACATGTGTGATTTATTATCTAGCTGCCAACAAAATACAAGAGGAAGCAAGACAAAGAACAAACTCTGAACTGGGTGATCAGAAGATGGGGATCCAGCATCTGAACTCTTTTCATAACCATGTGATCCGGGGCAAAAGCCTCCACTTTAAGTGGTTTAGTTTTCTCATCTGTCAAATGGGAAGTTGGCTGATAGCCCTCAAATGTTACGACAACCAGAGCTACATTTTATTTATTTGCAGAAATCAACAATAGGGAGGCAGTTGAAGAAATGGGAAAGCCCTGAAGTTGAGTTCCAGCTTTCCTGCAAATTAGTTGGGCGATCTTCAGCAGATCCCGTAATTTTATGAGTCTTTTCTAACTTTTCTAACTTACAAAATGGAGATGATAAATATTGCAGAGCAGTGATAAAGATTATAAGTAATGAAGTATGGTGGAAGGGCTTTGTAATTTTAAGGTGCTATAGGATCCCTTGAGAGTTGTTACATGGAGGATTTTAAGCCATAAAGAGCTGTACAAATGTAAGGTATTTACTATAGAAGTAAGGACACTACTCTTAGTGACTCACTTATACAAACTTACAACATTTTACATCAAAAATGGATTCTAAATCCTGCTCCCCACTTCCGAAGAATCCATTCTCTATTGGTCCTTTTTCCTTAAACTGCCTTGGATATTGTGGTAGATCCTCCCCTCATCCTTACTTTGTAAACTTTCAACAGCTGTTTGAAAGTGCTTGCTTTATTTTGCTCCAGAACTTGTTGCAACATATCTTGTTTTAACAACCCTCCAGCCTGCCAGTGGAGCTTTGGTTTTGCCAGCTGTGATGACTCTAAAGCCCTTCATCAATTCTTTTGAGTCCTGGAACACTTGATCAGCTAGTTGGGTTGCAAGTTGCTTTAATCACTGAAGAGCAAGCAGCTTCCCAGGCTTTGCCATGTGTTACAACCTGCAGCTTAATAATGATTGTTTAACAAGTGTTCCTTGCTGGAGCTTCAAATAGTCCCTATCAACGTTTGTTCACCCTTCTCTTAATAACCACACAACCCTCTCTTCTAAGGAACTCCCTGTGTTTCCAGTTCAAATAGGGAGTATTTGAGGAAAAAGAACACGGGAATAGATGAGCTCAGAATTGAGCTAAGAGCTCCAGGGATTACAAACTGTTTTAGAGTTGAGGATGGTATGCCAGGCTAAATGATTCGTATGCATAAGAATTACCTGGAATTCAAAAAAAAAGCACAGATTTCTGGACCCTGACCCCAGGGGTCCTCTTATTAAGGATTTATGAGGCGGGTCATTTAGAATATGCTCCTCAGGTGGTTCTTTTTTTTATATAAATTTATTTATTTATTTATTTTTGGCTGCATTGGGTCTTTGTTGCTGCACGCAGGCTTTCTCTAGTTGCAGCACGTGGGGCCTGCTCTTCGTTGCAGTGCATGGGTTTCTCACAGCGGTGGCTTCTCTTGTTGTGGAGCATGGGCTCTAGCCGCACGGGCTTCAGTAGTTGTGGCTCGCAGGCTCTAGAGCGCAGGCTCAGTAGTTGTGGTGCATGGGCTTATTGCTCCACGGCATGTGGGATCTTCCCGGACCAGGGCTCAAACCAGTGTTCCCTGCACTGGCAGGTGGATTCTTTAACCACTGTGCCACCAGGGAAGCCCTGTTTCTCAAGTGGTTCTGTTGCAGGATTCCACATGTTTAGAAACTTGTGGAGAGAGCACTGTTTCTCCTACTGTTTTAAGCAAGTTGATTCTAGGCAAGCCACAAACTTACTGTGCTCAGTCTCCATGTTTATACACGGCCATGAAAACAGCAACTGCCCTCCCAAACTCACGGGTTTGAAATGGGAGTAAAATGAGGTGTCAGACATGAAACCATTTTGAAAAGTGAAGAGCTCATACAAGTGCAAGCATCCTCTTGCCTCAAGGGAGCAGACCCCAGCTGACAGCATCCTGCCCCTACCCCACTAGGTGCTGGCAGGTATTCGTTTGAAGGGAGGGAAGTTCCACTGACCTGCCTTTGTCCACTTGGTCCAGACAGGCTCACCTAGGTTTATGCCTTTCCCAATAGAGTGCTATAGGACCACACATATTTTTGTCTGAAATCTTGCCAAAAGGGATCTGGGATGACCCTCCTAATAGGCCCAAGTCCTTCTTGAAATCTAGTTACATCTGTATCATTAATGAGCCTGTTGATTTCATGTTCTACAATGTCACATCCTTCCTGGGCCACACATGCCTTCTCTTTGAGCCAGGGCTTGCACCTGAGGGTTTGCAGGCCACATCCGCCCCTCGTGCTTTGGCCGTGTTCCCAGGTACAGTATGTACCTTTTGAAGTTCAGAGTGATCAACTTCACGTTAATCTTTTCTCCCTCACTCTATTCTAATCTCTTTGGCGAGAACTTTCCCAGGGTATTCTACCCTTTTGGGCTACATTTATCTTGGGGAGTATCACTTCCAGTTAAAGCACACCGGATTTCTCTTTCAGATATATTGGGCAGCCTACCAGCAAGACCCTTGACTGTCTGTGGCTTCATTTAAATATTCTGCAATTTTCAATGAGTGGCTGAGTGTTTGCAATTACCCTGGCCCCCTAAAGAGCAAAGAGGGGCATGATTCCTCTCCTAATGCCTGATAAATTCTTCCCTTTGCTCACTCTCTCATTCATTCACTTGTTCATTCAGCAAATAATCATTGAGCACCTGAGATATGCCAAGCATTGGAGACACAGCACAAGACAGACAATAATCCTCTTGTGGCGTTTATGTTCTCATGGGGAAGACAGCCAGTTAATGAGTGAGCAAGAAAATTTAAGGTAGTGGTAAATATTATGGAGAAAGTGATACACTGTCGTGTTATGCAGAGTGAATGGGGCTGGGGAATTCGTACTGTAGAGTAAGTAGTCAGGAAAGACATCTCTGAGGAGGTGACATTTGAGGTAAGACTTGAATGAACCAACCTTGGAAAGGTTGGGCCCTGGAAAGCTGTTACACAAGTTTTTATTCTGATTTTTAATACTTCTCTGGTATTTTGCAATGAAAGGAAATCCTTAGAAAGTCTTACACTCTGATCACAATGACATTATTATAAATTATTGCTGTTAATACACACCAGCACACCAGATCAAGTACTCAGCATATGCCCTGCCAAAGCGCTGTGCCCTTTTCAAAGCATCTCTTTGGTCAGTAGTGGCAGTAGTGGCAAATGAGCTATAGGATCCCTCAGAGTAGACTCCTGAAAAGATCTACTTCACCCAGCTAAATTAAGCAGTTTACTAAAGTGTTATGCTTTCAGAGCCCTGGGAAAGGGCTCCCACCCCTCAAAATATCCTAGAGTTTCCAACTATATCCTGGAGATTGAAAGTCTTTCTAACCAGTTTTTCATTCTGTAGCCAGTTAAAAGGCTTAAAATGCAATACCGTCAGGAGAAGTAGCAAACTGGCCCTGCATACACACTATGGTTCTACAGAAGATACAGACTCTTTCTGGAAGGGGAAGAGGGAGAGAAAGAGAGAACTAGAAAAGGAAAGTTGGGGGAGAGGGAAGAGTTGAAGAAATGGGAAATGGAAAGGTGGAAAGGCTGTGTGTCCTTGAGCAATTTATTTAGTCCCTAGGGACGGGACTGCAGCTTCTCTAGACCTCTCCAGAGCCTGAGGCAGGCGGGCACACTTGGAGTTGGTCAGATGCATTGGCTATGGCTGGTGTCTGTCTCTTGTGCCCCCATTCTGAAGACTTGTTCCTACATTTCAGAAGGTGGATTTCCCCATGAGAGGGAGCAGTGTGTATCTGGAACCATATGCCTCAGAGGAAGTGTAAAGTGCCTAATAATTAATGCCCAGGGACAGTAGGAAAGTGACATCTCATGAAGCAAATGATTCTTCATTTCTAAAAAGGAGCCTAGTGGGTAAGACAGGTCTCAATTGGGATGAGACCTCCATTAGTACTATCACCTGTCAACCCCACAGGAATGCTGTGTGAGGTCTAACGGGACAGGAGATCGGGTGGATGGGGTGGGGTGGGAATCCGGAGGGGTCGTTCCAGCACTGAGCAACCTACTCTCATACTCTGGGCCCCAGTTGGAAGGGTGAAAAGAGTGGGGAAAACAGATGGAAAGAAAAGTCCTAAAAATCTATCTGGACTAATTCAATGAATATTTAGAATAATAAAGTAACCTGAATAAATCCTGAAGCCCTCAGGAAGCTCAGTTTCCCAGAACCATAATCAAAGAAGGTAAACCAGGAGCCAAGAAGAAGTTAAACTTGCATTACAACCTGTAGAGATGCAAAACTCTAAAAGAACACTAAAGGGAATCTGATTTGTAACCCAGGAATACTTCTTAAATTCCTTTTTCTCTCCTTAATCTGCACCGGACAGAGACTTTTACTCACGGGACCCCTCAAACTGTCCCCCGTACCCAGGCCACATGCTCATTCCCCCTCTTCATTGCCCCGTTCCCTTTCCTCCCTCCTCTCCAATCCCATTGCTCTTCATCTTCCAACTCAGCCTAACAAAAGCCTGTAAACTGATTTGGAAAAGACAGGATTGACCTTAGAACAGTGCTGTTCAGGGAAAATAAATGAACCACATATGTAATTTAAAATTTTCTAGTAGCCATGTTTTAAAAAGTAAAAAAGAAACAGGTGAAATTAACTTTAATAATATATTATGTTTAACTCAATATGTCCAAAATACTATTATTTCAACATGAAAACAATATAAAAATTATTCAGGAGAGATCTTTTATTTTCATACTATGTTCTTGAAATCTAGTGTGTATTTTTCACTTACAGCACGTTTTAAAATGGACTGACCACATTTCAAGAACTTAATAGCCCCACGTGGCTAGTGACCTTATTGGACAGTGCAGCCTTTTAGGGTAGGTGAGTGGGCAGGGGGAGAGGAAAAATTGGGTCCCAAATCTAGCAACATAGCCTGGTTCATGAAGATGTTTTCACAAGTTGGTGCAATAGCAAAATTACAAGAAGAGAGACAATGTGCTGAGTTTCACTTAGAGGCAAACGCATTCAATTTTAAAGAGATTGTATCCCTGCCAAAGTAAGATGCCCCTCACAGAAATAATTATTTATGAAATGTTAGTAATAATTGATGGTAGTTTTATTCTTCTTAACGTCATCCTGTAGTGAAATAAAAAGATGGTAACTAGTGCTCCCGGACCATGAAGTCCAAATGTGAGGAAACCACTGTTTTATAGCACCCATAGTCTTTTATATATATTAGCCCATTCAATCATCCTGACAACCGCATGGTATATATATTTTTTGGTTGTTTTGAAACAATCACTTTCAGAAAAGTTGCAAGTACAGTGTACAGAACTTTTTTCCTTGAACCACTGAGAGTAAATTGTTGATTTGTTGCCCTATCACCCTCCAAGTTTTAGTGTGTATTTCCTATGACATAACCTACAAAACCACAATACAGTTATGAAAATTAGGAAGTTAACACTGATATATTACTATACAATAACTTAGGTCCCATTCAAGTTTTAATAGTTGTCTCAGTTATGTCTTTAGTTTCCTTCAGTCTAGATTCCTTAGTCTCTTTGACTTACATGATTGTGATGCTTTTGAAAATTACAGGCCAGTTATTTTGTAATTAAGAAGTATTTAGGGCTTCCCTGGTGGCGCAGTGGTTGAGAGTCCACCTGCCGATGCAGGGGATGCGGGTTCGTGCCCCGGTCCGGGAAGATCCCACATGCCGCAGAGCGGCTGGGCCCGTGAGCCATGGCCGCTGAGGCTGCGTGTCCGGAGCCTGTGCTCCACAACGGGAGAGGCCACAGCAGTGAGAGGCCCGTGTACCGCAAAAAAAAAAAAGTATTTAGTGGGGAGTTAATTTAAAATATACAAATATGGGCGATCCCTGGCAGTCCAGTGGTTAGAACTCAGCGCTTTCACTGCCGTGGGCCTGGGTTCAATCCCTGGTCAGGGAATTAAGATCCTGCAAGCTGCGCAGTGCGGTGAAAAAACAAACAAAACAAAAGAGAACATCAATAAATTGCTATTAATTACTTTCACCCTCCTGCCCCCCACAGTACTATACAAATATCCCATTACTTATCAAATGTTTAATTTATTCAGTATGTCTTTTGATGCTTGGATTGCCCCCAATTTAGTCAATAGGAGTCCTTCAAGCTGCCTGTCATGTCCTTTTGACATATCCCCATCATTCTTTAAGCAGTTTTTTGCTTTCCAGCACAATGTATTCTTTCAGGTTTACCTTGTACTTCTCCTGCCTTGTGCTGGGGCGTTTCCGCACAGATATCTTCCTACCTGCCTTGGGCTCCAACACCCCACACCAGACTTCCTCTGCTTATCTTCCAACCTTATAGTAAAGTTTTAATTTCCAAGAATTTTCTTATTTTCTGAACTTTCTTCCTTCTTCCCCTTTCTCCCTTTCTTCTTCTTTTTTAAATAGAATACTGTTCTTGTTTCATGAGCATTTTTTCTCTGATCTCTCTGATGACATTCATTCTAGGACATTTAGTTCTCTTCTGTTTCCTTCAGTGTTTCCGTTTCTTCTGAGTTCTTTTGTACCGTTAGTTGGTTTGGGCCCCTGTCTTTCCTGTCAGAGGCTTTTCTCACACATCTGATGTTCTTAGCTTTTGTTCCTGTATAAGAATGAGGCACTAAGAAGCCGACTGGAATTTGGGGGGGAAGATAGAGATGCCAGATGAAATACAGGATGCCCAGTTCAACTTGAATTTCAGATAAGCAAGAAATAACATTTTAACATAAATATGTTCCATATATTGCATGGGACATATTTATACTAAGAAATTATCTGTTGTTTATCTGAAATTCAGTTTACCTGGGCATGCTGTATTTTTATATGCTAAATTTGGCCAATCTAGGTGGGCTCTGAGTCAATAACTGGGATCCCAATTTTTCTTGGGCCTGTAAGTTTTCTCAGAAAAATCCCACAGTTTGACCTTTGGGCTATAAGCCCAGTAACTAATGTGCCACACACCAAGTGTGGGAAGGGAGCGGTGTTCAGACTGTCTTCAGTGTCACTATCCACCCCTCTTCAAACTGTGTCTAGTGTCCCTCTCCCAAATAAAATCCTGGAGGAGTGTGGGAGGGGCAGCTGCCTGGAAGGGAGGGTTCAGGGAGGGGAACTAGAAGTGATCTGAATGGGTTTTATACAAACTTTCAACCAATTCTCCTGTTTTTAGGCCTGTCCAGCACTCTGACCTCTGGAGGTATCCATTGCCCCAGTGTCTGAGTCTTTCTGGAATTCTGAGACTGATTGTTTCTCCTGTAAGTTTAGTTTTCTGCTTTCTTTGACCATTGTTTCTCTCATCTGCTGTGTCTTTATCTAGTGTATTTTAGTCTTTGTGGGTTTATGTCACTGGAAAATTCCTTTGCTGAATTGGTTTTGTGAGAATAAAGATAAATGTGAGTGTTTAATCTGCCATGTTTAACTGGACAACAACCATTTTTCTATTTATTTTATTGGTCAGTATACCTGTAATGTGTTACATACTCAAATGTCCTGGGGAAAAGGTGTTTGGGTAAACCCAGGATTTTCTCTTCTTCTCCCTTTTATCCCCTGCCCTCAATGAAACACCAAAGGTGACACTGATACAGGTTATTTGGCCTTCTAGACCTGTTACTTTGGCACTGTTGGCTCCCCAAGGAGAGCTGGACTAGAGTGCCTATAAATCTTCAATCTTAACCAACTGTGAGTTTTAAACCTAACCATTCCCTACAATCTGTGGCTTAGAGCAATGAATGTAGATACGGTAGGGTTTACTGTTATTTATTGCTTTACAGTAAGTGCTGTTTGCTCGTGGTAATTGGTTTACAAAAGCACTTCAGTCTCTAATAAATAAACATCCAGGGTCATTTGTTAAGTTGGAAGGTGAGGGGGGTTCCCAAGGCTCAGTGAGGACTGAGAACCTTGGTCTTTGCCTAGTTCCTTGGACCACCCTCTGAAATGAGCCCAGGAAATTGCAAAATTAGTCTGATCACTTTCAAAAATTTATTTTCTACCAACTCATATTATCATAATTAAACTAGTTGCTACACATGGCAAATATTGTAGGCAGTAATATTCAGGGTGACAATCACCATAGTCAAGGAATGGAAGGGAATAGCAGGAATGCGGCAGGGGTACCATGAGCTCTCACTAGACTTGGCCCCATTTTACAGATGATGAAATAGGCTCAGAGAGCCTTATAACAAGTAACTGGTGCCACTGGTATTAAAATCAAGTCTGTCTAATGCTGACTCTTAGAGAGCGATTTAGACCCTCTGAATTTAAGAATATAAAAGGTCTGTACTCATTCTGGGAAAGCAAAGGGTAAAACTGAAGAACTTTCTGTAGAAGGAAATTTCCTGTTCTATTTGGCAAACAGAGTTTTCCACAATGGATTATTTCTCTAGCAGATATTGCAGGGCAGTGGGATTTGGTGGACAGTTGTCGGGAAGTCTTCTGTTTTGGTGGTAATATCAGCCAGACAAAATCAGGAAGAATGTATGGCAAGAACTGGGAATCTCTCTTGGTTCAGTCCACAGTTAAACAGCACTGATTTATTTTACAGTGGATAAGCTCATCTTCAGGAAAACCAAGAGACCTCTTGCCCTGACACAAAAACAACTCCAAGCTTGATGGGACCCAGACCTGGGCCTGCCTGTCACCTCTAGGTAGGGAGGTGTTAGAGAGACAGCTGAGTTCCTGTGAAGAGTTTCATGTGAGAAGGAGAAAGATGCATATGTCAGTTACGCTCATGTAGTCCGGAAGAGTCTGGCAATGTTAGATTTCTATGTTCATTTTAATTGTTTTGATATCTTAACCTAGTAATAAATTGTCAGTTAATCATTTTACACAATAATAAAAGGTACATAAAACATTAGTGCTGCTTCCTGCTCAGGGCCCCTCCCCAGCATGGAGTGTTATTGAGATACATTTCATTCAGATAAGTTGGCAATTTTATCAGAGTTAGAGGACACTGACAATTATCCCTCATGCTGCTGCAGACAATGTAAAAAGCCTCCAAGTTCTAATTCCCTTTGGCCCCAAGAACATATCTTACAGAAGGAGCAGCTTTGGTGGCCCTGGAGAGTTTGGTCACCAAGTTTTATTATTTTGATTGAAGGGAAAGTCCATATTCCTGCTTTAGAACTTAGAGCCTAGGGGTCAGTAGATAGGGAGGTAAGTGATTAATAAATGTGATAAAATCGGCATTCCATGTTAAATCTAAGCTACGTGGGTATTTAACTCAGGTTTGTATAAGAACATTCTTGAATTCTTTCCAACTACCATGGAGATCAGAGTGTCCATGGAAAGCTGCCATACACAGACACTGGAAAGACAGAATCATTCCCAATTTCTGCCGTGTGACTCCAGTATGACCTTGCCGATGTGTCTGAGTTTTAGTCCCTTGATTTAAGTGAAACCTCTTTACAAGGTTACCAGGTAGAACAGTACTTGTCAACCTTGACCTGGCGAAAAGCAAAAGCCCTTCTGAGGTTGTTGCAAATTCCTGAGAGATTTCAATCTCTCCTAGTGAGCCCCTCCCACCAAGTGCATGACATCAGGAGAAGCAGCTGTGAAGTTAAACAATGATGGGGTAATGCAACTCCAAAAAGGTTAGAAATTCTTAATAGCATAAGGTCCTAAAGCTACAGAGTAAAGAAATGACTTGACTTTATGGTGACTAACATAACAATCTCAGCACTTGTTTGGGCGCTGTTGCCGAAGGAGGAAGGAGGGGGAAGGAAAGACGGAGCCGGGGGCGGAGGGAGAGCTGCCTCAGTTGTGACAGTTCTGCTAGACCATAAATTAAGTTAATTATTAGTACCAGCTGTTACTTATTATTTAATTCAGTAATGCTGCTCTGTAATTCTATAACTCTTAAGTTGGCAAACCACTTTGCAATGGAGCTGTATGAAAGATCCTATATAAAATTATGTTTACTGTTCTTGTTATTATAGTTTAGGAGTTACTTGACCAAGCTGGTGTGGTCATGAATTAAGAAGATGAGCTGCTAAGGAAAAAGCTGAGAGAAAGCTGAGGTTTGTTTTAAGCCAGTTTGTCTATAATTCCAGCCACCAGGAACAGAAGGCCTGTGGATAAAAGTTAAATAGGATGAAATCTGCAATAAAGCCAAAGGTGTGGGTTCTAGTCCTGATTTTTTCGTCCTTTTGACCTTTTAGAATGGAGATGAAATGAAAATGTTTGTCTTGTATCTACCTGCCCAGGATGTAATAGAGAAAAACTAGCCTCTGGGAGAGAAATAACGCGTTCTCTTAAGAAATGCATTAAGTAAGAGTCAGGTGATGTAACCCTTGAAGGTCTTCTAGCCACAACAATTTCACTTGAAAGCTATTAATTTCGGAAACAGAGGACAGAACACCCTGGAGTTTCAAATTAATACTCCCTCAGTACACCTGTGTTAGATAACTTTCAGGACTATAGGCAAAATAAGTCCACAGGACGATTAGGAAAACGTCTGCCTGTCTACATAGTGAGTATACCTTATAGCATCAAAATTTTTCTTTGACTATTTAATGTAAAGAATTATGAAAAAATATAGTAATACTTAAAACTTTACAAGGAAAATTTTAAACAAATAAAAATAATATGTAGGAACACTAGAAAGCGGAATCATGTGAGCAAAGTTCTCACATTCAATAACTACCTAGTGAGCACCGACCTACTTACATGCCAGGCACTATAGTCTCTTAAGGCAAGGCTCAGCAGCCTATGGCAAGGGGTCCAAGAATGGCTTTGGAAATAATTTATAGTGGTTCAGTATTTAAGCTGTGGAGAGGCAAATAGGGGTGCTACCCTGAGTTCATCCCAGCCTTTCCCAGCCTTCCTGCAACCTCATCCCCACCTCCACTCCCACTGAACTTCTGGAAGCTGAGAGATCATCCTTCTGGGGTCCCCCAAGGCTCATTCCAATAGGTTGGTCAAGTCTTCTGCCTTTCCTTGCAGCTATGCCCACTCCCCCGTTTGGTTCACTGGATGTCAGTGAAGGAAACCCTTGGTAGCTACTTCTAAAGGTCCTGATCCCAACTTTGGAGAGTGTTTCTAAGAGAATAGGATAGCCAGTGTCCCAAGTTTCCCATCTAGAGGCTCCATTTGCATCTGGAAAATTGGAAGTCATCCAGCTTGCTGGCCTGCTTGCCTGTACCACAAGGCGTGGATAATAATGGGAGTGTCTGGCAAAGTAGGATGGCTCAGTCCTCAGCTGTTACCCACTGAGTCCACACCATTGCTCAGGCATTGTAGAAGGAGGTCGCACAGCCCTAGCCCTTGATGGACTTGTAAACTCAAGTTACATTTTTACATTTAAAAGAGGAGCTTAAAAATACGCAGGTTAATTCTACTTCCTAAATATTTATTGCCATTCATTCAGACCATTAAACACTAACTTTTTGAAACTCCAGTTCTCCTTGCACTCACTAATGAAACATTCCCAATAATAGGCCTTTTCTCTTTATTAAGTGTTCTTCCATGGCTTTTCCCTTTAAACTAAACTAAGGAAATAGTATCATAACTGAAATCTTTCCCTATTCAGGTAGAAATGAGCATTTAACTTAAAACTAATTGCAGGCCAAGCTTTAAAGGGCCATTAATTAGTAATGGTACCAGAGGAGCAAGGTGACTAGATGGCTGAAATTGGGCAGAACAAGCCTAATTATTTGCTTCTTATTCCATCTGACAATATTTGTCCTTCAAAAGCACATTTAATTACCAAATGGGGTAACTTGGTAGAATTTCAACATAGTCCCTGGCACGTGGGAAGCTCTCAATAACTCTTCTCTGCCCTGTTTCCCTCTTCCTTGTGCCTTCTTTGCTTTCTGCAGGCACCCATGTCTTCCAACTCATTATGAAAAAAATGGCTTGAACTCCTTCAACTGTTCTCAAATGAAACCCGTCTCTTTGGTATGCCTTTCCTGGTCCGACTCCCCTGATAACCTTGATGCCACCCCCTCCAGGCTCCTCTGCAGCCCTGCTCTTCCAGTAACCCCTTCTCTACGGTGTATCTTCATTACCTTCATCAACTAATGCATTCCTTTTTTAAAAAATTAATTTATTTTATTTATTTATTTTTGGCTGCGTTGGGTCTTCATTGCTGTGTGCGGGCTGTCTCTAGTTGCGGCGAGCGGGGGCTACTCTCTGTTGTGGTGCGCAGGCTTCTCATTGCGGTGGCTTCTCTTGTTGCTGGGCACGGGCTGTAGGCGCGTGGGCTTCAGTAGTTGCGGCTCGTGGGCTCTAGAGCACAGGCTCAGTAGTTGTGGTGCACAGGCTTAGTTGCTCCGCGGCATGTGGGATCTTCCCGGACCAGTGTTTGAACCTGTGTCGCCTGCACTGGCAGGCGGATTCTTAAGCACTGTGCTGCCAGGGAAGCCCTGCATTCCTTCTTAAAGTCCAAAAAACTTTCAATGCTTTTGCTCCTTAAGTTACCGGTTATCTTCTCCTACATAGCCAACCTTGGAAGAGTAGTCTACCCTCCCTCCCTCCAATTCCTTATCTAAAATCTGCCCCTTGCCTCTTGCAAGCTGGCTTCTGCAGCAACTAAGACTGCTTTCCCGGAGATCAGTAATGACTTCTTCTCATTCCTCTTCCACCTGTTCATGGCATGTGATGTGCTTAGCTACTCTCCTGATTAAATTCTTTTGACTGCCTTTATCTGCCACTCTATCGTTTCCCGTGTCAGTACCTTAAATGCTGCTGTCCTCAAGTACCCATTCTTAGTTGCTCCTACTTTGCTCAATTAGTGCTTCTCAATCTGGATGCACATAAGAATTACCTGGGAGCTCTTTTATCATGCAAACCCAGATTAAATCCAATCAAGTCTGATTAAATCCATACCAATTAAATCTGATTCCTGATACCACCAAGAAATTGGATTTGATTGATCTGGGGTTGAATCCTGGCATCTGTCTTATTTTTTTTAAACAGATGCTTTTTTTAAAAAAATTATTTATTTATTTTTGGCTGTGTTGGTTCTTTGTTGCTGCGCACAGGCTTTCTCTAGTTGTGGCGAGCGGGGGCTACTCTGTTGCAGTGCGCGGGCTTCTCATTGCGGTGGCTTTTCTTTGTTGTGGAGCATGGGCTCTAGGCACATAGGCTTCAGTAGTTATGGCACGTGGGCTCAGTAGTTGTGGCTTGCAGGCTCTAGAGCACAGGCTCAGTAGTTGTGGCACACGGGCTTAGTTGCTCTGCGGCATGTGGGATCTTCCCAGACCAGGGCTCAAACCCGTGTCCCCTGCACTGGCAGGCGGATTCTTAACCACTGTGCCACCAGGGAAGTCCTGGCATCTATTTTTAACATGCTCCTTAGGTGATTCTCAAGTACAGCCGGGACTGAGAACCATAGCTCTAGAATATCAATTTTTATCTTTAGGTCTTACATTCTCCTGATACATAGACCCAAATTTCCAGCTCTTTGCTGAGCATCTCAGACTGGATGCTCCACAGCACTTCACTTTCTGGGTGATCCGAATCAAACTCATGCTCCCCATTCGAAGAACCTCTGTCTCTGTGTTTATAGGGCTACCACTCTCACATTATCCCAAGCTGGAGACCTAGAAGCCACCCTTAAAATTTTCTTTGGCTTTGCCGCTCAATTCACTTATTTGCCATGCCTTGTAGATTTTAATACTGACCCATTTCAAATCCATTCTCCCTACCACCATCCTATGCCCCATTTTAGGAGCTTGTTGCAGTAACTTCTTACTTGGCATCTTCACCTTCAGTCCCTTTCCTCTTCATTCCATCCTCCACATGCTTGTAGAAAGGTCTTCCTGGAACACAGACCTGATTGTATCCACTCAGTAACCACCACTGGGGGGGGGAAGAAAACCACCATTGGATTACGCTTACCCAAGAATAAAGCCCAAATTCTTTAGTGAGGTGCTCACAATCTGACCCCAGTTCTCTAAAACCACTCTCTTCTAGCCTAGATTCCCACCCCATGAGGTTCCCCATAGTGCAGTCATGGTTCCTGAATCATGACATATATTCCTTCTTGCCTGTGCTTATACTATTCTCTCTGTCTAGGACTGAATTCAGCTCAGATGCTTCAAACAAAGGGACGACTTACAGAGATACAGTCAAGGTAAAGGGAAGCTACAAGAGTGGCTGAGACATCCATAGAGTGACAGAGTGGGATGCTCTTATTTTCTGTAGGCTCAAAGGCCAAGGGGGTGAAATACCATTACCACATCTCGGTGAGAGCTGAAGCCTTGGAGAGAGGGCCATCACTAGGAACTGTAGGCAGGGAGGGTTAGAGCCACTGCCAAACCACATGCCGTAGCAGAGAGGGGACAGTGAATAAACACCCCAAACTCTCCTCCTCCCGCTAATCTCTGGCAGGTGTCTTTAATTGGCCAAACTCAACTAGGAGCCAGCCAACCACCAAGAATGGTCAGAAGATGCAGTCTATTGATTAAAAATTGGGGCAGAGAGAGGCAGAGAATAAATGGTGGTATGAGGGAGGGGGAAATTAAATGGAGGATAACCAGGTAATCCCCATTTATATATAGTAAAATCCCTTGTGTCTTTTAGCACACAGTTCAAATGTCACCTATTATGTGAAGTTTTCCCTTATTTTCCTACCCCAAGAACCAGTTATTTCATTCCTCTGGTCTCCTGTAGCTGCTGTTACGTCTCCGTTATTGCAGCTATCAATCTGACTTATGATACGATTATTTATGTATCTGCATCCATCTCTTGCATCATATTTTGTGCTGCTGGAGGAAAGGGATAGTACTTCATTTGGTACAGTGTATTGCAGATAACAGGCACTCGATAACTGTTGGTTAAATTTAATTGCACTTTCATGTTATCTCCTCCTCAGCCTCTGTCAGGGAGATTCATATGCACTTGTAAACCGCAGTCCTCACATTTTTTCCCACTTTACATAAGAGTTACTTTTTTGGGTCCTACTTCTGCTTCTTGCTTCATTTTCTCCTTCTTATCTTTATTTCTTAGGTTAGGTACTTTAGACTGCAGCTTATCAACAAATTGTTGGGAATACTAACATCACCGATCCCGGCAAGGGTCTAAAAATCTCTAGCTTTATTTTATGTCTAAGTGGTACATATAGAACTTTTTTCTTTAATTTACACATGTACCAAGCTTTAAAATGAAGTCCCAGAACCCAATTTTTTGTTCTTCATTGGACTTGAAACACTTCTGAATAGGAGTTATGCTTGGCTTGACATGTTTTGCATCTAGAAAAAGCTGTGCGCTGCTCTGTTCTTTATAAATACCAATAGTGAGTGCAGCTAACATATTTTTACTGTGCAAACACTACTCTACATTGATGGTTTTGATACACATTGAGATTTTTATATGAAAAGGAGTATTTTTAGACCCAATGAAAATATTATTTTCATTATGGTGTTGATAAGATGGAAATAATGGCAAAAATTATAATTCCCATAGCAGTTCAGAGTTTTCATCTAAAATATTGAATTTTCCATCTTAGGAAGCTCAACTTTGGTCTTTTTAAATATCTTCCTTCTCTGGGACTTCCCTGGTGGTGCAGTGGTTAAGAATCCACCTGCCAATGTAGGGGACATGGGTTTGAGCCCTGGTCCGGGAAGATGCCACATGCCGTGGAGCAACTAAACCCGTGTGCCACAACTACTGAGCCCACACTCTAGAGCCCGCGAGCCACAACTGCTGAGCCTGCATGCCACAACTACTTAAGCCTGCGTGCCTAGAGTCTGTACCCTGCAACAAGAGAAGCCACCACAATGAGAAGCCTGCGCACCGCAACAAAGAGTAGCCCCCGGTCCTGCAACTAGAGAAAGCCCGTGTGCAGCAACGAAGACCCAACACAGCCAAAAATCAAATAAATAAATAAATAAATTTTAAAAAAAGAATAGAACTTCATTAAAAAAAAAAAGCCTTCCTTCTCTCTCTTTAACAAGCTCATTCCTTCCTCTACTTTCTTAAACATATAGAGCACAGTTATAAGAGCTGTTGATGATAATAGCAGTTTTAATGTCTTTGCCTACTAATTTTATCACCTGTGCCATATCTGGCTCTGTTTCTATTGAAGGATTTATTTGTTTTCCTCATTCTGGGGTTTCCTGCTTCAATTTGAATGCCTGGTTAAAGAAAAAGTACCGATAAAAAATTGAATCACAGGCATTGTGAATTTCACATTGTTTGAGGCTGGACTTTTTTGGGGGGAGGGGGTTTATTCTTTTAAATATTTTTGAATTATGTTCTGGGACACCGTGAAGTTACTTGGAAACAGTTTGATCTTTTTGAGGCTTGCATTTAAACTCTGGTGGGCAGAAGCAGAGCCGCCTTTCATATAGGGCTCACTTGGCCTACTAATGAGGCAATGCCTTTCTGAGTACTCAACACGACACCCAGTGTGTTAGAAGGTTTTTCCATTCAGGCTGTTGGGAATGTGGATTATTTCCAGCCCTGTGTGAATGCCAGTAATTGCTCCTTTCAGGTGTTTCTCTTCCTGTCCCCAGGTAGTTTCCTCACACATGTGTGCTGATCAGTATTCAGCTCAAGACTCCAGAGGAAGGCCCTGCGGAACTCTAGAACTCTCTGTCTCTCTCTGTGCAGCTTTCCTACCCTACAAATTCTAGCTACCTTAGCCAATCTGAATTCTTAACTTCAGGGAAGCTGCCAGGCTTGGTGGGGTTCCCTTGCCTGTACTGTAGCCTGGAATCTCTCTAGGCAGTAAACTGGGGCAATTATAGTTTCACGTCATGTGCTTTTCTTCTTTCAGAGATGACTGTTTTGTGCTGCATGTTGTCTAATATCTGAAAACAGTTTTTTATATATATTTAGTCTGGTTTCCATTTGTTTAAGATAGAGGGTAAATCAGGTCCCTATTACTCCATCATGGCCACAAGTGAAAATCAGTTTTTATTTTTAAATGGAAGATGGGGGAGTATATTGAACCAATTTGTATCAGAAAAATAAGCTAGAGTTTGGCCATGGCCCAGCCATTTCTCCTTTTTTTTTGCGGTGCGCGGGCCTCTCACTGCTGTGGCCTCTCCTGTTGTGGAGTACAGGCTCCGGACGCGCAGGCTCAGCGGCCATGGCTCACGGGCCCAGCCGCTCCGTGACATGTGGGATCTTCCCGGGACCGGGGCACAAACCCGTGTCCCCTGCATCGGCAGGCGGACTCTCAACCACTGCGCCGCCAGGAAAGCCCCATTTCTCCTTTTCTTAGCTTTACTTTTCTCATCTAGAAAATAAAGAGGTTGGTTTGTATGATCATTAGGTTTTTCCCTGTCTCTTAAATTCTGTAATTCTAAATTAAGCACAGGTGTATCTTTGCAGAGACTTGATATATAGTCTCCGATGTGATAGTTAAAAGATTTGTAGTTATGGAACTCCCACTTTGCCATAGTAAAGTGAATTTAGAAGAGAAGATTAGTGTTTTAATAGATGAGTCTTTAGTTATGAGTCCTTAATAGAAGGAGTCTTTAGTTACAGACCTGGGAGGGACAATTACAAATCCCAGAGCACACACATGTAAAATGACCAAACAGTTTGAAGAAGGGGAAATGTGTAGGAATATTCTTAGTTTCATTATTGTTTACAGGGCCTGCTGCTGTGTATTGGATGGGTGTTCAATAAATATCTGTTGAATAGCTCAGTAGTACTTGAAGCCATTTTCCTAACAGGGAGAAGTAATTGAAAAGCTTTTATTATAGCAAAAGTTGGAAATAAACAAAAAGTCGATCAATATTGGGATTGGTTAGTGGTACATTCATGCAATGAAATATTATACTATAGTCAAAAGTACTGAGCCAGAGTGCCATGCACTAATATGGAACGCTTCGAGAGATTATATTATTAAATTAAAAAAAAAGATCACTATATATATTTTTTACTCTTGCAATAAAGAAGGTTTTTAAAGGAATTAAATCTGTTTTAAGGCAACATATACATACATGCTTGTATATTCAGAGAATACATCTAGAAAGATATACAAACTGGTGACACTGATACCTCAGGGGAGGAAGATTAGGAGACAGTATGGAAGAGGGACTTTTCCATATCCTTTGAATTTTGTTATGTCCTTGTACATATCCTTTGAATTTTTTTAATGATGTGTATATGTTATCTAGTTTAAAAAATTTTGCTACTGGATATATATATGTACACTTTTTTTAGTGAAGTAACTGAAATACTCTAAAAGGGTTAGATTTCCATAAAGCAGTCTGGGAAATTTCCCCATCTCTAGATTATGTGTTTAAAGGAACCAGACCACACCTACTCTTTCTACTATTACTCTAGGAAAGTACAGGTACCTCCATGGCTGTGATTAATTTCCCATTCCTTATGAAAAGAATCATCGTGCTAGATACCTAATGACTGTGGAGCCTAATGCCTACTTGAATATGGGTGCTTGAGAGAACAAGGCCATTTGTTTCTAATGGTCCTATATACATTTTATGGTGTTTAGCCTTTATAATCTAACCCACCCATCTTTCTGGCTTCCAGATGAGCAACCAAGAAAGTACAGGGTGCAGGAGCTGGACAGTGAGGCTGTGAGATTCACAATATGTTAACTCATGGCCCGTTTGCTCCATTCCAAGGCTGCAGGTAACATGTAAGTGTGTTTAGAAGAGAATGAAATAACACCCACCAAGTGGAGGTGCTACCTTTTATGTTTGAGGGAGAGAGTTACATCTCTGGCAAGCTATCTTAAAGGAATGACTTCTAGGCATAACCTGTGTTCCTATGAGTGTCTGATTCGCCTCAGGTAAAACCCAGCCAAATATTTCCTGGAAGACAGGGGGAGATATGTGGAAACATGTGCAAATCCAAAATTAAAAATCCATGGCTCATAATGTAAGTCAGAGAAAGTGCTAGGATGCCCAAGGCATTTTCTTATGACTCTGTTATCTGCTTTAAAATTTCTGGTGCTGTTGCTGGTTTTGAATTCTTGAAACACTAATGTAGCAAGTAGATAGTCAGTGCCAGAAAGATGGCTCCGAGGTCCAGCCAGCCAATGAAAGAATAGGAAGAATAATATTCCTGACTTCACGAAGCTTATTTTTGTCATATGTGGGATATTATCGTGTAGAAATTACTAGAACACATGAATAACAGGGAGAAAAGCATTCGTGGAGGGGGAAATGCTATTTAAAATGGCAGTGTTTTTGGTGGATTATGCATTGGCCAGGAGAGTCCTGCTTCCACCCGTCCCCACCCCCAGTCTGAACCAAAGCTCAAGAATTTAACGAAAGGGAGGCCTCTATTGGGGGTGCCAGATTTAGCAAATAAAAATGCAGAATGCTCAGTTAAATTTGAATTTCAGGTAAATAAAAAATTTTTTAGCATAAGTATGTTATGCAATACTTGGGATGTGCTTATACTAAAAAAATGATTTGCTGTTTATCTCAAAGTCAAATTTAATTAGACATCCTGTATCTCATCTGCGAATCCTAGCTGCTACACAGAGTAGGAGTAGCTGTATTATATGTTGTTGTCTTTCCCTCACCTCTTGGTTCCCTCATGGTAAGATGAGTTGCTAGTGACACACTGCTCACAAGTAGGGTCCAACCAGGGGTGAGAATACAGCTGATTTCTTGTTATGCTGCAGAACCAAAATGGAGGAGCAGGCTATAAAGTGAATTAAGAACTCAAGAACAGCTGTGAGACAGATTCCCCCTCCCCCCCACAAATTAGCAGATGGAGGTGCCCTTATAATACACAGGATGAAAGACGAGCTTTTGAATCTGGATATTAAAGGAAAAGGTGACTCCAGAAGGCTTGGAAGCCTTGAAGAAATTCTATACTATGGAAATCCTCGGAGTCAGTGAAGGTGGAGGTTCCATAAGCTAGGAAAATGAATGCCTGTTCTGTGGAGTCAGGCTGAGGAAGCTCCTGACTTCATGCCATGCAGGCTTCCAGAGCCAGAGAACACGGGGTGGGGGGGTGAGAAGACAAAGGTAGTAACTAGGATGCATAGGTGGATTTGTTCAATGAATTGTGGAGGGTCTTGGAGACCATGTTAAAGATTGGGGCCTTAATCCATGAAGCAGTGGGGCTCCTCTGGGGGTTTCTGAGCAGGAAATGGCATGATCAGTGTTGTGCTTTAGAAACATTAATCTGGCATCCTCTTATAGAGGGATTGCAAAGTGGAGGCAGGATGATCAATTGAGTGGAGATTCAGTCAGGGCCATGCTAGTTCTATGGCATCTGTGTGTGAATTAGAGGAGGATGAGATGCAGATAAGCTCACTCATTTTGGTAAAAGACTGTGCCAAGGCATGTGGTTTGGTAATTAAGTCAGGAGGTGGATTTTAGCTCCCCATTATCCTCTCAGCCAGTATGGTTGTTGGTTAATTAACACTAGTGGCTTAAAGCAATAAAGGTTTATTCCATGCTCATGTCACAGTCCAATGCCTGTAGGGTGGTTTTCCTCCTAGTGGACACTCAGGGATCTGGGATGCCTACCTTTTTCTTAGCGTGAGATCATGTGGAATATGCAGGCTCCAAGATCACCGAGGCAGGGGAAGAAAGAGCTGGAGATTTTCACAGGGGCATTTATGACCAGACTTGGAAGTGACTTAAATAAGTTCTGTCCACATCCTAGTGGCTAGAACATGGCTCCAACCTGACTACCAAAGAGGCTGGGAAACATAAAGGAGGACAGTAACTTGAGGTGCTCTTGAGTCTAGAAAGCTTTGGGAGATGATTCTAGCAGTTGGAGAAGATTGTAGGGATATTAGGGGAAATCTGATACACTTTATTCAGTTTTCATTTTGACTGTAATAAAAAGAGCAATATCCTTTCTTTTGTGCAAAGCAATTTATTGAGTATCCATACCCAGCAGTTTGGTTTTTCTAGAACTATATAAGTGGAAAATTATGAGTCATGAATACAGGAGGAATCTCCAGATATTACATGGTCCATGATACTGTCAGAGCATGACTGACTTAAGCCTAAAACCAAAAAACCAAACCAAACAAAACCCCCCCAAATCAAAACTATTCAGGTTAGTTTCTACCTGTAAAAATTGGTCTTAGTTCACAAATATCATATGATATCACTTATATGTAGAATCTAAAAAAATGACACAAATGAACTTATTTACAAAACAGAAATAGAGTCACAGGTGTGGAAAACAAACTTATGATTACCAGGGAGAAATAGAGGGGGAGGGATAAACTGGGAGATTGGGATTGACATATACATACTACTATACATAAAATAGATAACTAATAACGACCTACTATATAGCACAGGGAACTCTACTTAATACTCTGTAATGACCTATATGGGAAAAGAATCTAAAAAAGAGTGGATATATGTATAACTGATTCACTTTGCTGTACAGCAGAAAATAATACAATATTGTAAATCAACTATACTCCAATAAAATTTTTTTTTAAATTGTCTTCATCTGCAGCTGATAGTGGAGTTCTAGATTTGATGTGATGAATGTAAAATTTATCCCAGGTCCTTTGATGAGCAAAGTGGTAAGTAGTAATTGGGAGAGAGTGAAGGAAGGATAAAAACTCTCCTACCACAAAATCAAAGTTATCTGTGTGCAATCCTGTTTACCAGAGCTTCACTTAGCCCCCCTGCTACTAAGTTAAGCTCATAGATGACAGATATACTCTTTGAATATTCAAAATACTATTACATGGGCTCAGATGATAAAAATAGACTCCTGACTAATCAGAATTTTGCCGTATTGGCCAACATCAGCCCTGCTATACAGCCAAAGACACTTTAAGGACATGGTTGTGAGGAAGCATAACTATAATGCAGACTTTAAATACATATTTCAGACTCATCCCTATCGTGTCCGTATGTCTTAGGCTTTTCAGGAAAATTCATATTTAAGTATTAGGTTTAGTTGTTAGGTTTAGTTTCACTCCACTTGGTGAAAAAAATATGGCCACCACAGCCATATCTATCTGGGAGGAGTTGGCATATTCCTTCATTGTAAGTTGTGGAGGAGAACTAATCAAGCACATTTTCTCTTAGAGGCACACAGAATGTTAAAAGTGAAAGGACTGTATAGATTATTTTATTAGGCACTTATTTTTAAAATGAAGAATACTCCTATAAAAGGAAAGACAAAGTTAATTGGATTTCTTCTATTATTTAGGAATGTGGACATAAGTATATATAAGGTTTCCTATGATCCTTTAAAAATAGCTATTAAAAGCTATTAGAAATTTATTGGAAACCATTTGCAAGATCTAGCAACATGTAAAGACAAAACTACTTTTATTTAGTCAGATCCTTTCTGTGGAAATAAATTCCACTTTCTTCATTCATTCACTCACTCATCCATTCAGTCAATTACTATTCATTGAGTACATCTAAGAGGCCAGGCACTATTCCAGACGCTAGGGATAACAATGATAAATCCATCTGATTCAGTGATTGTTATAATTTTGCTTTTTTGTAAATGAAATATTGAGCCTGACACAATGAAAAGAATATTTGGTTTGGGATCAGAAGACCTGAATTCTAATTGTGGTTATACTCAACCATGAATTATTTTAATGGTATCAAATGATGATTCACTCAAGCCTCAGATCTCACTTATCTTTAGTCACTTTTTCACCTAACCAGTTATCATGTCTTTTATAATTTCTGGAATTCACCTCCTGCTATCCATTTCATCTCTTGGTTATTTCTTAAATTATTGCATCCAGAGCCATGCCACATATGATTGTGTAGGTCATCTGCTGCGTGTGGCAGAGACATTAGTTCCAGTCTCCCTTGTTGTTAATTCAGAGCTGTATGACTTCTATTGCTACTATTTATATACTAGACATTCGTAAACTCTTTGTTTCAACACATGATAGCATTAGCTTTTTTTTTTTTTTTTTTTTGCGGTATGCAGGCCTCTCACTGTTGTGGCCTCTCCCGTTGCAGAGCACAGGCTCCAGAGGCACAGGTTCAGCGGCCATGGCTCACGGGCCCAGCCGCTCCGCGGCATGTGGGATCTTCCCGGACCAGGGCACGAAACCGTGTCCCCTGCATCGGCAGGCGGACTCTCAACCACTGCGCCACCAGGGAAGCCCAGCATTAGCTTTTAATAAAACTTGTTTAGAGATTAGCTTTTAAAATGTCTGTCTTTCTTATGTGAAGACAGTTTTGTCCCATTATCATAGGGCTTTTACCTTTTTGCTGTTTTTAAAAGGAGCCAAGTGTTACATTTACACAGATTATGATTTCTCCTTGTGACCAGAGCTCACCTTGTGATCAGACCATTGTAAGGCAGGAAAGTTATTTAGTTGGTGGGGAGCTCGATGGTCCACGTGGAGACAAACTCCAACACAGCCCACCTGACTTCATAAACAAAATCAAGACTGACATTCACTAGAACAAATTTACTGGACTGGGAAATTTTCATAGGCCAATATGAAGGCTGAGATTGAGTTGAATTGCTAAGTAGAAGGATAGAGTTGTAAGGTCTACATGTGAACATTAGAGGGATTAGTAGAGTTGTAAAAAATTGACGGAGAAAGCAAGGAAAAGGAGTACAGCTGGGTACCAGAGATGTCAATTCTTGTCTGCCCACCTCCTGCCTCTACTAAAGGGTCTGCCATGCTCATGCCCATACCCCCTGCTGAAGGGGCAACCTCCACGACCTTGACACAGTAGTTTGGATCAGAAGTAATACCTGACTGAAGGCCAGAAGATCTATGATGTAACTGAGTAAAGAAAGACGTGAAGACCCAACAAGATTTCCCTCTCTGGAAGTTGAATGGACTTCTCAGCTGTTTGACATGTGAGTGTAAGAGCCCAGAAGACTGGGAATGTATTTTAAACTTAAATGATCAACTTTGAAATACATATAAGTTAGCCCCACTTGACCCTATCTGTGTGAGTTTACAAGTCTACTTGTAAATCATGCCAGCACAATTTATAGGGGGTTGTTTTTAAAATCTTTACTCTTTGTTTTAAATACCAAGAGTTGTGTTGTAGCATGTACTGCAGAAATGAAATGATATTCAGCCTTTGGTCCAGGAAATCTTGTCAATCATTTTTTTTTTTTCCTTCCTGAGATTCTGTTTTCATGTCATCTTGACCGGATTTAGATCAGATAATAACAGTAGTGTTCACAAAGGCTTGCTTTAGCTCAGGGTTTTTGTAGAACTATAAATGGCTAACATTTATTGTGTGCTTACTCTGTGCCAGGCACTGTTGTTAAGAGCCTTATAAGTAATAACTCAGTATACAGTCACAACAACCCGATGAGGCAGATAACATTATCATTTCCATTTTACATGAATGAAAAAATAAGACAGAGGTTTAAAAACTTTCCCAAGGTCTCATCACTATTAAGTGGCAGAGCAAGGATTCAAATATAGTCAGAATCTACGTTCTGAACCACAACTCTACACTGCCTTGTTCCCATGGAAACTGTAGAAGATCCTGACTAACCAGAGGTTATTACTTTCTTGATTTTCCCCTTGGCAGGTCTATGGCAATGAAAATGAATGAACTCATTCAACAAATATGCTACATAGCGGTGATTAAGACAGATAGGCAGGATCTCTGCCCTCAAGGGGCCTTCTGGTATTTCAGACTTTTGTCAGTTTGGTTAGAGTTAGTTTTTCCCCTCAGAACCCAGTGTTTCCTCGGGTGAAGTCATAGAGTTTTTGCCCCTGTAAAGTGGAACATTGGAACTTTGGTGACTTCAGCGAAGCTCACTCTTACTGGAGCAAGTATTTATAACATTTTGGCAGGGGTAATTATTTTTTTGGCTGGAATTTTTCTCTCTGAAAAAATGCTTTCTCTTTCACCTATCCCATCCTTCCCCAGACTGTAGTTTTAGTTTTGGTTTAAAATTTTAAAGTATAGTAGTAGCATGTACTTGTGTTTGTTACATTTCTTTCAAATGTTTTCAAACATTTTGGGATTTGTTTCTCTTTTTGCAAAGCATTAACAATCCAACTTAACTCAATATAATTTATCAAACTACTATGGCATTGTATCAGGATTAGGTTCAGTGGCATGTAACAGAAAAACCTAGATGATCGAGGCTTAAATAAGATAGAAGCTTATTTCTTTTTTGCATAAAAGAATTTTGGAGGATTGGCATGGAGGGTTCACAAATTTGTCAGGGAGCCAGCCTCTTTCCTACTCACTATTATGCTATCCCTAGGGTATGGCTATTCTCCTCGTGGTCCAAGATGGCTGAAAGGGCTCCAGTCATCATATCATGTCCCAGGTAATAGGATGGAGAGTAGGCAGAAAAAGAGTATAACTCCTTTCTTTTTATGACTTCTTTAAAAAAAAATAGAAGTCCCAAATAATGCTTAGATCTCAACAGCCAGAATTTAGTAATGTGGCCACAGCCACTGCAAAGGAGACTGGGAAATGTAAGATTTTAGTTGATTGGCAATAGGACCATGAAGGAACGAGAGAATAGATAAGAGAGGGTAATATGAAATCTCTGCCACAGGTACTTTTCCTGTAGTTGGCATTTGATAAAAATTTATTGATTCATTTTTATAAACTTGACAATTATATTCTTAGAGGTAGAATTCAAGTTGTCAATAAAGATAATGAATCTAAGATTTTCCCTTTTTATTTTATGATATCATATAGCATATTATTACATTAACTGCATCTAAAGTAAACTCACCTGGAATTCGCTTATGCAAAATGGGAAATATATAGGAAGAATATGGGGGAACCCTTGGAAGAGGCAAACCTAAGCAGAAGGAAAGGCAGAGATTCTACCAATGGTCAAGAAAACCTGGAACTGGGAATTCCAGTATAACAAAGACATTTTCTGCATCTTCTCTGCTTCCTGTCCATTGACTGTATTTTCTCAATACAGAATGTATTTTTTCCACTTGGCAAAAAAACATGTCCAATGACATTTCCCAGATTTTATATCTAGGTGAGACTTGGCATGACCTCTCTTCCAAAGTCTAAAAATCTTGGAGGAATGGCTTCCTTGGCTCATCTTGGGTCTGATATCCACCTCTTGAACAGTTAGCTGTGGTCAAGGGGACAGTCAGCGGTAATATGACTTCTCTAGCTGCCTTCATATGATAGAATTGTGAAATGGGAGGAGTGTTTTTATAGGAAAAGTGTATACTGGCTACACAATTGTATAGACTTCACTATAATTATATATTATGGAAAAACATAGGTCAGCGGCCTGAATTAAATGATAAAGGAGAACAGGATCTATCTTAATGAAAAAAAAAGTTGATTTAGCAATGAATAAACATCCTTTGATATGGCTGCAATATATAGAATGTTTACTATGTGTCAGGCATTTTGCTAAGTGCTTTTTATTTTTTTATATAAATTTATTTTATTTTTGGCTGCATTGGGTCTTTGTTGCTGCACGCCGTCTTTTCTCTAGTTGTGGCGAGTGGGGGCTACTCTTTGTTGTAGTGCGCGGGCTTCTCATTGCAGTGGCTTCTCTTGTTGTGGAGCACGGGCTCTAGGCATGTGGGCTTCAGTAGTTGTGGCTCACAGGCTCTAGAGCTCAGGCTCAGTAGTTGTGGCGCCTGGGCTTCGTTGCTCTGCTGCATGTGGGATCTTCCTGGGCCAGGGCTCAAACCCGTGTTCCCTGCATTGGCAGGTGGGTTCTTAACCACTGTGTCACCAGGGAAGCCCGCTAAGTGCTTTTTATATGTTGAGTCACTTATTCCTCACAACTCTATGAGTTAGAGATTGTTATCCTCTTTTACAGATGGAAAAACCAGGGCTCATGGAGGTTAAGTACCTTTTCCAAGATCATATAGCTAATAAGTAAGCTACTTTTGTCTTAATTTCAAAGTTTTTAACTACCAGGGTAATATACTGTCTCATTACTTCTCCATCTTGAGTTGGAAACTATTGTCATTTTTTTAAAAGTTTAATTTAATTTTTTTATACAGCAGGTTCTTATTAGTTATCTATTTTATACAAATTAGTATACATATGTCAATCCCAATCTCCCAATTCATCCCACGCTCCCCCCCTCACCCTGCTTTCCCCCTTTGGTGTCCATACGTTTGTTCTCTACATCTGTGTCTCTATTTCTGCCCTGCAAACCGGTTCATCTGCACCATTTTTCTAGATTCCACATATATGCATTAATATACAATATTTGTTTTTCTCTTTCTGACTTGCTTCATTCTGTATGACAGTCTCTAGGTCCATTCACGTCTCTACAAATGACCCAATTTCATTACTTTTTATGGCTGAGTAATATTCCATCGTATATGTATACCGCATCCATCTTTATCCATTTGTCTGTCTTTATCCATTTGTCTGTCAATTTAGGTTGCTTCCATGACCTTGCTCTTGTAAATAGTGCTGCAGTGAACATTGGGGTGCATGTGTCTTTTTGAATTATGGTTTTCTCTGGGTATATGCCCAGACTACGGTCGTTTCTGATGAAGCAGTTATTAGGTTTTTTTCCCCTTCAGTTCTGCCATAACAATGCTATGTGAACTTCATAAATTTTGTAACATACCTGGGTCTTCTCTTCACCTGTAAAAAGACTGAGTTGAATCAAATTACTTTTCCCCCTTGTTAATGCAAGTAATATTTTATTTCTGAAGGCAAGAGTATGAGCTATTATATTTTTAATTCATCCAATATTTTTGAGTGCTTCTTGAGCTAGATCTGTGTTAGGAAATGTGATGAAATTAATGATATGCAAGGTGTATTTTCTGCTTACAGCATTTTGGAGAAACAAACAAGCAGAATTATTATTTTGCAGATTTAGAAGTCCACAGAAGATTAGCCTTCAGGAGTGATATAACCTTCAGCTCAATCATATCTTCAAGTGTTCTTCTCTCTGTTTGCCGTCCTTAGTGTGTCGACTTCATTCTAAGTTTAGTTCCTCTTGTGGTTGTTAGATTGCTGCCAGTGGCAATCTGGGTTATAGGCTGACCTGTTCATACTTGGTAGGAAAGAGAGAATCTTCTCCCCAAAGCATGGGCTCAAAATCCTTCCTTTCAGTTGATGGGACCAGTTTACCCCAGGACTACAATGGTTTTCAAGTGTAATAATTAGGGTAGTCTAGGACCTAGCATAACTTAGATTCTAGGTCACACAGCAATAAAAACAAAAAAAACCCCAAATCTCAGTAGCTTAAACAACAAAGGTATAGTTTTTACTCAAACTATATATCCATTCTGACTTGATAAGGGTGGGAGGTGGGCTGTTCCACATTGTTCTTTCTTGGGGACCTAGGTTGACAAAGGCTGTATCATCTTCAACAATACTGGTCTTGAGACTGGGGAAGAGTAACACTAGATGGACTTATACTTGCAATTAGGTGTTTTATCTGGAAGTGACATATATCACCTTTATCCACAACCCACTATAGACTAGTGACTATAACTAGTCACATGGTCCACCGAACTACAAGTGTTGGGGTGGGTGGCAGGGATGTAATCTCTGTATGTGCCTGGAAAGACAGGGTAAGCCTTACGAGCCTCTACCATACAAGGGAATTCATTTACTGATTGACTCAGACTAATTGAGTTGCCCTTCTGTAGCCGGAGGTTGGATGGTTACCTAAAAAACAAACAAATAAAAATAAAAACAAGGAACTCAATAAGGAAGGAACAGGAGTAGATGTTGAATAAGAAATCAACAGTGTGAACTATCTGATACTTTATCCTAATGGAGAAGACAGTAATTTCAGCCATGCAGGCAAGGAGGGATAGTTTGGCCAGTTTCATCAGTCTTTACATCAGTCACTTTATTTAACCTTCTGATTGGAAAGACTGGCTTTGGCTCTTTAACGAGTAGGTGTAGTTAGACAGAGTTTCTATTTAAGGAGTTGGCTCAAAAGTGACTTAAAATATTTATTGGATTTGAAAGTATGGACTGTTTTTCCATATTTCATTGTTGTAGTTACTACCAATGGTGTGTCAAACTAGCTAGGTTTATTGTTTTAGAACTGGCAAACAACTAAAGTTTATCTAGTCCAACCCTTCTATTTTGCAGATGAGAAAACTAAGGCCGAAATTGGTAAAATGATTATCTCAAGGTCACACCTTCTTGCATGTAGTAATAACAATGCTGTGCTTTGGATGATTTGCTGCAAAAAGGAATCCTCTAAGTAAAACGTAGCTAGAGCAACAATTAGAAAACAAGAGCAATTAAAATTTATCAAGAATGTTTCTAGGGTGGGCTTCCCTGGTGGTGCAGTGGTTAAGAATCCACCTGCCAATGCAGGGGACATGGGTTTGAACCCTGCTCCGGGAAGATCCCACATGCCGCGGAGCAACTAAGCCCGTGTGCCACGACTACTGAGCCTGTGCTCTAGAGTCCGCGAGCCACAACTACTGAGCCTGTGTGCCACAACTACTGAAGCCTGTGCGCCTACAGCCCGTGTTCCCAACAAGAGAAGCCACCACAATGAGAAGCCCGCGCACCGCAACGAAGAGTAGCCCCCGCTCGCCACAACCAGAGAAAAGCCCGTGTGCAGCAACGATGACCCAGTGCAGCCAAAAATAAAATAAAATAAAAAAATAATGTTTCTAGGGCTGATATTCAGTTGGTCCACAATGACAGAGATGGAGAATTTTCTAAACTATTTGGTAAGTAGCTGCTGCTGAACCTCCTGAGAGCCTCTTCAACCTTTCTCTCTGATCCCCCCAACCATTGTAATAAGGGGCCCACCTCAAAGGGTTGATTTGAGAATTAAATAACGGAGGTAAAGAGCTTATTATGGGGCCTGGCACTCAGCAGTATTACACCTCATCTATTATTTTTATTATAGTCATTAATGAAATGGTAGTCAATTTCAAACTAGTTCCTACATGAATGTTCAAAATTTTGGAAATGTGATAGTATTCAAGTTCATTAACTTTGATCTAGCTAATCTCTCAATAAAATGGCCACTCATGTACTCACTAACTTTCATTTTGATCTTTTCCATTGTCTAATGGTTAATTCCTCCTCACCCCATCCACAAGACTCCACAGCTCTAGTTGATGACTAAGAATTTCACGCAGGCTTATGAAAAAGAATAAAATGTATGGACAAGGTTCTATTAGTTCTCAGTACAACATGTCATGAAGAATGTTCTGTACAATGATTAGTTCTCAGTACAACATGTCATGAAGAATGTTCTGTACAATGTTTTGTTGAGCAGAACTTGCCTGTAAGTTTTCAGATAGGCAGAGATAGGCGTAAAACCTAGTTGGTGAGGGAGCCATGGAGGAAGTGGTGGAGCAATTCTACTTGCTCAGGCAAATATAAGAAACTAGGGATGATGAGAGGCAGAGGCAGGCAGCTGGGGTAAGAAGAGCTAGAGGGCCTAGAAGCAGAGGGGGAGGCTGGAGCTTATGGAGAAAACAGCCTTTGACAGAGATGTCTTCTGGTGGCCAGAGATGTTTAGAATCTTTTGGGGATATTTTCTCTGTCAGAAATTTAACCTAGCAAGAAGAAGGCAGAGTTTCAGTAATTATCTCTCTTGTGAGAGTAAAAGAAATGTTTTGTTTTTTTTCGGTACGCGGGCCTCTCATAGTTGTGGCCTCTCCCGTCGCGGAGCACAGGCTCCAGACGCGCAGGTTCAGCGGCCATGGCTCACGGGCCCAGCCGCTCCACAGCATGTGGGATCTTCCCAGACCGGGGCACGAATCCACGTGCCCTGCATCGCTAGGTGGACTCTCAACCACTGCGCCATCAGGGAAGCCCCAAGAAATGTGTTTTTTAAAAACTGGAATTGTTGGGAATTTTATGGAAATTCATTATTGGCCTGGACCTCAATGTGTAAAGATTGGTTCTCACAAATCAGTTGTTTAACTGATACTTCCAGTTCTGAGGTGGCATCTAACTGCTGGGCATGTCCTGGAAAGGGCTTTGATAACAGTGTTCTGTCAGAGGCTGTGACGCACACTGACTCAACAGAACACAATCCTAATTGCTGAAGAACTAGTTTTTGAGTATATTTTAGAGACACCAAAGTTATTTGGTGTTTCAATATATATTATGCCACCCTATTAAAGTGCACTAAATCCTAGATGAACATTCCTTGGACAGAATTTTTTATTTTTTTTTAGCAGAAGGAGGTAGAGAATATAAATATTTCAATGCCTAGGTTTTTGGAAAGGAAAAATGAAGCCCAGATTAAAAAACCCAGATGTTTTGAGGCAAATATAAATTAAAGCTTTGAAGTTGGAGATCTTAAAATATTATACAAGGTAAGCTTTAAACATGCTTGCTAAAATATTTTTTTAAAGTGCTGTTTAAATTAAAAAGTAAATATCCACCTCATCTCTGACTTCTAAAAATTACCTAGAGTTTGACTGATAAGACTTTGGCTTTAATCTATCTTACTATGTCATAAGCCTAAAACTTCTCATAATTTCCAACAACTAAAGTATGTGGCTCTTATAGCAGAATTTTGCTCAATTTATAAGCTTAGAGCAGAAACCTCTTCAGTGGAGGATAGCACCCATGGGTTAGATAAATGATGGTTGAATGATGGTGTCTAAACTCTGAGCTAGAGTATCATTCTGGCTCTGCCAGTATATTTTTGTGTGACCTTAGCTAAGTCAGTCTACTTTTCTCTCAAATTTCTCTTCTTACAGGGAGATAACAATCATAAAATGACTGGAAACTACCACTTCGCTGACAGCTTTTTGTTTAAAGGTCTGAGGATAAATACCAGTCATAAGGTCCAGCAAACCTCTTTCAGAGGAAACTGAACTTCTTGAGGACAGGAACTTTTTTCTTCTTTGAATCAGCAGCATCTTATTTGTATTTCTGTAATACAGTTTCTGGCCTATAAAAAGGTGTCAGTAAAAATGTAAATTTATTAGTGTTTTTAGGCAGATTGCAGTCTTGGCAGACCACTGCCTCTTAGGTCTCTTTTCTGTGATCCGTTCATACTCGGCATGTAAAAGGCCGCCGCTCTTTGCTCTGGGATAAGTACCTAAGGCATTTACTTAAAAACACCCAAGTCTAGAGAAATAATTTTTTTGTGTTTAGGGCACCATTTCCTTTCCCAAGGTATTGCACCCCAGGCTTGGGATCTGGGTCCGCAGGCTACAGGGAAGAGTTCGGTACGGGAAGCTCATCCTCCCACCCTCTGATTGGCCGGCTCGCATTCCACTCACGCGGCTCGCGTCTCTGATTGGCCTCCATGGCACTCCCCTCGGCCCGCGACTACTTTGTGTGCCTGGGCTGCGCGATCAGGTCCTCCGGCTCAGCTCGCCGTCTGGGCTTGACTGGTCTAGCTCTTCGGCCCACTGCTCTGCATCGCGGGCGCCAGGAATTTCCCGAGTCCGAGCGGTAGGAAGCATCCTAGGGAATAGCCCCCTCCCCCCCGCCCCATGTTCTCCTTCCCGTACTGAATAAACTTCCGCTTCGGAGGGGCTGTTGCAGCCGTGGGTCGGGGGAGAGGCCAGGCACCGAACTCGGGCCCTCGTGGCGGCGGGTGTGTGTGTGTGTGTGGGTCTTTCTGTCGGGGTGAATGTGGAAGACCAGCTCTCACAAGATAAAACAGGGCTTCGCTAGTCGCATGTGGCTGCGATGCCATTCTATGATCGTGCTGCAAGCGGCAGCGGAGCGGCCAGACCTGGGCTGCAGGGGCTGAGCAGCAGCGATCACTCCTGAAAAGTAGCAAGGAGCCTGCTCCAGATCTCCAATACCAGTGCTCCTTAGGGCCGCGGGCTGAACTGGCACGGGCCAGTCCGTTTCCCGGCGGTAGAGAATACGGCATTCCCCGGAGGTGGCGCTCCCTGGAGTGGAGAGCCCGGCTCCACTCGCGCCCCCTTTAGCCTCCGGCCTTCAGGCGGTAGAGGGCGGCCTACGCTCGTGTCGGAGCCGGCGCCCGCGCGCACATCTGCTGCCCTGCTGGAAGTCTCCGGGTCCCGCTGTAGCCCGCAACTCAGCCGGGCGGTGGATGCTGCGACTACGTTATCAACGGGCGCGGCGAGAAGGGGGCAGGGAGAAGCCCTGGCACATGCCGGGGTCCCCGTAGGTGGCAGCGGCCAGCGCATGCGCGCCTTCTCCTAGAAGCCTGGAACGCTGAGGGGCGCGCGCCCCCATTCGCGCGCGCGCCCCCATTCGCGCGCGCACGCTTGCGCTAGCCGAGGCTTCCCCGCCTGCGCTCGTTGTCAGAGCAGCTCCGGCGCGTGCGCGTGTTATCTCCGGCCGACCGGAGTAGCCGGTTTCCCTCCGCTCCAGGCCCCCGCCCGCCGCCGCCCCCTCCCAGCCCCCGGCCGCCCCGTCCCCTTCCTCTCCTTGCGGAATGGGGCCGGCGTTGCTCGGGGTCGCGCGCCCGGGACCCGGCTCACGCTCGGTCTCGCGCTGTCAGCGACTGCTTGGCTCGCGCCGCCTCGCGCTCTCCCTCAGTCAGTGGCGCCTAAGGCTCCGTTAAGCAGCGGCGGCGGCGGCGGCGGTTCCTGTTTCCGTTTCTTCCTCTCCTTCAGTAGGGAATAGCATCCTCCATCCAGCCACCCCTCCCACTACCCCAACGCGGGGCAGCTGCGGCTGAGGGCTGTAGCGGCGGCGGCGGCGACTGGGGAACTGCGGAGACCGCCTCTGCTCCCGCTTCGGGTAAGGGGGCGTTTGGGAGCCGGCCCCGCACGTCTTGGGGTCTGGGGCTGGGCAAGCGCGGAATCTCAGGAGGCTCTGGGGAGGTGCCTGACGGCCGTCGCTGCTCTTTTTCCCCAGGCAACCCCCCGGGCCTGTTGCTGCCACTGCTGCTGCTTATCCAGCGGCTCCGGGGAAAGTGGGGAGGGAGCCCCCGGGACCCTCTGGTGGGTGCCTTTGCGGTGCCCGGGGGGCGCGGGCAGGGGACTAGGGGCGCCTGCCGCCCCGGCAGGGGCGTGTAGCGGCGCGGCGGCTGCCCCCGGCGTCGCGCATCCTTGGTTAGGGAAGGGGCCGAAGCCGAGGAGAGGAGAAGGGATGGGGGCGGGGGTGGGAGGTGTCCCTCTTCTCTCCAATACACCTACCTACCTTTTCGCCAGCAACTCGCTCCATGTTGTTACAGACAGTGGGGAAGAGCATTCCTGTGCGTTAGGGGCTTTCGTGAGTGGTTCTCCGGCTGGAAATCGGGGAGTGGACCCGTGCAAAGATCCGCTCCCGGCGAGGGGCCAGTGCCAGGGCAGTGCACGGTGTGAGTGCCGCTGCACCCCCGTTTGATGTGGAAATGATGAGTTTGCGGCTTTAGAGTATCCAAACTTATTTGGGAAGGTTAAGTGAGTCCCTATTTATTAGTTAAAGGTTTGCCCTGCAAGAGTGAGTGGGCTGTCGTGTGCAGCACCTGTTTTTCACTCATAGTGGGGTTTGCAATCCTCAGCCCCACAGAACGTCGGAGATGCAGTGTATTTCTTAAGTTAAATGGCAGTATCGTGGTTAAAATTTATCCTTGGTGAGCTTTAGCGTTTTGCTGTATATTACTTTTGATTGAGGCCTTGGATAGAGGCAGGGAGAGGTGTTGTTTCTTCTTCCCATGTTTGAATTAATTTACAGTTGACTTAAGCCAACTAAAGAAAGTGGACCTGGGAAAGCCAGAACCTCCTAAAGAAACCACAAACCTCAAGGGAACGCAGACCAAATTTCGACAAAAGTTTTCTATCAGTTTACAATTAAACTCATCACAAGTAACTGATTGAACTTTGGCTTGGCTCTCTTTAGAAACTGCAGGCAAGGTTTAATTATAGTTTCTTTATCCCCTGTTATTCTTGGGGTTAAGTGCATATTTATTTTTTTTGATTAAATTTTGTCTTTATGCATACTTCTTTTAAAGGGTGCATCATATAGGAAACATTTTAGGAGAGTAATTTGCAGCACTGTAGAGTTATACTGAAGTATAAGCTGTATTCTCTCTTCTTCAAAAATAACTTAAAATTAACCTAAAATCCTATGCCGTATAATAAGGCTGCATACATTGCTAGCCTTGTGAAATATATCATAAAGTGTATATAGAAAGTCTTAATTACTTGATTTATAACTACTACAATAGTAGGGATAGGGTGGGAATTCAAACATTTGAAATTGTGATTTTACAGCTTAATATGTAAAAATGCGGGGAGTTAGAAACGAATAGGATTTAAGGAACATAGAAGGATGATTTGGAGGCATGAATTTTCTTTTCCTGCTTTATAAACTGAGAATTCTTGAATTGCTGAACAGCTGGAATGAAAGTTGCATAGATTGCAGAAACATGCAAAATGTGTCTTTGATCAAGTAGTGAGTTAACATGAAGAGTATGTTGTGGTTTATTAGGCTAGTGATCAAAATAATTTCCATAAAATATAGCATCATATAGATTGTACTTTAGGATGTTCTTAAATTGAAATAGTCACTTGAAGTTGTTTCCCTACAAGTCAGTTTTATTTGAGACATATGGAATTGAAAAAACAGTACCTCTGATTACATTCTGCAGCGTTTGGTTACAGATTTTAACTAGTTATTTTAAGGAATTGGAGTGTCTTTAAAAGTGGTGAATTTTGAAATTGCTAGTGGCTTGGAAAAACTTGTGTTTCTTACTTGTTTGTTTTTTTAAGTGCAGTTATATCAGTAGGTTGGTCTGGAGGGGGAGCTAGTGCCAAAGCAAAGCATGGCTTAGTATATGTTTGAACTTTTAAAACACCCCAAACTGGATTTTTATGACCAGAAGAAACATAAACTTAATTTTTAGTTAAAAGAATAAGGGAATTTTTATATGGATGTATGTCTGTAGATCGTTATTTGTGGAGTATATATATATATATATATATATATATATATAGTATATTACAAATTAGTTAAAAATATCTTTCATGATCTGAAATAATGGGAAGTAAATGCGTAACGTTTATTGAATTTCTGATTTAAAATCTCTGAAAATATGTCCCTAAACTTAAGGGTGTATGATAGTAGTTTCTTAACCTTCTTGTGCATTGCATCAGAAAGGAAGGAGTATATGTTGACCCTTTGTGCATGTTGCATCTTCTTAAATTTTTTCTTTATAATATCTACAGTCCTAAAATTTCAAAAGAGCTTCAAGTAGAGTCTTATAAGAGCAAAGACATCAAGTGTGTAGTAAGCTAGGTATTTATCAAAAGTAGAGATACTTTTAATAAAGAAATGGATCCCTCAGACATCTGGAGAGCAGGATCCCAAGGTCACTTCTTAACCTCTGTCTCCTGCAGTATAATGCAGTGAGTCCAGACGATCTGTGAAGTTGAACTTGTGCCTTTGAATATGAAGCAGTTATTTTTTGATCTATGGCACTTTATTTAGGTTTCTGAACCGTAATCAGTTAGGTTTTGATTTTACTTCTCACAGGTCACATATTCTTCAAATTCAAGGGTAGAATTGATAGTGTGTATATTAAAATCAATAGAATATTTAGTTTTCTGAGGGTAGTGGTTTGGTTGGTTGTCCTCCATTGCTCTTCATTGTGTAAATAGAATTTCAATGCTGCTAAAATAAAAAATAGATTCTTTGAAAAAAATTAAAATATCTGTAAGATACAGAATAGTAAGGTGTTTACTATATTTAAGGGGTTAATGCTGTAAATTAATCAGTTTTATAAGACATTCTAGAATATTTTTATATCTTTTTTCATTTCTTTAATGATTATTTTTGATTTACTATAAAGTGAATTTAGTAAATCTCTTGGTTTAATTAAATGGTGAACGCACCCATTTCATATTATAGCACATTTATAAAAGCAAAAGAAAGTGTTTTCATTTCATAATCATAAGAGTAAATATAAAAATAAACATGTAAATACGTTTCTTTACTTAAAAATAAAACAAAACTAAGATTCTAAACAACTCTGAAACCAGAAGTATTGCTTTTATAGTAATTTTCTACTCTGCTTCAGTACTGGTCCTATTGGTACTTTTCAGATGAAACATCAACTTCCAGTCTTCTGCAGTCAACTGTAGTATAGTAGGTGTAGGATTTAGAGACTGCTACAAGATTTCCCTGTTTCTTCTCTTGATGATTCTCTGGCTTATATTTCTGTACCAAATAGTATATGGTTTTGCAGTTTGAATTGTTATTAAATTGTAGTTTGTTATAATGAGAAAAACATGTTTAAAAGTAAAAGATGTTTACAACTGATTAAAAAAAAAAACCCTTTTAAAATTCCGAACAGAAGAATGTTATATGGGGATGTGTATGCATTTAAGATATATATATGTATATATATGTGTATATATACATGTGTGTGTGTGTATATATATATATATATATATATATATATATATATATATATATAAAAACAGATCAATCTCAAGTCTCAACCTTCCTTTCTCTCTACATTCTACTCTCCTGCCTACATCTCCCCTTCTCCAGCCATCCTCCATCATCCCACAGTTTTCTCCTTGGAATAATTAGGAATTCAAACCAATAAAATGAATCATATCATTCACTTGGCATAGCTTTTTCTTCCTTGATTAAATGACTTTATATCAATATGTACAATATTCTAAACATATAGCTTAGACTATACAATACTGTAGATTTTCCTATTAATGGTGGAAGAGCACATAAGGGCCCAAGGGGTTTATGCCATGTATTTCAATGTAAGAGTTATTCATACTGTTTACAGAAAGTAGAGCTATAGGGTTAACTTCATTTACTTTTTTAAAAAAATAGACTTTATTTGCTAAAACCCAATACCACACTGATTTACTACTTTTTAAAAATATCTTTTGTGATAGTTTTTGTGTGAGAAAATGACATGCAAAGGGGAAATGTGTTTTGAATTTTAAGTTTTTTAAAAAATTGACAAATTATATCAATATAAGGCTGGTACAGATGTAGTTCAAACTTGCCTTTGCTGTCGTTCTCTTTTGCACTGGTCTGTAATATAACCTCTTCATTAAAGCACTGGAATAAAACTTTGAAGATCACTACTGAAATGCTCCCTATATTTATTATATCTTAGAACTTGGGTTTTTTTTTAATTAAACTGATTCAAGGATAAACTGAGTAAACGTGACTTAACATTTATGTTAAGAAGATCAGACTTAGCATTTCTACTTGTCACAGTCTCTATGACTGGTTAGTGTAAATAAAGTTCACATTACAAAATAAAGTGTTGATACTAATCTTAGATTTAGATGTAAATGGGAAATTAAGGTCATGTTTATTTTACAATCTGAGTTATGAGAAGCATTACATTATATGAACTTTAAATGCTGTAACTTTCTGATTATAAATGAACAAAAGTAAAGTGAAAATGGGAGATTGTTATATTTGATTTACCTCAAATATACAACTAAAATGAACCTGTTTTGTGTCTGTAAAGATTCATTTAAGACTGTTAATGAACCATGAATGAGTTTTAAATTTATACTAATTTATGGCTGGTTATTTACATTTTATCCCTTAGATGAGATAAATGCCATTTAATATGCCATTAATACCTAGAGCCAGAGTAAATTTGCCTGTAGTAAAAAATGATATTTACAAACCATCAAACTGTAAAGCATACTAACGTTCCATAATCTAGTTTCTAAAATCACTTGTATAATTTTTAAAATATAATTTGTTGTAATATCTTGATAAAGTAGTAAAGGTGGAAAAATATAGTTTGTAGCTTCGGGACAGTCAGTGAAGGGAGGGGGGTTGAGAGAGGGGGTGTACTGGTTGATGAGCCTGCCTTATTTGGAGTTAAGGGAGATTTCTTCAGTTTTTTCCTCTCCATCCACTTCCTTCTTCTCCCTGTTTGTTGTCTTTCCTCTCCCAACAGTGGTGGAAAATGTGGGAGTTTACCATCTTTGTAGGGTTTTTGTTTCCTTAGAGTTCATAGAACATTTCCTAGTACAACATTACCTTTTATGTTACAATAAGTTTATTATAATGATTTCATTTTCTTTTGCAGCAGTAGGCAAGAGACTTGAAGTTCAGTTGATGTGGGGTTCAATATTATTTATTAAAAATGATTTTGTAACTCTGTATAAAAAGGGGTATGGGAGATTTTGGTTCATTGTTAAGGGTCCTGTATCAGTCACATTATTGTTCTGCCTACTGTTAGTATATGGTAATCCCTTCTTCCAGTTTCTTGGAATGCAGTCTCATGCCTCCTCTGCTATTTCTGTCTTCATCTATGGAGTTTCTGAATACAAGGAATTGTTTTTAGAATATCTCTTCACCTTCTTCGTGTCCCTCATTGCAATAATATAATGTAAAAAAAAAAAAAAAAAAACTGCCCCAAACAATAAGAACCTGTGTCCATTGAAGAGAACCAGCTCTGAAACTAAAATGGACAGCAGTGTTCTCCATTCATGGCAGTAGTTTTAGCAGATTTAAGCCAGTTATTGTGGAAAGTTCATAAGGAGAAAGTGTATGTTTGATAATTAGGGCCCTAATCATTAGAGATCTGACTGATTCGATTTCTTTAACACATGGAATTGTACTTATACCTGAAAGAGATGTATTAACTAGAGATTGTTATTTTTTGTGTGTCTTGAGTTTTGTGAATAACTTCTTAATTCAGTCAGTTACCAAATGGCAAAAGATTGTAATTTTGAGAAAATCTGTTATTTAAAATTAGAGCTTAAGCCAGGCTAAATATTTTGTTTTCTTTTTATAAGTTTCAGATTTTTCTTCCTTATTTATTTATTGTATATGTGTGTGTGTGTATATATATATATATACATATATATTATTGGAGTAAAATTGCTTTACAATGTTGTGTTAGTTTCTGTTGTACAATGAAGTGAATCAGCTATTTGTATACCTATATCCCCTCCATCTTGAACCTCCTTCCCATCCCCCCCATCCCACCCATCTAGGTCATCACAGAGCACTGAGCCGAGCTCCCTGTGCTATACAAGCAGGTTCCCACTAGCTATCTGTTTTACACATGGTAGTGTATTTATGTCAAACCTAATTTCCCAATTCGTCCCACCCTCCCCTTGCCCACCCTGTGTCCACATGTCCGTTCTCTACATCTCTATTCCTGCCCTACAAATAGGTTCATCTGTACCATTTTTCTAGATTCCACGTATATGCGTTAATATATGATATTTGTTTTTCTCTTTCTGACTTACTTCACTCTGTATGACAGACTCTGTAAGTCCATACATATCTATAAAATGACCCAATTTCGTTTCTTTTTATGGCTGAGTAATATTCCATTGTATATATATGTACCACATCTTCTTTATCCATTCATCTATCATTGGACATTTAAGCTGTCTCCATGTCCCGGCTGTTGTAAATAGTGCTGCAGTGAACACTGGGGTGCATGTGTCCTTTTTTTTCTTTTTTTTTTTTTTTGTGGTACGTGGACCTCTCACTGTTGTGGCCTCTCCCGTTGTGGAGCACAGGCTCTGGACGTGCAGGCTTAGCGGCCATGGCTTATGGGCCCAGCTGCTCTGCGGCATGTGGGATCCTCCCGGACCAGGGCATGAACCTGTGTCCCCTGCATCGGCAGGTGGACTCCCAACCACTGCACCACCAGGGAAGCCCCATGTGTCCTTTTGAATTATGGTTTTCTCACGGTGTATACCAAGTAGTGGGATTGCTGGGTCATATGGTTATTCTATTTTTAGGTTTTTAAGGAACCTCCATACTGTTCTCCATAGTGGCTGTATCAATTTACAGTCCCACCAACAATGCAAAAGGGTTCCCTTTTCTCCACACCCTCTCCAGCATTTATTGTTTGTAGATTGTTTGATGATGGTGTGAGGTGATACCTCATTGTTGTTTTGATTTACATTTCTCTAATAATTAGTGAAGTTGAGCATCTTTTCGTATGCATCTTGGCCATCTGTATGTCTTCTTTGGAGAAATGTCTATTTAGGTTTTCCACCCATTTTTAAATTGAATTGCTTGTTTTTTTTGATATTGAACTGCATGAGCTGTTTGTATATTTTGGAGACTAATCCTTTGTCCGTTGCTTCGTTTGCAAACATTTTCTCCCATTCTGAGGGTTGTCTTTTTGTCTTGTTTATGATTTCCTTTGCTGTGCAAAAGCTTTTAAGTTTCATTACGTCCCATTTGTTTAGTTTTGTTTTTACTTCCATTACTCTAGGAGGTGGGTCAAAAAAGATCTTGCAGTGGTTTATGTCAAAGAGTGTTTTTCCTCTAAGAGATTTATAGTGTCCAGTCTTACATTTAGGTCTTTAATCCATTTTGAGTTTATTTTTGTGTATGGTGTTAGGGAGTGTTCTAATTTCATTCTTTTACATGTAGCTGTCTAGTTTTCCCAGCACCACTTACTGAAGGGGCTGTCTTTTCTCCACTGTATGTTCTTGCCTCCTTTGTCATAAATTAGGTGACCACATGTGCGTGGATTTACCTCTGGGCTTTCTATCCTGTACCACTGATCTATATTTCTGTTTTTGTGCTAGCACCATAATGTGTTGATTACTGTAGCTTTGTAGTATAGTTTGAAGTCAGGGACCCTGATTCCTCCA
Source organism: Grampus griseus (assembly GCF_964374135.1). Taxonomy (NCBI): domain Eukaryota; kingdom Metazoa; phylum Chordata; class Mammalia; order Artiodactyla; family Delphinidae; genus Grampus; species Grampus griseus. The sequence goes on along the minus strand of NC_139018.1, from coordinate 36,293,151 downwards.
GCTCCATTTTTCTTTCTCAAGAATGCTTTGGCTATTCAGGGTCTTTTGTGTTTCCATACAAATTGTAAAATTTTTTGTTCTAGATCTGTACAAACTGCCATTGGTAATTTGATGGGGATTGCATTGAACCTGTAGATTGCTTTGGGTAGTATAGTCTTTTTCACAATACTGATTCTTCCAGTCCAAGAACATGGTATATTTCTCCATCTGTTTATGTCATCTTTGATTTCTGATGAAACACATTTCATCAGTGTTTTATAGTTTTCTGAGTACAAGTCTTTTATCTCCTTAGGTAGATTTATTCCTAGGTATTTTATTCTTTTGTTGTGATGATAAATGGGATTGTTTCCTTAATTTCTCCTTCTGATTTTTCATTGTTAGTATATAGGAATGCCAGAGATTTCTGTGCATTAATTTTGTATCCTGCAACCTTAGGAAATTAATTGATTAATTCTGGTAGTTTTCTGGTGGCATCTTCAGGATTTTCTATGTATAGTATCATATCATCTGCAAACAGTGACAGTTTTACTTCTTCGTTCCAATTTGTATTCCTTTTATTTCTTTTTCTTCTCTGATTGCTGTCGCTAGGACTTGCAAAACTATGTTGAGTAAGAGTGGCGAGAGTGGACATCCTTGTCTTGTTCTTGATCTTAGAGGAAGTGCTTTCAGTTTTTCACCATTGAGTATAATGTTTCCTGTGGGTTTGTCATATATGGCCTTTATTATGTTGAGGTAGGTTCCCTCTCTGCCCATTTTCTGGAGAGTTTTTATCATAAATGTGTGTTGAATTTTGTCAAAAGCTTTTTCTGAGTCTATTGAGATGATCATATGGTTTTTATTCCTTAATTTGTTAATATGGTGTTTCACATTGATTGATTTGTGTATACTGATGAATCCTTGCATTCCTGGGATAAATCCCACTTGATCATGGTGTATGATCCTTTTAATATGTTGTCGGATTCTGTTTGCTAGTATTTTGTTCAGGATTTTTGCATCTACGTTCATGAGTGATATTTGTCTATAATTTTCTTTTTTTGTGATATCTTTTTCTGGTTTTGGTATCAGGGTGATGGTGGCTTCGTAGAACGAATTTTGCAGTGTTCCTCCCTCTGCACTTTTTCAGAAGAGTGAGGATAGGTGTTAGCTCTTCTCTAAATGTTTGATAGAATTCGCCTGTGAAGCCATTTGGTCCTGGACTTTTGTTTGTTGGAAGATTTTTAATTACAGTTTTAATTTCATTACTTGTGATAGGTCTGTTTATATTTTCTAATTCTTCCTGGTTCAGTCTTGGAAAATTGTACCTTTCCAAGAATTTGTCCATTTCTTTGTGGTTGTCCATTTTATTGGCATATAGTTGTTTGTAGTGGTCTCTTATAATCCTTTGTATTTCTGCGGTGTCACTTGTGATTTCTCCGTTTTCATGCCTATTTTATTGATTTGCGTCCTCTCCCTTTTTTTCTTGATGAGTGTGGCTAAATGTTTATCAGTTTTGTTTATCTTTTCAAAGAACCAACTTTTAGCTTTATTGATCTTTGCTATTGTTTTCTTCATTTCTATTTCATTTATTTCTGCTCTGATCTTTATGATTTCTTTCCTTCTACTGACTTGGGTTTTCTTTGTTCTTCTTTCTCTAGTTGCTGTAGGTGTAAGGTTAGATTGTTTATTTGAGATATTTCTTGTTTCTTGAGGTAAGATTGAATTGCCATAAACTTCCCTCTTAGAATTGCTTTTGCTGTGTCCCATAGGTTTTGGGTCATTGTGTTTTCATTGTCGTTTGTTTTTATGTATTGTTTTATTTCTTCTTTGATTTCTTCAGTGATCTCTTCGTTATTTAATAGTGCACTATTTAGCCTCCATGTATTCGTGTTTTTTACAGTTTTTTTTCCCTGTAATTGATTTCCAGTCTTATAGCATTGTGTTCAGAAAAGATGCTTGATATGATTTCAATTTTCTTAAATTTTCTGAGGCTTGATTTGTGACCCAAGATGTGATCTATCCTGGAGAATGTTCCATGTGCACTTGAGAAGAAAGTGTATTCTGCCACTTTTGGGTGGAATGTCCTATAAATATTAAATCTATCTGGATTGTTGTTTCATTTAAAGCTTGTGTTTCCTTATTTATTTTCTGTTTGGATGATCTGTCCATTGGTGTAAGTGGGGTATTAAAGTCCCCTACTGTTATTGTGTTTTCTGTTGATTTTATGGCTGTTAGCATTTGCCTTATGTATCAAGGTACTTCTTTGTTGGGTGCATAAATATTTATAATTGTTACGTCTTCTTGGATTGATTCCTTGATCATTATGCAGTGTCCTTCCTTATCTCTTGTAACAGTCTTTATTTTAAAGTCTATTTTATCTGATACGAGTAAAAGAAAGCTACTCCAGCTTTCTTTTGATTTCCATTTGCATGGAATATCGTTCTCCATCCCTTCACTTTCATTCTGTATGTGTCCCTATGTCTGAAGTGGGTCTCTTGTAGACAGCATGTATATGGGTCTTGATTTTGTATCCATTCAGCCAGTCTGTGTCTTTTGGTTGGATCATTTAATCCATTTACATTCAAGGTTATTATTGATATGTATATTCTCATTACCATTTTTTAAATTGTTTTGTGTTTGTTTTTGTGGGTCTTTTTCTTCTCTTGTGTTTCCTGCCTAAAGAAGTTCCTTTAGCATTTGCTGTAAAGCTGGTTTGGTGGTGCTGAATTCTCATTGCTTTTGGTTGTCTGTAAAGCTTTTGATTTCTCTGTTGAATCTGAATGATATCCTTGCTGGGTATAGTAATCTTGCTTGTGGGTTTTTCTCTTTCATCACATTAAGTATATCCTCCCACTCACTTCTGGCCTGCAAAGTTTTTGCTGAAAAATCAGCTGATCACCCTATGGGGATTCCTTTCTATGTTATTTTTTGCTTTTCCCTTGCTGCTTTTAATATTTTTTGTTTGAACTTAATTTTTCTTAGTTTGATTAATATGTGTCTTGGTGTGTTTCTCCTGGGGTTTATCCTGTGTGGGACTCTCTGCGTTTCCTGGACTTGGGTGACTGTTTCCTTTCTCATGTTAGGGGAAGTTTTCCACTATAATCTCTTCAAATATTTTCTCAGATCCTTTCTTTTTCTCTTTTTCTGGGACCTGTATAATTTGAATGTTGGTGCGTTTAGTGTTGTCTCAGAGGTCTCTAATATTGTCTTCAATTCTTTTCATTCTTATTTCTTTATTCTGCTCCTCAGCAGTTATTTCCACCGTTCTGTCTTCCAGCTCACTTACTCGTTTTCTGCCTCAGTTATTCTGTTATTGATTCCTTCTCGTGTATTTTTCATTTCTGTTACTATGCTGTTCATCTCTGTTTGTTTGTTCTTTAGTTCTTCTAGATCTTTGTTAAACATTTCTTGTATTTTCTCAATCTGTGCCTCCATTCTATTTCTGAGATTCTGGATCATCTTTACTATCATTACTCTGAATTCTTTTTCAGGTAGATTGCCTATTTCCTCTTCACTTATTTGGTCTTGTAGGTTTTTACCTTGCTCCTTTATTTTGCTGTCTCTTTTTTTTTTTTTTTTTTTTTTTTTTTGGTGGGTGGGTTTATGTTCCTGTCTTACTGGTTGTTTGGCCTAAGGCTTCCAGCACTGGAGTTCATAGGCTGTTCGGTGGAACTGGGTCTTGGTGCTGAGGTGAGGACCTCTGGGAGACCTCACTCCTATGACTGTTCCCTGGGGTCTGAGGTTCTCTGTTAGTCCAGTGCTTCAGACTCGGAGCTCCCATCACAGGAGCTCCAGCCTGACCCCTGGCTCATGAACCAAGATCCCACAAGCCGTGTGGGGTGGCAAGGAAAGAAAAAAAATGAAGAAAGGAAAGAAGAAAAAGGAGCAGAACAATAACAAAGAGTAAAAAATAAAATAAGGTTAGAAAAGTAGCGGATATGTTAGAAAGAATAAAAAAGTAAAAATATAGATGAAACAACAACTGGAAGTTTTTTTTTTTTTGTCATAATGAGATATTTATTGGGACTCATACAAAAAGGACTAGCTCAAGAAGGAACGTGGCAGAATTACAAAATTATGAAATCCACAGTCCAGGAAAACCTGGACCAAGGAAGCACTCTTTAAAAATCTTGAGTATGGTAGTACTTTGTATAGCACATAATAAATTTACAGAACTTAATATTTGAGGATGGTAGTAGAAACAATGTTCTGTTTTCTTTTTTAAACGGCACAGTTGCACAGTTAATACTTTGTGTGAGACACACAAAACTGTTAACAAAGTTGAAATATATCTAATCGAATCCTGGAACAGATGGAGTATCTGAGCATCCATATCCCTAAGCTCAAGGCAAAAGCTTTAAACAGAGTCATAATAGTAAAAAAGAGGAGGAAAAAAAAGCCCAAAAAAGGCCTTGGCCGTGGGTCGTGGGGCTTAGGCGGGGGTGAGGTTTAGGTGTGGGTGGGGCCTATGCTTAGGACCCACAGGGCCCGAAAAGGCTCTGGGGGTTGTGAGGGATGGGGCTTAGGCTCAAGGCAGCAGGAGGGGCCTAGGAGTGCCTTTGGCCTTGGAGGGTGGAGGACCAGGTCCAGGACCCCAGCAGCTCACTGGGCCCAAGTGGGTGGGGAAAATGCTAGGTGTTTTTCCACCTGATTCTCCAATCCCCCCCCGTTGGCCTCTCTTCTTCTTCCCCCCCATCCTCCCTCCTATGCCCCTAAGACCCATGTAGCTGGAGGGGTCCCGAAAGGCAGGGGACCAGACCCAGAAGCCCAACAGGCTACCTGGGGCCGAGTGGGTGGGGGAAACGCCTGCAGCACTTCCCCTGATCCCCCAGCCCTGGAGGGTCCCACTGTCCGCCTCTCCTACTCTTCCCCCTTCCTCCCTCCCACCCATGCCCCTAGAACCCATGAGGCCGGAGGGGGCCCCAGAGAATGGAGGGGACAAGGCCCCGGAGCCCAGCAGGCTTCCTGGGGCCCGAGTGGGCAGGGGAAATGCCGTCTGCACCTCCCCAGATCCTCCGATCCCGGAGGGCCCCTCCCTAATCCGTCTCTCCTCTTCTTCCCTTGCCTCCCTCCTACATCCCTAGGACCAACGTGGCCCAGAGGGGGACCTTGGAGGGCGGAGGACCTGGCCTGGGAGCCCCACAGGCTTCCTGGGAATGATTGGGCAGGAGAAATGATAGGCACGCTCACCCTGATCCTCCAAGCCGCTGAGGGTCCTTCTAGGTGTTAGAACCCCTCCCCCCTCCCAGCCACCCCTCAGGGGCACGGGTCCTGTCCGGCCTACACTTCTCCTCCCCCCTCAGTCCTCCCATGTCCTACCTAGTCGCTTGGGGGTTTGTCCCATCTCCTTGGGCATTGAGGTCCCCCACCAGCGTCTGGCAGGTGCCCTAGTTGTGGGGAGAGGCGAACTGTGAGTCCTCCTCCGCTGCCATCTTGACTGTAACCCCCTTTCTGTCTCTTTTAGAAAGTTTAGTGAAACTCTAAGGTTTAGGAGGGTGGTAATTGAAGCTCTTGGGCCAAAAGGTCTTTCCTTAGCATTGGTAAAATGAGTCTCAGCCATGAGAAATGTAGGTTTACTGAGTAATTCTGACTGCTTCCTCTGACGTGATTACAGACATCTGGGCCTTCACTAATTAAAACTGTTTATTTTTAAGGTCCAAACAGTAGAAGTATCAGCTTGATACTTATAGGTGTAAAGCATTCATAGAATGAGTGATGTAATGTTATTTTTAATTTGTAAGTAAATGAAGACTATGCTCATTGTGCTGAGTAGGCTTGAAGAGATGTATACCTAATAAGGATGTACAAACAATAAACTAAAGAAACTTGCTAATATGCAGTTAGGAATGGGTCCTCTTAATGAAAGGACTCTTATAAGTGTTTATAATGGCACAAATTATAATGATGAAAATGAAATCACGGAAGAATTCTGTTCTGGAGCAGTTTGTCAGATAACAGATAAAAGAGCACATCCTCTATTCTATAACTGTCTACAGAGGTTCACTTAGAGCCATGCAGAATCCTACCTAAAAGGAAATAGTGATCAATAACTAAAGTATTTTCACAAGAATCGTGCACATTTCTTCTGTGTAGGTTTGCATAGTACCTGTCACTTTCTCTTTCCATGGCAAATGTAAGGTTAGAAGGTAAGGTACCTAACTTTTGGAAATTCTGAAGGGAAAGGATCTGAAGTTTGGAAAAAAGGCTGTTTTCTTTGTGTTTTAGTGATGCTTTTTGACATAAAATTTTTTGAGAGCTCCACAGATGTAAAGCTAAAATCTGAGTTATTTCATAGTAATTTTTTGGATAGCTTTATTGAAGTATAATTTATATACCATAAAATTCACAAGTTTTTGTAAATATATACAGCAGTACAACAGTTATCACAATCCAATTTTAGAACACTTTCACCTTCCAGAAAGCTCCCTTTTGCCCGTTTGCCCAGCCCGTGTTCCTACCCCCAGCTCCAGGCAACCCCTCGTCTGTATTTTGTCTCTATAGTTTTGCCGTTTCTAGAAATTTGACGTTAATGGAATCATACAATATGTAATCTTTTGAGTCTGGCTCTTTTCACTTAGTATAGCCCTGTTTAGTAATTTGAAAGAATGGATAAAGTAGAGAAGGTTTGAACTTGGAATCAGGAGACTTGGATACTAGTATTGGTTCTGCCACCCAGATGTGTAAATTGGGTAGGCCATTTGTCCTCTCTGGGCCTCTGCTTCTTTCTCCATAAAATGATTTATTTTGATTTTCTTCTATTCCAGTTTTCACACCTGGGTAGACATTCACTGACCTTTCCCTAGAATGTACCTTAACTCTTCCCCTTAAGTGTAAGCACTTTATGTCAACATATGTTTTTTCTGAATCAAAAACAAGGCTTATGGTTGAAGAGATGACTCAGCAATGGCAAATTTGAGATTGCCTTGAAAAATCAAGATGGCTGATTAAACTTTTTCTTGGGCATTTCTTAGTTCACGTGTACAACTTTGAGAATAGCGGTAGTCTTAAATGCTGAGTTAATAATTAAGACTTTTGAAAAGAATAAAGGCAGAGTTGAATAATTGTCAGAGGTAGAGCTTTAAAAGTGATCGAAGCTTCTTATGAACATAGGAAAAAATTATGCTTTTTAGTTATTTCTTTTGTTTTGGAAGTAGAAGGTGGGGTGGAGCAACTTTAGTTATGTTTGAGCCAGGTTGGGCTCAAGGCAGCCAAGTGGGATTAGAGTGTTTTTCAAAGAAGAACCGAAGAAAGTGTATGGCTACTGTTGGGAAGATAGTCCTAGACCTCATCTGGAGGCAAAGCTGACAGATAATATTCAGGTGACAAATTAGGAAAAAAATATGTATACAGGGAATTAAAAAATATGTTTGTGCATGTGTTTATGTACGTGTAGCAGGTATAGACAACTGACTGAGTAGCTGGTATCAGGTATATTCCAAGGGGGTAATGTGCATTTTCAGTATAGTATAATAAAAGATAGGGCATTGAATAACAACTAGCTAAATTAAAAAATAAGAGTACTGTGACTACTTTCAAATATTCAATAATTTTGACTCTTAGAAACTATCAGAGCTTCTTATATCATCTATAAGTAGTAGGAAGTATGGCTATAAAATGATTGAACTTTTATTTTTACCCAACATACTAGAATGTGAGTGGTAACCCACAGAGCAGGCACTGTGAAGGAGGGGAATGTAGCTATAAATATATTTTACTGATGGTGTCATTAGAGCAGCATAAGAAAATTTGTTTCATGCTTTATAGTCACACTTTTTGCTCAGAATGGTATTTTTAATAAATACCATAAGTCATCTAATTATCACCAAAAATATCCCCAAAGCAAACCTATATTAAATGAATGAAGATTTGTCACTTTTGACAGTATTATGAAGATTGTGTTAAGACTGATAAGGAGTTCCAAAAGTTGAATCCCAAAGCTTTTTATGCAATGGCAGCATTCTAGGAATAAGTAATAAAGCTTTCTAAGGTGACTGTTTTTATGGCAACAATATTCTTTTGAATATATGCTATACCGTATACTTTAAATGTCCTACTGAAGTTGTACTACATATAAAATACCTAAATATGAATTATGTAATTGGAAAAATTTCAGTGTAAAGGAAAGAGACACTTCTTTCTATAACTTCTGAAGCTCCAAAATATTAAAGATGATCATCATTCATATTTTCCCAGGTAATTTTAATTTTTAATAATAATAAGTGAGCAACTGTCAGAAGGTATAGCCATTTCTAGGTTTAGAATTCTTGTTCTTTATATAGTTCTCTCAAATACTTGTCCTTAAGAAAATAATTTATTGAGTAATGAAATACTAATTTGATATTTAAGCAAAGCATCAGAGCAAGACTAGAACCGCATTAAAGCAGTATAAATGATTAATTTAAAAGTTTTAGAAAACTTTTAAAGGGTGCTCCAAAATACTTACTTATATTTGTTAACAATTCTTTTCTGCTTGACTTCCTACAGGGGCTGTTTCAGCCCTTTTCTACCTCTTTCCTAGCCCCCAACAGCATACTGCTCTCAGACTTCGCAGGTTATTTCACTTACTTTTTTTTTTTTTTTTTTGAAAAGTGTAAGAAGGTTAAGACCATCAAACAGAGGCTTCCTCAGCTTTGCCTTTCTTTATCTGTAAATTGTGCAGTTTCCCCTCTTCTGTACCATTTGGTGTCAGGGATGTGTCCGTTAGGCTTTCATGACTACTTCATGACTACTTTTTATCCCTGCTACCCTTTAGAATATAAGGTTCATTAGTTCACTCCTTTATCATTTTAATTTCAGTCTCCCCTAACAACATCTTTACTGGCCTAAAAAACAAAAAAGCAAACCCCAAACCACCTTTCCTTATTCTTTCTGTCACATCCTGCCCTTCCCATCCCCGGCCTTTTTTGGTATTACCCACAGCCCAAAGAAAGAGCAATATGCCTATTTCAATTTTTCTACCTTCTTTTTCAGTAAAATCATTCTCTCTGTTGTTACCAGTGACCTTCTGAACTGCCCAATGGAGACTTTTTTTAGTATTAGTTTTTGCTTTTTAATTCTTCAGATTTGACACTGTGAATCCCTTTTCCTCCTTGCTTTTCCTTATAACTTTGTAGTCCTCCTGGTTCTCCTATATATTCTAGCAACTTTTCTTTTCATTTACAAGGTCAACTTCTTTATTAAGTATTTGCCTTATACATTTTTCTTAATCTAGACTTTTCTCCTTGTAATGTTATCTTCAGTGAGTACCTCTTTCAGACAGCTCCCACCCATATAGTAAATGTTGAATTTCAGTTTCCAGCTTGAGAGCTCCACTTGTTTGTTATTCAGTCAAGCTCAATGTGCTCATTTTCTTTCATCTAAAATGTATTATTCTTTCTAACTTTCCTTCCTTTATTGTTGGCTTATCCCTTCCATTTTCCAAACTTGAATTCGAAGTTATCTTTGAATTCCCAATCAGATCCATTCAGTTGTCAAGCTGTGAATACTATAGTGTTTCTCTACTTTATCAACTCTTTTCTATTTCCTCTTTTTTTTTTAACCACAGAAGTTTAGGTTCTCATTACTACTAACATGTAAATAATTATAATTTTGTAATTGCTATAATAGAGGGAGAGGAGGAAGAGGCAGTTCTACTAGGGTGTGATAGGTGGGGAAGGCTGTATTGAAAGGAACTGACATTTAAGCTTAGCATCAAAGAATAAGTAGGGACATTCCAGGCAGGCAAACTGAAGAAAGACTTGCTAGAAGTTTATCATATGTTGTCAACTCATTAGACTTTTGCTTTAATCCTTACTGCATGTGGGTGTTTTTCCTATTGGCATGTGCTGTTGCTTTTCTTCAGATATTGGAACAATCTAAAACCAGAGTGACACAAAATAACATGTATCTGTATTACCTCACTTTGAGTGAGTAGAGTGGTAAAAATGTAAAGGGGTGAAAAGTGAGCACCATTTGCATTGAAGACTTAAAACCTAAAGATTAAAATTTACATTAAAGGCTGTCTTTAATGTTCCTGACACTTGGAATGTAAATCTTTAATGGGTAGCTATTTTCAGTCTACCATTGACCCTTGAACAACTCAGGTTGGAACTGTCCAGGTCCACTTATACCTGTATATTTTTCAGTAGTAAATGCTACAGTACTGTAAGGTCTGTGGTTGATTGAATCTGTGAATGTGGAGGAACCGCAGATATGGAGGGCTGACTATAAATTATACTTGGATTAACCCATGGATGTCATTCAAGGGTCAGCTGTACTTATATATGGCTTTATCTTTTTAAAATTTTAAATAATTAATTATTTTTGACTGCATTGGGTCCTCGTTGCTGCGCACGGGCTTTCTCTAGTTATGGCGAGCGGGGGCTACTCTTTGTTGCGGTACGTGGACTTCTCATTGCAGTGGCTTCTCTCGTTGCAGAGCACAGGCTCCAGGCATGCTGGCTCCGTAGTTGTGGCTCGTGGGCTCTAGAGCACAGGCTTATTAGTTGTGGCACATGGGCTTAGTTGCTCCATGGCATGTGGGATCTTCCCAGACCAGGGCTTGAACCTGTGTCCCCTGCATTGGCAGGCGGATTCTTAACCACTGCTCCACCAGGGAAGTTCTGGCTTTATCTTTTATTTTTGCCTCTTTCCACACATGTTTGATTGCCCTACAGTAGGGCTTGGTAATATCTCTATATTAATAGCCACTAATACTAAAAGTAAATTAACTGAAGGCCACAGCAAGTAAAGAGATGATTTACTATTTCTGTTCCCTTAGGGAAACAAAATGTTTTGTTCTTTTCAAATGGGAAGGATTAAAAACAACAACAATTCTAAAATGGTTAAAACAAGATGACTTTCTGGCTTTGTAAAGTAGGAAGAACAGAGGTGGAGCAGTCCAGGAACAACCAGATCCAGAAATTTAAATGATGTCTTCAGGATCCTCTCCATTTCCTGACTTTGCTTCTTTCTTTGTGTTGGTCTTATTATCTTCTTATGTTAGAAGGCTTCTTTCATAGCAGAGATGTGTGGATTCAGACCACTGAGAACTTAAGTTTCTGAAGGAAGGCCTCTAATGGGGCCCATCCTTGGGTTAATCACTGTGGAGAATTGTCATTGGCATCAGAACCACATAAAATGGGGGAGGATTAGTTCCCCAAAGGATGGGAATACTATAAACCAGAGGAATGGGAGAAGGAATGTGAAGTAGGCAAAAACCATCTATAGCCATTAGAGAGGAGGAGGAAAGGAAGGGAGTACGAGACACAGGGAAAGAGAAATGCATACATAGGAGAGGGAAGCAGGGAAAGGGAAAGGAACTAGTATTAGTTGAGAATCTACTATATGGTAAGCCTTGGGTTAAGCATTTTACATTTTATCTCCACACCTCAGTGGAGGCAGCTATATTATCTCCAGAGGATAACCATTTCTAGAATAGTCGTTTTTAAAAACCTTTTCTTTCTTTTTTATTCTTTTCTTCATTTGGCATATTTCCTGTATTTTTCCATGTGTTAAAAAGTAGAAGTCTTAAAAAAGTTACATGCACTAAAACTCACACTGTGATAATACAGTTCTTTGGGTTTTGATAAATGCATAGAATATGTATCCACCACAAGAGCTCCTGTTGCCCCTTTGTAGTTAGCCTCTTCCCTCTGTCTCCAACCCCGTAGCGAACACTGATGTGTTCTTTATGGTCAGTGTTTTGCTTTTTTCAGAATGTCATATAGATGGAATCACAGTTATGTAGACTTTTGAGTCAGCCTCTTTCACTTAGGAAATGTTTTTGAGATTGATTCATGTTGTTGCATGTATTAATAGTTCCTTTTCATTGCTAAGTATGGATGTACATTGTTTATCCCTTCATCTGTTGAGAGATGTTTGGGTTGTTTCTCATTTTTGGCAATTATGAATAAAGCTTCTATAAACATTTGAGAATAACTTTTGTATGAACGTAAGTTTTCATTTCACTTGGATAAATACCTAGGAGCGGGATTGCCGAATCATATGGTAAGTGTATGTTTAATTTTATGAGAGACTGCCAAACTATTTTCCAAAGTGACAGTACTGTTTTGTATTCCAACGACAACGTACATGAGTTCTAGTTGATCTTCATCCTAGCACTTAGTATTGTCAGGTTTTTTTTTTTTTTAGCCCTTTTAGGAGATTTTTATCATTGTGGTTTTAATTTACATTTTCCTAATGACTCATGATACTGAGTATATTTTCTTGTGCTTTAAAATACATTTCTTTAACACTCTGAGGGTGTGTATTTGCTTTTTAAAAAATGATTGCATTTTTTTCCAGAACAGTACAGTAAATGGCCTTGACAAGGCCTTTGACAAGCATTTGGGTTATAGCTGCGACATCGCACAATCCAGAGGACACCATTCATACTAAAAAAAAAAGTGCTCTATGGAGTTGTGCAATGCAACAGTCCTGGCTATATGTTTATAGCCATCATCTAGGATTATCAGTGACTAGGTTCCACGGAAGATTTGAGTACTATCAAATGATGCATTTAAAAATCATTCTTCATTGTTTCCCTGAAATGAAATTTTGTCCAGGAGCAGGTTCTGAAGAAATGCCCTACAGGAAATATGTCTGATGGATCAGACATAGGAGACAGAAAGTCCTGTTTCAAATACTCTGCTCCTCCATTTACTGCCTGAGTGACCTTGGGCATCTTATCTAGCTTCTCTGAAGCCATTTCTTTATCACCAAAACAGGGTTGATAATATCTCCCTTTTGTAGATGATGTGGTAAGAATTATCAATAATGCATGTAAAATACCTGACACCGAGTGGACCTCCTCAAGTTGCAGCGGCTTTTACTTCTATTTCCTACCACTGCTTATGCTGATTACCCAAAAGGCATATCCAACAAATGTTTAGGGTACCAACAAAGCAAAGGAAAAATAATTTGAAAAAAAATTAAAAGCGCTTAATATTAAAAAAAATTTTGGAAGTAGTAATTGGGAAAAAAAAAGAATTTATTGGAATAATTTAATCTTAGTTTAGAATTTCGTAGGGAGGAGGTAGAGGATTCTATTATTATATTTTCTGTACTTGGAGCCTCTAAAGGTCTTAATTTGGTCCCACCACTGCCACTGTCACCGCTGCCACCTCTGTATCATGCCTGTATTAAAGAAAGATTCTTTGAAACATATTTAACTGTTTATGGACTTAGAAATACACTTTGCTTGTTTGAGACAAGAAGATATGTGACTGAATACTAGTTGACATCATTAGTTCTGTCCAGTGAAGTGAGAATATTTGAGATCCCAGATAATTTTATAAGATATTTCTAAACTTTGTAATTTCTTCTTGTGAGTCTATGGTAGCTACAGTAAAATCCTTAAAACAGCAAGGCAGGGGAACCAGGGAGATTATATTAGATCTGCTCTATGGATACGAAGAGAGAGGTTTACCAAACAATGGAGTGGGTATGAAGAGGAGTTTGGGTTGAGCTTCTGGACCTGGGAAGTAACTTAAAAGTCTTAACTGTAGAAGAGTGATAGTGTGATTTTGTTTTTTGGTTTGGTTTTAAACTATCTCTCTACCTTGGTGTTTTCTGTTTGTTAAACAAGTTGGTTTCTACTTCTGTATAGTAAGGAGGTTTCACAACTTTGAGTCAAATTATTTTGGCTTACACTTTTGTTACTTCTCAAGTGAGTTTTTTTGATAGCAATATGAGGAGGAGAAAGAAATAGCCTAAGAAATAGAATTAAAGATCCTTCTCCTCTTTCTCCATTTCTTCTCTCTCAGGTAAGTAATATTTCATTCCAGTCATTTTGTAGCTTAGATTAGAGAAGGAAGATTTGCATTCACATCTCCTATTTCATCTGTCTTTTCTTGCCTTTGATCTACTATGTCAGATTGTCTTTTTCTCAAGTTAACAAAACCTAGCTATTTAGTGAGCACGAGATAGTGCTAGTTGCTGAAAGACTAAGTTTCTGAGGTTCTTTTACAGATAGGTTTATAACCTGGTGAAGAAGTTCTGATAAATGGTAAGTGGAAGTATGTGATACTTCCCAAAGTTTTATTTAAAGGGAGAGGTGTACCTTTATCTTCTTCTCTGCAGCTTCCAACTTAGACCATGAGGATGGACTGTACTTTAGGGATGGTGGACTGGAGAGTGGAAGGATACCGTATGTTGATGACATGGTAGAACAGCCCTAGATTGCCTTTTTTTCAGATTATTTTATGTCAGAGAGAAATAAACTTTTGGTTTATTTAAGGTGCAGTTAATTTGTTTTGTTTTGTTACTTATAGTTGAATCTACTACCCACCCCTACCTCTATCCTAAGGCACCTCCCATTCTCCTGCTTCCTGGTCTGTGGTTGAACTCTTGGTACCATTTCACTTTCCCACTTCTTAAATCCCGAAAGTCTCTACTTCCAACATTTTCAGCTATATTTTTTCACAGACACAGAATTACAATTAGAAGCAGTTGTAAATGCTAGATATATGGTTTCTGACATTTTAATTACTTATAAAGAAAATTTTTAGACTGGAATATAAAAGAATTTATGTGTAGTTGCTGGTATTTTATTTTCTATTGAAAGAGATATAATTTCCAAAAAATAATGTGTAGCCATTAAGTACCACCACCACCTCCTGTCCCCTGCCCCCCGGTGGTGGTAGACATAGATTAGTTTGGTTAATTAGCCACCATCAACTCCTCCAGTGATTATGTCTAAATCACTAATACCCTCATTCTTACCTGCCTCTTTTGGAGAACTCTTCCTACCCCTACTCTAGTCACATGGTCCAAATGGAAGCTTATTACCTCATAGTTTATGGATGGTTATGTGAGATGAGCAAATACTAGCTCTGTTCTTGGTTTTTGGAATTGCACCTAGCAGGGAAAGAGGCTGTAAGGATCGGAAAAGCTGGTTTAGGAGAATCATACTAATACTTAGAAGCAGAAATAGAGATGGAAGGAAACAATCCAGTCTTTTTCTCAGAAAATGGATAGTGTACATCATCTGGGCTAATTAGAATTTCTTTTCTAGTAACTTCTGATAATTTGCAACTGAGATATAATTTCAAGTCAGACTGTATTGGGCACTTGAACTGGAGGGTCAAGTCAAGGTACAGAAGTTTCTTTAAAACTATATTCCTAAATATAAATAAATATATATGTATATATATTTTTGGCTGCGTTGGGTCTTCACTGCTGCGTGTGGGCTTTTCTCTAGTTGTGGCAAGCGGGGGCTACTTTTTGTTGCAGTGCACAGTCTTCTCATTGTGGTGGCTTCTCTTGTTGCGGAGCATGGGCTCTAGGTGCATGGGCTTCAGTAGTTGCAGCACGTGGGCTCAGTAGTTGCGGCACGTGGGCCCTAGAGCACGCGGGCTTCAGTAGTTGCAGCACATGGGCTCAGCAGTTGTGGCTTGTGGGCTCTAGAATGCAGGCTCAGTAGTTGTGGTGCATGGGCTTAGTTGCTTCGCGGCATGTGGGATCTTCCGGACCAGGGATTGAACCCACATCCCCTGCATTGGCAGGCAGATTCTTAACCACTGTGCCACCAGGGACGTCCTAAATAAATATATTTTAAAAAAATTTAAAAGGATGATAGAAGCTTTGTCATTTTGAAGAAAGTTCCTGCCTAGTACAAAATTTGTGCTGTCTCAGTTATTCAAGCAAATTACTTATTCGATAAACTATAATGTTTCATGGAGAAGAAAAGAAACTACAAGTTTTTCTTTATGGATGCAGAGAATTTTTAAAGGAAAAAAGCCCATGTCCCCCTAAACATTAGCAATAATAAAATATGCACAGAAACCTCCTAGTGCTAAGAAACCATCATTTAAGTACTGAGCCCTCTAGTCCTTTTCTTGGACCTCTTTATAAAGAGAAAATGATCTTGTTTTTATTTTAGGAATACTGTATAGGAAAGTTATGAACCAGTGACTATACTGGTCCTTTGAAGTGTGGGATGGTAAATAGTAGGATCTGATCAGAGCTTAAAACATTTACTTTTCTATCCCTACTATTGAAAATAATATTGTCTTTTGTAATTCATTTAATATTTATGTCTCTTTTCCTTTTTTTTGGCCGTGAGGCTTGTGGGATCTTAGTTCCCCAACCAGGGATCAAACCCATGCCCCCTGTAATGGAAGCGCAAAGTCTTAACCACTGGACCACTGGACCGCCAGGGAAGTTCCCTATGTCTCTTTTATAATGCAAAAAGTATTGGGTTGGCCACAATATCCGTTTGGTTTTTTTCTGTAAGATGGCTCTAGTAGTGCTTAGTTGTCTTTAACTTCATTCGAAGCAGTTTTATTATATTGTCTTGTGACAGCTGTCATATCAGTGTGCATTTTAAAAAAAACTTATCAAAATTGGTGAATTTTTGTGTAGCCATTTTAATATTGAAGATGGAAGAAAGAAAGCAACATTTTCAGCATATTATGCTTTATTACTTCAAGAAAGGTAAA
The DNA here is from genome assembly GCF_964374135.1 of Grampus griseus. NCBI lineage: Eukaryota > Metazoa > Chordata > Mammalia > Artiodactyla > Delphinidae > Grampus > Grampus griseus. The sequence continues at coordinate 36,276,754 of NC_139018.1, read as the reverse complement.
AACACAACTGAAACGCAAAAAAAGATTTGTGAAATGTATGGAGAAGGTGCTGTGACTCATTGAACGCGTCAGAAGTGGTTTGCGAAGTTTCGTGCTGGAGATCTCTTGCTGGATGATGCTTCACGGTTGGGTAGACTGGTTGAAGTTGATAGCGATCAAATGGAGACATTAATTGAGAACAATCAACGTTATACCACGTGGGAGATAGCCGACGTACTCAAAATATCCAAATCAAGCACTGAAAATCAATTGCACCAGCTTGGCTATGTGAATCTCTTTGATGTTTGCGTTCCACATAAGTTAAGCGAAAAAAACCTTCTTGACCATATTTCCACATGCGATTCTCTACTGAAACATAATGAAATGTTCCGTTTTTAAAACAAATTGTATCGGGTGCTGAAAAGTGGTTACTGCACAATAATGTGAAATGGAAGAAGAGATCATGGAGAAAGCGAAATGAACCACCGCCAACCACACCAAAGGCAGGTCTTCATCCAGAGAAGGTGATGTTGTGTATATGGTGGGATTGGAAGGGAGTCCTCTATTATGAGCTTATTCCAGAAAACCAAACAATTAATTCCAAAAAGTACTGCTCCCAGTTAGACCAACTGAAAGCAGCACTTGAGGAAAAGCATCCGGAATTAGTCAACAGAAAACGCATAATCTTCCATCAGGATAATGCAAGACTGCATGTTTCTTTGATAGCCAGGCAAAAACTGTTAGAGCTTGGCTGGGAAGCTCTGATTCATTTGCTGTATTCACCAGACATTGCACCTTCGGATTTTGATTTATTTCGGTCTTTACAAAATTCTTTTAATGGAAAAAGTTTCAGTTCCCTGGAAAACTGTAAAAGGCACCTGGAACAATTCTTTGCTCAAAAAGATAAAAAGTTTTGGGAAGATGGAATTAAGAAGTTGCCTGAAAAATGGCAGAAGGTAGTGGAACAAAACGGTGAAATGTTGTTCAATAAAGTTCTTGGTGAAAATGAAAAACGTCTTTTATTTTTACTTTAAAGCTGAAGGAACTTTTTGGCCAGCCTAGTATTTATTTTATGGCAGAATCATCTGTGGTTTCTTAAGCAGTATCATATACTTCGCTCTTCTAAATTAGAACTAGAGATTTTTCCTAAAGTCTTTGTTTTTGATAGACCAATAGATAGGCAATTGAAAGAAAATTTGTAAAGAGTGATCAGAATACTTTTAGTAATGCCACACTGGTTTTAATATAAATGGATGAAGAAGTACCTAAATTGCAATACAGGTAAAGGAGAAGGCAATGTGTCAGAGAGAAGTTATCTTACTAGGTATCACCTAAGGATATGTTACTCCTGAGAATGAACTAGTTTTCAAAATATCCCATTTTCCCCCTCCTGACACAAATTTTCTTTCCTGCTGCCTCTGGGCAACCTTTCCCTGTACTTCTGAACCTTACATGAGAATGTTATTAGATAGCTTTTCTTTTGTCTGTGAAATTCCTGCTCTTGTACTGAGTGGTTTCCTAAACTTGTCAGTACTGCTGCCCAGAATTGACAGAGAGGCACATTTTCTTAGAAATTTTTGTCACCTCTTTTGAATAGGGACACTTTTATTGTCTCAGAGGTCTGTTTTCCTCTTTGATTAGGCAGTTCAATAATTTGTTCAGCAAATGTTTGTTTATTGAGAAAGTGCTATATGACAGACACTGTATTAGGTCCCATTTATGTCAACAGAAGCTAAACTGCTCGAAGAGAAGACACTTTAATCTCTAGGTACTAAAGCTTTACCTATTTTTTCATTCTGTTTGTAATTTTGAACTTCAAAAACAAAAATAGAGATTATATTGATTTCCCATGAAACATCACCCAACTTCAACCTCTACCCTCTGTTAGAAAACAAAATTCAGCTGAATAAATTTGAAGACTTAATTGGCTTTATTCAGTGATTCATGAATTGAGCAGCATTCCATCTAGCAAATAGAAAGGAGCTATGAAGAGCTGAACAAAATGGGAGACTTTTATAGGCAGAAGGGTCCAGGGACAAGGAAAAAGCAGATTACCTCATCTTTCTTTGGGGGAATTGAAGGGGTCCGTCAGGCAGATTAACTCACTACTGCTGACCAGGAAATTCCAGATTGACTTGTTTAAGATTACATTCCTGTGAGAGATTGAAATTGCAATTAAGTTAGGTATTAAGTCTTGGATTGTGGACATGGGGCTTAGCACAAGTGACTCCATTTTGGGCCTGTTGTCTTTTCCCTCAACACTTTTTTGTTGATGTATCTTCATGAAAATTCCAGAAATCATGCTGTTTTATCCATAAATACTTTAGGATGAAACTTGAATTTTTTTTTTGTGGTGTAACTACAGTGCTGTTATCATACCTAAAAACAACTAACTGTAATTCCTTAAAATTAATTAATACTCCCCAATTATGTACAAAGTCATTTTGCATTTGGTTTGTTTGAGTCAGGATTGCAAAAAGTCTGCTCACTATAATTGGTTATGTAACACCTGTTTTAAGTTTCTTCTAAAAAGGTCTACTTACTATAATTGGTTGTGTAATGTGTTTTGTTTCTTTTAAATTAGAATAGCCTGCCTCCTCTCTTTTTTTCTCTATGCTGTTGACTTGTTGAAAAAATAAAGTTTTATTTTGTTGGTTTTGTTCTGATAGAATTTAGTTAGATTTGGAATTATTAGCTCTTGCTGCAACACATTTTATTTGTATTACTTCCTCTTGATAAAACCTAGTTTTCCAGGTTGTCAATTAGTTGCAGAAAGTGACTTCTGTGTCTTAAGTGAATTCTGTGAACTCTGCATCCATCCACAGTCCTTCTTGATGGGAAAGACTTAACTTCTCTGGTGATTTAAAGCCTTTTTTTAAAAAAAACTCTTAGATTTTTATGACATTTGTGGCTAGTATGTAAGTTACAAGCACTAGAGTTTATTAGGGCAATAAAGAAGAACCAATAAAGGCAAGAAGTGAGATACCATAGTAAGAATTACGGGAACATTTTACCATAGTCCAGTTATCTCTTTTGTTGTAGATGAGAAGTACCCTTGACCTAAATGAGATTGAGGAGAAACTTCCTTACCTGTGCAGTAATTTATAACAGCTGAATCTTGTAGTCATTATTTTAGACCCAAGGTAACAGAACTAGAGCTACATTTTTTTTAAAGATTTAAAAAAATTTATTATTCATTTATTTTATTTATTTTTGGCTGCGTCGGGCCTTAGCTGTGCATGCGGGATTTTCGTTGAGGCATGCGGATCTTTTGTTGCGGCGTGCACCTTCTCTCTAGTTGTGGTATGTGGGTTTTCTCTTCTCTAGTTGTGGTGCGCAGGGTCCAGAGTGCGTGGGCTCTGTACTTTGCGGCATGTGGACTCTAGTTGAGGCGTGTGAGCTCAGTAGTTGTGACACATGGGCTTAGTTGCCCCGCGGCACATGAGATCTTAGTTCCCTGACCAGGGATCGAACCCATGTCCCCTGCATTGGAAGGCAGATTCTTTACCACTTGACCACCAGGGAAGTCCCAGAACTACATTTCATAATATAATCAAAACCATATCTGTCGCTTAAATAAAAGAGGAAAAGATGAATAAATGTAATAAGCAATTTATACAGAAGGAAATGTATTTTCACACATTTTAAGTGGTTAATTTCTTATTAAGATGGTATCTTGGATAAGTGGCAAGATATTTTTGACAGAAACAATACATTGACAGGTAACTTATTTTCATTATAATTTTGGGAATTTATTTCCTTCCTTATTTCATATATGGAGACCTGTTATACACTATGGTGATGGAGTTAGAGATCAGGTTTGTTGAAACATAGATGTCAGTTTAATTACGGTTTATAGTACTGTACCTTAGAATATTTTCATGTATTTTTAGAAAAATATACCTGTGTTATTAGTAATTAAAAAATTTGAACCAAGCTTTGGTTCACAATGAGATTTGTTTAATGAGTAAAATTTTTTAAGTTTAAAACTGAGTATGGCAAAGAGGGGCATCCTACAGAATACCTCAGAACTGTCAAGTCATTAAAAACAAGGAAGGCCTGAAAAACTGTCACAGCCAGGAGGAGCCTAAAGAGACATGACAACTAAATATAATTTGGTACCCTGGATAGGATCCTAGAACAGAAATAGGGCTTTAGGTAATCTGAATAAGCTATGGGCTTTAGTGAGTAATAATATATCAGAATTTGTTTATTAATTTTCACAAATGTCCTATACTAATGTGAGATGTTACTATTACGGGAAACTGAATGGGAGGGCAGTATATGGAGTGAATTTTTCTTTAAATCTAAAACTGTTCTAAAAGAGAAAGGCTATTTAAAAAAAATGAGAAAGTAGTTATTTTTAAAAATATATGAAATTAACTGCTTGAGGACAGGGTCATTTGACTTATTCATATTTGTATACTTAAGGTTTAGCATAGTGCCTAGCACAAAATAGGCACTAAATAAATGCTGTGTGACACCGTTACCGTTAGGTTATTTTGTGGAAGGAGCTTCTGTAAAGATGAGAAGCAGGAAGTTGAAAAAGAAGCTACTTAATTTTCTCAATTTTTATGAAAAAAGCTGCCAAAAATTTATTTGAGTTGATTTTATTTGAATACATTTTATACCGAATGAATTGAAAATGTTTGCATAAACTTTCTGTTATTGCTTATGAGGCCAATTTGAAATTAGCAGTTTTGTAAATGATTCTGCATCAAGCTTCATTTAGTTTATAAAACTATTTCATTCTATTAGCAGGCTGAGTGCTAAATATTAAAAATAGTCCTTAAACAAGAAGAATTTAATGTCATATTAATAAAACTCCTGAGTATATCAACATTATTAGCCATTAGGGAAATGCAAATTAAAACCATAAAGAGATACCACTGCATACTTTTTAGAATAGAAACAAAACTTTGACAAATACCAAGTTGGCAAGGATGTGGAGCAACTGGAACTCTCATACATTGCTGATGGGAATGCAAAATTGTACAGCCACTTTGGATAATAGTTTGGCATTTTCTTATAAAATTAAACATATGCTTAGCATGTGACCCAGAAATCTCACCACTAGGTATTTGCCCAAGAGGAATGAATTTATGTTCCCTCAAATTAAATACATGTCTGCTTTATAAGGCATTTGGTCTAAGTACTGGTTAAATAAACTTTGGTTAAGTATTGTTTGGTGTTTTCTTTATTAGATTTTTTTTAACTTTGAAGGATTTGTACAAAAAGTGACTGATATACAGAAAAATTTTTATATTAAAAGAATTAGTACTATAATCATTCTGTGCAAAGAATTTGACCTAGAAGTACAATGTCACATTTTTGAATAGGTAATAATTGTTATTGAAATCATAATACTGTCCAGTGAGCACTTTGCTAAACATTTTAACTATATTTTCCTCATTATTATGGTTATTATTTTCTGTTTCACTCATGAGGAAGCTGAAGCATTAGAGGTATTAGATGTCTTGCCAGGATCACACAAGAATGTGATAGAGCTGGAATTTCAACCAGCTAATCCATAGTTTCATCACCCAAGTGTGTACTACTAGATAGTACACTTTAATCTTACCTATTTTATTTTTGAATTTGATATGTCTTTTGAGCCTTTTAATCTGTAGGTTTCTCTCTCATCTCTTTCTTTTCCGTACAGTTTAGCTACTGAACCCTGAATGACTTGTAGGGTTTCCCACAGTTTGGTTCTGCTGATTGCATACTAATGGTGTAATTCAGCATGTTTTTCTCTTATTTATGTGTCCTGCAGATCTTCCGTGGGATCTAGAGGCTTGATCAGAATCAGGTGTGATCCTGGCAAGACTATATGAGGTGTTACATTCATCAGGAGGCACTTGATATCTGGATGAGTCTTCTTCTGTGATGTTAGCAGCCATTGATATTTAATGCCTAGATCCAGTAATTCATTGGGGGTTGCAGAATGGTGATATTCTAAATTATTTCTCTTTTATTTATGATTTAAGGTACTTACATAGAATATTCTCTTCAACTGCTATTTTGTTATTAAATAGTACAATTTACAAGGAAAGGCAGGATAAATGCTTAATTCTTTATTTTTAGTTACCAGTTTTCAAGGTAGTGAATTTGTGCTCTAAAAACCTCTGAAGGTGTTTTAGTTTATTTAAGAATCATTATGAGCTCGTGGATTTAGACCTATTTAGATTTTAATCCATTGCAATTAATATGGTTAATAAAGCTCAAATTGTCCCATCTTTGACTAGTGGGAGCCTCTTTAAGAGGTTTCTGAATCCTTTTATATGTCCCTAGTTGTCTTTTATTGCTTTCTTGCTGCTGGTATGAAAAGTTGTTCCAGGCTTATTTTGTAATTTTCTGCCGATTCTGTGAAATCAGACATTTCTCCAAAATTCCCTGGCGATGGAGATGATTATATAATAGAGTTAATACTAGTTGAGGAGAGCCTCAACTAAGAGCCACCAGTAAAAGCAACTTTGATTCAGCATAAAACATTACGTTCCTGGAACATAATAGGAACTCAAGAAATATTTGTTGAATGGATATTAGGATGTGAATATCTTTACCTCTGTGATTTTGTACCTTTTTTTCCCTCACAGTGCCTGGCTCAGAGGTGCTCAGTCAATGTAGTGAAGGGAATAATGAATAAGATCATGGCCTTTGATAGCAGACCTCATTCCACCAAATATTAATTGTATGATCTTGAAGAGAGAAGTAAATTAACAAATTTCTATTTCTCTGTCTGTTAAATGGGTTAACAACTAGCTCATAGCATTGTTATTAGAAGTTTAACTGAAGTAATTTAATGCCAATCAATAATTTTAATAATCAACATAGTGACTGTTACATGATAGATGCTTAATAGAACTTAGCTGTAATTAGTATTCCTGTTGTTATTAGGTTTATGTATTTTCTTCAACTAATTATCTAATTATATTTTATTTAATCTCAAAGTAAAATACCAAATACATGGGATATATATGCTAATTGGGGGGTGAAAGCAGCCCAACAGCAGCCTGGGTAACAAAAATTAGCTTGGCAGTATAGATTTCCTTTTGCAAATGAATGTAGATATAATGGTTGATGTATTAATAATTTAAACTAAAGTGTTTGCCAAATTGGCTATAAGCATTGTATTTATAGTTTTATGTTGGTCAAGTAAAAATAGACAAAAAAGGAAAGTAAAGATGTGTTTTCTGCTGTACACCAAATTAACCAAATTAACCTGTGTAAGTCTTTGACTTACACACACACTCTAGATTTAAGTGCCCTATGGAATAGAAATTGCCTGGGGAAGTGCGTGATCTCTCTGTAGAGGAATGCTGTCTTTTATGTGATTGTTCAGATTTTCCAGCAGGCACTATTAATTAGTCTTCTCTTTGACCCCAGATTCTGCTGCTGAATCCCTGCCTCTCTGCAAGGCTGCCATGGTGCCTTGGGTGTCAGGGACGTCTCTGCTCTCACTGACAAACAGGGAGGCAAGTGAATTTTTGAGATCACAACTTGGAACTCAGAATATTAATACACCCACACTGCCCGCCCTGCCCCCCAACATGTATATTTCCCTATATTTATAAATGGTAGGTAGATATAGTTCATAAATTACTATTTAAATATAGCTTGGCCTGGGAATAGAGTTACCATTTTTAGCTTGTTTCCATATAAAAAGAAAGTGCATTCTAAGTTCTGAATAGGTTTTGGAATAGCCAGTTCATTCATGATGGCCTATTTACTTTATATATGAGGACCTTTTTGCTTGCCAGGGGCCAAGCATGAAATGTTTGGTACATTTACTAGTTTGTAATCATTAGGGATTATATATCTCAGTTTGGGGTTAAGCCATGTACTGCAGATAATTTACATTTTTGTGTAATTGAGGCTGAATGATAGTATTGCTGATATTTTGTTAATGAATGATTGAAGACTGTAAGTTTTAATCTGTGTAACTTGGTAAAGTGGAAAACACTATGGTTTTAGAGTCAGATCTGAGTTCAAATTTTAGCCCGACTATTTACTAACTGTATTTGTTTCCTCAACTGTAAAATGAAGATGATAATTACAGAATGTTTATGAGATTTTAAATGATTTAGCAGTAGCCCATATAAAGTGCTAGTCAAAGCACTTGGTACACATTAAACACTCAGTAGCATACCATTAGATCCTTAAATTCCTCACACTTAGTTCTTTAGCGTAAAGACATGCATAAAAGCGAGCGTTTTACTGAGGTACAGCATAGAATTATGTTTTAAAAGGCATAATAGTAGATAGGTGTGATAGTATATGTTGATATCTCTTTGGCTATGTTAATTAAAGACAGCTTCTTAATTTTTCACATTTTTATAATGCTCATAAACAACATTTATTAAGTACTTATCTATTAGGGAAAGCTCAAGTAAAAGCAATGAATAAAATAGTGTGCTATATTTTCTTCCAATTAATGTTTGCTTCTGCAGGAAGTCTTATTTTATAGGGAGATTGGGTGAATTTTTATTTCCTGTTTTGAAATAGTAAACTTTTGAAATGCATATATGCCTCTGAAATGCAAATTAGTTTATCAGTAGCCAGTACTGACTTATAAAGCTATTTCGGTGAAAGTGACATAGAAACCTTATAATGTAACTGAATTTGATAATTGTTCTTATATGAACCTGATGATAAAAATATACAAGTTTAGTTAATATAATAATGTTTGCAGTTCAGTTTAAGGTTAACAAGCTAAGCATAATTAAACAAAAAGAATAATGCTTTTGGCCTTGAACATTGAAAATGGTTTGTAAGAAAGTTTGTCTCAGATAACAAGTGCTTCATTTAAGCAATGTTATTTGGCTGGGCCATAGTAAATATGAGATACCTAGAGAAAATTTGTTTATGGGTATCATATACTTAAAATGTCCAGCCAGCTTTGTGGAAGGTAGAGTTAGCAGGTCATTCATGCTTTTCCTCTCCTCTTATTTCCCCTTCTCCTCACTCCCTTCTCCTTGCCCTCTTCTCATCCCTCCTCTTTTCTTTCCCCTTCTCTTCCTCCCTTTTTTTCCCCCTATTCTTTCCCTGTTTCCCTTTCCTCCAATAGTCTTTACTGAGATTTTTTTTTTAACCTGTGAAACATTTCAGACATATTAAAAAAGTATAGTATATCATATAGCAGACAGTATCCACCACTGAGATTAAGCAGATGTTAATTTTTTTGCAGTATATAGTTTAGCTCTTATTTTTTAAAAAAAGACAGGCAGAAGAGCAGGGATCCTTAACTTTTGTTAGTTGCAGTATCTTTAGCACTTTGTGTAATGCCTGGGTCTTATTAGGTGTCCAGCAAATATTTGTTAAAATGATCAGCAAAGGAGAACTAACATATATTGAGAGAAGAACAACAAAAACAGGTGTCAAGGCTGGAGTGTTTGAAGAAGAGTCATCCACACTATCAGGGATAATGAGAGTTTCAGTAAAAATTGAAAGCAATCCATGGTCATTGATAACCTGGGCAGTCACTGAAAGCATTAGTTTTCATCTTAGCATACATCACTAGGGAGGCAGTGTCATATAGTCATTTAAAGCCCATGTTCTAGAGACAGACTGCCTGGGTTCAAATCCCATTTTTCCACTTGATCAATCTGTGTCATTGAGCAAGTCGTGTTGTTTCAGTTTCCTCTCCTATAAAGTAGAGATGAGCTTAGAACTTAGAGGGTTATTAGAATTCAATGAGTTATCTCATGTAAGAAAAAAGCACTTAGAACAATGCCTGGAACATAGTAAGTACTAAAAAAAAAATTGTTGTCATTACCAAATAACCTAAACACTGTACCTGGCTACTTGAGTCTTCTGTAGACTCTATCTTAATTTGGCAAAAACAAAGTGACTTCATCAGCAATAAGCAATAGCTACTGGTATGAAATGTCTTACAAACTCTATGACTAAGGATGCAAACAATCTCATTATTTGTTTTTTTTTAAATTTCTTTTAGTACTTCCAAATTTATTGACTTTAGAAAAAGGGAGGTATTAATATAAACTTAATGGTAGACAATAATTATAACATTATCAGTGAAAATTAAGCAGTGCTGAGTTTTACTTTAAAAGTTTTACTTTAAAACCATGTATTTTCGATGGCATTTTATTTTCATAGCTGCCTCTTATCCTGAAAAATCTCATAAACTTTGTTCACTTGTCATAGTTTTATATAGATCTGAAAGGATGGTGATAACAGCTGCTAAGTAAATAGTTTGGAATTTTAGAATTATTCCTATTCTCAGCAGTACTGTGATACTCTTATGCATTGAATGTCAGTATAAGCAGGAAGAGCTGACAATTTTATTTTCTTTTTTGAGCTTTTAAATGTATCCCATTCCATCTGAAACCATTGACCATTTTTCAACATTAATGATACAATAGGAATAGAGAAATTTAGAATGAGAAAATATTTAGGGGTTCTAAAATTTCCTTCTTTTATATTTGAAAAAAATAAGTGTGATTATTTACTGAGGGAAAATAATTTAATTTAAGATTAATAGCAATGTTTTGTTGTATTTGAGGAACACTTGTTTTTACTTGTACTGAATTGAATGGAACTATGGTGATAATAATAACAGTCAGTTTTTTTTTTTCTTATTTCTAATTCTATAGAGATTAGAGGAAGTTTTCTGACAAATCAGCTTGTTGCTCTATAGTAGTATTTCTCAAACTTTTGTCCTTAAGACCCATTTTACATTCTTAAAAATTATTGAGGGATACTACAGGAAACTTTCTGGGGGATTATACTGATACCACATTAGATTAAAACAAATTTAATATAATTATTAATTCATTAAAAATAACAAACTCATTACATGTTTATGTGAATAACATTTTAATTAAAAATAACTAATTTCCAAAACAAAAAAACTTAATAAGGGTGGCATTGCTTTACATTTTTGCAGAACTCTTTAATGTCTGGCTTAATAGAAGATGTCTGGGTTTTTATATTTGCTTCTGCATTTATTATATTATGATATATTGTTTTGGCTGAAGTATATGAAGAAAATATGGCCTCATATGTAGTTGGAAAAGGGAGAAGTAATTTTAGATTTTTAGATGATTGTGATCTTTTTTTGATTCTCTATCAAAACTTGACAAATGGTAGTTTTCTAAACTGTGAAATCTGAAACTATATCAGTGAACCTTTTTACTTTATTACATTAAAATCCATGGCTATGCTGTGTACTTTGAATGGATCTGTAACCCGTATATGGTTTTATAACATTAAACTTGGTTCATCTGGAAAATACGGGTTCATTGAGTTATGCAAATCTTCCAAATGTTGACATGTTTCATTATATAACATCAAAATACCACTTGTTGATAGCATCACCGATCTCAAGGGAAGATGTTAAACCCATGGTGATGAATACATGTTTCCCCAACTTGTAATTTTCACTTGAAAGTTTAAATGTTATCATTAGCAACTGTCACTTAAGAGGTAGGCTTACTTTGTTCATTTTCAAGAAAATGTCTACCAAATACGCAGGTCTAACAACCATAATTCTTTCAGGTAAAAACAGTGTTCCATGGAAATTGGCTCTTTCAGCTTGCTACTCAATCTCACAGGTGGCTTTCCTCAAGACAGTTGTCCTTCGGTATACACAGAAATGCTTTATTGCATACCTCCATTTCAATACACAGACTTAAGATCTGTTCTGAAGGTTTGAGATTTTAAAAAATAAAAATAATTTTTTACTCTTTTTTTAAAAAATTTATTTTTAATTTATTTTTGCCTGTGTTGGGTCTTCGTTGCTGCACGCGGGCTTTCTCTAGCTGCTGTGAGCGGGGGCTACTCTTTGTTGTGGTGCGTGGACTTTTCATTGCGGTGGCTTCTGTTGTTGTGGAGCACGGGCTCTAGGCTCGCGGTCTCTAGAGCACAGGCTCGGTAGTTGTGGCACGTGGGCTTAGTTGCTCCGCAGTATGTGGGATCTTCCTGGACCAGGGCCAGAACCCATGTCCCATGCATTGGCAGGCAGATTTTCAACCACTGCGCCACCAGGGATTCCCAAATTTTTTACTCTTTATCAAGAATATTCTTATAAAACTAGCTTCCCTCCACCTTTCCCCCAACTCCCCACCAGTTGTGTGTCAGTGAAGCATACACTGACTACTAATATAGTTTGATGACAGGGCCTTGATTCATTCTAAGGCACCATCATTTTTATCCATCTTTGTTTTTGCACTGTGCATGCAAATGGTAACTCTGTGATAAAGGCAGTTACAATCTCAGTGTTATTATGAAAATAGTTTTGTCCTTGTGGATCCCTTGTGGATGCCAATTCATTCGTGGATCATACTTTATATGCAGTAGGCCAATTTGTGGATATATCTTTTAGTTATTAGAGGATAGTTATTTACTGATTTTTTTACGTGAATTTTCCTGTTCAATTTTCTGTTTTGAGATAAATTTCAAAGCTTTGAATTACTGTACATTTTTAAGGAATCCAGGTGATAGAAGGTTCTTGAGAGGAACCAGTCTTGAATATTGATTATTTAACAATTCCAAAGATTCAGAACAGTGAAAAGGAAATAATTTTGCCTTGGTTTTGAATGGTTCTCTGGACCAAGGTTTAGAGAAAAGCAAGGAAAAGTTTTTATCAGTGGAAGCTGGTACAAGAGCTTCAAAATCTATCCTTTCACCTTTATATTATGTTCTCAGAGCTCTTGAATCTTGAGAAATTGGTGTTGGGGTTTTGGTGCTGGAGGAATAGAGGTTGAGGCATTCCAAACCTTTATTAGATCCACACTGAAACTAGAGCCACTGCACTTTAATTTTTTTTCTGTGTTGAGGTTCTGTTTAGGATTTTAGTAGGAAAAAGTATTCTGTGGCTAAAATATGTTTAGAAACTTCATGTTTATCTTTAGGACTTATTTCTGAATAGCTTAGTTCATTTTCTTATGCAGATTATCATTGCTGGTTGATATTTACATATGGCTTCATCCATTTAACACATGTTTATTACTATGTGGCAGGCACTGGCTGGATATGGGAAGGAGTTAGGACAGAAGGCAGACATTGACAGACATAGTTCTATTCCCTACCCTTGGATACTATACAATTTTGGACTTTACAGTCTAGCAGAGTCTTCTCCATACTTCAGCTGGTCCTGGGTCAGATTCCCTACATCTGTTTTCCAATCTCAAAATTATTACCCCAGTGACCTTTAAAGCTTTGTATTTTTAAACTAATTTCAGACTCACAAAAATGAATGGAACAAGAATAGTGTAAAGAATTATTCTGTATCCCTTGTCTAGTTTTTCAAATGTTAATATTTTATCACATTTTCTTTATATTTCTATCATTCTTTTTTTCTGAACTATTTGAAAGTTACAGACATGATCCTCTGAAACTCAGTGTGTATTTTATATTTTATGAAATGCAGAACAGTCTTGTGAAGTAACCAAAGGACATTAATCTATCTGTAAGCCCTATTCATTTAATATATCTATATGTATTAAATCTTATTTAGTCTATGAATTTAAATTTTTTCAATTGACCAAATAATACAGCAAAATAAAAAATATTTTTCTCTCATCCAGGGTCAGATTCAGGATCTTGAGTTGCTTTCGTTTTCTTTAATTTGGGAAAGTTTCTGTCTTTTATGACACTGACTTTTTAAAATTGCGTAGGCCAGTTATTTTGTAGAGTGTCCCTCAGTCTGGGTTTGTCTAATGTTTCATCTTAGTAGAATCTGATTATGCGTTTTTTGCAGGGCTCCTTAGTACTGATGTTGTGTCCTTCTCAGGTTGTTTTATCTGGAGCCACATGGTGTTGATTTGTCCCATTATTAGTGATGTCGGCTTTGATCACCTTTTTCAGTGTGGATATGTTAATTATTTGAAATACTTTCAGGTCCAGTTCTTTCTGTCTGTGTATCACTTTAGGGGTTAGCCCTCCTCTATCCTTGTTGATTTTATTTATTTTTTAAGTATGTGAAACATTGATATGGTTCAGAACTATAGGAGCTCATAACAGGAGTCGGAACTATATGGAAAGGTATATTCGGAAGTGTCATTTGCCCATCTCTTCCACTCCATTTTCATATACTCCCGATAGGCTGAAAAGTGGCCCCATGCACGGCATGCAAGTGCTAATCTCTGAAATTTGTGAATTTGAAAACAGCATCTTTGCAGTTGTGATTAAATTAAGCCTCGAGATAGTTTATCCTGGGTGGGCCCTAAACGCAATCACAGATATTCTTATGAGGGAAGCAGAAGGAGACTTGACATAGGAGAGGAGAAGGCAGTGTGATCATAGAGGCAGAGATTGGAGTGTTGTAACCACAAGCCAAGGAATGGGGGCAGCCACCAGATGTTACATGAGACAAGGAACAAATTCCTTCCTAGAGCCTCCTAAGGGAGTGAGGCCCTATCACACCTTAATTTCAGCTCAGTGAAACTGATTTCAGACTTCTGACCTTCAGAGCTGTGAGAGAATAAATTTATGTTGTTTTAAGCCACTAGGTTGATGGTAATTTGTTACAGCAGCCACAGTAAACTAATACACACCCCTTGTTGGTAACCAGTCTTATTATTTTCTTTTTTTGTTTGTTTTTTTTTAACATCTTTATTGGAGTATAATTGCTTTACAGTGTTGTGTTAGTTGCTGCTGTATAGCAAAGTGAATCAGCTCTACGTATATATATCCCCATATCACCTCCCTCTTGCGTCTCCCTCCCTCGCACCCTCCCTATCCCACCCCTCTAGGTGGTCACAAAGCACCAAGCTGATCTCCCTGTGCTATGCGGCTGCTTCCCACTAGCTATCTGTTTTACATTTGGTAGTGTATATCTGTCCATGCCACTCTCTCACTTCATCCCAGCTTACCCTTCCCCCTCCCCGTGTCCTCAAGTCCGTTCTCTACATCTGTCTTTATTCCTGTCCTGCCCTTAGGTTCTTAAGAACCATTTATTTATTTTTTTTAGATTCCATATATATATGTTAGCATACGGTATTTGTTTTTCTCTTTCTGACTTACTTCACTCTGTATGACAGTCTCTAGATCCATCTACCTCACTACAAATAACTCAATTTCGTTTCTTTCTTTGGCTGAGTAATATTCCACTGTATACATGTGCCACATCTCCTTTATCAGTTCATCTGTCAATGGACACTTAGGTTGCTTCCATGTCCTGGCTATTGTAAATAGAGCTGCAGTGAACATTGTGGTACATGACTCTTCTTGAATTATGAATTTCTCACGGTATATGCCCAGTAGTGGGATTACTGGGTCGTATGGTAGTTCTATTTTTAGTTTTGTAAGGAACCTCTATAGTGTTCTCCATAGTGGCTGTATCAATTTACATTCCCACCAACAGTGCAAGAGGGTTCCCTTTTCTCCACACCCTCTCCAGCATTTATTGTTTGTAGATTTTTTGATGATGGCCATTCTGCCCGGTGTGAGGTGATACCTCATTGTAGTTTGATTTGCATTTCTCTAATGATTAGTGATGTTGAGCATCCTTTCATGTGTTTGTTGGCAATCTGTATATCTTCTTTGGTGAAATGTCTATTTAGATCTTCTGCCCATTTTGGGATTGGATTGTTTGTTTTTTTGATATTGAGCTGCATGAGCTGCTTGTATATTTTATAGATTAATCCTTTGTCAGTTGCTTCATTTGCAAATATTTTCTGCCCTTCTGAGGGTTGTCTTTTCATCTTGTTTATGGTTTCCTTTGCTGTGCAGAAGCTTTTAAGTTTCATTAGGTCCCATTTGTGTTTTTTTTTTATTTCTCTAGGAGGTGGGTCCAAAAGGATCTGGCTGTGATTTATGTCATAGCATGTTCTGCTTATGTTTTCCTCTAAGAGTTTTATAGTGTC
Organism: Grampus griseus; assembly: GCF_964374135.1. Taxonomy (NCBI): domain Eukaryota; kingdom Metazoa; phylum Chordata; class Mammalia; order Artiodactyla; family Delphinidae; genus Grampus; species Grampus griseus. Next base: position 36,260,948 of record NC_139018.1, on the reverse strand, counting down.
TGGCCTTACATTTAGGTCTTTAATCCATTTTGAGTTTATTTTTGTGTATGGTGTTAGGGAGTGTTCTTATTTCATTCTTTTACATATAGCTGTCCAGTTTTCCCAGCACCACTTATTGAAGAGGCTGTCTTTTCCCCATTGTATATTCTTGCCTCCTTTATCAGAGATAAGGTGACCATATGTGTGTGGGTTTATCTCTGGGCTTTCTGTCCTGTTCCATTGATCTGTATTTCTGTTTTTATTTATAAGTTTTGTTATATAAATTTTGTTAGGTATTGCCAAATTCTCCTCTATTAATTAGCATGTGCTGTTTTACATTTTCACTGGCAACTTACGAGAGTACCTGTTTTTCCACAGTCTTACCAAGAGAATATATAGTAAAATTTTGGGGGGGATAGGTGAGAAGTGGTAGGCCAGTGTACTGAGTGAGGTTGAACGTTCAAATCTTTCCTATGTTTAAAGTTCATTTTTATGTACTTTACTTTTTGTGAATTATGTGTTGCCATTTTTTTCTATCAGGTTTTTGGTCCCATTTTCTCTCAGTTTTTAAGAACTCTTTCTATACTTGGGATACTAGATCTTTATCTGTAATATGTTGTAAATATTTTTCAGTTTTTTATTTTGCTTATGATATCTTTTAAAAAATTTAATACTTATTTTTTTGGAGAAATTTTAGGTTTACAGAAAAATTTGTTAGAAAATACAGAGTTCCCACATTACATTTCCCTGCCCTGTCAGTTTCTCCTATTATTTACCTTTTGCAGGTGAGTGAACATTTTTTATGATTGATGAACCAATGCTGATACATTATTATTAACTAAAGTCCACAGTTTACATTCGAGTTCACTCTGTCTTGTATATTTTATGAATTTTTACAAATATATAATGATGTGTGCCTACTATTACTGTATCATACAAAATAGTTTCACTCTATATCAGGCATCTTTTCTGACCACGGTGATATGAAACTAGAGATCAGTTATGATAGGAAAACTGGAAAATTCACAGATATGTGGAGATTAAACAACATGCTACTGAACAACCAATGGGTCAAAGAAGAAATCAAAAGAGAAATAAAATGTTACCTTGAGACAAATGAAAATGGAAATACAGCATACCAAAACTTATGGGATGCAGCAAAAGCAGTTCTGAGAGGGAAGTTCATAGCAATAAATGTGCATACTAAGCAAAAGAAAGAACTCAAATAACCTAATACCTCAAGGAACTAGAAAAAGAACAAACTAAACCCAAAGTTAGTAGAAACAAAGGAAATAACAAAGATCAGAGCAGAACAATGAAATAGCGCTAAAAAGACAATAGAAAGGATCAGTGAAACTAAGAGCTGTTTTTTTTTTGTTTGTTTGTTTAAAAGATAAGCAGGAGCTTCCCTGGTGGCGCAGTGGTTGAGAGTCCACCTGCCGATGTAGGGGACACGGGTTTGTGTCCCGGTCTGGGAAGATCCCACATGCAGCGGAGCGGCTAGGCCCGTGAGCCATGGCCGCTGAGCCTGCGCGTCCGGAGCCTGTGCTCCGCAATGGGAGAGGCCACAACAGTGAGAGGCCTGTGTACCGCCAAAAAAAAAAAAAAAAGATAAGCAAAACAGGCAAACCTTTAGTCAGACTCACCAAAAAAAAAAGAGAGAGGACTCAAATAAATAAAATCAGAATTGAAAGAGGAGATGTTACAATTGATGCCAAAGAAATACAGAGGATTGTAAGAGACTACTATGAAGAATTATTGAATATATACCAACAAGTTGGACAGTCTGTAAGAAATGAATAAATTTCCAGAAACACACAGCTTACCAAGACTGAATCAAGAAAAAATAGAAAATCTGAACAGACTGATTACTAGTAAGAAGATTGAATCAGTAATCAAAAACCTTCCAACAAATAAAACTTAAGGACCAGGTGGGCTTCACTGGTGAATTCTACCAAACATTTACAGAAGAATTAATATCAGTCCTTCTCAAACTCTTCCAAAAAAATAGTAGAGGAGGGAACACTCCCAAACTCATTTTATGAGGCCAGCATTACCCTGATACTAAAGTCAGACCAGGACACTACGAGTAAAGGAAACTACAGGCCAATATCCCTGATGAACATAGATGCAAAAATCCTCAACAAAATGTTAACAAGCTTAATTCAGCAACACATTAAAAGGATCATGCATCATGATCAAGTGGGATTTATCCCTGGGATGCAAGGATGGTTCAGAAAACACAAATCAATAAATATGATATACCAGATTAATAGACTGAAGTATAAAAGTCATGTTCATCTCAATAGATGCAGAAAAAGCATTTGACAAAATATCATTTCATGATAAAACCTCTCAACAAATTGGGTATAGAAGGAACATACCTCAACCTATGAAATGGGAGAAAATAATTACAAGTCATATATCTGATAAAGGGTTAAGATCCAAAAAATATAAGGAACTCATACAACTCAGTAGTTAAAAAAAAAAAAAAAAAAAAAAGAAAAATCTGATTACAAAATGGACAGAGAACTGAATAGACATTTTTCCATAGAAGACATACTAATGGCCAACAGGTATATGAAAAGGTTCTTGAGATCACTAATCATCAGGGAATTGAAAATCAAAACCACAATGAGATATCACCTCACACCTGTTAGAATAGTCGTTAACAAAAAGATAAGAGAGGACAAGTGTTGGCAAGGCTCTGTAGAAAAGGGAACCCTTGTGAACTGTTGGTCGGAATGTTAGTTGGTAGAGCCACCATGGAAAAGAGTATGGAGGTTCCTTAAAAAATTAAGAATAGAACTGCCATATGATCCAGCAGTCCTACTTCTGGGTATATATTCAAGGGAAATGAAAACACAATCTTGATGACATATCTGCATACCCATGTTTACACACACAGTGGGATATTATTAAGCTATGAGAAAGAAGGAAATCCTGTCATTTTAACAGCATTGATGAACTGTGAGGGTATTATGCTATGTGAAATAAGTCTGACAAAGACCAATACTGTATGATATCACTTATAAATGGACTTTAATAAAGCTGAATTCATAGAAACAGAGTGGAGTGGTGTTTACCAGGGGTGGGGGATGGCAGAAATGGGGAGATGTTGGCCGAAGGATATAGACTTCCACTTAATAAGATGAAAAAGTTCTAGGTATCTAAAAAAGTTTCTATTGATCTATGCTTGGGTGCACTGACTCTTCTGTGTTATTTCCAATCTGTTCTTGTTCTAGATACTCTTTTACGATTCTAGAATTTCCATTTGGTTCTTCTTTATGGTTTACATTTCCTTGTGGGCATATTTTCCTTTATTGCTGAGCATAATTATAATAGCTCTTTTAAAATCCTTGTTTTAAAGGATTTAAATCACCAACATCTGATTCCACAAGCTTGTTATTTATTGTTTTGTTGTTGTTTCTTTGTTTGTTCTCGTTTTCTTGGCCTTTATTTCAAATGATTTTGGATTATAATCTTTATGTTTGATTGTTATGGATTCTGTTATAGTCTTCCATAAAAGGGCTGATATCTTTGTTTTAGCAGGCAGTTAATTTTGTTGTACTCATACTTCAAACTCTGTGTCTTAGGAGACAGTTCAACTGTCAGGTTTTTGGGTTTTTTTTTTTTTTAATCATTAGCTGGTGTCTATCCTCCATATATGCAGTTAATTGGTCAGCTGGTTGGTCTGCCAAAGATTTGGGCAGAGGTAAACTACATAGGGTTTACGACTTCCCCTGTCTGATCCTCTTTCTGGAATTTCTCCCTCACTTTCCAGTGTTGGTGGTTGCTTTGAAAGCTTCCTCTGGCACTCCAGAAAAAAACTGCACATAAAACCTGTGGTTCTCTGTTGGAATTTTAGTTTGTGCAGCCACTGATTGTGGCCTGCCCTCCAGCTATACACAGTATATTTAGAAACTTACTCCTGCCATTTTTTTGTTCCAAGTATATATGCCCTCCAGAATCTGTCTGCTTTTGTTCATTTTCCTGTGCCTTCAGAGGTTGGTGGTGTTTTTTGTCAAGTTTTATAATTGTTGTCTGGAGGAGGATTGGTCTGGATAAGCTGCTTCTACCATACTGGAGATGGAACTTACCCACTCTCCCATTTTTAAAAGAATGCATAGTCTCATTGATTTTAATTTATTTAATATTTTACAGTCATTTAAGGTAACTTCTTTTTTGATGTTCAGATTTGGCCACTGGGAGCCCCTTCAAGCTTACTTTTGTGGGTTTTTTTTGTGTGTGTGTGTATGGGTGTGTGTTCTCTGTGTCTTTCTGATGGGCCTTTATTCGTCTTTGAATTCTTTCTGTCAAGCATACAATGATGTCCCAGGCTCACTTTATATATTCCCTGCTTCAGATATGAGAATAAGATTTAGATACTATTATCTGGGTTCTAAGTTCATTTTTCAGGGGCATCATTTATTCTAAGACTTCTTAGAAATGTAAAATTACATGTGGCTACTAGAAAACTTAAATTACACGTGGCTACTAGAAAACTTAAATTACACATTATTTTTCAATTTTAAAATTTATTTTTATTGATTTATTTTTTGTTAATTTTTATTGGAGTATAGTTGTTTAACAGTGTTGTGTTAGTTTCTGCTGTACAGCAAATTGAATCAGTTATACATATATATATATCCACTCTCTTAGATTCCCTTTCCATTAAAAAAAAAAATAGTGACAATATCAGATGTTTACGAGAATGCAGAGAAACTGGATCACTTATACATTGCTGGTGGGATTGAAAATGATATTGCCATTCTGGAAAACAGTTTGGCAGCTTTGTAAAATAATAATAATAATAATAATTAATAAAACATGCAGTTAATTACATGACCCAGCAGTTGCACTCCTGGGCATTTATCTCAGAGAAATAAAGATTTAAGTCCACAAAAAAACTTGTAAAACAAAACAAAAAAAAAAAAGAAAAGAAAGCTTAAATTACACATTAAAAAATTAAAAATAAAGTTTCAGTTAATTATAGATCCAAATATTATCACATGTATTAAAATACTACCATGTCAGTACTTGAGTATTATCATTGATATGTAATCAACATAACAACTATTAATGAGATACTTAAATTCTTTTGTTTGTACCAAGTCTTCAAAATCTTGTGTGTGTTTTACACTTAACAGCATATCTGGATTTGGACTGGCCACAATTCAAGTATGCAGTAGTGCTCAGTAGCCACATATTTTCTTACAGTTTGTGTTTTGCCTTTACTTATAGTTTTTGGCAGTTTTGGCCATCTATATTTCAAAAATCAGTTTTTACTGTTGAATGTATCAATTAAAAATTGTATCTTTTGCCTTTGGATTTTCAGTCACTGCTAGACTTCTCTCATTACAGGATATAGTTGGAATCATTTGTGTTTTCTTCTAGGATATTCATAGTTTTAATTTTTGTGTTTTACCTCCTGATCCATTTGGGATTTTATGTATTCTGCAGTTTTTGTTTTTCATTTCATTCAAAAGTTATTTAATAGAATATTTTTTAACTTGCAGGAGGAAGGGCTTTTTGTTGTTGTTCATGTGTAGTTGTATTGTGATCAGAGAACATAGTTTGTGTTATTTCTACTCTGTTAAACTTATTGAGATTGTCTTTATGACCTTTCATATGATCAGTTTTTGTGAATAGTCCACGTCCACTTAAATAGAGATTGTTTTCTCTATCAGAGTACAAAGTTAAGTATAGTAAGTTCAATATAATATAATCTACCTTATTGATTACATAGCTTATGTCTTCTATAGCTTTACTTACTATTATTCTGTTTCTGTTAATTTCTTCATCTATCTAATGTAGATTTTTGTTTTACAAAGTTTATGACTGTGCTCTTTGGTGCATAGATATTCGTAACTGATTTATCTTCCTCATTGTCAATTTGTACTTTAGCATTAAAAAAAAAAAATCCTACTTTGTCATGTTAGGTGCTTTTTTGGGCCTAAATTCTACCTTGTCAGTTAATAAGATCATAACCTCTGCTTTCTTTTTTGTTGTATTTGCCTGTTATACCTGTTCTCATATCTTTTTCCTTTTAATGTTTCTTAATTACTTTGTTTTAGGTGCTCCTTGTATATAGTGTACAGTTGGGTTTTGGGTCATGAGCTGATCAAAAATCTTTTTCCTTTTAGTAGAGCAGTTAAGCTCTTTGCATTTACTGTTGACACTGATACCTTGAGCTTAGCTGTGACAATTATTTATTATATTTGCTGTTTGTATTCTGTTTGCTCTGTGTCTTTTACTATGTTTTATGTTTCCATTGCTCTTTTGAAGAATTTTGTTTTGAAAAACTTTTTTGATATTGAGTATGTTTATCCTACTAAAGCATGGGATTTCATTAATAGTAATATATTAATATTGTTTCCTTAATTGTGGCAAATGTACCAGAGTAATGCAAGATGTTAACAATAGGGGAATCTGGGTATATGGTATGTGGAAACACTGTATTATCATTGCAACTTTTCCGTAATGTAAAACTATGCTAAAATTAAAAAAAAACTTTTAATGTAGTGGTGCTGAACGTGTCCTGGGTTGGTTTTGTAAAGTGAATTTTATGTGAGTTTATTGCTGAACTTGGTGAATATAAGCTGTTTTTGTCAGTTTCCAGTAACTCTGGGAGGTGTAATCATATATTTGATGGTAAAGAGTTGTAGGAAAATATCTTTGTTTTATAATAATGAAACAAAAAGAAGTTTTTGTACTAGAGAGAAATTTTTTTTAGCAAAAGATTAAAGAAAAATTTGCTTCTGGAACTGGTTACTCAAATCATATCTTGTGTAGATGAATTATTTAGGATGCTGTTGGGGACGAGGGCGTGTTTAGTAGTTAACAGTTGAGTTCTGAATTGAAATATAAGCTGAAGAATTTTAACGGCACCTAGAAGGTGTAGTTCAGGCTTTCAGTCCCAGAATTTTAGAGCTGGAAGAGACCTTTACAATTTATTCCAATTCTTTCATTAATAGAAGAATAACTAGAAGTCTAGGAAAGTGATATGTTGTATCCAAAATCATGTAGTAAATTAATATGAAGAGCTGGGACTAGAACCTAAGCCTCTTCATTTCTGTTTCAGGATTCTATCTTCAGTGCCAGAATGTGTTCTTAAAAGTCACGATTATCCAGATACTGAGATCTTCATATCCTACTTAGAGTGCAGCTGTGGCAATGTTACATGTTTATACTGGCATTTAAAAAATGGCACCGAAACGCAAGTCATTTACTCAATATCCCAGAGGTAACGTTAGGTCATAAGACTGGCTTATTGATTTTTACCTCTATATCTAATCCAGTAAGGGAAGGGCTAGCTAGAAGATTATAGTAAGTAGGCCAATTGTTATGAACTATAGTTGGGGAGCTAGAACAGGACCTGGCTCTGGAAACCATAAAATGCCAGAAGATTTTTGGGCTGTAGTGATTGGATGATGTCAGAGTGATGAGAGCTTCTGCCTTGACTAAGTGGACTCTAGAACCTATAGAATGGAGGACAGAGTAAAGGAGGTTGTGGAGCCACCATCAGACTTGCTCGTCGAATGCCATTTGTTCTGTTCTCATTCCCTAGAACATTCCACTACTTGCCAGGTAGGATTTAGAATAATCATCGATAATGAAATTAAATTCATCTGATATCTGCAAAACACTTTTATTTTGTGAAGTACTCTCACAAATATACTCTTTGATCCTTGCAGTATCCTTGTGAGATGGGTAGAAGGGATATTGGTGAGCAGAAAATGTTAAATACTAACGTGTGTCAAAGCAGTGTGCTAGAAACCACTAAAAGATATAAAGATGAATAGACATAGTCTTGGCTCTCATGGTGTGCACAGTCTTGTGGGGGACGGGGTGGGGAAAATAGCCAAGTATAATGTAAATCAAGTTGAAAAAGATTTAGAAAGTTAAGTTATTTCCCATGGGAATTTAAAAGGAGTGATGGTGTTATAAATGATGGAAATTGTAATACTTTGCCTTCTGATTTCAGACTAACTGAAAGGCTTATAACTATAAAAGGATATTGGAGGGTGGGAGGGAGGGAGACGCAACAGGGAAGGCATATGGGAACATATGTTTATGTATGACTGATTCACTTTGTTATAAAGCAGAAACTAACACACCATTGTAAAGCAATTATACCCCAATAAAGATGTTAAAAAAAAAAAAAGGATATTGACTGTAATAGATACAGATATAATTTTCTTTTCTAATTTTTCAGAAATCTTATTTTTATTTTAGGTGATTCTACAAAGCTTATCTGAACAAATTTATGGACTAAGGATGACAGAAGTCACTTAAATTTCTGTTTCAATGATTTTTGGCATATAGGGCTGGCTGGAGGAAGAGGAAGAAAAAAAGGGAATTGACATTATAATGTCAAACAGGACTTACAAATTTACCTAGGCCAAAATATGAATAAAAATTTAACTGGGCCCTATTAACTGTTAAGAAGATCGATAGAGTAAAGTTGATGCACTACTAGCTTATGTTGTCAAGGTAGACAACTTCAGAATAGGAGAGGGAGTAGTGAGGACTTCTAGTTCCTAACTTGGTTTTTTATTTTGCTTCAAAGTAATGTTACGTTTCAGGATCATTATAGTAAACATTTGCTTACCAATAAATATGAGTTTAACAGTTTTAGAATAATGAATTCATTTTTATTGAAAAAGTGGACAAAACAGGCTTTTCAGTTTTTTGTTTATTTTTCAAATTCATATTGGTTATCAGGTTTTTTTTCTCTTTTCCTTTTTATTCTCAAACTGATTGTTAATGAGAAAAAACATGGAGCGATTAACAACGACACTTGAATATTTAGTCTTCTCTTTCCAACTCAAGCACTGAAATATGACACTCCTTTCATAATATTCTTTCTGGCCATCACATTCTCTCTTTTCTTTTTGGCTTCAGAGTCCTTTCCAAAAGGAAATATGCTGCCTGGCATTCTATATTATTCCTAATTTCCAGGTGGAAAAATGAGACCAATGAAGTGACACCTAAATACAATGGGGATTATAGTTTTAAAAATAAGTCAATAAGTCAGATCTTCTTGCTTTCATTCTTCTCTATTTTACCACGACAAAATACTTACCAAAGTCCAAGAGATTACTGATATGCGATAATGACCAATGACTTCACATTAATGGAGCTATTCATAATAAACTCATCAGAGAAGTAATTGGAAAAAATGTAAATATAAAGAGTGATTTTCACTATTCTATTTATATAGTATTGAAACAACCGTAACATTCAAACACCCAGGAAGTGTAAAACTCTAAGTAATATTAAATAATAATTGATATTAACTCTGAAATATTGCAACATCTTGAAGTATCTTGTGAATGACCAAAAACAGATGAAATTTTGTTTGGTATAGCTTCAGTTGTTTTCCACAGAACTATATATTAAAAAAACTGGTAATCCATGTAAGATATACACAAAACCCTGAACTGACTAGATTGTTCAATGAAAAATACTCCACACTGCTTTGTTGTTATGGACAAATGAGCTTATAATTCAATGAAACCCTTTTAAGAAGTTCTAGTCTATGGAATGACATCTTCAAATTGTTTGATCCTATTAGTTTTATTAACAGAAACCTCCCATTCCTTCATAAGATGCTTATTAATTCCTCTGAATATTATCTTTAAAAGGGCTGACTTGACTGTTGTCAAAATAAATCACAGGTCAAGTGCAACCCTCCAGTCTCCAGTCTATGGGCTCTTCCATGAGTTTCAGTTCCGTGTCAGCCACACAGTGACCTTCCCACGAGTTTTCCATTGGAGATTTCACAGTCCTAACTTTAACATTTTCCAGAAAGTATCCCTCCCTTCTCTAGGCTTTGGGTAGAATGTCAAATTAATAATGGCATGTGGTGTTCCTTAGCATAACCTGCCAAAATGTGATAATTTCCTTAAAAGAAAAGCCATGGGCTGCAGTCACACATCTGAGATGACAGACGTCCAGATGAATCCTATATAAAAAGAAAAGGTTGGTGTCTTCTGGAATATGAATGTACACCTTTAATAAATTCAAACAGATCCCAACATAAACATCTTCAAACTTGACGGGTTTTACGTGACTCATCATTTCATAGATTCTTGGCACCAAATCTCTGGACATGATACTTATTAACCCAACCCACTGCAATCCCTTCAAGGAAACACCTTGAAGGGATACTCCTGGTATGAAATATGGGTTTTTTGGGTAAAATCCTCTATAGGAATAATTATCAATTAGAGGATAACCTGTGAAAAACTTCTCTGAGTGGTTTAAATTTAAAAGATACTTCACTAAATTGCCAGTATTGATGAAGACATCAGTGTCTGTCTTCATGATGTACCTGGCGTTGGGGCAAAACTCAGTTACCCACCCAAATGCCATAATCGTTTTCAAGGTCAGGTTATTGTACGTGTCTATAAAAAATCGTGTCATATTATGTCACCATAAAGGAGGTGTTCATCCTCTAAGGATAATGCTAACAATTTGTCTTCCCTTTCAGCCTGTTGGCCTAGTAAGAAAAATGTAAGACCCTCATATCCCCACTAAGACTTCTTTTCACCCCAAGTAACTCTAATGGCCTGTCTGGCTTTCACATCTGAGGGTTGTGAGGTCACCAGGATAACAAGAAATGGGTTTTGATGAGAGCAGTTCTAATGCTCTTGAAGTGTGAAGTGGAAGTCTTTTTGTAAATGGGCTCATACTCGTAGAAGTACATCCAGTTCACGCGTTCTGTCACATTGTAGTGGGGGCAGACTGACGTACCACATCACCAGGAAACTCAGGAATGACAGCAGCAGGAGGCTCCATTTGGGGGATCGCAGTGACATCCTACTCGGAAGGGTGGGGTGCTCAGGAGGGCCGGGGCCATCCATTCACAGCCCCTCAGGAGCACGCGAGCCTCAGGTTCCAGCTGCTAAACACTGTACAACCTTTTGGGGGCTCCATTTAATCTCAGCCATCCATGACCTTCTTCTTGATTTATTCCTTCTGAGTGAAAGACCTTCAGTTTCACCAACTGAACATTCAGTAGTAAGTAGTAGTCAAAAATAATGCTTGAAATTTCTACTGAAAAACAGAGACTCTCAGATTGGTTTAAAATTCTGCCATATACTGCTTATAAGACACATGCCTGTAGAATTTCTTATGAGACTAAAGCACTAGCTGAAGTTTTCTGTTTTCGTATTCCATGCTTTAATTAAAAGATTTGCCGTGAACTACTCTAAGTGGCCTGGAGAAAGCTAAAACCCAAAGCTGTTCCCAGTTGAAGACTGCAAACTCAAATCTTCCTTACCTCTGGTGGGGCAGCTGATCGTCACAGAGGCCCTGGCCCCTGGGCCCATATTTTCTTAATATCACCTACTTCAGTGATGTCTATTTGCCCATTTACAAAGTATGCTAAAAGGAGCAACTTCCCTTGTTATAACAGATTCATTAGCGTATTAATTAATGCTGCAGGGAAAGGAGAGGGAAAGAGTGGTACAACATAGTCAGTATTTTCTTCTCCTTTGGGGCTTATTTCTACCTCTGTGTGTTTTCTCTCTTAATGTTGATCCATAGCTAAAAGACGTCGAGGTCCTATCTTACTGCTTTTCAAATCTAAGCCATACTATAAGCCATACTATAGAGAGGTTGACAAATTTCTAGTAGTAAAATTATTCCTAGCAAACAGCCTCCTGTAGGCTGTCCCTACTCCTACCCTTACCCACTTCAGTCTGGTAGTCTCATCTATACAGCATTACCTCCTTGTTTGAAGTCCAGCCTAGAATGGTCTTGGGATCATCAGTGTTATAAGGCTCTGCATTGCCTGAGTTATACTTAGATTTTTAATTTACATGTGTTCACAGCTTCACTACCTATGGGTAAATAGCTTTTTATATAAACATGCAGAACCTCTCTTCTCTTTTTCTTAAAAGTGACCAGTTTCATCCCTGACATTTTCTTTTGTCATCTGTTAAACATGATTTTCCCACAAATTTACTTTTTTGTTCATTTCATATGTGATGATTTTTTTGTGTGTGTAGTTTCCTTTTTTAGAACAAGACAGTTGTGTTTCTTTGACGATAAGAATCAACGGGCCATGTGCTGTTTTTTCTTTTCCTACTCAGAGTATGTTCAGTTTAGCTCACAGTCTGTTTCCTTCCTATATGGATAAAAATGACTGACTCTGTTCAACAGCAGAGATTGAAAATAAAACCTGTAATTCCTAACCTTTTTTTTTTTTTTTACAGTTCTTTCTTTAAACATCTTCTAAAGGATTTTTCTTTCTTTATATTTTCCTTTACCTGTCATGGGGAGAGTAAGATGTTCATTTGGTTCTACTCTATTTCTCCTGAAGACTTATTTGTTTTGCTTCTCTTCCTTTAGTATCTTCACCTTTGATTAGTCTACAGCAGATCTTGTAACATTTGACCTGAATTCCAATGCCACTGATAAGCACATATAGCATTTCCTCTTCTTCTTCTTATTTTTTTTGCGGTACGCGGGCCTCTCACTGTTGTGGCCTCTTCCGTTGCGGAGCACAGGCTCCGGATGCGCAGGCTCAGCGGCCGTGGCTCACGGGCCCAGCTGCTCTGCGGCATGTGGGATCTTCCCAGACTGGGGCATGAACCCGTGTCCCCTGCATCGGCAGGCGGACTCTCAACCACTGCGTCACCAGGGAAGCCCCAGCATTTCCTCTTAAATGAATAATTTTCTCCATACATTTGATTTGAGCATATGTGAAATCATATGCTGCATCCTTGGTTATATATTCCCATGTACATTTCTTTCAGAGAAATCTTTCCCGAAATTAGTTTTTCCTTGTGTTGACTCTTTATTTCTGATTACTGAATGCCATTTATTCTTTACACTCAGCTGGTATTGCCTATTTCACTTCCATGGTTACTGTTCTTTTCTACCACATAGTATGCATTTATTATATGGTTCAGGATAACTTATTAACATGTGAGTGTTGTTAACCGAATACATGTAATTTTTGGAAAATTTTAGCTTTCAGTGCTATTACAAAGTTGGTTTAACTCATAGTCTCCCTTTAAAATATTTAAGATAGTGCTTCCAGCCAAGTTAGACTAACGGATTGGTATCCTTTTACTTGAGACAGCTAACTAGACAAAAAACATGAAACAACAGTTCTTAAGGCATTTGCCATCAGGCAACAAAAGACATCGATCCTTGAGAGACAGGAAACATTAGATGAGACCTATGCTTGCTCTGCCTGGAGAGTGTTTCTAGGTATGGGCTAGGGCAGTAGAACCCCAGAGGAGCCTAGAGATCTCCCTGAAATGAGGAGATGGTGCTGGGAGCCTAAGGAGCCAAGGCAGCTAGAGTTCAGAGAGCAGAGTACCAGAGAGGAGAGAGCTGCAAGAGAATTTTGCACATCTGCAGAAGTCCCTTCCAAGAATTCAGTTGAGTACTGATCAGTACAGACCTGTGAGGAAACTGCTTGAGGTTAAGGAAGAACCACCCAAAAGGAATTGAGGAAACAATAAACAGCTCACACAATGTCAGGAATAGAGCCTGAATCCATCAGACAGAGTGGAAAATATAATTCACTGAGTGTCAGGTAGAGAGCATCTCTAACATTCTAGTTTTCATTTCTAGATGTTCAATTTGGGTCCTTTTTCTATGTTTTAACTTAAATTACACTCAGTCTTTTCTCTAGCTTCTAGAGCATATGGAACACATTTATAATAACTTTAAATCCTAGTTTCCTAGTTCTACTGTCATTTCTGGGTTGGTTTTGATTGATATTTCTCCTCATTTGGCTCTACTTTCTTGACTCCCCGCCCCTCCCCTCCGCCAAAACCTGCTTGGCAAATTAGTTAATGCTTGTCAGGCATGGAAAAGAAGACATTGTAAATTTTACCTTGTTGGGTACTGGATATTTTTGTATTCCTGTAAATATTCTTGAAGTTTTTTCTGGAATGTATTTAAGTTACTTGGGAAGTATTTAGTCCTTTAAGGTATTCCTTACTGGGACCATTTAATGTAATTTTGCTGTATTCCTGAGGCAGAACCTTTATGAATACTTTACCTGATGCCCTGTGAATTATGAGGTTTTCCATTTAGCTAACCATCTGGTTACAGACGTTAAGTTGAAGATCAGGTTGTTCCTTCAGGGTTCGTTTTTAAGCTCTGCTGGTATCGTTATAGATTAATCTTTATTTTGGGACTAATTTAGCCCTGCTGAGGTCTCTACTTATTGTCCAGAGTACAATACAAGGTCTCTCTCCTCTGGTTAGTTGCAACTCAAATGTCCCTAGCTCTGTATGAACCTTGAATTGTTCATTTTTTAAGCTCCTCAGCAGATTTTTTTTTCCTCTTGCATTATGGAATTTCCCCCAAATATGTGCAAATTAGTATTAAGTCAAAGACTCGAGAGAAGATGTGTGGAGCTTTTTTCTGCATTACTCCCTCCTCTCTGGTACATTATTCCAGTAATTCCTGCCACCTATACTTTCTGAACTCTGATCTTTGTCTTTTCACGTTAGTGACACTGCTGTGCTTTGCTTTGAATCTCCCTGCCTGCAGTAGTGTCTATAACATGTCTCTTAGCAGAAAGTCAAGGTGCATGTAGGCTTATCTAGCTTGTTTCCTTCTCTCAGAGAATGCAGTTCTACACTAATTGTTTTCCATTGTCTGGAGACTGTTGCGTCCTATATTTTGTCTAGTTTTGCAGTTGTTTACTGTTTGAAGAGAAATCCGGTACCAGTTACTCCATAATGGCTAGAAGCATAAATCCCATAATACTGGATTATTGTGGGAGGTTGGTAAAGACTTTTGGGTGAAATTTTAGGAAGGAATCGCAATGAGCCTTAACTGATTTTATAGTTAATGGCTATTTAGGAATTGTCTGTTTATGGGCCCTGGGAGTAGTTGACTTTGCAGTGGTTTGTCCTTTTCAATGAGAGCTATCAGATAATGTAAATAATAAGGCAATATACAAATGTGCTTATTTTTGGTTTGCAATTATTTATTAAATGTTTTTATAGGCTGTTCTGTCTCAGAATAACAATTTTTTTAATAGATCTTTATTGGAGTTTAATTGTTTCACAATACTGTGTTAGTTTCTATTGTACAACAAAGTGAATCAGCCATATGCATACATATATCCCCATATCCCCTCCCTCTTGAGCCTCCCCCAATCCCACCTCTCTAGGTCATCGCAAAGGACCAAGCTGATCTCCCTGTGCTATGCTGCTGCTTCCCACTAACTAACTTTTACATTCGGTAGTGTATATATGTCGATGCTACTCTCACTTCACCCCAGCTTCCCCTTCCCCCCATGTCCTCAAGTCCATTCTCTATGTCTACATCTTTATTCCTGCCCTGCCACTAGGTTCATCAGTACCATTTTTTTTTTTTTTAGATTCCATATATATGTGGTAGCATATGGTATTTGTTTTTCTCTTTCTGACTTACTTCACTCTGTATGACAGACTCTAGGTCCATCCACCTCACTACAGATAACTCAATTTTGTTTCTTTTTATGGCTGAGTAATATTCCATTGTATATATGTGCCACATCTTTATCCATTCATCTGTCAGTGGACACTTAGGTTGCTTCCATGTCCTGGCTATTGTAAATAGGGCTGCAGTGAACATTGTGGTACATGTCTCTTTTTGAATTATGGTTTTCTCAGGGTATATGCCCAGTAATGGGTTTGCTGGGTTATATGGTAGTTCTATTTTTAGTTTTTTAAGGAACCTCCCTGCTGTTCTCCATAGTGGTTGTATCAATTTACATTCCCACCAACAGTGCAGGAAGGTTCCCTTTTCACCACACCCTTTCCAGCATTTATTGTTTCTAGATATTTTGATAATGGCCATTCTGACAGGTGTGAGGTGACACCTCATTGTAGTTTTGATTTACATTTCTGTAATAATTTGTGATGTTGGGCATCTTTTCATGTTCCTCTTGGCCATCTGTATGTCTTTGGTGAAATGTCTATTTAGGTTTTCCACCCATTTTTAAATTGAATTGCTTGTTTTTTTTGATATTGAGCTCCATGAGCTGTTTGTATATTTTGGAGATTAATCCTTTGTCCATTGCTTTGTTTGCAAACATTTTCTCCCATTCTGAGGGTTGTCTTTTTGTCTTGTTTATGATATCCTTTGCTGTGCAAAAGCTTTTAAGTTTAATTAGGTCCCATTTGTTTAATTTTGTTTTTATTTCCATTACTCTAGGAGGTGGGTCAAAAAAGATCTTGCTGTGGTTTAGGTCAAAGAGTGTTTTTCTTATGTTTTCCTCTAAGTTTTATAGTGTCTGGTCTTACATTTAGGTCTTTAATCCATTTTGAGTTTATTTTTGTGTGTGATGTTAGGGAGTGTTCTAATTTCATTCTTTTACATGTAGCTGTCTAGTTTTCCCAGCACCACTTACTGAAGAGACAGTTTTTTCTCTATTGTATGTTCTTGCCTCCTTTGTCGTAAATTAGGTGACCATATGTGCGTGGGTTTATCTCTGGGCTTTCTATCCTGTACCATTGATCTATATTTCTGTTTTTGTGCCATACTCTCTTGATGACTGTAGCTTTGTAGTATAGTCTGAAGTCAGGGAATCTGATTCCTCCAGCTCCGTTTTTCTTTCTCAAGAATGCTTTGACTATTTGGGGTCTTTTGTGTTTCCATATGAATTGTAAAATTTTTTGTTCTAGTTTTGTGAAGAATGCCATTAGTAGTTTGATAGGGATTGCATTGAACCTGTAGATTGCTTTGGGTAGTATCATTTTCACAATATTGATTCTTCCAATCCAAGAACATGGTATATTTCTCCATCTGTTTATGTCATCTTTGATTTCTTTCATCAGTGTTTTATTCTGAGTACAAGTCTTTCGCCTCCTTAGGTAGGTTTATTCCTAGGTATTTTATTCTTTTTGTTGTGACGGTAAATGGGATTGTTTCCTTAATTTCTCTTTCTTGATTTTTCATTGTTAGTGTATAGGAATGCCAGAGATTTCTGTGCAGTAATTTTGTATCCTGCAGCTTACCAAATTCATTGATTAGTTCTAGTAGTTTTCTGGTGGCATCTTTAGGATGTTCTATGTACAGTATCATGTTATCTGCGAACAGTGACAGTTTTACTTCTTCTTTTCCAATTTGTATTCCTTTTTCTTCTGATTGCCGTGGCTAGGATTTCCAAAATTATGTTGAGTAAGAGTGGCGAGAGTGGACATCCTTGTCTTGTTCCTGATCTTAGAGGAAATGCTTTCAGTTTTTCACCATTGAGAGCGATGTTGGCTGTGAGTTTGTCATATATGGCCTGTATTATGTTGAGATAGGTTCCCTCTGTGCCCATTTTCTAGAGAGTTTTTATCATAAATGGGTGTTGAATTTTGTCAAAAGCTTTTTCTACATCGATTGAGATGATCATATTGTTTTTATTCCTTAATTTGTTAATGTGGTATTTCATGTTGTGATTTGCATATATTGCAGAACGCTTGCATTCCTGAGATAAATCACACTTGATCATGGTGTATGATCCTTTTAATATGTTGTTGGATTGTATTTGCTAGTATTTTGTTGAGGATTTTTGCATCAGTGATATTGGTCTATAATTTTTTTGTGATATCTTTTTCTGGTTTTGGTATCAGGGTGATGGTGGCTTTGTAGAACGAATTTTGGAGTGTTCCTCCCTCTGCACTTTTTTGGAAGAGTTTGATGAAGGATAGGTGTTAGCTCTTCTCTAAATGTTTGGTAGAATTTGCCTGTGAAGCCATTTGGTCCTGGACTTTTGTTTGTGGGAAGACTTTTAATTACAGTTTCAGTTTCTTCAATTACTTGTGATAGGTCTGTTTATATTTTCTAATTCTTCCTGGTTCAGTCTTGGAAAACTGTACCTTTCCAAGAATTTGTCCATTTCTTTGTGGTTGTCCATTTTATTGGCATATAGTTGTTTGTAGTAGTCTCTTATAATCCTTTGTATTTCTGCGGTGTCACACGTGATTTCTCCTTTTGCATTTCTAATTTTATTGATTTGTATCCTCTCGCTTATTTTCTTGATGAGTCTGGCTAAGGGTTTATCAGTTTTGTTTATCTTCTCAAAGAATTAGCTTTTAGTTTTATTGATCTTTGCTATTGTTTTCTTTGTTTCTATTTCATTTATTTCTGCTTTGATATTTATGATTTCTTTCCTTCTACTGACTTTGGGTTTTCTTTGTGCTTCTTTCTCTACTTGCTTTAGGTGTAGGGTTAGATTGTTTATTTGAGGTTTTTCTTGTTTCTTGAGGTGAGATTGAATGCTCTAAACTTCCCTCTTAGAACTGCTTTTGCTGCATCAGATAGGTTTTGGATCATCGTGTTTTCATTGTCATTTGTCTCTACGTATTTTTTGATTTTCTCTCTAATTTCTTCAGTGATCTCTTGGTCATTTAGTAGCATATTGTTTAGCCTCCACGTGTTTGTGTTTTTCATGTTCTTTTCCTGCAAATAATTTCCAGTCTCACACTTTGGTCAGAAAAGATGCTTGATATGATTTCAGTTTTCTTAACTTTATCAAGGCTTGATTTGTGACCGAAGATGTGGTCTATACTGGAGAATGTTCTGTGTGCACTTGAGAAGAAAGTGTAATCTGCTGTTTTCGGATGCAATGTCCTATAAACATCAATTAAATCTATCTGGTCTGTTGTGTCATTTAAAGCTTGCATTTCTTTATTAATTTTTTTTCTGGATGATCTGTCCATTGGTTTAAATGAAGTATTAAAAGTCCCCCACTGTTACTGTCGATTTCCTCTTTTAT
Source organism: Grampus griseus (assembly GCF_964374135.1). Taxonomy (NCBI): domain Eukaryota; kingdom Metazoa; phylum Chordata; class Mammalia; order Artiodactyla; family Delphinidae; genus Grampus; species Grampus griseus. The sequence goes on along the minus strand of NC_139018.1, from coordinate 36,242,233 downwards.
AGCTGTTAGCATTTGCCTTATGTATTGAGGTACTCCTATGTTGGGTGCATATATATTTATAATTGTTATATATTCCTCTTGGATTGATCCCTTGATCATTATGTAGTGTCCTTCCTTGTCTCTTGTAACATTATTTTAAAGCCTATTTTATCTGAGATGAGTATTGCTACTCCAGTTTTCTTTTGCTTTCCATTTGCGTGGAATATCTTTTTCCATCCCTTCACTTTCACTCTGTATGTGTCCCTACGTCTGAAGTGGGTCTCTTGTAGACAGCATATATACAGGTCTTGTTTTTGTATCCATTCAGCCAGTCTGTGTCTTTTGGTTGGCACATTTAATCCATTCACATTTAAGGTAATTATCCATATGTATGTTCCTATTACGATTTCTCAGTTGTTTTGGGTTTATTTTTATAGGTCCTTTTCTTCTCTTGTGTTTCCCACTTAGAGAAGTTCCTTTAGCATTTGTTGTAGAGCTGGTTTGGTGGTGCTGAATTCTCTTAACTTTTGCTTTTTTGAAATACTTTTGGTTTCTCAGTGTAATCTGAATGACATCCTTGCTGGGTAGAGTAATCTTGGTTGTAGGTTTTTCTCTTCATCACTTTAAGTATATTCTCCCACTCCCTCCTAGCCTGCAGAGTTTCTGCTGAAAAATCAGCTCGTAACCTTATGGGGATTCCTCTGTATGTTGTTTTTTATTTTTTCTTTGCTGCTTTTAATACTTTTTCTTTGAATTTAATTTTTGTTAGTTTGATTAATATGTGTCTTGGTGTGTTTCTTCTAGGGTGTATCCTGTATGGGGCTCTCTGTGCTTCCTGGACTTGGGTGACTATTTCCTTTCCCATGTTAGGGAAGTTTTCCACTATAATCTCTTCAAATATTTTCTCAGACCCTTTCTTTTTCCCTTCTTATTCTAGGACCCCTATAATTCGAATGTTGGTGTGTTTAGAGTTGTCCCAGAGGTCTCCGAGGTTGTCTTCAATTCTTTTCATCCTTTTTTTTTTTTATTCTGCTCCTCGGCAGTTATTTCTACCATTTTGTCTTCCAGCTCACTTATTTGTTGTTCTGCCTCAGTAATTCTGTTATTAATCCCTTCATTTCAGTTATTGTGTTGTTCATCTCTGTTTGTTTTTCTTTAGTTCTTCTAGATCTCTTTTAAACATTTCTTGTATTTTCTCAATCTGTGCCTCCATTCTGTTTCTGAGATTCTGGATCATCTTTACTATCATTACTCTGAATTATTATTCAGGTAGATTGCCTATTTCCTCTTCATTTATTTGGTCTTGTAGGTTTTTACCTTGCTCCTTCATCTGTGACATATTCTTTTGCTGTCTCATTTTTTTTTCCTTTTTTTTTATGAGTGGGATTGTGTTCCTATCTTATTGGTTGTTTGGCTTGAGGCTTGCAACACTGGAGTTTCTAGGCTGTTGGGTAGAGCTGGGTCTTGGTGTTGAGATGAGGACCTCTGGGAGACCTCATTCTGATGAATATTCCCTGGGGTCTGAGGTTCTCTGTTAGTCCAATGGTTTGGACTCTGAACTCCTACTGCAGGAGTTTCGGCCTGATCCCCATCTCGTGAACCAAGATCCTGCAAGCCGAGTGGGGTGGCAAAAAAAAAAAAAGAGGGAGAACAATAACAATGTAAACAATAAAGTTAGACTAGGGAACTAACAGATATGTTAGAAAAAAAATTAAAATATAGATGAAACAACAATCGGAAGGTAAAACAGAACCACAGTAGTAAAAAAGAGGAGGAGAAATTAAAAAGTTGGAAAAGGCCTTGGCTGTGGAGGGTGGGGCCTAAGCAGGGGTGAGGTTTGGGCAGTGGGCGGTGCCAATGCTTGTTTGTTTGTTTATTTGTTCTAGGTTGCTGCTTTTGCTAAGAGAGCACCCATGACCCTGATGATGTTTCCATTCACAATAAAGGGCTCTATTGCCTTCATTGATTAGCTGATCAAATTCAGGTTAGTAGATTTTGTGGACAGTACTTCTCTCTTCCAATTATATGTTAATATTTTGAGAAATGGATAATTTTGTATTTAAAGCTACATATGTATATGCCAGTGAAGTAGAAGGGCCAGGTCAATCTAAACTCTATTGAACTATGTACCTGCTATGCTACCTACTATGTACAATCTGTAGTGTATAAAATGGAAAAATATTTTATTTCCTGTTTTATAGTTTTTTACTGTAAAGTAAGGGCAAGATAAAACAAGTTGTGGCTGAATATGGTACACTGTACTTTTGGCATCGTTGTGTGGCATATTTGATGCTGAAATAAACAGCTCATCTTAAAATTGTTTGAAATTTTTAGTAGCTTTTAAAAGTTTCGTTCTTGGGCTTCCCTGGTGGCGCAGTGGTCGAGAGTCCACCTTCCGATGCAGGAGACATGGGTTCATGCCCTGGTCCGGGAAGATCCCACATGCCATGGAACGGCTAGGCCCGTGAGCCACGGCCGCTGAGCCTGTGTGTCCGGAGCCTGTGCTCCGCAACGGGAGAGGCCACAACAGTGACAGGCCCGTGTACTGCAAAAAAAAAAAAAAAGTTTTGTTCTTGTTTGTATTTCATTTATACACTCAAATTTTTATTTATTTGTTTTTTGTTCAGTCTGTGAGTTTTGACAAATATATATTCTTTCCCATAATCTTTGAAATTCACTCACGTTGCCTTTTTGTAGTCAACCTCTCTCTCCACCTCAATCCCTAGAAATCACAGATCTGTTTTTTGTCCTTGTTGTTTACTTTTTCCAGTATATCATTTAAATGAAATCATTTAGTGTGTAGCTTTTAAAATCTGGCTTCTTTCACTTAGCATAATGCATTTGGATTCACCCATGTTGTGTGTACCAGTAGTTCATTCTTTTTTATTGCTGAGCAGTGTTCCATTATATGGATATACTGCTGTTAGTTTATCCATTCACCATCTGATGGACATTGGGGAGTTTCTAGTTTTTGGTGGTTATTGCAGTCATACTATTTTTTCTTTTTTTTTTCCTTTGATAAAATGTATGTAAAATGTACCTTCTTAACCATTTTTAAATGTACAGTTCAGTGGTGTTAAATACATTCACGTTGTTGTACAGCCATCACCACCATCCATCCCCATAACTTTTCATCTTGTAAAACTGAAACTCTGTACCCATTAAACAGTAACTCTCCATTCTGTGCTCCCCCCAACCCCTGGCAACCACCATGATACTTTATTGTTTTGCCTACTCCAAGTACTTTATATGAGTGGAATTATATAGTATTTGTCTTTTTGTGCCTGACTTATTTCACTTAGCATAGTGTGCTCAAGGTTCACCCGTTTGTAGCATATTGCAGAATTTCCTTCCTTTGTAAGGTTAAATGATATTTCATTGTATGTATATACCACATTTTTTTATCCACTCATCAGTTGATGGATAGCTGGGTTGCTTCCATGTTTTAGCTACTGTGAATAATGCGGCTATGAACATGAGTGTACAAAGATCTTTTCAATACCCTGCTTTCATTTCTTTTTGTGTATGTACTCAGAAGTGAAATTGTTGCATCATATGATAATTCTGTTTTTAAGTTTTTGAGAAACCACCATACTGTTTTCCACAGGAGCTGTACCATTTTACATTTCCACTAGTAATACACAGGGGTTCCAACTTCTCCACATCCTTGCCAATGCTTATTATTTTCTGTTTGTTTGTTTATTTATTTATCTATTTATTCTTTCTTTATTTTTTAAAGTAGCCATCTTAATAGGTGGTATCACACTATAGTTTTCATTTGCATTTCCCTAATGATTGGTGACATTGAGCATCTTTTCATGGCATTTCATATTGGTAATTTGTATATCTCCTTTGGAGAAATGTCTTTTCAAGTCCTTTTTCCAGTTTTGAGTTGTGCTGGTTTTTTGTTATTTTTGTTGCTGTTGTGTGGATTTTTAGAAGTTCTTACATATTCTGGATAATAATCACTTATCAGATATATGACTTGCGGATATTTTCTTCTATTCTGTGGGTTGCCTTTTTACTCTGTGGGTAGTATCTTATGATGCCCAAAAGTCTTAATTTTCATGAAATCAAATTTGTCTTGTTTTTCACTTTTTTAATTTGTGTCTTTGGTGCCCCCCATCCAAGAAATTATTACTAAATTCAGTGTCATGATGCTTTTGCCCTTTGTTTCTTCTAAGAGTTTTATTATTTTAGGTCTTACATTTAGGTACTTATCCATTTTGAGTTAATTTCTGTATATGATATTAGGTATGTGGATATCCAGTTTTCCCAGCACCATTTGTTCAAAAGGCTTCTTTTTTCTCATTGAATGGTCTTAACACCCATATCAAAAATCATTTGACCATATGTGAGAGTTTACTTCTAAGCTCTCTGTTTCTGTCTTTATGCCATTGCCACACTATTTTGTTTTCTATAGCTTTGTAGTAAAATATGGAAATCAGGAAGTGTGAATCCTCCAGTTTTTCTGTTCTTTTTCAAGATTGTCTTGGCAATTCAGGGTCCCTTGAGATTCCATGTGAATTTTAGGATAGGTTTGTCTCTGTACAAAAGTCACTGGGATTTCGATATAAGCATTGCATGGAATCTGTAGATTGCTTTGGGTAGTATTGACATTTTAGCAATATTAAGTCTTTCAGTATATGACCATAGATGTGTTTCCATTTACTTATGTCTTCTTTAATTTCTTTCAGCAATATTTTGTAGTTTTCATTGTATAAATCTCTCACCTCCTTGGTTAGGTTATTTCCTAAGTATTTTATTCTTTTCTATGCTACTGTAAATAGAATTATTTTTGTAATTTCCTTTTCAGATTGTTCATTGTGTATAGAAATGCAACTGAGTTTTGTCTTTGACTTTGTATCCTTCTACTTTGCTGAATTCATTTATCAGTTCTAACAACTGTTTTTGGTGGAGTCTTTAGGGTATTCTACGTATAAGATCACATTACCTGCAAACAGAGATAATTTTACTTTGTCCTTTTCAGTTTGAATGCCTTGTATTCTTTTTTTTTTACCTAATTGCTCTGGCTAGGGCTTTCAGTACTATATGGAATAGAAGTGGAGAAAGTGGGCATCCTTACCTTGTTCCTGATCTTAGAGGAAGAGCTTTCAGTCTTTGACCATTGAGTATGATGTTTGCTGTGGGTTTTTCATACATGGCTTTTATTATGTTAAGGTAGTTTCCTTCTATTCCTATTTAGTTGAGTGTTTTTATCATGAAAGGATGTTGTATTTTGTCAAAAGCTTTTTATGCATCAAGATGATCATGTGAGTTTTTCGTTTATTTTGTTGATGTGGCATATTATTCGGTTGGCCAAAGAGTTCTCTTGGTTAATGAATATGTTGAAATATTGGTGAAAATGAAAAATGTTTCTTTTAGTTTTACTTAAACTCGAATGAACTTTTTGGCCAACCCAATACATTAATTTTTGTATGTTATACTCTCCTTACAATTCAGGAATAAGTTCCACTGTTTACTATGGAGCCATAAATTTTAAAATAAAAATGTGATTATATTTTCTTTTTTTTAAAATATTTTTTTAAATTTAATTTTATTTATTTTTGGGTGCATTGGGTCTTCATTGCTATTCATGGGCTTTCTCTAGTTGTGGCGAGCAGGGGCTACTCTTTGTTGCCGTGTGCAGGCTTCTCATTGTGGTGGCTTTTCTTGTTGCAGAGCACGGGCTCTAGGCATGTGGGCTTCAGTAGTTGTGGCACGTGGGCTCAGTGGTTGCGGCATGTGGGCCCAGTAGTTGCAGCACATGGGCCCTAGAGCACGCAGCCTTCAGTAGTTGTGGCGCACAGGCTTAGTTGCTCCGTGGCATTTGGGATCTTCCCAGACCAGGGCTTGAACCCACGTCCCCTGCATTGGCAGGCGGATTCTTAACCACTGCGCCACCAGGGAAGCCGTGATTATATATTCTTTATTAAAAGAATGTTACTTTTTGTTGTTGTTATTAAGAGACCATGATGATTTGTTGCCTTTTTGGGTTGGGGTTGCATTTATTTTTAAAAATGTCATTAAAAGTAAACTAGAAAAAATTTAACAGATCTTGTGGCTAGGGGAAGATACCTAAAATTTATGTTCATTTTGAGTAAAAGAAGAGAGGTGATGCAAAATTATTAGGGGGTATATTGAAACTTACGGCGTTTCCTGATTATTGAAAAATCAGGTAGCTTTCTTGAGTATGCAGTTAGATCAGAAATCTACAGGTTTTTATATAGTTAACCCTCACATATAGGTAGCTCCGAGAGTCACCTGTTTAGAAAAGACAAGTATTTATAAGAATTCTCCTATTTTAAAAATGTACTTCCCTGGTGGCGCAGTGGTTGAGAGTCCGCCTGCCAATGCAGGGGACACGGGTTCGTGCCCTGGTCCAGGAAGATCCCACATGCCGCGGAGCAGCTGGGCCCGTGAGCCATGGCCGCTGGGCCTGCGCGTCCGGAGCCTGTGCTCCGCAACGGGAGAGGCCACAACAGTGAGAGGCCCGCGTACTGCAAAAAAAAAAAAAAAAAAAAATGTACGTAAAGAGGACAAAGGTTGGGTGTGAAAAGTCAATTGGCATAACGTTATAATACAACATCAAAAATATTACTGAAGGTCAAATATTAGAAAAGGGATGAATAGCTAGCATCTGGCAATACAGATTCCATTTGCCAAAGAGCAAGGCATAAATTTTTAAGACAAATATCATATATTTCCTAAAGTTTATTAGAATTTCATGTACATACTTACTTCTGAGTTCTCAAATAGAAGATTGAACTTCTTGATGGCAAGGATCATTTTAGATTTTGGTGCTTTCTGAAGTAAGTATTCCTACAGCAAGTATTATTACTTGCTGAATGAATGACTTAGTCCCACTCATTAGTGGGCTACTTTGAGTTCACTAGAGCACATTTCATCCATGGATTCTTCAAGATTGTCAGGGCAAGAAGTAGGAAGTCAGTTTTCTGAAATCATGAGAAAATAGAATTAGAACTGTGAAAGCTGTACTCCTTATAGAACTCTTAAGCAAAATTGACCTTGAACATTTAGTCTAATGCCTGTTGTTTTTTTGTAAATAGGAAAATGGAGACCCAGAGAGGTGAGGTGATATGCTTTTAGTCACACAGATAGCTGGAGACGTGTTATGTAGTGCTCATTTTACTCATCATCCTGCCTCTCTTCCTCATGGGATCATTGCTTGATCTTAGGGTTGGAATAAAGTTAAATTGCTCAATTTAAAATTGTTGATTTACAAAACTCAGTTTTAATTTCTTTTTCAATTGATTTTAAGTTAAAACAGGATACTATTGAAATGGTATGAGATATGATCTTAATTTTCAAACAGATGCAAAAAATATGCTAATATTAAATATATAGCTAGAAAAATCTAAGAAATTATTTTTTATTTTTCAACAGCCTCAAAAATTTTTATTTGGCTTAATTTAAAATGTACAATATTTAGGGCTTCCCTAGTGGCACAGTGCTTGAGAGTCTGCCTGCCGATGCAGGGGACACGGGTTCGTGCCCTGGTCTGGGAGGATCCCACATGCTGTGGAGTGGCTGGGCCCGTGAGCCATGGCCGCTGGGCCTGCGCGTCCGGAGCCTGTGCTCCGCAGTGGGAGAGGCCACAGCAGTGAGAGGCCCACGTACCGCAAAAAAAAAAAAAGTATAATATTTAAATAAGACCCAAATTTTTACAAACTTTAGATAGATATGGACCTTAGATTTCTTGTTTAAAATCTAAGGACCCTAAAATGTGAATTATATTCGGCTCTGGAGGATTTCATTTAATAATCTTATTTACAGGTATAATTGGTGAAGTTCAGAAATACCAAACAGTTTTCTTTTTTTTTTCATGAGCACTACTGAGCCTAGAAAATTAGCAAAAAAAACTTGTTCAATATACTGTTTTAGAAATGGAATAATTTAAAATAAAAATAGGAATCAAACATATAATTATTTACTTTTGGATATTTGATGTAAAGCCATGTTAAGAGAGTTGAAGCCATGTTTAAGAGACTCAAAGTGGTTTTAAGTTATACAGGAAGTATACCTCTTTGCTCTAATTTTTTTTCTTCCTAGAACATTTTCTGCTCATTTTATTACACTAACTTCATCCTGAAGTTAGTATCTTTAGCCCCTTAAGACAGAGGAGACACCTATTGGGATCTGGTTCGCCATGAGTCTCTTGTGCTTCAGCACATCTTCTGAGCCAGAGGCATTGGCAGCTTTTGTTGAGGGCAATCTTCTCAAGGAAATTTGCATAGCAAACAGCCTGGGAAGATAGAAATTGTATTACCATAAGGACAGAGGGCAGATTTCCTTGCTGTCCAGGATAGTCAAGATAATCCCTCTGGGGAGTAGGTGGGGTACATTTGCTTGCAACTCCTTTAAAATATTGGTGTTTCATAAGCTTCAGCTTTCTTCTCCTGTAATGTAACTCACTGTATGTGCAGGCGTCATCTGGCTCTCCTTGTATTGCCCTTTAGGGATTAGAGCTTTGGGAACCAATGCAAAAGATGATACAGTGGCTACTGCTATTGTTTTGAGGAGTAAACTTTTCTTTGTCTGTGACCCAGGAGTGTCATATTTTCTGCCAGGATTATTTGATGCTGGCTCACCAAGTATCACTAACACAACCTATTGATAAAACAAAGCTGAGTTTATTGCTTACTGCAGTAAAGGAGAACACCACCTTGACAGAACTTCGGTAGTGCCTTAGAGGGGCAAAGTCAAGGTAAAAAATTTAGAATTTGAAGTTTGATTTAATTTGAGTTTGCAGTGGTGGTGATCGGGCTTGATTAAGAGTGAATAAGTATCATGATATAACAATTTACAGTAGAATTGGTCAAAACAGCAATGCAAGGATTTTAAAAACTGTTGATGCTTTCTGTTGAAGAGTTGATGCGTCTTTCCTGAAGCTTCTGTAATGAACAATCAAGTTATGTCCCTGCAAGAATCTCCTGGAATAGTAGAGTATGCTAATGAAGGCATTGGACTAGTAAAGTCAGGCTAATGTACACAGAAAGATGTGCGTGTGTGTAGGTGTATTAGTTTCCTAGGGATACTATAACAAATTACCACACAATTGGTGGCTTAAAATAATAGCCCCTAGGGGAAGAATTCTTTCCTCTATCTTTTAGCTTCTGGTATTTTTAAGCAAGCCTTGGTGTTTCTTGGCTTGTGGCAGCATAACTTTAATCTCTGCCTCCATCTTTACATGGTGATCTTCACTCTGTATCTGTGTCCAAATTTCCCTCTTTTTATAAGGATGCCAGTCATTGGATTAGGGCCCACCCTAATCCAGTATGACCTCATGTTACCTTGATTACATCTGCAAACACCCTGTGTCCAAACAACGTCAAATTCACATGTTCTAGTGTTTATAAATTTTGGGGGGACAGTATTCAATGCAGTACAAGGAGTATATGGTTTCGATCCTCAGTGTTCAATCTGTGTGTGGCTAGATGGTTTTGGTTCTCAGTATCCATGAAACTGTCATGGCCGATTGCTTAGCTTGCATGTAGGAATCTCAGGCTCATCAGAGTTCTTGACAACAGCATGACGTGTAGTGAAAAGTATACCAATATGGAAATCAAGGTGCCTTAGTTGTAGTTGCTGTTCTGCTGTTAACTAGCTTGGGAAAGTTACTGTCTTTTCCAACTGTTAGTTTCTCAATGGGTAAAATGGGACGTCTGGAAGAAGAAAAGAGGAATGGATCTCTGAGGGCCTTTCTAGCTCTCAGGTTCTAAAGTTATGTAATTGTTGAGTGTCTGCTATATACCATATTGGTATTCATTTTGTTGGAGTGAAATAATTGAAAAAAGAAATAGAATGCTTAAGTGCTGACCTGATAGATTCTGACTTGGGAATGTATTCTGACTTAATTTATGCTTTGGGTGAAGATCATTAATGAAGACATTAGGTAAACATGGAATTAGCCCATCTCTCTGACTTACATATTTTATTTTTCAGTTTGAATATTGTATTTAGAAGGGAGACATTCTTCAGGTCAGTTAATTCATTTAAAGTTAGAAGAATGTGTTGTTGCTGCACTGTCTCAGCTGAGTTCAGAAAATGAAATAACCTTTTCTGAAGTGAGCATGATGGTAGGGTATGGATGTACTTGATTTCTTTTATGGTTCACAGCCTTCACTTTCTATGTAGTGTTTATTTTTTTGATTTATAGATGCTTGAGAACCTAGAGGAATCCTTTCCCCTCCTCCCCAGCTACTCCTGCAGCTCCATAGAAAAAAAGGAAGGAAGGAAAAACCATGTTGAACACATATTTTCCTTTTCTTTATTTTTTCTTGAAGTATAATTGACTTACAGTATTCTATTGGAAGATGATTGTTTATTCGGTTTCTTTGATCAGTACAGGCCTATTCAGATGATCTGTTTCTCCTTATGTGTGCTTTGGTAGATTGTGCCTTTCAAAGAATTGGTCCATTTCTTCTAAGTGAGCAAATTTGTGGGCATAGAGCTATTCATAATATTTCTTTATTATCATTTTAATGTTTGTAGGATTGCTAGTGATGGCCCCTCTTTCATATCTGATATTAGTAATTTGCTTCTTTTTTCCTTTTCTCCTTGGGAAGCTTGGCTAGGGGTTTATTCATTTTGTTGATCTTTTCAAAGAATCAGCTTTTAGTTTTGTTGATTTTCTCTACTGTTTACCTGTTTCCAATTTCATCGATTTCTGCTCTGATTTTTATTATTTCTTTTCTGCTGCTTATATTGAACTTAATTTGTTCTTCTTTTTCTAGTTTCCTAAGGCAGAAACTTGGGTGATTGACTTTAGCTTTCTTCTGTTTAAATATATGCGTCCAGTGTTATATAAGTTTCTCTCTCAGACAGAAAATGTAGTATGGCATTTGCTGTATCCCACAAGTTTTGATGCTTTATTTTCATTTTTATTTAGTTAAAAAAAATTTTAAAAAATTCCTCAGCACTTTGTTTGACTCATGTATTATTTGTGTATGTTGTTACTCTCCAAATATTTGGGGATTTTCTGGCTATCTTCTGTTATTATTTTCTAGTTTAATTTTATTGTGGTCTGAGAGCATAGTTCCTATAATGTGTTATTTTAAATTTCTTAAGGTGTGTTTCCTGGTCCAGAATGTAGTCTGTCTTGGTGAATGTTCCCTTTGACCTTGAGAAGAATGTGTATTCTGCTGTTGTTGGATGAAGTAGTCTATAGATGTCAATTAGATCCAGTTGACTGATGGTGCTATTCAGTTCTATGATATTTTACTGATTTTTGGCCTGTTGGTTCTGTTAGTTACTCATAGAGGGGTATTGAAATCTCCAGATATAATAGTGAATTTATATATTTCTTTTTGCAGTTCTACTAGTTTTTAACCTCAAGTATTTTGTTCTGTTGTTAGCTGCATGTGTATAAGGATAGTTATATCTTCTTGGAGAATTGACCCTCTATCATTACATACTGTTTCTACTTATTGCTGGAAATTTTCCTTGCTTTGAAGTCAGCTTTTTCTGAAATTAATATAGCTACTCTAGTTTTCTTTTGATTAGTGTTAGCATAGTGTATCTAACTTCATCCCTTTTCCTTTAATAGATCTATGCCTTTATAAGTGGGTTTCTTGCAGACAAGCTATAGTTGGGTCTTGTCTTTTGCTTCACGCTAATTGGTATATTTAGATCACTGACATTTAAAGTAATTATTGATATACCTGAATTAATATTTACCATATTTTTAACTGTTTTCTAGTCCTTGCTCTTGTTCTTGGGTTTTTGGTTTCCTTTTTCTTTATTTTGGCCTTCCACTCTGTTTGTGCTTTCTCTCATTTTAATTGAGCATTTTATATTGTTCCATTTTCTATCCTATCTTAGTATATCATTATATTTCTTAAAAAACTTTTTTTTTAGTGGTTGCTCAGAGTATGCAATTATACATTTATAGCTAATCCAAGTTCATTTTCAAATAACACTACACTGCTTCATGGATACTACAAGTACCTTATAACAGAGTATTCCCAATTCCTCTCTCACATGCCTTATAGCATTTCTGTCATTCATTTAATTTATCTGTAAACTGTGATCACAAAATATATTGCTTTGAACACATTGTCTGTTAGATTAAGAATAAGAAAAATAAGAGATTTAATTTTACCTTTGTATATTCCTTCTCTTATGCTCATCATTTCTTTATGTAATCCATGTTTCTGCCTATGTAATTTTCTTTCTGTCTGAAGAACTTCTTTTAACATTTCTTGCTAGGCAGGTCAGTAGGTTTTCAGTTCTCTCAATTTTTGTTTGTCAGAGAAAGTATTTCTTTTACACTTTTGAAGGATAATTTTGCTGGATACAGAATTCTAGGTTGGTTGTTTTTTTTTTTTTTAACACTCAGTATTTCACTCTACTAATTTTGCTTGCATGGTTTTTGAAGAGAAGTTCAATGTAATTCTTATTTTGCTCCTCTCTAGGTGGGTTTATTTTTCCTTCTCTCTGTTTTTTTTTCTTGATTCTTTTCCGATTTTCTCATCTATTCTTCTGTAGTTTTATTATGATATGCCTGGGTATAAGTATTTTAGTATTTATCCTGCTTGATGTACACGGAGCTTCCTGCATCTGGTTTGGTGTCGTATTACCAAAGACATTCTTTTTGTTATAGTGTTGTTGATTTGTAACATTTCCGTTTGATCTTTTCTTAGAGTTTCCATATCTCTGCTTGTATTACCCATTTGTTCTTACATGTTGTTCACTTTTTCCATTAGAGCCCTTCGCATATTTACCATAGCTATTTTTAACCCAGTGATAGTTCTAAAACCTCTGCTGTATATGAGTCTGGTTTTGAGGCATGCTTTGTTTCTTCAGATGGTGTTTTTTGCCTTTACAATGCTTTGTAATTTTTTTGTTGATATCCAGACATGATATATTATATAAAAAAGAGGAGGTAAATAGGCCTTTAGTGTGAGGTTTTATGTTTATCTGACTAGGAGTTAGGCTGCATTTACTATTTGCTGTAGCTGTGGTGTCAGAGGCTAATATTTCTTGTAGTGTCCTTGTTTTGGTTTGCTGTGTTGTCTTTGGGTTGCATAGAGAATCCTTAAATAGGGTCTCAAACTTTTCCTTTACCTGTAATCCTCTGTTATTGTACAGGAGTTGTATTGATGTGGAGGTAAGGTGGTGGGAGTTCTGTAGTACTGTGATTAGGTCTCAGTTTTTTAAGCCTGATTTGGGTATCTCTTCCCCTGTTTGAAGGGTAGAGGGAGCTGGAATTAGGTACTTCCTTTACCCCAGGTTGGCTAGACACTGTAAAGTCCTGGTATGTTAGGCTCTGTTAAAATAGTTTTTTTTTGTTTATTTTTTCAGGCAGTCCTTTTTAAGAAGAACAGAGAGCTTTGGGTATATTTAAAAATGATTACTTTTCCCCTCCCCCTGCTGGAAACAAAGAAATTTTTCTCAGATTATCACAGTTGAAAACGTGGTAGGGCTTCTGGAGGTAAAACTCAAGAAACTGTTGGGACCTTTCAAAGACTGAGTCCCCTCACAGGTTTTCCTTCTAAGCTAGTCTACACTGAGTCTCCAGCAATTCGTCATTTACTGTTTAAAGTGTTCCTACTAATATCGGCTCCATCTGAGGGTTTATCTTCCTGGGCTTTTGCTTCTTGCACACTGCTATTCTCTGTATCTACCTGTCTCTCTCTCTAGTTTTCAGGGTGGAGGTTTGCTCTCTGGCTTTAATTCTCTGACAGATTTAAGAAGAGTGGTTGATTTTCTTTTTTTCTTTTCAGCTTTTTTATTGTTGTAAGGACACGGTTGATGAATTCCAAATTCTTTACATGCTGGACCTGATTGAAGATTAGTTTTGAATCTTTTCCACAGTTTCGTAATGGTAAAGACTTGGTACAAAACACTTTGCCTGATTTGGCAGTATTACTCATTTGGAATGTGATTTCCTTCTGGCATCAGGTTTGTACATTTTGAGGTCATGCATTGTAATTTGCAAGAACGAGTAAAGAACTTTTCTAGAGGGAAGTTGATACTAGGACTGACTTACGTTATTGGTGAGATGGCTTGTTCTTAGCCCATTTACTGTTATTCTGTTGGCAAGTGTATTTGGGGGCGACAGCCACCTTTGTTTCCTATGTTGATAGTCAAAGTTTCATTTTTATACGTGTATACCTTACAAAAAATACCAGATTTTTACAGCCTGTTTGGGAATAGGGTCATGTCAAATTACACTAATTTGCACTCTGATAAATATACTGATGATGCTAAGAGTGGTTATTAAAACCTTGTGCTGATACTTTGTATTTATGTAACCAATTAATTGGATGACCTATTTAGACTGGGTGTCTTAATTTAATTAGTACATTGCTCACTAATTATTTTTATGAGTAGAATAGGGTAATGTTAATCCTTAAATTTTCTGTGATGTGTTAAAAAACTTAATGCGCATCACGAGTATTAGATATCTTGGTAGAAATTGAGACATAAAAAGAGAAATTGGTCTAAATTATACATAAAATGTAGTTTTCTTTATTTTCTTTTGTAAAACATTCATATTAAAAAATTACTGTTACAGAAAATTTAGACAACTTCTTCTTAAAATAAGAGAATCACCCTAATTCCACCAGTGTAACATGACTATAGTTACCATGTGGGTGTATGTGCTTTCTAGTCCTTTTTTGTATAGATTATTGTACATAGTTGTGATCATAGTTTATTTTTAAATCTGTGCTTTTCTTTTTGCAATTAGTAGTGCGTTTTCTCATTCTGCATCATTGTGTTTTTAATAGTAATATTTTTTTCATTGAGAAAGGTATTATTAGGTTGATCAGACCTATCACTGTGATAAACTGTGTGTGCATTTAGCTTTTCTGTGTCTTTTTTTTTTTTAAATAAATTTATTTATTTTTTAGTTTTGGCTGTGTTGGGTCTTTGTTGCTGCACACGGGCTAAGTGGTGAGCAGGGGCTACTCTTCGTTGCGGTGCCGGGGCTTCTCACTGGGTGGCTTCTCTTGTTGCAGAGCAGGGGCTGTAGGCGCGTGGGCTTCAGTAGTTGTGGCACTCGGGCTCCAGAGCGCAGGCTCAGTAGTTGTGACGCACAAGCTTAGTTGCTCTGCGGCATGCGGGATCTTCCCGGAGCAGGGCTTGAACCCACGTCCCCTGCATTGGCAGGCAGATTCTTAACCACTGCACCATCAGGGAAGCCCTAGCTTTTCCATGTCTTTTGGTTTAGCTTTTCTCTGTGCTGTTTCCTTGCCTGGATTTTCAGAGGTCTCAGTCTCTCTTTCTTTTAGTTTCTCTGTCTTTCTTTTAAGGAATATTTTATGTATTTCATGTTCTCTCCCACAGGGCTAATTAACTTTTACTGGATCTTGAAAAATGGATTTTTTTCCTCATATGATTAGAAAACAATGCTTTAGGGCTTATACTGCCAAAGTGATTCACACAGTTCTAGTCGAAAAAATTGAAAATTTGTAACTAGGTGATAAAAATGATCTCTTAGATATGTCAAACTTGGTATTCTAGACTCTCACCCTTAGGTTGTAAATTGTGTTTAGTCAAATAATTTAATATTTTATGTTGTACTTACAAATTGGATTTTTCTTACCTCATGTTTGTGGGTTTAATTTGACATCTTTGTCAGGATTCCTTATTAGATTTCTCTGTAGGCTTCTGACTTTTCCTCTGTCCTGTGACTTTGTGTTTAGAGTTGAATTGAGTCTAGTCATTTGAATGGAAAGTCAGTACTAACAGAAACTTATAGAAACTTCTACTGAGTCTGATGATTCTGAACCCACCTAATTCTTTATGCACAATCTTCAGCAACTTCTTAGCAACCATTAGTTAATTTTCATTGTAAATTATACACTAGATAATTGAATGTTTTTTAAATGGGGCAATTGTTAATTGAACTTTTATTGTGATTCAGGTACTCTGTTGAGTGCCCTAGACAACCACATGGATAAGATATGAATTAAAGTCTTGAGGAGGCAAAAGTCCAAAGGAAAGACAGAAGTCTCTACAGTTATGACAAATAGGGAACTGTGCTCATATAAAATATGCTTTGTGAACGTAGGGAGGGAGTAATGATATCCCCAGAGTGGAAGATTAAGGAGTTTGAGAATGAATGGCACTTGAAGGAGATGACCGTTGAGTTGATTGCAGAGATATTTTTAAAGCTAAACTTCAAGTACCTGTTCTCCAAAGTTTCTTCAACTCTAGACTTCTCTGGTCAAGTTACAGTGTGCCATAGTATTCAGTCATGGATCTGTAGAAAAAGAATTATTGCTTCTAACAAGGACCCTGATATTTTACATGGTTCAGGATCAACAAAGCAAAATTATATTTTTCTTGGCATATTATGCTTACTAGTAATATTACTATAACTACTGTACTACTGCTACTGCATCTACCTCTTCCATTACTATTACTACTGTGTTGTTAGTACAGTGCTATTTCTAACGCTATTACTGCTACTCCTCCTGTTCCTTCTACTACTACTGCTGCTGCTGCTGCTACTTTTACTAGATGATACTTGTTTTTACTGGGGACAACTTTATATTCCTTACAGATTTAAGATGGGAGATTAGATCAAGTTTTAGGCATGATTTTCAAGAGAAAAAAGTGACTATTTCACAAAAACTTAATAAAATTACCCTCATTTTCAAAAAGTATTCGGATAATTCAAGTTCTAGTTATGAATGGTTACCCTGTGTTTTCCCTTTCTTTATGTTTCTTGGTAACTCTTATTTTATGAATGATAATATGGTTAAACTTTTATAATTAGACTTATTCCAAATAAAAATCAACCTAGATGTAAAGCTTTTCTCTAGTTAAATATAAGCGCTTTTTTTGTTGTTATTCCTGAGGATTCTTAGTACTTCTCTGAGCATTCAGGTCAATCAGGATGTTTATGTGAGTTCTAGAATTGCTCTAAAGAGTGTAAGCTGTGGAGTAAGGCAGATGTGGTCTGATTCCTGATTTGGATTTACTAGCTGTGCTTGGATAGTTAACTTAGATGCTGAGTTTGCCAAGACTAGATTCTAGGAAGCCCCATTTTATTTAGTTATTTATTCATTGAGCATGTTTTTTTGCATTGTTTTAACTTTAGTAAAGTACATAAGACCATTCTATTTCTTTGCATATGTACCTATATAGAGAATATTGTTTATAGAATGACCTGTTCTGGGTGTGCCTTTCTGACCTGAAGCTAATTTAGTGCTGAAAAATTTTTGAAGAACCCTAATATTGTAAAAGAGTAGTACAGAAGAAACAGGCTCTTGGTTTATGTTTAAATTCTGTCATAGAATGAGACCACAGGTTGGTTAGGTTTCCCTATGTGATGTAGGCATAATCCTATAGCAAGGGTTGATGAGAGAAACTCTTCACAGCTTCTAGTCTGAGTAAGTTGACTCACTTGGGATAAGTTAGAGGAATCTGAACTGTGTTGCCAAACTGTAGGGAGAGATGTCTTTTTTTTTAAAGTTCTGTATTTAAAAATATAGATGTTGTCAGTGATAACTTATTTTAGATGTTATCAGTGATAACTGATGAAGGCAGCAGAAAGGTCAAGAGACAAATGTAGTCAAGTCTAGATTGTATCTCCTATAATCTTTTCAGTTAGGTTCTAGAACCAGGTCTGTAAAATGTTGAGGGACCTTCTAAGGGGACCTGATGATAGTCAAACGCTTGATGGCTTTGAGTTTTCTTTGTCTTTTTTCTTGGGCAGTGGAGGTTGGAAATGCATTAACAGTCACAGAAATCTTTGTTTGTATGTTTAATGTTCTGAAAAGAGATATTCTACCCTCCACCCTAGATAGTATCTATCTTAGATACTTAGATTTTTAGAACAATGGTGTTACTGTGTTTTAGGTTCTGAGTTCCTGACTTGAGGGAATATGATATAGGCAGCTGCAGAATAGAAGATAAATCTTATCTTAAAAATATTGATTACTTCCTGTGCACTACTACCAGGTAGTAGTAGTGCTTCATAATACAGGTATGTTCTTAAAAATCCTAGGAGAGTTATCCTTTGGTGATAGTTTAATTTATTGTATACACTTTGTAGTTTAGGAGTTGTAAAAAACTGCTACGTGGGAAAGGGGATGGCTTAAAAACGTTTGTTTCTTTTACATACCAGTAGATTACTTGACAGTTTGATTAATTGTAATTGAAAGTAAGAGTTTTTAATTGATCTAATTTTAGATTCTAGAGAATGCTTTACAGAAATACTTGGTTAGTCAATTAATACAGTGGTGGACTTCCCTGGTGGTCCAGTGGTTAACACTCCATGCTTCCACTGCAGGGGGCACGAGTTCGATCCCAGGTCGGGGAAGTTCCACATGGTGTGTGGTGCGGCGAAAAAAAAGAAAATTACAATGGTACTTTTCATACATATTGTTAAATTAAAGTCAGAATTTGTGGAGTGATAGTGTTATACAGTGACACTTTATCAAGAAGATTGTATTAGTTGCCAGCCTCAGATAAGCTTTTCCTGATTACTCAGTCTGAAATAAGCATCTTGTAACTTTTTGTCACATTATCTTATGTATAACAGTCTTGTTCCCCCTCTGTGTGTGTGTCTGTGTGTGTGTACACATATGTGTATGTGTTTGTTTATTGATTATTTTCATGCTGGAATGAAAGTTCTATGAGGAACGTTTTTCTTCTTTTCCAAGAAAACCTTTATTAAATGCCTAAATGCACAGGGCCTGAACTATGTACGCGCTATTAAAGGCTGGAGTGCCTGGCTAAAACCAGGAAAACTGCTGCTCCTTTTTCCTGTTCTCAGAGTTTCTACTGTTCATAGTTGGGCCAGTCCTATGGCATGCAAAGGAGGGGATAAATATCCCAGAGCAAGATTCTGGTGAAGGGGAATGAAGCCAGGGGTAAGGACACAGAGCCATTCCTTCCAGCCAACCCCTTAGGACATATCCTGAGCACCTAAAATATACCTCCTAACACAAAGAATAGGTGGTCAATAAGTATCTGATGGGGCTTCCCTGGTGGCGCAGTGGTTGGGAGTCCACCTGCCGATGCAGGGGACACGGGTTCGTGCCCCGGTCCGGGAAGATCCCACATGCCATGGAGCGGCTGGGCCCGTGAGCCATGGCCACTGAGCCTGCGCGTCCCGAGCCTGTGCTCCGCAACGGGAGAGGCCACAACAGTGAGAGGCCCGCGTACCGCAAAAAAAAAAAAAGTATTTGATGAATGGAGGATTTCCTTTTCTTTTCTTTCTTCCTCCTCCCCCCTCCCCCTCCTCCTCCTCCTTACTCCTCTAGCAAGGGTCAGATTTGAGTGAAATATAAATAACTTTAATTCATTTTCATAAAGACTGTGCCAGGAGAATACTTCTGCATGCTAAAAGAATACCTTTTAACACTTTAAAAGTGAAGAATTAAGAACTCATTAGTTTTAAGGCTTGCTGGTTTTCATCACTGTAACCTATTAAAGGAAAATATAAATCGTGATAATTAAATTGAGAATTCAAGAGAAATTTTGGTTGATGAAGTGATAATAGATTTGTGATAAAATTATAAATATAATTAAAATTTTAGAAAAACTTGAGTACCATGAAATCACTAAAAGAAAAAAGTTAAGGGAAAAATCTCTGAAGTAGACCTTTATTCTAGAATCTGGAGGAGAAAAGGAGTATAAAGTAGGCTTTAAGTAGGATAGGGATTGCCAAAGCATGCCAATCTAGGCTAAATGACAGCCAGGAAAAATGCCCTAGAACAGATGTTAGATGGAGGAACCCAGAAGTAATACCTTCAACTTGCTGTTGAATTAGATTGTGTTGGATCCATCATGGACTCTCCTTAAGGCCATTGACTAATAAGTTCAGTTTGTTTAGTGCTATCTTCAGTGTCCAACACAGTGTCTGACACTTAGTATTCTCTGCATAAAATTTTTTCCTGAGAACTGCATTAATCTGTAGGTAGTAAATTCCTGAGAACTGATTTCAGACACTTGAGAGGTGTCTTCATTCCCAGATTGTGGTAGGTTTTTAGCCATGTATAATTAAAAAAAATTTTTTCTCTTAACCTTTTGGGGTGAAGGATCAGAACTTGTGCCTATGGCCCTTGCTAATACAGTTGACCCTTGAACAATGCAGGGTTCAGGGGCACTGACACCTCCTCCCAGTCTATACAGTTGAAAATCCTCTAAGTAAATATCATAAGTTTACATTGTCTGTTTACAAGATGAACCTGAATTGTCTGTCAGTATCTACATCAATATTATCTTATATGATACAAAACACTGTAGATGTAATATCTGATACTAACACTAGACATCAAAAATGAAAAGATAGTATGAAAAAGAAATTCATATTTATTTACAGCTATAACAGTTCATGCATTGATAACAAAGAGGCAGCAGTATTATTACTTTATGGTAGCCTAGTGTAATTGATATGATTGCTTCATGGTAGCCTAACCTATACACTAATGAATGAATCATTATAAAATTTTTATGGCATACAGTGTTTCAGTCATATTCATAATACAATATTAGAAACATTGTTACATTAAAAACACCCTACTTACCTGTGGCGATAAGCAGTTTCTCCAATTATGAGAGAGTGGCATCCTGTATGGTAATGTAATTCTTTGAAAGCAAAGTTATAAAACAGTAAGAAAATGAACACATTATTAATTTTATTTTAAATACCACTCACCTTATGCCTATGTAAGGATAGGCTATGCACTTCAATACAAGTTTTGCACGATGTTCTACACAATGAATACTTGGGTGATGTTGATGATAATGATACAAAAAATCTCATACAGTTCTTGTTGTACAGTTATTAAGTTTTCCACAGGAAGACCACACGTACACCTTAGATGAGTTTTCTTTTTTATATTCTTTTCCATCATAGATTATTACAAGTATTGAATGTAGTTCCCTGTGCTATACAGTAGGACCTTGTTTATCTATTTTATATATGATTGTTTGTATCTGCTAATCTCAGACTCCTAATTTGCCCCCCCCATTCCTCATTGGTAATCATAAGTTTGTTTTCTATGTCTGAGTCTGTTTCTGTTTTGTAAATAAGTTTATTTGCATCATATTTAATATTTCACATATAAATGATATCATATGATATTTGTTTTTTTGTCTGACTTACTTCACTTAGTATGATAATCTCTAGGTCCATCCATGTTGCTGCAAATGGCAGTATTTCATTCTTTCTTACAGCTGAGTAGTATTCCATTGTGTATATATATACCACATCTCCTTTATTCATTCATCTGTTGATGGACATTTAGGTTGCTTCCATGTCTTGGCTATTGTAAATAGTGCTGCTGTGAACATTGAGGTGCATGTATCTTTTTAAATTAGTTTTCTCTGGATATATGCCCAGAAGTGGGATTGCTGGATCATGTGGCAATTCTATTTTCAGTTTTCTGAGGAACCTCCATACTGTTTTCCACAGTGGCTATACCAATTTTCAGTCCCACCAACTGTGTAGGAGGGGTTCCTTTTTCTTCACACCCTCTCCAGCAAAGTCTGTAGACTTTTCAATGATGGCCATTCTGACTGATGTGAGGTGATACCTCATTGTAGTTTTGATTTGCATTTCTCTAATAATTAGCAATCTTGAGCATTTTTTCATGTATCTGTTGGCCATCTGTATGTCTTCTTTGGAGAAGTATCTCTTTAGGTCTTCTGCCTGGTTTTTGATTGGGTTGTTTTTTGTTTTTGTTGTTGTTATTGAGTTGTATGAGCTGTTTATATATTTTGGAAATCAAGCCCTTATGGGTCACATCTTTTGCAAATATTTTTCCCCAGTTCATAGGTTGTCCTTTCATTTTGTTTATGGTTTTCTTTGCTGTGCAAAAACTTATAAGTTTGATTATGTCCCATTTGTTTATTTTTTGCTTTTATTTCTATTGACTTGGAGACTGACCTAAGAAAATGTTATTATGATTTATGTCAGAGAATGTTTTGCCTGTGTGTTCTTCTAGGATTTTATGGTGCCATGTCTTGTATATAAGTCTTTAAGCCATTTTGAGTTTACTTTTGTGCATGGTGTGAGGGAGTGTTCTAACTTCATTGATTTACACGTGGCTGTCCAGCTTTCCCAAAACGATTTGCTGAAGAGACTGTCTTTTCTCCGTTGTATATCCTTGCCTCCTTTGTTGAAGATTAATTGTCCATAGGTGTGTGGGTTTATTTTGGGGCTCTCTAGCCTGTCCATTGATCCATATATCTGTTTTTTTGTGCCCGTACCATGCCATTTTGATTACTGTAGCTTTGTAGTATTGTCTGAAGCCTTGGGAGGGTTATGCCTCCAGCGTTGTTCTTTTTTCTCAGGGTTGCTTTGACAATTCTGGGTCTTTTATGGTTCCATATAAGTTTTAGGATTATTTGTTCTAGTTCTGTGAAAAATGTTATGGGTAATTTGATAGTGATAGCATTAAATTTGTAGATTGCTTTGGGTATTATTCTGACACTCCTTCTTCTATGTCTTCTTTCTCATTGTCTGGCACTGGTTTGGAAGCTCTTATCTCCATCAAGTCATCTTCTGTTAATTCCTTGGTGTTTCCAGTCTGTTAATTCCCAGTCTGTTAGCTGTTGAATTTCTCCAAGATCCATATCTTGAAACTCGTTACCCCCCCTCACCCCCAACTTTCTTTTGCCATCTCTTTCATGATCTCTCACAGTTGCTTTCACGATTCCTTGATTGGCTTTGTCATAAATCCTGTGAAGTCATGCACAACATCTGGACACTGTTGTCTCCAGCAGGAACTTGTTGTTTTGGGTTTGATGGCTTTCACGGCTTTTTCTGTAACAGTGATAGTATTTTCAGTGGTGTAATTCTTTCAGACTTTCATGATGTGTCGGGTTCTCTTCCATCGTATTGACAGTGCTTTCCATAGAG
This sequence comes from Grampus griseus, assembly GCF_964374135.1. Taxonomy (NCBI): domain Eukaryota; kingdom Metazoa; phylum Chordata; class Mammalia; order Artiodactyla; family Delphinidae; genus Grampus; species Grampus griseus. Next base: position 36,219,402 of record NC_139018.1, on the reverse strand, counting down.
GACTGTGTGTAATGAGCCTTAAGTGTCCTATTAGAGACGTATTTGGGGGCAAGTGGACTACTTTGACGCCTTTGGTGTTGAACTCATGGGGTTCTGGGTGACCATGGGCATTGACTTTTAAAGTTCTTTTGATATTGGACAATCACTTACTGGCAAGGCACTCCTTGACTTAAGGGACGAAGCATCAATGGAACTAGTCCAGAAAAAGGCTTCTCATTGTCCACGCCTTTTTGTTGTGCAATCAAAAGAGTGGCAGCTTGTGTTTATTTTTTCCCTTCAAGGTTAGGGGTTTAGCACCTTTATAGATAAGGACAGTCCTGATCACAGGTGCTTACTTCTCTTCCTTACGAGTAAATGTTCTTTATGGCTTTTCTCCCCCCACAGAATAGGGTTCTTTCATTTGCATTAAAACCTGTTCAGACAGATATTCTTTCTCCTTAGTGATTTTCTTAATGGTGTCTGGGAACTCGTCTGCTGCCTCTTGGTTGATGGAAGCTGCTTCTCCTGTTGTCTTGACATTTTTTAAGCCAAACTTCTTTCTAAAATTGTCAGACCATCCTTTGCTGGCATAAAAATTTCCAGCTTTAGGTCCTTTACCTTCCTTTTGCTTGAAGTTGTCATATAATGGTTTTGGTTTTTCTCAAATCATATTAGACTCTATAGGTATAGCAATCCTGCACCCACATAAAAGCTGAATTTTCAATATGTGATTAAAAAAAAAGGTAGTTTGCAAAAAGTGCAAGGTTTTTGTGCCTGCTGGCTTCATTGCAGCAATGACTTCATGAATTTTCTTTTCTTTTTTACAATGGTTCTTACAGTGGATTCGTTTATCTTGAAATGGCGGGTCTTGGTAGTTGCAGACCTCAGTCTATGATGCATATCAAGCAATTCAACATTTTCTTGTAATGTCATGACTTTTCTCTGCTTCTTGGGAGCACTTACAGCATCACTAGTGGCACTTTGTTTGGGTCCCATGGTGTTATTCAAGGTTTATGGTACTGCCCTGAACATTATGAAAAATACACAGGAATAAAACAGATCACTTTTTACTGCAATATGCAATTTACTGGAGAGAGAAACTGCTCATGCAGAGATGATTGGCGTCACACAGCCTTTTAAGTGGATACTCAAAACACTTGAACTCACCACAATGGCAGTAGGATGTGGCTACGAAATTATCATAGTAATACAGTATGTACTGCAGTTAATTTGATGCAGTTATGCTTTAATACTGCGTCTTTACATTTGTTTACATTTTCCACAACTGCGAATGGCATCATGTACTGTCTGTGTTTGTGTGCCTAAGCTTTGATAAATTTTAATGTTTTATAATGGATTTTTGTATATTTTATAGTATTAAATGACAAAATAGATTAGTATATATATTTTATGCATTCATACTTAATTTTTTTTGATATTTCTTGGATGCCTAGTTCATCTGTGATTTTTTTTCAAATTGTCACAGATCTCCAAAAACTTTTCCAATGTATTTATTTAAAAAAATCCATGTGTAAGTTCACCCATGTTGTTCAAGGGTCAACTGTAATATGCTTTAAATTGTTTTCTGCTTTGTTCTTATCTATAGCTAGACCCTTATTTTCATGAAAGATAGAGGGCAAGCCTCTCTAGGGTTTTGAGTTCTGGTAGCCAAAGTTTGAGCCTTTGACCAGTGCACTAATACCATGGTAGAAAGTTTTGTATTTATTTTCTTAGCAGTGTTACCTTAAATAAAGTTCCAAAGGGTTTAATTGCCCTGCCAAAGAAATCTGTATTACTTAGTTATGTAAAGTTATGATGATTGCCTAAAGGGACGAGGAAAGAGTCATCAAAGCTTTTCTCTTGCAGTTATTGATTTCAAACTTTTTTTTGCATTGGTAGCAATGAAAAATCACTTAGTCCTTAATGGACTTGAAGAAACTCATGGAATTACTATTGCTTGTGTCTTCACGGAGTGAAAGAGTTAGATTAAGTTGCCCATTTACCAATGTAAATAAGAAAAGAACTTAGTCTATATTTTCTTCTAGGCTTCTATTTCATTTACAGTTTTTTTTTTCTTTTCAAAGATAAATTCACCTTATTTTAATACATCCTAAAAATTGATGAGTATGGTTAATATGTTAGTGTGCCCCTCCTCCCAAAAAGCTATATTAAATCAATGATGGTGCTTTTAATGAAGAATATGACATAATATTAATAGTTTAATGTTATGTCAACTAAAACAATCTTCCCTGAGGGGGGAGGGGGTTAAAATTTACCACACAGTGATTATGCTTATGAAAGAATAAATAGGAGATTGGTTCAAGATGGTGGAGTAGAAGGATGTGCGCTCACTCCCTCTTGCAAGAGCACCAGAATCACAACTAACTGCTGAACAGTCATCGACGGGAAGACACTGGAACTCACCAGAAAAGATACCCCACATCCAAAGACAAGGGAGAAGCCACAAAGAGTTGGTAGGAGGGGCATAATCACAATAAAATCAAATACCATAACTGCTGGGTGGGTGACTCACAGAGTGGAGAACACTTATACCACAGAAGTCCACCCACTGGAGTGAAGGTTCTGAGCCCCACGTCAGGCTTCCCAACCTGGTGTCTAGCAATGGTAGGAGGAATCCCCAGAGAATCAGACTTTGAAGGCCAGTGGGATTTGACTGCAGGACTTCGACAGGACTGGGGGAAACAGAGACTCCACTCTTGGAGGGCACACACAATGTAGTGTGTATAGCAGGACCCAGGGGGAAGGATCAGTGACGCCATAGCAGACTGAATCAGACCTACCTGCTAGTGTTGGAGGGTCTCCTGAAGAGGTGGGAGGTGGCTGTGGCTCACCGGGGCAACAAGGACACCAGCAGCAGAAGTTCTGAGAAGTACTCCTTGGCATGAGCCCTACTGGAGTCTGCCATTAGCCCCACCAAAGAGCCTGTAGGCTCCAGTGCTGGGTCGCCTCAGGCCAAGCAACCAACAGGGAGGGAAGCCAGCCCCACCCATCAGCAGATAGGCAGATTAAAGTTTTACTGAGCTCTGCCCACCAGAGCAACACCCAGTTCTACCAGTCCTTCCCATCAGGAAGCTTGTATAAGCCTTTTAGACAGCCTCATCCACCAAAGGGCAGACAGCAGAAGCAAGAAGAACTACAGCCTGTGGAAAGAAAACCACAATAACAGAAAAATAGACAAAATGAAAAGGCAGAGGAATATGTCCCAGATGAAGGAACAAGATAAAACCCCAGAAAAATAACTAAATGAAGAGGAGATAGGCAACCTTCCAGAAAAAGAATTCAGAATAATGATAGTAAAGATAATCCAGGACCTCGGAAAAAGAATGGAGGCAAGGATTGAGAAGATGCAAGAAATGTTTAACAAAGACCTAGAAGAATTAAAGAACAAACAAACAGAGATGAACAATACAATAATTGAAATGAAAACTACACTAGAAGGAATCAATAGCAGAATAACTGAGGCAGAAGAATGGATAAGTGTCCTGGAAGACAGAATGGTGGAAATCACTGCTGTGGTACAGAATTAAGAAAAATGACTGAAAAGAAATGAAGACAGCCTGAGACCTCTGGGACATTAAACCCACCAACATTTGCATTCTGTGGGTCCTAGAAGGAGAAGAGAGAGAGAAACAACCTGAGAAAATATTTGGATAGATTATAGTTGAAAATTTCCCTAGCATGGGAAAGGAAATAGCCACCCAAGTCCAGGATGCACAGAGGGTGCCAGGCAGGATAAATTCAAGGAGAAACACACCGAGACACATAGTTATCACATAGTGACAAAAAATAAAGACAAAGAAGAATTATTGAAAGCGACAAGGGAAAAATGACAAATAACATACAAGGGAACTCCCATAAGGTTAACAGCAGTTTACATTTTCTTCTCAAGTGCACACAGAACATTCTCCAGGATAGATCACATCTTCAGTCACAAATCAAGCCTTGATAAATGTAAGAAAATTGAAATCACATCAAGCATCTTTTCTGACAACAATGCTATGAAATTGGAAATTAATTGCAGGAAAGAAAACATGAAAAACACAAACATATGGAGGCTAAACAATATGCTACTGAGTAACCAAGAGATCACTGAAGAAATCAAAGAGGAAATAAAAAATACCTAGAGACAAATGACAATGAAAACAAGATGATCCAAAACCTATGCGATGCACCAAAAGTGGTTCTAAGAGAGAAGTTTATAGCAATACAATCCTACTTGAAGAAACAAGAAAAATCTCAAATAAAAAATCTAACCTTACACCTAAAGGGACTGGAGAAAGAAGAACAAACAAAACCCAAAGTTAGTAGAAGGAAAGGAATCATAAAGATAAGAGCAGAGGGCTTCCCTGGTGGCGCAGTGGTTGAGAGTCCACCTGCCGATGTAAGGGACGCGGGTTCGTGCCCTGGTCTGGGAGGATCCCACGTGCCGCGGAGCGGCTGGGCCTGTGAGCCATGGCCGCTGAGCCTGTGCGTCCAGAGCCTGTGCTCCACAACAGGAGAGGCCACAACACTGAGAGGCCCACGTACCGAAAAAAAAAAAAAAGATAAGAGCAGAAATAAATGAAATAGAAACAAAGAAAACAATAGCAAAGATCAATAAAACTAAAAGTTGGTTCTTTGAGAAGAAAAAGAAAATTGATAAACCTCTAGCCAGACTCATCAAGAGAAAGAGGGAGAGGGCTTCCCTGGTGGCTCAGTGGTTGAGAGTCCGCCTGCCATTGCAGGGGACATGGGTTCGTGCCCCGGTCTGGGAAGATCCCACATGCTGCGGAGCGGCTAGGCCTGTGAGCCATGGCCGCTGAGTCTGCGCATCCGGAGCCTGTGCTCCGCAATGGGAGAGGCCACGACAGTGAAAGGCCCACGTACCGCAAAAAAAAAAAAAAGGAAAAAAAAAAGAGGGAGAGGACTCAAATCAATAAAATTAGAAATGAAAAAGGAGAAGTTACACCAGATATCGCAGTAATACAAAGCATCATAAAAGACTACTACAGGCAACTCTGTGCCAAAAAATGGACAACCTGGAAGAAATGGACAAATTCTTAGAAAGGTATAACCTTCCAAGACTGAACCAGGAAGAAATAGAAAATATGAACAGACCAATCACAAGTAATGAAATTGAAATTGTGATTAAAAATCTTCCAAGGAACAAAAGTTCCAGGACCAGCTGGCTTCACAGGTGAATTCTATTAAACATTTAGCGAAGAGCTAATACCCATCCTTTTCAAACTCTTCCAAAAAGTTGCAGAGGAAGGAACACTCCTCTGCACCCATCACCCTGTTACCGAAAACAGACACAGATAGTACAAAAAAAGAAAATTACAGACAAGTATCACTGATGAATATAGATGCAAAAATCCTAAACAAAATACTAGCAAACAGAATCCAACAACACATTAAAAGGATCATACACCATGATCAAATGGGATTTTTCCCAGGTATGCAAGGATTCTTCAGTATATGCAAATCAATCAATGTAATATACCATACTAACAAATTGAAGAATAAAAACCATATTATCATCTCAATAGATGCAGAACAAGCTTTTGACAAAATTCAACACCCATTTATGATAAAAACTCTCCAGAAAGTGGGCATAGAGGGAACCTGCCCAACATAATACAGGCCATATATGACAAACCCACAGTCAACATCATTCTCAATGGTGAAAAACTGATAGCATTCCCTTTAAGATCAGAAACAAGACAAGGATGTCCACTCTTGCCACTATTATTCAACATAGTTTTGGAATTCCTAGCCATGGCAATTAGAGAAGAAAAAGAAATAAAAGGAATACAAATTGGAAAAGAAGAAGTAAAACTCTCCATGTTTGCAGATGACATGATACTATACATAGATAATCCTAAAGATGCCACCAGAAAACTACTAGAGCTCATCAGTGAATTTGGTATAGTTGCAGGATACAAAATTAATGCACAGAAATCTCTGGCATTCCTATAAACTAACTACAAAAGATCAGAAAGAGGAATTAAGGAAACGATCCCATTCACCATTGCAACAAAAAGAATAAAATACCTAGGAATAAACCTACCTTAGCAGGTAAAAGACCTGCACTCAAAAGACTATAAAACACTGATGAAAGAAATCAAAGATGATACAAACAGATGGAGAGATATACCATGTTCTTGGATTGGAAGATTCAATTTTGTGAAAATGGCTGTACTACCCAAAGCAATCTACAGATTCAATGCAATCCCTATCAAATTACCGATGGCATTTTTTATAGAACTAGAACAAAAAATCTTAAGATTTGTATTGAGACACAAAAGACCCTGAATAGCCAAAGCAATCTTGAGGGGGAAAAAAAAAAAAAAAGTGGTGCTGGAGGAATCAGACTCCCTGACTTCAGACTATCCTACAAAGCTACAGTAATCAAGACAGTATGGTACTAGTACAAAAACAGAAATATAGATCAATAGAACAGGATAGAAAGCCCAGAGATAAACGCATGCACCTATGTTCCACTAATCTATGACAAAGGAGGCAAGGAGATACAATGGAAAAAAACAGTCTCTTCAATAAGTGGTGCTGGGAAAACTGGACAGCTACATGTAAAAGAATGAAATTAGAACACTCCCTAACACCATACCCAAAAATAAACTCAAAATGGATTAAAGACCTAAATGTAAGGCCAGACACTACAAAACTCTTAGAGGAAAACATAGGAAGAACACTCTTTGACATAAATCACAGCAAGATCTTTTTTGACCCACCTCCTAGAGTAATGGAAATAAAAACAAAATTGAACAAATGGGACCTAATGAAACTTAAAAGCTTTTGCACAGCAAAGGAAACCATAAGCAAGATGAAAAGACAACTCCAGAAGGGGAGAACATATTTGCAAATGAATCAGCAGACAAAAGATTAATCTCCAAAATATACAAGTAGCTCATGCAGCTCAGTATCCAAAAAACAACCCCATCAAAAAAGGGCAGAAGACCTAAATAGACCTTTCTCCAAAGAAGACATACAGATGGCCAAGAGGCACATGAAAAGCTGCTCAACATCACTAATTATTAGAGAAATGCAAATCAAAACTACAGTGAGGTATCACCTCACACCCGTTAGAATGGCCATCATCAAAAAATCCACAAACAATAAATGCTGGAGAGGGTGTGGAGAAAAGGGAACCCTCTTGCACTGTTGGCGGGAATGTAAATCGATACAGCCACTACGGAGAACAGTGTAGAAGTTCCTTAAACAGCTAAAGGTAGAATTACCATATGACCTAGCAATCCCTCAACTGGGCATATACCCAGAGGAAAACATAATTTAAAAAGACACGTGCATGCCAATTTTCATTGCAGCACTATTTATAACAGCCAGGTCAAGGAAGCCACCTAAATGTCCATCAGCGGACCAATGGGTAAAGAAGACATATATGTGGTACATATATACAATGGGATATTACTCAAGTATAAAAAGGAACTAAATTGGGTCATCTGTAGAGATGTGGATGGACCTAGAGACTGTCATACAGAGTTAAGTCAGAAAGAGAAAACCAAATGTCGTATATTAACACATATATGTGGAATCCAGAAAAGTGGTATAGATGAACCAGTTTGCAAGGCAGAAATAGAGACATAGACGTAGAGAACAAACGTATGGACACCAAGGGGAGAAAGTCGGGGTGAGAGGGTGGGATGAATTGGGAGATTGGGATTGACATATATACACTATTATGTATGAAATAGTTAAGTAACAAGAACATGCTGTATAGCACAGGAAACTCCACTTCACTGTACAGTAGAAAGTAACACAACATTGTAAAACAACTATACACCAATAAAAAAAATTTTTTTAATTTAAAAAAAATTAAATCTTTCACAGAAAAAAAAAAGAATAAATAAAAGATTAATCCTGTTATCAATGCCTGTTCTAAGTAAAACCAAAGTATATTTATTAGTAAGAGATATAGTAACTACTAGATGAAACTGTTTTAAGAAGAATAAAAAGAATAAATATAAGTTAAGGCTGAGGGGCTTCCCTGGTGGCACAGTGGTTGAGAATCCACCTGCCAATGCAGGGGACACGGGTTCGATCCCTGGTCTGGGAAGATCCCACATGCTGCGGAGCAACTAAGTCCATGCGCCACGACTACCGAGCCCGGATGCCGCAACTACTGAAGCCCATGAGCCTAGAGCCTGTGCTCCACAACGGGAGAAGCCACCGCAATGAGAAGCCTGCACACCGCAACGAAGAGTAGCCCCCGCTTGCTGCAACTAGAGAAAGCCTGTGCGCAGCAACGAAGACCCAACACAGCCAAAAAAAATAAAATAAATAAATTTATTTAAATAAATAAGTTAAGGCTAAGATATCGCCAGTGGTGGTGGGATTGGTTGATAGGTCCCAGCTGTGAGTTCTATGAGCGGATTATGCGGGTTCTGCACAGTGTTTGGCCCATAGGAAGTAGTCAATACATAATGAATGATAGTAACTGCTAGTTTATTAGCTTGGGGATTTCAGAGAATGTGGGGGAAGGAACAGAGCAACAGGCAACAGAGGGTTGCCTGAGCTGTTAATTGCAAGGAAACAGATTATTATATAGATAAGTGCTGTCTAATATGGTAGCCAATAGCCACATTTGGCTATTTAAATTTTAAAAGTTAAAAATTTAATCCTTCAGTCTTGCCATATTTCAAGTGCTCTACGGCCACTATAGCTAGTGGCTACCAAATAGTGTATATATAGAACATTTCCTCATTGTAGATATAGCTGATATAGATATTTTCTCAAAGATTTTAATGATCCAGTTAATTATAATTTTTAAGATAAGATTATTAGGATGTTTCGATATGATATTTGTACTGTGAAATTTATTTTGATTATTCAGTTATATCATGGGTACTCCACTAATTTTTGTTATGTTGTGTTTTTAAATGTCATTTTTATCTAATTTTGAGAATAACTCCCATTTTGTAATATAAATTCATGGGAAAATTTGAGATGGTAACTAGAAATTGTCCTTACAGTTAACAAAAAACATGAATTCTGTTAAGTGAGGTAATAAATAGAACAGTGAAAATTCCTTTTAAGGCTTTTATTATCAGTATTTTTGGAATATGGGGCTTTTAAAACATCCCCTCTATCTCTTTTGGTTAAACATGATAATGTATTTCTCAGTATAGTGCCAGGCTCACAAAAGTTGCTGATTAGGTGTTCTTTTAATACGTATATTCGTTCACTGAGCCATGGTTCCCAAACCAGGTGATCATAAGAATTCCCTGAGGAGCTGTTTAAAAATCTCCATGGCATATGGCATATGTATTATATATAGCCTGTTTATTAGTGTACAAAAGGATTTTGCCTAATTTTTCCTTAGCATTAACTCCTTGAGAGAGACTTGTTGGCTCAAAAGATTTAATTATTGGAGTTTCTTGATTCACAGAAACAAATCCCCTTCAGAAAGGTTGTACCAATTTACAAACTTTTCCTCATATTTTGTCTACACTGGGTATTATTGAACTTTTAAGATTTCTTAGTTGATAAAAAGGATCTCTTATTTTAGTTTGTATTTCTTTGTTTATGAGTGAGATTTGACATTTTTCATACTTTTTTGATATGTATTTCTTTTTGCTTCTTCCTCCCTCTTTTTTTTGGGGGGGGTGAATTGTCTGTTTTTAATGTGGGTTCTCTCACATACCTAAAGTTCTTAGTTTTTATCAGCAGTAGTAAGTTGAATGATAAGGCTAGAAGGCAATGCCTAAAAACAAGAATTGTTGTCCAGAGGGTGGAGTGATTTTGATACTCTGCAGATATGGCCAATGATGTTAGATGTTAAGTCTGTCACACATCTGCAAGATTCTTTTATGTATTTCCATCTATTCTCTCATAAATGGTATGTTTCAGGAGTGATCCTTTTCAGTATGAGAGTGGGAGAATTGGATTAAAATTTTCTAGTATGAAGAAACCAGTATTTTGCTACTGTCATTTGAAAACTGATCATTGCAGTTGGTTCTGGGTGGTATTGGAATCCGTTTCAAATAATGCCGTTAATAATGTCATCTAATGAAACTGTTTGTTTTGCTTTCTTGCCTATGTGTAAATATGATTACAACAGAAACCCCTTAATTATGGGGACTGCTTATCTTTGTGTCCCTAGTGGCTCATAGTATCTGGCCCTTTAAAAGAAAACTCATTTACTCTACTCACTACACTCCTGACACCAGGTGTGTGGGTTTTCCACACCAAGCGATTCTCTAATTCTCCGAGAACACCAACTGAGTGTTAGCACAGAGTCCACAGATTAAGGGCTCGGTTCCGCAAGACTACCTGTCACTTCAGACATCAATTGCAAATAGTGGGTGCCCAGGCTACCCACACTTTTGTCTGACTTGGCTACAAATTGGGGGTGTGGGGGGCTCCCGCAGTCTCCTCAGGTATGATAATTTGCTATCATCATTCACAGAACTCAGGGAAACATGTTTACGAGTTTATTTTAAAGGCTATAGTAAAAGATAAAGATGAACAGCTGGATGATGAAGTACATAGGACCACGTCCAGAATGATCATGACCACAGGAACTTCAGTTCTTGTGGGGTTGGGGTGTGCCACTCTCCGGGTAAATTGATTATTTCACCAATTTGGAAGCTCTCCAAACCTGTAGTTCAGAGATTTTTATGGAGGTGTTGTTATGTAGACATGATGGGCTATTAACTCAGTGTCCAGCCCCTCTCTCCTCCCTGGAGGATAGGAGGTGGAGCTGAAAGTTCCAAGCTTCTAATCATGGCTTGGTCTTTCTGGTGACCAGCCTCCACCCTGAAGCTCCACCAAGAGTAGCCTCGTTAGAACAAAAGACGCTTCCATCAAGAAATTCCAAGGGATTTAGGAGCTCTGTGTAAGATGCTTCTGCCACCCCCTCACTCAGGTAATTACTAGGGTTTTGGGAACTCTGTGTCAGGAACTAGGGTCAAAGACCAAATATAAGAACAAAAGATATTCCTGGCACCCCTATCACTCAGGAAGTTACAAGGGTTTTAGAGCTCTGTGTCAGTAATCAGAGGCAGAGTCGTATAAATATGTACTTCGTATTATGTCAAACCATGTTTGGGGGGTTTAGAATACTTGTTGACTATGATTGCTTTTTTATCTGAATCTGCTTTTTCTACCCCACTATTACAGTAACATCTGCATTTGGGGACTAATAAAACTATAACGCAGTATAGAAATGCGAACTCTGTTTTTTTCTTTTAAAATTATTTATTTAAAATTTAAAAATCATGATAAAATATACATATAACATAAAATCTACCATTTTAACCATTTTTAAGTGTACAGTTCGGTGGCATTAAGTACATTCACATCGTTAATGCAACCATCATCACCATCCATCCATAGAACTTTTTTCATTTGCAAAGCTATTCCCATTAGATAGTAACTTCCCAATCCCCTGCCCTTTACCCCAGTTAACCACCATTCTGCTTTCTGTTTCTGAATTTGACTACTCTGCCTACCTCATATGAGTGAAATCATACAGTATCTATCCTTTTATGACTGGCTTATTTCACTTAGTATAGTGTCTTCAAGGTTCATCCATGTTGTGTGATGTGTCAGAATTTCCTTCCCATTTAAGGCTGAATAATATTTCGATGTGCGTATATATTATATTCTGTTTATCAGTTCATCTGTCAGTTGACGCTTGGGTTGCTTCCACCTTTTGGCTATCATGAATAATATCTTTGAGACCCTGTATTTAATTCTTTTGTGTATAAACCCAGAAGTGGAATTGTTAAGTCATATTGTAATTCTATTTTTAATTTTTTGAGGAACCACCATAGTGTTTTTCATATTGGCCACCCCATTTAATATTTTTACTAGCAGTGCACAAGGTTCTAATTTCTCCACATCCTTGCCAACACTTAACGTTTTGGTTTTTTGCTAATAGCCATCTTAATGAGTGTGCGGTAGTATCTCTTTATGGTTTTTATTTTCATTTCCATAATGATTAGTGATATTGAGCATATTTTCATGTACTTATTGGCCATTTGTGTATCTTCTTTGGAGAAATGTCTGTTCAAGTCCTTTGCCCATTTTTGAATTGGGCTTTTTGTTTTGGGTGGTTGTTGAGTTTTAGGAATTCTCTACGTATTGGATATTAATCTAATTCTCTTTATCTGGATATTAATTCCCAGATAATTAAACAATTATAATTAATTAATTTATAATTCTGTAGCATATATTTCATTTTCCTCTTAGACTTCAATATTATATATTTTGGGGGGTGATGAGGGAGTGTGTTTTTATTTTTCTAAAAACAGATTTATTGACGTATGATTGACATACAAAGCACTGAGTATATTTGAAATATGCAACGTGGTAAGTTTTGACATATGTATACATCTGTGAACCCATTGCCACAATTAAGATAGTGAACATATCCATCACCTCCCAGAATTTCTTCCTGTCCCTTTGTAATTCCTTCCCTCACCCCATCCTGACCTTCCCCTTTTTCTGACAAATACTGATACGCTTTCTGTCACTATAAATTAGTATATTTTCTAAAGTGTTAAAAAACGGAATCTGTAGTATGTACTTTTGGGAGGGGGCTGGCTTTTTTCACTCAGCATAATTATTTTGAGATTCATCCATGTTGTTGCATGTATCCTTATTTCATTCTTTTTTATTGCTGATTGGTATTCTCTGGAATGGTGTAGCAATCTGGGTTCAGTCAGGAGACGGAAACCATATAATAGGTTAAGTAGGGAAAGTTTAATATCAAGAATTATTAACTATGACAAAAGAGTTAACTATAAGATATAAGGAAGCTTTATACGGTACTGTAGAGCTTTGGAAGGGTACCCAAGGAGGACAAATTTAGAAGAGGTTAAGACCTCAGTGGAGAAGATGTGGTTCAGTCTACGGGGCAGCAGATAAGTTCATGTTTTTATAGGCCAGAGGTGGTCCAAACTTGCCAGATGAGCAATAGGCAACTCATAGGAATGCAAGAGGAGAGCAGGGGATCAGCAACTGGCGGAATGGGTGTGCAGTGGGAGTCCAGGTACCAGCAGGGGCAGGAAACTTTTGGAGTGTGTGCACTGCCTTGGGGGCTTACAGGAGAGACAGTTTGGTGTGTATCCATCTGGGCCACAGACAACTATGTTCAGTCTCAATGCGGGTTTGTAGAGGGAGTACGGTGCTGGCAAGAGACCTTCAGAGTGCTTAGGGGCTCTGGCTTCCTTGTCAAGAGGGATGTTGACGCCTTAATATGCCAGGCTGAGGCTTCAAGGTCACAGAAGGATTGTTTTCTCTGCAGGTGGCTCGGATAGCACTCTACTGGAAGCCTCATACCCACACCTAACATTCTTTCCCCCTTGAGTCCTTTCAGTAAACTGCTGGAGAGCCTCTTTTGCTTCAATGTCTCTTGAGTGCCCTCTACTGAGAGAGCTGAACATGGGGCATGTTGAAAGAGGAGTACTGAAAGGAATTTTCTTGTTTATCATACAGCATATATTGATGGATGCATTCAGAGCTGAGGTGGCAATAAATTGATAAGTGACACATATGGATATATCACAGTTTGTCTGTCCATTCATCTGTTGATGGACATTTTGGGTTCTTTCTAGTTACTGGCTCTTACAAGTAAAGCTGCCATGAACATTAATATACAAGTTTTTGTATGGACACATATTTTCATTTTTCTTAGGTAAATACCTAAGTGTGAAATGACTAGATCGTACAGTAGGTGTGTGTATAACTTCTTAGGAAATTGACAAATAGTTTTCCAAAGTAGGTTTACCATTTTTTTGTTTTTTGGTTTTTTTTGCTGGCAGTGTATGAGAGTTCCTCTGTATCTTACCAACATTTGGTATAGTCATTCTTTTAAAGTTTAGCCATTCTAACTGGTGTGTGGTGGTTTCTCCTTGTGGTTTTAATTTACATTTCTCTAATGACTAATGATATTGAACATCAGTTCATGTGTTTATTTACCATTTGTAGATTTTCTTTGGTAAAATGTTCAAATCTTTTACCCATTATTTTAATTGGGTTGTTTTCTCATTATTGAGTTTTGAGCACTCTTCATATAGTCTTGATTCTATGCTTTGCAGAAGTTTTATCCTGGATTGTGGCTTGTCTTTTCATTCTCTTAACAGTACCTTTTGAGGAACACACATTTTTAATTTTGATGAAGTCCAGGCAATCAGCTTATTCTTATATGGATTATGATTTTGTTTTTGTATCTAAGATATATTTGCCTAATCCAAGGTTATAAAGGTTTTCTACAAGGTGATCTTCTGGAAGTTTTATGGTTTTAGGTTTTATGTTTAGTTCTATGATTCATTTTGAATTGTTTTTTAAAATATAGAACAAAAACTGGATGGAGGTTTATGTTTTTGCATAGTGATATCCAGTTGTTTCCAGCACCATTTGTTGAAAAGGCTGTCCTTTTGATATTTGTCAAAAATTAGTTCATCATGTATGTGTGAGTTTATTTCAGACTACCTGATTTTTTCCACTGATCTCTTTGTCTGTCTCAGTGCCAGTACTGTTTTGATTGCTGTGGCTTTATAAGAAGTCATGAAGCCAGGTCATGCTCCCCATCTAACTTCGTTCTTCTTTTCCAGCCAAAATATTGGCCATTGTTCTGGTTGTCAATTTATTGGCTCTCAGCTCCAGATTTATCCTTTTTGCCTGCTCTGTGAAAATGTATCAGGTCCTTTAAATATTTTTCTTTTGCCAACTGGCACAGTGTTAAGCTTTGTCAATAGAGAATGCTGGAAAGACATTGCAGAAGGAAAGAGTTTTGCTTCTTGCTTCCTGTGTGCTTGCTTCGTGGACTCCAGCAGCATGTTCATCTTCTCTAGTGTCTAGCTTTCCCATTGTACATCCCCTGAGCATGTGTGGCTTTACCAGCGCTACTAGGCTCCTGCAGTGCACAGAGGGCAGTGAACTTAGCAGCCGGCAGCCCAGAGCTAGCAGCTTCTCTTTGTATCTCTCCTTCATGTGGTTTGTAGCACAGTGCCTTGGTGGGACACTTCCAGGTGAGCAGCTTTTCATAGCTCCCTGACGGCTGGAATTCTGGCAAGTTCCATAGGCAGATGGAACAAGTTCTGCTGGCATGGCACCAGAGCAACTTCTCTACCATTCAGTGAGACAGGCCTGTGCCCTCTCCAGCAAGGTCTGGATGTCAGCCCAGGAATGACTGGGGAGGAGTAGGGAGAGGTTCTTGCTCAGGCACTCTGTCTCAGACCTAGGAGGTATTGGCTGTCTTGTATTCTTTAGATTCTCTTTACTTCTCACTAGTTAACCGTTGTTACTTCAACCTCCTGTTATAGTTAATGACTCTGTATACTTAACTTTTGCTTTTCAAATTTCTGTGTGGCTTCTCTCCTGATTGGATCCACAGTGATGCAACTATTCTAGGTCCTTTACATTTCCATATGAATTTTAGAAGCAATTTGTAAATGTCTATTTTAAAAAGCCTACTGGGATTTTTATTGAACCTATAGATAAATTTCGGCAGAATTGAAACCTTAACAGTGTTGAGTCTTTTAACCCATGAATGAGGCTATCTCCATTTACTTAGATTTTTAGTTTCTTTCAGCAATGTTTTGTGGTTTCAGTGTGCGGATATTTTCAATATTTTGCCAGATTTATTCCTAAGTATATTTTTTCTGCTTTTATAAACGGTATTTTTAAAAAATTCCATTTGTTCATTGCTAACATATAAAAGTGCAATTTATTTTTGTATATTGGCCTTGAATTCTGAAACCTTGTTAACTTTTCAGTTCTAGTATTTTTTTCTTAGATTCCACTAGATTTTCTACATAGACATATCTTCTGTGAATGAAGAGTTTCATTTCTTTCATTCCAAAATGGATGCCTTTTATTTCTTTCCTTTTTTTTTTTTTGGCTGACTTCACTGGCTGGACCCTCTAGTATAATGTTGAATAGAACTGGTGAGAGTGGTCATCCTGGTCTTTCTTCTAATCTTAGGGGGAAAGTATCTTTTCTTTCACAATTAAGTATGATGTTACTTACAGATTTTTCCTAGACCCTTTATTAGATTGATTAATTTCCTTTCTATTCCTAGTTCGCAGAGATTTCAAATCAGGAATGGATGTTGAATTTTGTCAAATGCTTTTTTGTGTGTGTCTGTTGAGATGAGAATTACCATCTATTTATGTTCCAACCCTAGCTAATGCAAGTGTCTGTCGTCGTGCACAATTTTGTATTGACAATTTTTTCCCCAAAAAACACCTCCTTTGTAAAAGCAATTATTTTGCATGTGTAATACTTGGGTTTTAAAAAGTATTTTATTTTCAAATATCATTTCTTTTTTTTTTATTCAAACAGAAAGTCACAAAAATTATAATCATCCTCATCAGTTCACTCAGTCCCATGTAATTATTTTTTTTTAATCTTGATCTTTTGTTAGCACTTTTATGAATTCCCCAGTTTTCCATTAGAGTTCTGAAAATGCTTAGTCATTCAGTTCAGCAGTATAGTCAGTTACCAGAAACCTGTACTTGTCAGAGTCTTTTCCGTGAATTCCTTGAAGATGAAACCCTTTTATAGTAACATATTTGCAGAAGCATCACAGTACACCCAGAACTATCTGTAAATGACAAAAGACTTAAAAATGACCACGGTTAAAGATTTGATGAAAGGTCATAATAATGCAGTTGACAAGGAAATTTATTTCTGAGATATACATTTTAAAGTAATAACTAGAATTATGACTTATAACATTATACCAGAACATATAAGATTTTTAGAAATTTCATGTAATGTCTGAAACATTTATATTAACTTATTTCCATACAAATAACCCAAAGAATGTTTAGTATTAGTTGTTTTGTTTGTTTGTTTGTTTATACTGCAGGTTCTTATTAGTCATCAATTTTATACACATCAATGTATACATGTCAATCCCAATCGCCCAATTCAGCACACCACCATCCCCACCCCACCGTGTTTTTACCCCCTTTGTGTCCATATGTTTGTTCTCTACATCTGGGTCTCAAATTCTGCCCTGCAAACAGGTTCATCTGTACCATTTTTCTAGGTTCCACATATATGCGTTAACATACGACATTTGTTTTTCTCTTTCTGACTTACTTCATTCTGTATGACAGTCTCTAGATCCATCCACGTCTCAACAAATGACTCAGTTTCATTCCTTTTTATGGCTGAGTAATATTCCATTCTATGTATGTACCACAACTTCTTTATGCATTTGTCTGTCGATGGGCATTTAGGTTGCTTCCATGACCTAACTATAGTAAATAGTGCTGCAATGAACATTGGGGTGCATGTATCTTTTTTTTTTTTTTTTTTTTTTTGCGATATGCGGTCCTCTCACTGTTGTGGCCTCTCCCGCTGTGGAGCACAGGCTCCAGACGCTCAGGCTCAGCGGCCATGGCTCATGGGCCCAGCCGCTCCGCGGCATGTGGGATCTTCCCGGACCGGGGCATGAACCCGTGTCCCCTGGCATCGGCAGGCAGACTCTCAACCACTGCGCCACAGGGAAGCCCGCATGTGTCTTTTTGAATTATGGTTTTCTCTGGGTATATGCCCAGTAGTGGGATTGCTGGATCCTATGGTAATTCTATTTTTAGTTTTTTAAGGAACCTCCATACTGTTCTCCATAGTGGCTGTGTCAATTTACATTCCCACCAACAGTGCAAGAGGGTTCCCTTTTCTCTGCACTCTCTCCAGTATTTGTTGTTTGTAGATTTTCTGATGATGCCCATTCTAACTGGTGTGAGGTAATACCTCACTGTAGTTTTGATTTGCACTTCTCTAATAATTAGTGATGTTGAGCAGCTTTTCATGTGCTTCTTGGCCATCTGTACATCTTCTTTGGAGAAATGTGTATTTAGCTCTTCTGCCCATTTTGGGATTGGGTTGTTTGTTTCTGTAATATTGAGCTGCATGAGCTATTTATACATTTTGAAGATTAATCCTTTGTCTGTTGATTCATTGGCAAGTATTTTCTCCCATTCTGAGAGTTGTCTTTTCATCTTGTCTATGGTTTCCTTTGCTGTGCAAAAGCTTTTAGGTTTCATTAGGTCCCATTTGTTTATTTCGTTTTTATTTCCATTACTCTAGGAGGTGGATCAAAAAAGATCTTGCTGTGATTTATGTCAAAGAGTTTTCTTCCTATGTTTTCCTCTAAGAGTTTTATAGTGCCTGGTCTTAAATTTAGGTCTCTAATCCATTTTGAGTTTATTTTTGTGTATGGTGTTAGAGAGTGTTCTAATTGCGTTCTTTTACATGTAGCTGTCCAGTTTTCCCAGCACCACTTATTGAAGTGACTATCTTTTCTCTATTGTATATCTTTGCCTCCTTTGTCATAGATACGTTGAGCATAGGTGTGTGGGTTTAACTCTGGGCCTTCTATCTTGTTCCATTTATCTATTTTTCTGTTTTTTTGTGCCAGTACCATATTGTCTTGATTACTGTAGCTTTGTAGGATAGTCTGAAGTCAGGGAGTCTGATTCCTCCAGCTCCATTTTTTTCCCTCAAGACTACTTTGGCTATTCGGGGTCTTTTGTGTCTCCATACAAATTTTAAGATGATTTGTTCTAGTTCTGTGAAAAATGCCAGTGGTAATTTGATAGGGATTGCCTTGAATCTGTAGATTGCTTTAGGTAGTATAGTCATTTTCACAATATTGATTCTTCCAATCCAAGAACATGGTATATCTCTCCATCTGTTGGTATCATCTTTAATTTGTTTCATCAGTGTTTTATAGTTTTCTGCATAGGTCTTTTATCTCCCTAGGTAGGTTTATTCCTAGATATTTTATTCTTTTTGTTGCAATGGTAAATGAGATTGTTTCCATAATTTCTCTTTCAGATTTTTCATCATTAGTGTATAGGAATGTGAAAGGTTTCTGTGCATTAATTTTGTATCCTGCAACTTTACCAGAGCATTGATTAGCTCTAGTATTTTTCTGGTGGCATTTTTAGGATTCTTTATGTATAGTATCATGTCATCTGCAAACAGTGACAGTTTTACTTCTTCTTTTCCAATTTGTATTCCTTTTATTTCTTTTTCTTCTCTGATTGCCGTGGCTAGGACTTCCAAAACTATGTTGAATAATAGTGGTGCGAGTGGACATCCTATTCTTTTTCCTGATTTTAGAGGAAATGCTTTCAGTTTTTCACCATTGAGAATGATGTTGACTGTGGGTTTGTCATATATGGCCTGTATTATGTTGGGCAGGTTCCCTCTATGCCCACTTTCTGGAGAGTTTTTATCATAAATGGGTGTTGAATTTTGTCAAAAGCTTTTGCCTTATCCTTCTGTAATGATTCTAACAGAAGTCAAATGAGATCATTTTTAATAGCTAGTTTGCAAACTTTGGTAGGTGTGTTTCAGGGAGCTCCGTTTGTGACTGAATGGATTAGCTATTCTCTTTTATCTCAATGCATGACTGGTTTCTAGGAGCTGGTACTTAACACTGTTCATTTCTGAGTTTGGTGACTTGTCTGCTTCATGTGATTTCTTTGCCTTTATGAGGTACTTTCTGACTACAAGTGTATACAATCTCCTATAAATATAATCTATGCTTTGAAATTAAATTAAATTATCCTTGTCCTCTTTGAATATGCAAATCCTCTTATTATCTGTGAGTTTGCCTCTTGCTTTGTGGCTCCCTGTGTTCTTCCTGTAATGCTTGCTTACCTTTCAGTTTAAGTACAAGCATCCATGGAAGACATTGGCCTCTTTAGACTTTAGGAAAATATCATTGTTTAGCCATCATATTTAGGATTATTGGGACATTTCTTCCTACCTTTTCAGAATATAGAAAGAGAAGTGAGTTTCCTATTCTTTCCTGATCAAGCTCACCACAAATCTTGTACTTTTCAAACCAGCTTGAATGAAAAAAAATATGAGGATTAGTATATCTGCTATTTCTACATGGATATGCTTACCATAACTATGGAAAATATATTTGATATACTGTGAAGCTCTCAGGGTAAATGTGTCAGATGTAATCAGTATTTTAGTATTACCATGTGTACTTAAGTACTCTTCCATAACTTATGAGAAAGTTTTTTTTTTTTTGTTCTGCATAAGATCACAAAAATTTCAGTAATGTGGCTTTCTCTTTTTGATATTCAGAGGAAGTTAGAGAACAGATTTATCTACATCTAAATAGTAAGTCACTGGCAAAAACCTTTCCTTCGTAATATATTACTTTGCTCCCTAAACGACATTCTCCTCCACTTGTAACATTTGATAATATCAATATAAAGCAAATGTTCACTACTTTAGCTTTCTTTAATTTTCTGGGAAGTATCTTTTTTAGTCTCCCTATCTTTAAATGTTGGGAACTCTGAAAGACATCCTTTTTTATTTCTTCTCAAGAAAGTATCTTCATTTACTCTTGATGTTTTTCTAGAAATTCCTGTTACCCAGAGACAGAAATAAAAACATGCTATGTAAAATCTCAGATGTTTAGGACATTTTTAAAATTAACAAATCAGTTATTTAGAAAGTTCCATAAATTTGTGATTTTTTTTATTACTTTCCCCCCAGCTTTATTTAGGTATAATTGGCAAATAAAATAGTAAAATATTTAAAGTGTACATGCATCATGGTGAGTTGATCTATGTATACATTATGAAAGGATTCCCACCATCTAGTTAATTCACACATCTATCACCTCACCTATTTATCTATTTATCTTTGTGTGTGTGTGTGTGTGAGAACATTTTTCTCTCTTAGCAAATTACAGTTATACAATACAGTGTTATCAATGATAGTAACCATGTTTTACATTAGATCCTCAGACTTTATCTTATAGTTGAAAGTTCGTACCCTTGTACCAACCTCTCTCTACCCCCCTTTCCCCCATTTCCCAGTCCCTCACAAGCACTTTTCTACTCTTTGTTTTTATGAGTTTGACTTTTTTTTTTTTTAGATTCCACATAGAAGTTATACTATGTGGTATTTGCCTTTCTCTGGCTTATTTCACTTAGTATAAGGCCCATCCATGTTGTTGCAAATGGCAGAATTTCTTTCTTTCTCATGACTGAATAATATTGCACTGTGTATATATACACCACATCTTCATTATTCATTCATATGAAGATGGACATTTAGGTTGTTTCTATATCTTGGCTATTGTGAATAGTGCTGCAATGAACACAAGGGTTTAGATTATCTCTTGGAGGCTCTGTTTTCATTTCTTCTGGATATATGCTTAGAAGTGGGGCTGCTGGATCATATGGTAGTTCTATTTTTAATATTTTGTGGAACGTCCATACTGCTTTTGATAGTAGCTGCAATTACAATGCTGCCAGCAGTGAACAAGAGTTCCCTTTTCTCCACATCCTCACCAACACTTGGTATCACTTGTGTTTTTGATAATAGCCATTCTAACAGGTATGAGGTGATACCTCTTGTCACCAGACCTATATGCTCTAGGGGTGTCCCTATGTGGGTTGCATGGGTCCTTCTGTTGTGATGGTCTGACTAGTAAGTAGTCTGGTAGGCTTGGTTGCCCCCAGTCTGGTTGGCCCCCCTCATTCTGGTCCCAGGGCTGGTTCTGGCCCGCTGGTAGGTGGGCAGAGTCCCGGCACAGCAGGCTATGGTTCTGTGGTTGTTTTGGGGCTAGTGTCCCTCTGCTAGTTGATGAGGCTAGTCCCGAGGCTAGAGCACAGTGCACTGTGGGGCTGGTGCCTACCCACTGGTAGGCAGAGCTGAGTCCTGGGGTTTATGGCTAAAGGTCCTGGGAGGGGGATGGGGGGGATGGGGGGTGTCCCAGGTCTATGCCTGTGCACTGGCATGTGTGGTCAGGTCCTAGGCCCTCTGGTGGGCAGGGTCTTATCCAGGGCTCAGGGATCTTAAGGCAACCTGCCTGCTGGTGGATGAGAATGTGTTTACTTCCAATTAGTTGCTTGGCCTGAGGTGTCCCAATACTGGTGCCTACAGGTTTGTCAGCAGGGGCAGGGCTGGGTCCTGAGGCTGATAAGCTAGAGGAAGGATTCCAAAATGATGCTTGCCAGCACCAGTGTCCACGTGGTAGAAGGAGCTCCCCAAAATGTCTGTCTCCAGTGTCTGTGTCCCCAGTGTCTGCTCCAGTTGCCTCCTTCCTTTTTGGGAGACTCTCCAAGACAACAGGTAGGTCTGATGCAGACTCCTTTCAAATTACTGCTTCTTCCCTGGCTGCCCTGGATCCCTGAGCATGTGGGGTTTTGTATGTGCCCTTTAAGACTCTCTTTTTCCCACAGCCATCTGGGTCTCCTGAAAGTAAGCCCTGCTGGCCTTCAAAACCAAACGTTCTGGAGGCTCATATTCCCGGCACAGGACCCCTGGGCTGGGGATCCTGAAGTGGGGCTTAGACCCCTTGCTTCTTGGGGAGAACCTCTGCAATTGTAATTTTTCTCCTGTTTCTGGGCCATCCACCTGTGGGTATGGGTCTTGACTGTACCATGACATCACCCACTCCTACTTATCTTGTTGTGGTTCCTTCTTTATGTCTTTACTTGTAGAAGATCTTTTCTGGTAGTTCTGGTCTTTTTCAGTGTTCTGTAAATAGTTATAATTTTGGTGTGCCCATGAGAGGAGGTAAACTCAGGGTCTTTCTACTGCACCCTCTTGGGAACTCTCCCCAAACTCATTAAGCTTTTACTTACCTGGAAAACCCTTTATCTCTTGTTCAACTTTGAAGGACAGCTTTGCTGGGGAGAGTATTCTTGGTTGGTAGTTTTTTTCTTTCAGCACTTCGAATATATTATTCCACTTCCTTCTGTCCTTTAAAAAATTTTCAGATTTTGCTGAAAAAATCTGCTGAACATCCTTTTGAGGTTTTCTTTTACTTAGCATGTGGTTTTTCTCTTGCTGCTCTTAAGATTCTGTCCTTGTCTTTACCTTTTGATAATTTAATTATAATGTATCTCAGCTTAGATTTATCTTATTTAAAACACTGTAGACTTCCTGTATCTGAGTGTCTGTTTCTTTCCCTAGGTTAGGGAAGTTTTCAGCCATTTTTTATTCAAAGAAGCCTTCTGCCTCTTTTTCTTGTCCTGGGACTCCTATAATGTGTGTATTGGTCAGCTTGACAATATCCCATAATTCCCTTAAACTATACTCATTCTTTTTCATTGTTTTCTTTTCTCTTTGCTTCTCTGATTGGATGAAGTTCACTGCCCTGTTTTCAAGTTTGCTGATCTTCTCTTTAGCTTGATTTAATCTGCTGTTGAACCCCTCTATTGAGTTTTTCCATTCACTTATTGTGTTGTTCAGCTGTGTGATTTCTGTTTGGTACTCTCATATATATATATATATATATATTTATTTTTATTTTTATTTATTTATTTATTTTTTTGCAGTATGCGGGTCTCTCACTGTTGTGGCCTCTCCTGTTGCGGAGCACAGGCTCCGGATGCGCAGGCTCAGCAGCCATGGCTCACGGGCCCAGCCGCTCTGCGGCATGTGGGATCTTCCCGGACCCGGGCACGAACCCGTGTCCCTGCATCAGCAGGCGGACTCTCGGCCACTGCGCCACCAGGGAAGCCCCTCTCTTATATTTTTTATCTCTGTTGTAATTCTCACTTTGTTCATGTGTTATTCTCATCTATGGTGAGCATCTTTATGACCATTATTTTTAACTCTATCAGGTTAATCACTTATCTCCATTTTTATAAGCTTTGTTTGTGGAGTTTTGTCTTGTTCTTTTGTTTGGGACATATTCGTCTTTTTCTTTATTTTCCTTGACTTTCTTTGTTGGTTTCTGTGCATTAGATAAATAGCCACCTCTCCTAGACTTGATGGAATGGCCTCATGTATTATAGTTGATGAGTCTTTTCATTCAGTTTAGCTGTAGCTCTTGGTTGTCTCTCAAACCTTTGTGATTGTCCAAGGCACCTTCTTCATGGCTTCCTGTAGTTGGACGTATGACAAGACCTGTCAAGTGTCCCAGAAGGGAAGACCAGTTAGCACCTCTTTGCAGGCTAATTGGAAGCTAGACCCTAAAGTGGCAGCTTTTAAAGTATGCAAGTAGATGTCTTTCAGGTAAAGACTGGGTTCTTCTGTCTTTTCCCTCTATGTTCAGCCCTGGGGATTAGCCACTTAAGAACCATTTATTTGTTTACTAATGTCTGTGGGACCTGTGGACATAAGCCTGACTAGGTACCAGAGCCAGGCAATCAAGGGGTGCAACCTCCTGGGTAGCAGCCACAATAGTGAGGGTGCCAGATGTGTACAGCTCCTTTCATGGAGATATGCATGATTTGGAGTGATCTACAGGGAGAATGCAAGATAGTCTGCTTGCTTATGGTCTTCAGGGAGGATTGATGTCTCTTAGATGCATGCTAAACTAGAAGCCTGACCTTCAGACAACAGCTTTTAAAGTAGGTAATTAGATCTCTTTCAGGAAATGATTGGGAGATGGGTGTTTTGTCCCCTTCCTCTGTGTCAGGCCCTGGGGAAGGGAGATAGCCAGTTATGAACTATTCCTTTGTTTGGTACAATCCTGTTGAACCCGTGAACACAGCCCTGATGGGTACCAGAGCCAGCCTATGAAGGGGTGTGTCCTTTGGGCAGCTGCTGCAAAATCCAGGCACCAGATGTGTGCACTGGCGACCTGGAGTGGGGCAGAGGGAGAACATTGATGCCCTCCCTGATCTCTGGAGAGGATTGCAGTTGGCCCTTATTAAAAACCTGACCTTCAGGCTGTTTCTGTCTGCTGCCTCTGCACTGAGCCCTGGGGGGATAGCCACAGCCCTAGAGAGCCCGCCAAGAACTGTTTCTTTGTTTGCTCTAGCTTCTGGGTCTTCTGGATGCAAGCTCCATTGGCTTTCAGAGCTAGGTGTTTTGGGGGCCCATCCCTCAGATGGAAGTCTTAAAAGTTGGGGTGCTAGATGTTGGGTCTAAACTCTTCATTCTTTAGGGAGCAGCTGGTAGTTGTGAATTCCCTCCCAACTGTATGTTGCTGTGCTGAGAGTGGGTTTTACAAAACAAATGTCTCAGTCTTTCCACCTATTCGGTGTAGGTTTTTTCTCATTTCACTGTATGTGTAGTAGTCACCCCACTAGTTCTTGAATTTCCTTCAGAGAAACTTGTTGTGTGTTTGGCTGTAGATTCATTGTGTCTGTGGGAGGCAGTGAGTTTGGGAGCCTCTTATGTCGCCATCTTGGACCGGAATGACATTTGTGATTTTTAAATATTTGTCCCTTTGAATGAATAATTATCGAGAGAACTGAGATGCTGATCATATCTAAAATATAACACAAAAATGAGTCTACAATGTGTATAACTCCATTTGTGCTGGTGTATGATGTAACCTTTTTTTAAAAATGTAAATACACTATTAGAGAATATATTTGGAATGATATCAAAAGGATTTGTTACTGAGTCCAAGCTGCTCTGCTGACTGCACGACAGGCCAGTAAATTGGGAGACAAGGTGTTGAGGCAAGGAATACAACTTTATTCGGAAAGCTGGCAGACTGAGAAGATGGTGGACTAGGGTCCCTAGAAAAACCATCTTATAGGGGTCTGGATGCCAGTTTCTTTTATAGAATCACAGAGGGAAGTAAAGTAAAAAAGGCAGAATGGAGAGGGAAGTAAAGTAAAAAAGGCAGAATAGAGAGGGAGAGGCAGGAGGAGGTAAAGTAAAAAGGGCCATCACTCTTGCAAAACATCTTCTGGAATGGCCAGCCTCGGGGAGGGGATGTGTTAATTTCTTCTTTCTTGCAGCCATCCACAGGTGGGCAGGGTTCCCTGAGGCAGGCCATTACGTATGATTATAATAACAAAAGCAATGAAAAGCAAAGGCTAAAGTCAAAGAAATAGATCCAACATGGAGTCAAAATGGGCTCTTCTCTGTTACAGATTCAATGTGTTGTTTATTGATATCATACATATTTCTGCTTTGGGTCATAGACTTGTTTCATAGGTATGCCAAATAGATGGCATGGCGAGGGAGGAGAAATATAAAATGTGAGTTTCTGCAGAAGTGCTAAAGGAAGGAAGTGCAGTGCATTTTCTAATGTATTTTTTTATGTTAAAACTCCAACATTCAAGGAAGCTGAGAAAGCTTCTTGCATTTAGGTGACAATCCTTATCTATTAGTTGCAAAGCAAAAACAATAGAAATAGCCTTTAACTGTGAAGAAGTCCTCCTATCAAATTCTTCAGTTCATTAAACTACTTTTGGTTATTATTATTTTAAAAAAATGTAATTGGGCAGTTCCAAGAAAAGCTTCAGAACAGCTGTAATTACAGCTGCAGATTAGTCAAAATAGGGGTTTTTAAAGGCTCCTCACTCGCCTTTCGCATCTCTTTCCCTCACCCCAAGTAACCCAAATTTAGTGGTAAAAGTTTTGGTAAACTCAGGATTCCCGAAAGTGGAGTGTCACGTGTTTAACTGCATGCGGATGTAATGATTATATGTGACTCTTTATTAAGGTTCCCAGAAACTTTTGTTTTCCTACTGCTCTGTGCACAAACGATTGTTGTCTGCTTGTTTCTGCATTGAATTTTATAGATGTATGAGTATTCCAAACACAGTTTAGTGATTTTTATCAAGGCCTAGGCATCTACTAAAAATACTTAGAGGGATAATAGGCTTTCAGTCTAAATTTAAGATAACGTTGACATTATTACAGGTTGACTGGAAATACCTAAAAAAAACCTTATGTCTATGTTTTAAAAAAAATATTTCTTCAAATTTTACTGTAATAGGAAATTGCCTTTCACCTTGTCTAAGAACAAATTTGGTAAATTTCTTAATTTTTGGAGCAAGTTCTATTAGATTGAATCAGAAGTAAAATACACATCGATGTTAATGTTTCCCTCACTCTTCCTTCCTATAGTTTTATGATCTAAGGATGTGGATGTCATTCTAAGGTCTGGTTTTCAATTCATCAGTTGGGAAACGGATATAAGGGTTATGAAGAACTGTGACTAAGAGCAAGGTTTAGGGCCAGTCTCCCTGTCCCAGTTAATTACCATCTCTTTTGTGGATGCTAGTCATGCTGAATATCCATCCTGGGCTATAATAACGTAACTTGGATTTTAACCTAATTTTACAGTGTTATCTTCTCAGAAATTGTAGTGATTTGCCATTGAATCACACATAGGGAATTGAAAGAGTCTTCTGCCAAAGCTAACAATTCAACTCTTAAGGTAGAAAGGCAGCTGAAACATGCCTGTATGTGCATAGCACCACGTTCAAAGGGGTAAGGATACAAAGATATATAGTTCTTACCTTCAAGTACAGTGGATAGAAAAGGTGCAAATATGTGCATTAAAATAATAAATCAACTTTTAGAGGGTAAATAAACTTGGATTTAAATCCCCAGGCTCAGGAACTCTTTAGAACTTAGAAGAAATTCCAAATATCTAGAGCAACTTTCTTTTTATTGCACGTAAGGAAACAGATTCAGAGAAGTCAAGTGAATTACATTAAGTCATTGATTAAAAGGGAGGTTTATAGGACATTCTAAATATGAACTCAGTAGTGACAATAGGTAGCAAGTTAACTTGCTTTTATTATCTTAGTGTCAGCTAATGTTGATTGTTCATTGTAGGTACTTCATAGAGAAGCTGCCAATTCTTTTCTCACGTAAGTCTAGTGGATATATCAGCAGAATGTGAACTTATATAGTAGGTTATTTTTAGAGTGGGTAGCTTTGAACAAAAGCCATTTCAGAGAATACTGGTGAATTCAAGTGGATAGTAAAACATTCATTAAAGCAGAATGAGGAAACTTTTAAATCGCATAACTTTTAAAACATAGTTTGGCTTATATGTATGAGGGCAGATAGCAGGTAAAATTTGAGATGGAGTATACTTTGTTGATGAAAGTACAACTAATACTGTGAGGATAAAGGAAGAAACTTAACAGAAACTCTTAGGAAGGAAAATAAAACTTTGAGACTTTAATAAGATAGGAAAAATGAAATGTGAAAAGCAATTCAGTTTTATTTAAGGATTGGCCATACATTTATCTCATTATCAAAATTTGTTGTCACTGTCTTCTTTCATTTTCTTCCTTCCCTTACGGGTTCTCTCTGAGAAAGGCTCTAGCATGGTGTGATATAGTGCAGTGCAGTTCTGGCTTTTGTCACTTATGACCAGCATGGTCTTGCACTAAAAGCTTGCTTATTAAGACATACTAAAGTGAATAATTTTTAATTAGTTAATCAGACTTTTGAAATTCAGGTACTGCATAAAAAATGAGACTGTATCTTTGATGTGACTATAGGATTACTGGAATAATCAAATGAAATCACGTGAAATTGTTTTAAAAACCGAAGACTTCACAAAGGTAAATAATATTAAGGTTTATTAAGGTTGAATAAACCTTAATCTCACCTGAATCTGCTCTAGGTTCATGAGTGACAAAGTGAGCATTCTGACCTTTTCATATATGTGTGTACATATATATATATATATATATATACACACTGCTTTTTGAGTTTTTAGGTAAGAGTGGACAGATTTTTAACATGGGTTGCCATGTGATAGAGGTCTAAACTTAGGCTCTACAATAGATGCAGATAGGAGCTTGTTAATCTTTAGGTGTACGATATGAGTCAGTAGCTGAGTCAAAGTGTCACAAAGAATGTACAGTTTTTAGTCTTGTTGAATATTATCAATAGAATAGGTTCCGGATTTTAACATCTGGGTTGGATACTTTGACAGGGGCATAGAATTTGATTAAAAGGGGGCTTTAGGAACATCTATTCCAACCCCCTTGAAGATACCTTTTACAGGGTCCCAGAATTAGCTTTCCTCATACCGAAGAATCTTTCTGTTATGTGATGCAGTACACTTTTCTTATGGGCTCTTGTGTTTGGTGTTCTTTGTTTTTGTCGGCCCCAAATGACCTCCCTGTCCATCTGCTGTTGTGTATACTTTACATTTTGTTGGATATGTTGCAGGCTTGACTGAAGAGAGAACCTATTGATGGAACAGCCAGGAGTAGAAAGAGAATGATAGGTTCAGGAAGCAGGACAAAAAAGGAAATAATGATAACAATAATAGCTAACACTTATTAGCACTAAAGTCCCAGATGCTGTCCTAAATGCTTTTCTTATTTTATCTTACAACAACCTATGGTATTGATATTTTAATATTGAAATTAGTTAAATGAAATACTAATTTAACATTGTGCTAACTTAATAGTATTTACCCTTGTTACAGATGAGGGAGCTGAGCTTTGCACAGTAGAAGGCAGGGTTCATGCGTTTTGGTTCTAGAGACCAAACCTTTAATGCTACCACATATTGCTTTTTAAAGATAACTTGGA
This sequence comes from Grampus griseus, assembly GCF_964374135.1. Taxonomy (NCBI): domain Eukaryota; kingdom Metazoa; phylum Chordata; class Mammalia; order Artiodactyla; family Delphinidae; genus Grampus; species Grampus griseus. The sequence continues at coordinate 36,190,171 of NC_139018.1, read as the reverse complement.
GGCCCCTCTGGGAAAAATTCTCTGCCTTTCCTTCTCTAAATGTGATAGCCATTAGAGATAAAAGATGAACATTTTAAGGCTGGTAATAACTTGGTTTAGGTGGTGGTGGTGGAGGAGGTGAAATATAGAATTTATTCAACATTTTAAGATTGCATGATGGTATCAGAAAGGAAGGAACCTGAATATAATCTACTATGCAAATCAGAGGGAAAGGGAATTTTGGTGAGGCTCTTGTAAGGACTAGATTTTATGATGCTATATAAGCATGAAAACTTGATATAGGAAGTTTAGTAAGTGCTTATGATCATTAGTTTATATAGATCAGCACTGTACAATAAAAATATAATGTGAACCATGCATGTAATTTAAAATTTTCTGGTAGCCACATTAAATAAGGTAAAAAGAAACAGTTAAATTAGTTTTAATAATATATTTTATTTAACCTAATATATCAAAATATTATTTAAACTAATTAATAAAAAATTAATGAAATATTTTACATTCTTTTATTCCTACTAAGTCTTTGAAATCAGTGTGTATTTTACACTTACAACATTTCTCAGTTTAAACTAGCCATATTTCACATGCTTAGTGGCTACTGACTACCTTAATGGACAGTGCATTTTTATACCATTAAAAGATATGTTCTTAAAAAATTTCTGACTGAATTACAATTAGATGGCTTATTCACCCCCTGTGGAGGAGTGGAGGGCAATCTGAGGTGGAAAGGCATCACTATTCAGTTGTGTCCAGAGAATCTGCTCAGGAGGGGGAACATTGTTTATACTTAGTAAGAAGAGGTAGGGGAGGATTTACCAAATGTTTAGGCTTCCTGTCATTTAGGCTTCCTGTTGTTTGAGGTACTGTGCGTTATAGTTAGAGGGACTTCTAGGGCATTCCAAATAATTTCTGTGGTCTTTATATAAGTTCTGGGCCCTGGTTTTATATAAAGAGCATAGTGCTTTTTCTGTAGACAGCTCTGGAAGAGAAGCACACAGTTCTTACTCATGAAATGTGGTGTCTGTTGGTTCAGGGACTCTGTGCCTCTGTCTGGAACCCTTCAGAACCTCACTGATTTCACTGATTTGCTTTTATGGGATTTAATATGTTTAAGGTTACATCATTCCTCAGGCAGGGATTTCTAAAATCTGCTTTTTCCTTAAAAAAAAAAAAAGAAGAGAAAAAGAAAAGAAAAACCTGAACAAAATAAACTTATCACATAAAAAAATGACTAAATCTTTTCTAACTATGAAAGTGTAATATGTGTTCTTTGTAAAAATTTAGATAATGGAGATACATACTTTTACGTGTTTAATGAACAGATCTCCAGTAGAAGGAAGTGTTCACTCTTTGGCTTCCTCCTGTAGTACTGGGGTTCCTTGGGCAGTAGCACTCCAGTGAATCAGACTGTCTGTATGGGACAGGTAGTGAAGATTTTATTTCCTTTAAGAAGACAGTGAACAAATAAGAGGTATGTGTTTTTTCTGGCTGAGTTAAATACGTATATTGTCCTGTATTATGTATCATATTTTATTTGGCTAAGAGCCTAATTTTAATGCATTTCATTAAAAATTTTCTTAGTTATCTGTAAAACTGTAAGATTTATAAAACTAAGTAACAGCTGTAAGGCTTGTGTTAACTTGTTAAGAGATACTGGGTTAAAATACAAGTTCTGCTCTGTACAGTTTAACAGAATAGAATGTACTTTTACCAGTAATTTTCATTTTCTGAGTTTGTAGTTTTAGTGCTATGATGATGTTATCAGTATATAAATCTTTTTTGCCATGACTAATTGTGTTTTATTTGTTGTGAATGTAGTTGTGGTTCAGGTGGGGGTAAGGGAGGTTTGTGGAAACCAATGCTTACCATTTGGGGGATGGGTTGTGGGAAGAAGCAAGCTAGAAATATACTTGGAAGAAAGAAAACAGTAGCCACCTGGGAGCAATTTGAGATGAGGGGAAAAACAGATATTTTGAGAAAAGTTACAGTGTTTTAAAAAATAAATGATTCATATACAAAACTTAATCATTAGGAACATAAAATTTTATGAAATTTGCGTAGGAAACATCATGTTAGAGAACTTTGAATTTCATATTTATTACGTTCATATTTTGTGTGGATGAAATATAGAAGTCTTAGTAATTTTGAATTGACCCCTTCTGTGGCTTCTTAGACTCTTAACTAAGGATCATAGTCCTTGTCTGTGGAGAGTCCCAAGACTGAGTTTGACAGGTTAATGAAATCTAAAGTTATTTAGTGTTAGCTGTTTAACTTTAGACTAGATTTTATTAACCTGTCTGTTCATATTTTCTGCTGGAAGGTTAACAGTCATATTGACCCTTGTCATGGAGTTATTAGTAACTTATAATTCTAAAGTACTGTGAAAACATTAAACACTCACTAAGTATTATATTTATTAGAACATTCCTTAGTGCAAAGCAGTTCATTCATTAACCCATACTTAATATTGGTTATTACGATTACCTGTCCTCAGCCATCCATCAGAGTCCTATGCCTGTCCTTCTTTAATTCTTAGACTTACAGGAACGTTGTGAGAGTGGGCTTAGGTCATGACTGACCTGGAGATGGCTCAGGAAAATTCTTGTAAAGGGTGGTTATGACTGTTGGAGTGGTTTTGTAGTGGCTGTTGTTGCCTGGCTGCTTCAGGAAGTTAGGTTAGAGTAAAGGGTTCGGGTTTTGGAGTTACTTGGTTTCTCTTGAATGCTGTCTCCGCTCCTTAACTATCTCTGTTCAAGTTACTTGCCCAGGCAAGTTATTAAACCTTAGTTTCCTTAACTGCAATTTGGAAATAGTAGCAACCACCTCTTAGGGTTGTTAGGAGGACCCCCACAAAATAATATCTCTGATGTTAGGGATAATAGCAGTTTACTGTTTGTTTTTTTTAATAAAGACAGTTGTTTTTAGAGCAGTTTTAGGTTCACAGCAAAACTGAGAGGGAGGTACAGCGGGTTCCTGTGTATGCTTTGCCCCTACATATGCATAGCCTCCTCCATTGTCCACATTCCCCACCAGAGTGGTACATTTGTTACAATTGATGAACCTTCATTGACACATCATAATCAAAAGTCCACAGTTTACCTTAGGATTCACTCTTTATGTTGTACATTCTGTGGGTTTGGACAAATATATAATGATATGTGTTTATCATTGTAAAACCATAAAGAGTACATTCACTGCAGCCCCCAAATCCTCTGTGCTTTTTCATCCCTTCTCCCCAACTTCTAGCCCTGGATAATTCCTCATCCTTTTACTGTCTCCATAGTTTTTCCTTTTCCAAAATGGCATATTAGTTGGAATCATACACTATGTAGCCTTCTCAGATTGACTTCATTCACTTTAAGGTTCCCCCATGTCTTTTCATGACTTGATAGCTCATTCCTTTTTAGCACTGAATAGTAAGTATTTCACTGTCTAGATGCACCATAGGTTACTTATCCATTCAGTACCTACTGAAGGACATTTTGGTTGCTTCCAAGTTTTGGCAATGATGAATAAAGCTACTATAAACAACCATGTGTAGGTTTTTGTGTGGACGTTAGTTTTCAACTAGCGGCTACTTCTATTGAGCATTTATTTGTTTTAGCCAGACACTGTACTATGTACTTTACATGAAAAATATCATTTAATTCTTATGTATATATAATAGATCATGCAAAGTTTTATAGCCCATAGTAATATATGTCCAATAACTGGTTGCTATAATTATTTTCTCTGTGTTAGTTCCAAGCATGTAGTTTAAGTAGAAGTTGAGGCTGTTAAGATAAGACTCAGGAGTGGGCATTCTGACCAGACTTCAAAGACTTATTGAGGAGTTGACAGTGGATTCGAAGGTGAAGTATATATTAAAGTGTAGTTCAAGGATAATCTGCATGGTAATCACTTAGGAAGCTTGTTAAAATGTAGAGTTTTGGGTTCATCTTTAGAAACTCAGACTTTATGAATCAGAATCTCTGGTCACGGAGCTTGGATTCTGCAGTTTTACGAGCTTAATAAATAATTCTGATTCACGATGAATTTTGAGAATCATCTTTTTAAATTTATTCTTCCTGATGATTAAAAAATGATTCTAGTGGTTTTTAAATAGTTGTGTTTCTTTGATATAATAAGCTTTCTATTTTATTGGTGATGGAGCTGGTAAATTTTTTCCATTAAATTTTTTCCATGTTATGAGGGTAGGAGGGTAGTGATATTTGTTCATTCAACTTTTATTTAGTAAATATCACTTCTTTGAGGTATATTTTAATTTTTTCATAAATATAGCATATTTTACTTATTATTCAAATAATGTAGTCTTTTTGAATAAGGTAGGAAAGTAAGGCAGATTGAGAACATACTATTATGAAGATAGGTAGAGAGGTGAAGACAGTGGTTTTCTGGTGCTAACTAGAAAGGAAAATAAAACTATAAATAATTTACATAACTAATATGAATAATTAAAACCTGATGGAAATTTTCAAGGAGTTTTGGTATGGGTCACTTTATTAGTCATATTAGTTAATGAAAGAGTCATATCAGGAATGCTCAGCTTCTGTGCTTTTCGACGGTTGTGTTCCCTCCTAAGAACACTCTTCTTCTGGGTTTTGTCTATGTTGGCTTCCTGGGAAGTCTTACTCCAGATCCACAGTTTGGGAAGTCAAGTTTCATCCCTACAGTTCTTCACATGAACCTCAGCTTTCTTAGATTCTTCATGTAAAACCTTACCTAAAGGAACCAATGAATTGGCTTCAAGTCATAATTTTACACTTAGGTCTTTAGAAGACTCCATTTCAGTGAGTCTTTGCATTGGTATCTTTACCCCCCAAATCTTTCTGGCTCCAGCATCCACTTTAATAACTCTGTGGGTTAAGCAACTCCATTTTTAATGTCTGTAGTTTTGTTCATTCTCAGAAATGAGGTCACCAGGGCTTTGTCATTGTTAATGAAAAAGGTATTGTACACTTCACTTTTGGGGAGTGTCCTTAGACTGAATGAAGCTTAAACATCATAGACATTGTTGCTCTGCTTTAAATACTCATAGGATATAATTTTGCATATTTTAAACTCAATCTGTTTGCCAATACAATAATATTATTTATCTCTGGGAACTTTGGCTATATTCTGTTGTGCTATTTAGAATTCACATGAATTATTAAACCTTTCTAGTAGGTCTTTTATTGAGCCTGTTGTCTGACCTCTTCTTTAAAAGTAGTCTTCAGCATTTTCGAAAGAATCATTGGGTCTTCCTGGGACTGGAGATTTTGCTTCTGTTGTGACAGAAGCAGAGAGTGAACTTTTTTAGAAGTTAGGAGCAGTGGAGTACAGAAGAGGAGAAAAATCAGACTACATTTTATATCACGCCTGTTTCATTGTGAAAAATAATCATAGCCTTATGTCCTTTTCTTTTCTGAGGAGGGGGCGGTGGCGGTAAGAGTGCAGGGTGAATTAAGGAGGCATCACGGAGAATGTGTCTCCTAACATGGGGTTTCAGTTATTTCCTAAATACAGAGAGCAAAGTGGTTTTCTCCAGACATTTTTCTTTCATAGGAGGCCCGTGTGCAGTATTGGTATGTTTATCACTCACCCCAAAATATTGACAGTGTTGGCATTACAGGTAATCTGAGTTACTGCCTTTTCTGTCATGTTCCTCTCTGTTTTAAGTGTGGGCCACAAACCCGTAACAGTATTGATGTGATTATATTACTATTATAACTGTTGATAGTTTTCCTTTTAAATCAGAGAAAAGCACACTGATTTTTTTCCCTTTATTCTTATAGCATTTTTATTTCCAATAATTATACTTTTCTTCTGAATTATTTCAAAATGTTTTGGTATGGTATTGGTAAACATAGTATTATTTTTTGTGGTTAAGAGTCTAAACTCTTAAACAAGACTATCTGGGTTCAGTTCTCAGCTTTACCACTTACTAGTTGTGTGAACTGGGGCAGGTTATTTATTTTATATAACTCTTGCCTCGGTTTTATCTGTAAGACAGGGATTATAAAATTATCTACTTTTTACACGTGTTGAGGATTAAATCATTTAGCAAAGAACAATGCCTGCAGTAGTACAGGCTGAACATGTATTAGTTATTATTCACTCACTAAAATAGTAGTCTCAGTAGATGCTAATAGACTTTAAAAGTTAACAAAATTAATATTTTAAAACTTTAGAAAAGCTTAATTTAGAAAGTTATTTTTAGGCTGGAGTTTTGTGTGCACACACACACAAACTCACACACACTCTTTCTCGCACACCCTTTTCAAACTGTTACAGAACAATGTTTTTCAAACTTCGATGTGCATGCAGGTTACCTGGGGATCTTGGTAACATGTAGATTCCTACTAGCTTTGGAATAGGCCTGAGCTGCTGCCATTCTAACAAGCTCCACAGGTAATCTGGATGTAGCTAGTCTTTAGATCATAACTTGAGTATTAAAGTTATAGAATGTCCTACTAGTGGTTCTGAATCCTTCTGTCAGTACTTTATAAAAACTTGGGTGTTTTTTGTTTTTGTTTTTTAAAAAACATGCCTAGGCTTTACCCCAGACTAGTTAAATCAGATCTCTGGCATTAGTGTTCTGGACATTATCATCATCATTATCATTTTTTTCTTTTTTGTAAAAAAATATTCTAGGTCATTCTCATGTGTGAATAGCATTAAGAGCTACTACGGTAGTGATGTGAAGGAGAGTCAGTAAGCTAAGTAGCTCCATTTTATGTCTTCATTTACTGTTCTCTTCTATCCCTTTAAGCATCTGTAGGGATGATGAAGCATAGCTGGTCAGAACTCTTTAACTAGGAGGCAGCTAATAATTTTGGCTTGACGTTGTCTTCACACTATACTGGACTAAAATGTTTGACTCCTTGAACCCTTCTTCATGGCTTCTATCTCCTATTGCTTTCATCATTTTTATAATCTTCTTTGGACTCTCCCTAATTTCTCAACAGCTTCCTGAAAGTATAGTAATTCAAACTCAATATAAAGTTGCTTTAACAAAACTGAACAGTGGCAGAGGCAGAAGAATAAAGTTCCTTCTACTTCATAAATTCTGTGATTTTTATTAAGGTGGAAAACTTATATTTGTTTCAGACTTTGTATTGGCCCTTTCTTTATGTTTTTGGGAGCTAAAGTGTGTTTTCTACCATAATATTTGTTTTAGTACATTACTTTCTTAGGTTATATTCCCTCTTTTTTCTTTCTCAACTGTACTTCTTGCCTCTGTTTCCCTTCTTGTACATATTTTTGAGGAGAGGCAGTAAATGTTTTCTCATGGACTATCATGTTTTGGGAAAGTAGTTTTCCAAACTGATCAAATCTTGCTGAAATTTTATTCCATCTAGTCATGATATATCATTTAGAATCTGGACAGGGAAACAATCTACGCTAGATATTTCTACCAAGAAAATTTAATACAGGGAGTGGGTTCTCAGGTGTCAGAGGCTGAAAAGGCAAAAGGGGAACACTGGAGTAACACAGAGTCAAAAATTGCAGAAAGCATCAGTCATCCAGAGGGCTGGGGCTCAAAACTTCTGGCTGTTGCTGGTACTTCTGAGAGAGCCAGAGAAAACTTGTGGCTGTCACCAACTGCTGCTGCTGGGGTGGAGGGCCTGTGCTAGGGCAATGCTGAGTGGAAAAAGCAAGTTTCTCCTTTTAGTGTTCTCATTGGCAGTATGAGGAAGCTAGCTGGCAAAAGAGAAAAGTAGTTTCCAGAGTTCTATTTTCAGCGTTACTGAGCTGAGTATTAAAGGGTGGATTTGCTGCTGAGAGACTGTAGCTGAATAACCAGCACATATAGCCTTCTCCTCCTCTCTTGGTCTCTTTCTTAGCTACAGGGATCCTGCATGCTCTTAGTGTCTAGGATTTAGAATGAAAGGAGTTATTATTATTATTTTTAAATTACTTGTCTAGCTAATGTGATTTGGGGGCATGAGACAGGACTACGTGCTCTAAGATAACTGTCACAGCCTTTCTTGGGAACTGAGAGTCCATTACTCGTTCCTTTGACTCTAAAGGGATTTCTGTTTTTCAAGATCCCTTATTCAAAATACAGACATTGTAGGAGTACTGATAAACCAGAGGTTAAAAATTGGTTGCTTATTGGCCAAACAGTGGCCTACAGTGGAACTAATCTTTGAACAGAAGATTATACCTTCTCTCTCATTCTAATATTCTTCTTCCTGCAGAGCTTCTCAAAGTTTAATATGTATGTGAATTATTTGGGAATCTTGTTAAAATGCAGATTCTGATTCAGTATGTCACTGGTTAGGGCCTGAGATTCTGCATCTCTAAGAAGCGCCCAGTGGAGGCTGAAGCTACTAGTTCCTAGACCAAACTTTCTTCTCTCTTTCCTGCTTTGAGAACAAACCACTGGTCTGGCTTGGATCCATTGTTGGACCTGGTTTTGGGTGGTTGAAAGGAGTGGATCATTAAGGAAGAGTTTCTTGCAAGGCCACTTTCTAGAAATATTTTGAGCAATTTGAGTAGAGGTATTTATAGCCATTTCTTTCCGGGTGGCACTAGAAGGACAGTGCCTCAGAATAGGTTGACTTTTCTTCCATAATTTTGATGCTGCTCCAGACGCAGAGGCATGCCAATCACTTGTAGTTTTCCTGAAACATCTGAGGCTTTTCAGTAATTGTGTATATGTTTAAGGGAAACTAATGGGAGATAGGATAGGAGGACAATTAGAAAATTCATGGCATCAGATAGCTTGTGTTCACTAAAGCCATTATTCTTGATTAAATAGGGCTATCTATGGATTTTAAAAATTTGGTTTGAATTTCATACTAAATGCATTTTTCCGCTTTTGACACTTTGATGTCCTTCAGGTTGTCATCAAAGCAGAGGATCTTCTTTCCTTGAGCCAAATAAATGGTAATCTACCTTAATTGAACTTTGCATACAGCCCAAATTTATGAAGTTATTAATTGCTCTTTACATTTGGATTTTACTTTACCAAGGCATACCTGATCACATGACTAAAAAGTTATTCAGTTGCCATCCTTCAAGATCCTCTGCCTACCTCCCTCATCCCCACTAACCCCAATTCCTCGATCTTTCCTTTTGTCTTTACAGACCTAGGTTTTTAAGATCCTAGGTTCTTTGTTTCTGTCTTTTTATGAATGTTACTCTTAAATTTTTTAAATTCAGGCTGTAGATAATACAATTCAGGTCACGGAATTGAAATAATTGGCCTCTTTATCGGTTGAGGTGAAAGAGTTAAAATGAAAGTTAAGGATTCAGGGCACCCCTACAGAAACGAGGGGTGAAAAAATGCTCAATTTTAGGATCCTAAACAAAGCATTTTGATTGGCATATAGAGACCCTTGCATGCACACAAACGTCCATATTTGAATATTTATAGAAGATAATCTGTCAAAATTACTGTTATTTTAATTTGCCAAGCTTGGCTGATTGCTGCAGTTGGATGTTAGTTGAATTCTAGATGAGGAACTGTAAATAAGAGCTGGTCTAGAACATGCTTTTTGTCCTTGAAGCTGTTTAAATATTCCTCTCCCCCCCCCCTTTTTTTTTAAAAAAAACAAAACAAAACAGTGAGGCCTTTTTATATTAGCTGGACTTTAATGTTTTCCTTTTTAGGGAAAAAGGATTAAAGTAAGGTGATAACAGTAAATACTAAAAAAATTTTTTTAGTTAAGAAAACCATTTACATTTCGTGAACAGGAATTGTTTAAATAGTTTTAACTATTTGTCCAATCTTTGCTTCAAAGATTTCCCTGGAGAGTTCAAACCTAGGGACATATATCACTTCAAGGCCTGAGGGGCCTTGAGGTTTCGTGTAAGTAAGTTTTATGTTAACAACAAAGAAAATGTATAGTTGTAGATAATTAATGTTACTGCTTTCTTTTGTCTCATTTTAAACAGTTGGTAATTTTAGTGACCCAGATTCAAGCAGTAATATCTTCCATTGGAAATATGTGATTTCGTCATCTTATGTTCTAGGGGAAGAAAGGTAAGCCATTTTTCACGCTTAATATTTAAGTAACTTTGTAAATAAATCAAAATTTTCTCTTTTAAAAGGTTAGAAAACCCTTTTCTCTTTAGGTAGTGTTTTCTCACCCAGAAGAAACTGTATTATTTATTTATGTCACATCGTTATTCCTCAAAAGATTCCACTGAGTCTATATTATTTCAGCTCTAGAGATGATACGATGACTTTCAAAACAATCATACAGTTTTTTGGAGCAGGACTATGTTCTGTGCTGTGTCTGCTAGGCTATCTTGTCCCTTTTACATAGCCATTCTCAGCTGAATAGTTTATTTTTACATATATAACCACCTGACATGACTAGATAGTCTTAATATTTTTTGTTTTTGCTTTTGATGTTTTCGTTTATCTCTTGTAAACTGCCATAATTGGATCCATTTTGTTGGTTATTACTTTAGCTAGAAACTATGTCAAGTACTAAGTCTCAGTTTTACTTAGACATTGACTTCGTTTTGGGGTTTCAGGAATGTGGGGTCTCAGGAATATATTTTATATTCAGCAAATTAAAAGTGAAACTTTTAGAGCACTCTTTTCCATTTTTCACAAGCATCCATCTTCATCCTCATTTGACAGTCCTTTTTTGGGTAGATTTTCTTTTTTCTAGGGGTGTTTGTATAATCTTTCACTTGTTACTGTGTGGTCTCTTTTCCCAGTTCTTTTTGTGGCTATCCCTATTACCATTCTCCGTATATCTCACTCTAACTCCTCATGATCCTCCTAGGAAAATTATATGTGCAACTCTGTAGTTATCCTCTGAATGAAGGATAATCACATTATTAATAATTCCTTAAGATGTTATGCTCACTCCTAATTTTGTAATTAATAATAACATTATTAATAATTATTAATATAAATAACATTATTAATTCCTTAAGATGTAACGCTTGCTCCTAATTTTGTAATGGTTCACCATCTGTTCACTGTACAAAGGGCTCAGAAATGTCTATTGTATCTAATGCACCACAGATGTGGAAATAATAATAAAATTTACATTTATGTAAAGCAAAGATACTGCTAATATGTTCCCTTGGATTTGGCCATTCTGATATTCTTGCTGTGTTTGGAGGCTTATTAAGTATGTTAAAACTCAAGTTGAATGCAATTTAAGTCGGAGATATAAAAAGTAATGAGCTGTTTTACAGTGTGATTTGGAAAAAAAAATTAGTTGTATTTCTTGCTTATAAGAACAGCAGATAGCACAGTTGACTAAGATTTTCTAAGTAAAGTAATTTTGATAAAGGTTAATTTCATGGCAATAGAAAATGTTGGGAATTGGCATCCAAATGTCAAATTTCACCTACAAATCTTAGCTTTCTACTGATTTTTTTTTTCCCACAGAGGAAGAATCTTGAAACTTAAATTTGTGTAGAAGACATTATAATGCTACTTTAGGAATAAGAAACAGGCTTATTTTTCCGCAATTGAACAGTAGGGATAACCAGTGCATTGCAGTACTTATTGATAGATTTTTTTAAAAGCTCTTGTGGAAATTTAATCAAGTGTTTATTTAGGAAATATTTTAGTGTATAATAATGATGCGGGATCTAAACGATAACCTACGATATTCATCTATGTGTTTACATTGTTTCAGAAAGAAATGATGAAGTGTATTGTTTAATAATTTGCATTTTGGTATTATTTATAGGGTAAACACTATGAATAATCATATTTTAGGTAATTCACGTGCCATTGAGACAAATTTAGATTTCCATTTGTTTCTTCTCTCCCTAATATCATAAGAGTGCTATATATCACTCTATCAGTTAGTTAAAAGGTAAAAATTGAAAATGGATTTTGTTTTGTTTTGTTTCTGATCTGACATGTAAGGAGCTTAGAAGTCATCACTCCATCCTAACCACAAGTAAAAAACTGAACAAACTGAAAAATCAACAACTCTTTTTAGATCCATCAGAGAAGTGAGGTCACAGGGCAAACCTCTGCTCTCAAATTAGAGAGACAGACAGGCAAATACAGAGAATGACAACTTACCCTAGCAAAAGCCGCCAAGGGCACCACTAGTGGGTAGGAAAATCTAAAGTGTGATTAACAAATTAGGGGAGACTCCATGTGGACAAGCCTGAGGTAAAAACTCCAAGGGCACCCAGTCATAGAGAGCCCCCCACACTTTCATGAGTTTGCTTCTAGGAGCTCTACCAGGTCCTCACAGTGAATATCTGAGAAGAAGCGCCTGGTGCTTCCTGCAGGGGGAGGGAAGAGTAACCATTTTGAAATATGCCAAGGCATCATGTTTTTCTTAACAAGATCTGCTATCAAGAGAAAGTATTTTACCAGGGCCTAATCTATTAAGGTGTTATCAGGGGCTAACTGACCTGGAGGAAGGGAAATACCCAACTGTAACCTTCCACATGGTGGGGAGAGAAATATCCCATTCCAGTCCCCTGTAGCCATCCTGTTCCACCTTGGAGGGGAGCATAGGACTGAAAAGAACTTGTGACGTTCACGGCTCGGTGGGCGCAGGCCTAACCATAGCACTGTAGAATGCTTCTACTCCCCTCCACACCTTAACCACATTAGTAAATTCCTATTCGTTACAGTTCCTTTTACCCAGTGCATCATGTCTGACTTCCAACAAAAAAATTACAAGGCATACTATACTAAAAAGCAAAAACCACAGTTTAAAGAGAGCAAGCATCAGGATCAGACTCAGGTGTGTCAGGAATATTGGAATTATGAGACCAGGAATTTAGAACAACTATGATTAATATGCCAAGAGCACTAATGGAAAAAGTAGACAACCAAGAACAGATGAATAATATAAGTAGAGAGATAGAAAATCTAATAAAGGATAAAAAAGAAGTGCTTGAGATAAAAAGCTATAACAGAAATGAAGGATGGCTTTGATGGGTTCATTATTAGACTGGGCGTGGCTGAGGAAAGAATTTCTCCAAGCTTAAGGATATGTCAGTAGAAACTTCTAAAACTGAAAAGCAAAGAGAAAAAAGACTGGAAAAAAGAAAAAATATCCAAGGACTGTAGGACAACTACAAAAGGTACAACATACGCATAATGAAAATACCAGAAGGAGAAAAAGAAACAAGAATAATGACAGAGAATTTCTCCAAATTAATGTCAGACTCCAAACCACAGATCTAGGAGGTTCAGAGAATGCCAGGCAAGATAAGTGCCCAAAAAGCTTTATCTAGGGATATCATATTCAAATTGCAGAAAATCAAAGATACAGAAAATAATCTTGAAAGAAACCAAAGGAGAAAGAATTACCTTAGGTACAGAGATCTTCTCTTCAGAAACTATGAAAACAGGAAGAGAGTGGGGGGAATATTTAAAGTGTTGAGAGGAAAAACCAACAATCTACAATTCTGTATCCTGTAAAATTATCATTCAAAAGTGAAGGAGAGTAAAGACTTTTTCAGGCAAACAAAAATTGAGAGAATTTGTTGCTAGTGGACCTGCTTTGCAAGATATGTTAAACGAAGTTCTTCAGAGAAGGGAAATTATATAGGCCAGAAACTTGTATCTACCTTAAAAAAGAAGAAGAAGATTAGAGAAAGAATAAGTGAAGCTTGAATAAAAACTTTTATTTTTCTTAATAGATCCAACAGATAACATAATTTGTTTGAAATAATAGTAGCAACAATGTATTCAGTGATTATAGCTCATATATAAGTGAAATGAATGATGACAGTGATACAAGGGTTGGGAGGTAGAAATTAGGAATATTCTTTTATAAAGTACTTGGACTACATATGAAGTGGTATAGTGTTATTTGAAAGTGGACTTGGATTATTTGGAAATGTATAATGCAAACTCTAGGGCAACCATTAAAAAAAAGTTTAAAAAAATGTAGTTGACATACTAAGAAAAGAGACACAATGGAATCATAAAATGCTCAATTAAAACCACAAAAGACAGAAAAAGAGTGGAAGACAGAAACAGGAACAAAGAACAAAAGCAATGAGTAGAAAGCAGTAACAAATATGGTAGATATTAACCCAAGTATATCAATAGTTGCTTTAAATAGCAGTGGTTTAAATACACTAAAAGACAGACTGTCAGATTGGATCAAAAGTCAAGACCCAACTATATGTTGTGTACAGAAACTCTCTTTAAATATGAAGACACATATAGATTAAAATTAAAGGGATGGAGAAAGATATACCATGCTAACGCTAATCAAAAGGAAGCTGATGTAACTATATTAGTTTCAGACAGAGCAGACTGCAGAGCAAGGAAGATTTTCAAGGATAAATAGGAGCATTATATAATGATAATTCTTTAAGAAGACTTAACAATCCTTAATGTATATGCACCTAACAGGTCGTCAAAATATGTGATGCAAAAACCGACAGAATTGCAAAAAGAAGTAGATCGGTCCACAATTGTAGTAGGTGATACCTCAACTCTCCTCTGTCAGAAATGGACAGATGTAGCAGAAAATCAGTAAGGACATATCTGAACTCAGCAGCAGCATCAATCAACTGGATATGATTGACATCTGTAATCCAGCAACAACAGGGAATATGCGAGTTCTTTTTAGTTTTAAATTTTTTTTAGTAGGATTCACATCATAAATATGTGATCAGAAAGAAAAAAGATGAGGAACTCATTTTAAAAAATACAACAAACTGTCACCTACCTCACCTCTACCTCTTACATATTTTAGAGTAAGAATTTTAAAACTTTGATTTTTTTAAAATACTTAAACATTTTTCTTACCTCAAGCTTGGTATAATGAATGAAAGAGTTATGGGGGTTACTTTTACAAATGAAACCTACCTGGCACTTTTTCGTTTACTGGTATTAGGAAGGAATACCTCCTACAACTCTTTGGTTCCATGTAGCAAAATTTGAAAACTGTGAAATATGTATGAATCCCCCATGCCCTAGCCAGTATTTGATAATTATTGACCTTTGCTCCTGAATAATAGACCTCTAGGTATCCATATTCTTTTGAGTGATCTAGAGCAATGGTCCCCAAACTTTTTGGCACCAGGGACTGGTTTCATGAAAGACAGTTTTTCCACTGACAGACTGGTACCAGTACGTGGCCCAGGGGTTGGGGACCCCTGATCTAGAGGAAGAGCAGAAGCAGATGAGAAAGGACAGGGGAGAATTTGTAAAGGGAGAGAATATTCATTGTTATCATTTGTCTGTCTGGCAGACTTATGATAGCGACACTACAGGGATTAATAACATAGACAGGATTTAGAAATCTTGTTAAAATGGATTCAGTGAAATTGTTCCCCTCTCTGTAGAATTAAAAACCAAACCAAATCAAACCAAACCAAACCAAACACAAAAATAAAATACATCAAATGAACTTTCCTCCTTGGATCACAAGTAGTGGTTTGAGGACAGAATCTATCAATGTGTAATCTCATGGTTTCTGTCCTGTCTTAGCTGCTGACTAGCTGTACAAACCTTGATGAAGTCAAATCATTTCTTACCTCAGTTTCCTCATCTTCAAAATGAAGATAGTGCCTACCTTACAGAGCACTGGTAAGAACTAATTGAGGAAATTGCATGCAAGGTGCCCGGCTCATATTTGGCATGCACCGGTGTTACTTCTCCTCCTAGTTCCTTTCAGCATCAGTAGTAATGTCTGGATTCCAGTCCTTGAATTCACTAGTTACTCGTCATGAGATCATTGTAAAATCAAATTATTTTGTCTCTCCAAGTCTAATTTTCCTTTGACATAAGATCATTAATACTCATGTTGTAAAGTTGTGGTTGTAATTCATTTCCTCATATAGTCTAGGAGGTTTTTGTTGAATCTAAATCTGAATGTTAAATTGCTAAAAAACTGATATAAATATGTGAGTTTTACTGGTTAGATCTTTTGGACACCAAATCCAGAATATTTTTTAAGGAATATATAGTAGGAGGAATGTAATAAGGAAAAGTAAATCTCTAGGTTTTTTTTTTTTTTTTTTAATGGGAGGACTCTCTACACTCACTTACTTAATTTTTGCTTAATACAATTCATTGGGAAAGTATTGAAGGATTTATTTTCAATACTTGAATTTATTTTCAAGTATTGAAAGATTCAAGTATTGAATCAAGTATTGAAAGATTCAAAGTATTCAAGATTGAAGAATTTATTTTTGCTTGAAATACTGGGTTGGCCAAAAGGTTCATTCGTTTTTTTCCATAGGATGGCTCTAGTAGTGCTTAGTTGTCTTTAACTTTATTCGAAATAATTTTGTTAGATTGTATATGACAGCTGTCATATCAATGTGCATTTAAAAAAAGACTTACCAAAATTGGTGAATTTTTGTGTAGCCATTTTCATATTGAAAATGGAAGAAAAACAACATTTTTGGCATATTATGCTCTATTATTTCAAGAAAGGTAAAAACACAACTGAAACGCAATAAATAGATTTGTGCAGTGTATGGAGAAGGTGCTGTGACTGATCGAACATGTCAAAAGTGGTTTGTGATGTTTCGTGCTGGAGATTTCTCGCTGGACGGTGCTCCATGGTCGAGTAGACCAGTTGAAGTCGATAGCGATCAAATCGAGACATTAACTGAGATCAATCAACATTATGCCATGCAGGAGATAGTCAACATACGCAAAATATCCAAATAAGCACTGAAAATCATTTTCACCAGCTTAGTTATGTGAATCACTTTGATGTTTGGATTCCACATAAGTTAAGCGAAAAAAACCTTCTTGACTATTTCTGCATGTGATTCTCTACTGAAACGTAATGAAAATGTTCTGTTTTTAAAACAAATTGTGATGGCCGATGAAAGTGGATACTGTGCAATAATGTGGAATGGAAGAGATCGTGGGGCAAGCGAAATGAAACACCACCAACCACACCAAAGGCCGGTCTTCATTCCAAAGAAGGTGATACTGTGTGTATGGTGGGATTGGAAGGGAGTTCTCTATTATGAGCTTCTTGCGGAAAGCCAAACGATTAATTCCAACAAGTACTGCTCCCAATTAGACCAACTGAATGCAGCACTCTACGAAAAGCGTCCAGAATTAGTCAACAGAAAACATATAATATTCCATCAGGATAATGCAAGACCGCATGTTTCTTTGATATCCAGGGAAAAACCGTTACAGCTTGGCTGGGAAGCTCTGATTCATCCACCGTATTCACCAGACATTGCACCTTCGGATTGAGATTTATTTCGGTCTTTACAAAGTTCTCTTAATGGAAAAAGTTTCAGTTCCCTGGAAGACTGTAAAAGGCACCTGGAACAGTTCTTTGCTCAAAATGATAAAAAGATTTGGGAAGTTGGAATTATGAAGTTGCCTGAAAAATGGCAGAAGGCAGTGAAACAAAAGGGTGAATATGTTGGTCAATGAAGTTCTTGGTGAAAATGAAAACATATCTTTTATTTTTACTTAAAAACCAAAGGCACCCTGTGGCCAACCCAATAGCTACTTCTAGGAAGAATATGCATAGGGCAGTATGTTAGGGAGTCCAAACACTTGAATGTACCTATTTCTTTGCTTTTGTTCTTTTTATCTTAGGTGACTTTATTTTAAAAGGAGACTTCAGTGTACAGTAATGGTTTTATGGGCAGACCTTGGAAAATTATTCAGTACTGAAAATTTTCTGGTTTGATAATTATCAGAGAAAGAATAATAAACCAGTATTAAAATTTAATGCAAAATTTTAGTAAATTAAGGTCAAGACTCATAAATGAATCATGTTAAATGAGTTATGAATTAGATCAGTATTATTGGTGAACTTAGCTATGTGTTAAATCAATATAATTTCTTTGACATAATCACAGAATAGGAATTGATGTATATGTGGTATATTGTATTGAAGGGTTGTAGATTGACGAACTGGGAAGTTTGTATTTTAACGATGTTATAATTCCATGAATTTCAGTTAGGTTTATTTGAATATGAATCACTTTTATAAAAACCAGCAGCAAAATATTATTGCTTTTATATTCTGTAGCAGTTGAGTCAGCTTTTGTATGTAATCAGATGAATGTAAATGTAAACTTTAACTTATTTTCTTACACATTTCCCAAAATTTAGGAAATAATTAGCATACAAAGTGTTAATTACTTTTAAGAATTCCCAGTTTATCATTTTATTTGACATTATGTAACTCCTTATTAGATGCTTATTAACAACCCTGAAAATGTTGCACAAAGTATAGTCTTTGCATGCATAGTCTTTACCTGCAAAAAAAAGAATAGAAGAAAATACAATAAAAACTGAATTGCAAAAACATTGAGCGAAGACAAGCTTCTGCTGAGAAGATGGATATGAATTTATGTGTGAATGTTAGGGACATATGGATATGTTGATTATGGCCACATTTAGTATTTTTGTTGTAAAGCAGAGGATTTACAGAGTTAGATTAAATGCATTATGGGTATGGCTGAGATCAAAATAACTTTATTTTCTTCAAGGATTTTTTTGTTTTTGTTTTTTGGGTTTTTTTTTGTGGTGGGGGTATTGTGTTTGTTTTTAAAAAAGCCAGATACTTAAGTATAAAACTGGGTAATAATTTAAACTACATTTTTCTTAATAATTTAATGTTAAGAACAATTAGAATTCTGTGATTGCAAGGTATTATTTGGACAAATCATTCATAAAGTAATATGATTTATATATTTTTCTTATTTTTTATTATGGTAAAAAATATATAACAAAATTTACCATTTAACCATTTAAAGTGTATAATTCAGTAGTGTTAAGTATATTCACATTGTTGTGCAAACATCACCACTATCCATCTCTAGAACTTTTTCATCATTCTGAATCAAACTCTGTACCTATTAAATATTAACTTCCTATTCTTCCTGACCCCCAGCCCCTGTAACATGGGGTTGCTATCCAAAATATATAAATAGCTCATACAGCTCAACATCAAAAATACAAACAACCCTATAAAAAAGGGGCAGATGATCTGAATAGATATTTTTCCAAAGAAGACATATAGATGGCTAACAGACACATGAAAAGATGCCCAACATTGTTAATTATCAGAGAAATGCAAATCAAAACTTCAATGAAATATCACCTCAAACCTGTCAGAATGGCTATCATCAAAAAGAATACAAATAAATATTGGTGAGGATGTGGAGAAAAGAGAAGTCTTATACGTTGTTGGTGGGAATTATAAATTGGTGCAGCCACTGTGGAAAAGAGTATGGAGGTTTCTCAAAAAACTAAGAATAGAATTACCATATGACCCAGCAATTCTACTCCTAGGTACATATCCAAAAAAAATGAAAACACTAATTCGAAAAGATACATGCACTGCAATGTTCATAGCAGCATAATTTACAATTGCTAAGATATGGAAGCAGCCTTAGTGTTCATCAACAGAAAAATGGATAAAGAAGATACAGTATGCGTGTGCACGTACGCACGCACACACACACACACACACACACACACACACACACACACAGACACACACACACAATGGAATGCTACTCAGCCATAAAAAAGAATGAAATTTTGTCATTTGCAGCAACATGGATGGAGTTGGAGGATATTATGGTAAGTGAAATAAATCAGAGAAAGACATACTAAATGTTGTCACTTATATGTGGAATCTAAAAAATAAACGAGTGAATATAACAAAAAGAAACAGACTCCCAGATACAGAGAACAAACTAGTGGTTACTAGTGGGAGAGGGATGGTGGAGGGGAGGGACAATATAGTGTCTAGGGGATTAAGAGGTACAAACTACTATGTATAAAATAAGCTATAAGGATGTATTGAACAACACAGGGAATATAGCTGATATTTTATAATAATTATAAGTCGAGTATAATCTTTAAAAATTGTGAATCACTATGTTATACACCTGTATTATATAACATAATCACTATGTTATACATAGTGTATATGTATAACATATACACTATGTTATATAGTATTGTACATCAACTAAACCTCAGTAAAAAAAAGTCAAAATAATGAAAAGAAAAAAAAGACTTTACTCCGCATTCTCCCTGACCCCCAGGCCCTTTAATCACTATTCTGTCTCTGATTTTGACTACTCTAGGTTCCTTATGTGAGTTGAATCATACAACATTTGTCCTTTTGTGATTGACTTCTTTCACTTAGCATAGTGTCTTCAAGGTTCACCCATGTTGTATCATGTATCAGAATTTCATTCTTTTTAAGACTAATATTCTGTTTTATTCATGTACCACATTTTGTTTATCCATTTATCTGTCAATGGACATTTGGGCTGTTTCTACCTTTTGGCAGTTGTGAATAATGTTGCTATGAACATTGGTGTGCAAATGTCTGTTCAACTGTGGTCATGTATTTTTATATATTTTTTAACATTTAAAGATATTTGAGGTAATGAAATTCTCTTTGAATGGGCTACATGAATATCTGTATTTTCACTGATATCAGTGAATATTCATTGAATACCTGTTGTGTATTCTAAGGGATATAAAGAGAATATTTATTGAATACTTACTGTGTATTGGGGATATAAAGAGTAATAAAACCATGATACTACTTCTGAAGAACTTACAATCTAATGAGAATAATAAGGTGTGTTTATGAAAACACAACAAACTGGTAGCATATACTTTTTGAAGCTGAAGAGATGTTCACAATCTGATCCAAACCAGCATCCTCTCACGCTAAGATTTTTGCATGTCATCCTAACCAGTTAAGAGGCAAAATACATGGCCGTAATCGACAAGCATGTTCCATTCAAGCATGTGTATTTAACACATGCATTTAACATTCAAGCATGAATTTTGGAGTGATCATACTAAAATGGAAGTTGGATCATGACACTCTCCAAAACAGTCTTTTCCAATAACAGCATCCTTTGAATGACTTATATCTTTTTGTCCAAACTCCTTCCTTAACTCTGACTTAATCTCCTATCTCCACCTCTACCTTGAGTTGGATGAATTTTTGTTGTGGATATATTTCTTACGCATGTAAAAAGGCTTAAGTGTAAGTGAGTAAAATGCAGAAGGATGAACTCTATATGTGTCTCAAGGTTCTTTCCAGGCGTATGATTCTAATTTAATCCCTATAGTACCTGGATTTCCAGATGATAGAAAACAGAATTAGTATGTCTAGTGGTTTCTCAACAGATCTATTTCATAATAATTTAAAAGACCAAAATTTGATTGGAATAAAAACATTTTGGTGTGTTTTGATGTTTCAGTGGTATTTTTCCCTCTCTCAGAGTATTTTTTCTGGAAACGCAAAATTAATCTTTTGTGAATTCAGTCATAATTTTTCAGTTTAGTTGGATTTTTAAGGTTTTTCTGGGTGCACCAGCTGGACCTTTTGGATACTGCTCTTTTTCCACTGAAATGTTAGCAAGACCAAAGGAAGACCTACAACCAGCTGTTAGATTCACGTTTCCTTTGGATGATGTTTTGAAGTTCAAAAAAGGAACTTTGAGAATTTTAAACACAGCTGAGCAGAGTTTCCAAGAGGTAACATTGTAACACTACTTTTTTTCCTCCATATTTATTTTCTTGACTCCCAGTACAGATCCTGAATGCTGAGTGGTGAAGACGTTTATAGGCTCATTACTTTGTAGGGCAAAAAAAATGAAAGAACTAATTTCAAAGTTAAAACTTAAAAAAAAGGAGATAATTGTAGAAGTGAGGAAGGATGAATGAACAAGGATGATCATCCATTCATTCAGTGCATATATGAAAGTCTACTATGTACCAGACACTCCACTAAACACTGGAAACAAAGCAATGAATAAAATAGAATCAGTACCTACACTCATGGAACTTAGATTGCCTGGAACAGCGAGTAGAACATAATAGGCTCTTAAAAATAATTTGAATAGGGCTTCCCTGGTGGCGCAGTGGTTGAGAGTCTGCCTGCCGATGCAGGGGACACGGGTTCATGCCCCGGTCCGGAAAGATCCCACATGCTGCGGAGCGGCTGGGCCCGTGAGCCATGGCTGCTGAGCCTGCATGTCCGGAGCCTGTGCTCTGCGACGGGAGAGGCCACAACAGTGAGAGACCTGCGTACCGCAAAAAATTAATTAATTAAAATAATAATTTGAATAAATGAATTTCTGTATTGTGGAGAAGAACTTGGGGGTAAGGGGCATTTTAGTGAAGAAGTGTGGAGTGTCCTGTTCATTGTATTTGAGATATTTCATTTAAAAAATGGAAACAAATAGAATATCTGTTAATGGGAAAAATGATTTAGTTATGGTAATACATAGAATGTAATACACTGGAGCCCTTAAAAATAATGACATACATAGATGTATGTCGGCTAACATAAAAGATGTTCTTTACCTAATGTCAAATTAAGCAAAGTAGGTCTTCCCTGGTGGCGCAGTGATTGAGAGTCCACCTGCCAATGCAGGGGACACGGGTTCGTGCCCCGGTCCGGGAAGATCCCACATGCCGTGGAGCGGCTGGGCCCGTGAGCCATGGCCGCTGAGCCTGCACGTCCGGAGCCTGTGCTCCGCAACAGGAGAGGCCACAACAGTGAGAGGCCCACATACCGCAAAAAAAAAGAAAAAAAAGTAAGCAAAATAGGCTGTAGAATAGGATGTATGAACGATTCCTTTAATCTAAGATTATTTACATTTGTGTAAAATATCTTGAGAGATGGTGGAGAAATGGTAATAAGGAATTATGTTTTCTAGGAGGTGAGTTTCCTGTGATCTTTCCTTTATCTTTTATGTATTTCTGTCTTTTGCAGTGACTATTTAAAAATAAGCTAATTTTAAATGTTTGGGATAAATTGATTTAAAAAAATTTTTTTTAACTTAATATCTGTATCAGTAAACATAGTTACTGGTTGATGGTCCATTGTCCTGTAAATGTAAAAAATCTATCTAAGGAATTCTGCATTTTGTTTCTGGAAGAATATAATTAACCAGAAGGAAATGATTACATTTAACATTTACTGTTAACACTCAGAAGGTATAGTTTTAAAATGAACAATAATGTTTCTTTAATGTATGTAATGGTTGAAAAATATTTAGTAGTAATTTTAATTTTGTTTTGTAGATACTTTGAGGAATGTCTACATAATTAGATGGTGGAGAGCTGAGAAAATTCTTAGGTTTTTTATGTATATGAAAACTTAGTTTGGATGTAGTTATTAATAGATATTATATTGAACTGCATTTTATATCTGAAGATTTGTTTTTGCCCTCTCCTTTGATTAGTATGACTTCTAAGTTTCTTAATTAGGGGAGAGAACATATGGATTTTGGGAGTCCTGATTACATCTGGTCAATATTCTTAGGTTTTCAAAGTATAGTCATGCAGGTCATATTGTTACTTCGTGACTGTTTTCTTAATTTCTTCCAATAATTTGTGTTTGTATCAGGAGAAATTAATGGACTCGTGAAAAATGTTCCATTTTACACATAGATTGTTTGTAACAAACTCATTTTATTAAAAATACTGTAGCAACTTTACTTTTTTTTAATCCTTTAGAGGATCATGTTGACTCTAGTTATTGGAGTTCCAAATGATATGTGATTGAATATGAAAACTTGTCTCAGGGTCTGTTTATCTTTTTTAAATTATATTGTTAAATAATTGTTTAAATGATCATGTTAACCTTTAAAGGTTAACATTTGGTTTAACATTATTTAGGTATAAATGAAAGTATTATTCCTCTTCAAAATAAGAGTTTTTGTCAGGCCACAAAGTCCCTTGGACTGTGGTATGCTAAATTTGAAACAATTTTTTTCCCTAGATATTTAGCTATGTGCCATAGAAGGTGATTTTTTAGATCGTTTCTCTTTTATTTTTTTTTCTTTTTATTTCTGAAAAGTAAGATGCCTATTCCAGTTTAGTGAATGTGGTAATATCAAATCCAGGTAGAATGGTACATTTCATCTTGTCTTCATTTTTTAAGGTGAGCTAGTTTATAAAATCGAGAATAAATCATTTTGTTAGATGTTGGCTCCCTTCTAGTATAAAAATAGTAATCTTTTTAGCAGTAAGTCATTCTGTTGTAAATACTTTAAAATGTTTAAAAGTAATTTATAAAAAAAGGAATTATAGAAAAACTTAATGCCTAAATTAATACCATATACATGAATGATAGTTAGAATTTATAATTGGTATTTTGTTATAAAAGACATTTATTTGGATAAAAACATTGTGTACGTTAGTCTAAATGAAATGAATACCTTCTAATGATACTCATACTTTCCTTTATTGTACTCATTTATTTATTGTTCAGCAATATTTATTAAGTGTCTGCTATATTATAGGCACTGTTCTAGATTCTGAGTGATACCAGTCAACAAAATAGAAATTATTGATCTCATGGAGCTTATACACTTGTAGAGAGAAAGAAACTAAACAAATATGTATGTCAGATGGTGATAAATGTTCTAAAGAAAGGTGACTACATCAAGGAAGGTAATAGGGAATGTCAGAGTGGGGAGTGTACCATTTTTATATAGAATGGTCAGGGAAGGTTTCACTGAGAGGGTGACACTGAATTTGATGAGGGAAGGACTATGGTGGATATTTGGGCAAGTGTGTTTCAGGCAAGAAGTTCAAAAGCCCTGTGTTGGGTACAGGCTCAGCATATTTAGAAACCTAAGAAATTAATTGTGTAATTATTTCTTTCACTTTTTTCTTTCCCAGTAGATTCTAAGGTCCACTAAAACAGTGGGGAAAGACCGTCTCTGTCTTGCTCATCATTGTATCCTTGGTACTCAGTATAGTGCCAAACACATGGTAGGCAGTGGGCCAGTGAATAACTATGGTTGAATTCATGAATGATGAGGGGAAATTTTGGAGGAATCCTTATTTTTTTTAAATTAAGTTCATACTGCTAAGATATTTAGAGCTTCAAAGGTCTTCTTAGGTGGAAAACAAGAGAGCTCTTGAGGAAGAATGATTCTTCTAAAGGTCACTGTTCATTATGGTAGCTTTCTTGTGATGGTTTTTCTTTTATTCTAGCTATTGATAAGGTATCCTTTGTTTAGATGAATGGTCTAGACATGGGAAGATACTTGCTGTGGAAGACCTCCTTGCAGTAGAATCTGGACTCAAATAACTGGGTTGAAATTCCTGTTTGATGCTTGCTCGCTGTGTGACCCTCCCCCTTTATTTCCTTTTAATTGCCCTGGTTTTCTTATCTGTAAGACAGATGCTGTTATTTCAATTACAGTATTCTCTTAAACATTTTCTCTTGCATATTGGGATTTTCTCATTAATCTTCTAATATACCACTCATGTAGACTATTTTTTTTTTTTTAAGAAAGTTACATTTAAGAAAATAGGACTTTGGAATCAGACATTCTTGGGTTCTATAAAAGTTCACTTCTTAAAGTTATCTGTTAACATGTGTCAGAGTTTTATCTAACTAATGAGGGAACAATCAGGAAGACCAAAGAACTGCTACTAAGAGTATTTGAGCATCAGGAGTGCATGTTTTCATTTAGGAAAGGGATGCCAATATAAAATTGCAAAGCTACATAGAAGTCTCATTAACTTTCTGAAGGAAAAGGAAGCCATATCATCTTGGAAACTTGGAATGTAAAACAGTGAGTTCAATTTATATATCATCATGGTCTTTATCATCATCTCCAGTATCAGCAAACTGGATTGTTTCATCATCTCCAGCACCAAATATATCTTTTTCATTGATTTTAGCATGTTTTGGAAGCTTGCCATATACCTTCAGACTTATAGCTTTATCTGCATTGTATTTTGAAATTACATCAGCTTTGTTATCCTGATAGGCAGACCAACCAATAAGATATCTGAGGTATTTATTTAAACCATTTTCCTCATTTTTCCTTTGATATGGCATAGCCTCTTTACACATCAAAGCACATTGCTTCTACTCATTCATTTCCCAACGTTCTGATTACCTGAGCATATGCTTATTCATACGCTTTGCACACCAACCGTTTTTGGATTCATTTTCTTTCTTACCCTTGTACCTGTTTTTACCTTCTTTACCTTTATTCTTGGGCATGGCAATGCTTCCCAGCATCTCCAATTCCTTTCCTGTGGTGGCAGTGGCGGCTGCTCCTTTGAGTGGCACACAGGACAAAGTAGCACGTGGTAATATGGAACCACGTGTGTGGGAGAGTTTTGAGACTGAGCTTTTCTAAGACATACTTAGCAGCATCAAAATTCTTTTCTTGCCTCTTCCCTTTCTGTGTATGTTAATATTCTTAAGGTTTTCTGGGGACAGGTAAAGAGTAATCTTTACTCTTATGCTTTTTTAGCCTTATTACTAAGGTGGACCTCTCTGCTTGTGTCTTTACTGAATGTCCCAAGGATTCAGTGAGGACTTTTTATCTTGTTTGTGAGAACATGGATGATTCCTGGCCCTGTGTAAGCTGGGAGTTATTCACCTTTTATTACCTAGCAATTATTCTTTCCCAGAAGTTGTTTTTGCTCAACCTTAATTTGCATATGCAAATTGGTATTCAGGTAAAATTTAAGTGGAAATTCCCCTGTGCCCCCCCTTAAAAAAATTGGTCTTTTCATTGTTCTCTGACTTAAGGACTTCCCTCCCCCACCCCCACCCCTGCCAAATAATTGCTGCTTTGGCCTTTCTGTGCTCTGACCTCACCTGTCTTTTCTTTTTTTTCTGTTTTTTTGGAATTTGGGGGTCATGGCTGAGACTGGCATCATAAATATGAGATTCATTAGTATATGATGGTATTGAAAGCTGTGAGAGTGAATTCAACTTAGAGATGAGTCTACGTAGAAAACACTCCAGAGTTCAGAGGTCAGGGAGTTGAAGGGAAATAAGCAAAGGTGATGAGAATGGGGAATCAGGTGGAGGAAAACTGGGAGAGAGTGGGCCATAGATGCCAATTAAAAAAAAAAGAGGGGAGATATGAAGGAGGAAGATATAAATCAGTTCAAATATTTCAGGTAATTAAGATGAGGACTGCAAATTTTTTTTTGAATTTTATTTTTTATACAGCAGGTTCTTATTAGTTATTTATTTTATACATATTAGTGTCTATATGTCAATCCCAATCTCCCATTTCATCTCACCACCACCACCACCCCCTCCCGCTTTCCCCCATTGGGGTCCATGTTTGTTCTCTACATCTGTGTCTCTATTTCTGTCTTGCAGACTGGTTCATCTGTACCATTTTTCTAGATTCCACATATATGTGTTAATATATGATATTTGTTTTTCTCTTTCTGACTTAATTCATTCTATAAGACAGTCTCTAGATCCGTCCACATCTCTACAAATGACCGAAATTCGTTCCTTTTTATGGCTGAGTAATATTCCATTGTATATATGTACCACATCTTCTTCATCCAGTCGTCTGTCGGTGGGCATTTAGGTTGATTCCACGACCTGGCTATTGTAAATAGTGCTGCAGTGAATATTGGGTTGCATGTGTCCTTTTGAATTATGGTTTTCTCAGGGTATATGCCCAGTAGTAGGATTGTGGGGTCATATGGTAATTCTATTTTTAGTTTATTAAGGAATGTCTGTACTGTTCTTCATAGTGGCTGTATCAATTTACATTCCCATCAACAATGCAAGAGGGTTCCCTTTTCTCCACACCCTCTCCAGCATTTATTGTTTGCAGATTTTCTGATGATGCCCATTCTAACCGGTGTGAGGTGATACCTCATTGTAGTTTTGGTTTGCATTTCTGTAATAATTAGTGATGTTGAACAGTTTTTCATGTGCTTCTTGGCCATCTGTATGTCTTCTTTGGGGAAATGTCTATTTAGGTCTTCTGCCCATTTTTTGATTGGGTTGTTTGTTTTTTTAATATTGAGATTTATAAGCTGTTTGTATATTTTGGAGACTAGTCCTTAGTCCGCTGATTTGTTTGTAAATATTTTCTCCCATTCTGAGGGTTGTCTTTTCATCTTCTTTATAGTTTCCTTTGCTGTGCAAAAGCTTTTAAGTTTCATTAGGTCCCATTTGTTTATTTTTGCTTTTATTTCCATTACTCTAGGAAGTGGGTCAAAAAGGATCTTGTTGTGGTTTATGTCGAACAGTGTTCTTCCTATGTTTTCCTCTAAGAGTTTGATAGTTTCTGGCCTTACATTTAGGTGTTTAATCCATTTCGATTTATTTTTCTGTGTGGTGTTAGGAATTGTTCTAAGTTCATTCCTTTACATGTAGCTGTCCAGTTTCCCCAGCACCACTTATTGAGGAAACTGTTTTTTCTCCGTTGTATATCCTGGCCTCCTTTGTCATAGATTAGTTGACCATATGTGCGTGGGTTTATCGCTGGGCTTTCTATCCTGTCCATTGATCTATGTTTCTGTTTTTGTGCCAGTACCATATTGTCTTGATTACTGTAGCTTTGTAGGATAGTCTGAAGTCAGGGAGTCTGATTCCTCTAGCTCCATTTTTTTTTTTTCCTCAAGATTGCTTTGGCTATTTGGGGTCATTTGTGTCTCCATACAAATTTAAAGGTTTTTTTGTTCTCATTCTGCAAAAATGCCACTGGTAATTTGATAGGGATTGCCCTGAATCTGTAGATTGCTTTGGGTAGTACAGTCATTTTCACAATATTGATTCTTCCAATCCAAGAGCATGGTATATCTCTCCATCTGTTTGTGCCCTCTTTGATTTCTTTGATCAGTGTCTTATAGTTTTCTGAGTACAGATCTTTTGTCTCCCTAGGTAGGTTTATTCCTAGGTATTACATTATTTTTGTTGCAGTGGTGAATGCGATTTTTTCCTTAATTTCTCTTTCTGATCTTTTGTTCTTAGTGTATAGGAATGCAAGAGATTTCTGTGCATTAATTTTGTATCCTGTAACTTCACCAAATTCACAAATGAGCTCTAGTAGTTTTCTGGTGGCATCTTTAGGATTCTCTATGTATAGTATCATGTCATCTGCAAACAGTGATAGTTTTACTCCTTCTCTTCCAATTTATATTCCTTTTATTTCTTTTTCTTCTCTGATTGCTGTGGTTAGGACTTCAAAAACTATGTTGAATAATAGTGGTGAGAGTGGACATCCTTGTCTTTTTCCTGATCTTAGAGGAAATGCTTTCAGTTTTTCACCATTGAGAATGGTGTTTGCTGTGGGTTTGTCGTACATGGCCTTTATGATGTTGAGGTAGATTCCCTCTATGCCCACTTTCTGGAGATTTTTATCATAAATGGGTGTTGACTTTGTCAAAAGCTTTTTCTGCATCTATTGACATGATCATATGGTTTTTATTCGTCATTTTGTTAATATGGTGTATCACATTGATTGTTTTGTGTAGATTGGGGAATCCTTGCATCCCGGAGATAAATCCCATTTGATCATGGTGTATGATCCTTTTAATATGTTGTTGGATTGTATTTGCTAGTATTTTGTTGAGGATTTTTGCATCTATATTCATCAGTGATATTGGTCTGTAATTTTCTTTTTTGTAGTATCTTTGTCTGATTTTGGTATCAGGGTGATGGTGGCCTCACAGAATGAGTTTGGGAGTGTTCCTTCCCTGCAATTTTTTGGTAGAGTTTGAGAAGGATGGGTGTTAGCTCTTCTTTAAATGTTAGATAGAATTCACTTGTGAAGCCATCTGGACTTTTGTTTGTTGGAAGATTTTTAATCACAGATTCAATTTCGTTACTTGTGATTGATCTATTCCTATTTTCTGTTTTTTCCTGGTTCAGTCTTAGAAGGTTATACCTCTAAGAATTTGTCCATTTCTTCCAGATTGTCCATTTTATTGGCTGAGAGTTGCTTGTAGTAGACTCTTATGATGCTTTGTATTTCTGTGGTGTCCATTGTAACTTCTCCTTTTTCATTTCTAATTTTATTGATTTGAGTCCTATCCCTCTTTTTCTTGAGGTTTATCAATTTTTTTCTAAAGGTTTATCAATTTTCTTTATATTCTCAAAGAACCAGCTTTTAGTTTTATTGATATTTGCTATTGTTTTCTTTCTTTCTGTTTCATTTATTTCTGCTCTGATTTTGTGATTTCTTTGCTTCTGATAACTTTGGGTTTTCTTTGTTCTTCTTTCTGTAGTTCCTTTAGGTGTAAGGTTAGATTGTTTATTTGAGATTTTTCTTATTTCTTGAGGTAGGCTTGTATTGGTATAAATTTCCGTCTTAGAACTGCTTTTGCTGCATTGCATAGGTTTTGGATCGTCATGTTTTCATTGTCATTTGTTTCTATGTATTTTTTTATTTCCTTTTTGATTTCTTCAGTGATTTCTTGGTTATTTAGTAGCGCACTCGTTGGCCTCTATGTGTTTGTGTTTTTTACATTTTTTTTCCCTGTAACTCATTTCTAATCTCATAGTGTTGTGGTCAGAAAAGATGCTTGATATGATTTCAATTTTCTTAAATTTACTGAGGATTGATTTGTGACCCAAGATGTGACCTATCCTGGAGAATGTTCTGTATGCACTTGAGAAGAAAATGTAATCTTCTGGTTTTGGATGGAATGTCCTCTAAATACCAATTAAATCTCTCTGGTCTGTTGTGTCATTTAAAGCTTCTGTTTCCTTATTTATTTTCTGTCTGGATGATCTGTCCATTGGTGTAAGTGAGGTGTTAAAGTCCTCCACTATTATTGTGTTACTGTCGATTTCCTCTTTTACGGCTGTTAGCATTTACCTTATGTATTGAGGTACTCCTGTGTTGGGTGCATATATATTTATAATTGTTATGTATTCCTCTTGAATTGATCCCTTGATCATTAGGTAGTGTGCTTCCTTGTCTCTTGTAACATTCTTTATTTTAAAGTCTATTTTATCTGATACGAGTTTTGCTACTCCAGCTTTCTTTTGATTTCCATTTGCATGGAATATCTTTTTCCATCCCCGTACTTTCAGTCTGTATGTGTCCCTAGGTCTGAAGTGGGTCTCTTGTATCAGCATATATATGAGTCTTGTTTTTGTATCCATTCAGCAAGCCTGTGTCTTTTGGTTGGAGCATTTAATCCATTCATATTTAAGGTAATTATCGATATGTATGTTCCTATGACCATTTTCTTAATTGTTTAGGGTTTGGTTTTGTAGGTCCTTTTCTTTTGTGTTTCCCGTTTAGAGAATTTCCTTTAGCATTTGTTGTAAAGCTGGTTTGGTGGTGCTGAATTCTCTTAGCTTTTGCTTGTCTGTAAAGCTTTTGACTTCTCCATTGAATCTGAATGAAATCCTTGCCAGGTAGATTAATCTTGGTTGTAGATTCTTCCCTTTCATCACTTTAAATATATTGAGTACTCCCTTCTGGCTTGTAGCGTTTCTGCTGAGAAATCAGCTGTTAATCTTATGGGAGTTCACTTGTATGTTATTTGTCATATTTCCCTTGTTGCTTTTAATAATTTTTCTTTGTCTTTAATTTTTGTCCGTTTGATTGCTATGTGTCTCGGCATGTTTCTCCTCGGGTTTATCCTGCCTGGGACTCTCTGCGCTTCCCGGACTTGGTTGGCTATTTCCTTTCCCATGTTAGGGAAGTTTTCAACCATAATCTCTTCATATATTTTCTTGGGTCCTTACCCTCTCTCTTTTCCTTTTGGAACCCCTATAATGCAAATGTTGGTGTATTTAATGTTGTCCCAGAGGTCTCTTAGGCTGTCTTCATTTCATTCTTTTTTCTTTATTCTGTTCTGCAGCAGTGAATTCCACTATTCTGTCTTCCAGGTCACTTATCTGTTCTTCTGCCTCAGTTATTCTGCTGTTGATCCTTCTAGTGTAGTTTTCATTTCATTTATTGTATTGTTCATCTCTGTTTGTTTGTTTTTTAATTCTTCTATGTCTTTGTTAAACATTTCTTGCATCTTCTCGATCTTTGCCTCCATTCTTTTTCCAAGGTCCTGGATCATCTTCACTATCATTATTCTGAATTCTTTTTCTGGAAGTTGCCTATCTCCATTTCATTTAGTTGTTTTTCTGGGGTCTTGTCTTGTTCGTTCATAGTCCTCTGCCTTTTCATTTTGTCTGTCTTACTGTGAATGTTTTATGTTCCACAGGCTGCAGGATTGTAGTTCTTCTTGCTTCTGCTGTCTGTCCTCTGGTGGATGAGTCTATCTAAGAGGCTTATCCTCACCTGTCTTTTCAACTCAGCAATGTACTGACTTCTGTTTGGGTTTCTGCTCCAGCATCCTGCAGTCCCAAAAGTCCTTTCAGAAAGACGTGCTAGGTAATTATCTGGCTCACCTTTTTTGTTTCCCTTTTTTTTGAAATCACTTTTGAGCTACCTGTTGTCCAATGTCATATATGTAGTTTGTCCAGTTTTCTAGTTGCTTACATATCAAAATTAATTCTGGATTATATTACTCCCTGATGGGTGAAAGTAGAGATCTCTTAACACTTTTAAATTGAAGAATGATATTCTTAGCAAGTGATACATCCTGCACATCCTGTAAATAAAACCTGCTTTGGCTGCTTTTCGTCTAATACTAGTTACTAGTCAACTGATGCATTAAATTAAAGTTAGTATAACCCTAACTAATAGGCTGATTATTTTGGGTACTTTTATGCCTCTCTGAAGAGCACTGTTTGTTATATGGTACTTTTTTTCGATTAAACATGATTCAATATAGCTAAAAAACAAAAACAGAAACCTTAACATAACTCTTACTTAGTATAGAAACTTTTTGCTAATAAAAAACAAATCTGTTTTATATTCCATCTATTGAGATACAGTGAAATAGTATAAATTTAGTACTGCTCATTATTTCTTTAAAATTCTTCCAATTAGTTTAAAAGCATTGGTAATTGGAAGTAGAATGTAGATATAAACTGGTGTGAAGTTGAGAATGTCTCATTAAGTTTGG
The DNA here is from genome assembly GCF_964374135.1 of Grampus griseus. NCBI lineage: Eukaryota > Metazoa > Chordata > Mammalia > Artiodactyla > Delphinidae > Grampus > Grampus griseus. The sequence continues at coordinate 36,157,512 of NC_139018.1, read as the reverse complement.
AATTTAAAAAAAGGATGTATTTGGTGAAGAACAATACAGTGAGCCTAAAGTGTTTTTCTTTTTTTTTTTTTTTAAAGGATCTGAGGTGCTCATGAAAGGGTTAAAGACGTATGCGTATGGTTGTTTCGGTTGGCAACATGAGCTTCATCCTTCATCATTAGTGTTTACAGTGTTTCAGTTACTATACTAGGTACAAGGTGCCCTATCTGGTAGTCATTTTTTTTTTCTATGGTGTTCTTAGTTGAGAGACTTGAAATTCTTAGGGGAATGTTTGAAAATGAGTCAGTAGTAGCATTGTGATTTGAATGTTGTGTGCTCAGGCTTAAAGAAGGCATTTTTGTCTCTAGCATCAGAATTGCCTGTAAGTAAATCTTAAGAAAAAATTCTGAAGAAATTTATAGCCATGATTTACATATCTCTCAAGGGATAAGGGTCAGGGTTATAATTATAGTTGAGAGAACTATAAATGCACTAACTCTAACAGATGGTACCAAAATGTCTGAATTTTGTTACTTTTATTATTTCTTAAAAACTGTTTAATGATACCTGTAAAAATTACTGCTTCTAGATACAGCTATTAGGTTTGGTACAGCAAAAGATTGTTTAACTCTTTAATTTTTTTGATAGCAGATACAAAATGCAGATACCTAATTATTCAAAATCTTTTAGATACTAACGACTGTTCACTTGTGAGAAAATTTAAACTGATATATGACAGCCACTAGATCCATTTGTCAAACCTGCTTTTGGTTTTGGTCTGTTCTTGCTGAAAGAGATGTGTCTACCCATAGTGTTACCTAGGTGACATGGATGCACTGCATTTCATCTTTCTAAATTGTTTACCATTGAAATTCATGGATTAGGTTTGTTATTTTGGTTGCGTGTTCCCTTGTTACTTTGCTACTAAAGAGTCATAATCCCTCAATAATAATGGTTTTGGTCAGCCAAGCCATATTGCTTTGATTCATTTGAAGTCGAGAACAGGACTCCATAACGAAATAGATCTGGCTATGAATCTTGGCTCCTTCTGGCTTTGTGACCTTAGGTGAATTACTTAACCTCTGCTGGTATATTTGATATTAGTATAGTTTACTAGTTAAATGAGTGAACACTGGAGCCAGTTTGTGAGGATTTGAATCCTGGTTGTGCTACTTAATAAGCTGTGTAACTTTGGGCAGGTCACTAACTTTTCTGCTTCCTCTTTCTCATCTGCAAATTAGAGATAATTATAGTATGTATCTGTATAACACTTGGAGTGTTTTATACCTACCTGGCATGTAGTGAGCACTCATACATGTTTGCTAGTATTATTTTCTATAAAATGAGGACAGAAATAACATAATAAAGATGTTATGAGGCCTGAATGAATAAATAAATAAAACACTTTGCACAGAGACTTAGTAAATGTTCAGTAAATGATGGTACTCTAAGGGGATTAATATTATGATGATGCAGCAGATGTGCCTGTGAAGTAAGCGTAGATTCAGGATTTGTAACTGAAGAGACCATACTGGAGCTTCGTTGCTAATTGGTGAGGACAACACAGTGTGTTCCAACATTCTGTTAGGTCACTTATACAGAACAAATCATCTTTTATATCCTAGCTGGTGCACAAGATGTGGTAGATGAAAAATTCTATCCAATAAGACTTCAGAATTGCAATCTTGGTGTACCTACTGTAATACAGTTTGGGATTGGCCACACTCCACAGCTGGCCAAGGAAGTAAAAGCATTTATTGGGAAAATCTTTTACATCAGCCATATTAAAGATACAATATAAAACTTTTCTCAATATGAAGGGTTATTTAGAAGTTTTGAAAAACGGATAGCGAGTCATGATGCAGGCTCCTATGATTCTACCCAACTCTAAAATCTGTTTTCCCCTTCTGTAGTAATAGAATCCTGATTTTTTTTTTTAGCTTAGGCACATTGATGCCTGGAAGAAAAGACTATATTTCCCAGCTATGTGACTAAGTTCTGGCAAAAGAAATAAAAGTAGAAGCATTATGTGTGTTCTTGCACTGATTCAGCTGTAAGAGACCCCATTTTGCTGTTCAGTTTCTTTTCTTCTTTTTGACCTGTATTGAAGACATGGAAACTGGAACTTTAGCAAACATTTTGGGCCATGAGGTGATCTTGATGATGGAAGTTAGGTACCTAGAGTGGTGGAAAAGTTAGAAGCTTTGGCCCCTGAGGATACTTGCAACCACTGTCTCCTATATCACCTATCTGTAGACAGCTTTTACAAAAGGAAAAAATAAACCTCAATCTTGTTTAAGCCAAGTTACTGCTGTGTTTGGGTATTCTGTAATGTGTAGAATATATTCCTGAGGGGAAGGAGCATAAATAATAAAGCACCACTGAGATTTAATGGCTGTTGTACAACGTGGGGTGTGTGGGGGAACTTAAGATAAATGAGAATTGAAGGGGAGTAGCATAAATGACTCAGGGATTGAGAAGATTGTGGATCTACTTTGATTATACTGGTGAAATTTTATTAGATTAATGGGAAACATGAAACTATTTTATGGGAAAAATATTTTAACAATACAGTAACATTTGTACAATTAGTTTTTAAATTACATTTTGTTGGATATTGGGGGTGGTTAGAGGAGCTGGCAAAATTGATGGCGGAGCATAAATCATTTTTGTCATTAGAATATTAACAATTTTTCATAGGTTGCTATTGTTAGGTTGTTATGCTATTAAGTGAAGTACTCATAACTTTGTAGTTTTTTTCTGGTAAATATATTCTTATTAATGCTACTTCGGGTGTCTCCTCTAAAAATTTTGGATTGGCAAATATGGAAAAAAATTTAGAAGACATTGGATTAGCTATTTTCTGTAGAAGAGGTTGAGAAGAGATTATTTTGAAGCCTATACAGCAAATGGTTGAGATTATTTCACTCTTTTACATAAAGCTTATTCTAAAAAGTTGATTATGTATTGATACCTGGGCCCTCACTTTTAAATGGTTTGTGTGACACCAGAATAATTGACTTGACATATTTAATTCAGTAGCTTTGGATAGACAAAGGTTTAGATGCCTGAGCTGAGAATGTTACAGTCTCTTTAATCATGTTGCCTAATTTATGATTTGGTTTTATTTGGGTAGTGTGGAATTATAGGCCTAGAAAGACTTCAGGAGGTCATATATTTTATTGTAGTTTATCAAATGTGTTTCCTATATAGTTTTGATCTTTGTTTTTCCTTGTGGATCTATTCATTCCTTTCCATATATCTCTTATCATTTAAATTTTGTTTATTTAAAGGTTAGTAACAATTAAGTACTGTACATACTTTACTCGTCATTATTTATCATCTTATTTCCTTTTCTTCTTTGTTTTATAGATTTTCCTGGACAGTACACGTAACTTGAGTGGTGTGGAAATACCGCATACTCTCAAATCTCTAGCTATCCATTCTATGTGATAGAATATCTTCTTCAAGAATAAATTCCTTTTGGTGATGGCAGTATAATATTCCATTATAATATTATTAGTTTTCCAGTCTTTAATATAAATCTTTGCTAATTTGGAGTATCTGATGTGTCTAATTTGATGTGTTTTAACGTATCTTTACTTAGTAATGAACTTGAATATCCATCTGTCTATCTATATTTTAATCATTTGTATCAACCGCATAATAAAGTCTTCGGCACGAGGGCTTAACTTACTCGGTTTTGAATTCTGTGTCTTCTAGTTACTAATTATGTGACCTTGAATATGTTTTTGTAATTGATTGGCAGCATAGTGTCATGAAAGGGCATTAAATTTATAGACAAAAGACGTCTACTCTGACCTTAGCTTATACTAGCTTTGTAAATGCTTTGAGCAAATTACTTAATTGGTGTGAGCTACAGTTCCTCATCTGTAAAGGGGTGGCAAATCATAATTATAGTTTTTTTTGAGGAATAAATTGAAATCATAAATTATATAGCACTACCCAGATATAAAACAATAAAATACTTTGTCTTCACTTTTTAAAAAATACAGAAATATTTTATTGTTATGAGATTTTTTTTTCCCTTGGACTTTTTATCTCATAACTGGAAGTTTGTATTTTTTGACCACTTTCACTCAGTTTACTTACCTCCCACACTCCCAGCCTCTAGCAATCACCAATCTGTTCTCTGTATCTGTGAGTTTGGGTTTTTTTTAGATTCCACATATAAGTGAGATAATACAGTATTTGTCTTTTTCTGTCTCTTTTATTTTACTCACCATAATGCTGTCAACCTTCATCCATATTGTTGCAAGTGGCAGGATTTTCTTTTTTTATGTGGCATACTATTCCATTATATATATTATATCCCATTTTCTTTATCCATTCTCCCTTGATAGACACTTAAATTGTTTCCATATCTTGGCTGTTGTTCTAGTGAACAATATAATGTTCCAGTGAACATGGAGCTGCAGATATCTTTTTGAAATACTGATTTTGTTCCTTTGGATAAATACCCAGAAGTGGCATTGCTGATCATATGGTAGTTCTGTTTTTAATTTTTTGAGGAGCTGCCATACTGTTTTCCATAGTGGCTGCACCAATTTGCACTCCCGCTAACAATCCACAAGGGTTACCTTTTCTCCACATCCTTATGAGCACTTGTTATTTCTTGTCTTTTTGATAAAAATATGTGTGAGGTGGTATCTCATCGTGGTTTTGATTTGCATTTTGCTGATGATTAGTGGTGTTGAGCACCTCTTCATGTACCTGTTGGCCATTTGTATGTTGTCTTTGGAGAGATGTCTATTTAGATCCTCTGTCCGTTTTTAAAATGGATTGTTTATTTTTTCTGTTGAGTTGTATGAGTTCTCAGTATATTTTAGATCTTAATCCCTTATCAGATATATGGCTTCCAAATATTTTATAGGTTGTTGCCTTTTCATTTTGTTTATGGTTTCCTTTGCTATGTAGAAGCTTTTTAGTTTGATGTAGTCCCACTTGTTTATTTTTGCTTCTGTTGCCTTTTTTGCTTTTGATGTCAAATTAAAAAAATCACTGCCAAGACTGATGTCAAGAAGGCATTAAAATTTTATGGTGCAAAGTCAATGGAATTAAGGAAAGGCTAACCATAACTCCTTTATTTACTGATAATTAATCATAGCTTTTATTTATCAATCCCATACTACATGCTAGTCACCATGACTAGCACTTTCCATACATATCTCAGTTCAAGACTACTTTAAATATTCATTTAAACTAGCAAAAGTAAATAAATTAAAGAGACAGAGTTAATAGCCTAACTCAACCAAAATATAATAATAATAGCTATAGTAATTGTAGTTATTATGTTTTAACTCTAATTGGTCCATAATGAATGTTATTACCTAATTTACAGAGAGGTTAAATAATTTGGCCACTGTCACACAGCTAGAAAGTGGAGGAAATGGGCAAACACTGTTCTAGTTGACTCTAAAACTCACTCTCTATTAAGCCTCCGATGATTACATTGCTAAATGTTATTGAGTGCATCTCTGTATAGGTGTTTTACTAGTTTCTTTAAGTATTGCATTAAAAATACATAACTTATTACAATCTACTGGTGTATTGATGTTTTACCAATTTGAGTGAAGTGTAGAAAGTTTACCTCTAAAGTTCCATTACTCTCTCTCACATGATGGTCTTAAATATTTCCTCCACATATATTTAGAACTACAACAGTTGTATACTTTTTTGCTTCACCTGTCAAACATAATGTAGAAAACTCAAGAACAGAAGGTTGAGTATATTATGTTTACCCATGTTTTTGCTATTTCCTATGCTCTTTCTTCCTTCTTGGATTTAAGAAGCAAAAAGAAAACTCAGAGAACTTACTGCCTGCCGTGTTGTTCCATTAGTCCCTAGATCCCTAGCAGGTCTGCCTTTGCTTTCCACCTTACACAGTCATCTTGTTTCACCTCTCTGATTACTTCATTGTTCAGTGGCCGACTCTTAAGGAGAAATATCCCAAATCTGTCTACCTCAGGCGAATTGTTTGACGAATGACAGCTTACTTTTTTAGAATTTTGCAGTCAACAATATTTACTATAAATGGGGAACAAAAAACTACATGTTTATTGTAAAAGCTTTTGAGAATCCTGAGAATTATTGGTGGTCAAGAGTAAAGAAATGTGTAAGTAACCCAGTGAGGAAACTGAGGTTGCTTTTATAAAACAAACATTAATAAACCATTAAGTGTTAAAAAAAAAAAAGTGGCCAGGGTTTTTTAGCTGTTCATAGTGGGAGGGATGGGGAGAAGTACATCTTTTCCATCTTGGTCTGGAACTGAAAGTTGCTTCACTGTACTTTAAATTTAAAAATATTAGGTCAGCTGGAGTTGTTTTATCTAGTTTTCCTAATAGTATGCTATTTAGAAGGAAAAGCTTGAGGCCCTTAAATCTCTGGATTGAGTTAGACTCGACATATCCTAGTGATATAGTTGCTTATCCTTGGGTTAAAAAGTACGTGTGAAGGAGATTTTCTAGCTTCCCTTGCAATTCTTGAAGTGAGCAGGTTCTTAATAACAATAAAAAAAAAAGGTATCATTGATTTTGGTTCTGCCACTTACTGACTTTATGACTTTATTTAATCTCAATGTGCCTTAATTTCCTCCACTGTAAAATGGGGATAATAGTACTTATAAGATTGTTGAAAAGATTAAATAGTATTATAATTGTGAAGTAAAGAGAAAAGTACCTTGCATTCAGGAAGCACTATATAAATGTAGCTGTTTTCATCATTATACTTAGAATGATAGGCCCATATGATAGGAATTATTACAGTCATTTCAAGGAGAGAAAATTCAGGCTCAGAGAAAGTAAGATGCCTTGCCCGATTCTTTTCTGGCCCAATTCTATTTAAGTATTATTAGGAAATACACCCAGAGCTGTCTGACCTTACAGCATATACTTTTCCAAGGTATGATGCTATGCATCAACATCATCAAATCCCTCTGCATCCTGCATTTTCACCTAACATTATATTATGTGTATTTGTCTTCATACTTTACATTTTAAACCGAGCTATAACATCTCACCAGTGATTGCACCATAATTTATCTAAACTTCTCTTATTTTAGGATATATAAATTGTCTCTATGCCGCCCATCTGGTTCATGTATTAATGAATTGAATGCTAGCCAATAATATCGGTATACTATTCTTTATACATGCAGTAGTAAAGATTAGCCTTTAAAGGGCATCATGCCTCTTATATGAGGATTGAAATGCGTTGGTTTTTTTTTTTTTTTTTTTTTTGTGGTACGTGGGCCTCTCACTGTTGTGGCCTCTCCTGTTGAGGAGTACAGGCTCCGGACACGCAGGCTCAGCGGCCATGGCTCACGGGCCCAGCCGCTCCGCGGCATGTGGGATCTTCCAGGACTGGGACACGAACCTGTGTCCCCTGCATCGGCAGGCGGACTCTCAACCACTGCGCCACCAGGGAAGCCCTGAAATGTGTTTTTAAAAAATGTATATCCCACTAAAATTTTCAGTAGCATAATATGTTTATTACACTTTTGAATTTCTGTTGTTCTGTAGAAACTCTTTTAAATCTCTTTGAATCTGAATTTTTAAATCTCTATTGTTATTTAGAAAGAGTTCTCTAGAAAGATTGTGCATCTTTAGTCATTATTTGTTGTATGAGACTTGTAATTTTTGCTATACATCTGTGGGCCCTTATTAACTATTAAATGTAGTATTGGAGGACTCTGCAGGTTATCAAGAGTTGGCTTGAGTGTCTTTGTTTTGAAATTATATTTGGATATATTTCTTTCTGAGCATCTACTTTTGACATTTTCTGCATGTAAATATAAATGAGTAAACATGAAAATGACTTTGAATCTTAGTTCTAATTCTTCGAAAACTTTATTTTTATTTTGCCTAGGATTTTGACTATAGATATTAAATAAATATATGCACATTGTGTAATATTCATGCATTCACTTTTTTCTACAAATATTAATACAAAGCTTGTTCTATTTTAGGCACTGTGCTCTAAATCCCTGCTCTATTGGTACATATCTTTTATTATAGGAAATAAATAAGCCAATAAGTATTGTGATAGAGAATAATGGGGGGTGGTGAGTGCTTTTTTTTTTTTTTTAAAGACAAGATATTGTAGCATTCTTGTAGGGTTTTGTAGTCATTCATTCTTGCTTTCAGGGTACCGATGTTATTTTGGCGCCTACCCTTAGGGATAAATCCTGATTAGTCTAAGCCATAATAGTAATCCCATTTCACTTACCAGTGATTGATTTTGCAAAGGATGAGGTGACTCACTCTTGTTAATAGGATATGCAAATTTGAGGGAGACTTCTTTCAGTAGTTTCCTTTAAAATGAGACTGACTAGAAGAAATTACCAATTGTTCTTTTACACATAATTACTTGTGGCTGGAATTGAGGCAGCTAACTTGTTACCGTGAAGAGAGCTAGGACGAGGACAGAGTCTGTCATGCCAAGCAGGTAGAATAGAGAGATGAAAAGAGTTTTTTGACTATTTCATGGAGCAATTGAATTAATTAACTTTTTGTCAATTGAGAAATTTATTTCCTTATTTTTAAAGCCATTTTGAGTTGGATTTTCTCTTATGTGTGTCCTAGCATGTCATAATTGATACATATTGTCATGGACTGTCCCTGAAAAGAGGTGACATTTAAGTAGAGGTTTGAATTATAAGAATAAGCCAAAGGGATTTTAGCTCAGGTAGAAGGAACAGCAAGAATGAAGGCCCCATGATAGGTTAAGAACTTGACGTATTCTAAAAACTGGCAGAAGGCTGGTATACCTAGTTTCTGATGGCAAGGGAAAGATAATAGTAACAATGTTTATAACTTGTGTTACAGTTTCTAAACCACTTTTACTTATATTATTTAATGTGATCTTCACAATTAAGTGAAGTGACCATTTTGTAGTTTGGTAAACTGCCCGTATATTTATAGCCAGTGATTGATTTGAAATGGTTGCTCTTTCTACTATATGATGTTGCCAATCGAGTGTATATTATGTATATACTTCATAACCAGATGAAATGGTAAAATATACATTTTATTTGAATTTGTTAGTGTTCCCACTTTTCAGCGGTATTGATTTATTTAAGGTGGAAGGTACAGATGCAAAGGCCAGATTTCTGGATCCATTTGAATAGTATAAATTAATTGCATCAGTAAACACAACCTGGTGTGTTATCTTGAGTTAAGGTGAATGAGATGCTCCTGATAGAAACCTCATAAATGTGGTTATTTGTTTGTACTTCATAACTAGGAAGATTAATTTCTAAGATATTGGCTGGTCTCAGTGAATTAATATTTTGTGCTCATGTAGTCAGGATACCTGGTATTTTAAGTTCATATGTGTATATACTGTGACCTTACTGATAAGCATACAGTGAGAGTATGATAGATGACTCTGTAAGTAATGAATGAAAATTGAATTTTATAATCTTGGTAGGGGCTTTATAAAAATTTCCTTTTCTTTCCTCTCCTGCCCTTCCCTCTTTTTCCCTTCCATGCTTTTCCCTTCCCTCACTTTCTCTCTTTCCTTCCTCCCCTGCCTTACTCCCTTCATTCCACACATCAGTTTAGTTATTTCACCAATTGCGTTTATACAAATAAGTTGATTTCAACTAGCATGAAAGGACCATCTTAATTTATGATACTGTTTTTACTTGCTTTTTCCTACTTCTTTCTTAAATTAATAAACACAATTTTATTACTGCCCTTTTCCCATATATGGAGGCTGGACAGTAAGAAAGATTTTAAATAAGTTCTTCAACAGTACTTAATTTGAAAATGAACTGAGATCAGTTGAGAAGATATTTAAATATATAGTCTTGGACCTATATTAATTTAGAATTGACTTGAATTATATATGCATAGGGCTCTTTAAATATTTGTACTTTGTAATTGATAAATAGCTTTTCTCTAAAAATTTCATTTATATTTCTCTTTATCAACCTGATGCCTTTAAAATATAACAGTCATGCTTAACCTTTGCTACATTATAGTAGTCATTCATTAAATTTGCTGAATAACTTATTTTATTTTTCTGTTGAAATTTTCAGTTTATTCTGTTACATTGAATTACCTTAAGAAGCACTCTGTAACAATGATTTGCTTTTTATTCTTTCCAGTTGTTAAAAAATTCTTCTAAAGATGATAACTCTAAACTATAGTAGATATTTATTACAATCTAAGGAATCATTATTATTTGAATATTTATGATGCTTTCTTTCACTTTGAGAAAAAGATAGGCTACGAAGAAGATTCAGAACAGTTTCAGTATAGTTTGTTAATTATATTACTAGTTATTTTAGTTGATTCTCACTTTGAAATGTGTAAAAGATAAAATTTTCACATTAACATTTGGATTGAAGTTGATCATATGTGTAGAATAATTACTTCTGATTTTTTCATTAAAAGTAGGAATGTACAATGATGATTTTGCTGAAGAAAATCTGTCTCATTGAAACTCAAAATGCAAGCACATAATTTAGCCATTTAATGAATTGGCATCCTTCAATTATTGACATTTTCAATTATATTCACAAAATGGAGATAGTTTAAATTTTCTGTTATGATTTTTCAACTTTATTGAAGCATAACTTACATCAATAAAATGTACATATATTAAGTGTACACTTAGATGATTTTTCTTAAATCTATACCTTCTTATAACTGTCATTCCCCTTTTTAATCAGTTGTCTGCTTGTTCCCTGGCAATCAGTGGTCTGATTTTAGTCACTATATGTTAGTTTCTCTGTTCTAGAGCTTCATATAAATGTGTATTCTTTTTTTGTCCCTGACATCTTTTGCCAGGCATGTTTTAGAGATTCACCCATGTTGTGTAAATCAGTAGTTTGTTCCTGTTTCGTACTGAATAATATTCCATTTATATGAATGTGTTACGTTTATTTATCCATTTAGCTGTTGGTTAGACACTTGGAGTTTTTCAAATTTTTGATTCATTAATAAAGTGGCTGTTGTGTCTTCTATAAATATTTGGTGGAATTCACACATAAAGCCAGGTGGGCCTAGAGTTTTCTTTGTGGGAAGGTTTATTAATACACATTCATCATCTTTAATAGATACAAGGCTCTGTGGCTATTCAGGTTATTTATTCCTTCTTGATTGAGCATTGGCAGTTTATTTTAAGAAATTTATCCATTTCAGGTCTGGTTTCATATTTATTGACCCAATGTTGTTCATTGTATTTCCTTATTATCCTTTTGTAGCATCTGTAGTGATGCTTCCTCTTTCATTCCTTATATTGGCAGCTTATGTCTTCTTTTTTTCCCGTTGATTAGTTCATCTAGAATATTATCAATTTTATTGATCTTTCCAAGGAATTTGTTTTTAGTTTCATTGATTTTTTTCCCTCTGTTGTTTATCTGTTTCATATTTCATTGATAGAATTTACGATGTGAAGCTTTTACCTATTTCACCAAACTTTCAAATACTTTCACACTTCTTGAAGTATAACGTAGGGACTTTAAAACCATTTTCTTGGGACTTCCCTGGTGGTGCAGTGGTTAAGAATCTGCCTGCCAATGCAGGGGACATGGGTTCGATCCCTGGTCTGGGGAGATCCCACATGCCGCGGAGTAACTAGGCCTGTGCGCCACAACTACTGAGTTTGTGCTCTAGAGCCTGCGAGCCACAACTACTGAGCCTGTGTGCCACAACTACTGAAGCCCATGCACCTAGAGCCCGTACTCCACAACAAGAGAAGCCACTGCAATGAGAAGCCTGCACGCTACAGCTAGAGAAAGCACGCGTGCAGCAATGAAGACCCAATGCAGCCAAAAATAAAGAAATCAATTTTTAAAATTTTTTTAAAAATTAAAAACCATATCCTTTTTTCTGCCTGTCATACATCTTATGACATTGTTACAAACCCTATAGTATTTGTTATTTTAGTTTTAAAGAATCAAATGTATTTTGTTTTTCGAATCAAATTTATTTTAAAAGAAATTAAAAATGAGAAAAAGTTTCACTTATACCTGCTCATAAATTTGTTCATTGTTTACATTCAAGTTTCCATCCACAATGATTTTCTTTAAGCCTGAAAAGCATCCCTTTAAATATGTCTTGTAGAATGTATCTGTTGGCAACAAGTTTTTTTCAGCATTTGTTTTCTGAAAATGTATTTATTTTGCCTTTATCTTTTAAAAGCTTTTTATTTTGGAATAATTTTAGAATTACAGAAACTTTGCAAAGAAAGTACAGAGAGTTTTCATATACTTTTTGCCCAGGTTCTCCTAATGTTAACATCTTACATAGCCTGGTACATTTGTCAAAAGTAATAAATTAGGGCTTCCCTGGTGGCGCAGTGGTTGAGAGTCCGCCTGCTGATGCAGGGGACACGGGTTCATGCCCGGTCCGGGAGGATCCCACATGCTGCGTAGCGGCTGGGCCCGTGAGCCATGGCCGCTGAGCCTGTGCCTCCGGAGCCTGTGCTCCGCAACGGGAGAGGCCACAACAGTGAGAGGCCCGTGTACCGCAAAAAAAAAAAAAGTAATAAATTAACAGGGTGCGATATTATTTACTAAACTACAGACTGTATTTGGGTTTCACCAGTTTCTCCAGTGTCCCTTTTCTCTTCCAAGATCTAATCCTAGATACCATGTCTCCTTAGTCTTCTCTAATCTGGGACAGTTTCTTCATTGTTTCATGTTTTTTATGACCTTGATAGTTTTGAAAAGTATATTTGGCTCAGGTATTTTGTTGGATGACCCTCAGTTTGGGATTTTTTGGTATTTTTTCTCATTTTTAGACTGGAATTATGGGTTTGTGGGTTGAATACCACAGAGATAATGTGCCCTTCTTCAGTACCATTTAGAGTTGTTTCATCAGTGTAAAAATTTTCCCTGGAGCCCCTTGGATAATCAGCCCTTCCTTACAGCTTCAGGCCTTGGCAACTGCTGATCTATTTTTTCACCCTGTAGTTTTCCTTTTGCCATAATGTTAGGTAAATGAATTACACAATATGTATCTTTTGGTTCTAGCTTTCTTCACCTAGCAAAATGCATTTAAGATTCACCCTTTTTTTTTTTAACATCTTCATTGGAGTATAATTGCTTTACAATGTTGTGTTAGTTTCTGCTATATAACAAAGTGAATCAGCTATATGTATACATATATCCCCATATCCCTTCCCTCTTGCATCTCCCTCTCACTCTCCCTATCTCACCCCTCTGGGTGGTCACAAAGTACCAAGCTGATCTCCCTGTGCTATGGGACTGCTTCCCACTAGCTATCTGTTTTACATTTGGTAGTATATATATGTCAGTGCCACTCTCTGACTTTGTCTCAGCTTACCCTTCCCCCTCCCCGTGTCCTCATGTCCATTCTCTATGTCTGCATCTTTATTCCTGTCCTTCCCCTAGGTTCTTCAGAAAAAAAAATTTTTTTTTTTTAGATTCCACATATAAGTGTTAGCATATGTTGTTTTTCCCTTTCTGACTTACTTCACTCTGTGTGACAGTCTCTAGGTCCATCCACCTCACTACAAATACCTCAATTTCATTTCTTTTTATGGCTGAGTAATATTCCGTTGTATATATGTGCCACATCTTCTTTATCCATTCATCTGTCGACGGACACCTAGGTTGCTTCCATGTCCTGGCTATTGTAAATAGTGCTGCAGTGAACATTGTGGTGCATGACTCTTTTTGAATTATGGTTTTCTCAGGGTATATGCCCAGTAGTGGGATTGCTGGGTCATATGGTAGTTCTATTTTTAGTTTTTAAGGAACCTCCATACTATTCTCCATAGTGGCTCTGTCAGTTTGCATTCCCACCAACAGTGCAAGAGGGTTCCCTTTTCTCTACACCCTCTCCAGCATTTATTGTTTGTGGAGTTTTTGATGATGGCCTTTTTAACCTGTGTGAGGTGATACCTCATTGTAGTTTTGATTTGCATTTTTCTAATGATTAGTGATGTTGAGCATCCTTTCATGTGTTTGTTGGCAATCTGTATATCTTCTTTGGAGAAATGTCTATCTAGGTCTTCTGCCCATTTTTGGATTGAGTTGTTTGTGTTTTTGATATTGAGCTGCATGAGCTGCTTGTATATTTTGGAGATTAATCCTTTGTCAGTTGCTTCATTTGCAAATATTTTCTCCCATTCTGAGGGTTGTCTTTTTGTCTTGTTTATGGTTTCCTTTGCTGTGCAATAGCTTTTAAGTTTCATTAGGTCCCATTTGTTAATTTTTGATTTCATTTCCATTACTCTAGGAGGTAGGTCAAAAAGGATCTTGCTGTCATTTATGTCATAGAGTGTTCTGCTTATGTTTTCCTCTAAGAGTTTTATAGTGTCTGGCCTTACATTTAGGTCTTTAATTCATTTTGAGTTTATTTTTGTTTATGGTGTTAGGGAGTGTTCTAATTTCATTCTTTTACATGTAGCTGTCCCAGCACCACTTATTGAAGAGGCTTTCTTTTCTCCATTTTATATTCTTGCCTCTTTTCTCAAAGATAAGGTGACCATATGTGCATGGATTTATCTCTGGGCTCTTCATAAGATTCACCTATTTTGTTGAGTGAGCCAATAGCTTGTTCCTTTTTTTTGCTGAGTAGTAGTCCTTTGTTTTTGATACATGATCATTTGTTTTGATAAATGAATGTTCTCATTCACCTGTTGAAGACCATGTTGATTTTTCCTCCAATTTTTGTCTATATATAAAGCTGCTATAAACATTTGTGTACCAGTTTTTGTGGGAACATGAGCTTTCATTTTTCTTGAGGTGATACCTAGGTAGGAGCGGGAATCCTGGGCAAGTGTATTTTTAACCTTGAAACCTAAAACTAAAACTTCTTAAGGCAAATGTAGGAGAAAATATATGTGACCTTGGATTGACATTGAAATTTTAGATATAATACTCAAACCACAATCTATTAAAAAAAAACCAAATCTATTTTTAAAAATAATAATTTTTTTTATATTCTGTCAAAAAATTAATTTTTTTGCTGCATGCAAGACACTGTTAAGAGAATGCAAAGGCAAGTGACAGAGTGGGAAAAAATATTTGAAAAGTCACACATCTGATTATAGACATGTGTCAAGAATATATAAAGAACTCTTAAATCTCAAAAGTAAACAATGTAATATAGAAATGTACAAAACATCTGAATAGACATTTCACCAGAGAAGCTATATGGTTGGCAGATAAGCACATGAATAGATGATCACATGCTTAATGTCATTTGTTATTAGAGAAATTGAATGCAAATGGAAACCAGATTGAACCACTACACAACTATCTGAATTACTTTAAAAAAAATTGAAAATACCAAATGCTGGAGAAACTGTAGAGCAACAGGAACACTCATTTGTTCCTGGTAACAATTCAGGATGATGCAGCTGCTTTGGAATACCGTTTGGCCTTTTCTTATTATAAGTGTATGTTTTCCATATGACCCAGCAATCCCCAATCCTAGGTATTTACCCAAGTTAAATGAAAACTTACAGAAACCTGCTTTTTTTTTTTTTTTTTTTTGCTGTACGCGGGCCTCTCACTGTTGTGGCCTCCCCCGTTGTGGAGCACAGGTTCCGGACGCGCAGGCTCAGCGGCCATGGCTCACGGGCCCAGCCGCTCTGCGGCATGTGGGATCTTCCCGGACTGGGGCACGAACCCATGTCCCCTGCATCGGCAGGCGGACTCTCAACCACTGTGCCACCAGGGAAGCCCTGCTTTTGTTTTTGAAGGTATTTTCAATGGATAACAAAGTGTAGTTTTGCCGGTTTTTTTTTTTTAATTTCAGCACTTTTAAAGATGTTGTTCTATTGCCCACTTGCTTGTATTTTTTTCCAATAAGAAGCCCCCTGAAACTCTTTTTAACACTTATGTATTCCCCCCCCGCCCCGCCGTGACTAATCTTCTCCTCCAAATTATGGTTTTATTTGTATTTAAAAATACATTGGAAATTCTTTATATGCCCATGACTAAGCTAGCTTTCAATGTACATTACTTCAGGTTTGAGACAGGTTTTGTTCTGAGAAGTCCTTTTTCAAACTGAATGCAAAAATGGGGAATGCCGGTACATTTCCAAAGCTGATTAATGTAAGTTGTTTTCTTGCTAATGTTGATGGGTGACTTTTATTAGAGTTTTAGCTCCTGAACAGTTTTTAGTTCACGATGATAGTTACTGTAATGTGCTGTGACTGTGCTGAAAGCTGTCAAACACCGTGATATCTGAAGTGCTGTAAACAGTGGTTACTTTAAAAATTTACTTTTTTATTAAACCTCCTTCAGATTTTTTTCTTCCTGGATAATTTTCTTTTTGGGTAATTTTTCTAAGTTGACATATATTAGTTTCAGGTGTACAACACAATGATTTGATATATATATAGTTAAATTATCACTATAATAAATCTAGTTAACATATGTCACCATATATAGTTGTAATTTTTTTCTTGTGATCAGGATATTTTCTATTTGTCTTCAAATTCACTTAACTTTTCCTCTGCAGTATCTAATTTGCTCTTAATAATTTCCAGAGAATTTTTTAATTTTTAGATTTTTAAAAAATTATAGATGTTTGTTAGTTTTTATTTCTTTTAATCAATGTATTCATTTTTAAAAATTTAAATCCTAACACATATTTATAGTAATTGTTTTAGTGTCCTTATCTGCTATTATCATCATCTCTGTCTTCTGGGTCTGTTTTAAATTGACTGATTTTCTTCTTAGTTATGGGCCACATTTTCCTACTTGTTGGCATCATAGTTAAAAAATACATATTTCTGGAAAAGTAATTCATAATTTCTTCAACCATGTTTCTATTGATGGGCAATTATGTTTTTTCCAGTTTGGAACTATTGCGAACAGCATTGTAATGAATACCCTTGTGATATGTTTTGTTCACGTGTTAAAATGCATAAATTCCTGCTAGTGGAGTTTCTCATCAAAGGGCATGTTTATGCAAATATTTGACATATAATGCTATATTTCCCTTTGCATAGGGTATACATATTTATATTACTTAAATAAGTACTGAATTAGTTTTAAGTTTAGAGGACAATCTTCTAATGAACATGGTTCACAGCAGAACAGGCCAGGCTCTTAGTCATTTGATTCTGTAACACGTTGTCACAGATTCCATCTTTTGGCCTTAGCATTAAAGTGAAGCCACTTGAATGTGATTCTTGGAAATATCATTTTCGCATAGTCAGATGCTAAAAGAAGTAGAAGGTCATTTTCTTATATGTTAGGTATAAGAAAAGTCAGTTTGATAGTGTTGTAAATGGTACTGCATTTTGTTGTCGTCGTTGTTGCTTCTAATGGAATGATTACACTATTTCTAAGAAAGTAATTAGGTGATATGGTTTATATTCAGTTTCTACTGAATTACTCAGAATGTTAGTTGTTGCAAGAAGAGGCTTCTCTGGGGCTTGTTTTAGTGACTTCCCTTTGTGATTAGAATCCACTAGAATATTACCTCTTGAGGGCAGAAATTTTGTCTGTCTTGTTTTTGCAGAGACTTAAAACTCCTGAGGTGGTGGACTACTGCTGCCTTATTCTTGGTTTGGGGCTTGGAGTGGAGTGTTTGCTCTGTATTCTAGTCCACCCTTAGCCTTTAGCAGGTTTTTGGATGCCTGCGTCACCGGATGATCTCTTTCCATGTTCTTTGTAAGTTTTGATTAGTTGATGGACAGTGTGAACTTTATATTGTTGAGTATCTGTATTTTATTGTCTTTCTTTAAAGAATGTTGAGTTTATTTTGATAGGCATTAATTTACTTTTGGATCACCTTTAGCTTGTTTTTGTAGCTTGTTTTTAAGTTTTGTTATGGATCTTGTTAGCATAGCCTTTATTCTGTGACTGGAGTCATTAGACTGGTCTCATGAGCAGATCTGGGCTACAGCCCTTGAGCTAAGAATGGATTTTACATTTTTAAAGGGTTGTAAAGAAACAAGAAAAAAAACAAAGAATATATGAGTTTTCTAGTTGTTTATATGTGAGGACAAATGTAATACCAGTTATTCTTTCATGGTTAGAAGTGGAAGTCTGTTTAGTAAACATTAATAGAAATGCTTTCAGACTTTTGGTATAATATAAAACTAATAATTATACTTTTACCAGATCTCTTATTTGCTATAAATTGAGTTTAGTTTTTATAGTATTTGTAAGAGATATTAGCAGGATATTAAGGAACTGTAATTAAGATTCATTTCTGTCCTGCATCCTGGATGCCTACGCTGTACCCCAGACTTTGTACAGCTTGCTGGGGACAGACAGAATAATACATGAATTGAAGACCAGGTACTCAGCCTAGTAGGAAACTAGACATGTGCATTATCTATTGCTGCATAACAAATTACCCTAAGACTAAGAGGCTTAAAAAACATTTATTATCTGTTGGTCTGGAATTGGGCCATGGCTTAGCTGGATCTTCTGGCTCAGGGTCTTTCAAAAACCTGAAATTAAAATGTGAACCAAGCTACAGTGGCGTGGTCCAGGCTTGACTGATGGAGGATCCATTTCCAAGTTCACTCACATGGTTGTTGGCAGGAATCAGTTCCTTTCCACATGGGCCTCTTCATAGGGCAGCTCACAGTGTGGTAGCTTATATCTCTTGTAACCTTATCTCAGAAGTGAAATCCTATCATTTTCCCTGTATTCTATTGTGTATAAGAAGTAAGTCACTAGGTCCAGCCCACACTTGGAGGAGGAGATTACATAACAGCACGAATATGGGACACAGGGATCATTGACAGCCATTTTAGAAACTGCTTATAAAAACATATGGTATATAAATTATATAAAATATTATAATTGTGTCTTAAAATAATGTTACAGTATTAATATGTATGACATAATAACAGTTTGCCACTGGTGTGCTAAGTGCTTCCCACAGATTATTTTATTTAAGCCTCTCCCAGTATTTGGTGGGAGAGGTAGTATGTAATATATCCATTTTACAGATAAGGAAATTGAAGCTCAGTGAGGTTACCTAACTATGATATAGCAGAACCAAGACTCTAGTTCAGACTTTGCCGATTCTAGCACCCATATTTTTAATCTGCGTATTTTGTCAGCATTAAAATAGAATTTCCTTTTTTTGGGCACCTCTTATGTGCCAAGCCTTGTAAGTGCTTTATTCATGTAAGCCTCATAATAACTCCATTAAAGCTTCTGATCTTACTACTGATGATGTGCTTTAGATTCCAGATTCAAGAAATTACTTTGAAAAATTACATATATTTTTTACATATTTTTTTTTGTTTCAGAGACATTAAACAGTATAACCCAAAGAGTCTCTGTAAATACCAAAAGAAATGAATCATTTAAATACCTATTACTTTAAAAAAGTGGTATTGCTAATTAAATAAATTTGCAGAAGGAAACCTGACACATTTCAATCCACTTACTGTTCTGCAGATGAAGGGTAGTATGTGAATCTCAAACAGGAATGAATTTGTAAATACTTGAAAACAACCCACTCAGAAGAAATCTTAGCAAATACTGCTATATAAATTTTAGTCAGAAATTAGCTCATGTAGTTAATGTTGAAATATTTTTACTAATAAATTTGAAGTACTTTCACTAATAAATTCATTCACAAATAGATGGAGTGGCTTTCATATCAAAGGCTGTATGTACTTCCTTCAGTTATCCAATTGTTTTTGCAAAGTGAATCTTCTAGATGAGGAAAATACGACATAGAGAATTATTTTCTCATGGCTGAAGGGTAACCATAAGATTGCTGACTTATTGGCCTTTTAGACCAGTTTATTTTAATAATTTGAGGCTGTCTTGTAAAATATATGTTAATAATAAATCCTAAAGTTTTGAATGATTTTATTTTCCTTATAATAGCACTGTCTTACATTCTACATTTGTATTTGCTTTCTTAAGTGGGGCATAAAATGCAGTTGAAGCTGATAAGTTCTCAGATTCAGTGTCATATGTCATATGCCATTATGACATCCTTCACTCAACTCATTCACTTATTTATTAAAAAATATTTATTACTAAGTTGTAAATACTGCTCTAAGTACTTTGGATACGTCAGTGAACAAAAATCATGAAGTTTACATTTTAGCAGGCATGGTTCAAAAATAAACAGTAAACATGATAGGTAAGTAAGCAGGCATTCATTATGGATAAGGAAGAAATTCTATACCTGCTCTTTTAAACCATGCTAAGGAAAATTACATAGAAAACTACTTGGTTTTCAGCTTGGCTTATTTTCGTTGATCCCTTTAAAAATACTGTTTTAAGAACAACAAAATTTGGGGAAATATCTCTCTAAAAACAGAGTTAAAATGATGCTATTAATTAAGAAAATGACCATGTTTTGCTCCTACAATAATTTCTTGCTTTATAACTCATGCATTATCAATATTGCTGCAAAAAATAGTAATTTAATATCTTGGATACTTTTGATGGTGGTTTATAAAATCCCAAAGCACTTGGTATAACAAAATTTATGTTTCTCTAAACTTGTTTCTGTTCAAATTATATTATACTTTTGCTGGCTTTGAATATTAATGATAATTTTTTTGTTATAATTCTAAGTAAAATGTTACAGAACAACTTTTTCTTATTTGTTATTGAAATGATTCTTGTTTAGAAAACTCTGTACTTTTGTTTATCACACTTGTCTTTTTTTTCACACTTGTCTAAGTTAACTTTTTCTATGAAGGGAAAGATTAAACATTTCTAATATCTTACTGGTGTAGCTTAGAATTGACTAGGATACATTATAGGTTCAGCATATGGTATGACAGCATTTTACAGGGTTGCATGTGTTGTCACAAACAGTATTATTAACTCAAATGTTAATACTTCTTTTGTTGACTTACTGAATTAAATCCATCCCTTAGACCATCAGAGTGGATTTTTTAATTTGTTTTTTAACCAAGAGTCCCTGAATGTCTGCATTTTTTCTATATAATATAAAAAGTAGACCTCACATGACTGGATCTTGTGAGATGTTGAATACCTGAGATGTTGAATAGACTTTAATTATTCTTATGTTTAGTGAATAGTGGGGTTACCTGAAATTAGAGGAATAGGGTTTTGAGAAAGGATTTTGAGAAAGAGACAGAATGAACAGTGGAGTCAATAAAAAGAATGTTCTCATTAGACTTAAGAATAGATATTAAAACAAAAGACAAAACACCAAGTTTTCTTTGGATTATTACTTTATTTGGCTTTCTGACATTCTCAGTGAGTACAATTTTTTTCATCCTTTGTTTAGTCAGTGTAAACCAGAAACAATGAGGAAAATAGTGTAGGAATAAATGGGAAGGAAGTAGAATGTTTCTGGGACACTCCTTTGAAGAGATTTTCTTTTCTTTGAATACTTGGCCATTTAAAAGCATTTGAGATTTGAGGTTCAAAAGGAGGATAATAGTAGTCCTGTGCTCTAATTTTTGAAACCTCTTCTCCAACTTTTCTATCTAGTCTTTCATAACTGTTTTATTAGTGGTTAAGTACCCATCACATTCAGTTTTGTATATAGAAACTATTTCTTTTCTTCTCTTTTATAAGGAACTCTGTGCCTGGAGAAAAGACTTTTCTTATCAAATGGTATTAAAGTTATATCTTTGCCTACAAATTATCTCCTTGGCAAGAAAATTGTTTTGTTTTCAAAGGAAGTTCTAAGCCTAATGATGGAGAAGTGACAAATGAAACCAATAACCAAGCCTGAGAAAGCATTTTGTAGTTTAAGATGCTCCATAACTGAGATTTAACTGGTATTAGACTTCTATTGCAATTGTTGGTATTTTTAAATAAATTTGAGAAAGGAATAATCTACCATAATACATATGAACCTTTGCTTGTGATGTTTGGAGTGGTTGCCAGCTGCTTGGTGGCTGTGATAACCTTTGCTTGATACATGCCACTTTTAGAACTTTTCCTAAAAGTGACAATATGCCTGTCACCTGCAGCGTTAAGTGGTGTAATGGCAGCTGAGCAGTGAGATGGTGTGGGGTGGAGTTGAGATTTTGTAAGAATGAATTCACTCATGCAGAGAACATGTTTCAGTTTGAGATAATGGAAACATTAGCCCAGAATATGTAGTTGAGTACATTTTGTTTGGTTTTGAGTGGTTTTTCAAAGATAACAATCTTTTAATCTCCGTATATGTGCTGTTGCACAGTGTTGTTAGAAGGAAAAGTGATGATGGCATTTGGAGGACTTTCAGGCTTAGAGCTAGTTAATGTATCTGGTACAGCCTTGATTTAATATGCAGACCTAAAAGCTTTTGCTTTTTACTTACTTTAGGCAATTACATTATTTGCCAGCCAGTTGGCTAGTCAACACCAATATGGTTCTTTTAACTCCATGAATCTCAGCATATGCCATTTTACATATCCTAACTAATTTAAATACATTTTTTATTCTTTCCACAGCATGTAGAGTCCATGAAGCACAGGACAGTAAAGCTTCCTACTCATACCACCAGGAGGATCTCTTGGAAAGAGTCATCACAGGACTACCAGAGAGACTAATTTGTCTGAAGCATCATGTGTTGAAAGAACAGAAGGCTACTACCTTTGCACTCGCTAGAAATAGAGTGACAATGTTTTCAATTCCTTGAGTTCCAGGAACCCAGGAGAGTGAACTGAAACTCTGAAAATGCGGCCATGGACTGGTTCCTGGCGTTGGATTATGCTCATTCTTTTTGCCTGGGGGACCTTGCTATTTTATATAGGTGGTCACTTGGTACGAGATAATGACCACCCTGATCACTCTAGCCGAGAACTGTCCAAGATTTTGGCAAAGCTTGAACGCTTAAAACAGCAAAATGAAGACTTGAGACGAATGGCTGAATCTCTCCGGTAGGTTCTAAAAAACTGAGGGAAGAATGGTGAAATATTGTACTTTGTTTTTAGGTGCAAGGCTTCAGTCAGCTATTAAAAAATACTTAATGATTTCTGTAAACTGCTATTTTTGCAAAAATTTAAATATCTTAGTAAGGTACTTTTTGTGCTAGTGATATCTCTATGTATTTAACAGAGAGTTACTCTATAATGGCAAATCTTATTTTGCCTATGAATTTTAATATAGAAAAACTATGCCGTTTAATTTACTTATATTTTGTTTAAAATTATCTTCAGCATCTTGATAATTTTGATAAATGTAAACTTTGTATGATTTAAAGTAGTACATATTAAAATTTTCATCATGGACTATAACAAACACATAATAATTGAGAGGCTGAGTTAGTCTAACTATAACTTATTAAATGAAAACGTTCATTCTTAAATAAAACAACTGTGTCTGGAATCTAGAGAATTATTATAATTGTTACTTCCAGTCTATTAAAAAATGTGACATGGGGAATTCCCCGGCAGTCCAGTGGTTAGGACCCTGCGCTTTCACTGCCGGGGGCCTGGGTTCAATCCCTGGTCAGGGAACTAAGATCCCACAAGCTGTGGTGCGGCAAAAAAAAAAAAAAAAAAAAAAAAAGTGACATGTATGCGTTAGAAGTCATCAACTATTGGGAAAAACAAAGACTTTTATTTTCAGGAAGCAAGTGAACATAGTGTTAAATAGATAGTACTATTTGTTTTCAAAGTTATTGAATTTAGAAATTATCTAGTATCTTCTAATTCCTCATACTTAAATATGAAGGTGACTGTATACTTAGTGCTTGCTGTCTCTCAAAACAGAGGTCGGAGATTTGAGAAGATGAAGAGGTGAGAGTCGTCTAGAGGTGGTAATTGACTCTAAAGGAAATTAGTGTAGAAAAAAAGAGCACAAATTCATTTCTTTTTGAGAAAAATATACATTGAGGAGTCGAAAGTGGAAACGTTCTGTTGTGCATAGAATTTTCAGAGTAGTTGGAGAAGGAGAAGGGGAGAGAGCTATTTTGTGGAGGCCGAGGAGCCTTCTGTGACGAAAGAATGTAGTTGGCAGTGTCATACACCCTTGGAGCCTCCCTTCCCTCACTGCCTTTCAACTCTTTATTTAGAACTCAGTTCTTTCCTTTTGTTTAGTTCCATAACGTTTTTTCACCATGATATCATTTTGATCTCTTTATGTTCTGTGGAAGGCTGTGCTAGGTATTAAGAGTTTTACTGTTTCAATGAATGAAACATCAGCCCTGTCATTTGTAGGAGTAGTAGTACCATTCAGCAAAATACAAAGTATGCAAGAATTAGAAAGTGGACAGCTAAATTCTTGAATTTGTGTATCATTTTATTTTATTTTTGGGGAGAGCCAGGGAGGAAGGATCATGGAGAGAGTGGTCTTTCAGTAGAGTCTTAATCGTTTGTTATGGGAACCAAAGATTGATAATTTGGAGGTTAGTAATCATAGCTATCATTTGTTGAGAGTTTGTTATGTGCCAGGTACTGTGCCAAGGACTTTGCATGGATTATCTCATTGAATTCCACAGCTTCTTTATGGGATGCTGGTTCTGTTTTCATAACCATTTTACAGATGAGGAATCAATGGGATATTAAGTGATTTAATTTTTCCCTAGGTCACACTTCTCACAAATGATGGAGCTTACTTTGAATCCTGGCAGTATGCGTGGAAAGCCAGGGGTCTGATGAACGGTTTTGCCTCTCTGAATAGAAACCAGAGAGAAGTAAATGATTCAGAAATCTCAACTAAACATCTCACGTAGGAGATCAGCAAGAGTAGTTGATTTTGGAGTATGCTTTGTAGTAAGATCTTGTTCTACGTTATGAGAGTTTTACTACTTGAAAACATATTGCCTCTTAACAATTTAGGCTAATAAAAAATTGCTCACTTTTTTCCTAATTTCAACTTAAATATTGATAGTTCACTTGGCTTGTCTGACTTCCAAGTATTTGCTTCTATTGCATGAAGGAAAGCTTGCCTTTAATATGAGTTGTTCCTTCTGCAAAATAATCTTTGGTTCTCTGAAGTCACTTTCTTTATAGTCTTTCATGTTGGCAAAAAATTAAATTCTCAACTACTACAAATGTAGAGACAACTTCTAAGAGCTGAGACATTTAATATGTCATTCTATAACATCATAAATACAATCTGAAAGTACAGATGGAGAAAATGAGCCCATACACACACAGACACGCACACACACACACACACACACACAGACATGCACACACACACGTATAATTTCAGGAAAATATGTAAATAATTAGAGAAGAAAACCTCTTCAGGCCTTTCCATCAACTTTATTGGTAGGGCCATTTGTGTTTTATTCAAAGAGATTATTATTTTAGAGCCCCTGGCATAAAAGGAAGAGCAGTGGAGGCACTAGTGGCATTGGTGTTCTTTTTTCCCCTTATTGTAATATTTCATACTTTTCTGTGTCTTTTTTCTGTGTCTTTTTCTTATAAGAAAGTATATTCAGAAGGTAGACTATAAAGGATTAATTCAGATGTCTGTAAACTAGGTCATTTCTTTGAGATATGGTGTGTGGATTAGAATTGGAAAGTAACCCAGAAGCCTGAAACTACAATTTTTAAGATTCAGGACAATAATTTTAAAAAGCATTTACCCAACCTTCTAGCCAGTGTTTGCTAATTTTGTTGCTACTACTACAAATTTAGGAAAATAATTTGAAAATCATTACTCTGAGGGATACAAACGTTTTAATACGATGTATGGGAGATTGCTGCGTGTATCTTTGTGTGTACATGTGTATCTGTATGTATATTTAATTCTGCCTTATTGATGAATAATTTCTGTATGGTAAAATACACTTGTTTTAGCATACATGTCTATGAACTTTGGCAAATCCTTATAGTCATGTAACCAGTACCACCATCAAATTATAGAAGAATTCTTTCTCCCCCCAGAATTCTGTTGTGCCCTTTTGTAGTTAAATTCTCTTCTAACCTTCTGTCCCTGGCATCCACTGATTTGTTTTCTGTCCTATGTGTGTTTCCTGTTCCAGAATGTTATATAAATAGAATCATGCAGTAGGTAGCCTTTTGAGTCTGGCTTTTTTCATTTAGCATAATATACTTGTGATTCATCAGTGCTACTTTGTGTATTGGTAGTTCATTTTATTAAAAAAAATTTTTTTAATGATGAGCAGTATTCCATAGTATGCATGTATCAGTCTTGTTTGTTTTTAAATGCATTCACCAGTTGAAAGATGTTATTAGTGTTTCCATTTTTTTGGCAATTATGAACAAAGCTGTTACAGACATTTGCCCTGTAAGTTTTTGTGTGTAAGTGAGTTTTTATTTCTCTTGGGTAAATACCTAGGAGTGGAATGGCTGGGTCACATGTAAAGTGCATTTTAACTTTACATAAGAAGCTGTGCAAAATGTTTTCCAGAGTACCTGTACCATTTTGCATTCCCGCTCACAGTGCTTGAGAGTTATAGCTCTCATCTTTGCTAGCACATGCTGTTGTCAGCTATTTTTACTTTATGTTTTAATAGATATGTAGTATTATCTCATAGTTTCAGTTTGCATTTACGTGATGATTAACGATGATGAACAGTTTTTTTCATGTGCTTATTTGCTATTCATATATCTTCTTCGGTGAAGTATCTATTCAAATTTGTTGCTTATTTTAAAAATTAAGTTATTTGTTTTCTTACTGAATTTTTTTAAGAAATTGGGGTTTTATATATAACATAAAATGTTTTATATATATGCGTATATATAAAATAAAAACATAGTGGCTTAAACCAATAAACATTTATTTGCTCCTGATTATTCAATTTCAGTTGGCCTTAGCTGGGCTGTTTTCCTAATTATGTATGGGGTCACTCATGTGGCTGCAGCCGTCTGATGGCTCCATCGTGGTTGGTCAGTCCAGATGACCTAACACATGTTCAGTGGTTAGCTGGGGCCATCAGCTGGTTCCCTTCTATCTGGCTACTCTAGCAGGATAGCCCAGGTTTCTTACGCTGTAGTGTTCCAAGAGGGAAAGAGCAGAAACTGCAAGTCCTCTTGAGGCCAAGCATGAGAAGTTGCACAGTGTCACTTCTGCCACATTCTGTTAGTCTTTGCAAATCAAAGGGATACTCCATATTCAGGGAATGGAGGTAGGAGCTGCAAAGAATTTGTAGCCATATTTAACCCACTCTTCTCATCTCTAGAAGTAATGTTGAATAGATTAGGTCAAATCATGGAGGTCTTGAACAGCCAGAGTTTAGTGTAGGCTTGGTTGATAGATAATAGGGAACTGTAACTGGGTTTTCAGCAGAGGATTGATGTAGTGAAAATGGTTGAGGAAGATTTAGATTTTCAGATGGATTTGGGCCATGTGCTTGACTGGAGTGAAATTAACTGGGAAATACAGTATTAATCTAGACACAAGGTGATGCTGACCTAAATTAATGATTTAATCTGTTGGCTTTGGTACCAAGGTACACCTGCTTATTTTCCCATGTTCCCTTCATGCTTTTATTTGACTTTCCCCAAACATCCCTTCCTTATTTGTTGATTGCCAGCACATTGAGTATACATGTAGTAGTCTTTCTTTTAAAAACTTAGAAATCATCACTTTTTTTTTTTTTTTTTTGGGCGGTACGCGGGCCTCTCACTGTTGTGGCCTCTCCAGTTGCGGACCACAGGCTCTGGACACGCAGGCTCAGTGGCCATGGCTCACGGGCCCAGCCGCTCTGCGGCATGTGGGATATTCCCGAACCAGGGCACGAACCCGTGTCCCCTGCATCAGCAGGCGGACTCTCAACCACTGCGCCACCAGGGAAGCCCGAAATCATCACTTTTTAAGCCTGCCACCCTACAGGAATGCCTTTCATCTTTCATGTTTGTTTTGTCTTAACCTTTAGTAATGTGAAATTGCTATCAGTTCACAGGATCTTTTCTTTTTAGGACTTGAACCTGCCAATCTTCCTCTCAGAGTTGAAATTTAGCAGAAAACACCTGGAAAAGTATTGAACCTTGTTCAGAAACCCCTTGAGCAGTGAACCTCAGTGACAGAAGTCAGAACCGGACAGAACTTGTAACATTTAAAGAGTGCTTAATTGACAGCTTTCCTCTTAACTTAATTCCTTATTCTATTTCCATTTATTTTGGGGAGCATAATTTTAAAAAATTCAAATGTGACTTTGTGGCCTTTTAATAAGGTTTGTTTGTTTGTTTGGTCCAGGAAAGAAAAATTTTCTTCTGGAATTTAGATGTTAGCTATAAACTGTAAATTTTACAGACCACAGAGGAAGTATAATTAGCTTACGGTTATCTGTTTTTCTGAGCTACGTACTAGTCTCCTCGGTTGGATTAGAGCTGAAGCAGTAATCTTCTGGTGGAAAAATTTGTCTCAGGCAACAAAATTATGAAACGCTGACATGGGTAGAAAGGAGACTGGTAGGATTTTTCACAGGTCATATCTTACTTCTTCTTTTTGAGAAGCTGGTATTAGAAATTGGAGATGTGTTTGTTCCTGTTAGTTGGTTGGAGGATTTGCTGTTGGCAATCCTCTCCATAATCGCTCATCTCGCTTATAAAGAGTGTACTGCTTGTATTCCTACAGCAAGTGAATGGGTTGGAGTGTGTAGACTGTCTAGCTGTAACCTTCCATTCTTTTTTACTTTTAATTTTGCAGCCCTGCATCCCTTATTCCTTATGCTACCAAGAATATCTGGGCTTCTCTGGTGGCGCAGTGGTTAAGAATCCACCTGCCAATACAGGGGACATGGGTTCAAGCCCTGGTCCGGGAAGATCCCACATGCCACGGAGCAACTAAGCCCGTGCGCCACAACTACTGAGCCCGTGCTCTATAGCCCGTGAGTCACAACTACTGAAGGCCGCGCGCCTAGAGCCCGAGCTCCGCAACAAGAGAAGCCACTGCAATGAGAAGCCCATGCACTGCAATGAAGAGTGCCCCCCGCTCACCGCAAGTAGAGAGGGCCCCACACAGCAACAAAAGACCCAATGCAGCCAGAAAATAAATAATAAATAAATAAAATTTTTTTTAAAAAAGAATATCTTATTTTTCCTTATGGAAAATACTCCTTCCCTATGTTAGAATATTTTAGTGAGATTTTTACTCAAGATTCCTAGCCTTCTCAGTCTGACAATCAGATGCTTCTCCCTGGAATTTGTATTAACCTTTTCATATATTGCTGTATTAGATTTGCTAGTGGATTTTTTTCCATGTTAACAAGACATGTTTACCTTTAATATTTCCTTCTTATAATGTCTTTTGGGTTTTGGTATTAAGTCTGTGCAGGAAAATTTTATTCTCTAGAAGGGTTTGTATAAAATTGGTATTCGTTCTATTTTAAATCTTTGTTAGAATTTCAGTGACGCTGTCTGGGCCTGCAGTCTTTTTTTTTTTTTGGCTGCAGGGGAGTGGAGCTTGGTTTGGGTAAGGACAGGAGACATGTGGGAAGGCTTTAAATTCTAGATTTGATCTTCTTAATAGAAATTGGACCATTCACATGTTCTATTTTTTCCTATGTCAGTTTTGGTAAAGTGTGTTTTTCAAGAAATGTGTCCATTTTATCAAGGTTTTCAAAAGTTGCATAAAGTTTTTCATAATTCCTTTTTACTTTTCTTCTTCAGACGTGTAATATCTGTAGTACTGTTTCCTTTTTCATTCTTGATATTGTTTATTTGTTTGTATTTTCTCCTTTTATCTTGCTAAGAGTTTATTGATTTTATTTACTTTTTCAAAGAATCTCTGGTTGTTGTTTTCTCCTGTTGTATGTCTGTTTCTATTTTATTGATTTCTACTCTTAGTTGTATAATTTTTTTCTTATAGTCTCTGGGTTTGTTTCTCTGTTCTTTTTAAAGCTTTTTCAGAGAGAATTTTATATTATTGATTTTAAGCATTGCTTTTTTTCTAACATTTGCCTGGAGAGCTGTAAATTTCTCTCTAAGCACAGCTTTAGAGAGCACAGTTGCATCTTGCAAGTTCTGACAGTGACCTATTTTAATTGTTATTCAATTAAAACTATTTTCAAATTTCTTTTGTGATTTTTTGTTTTGTTTAACTCACAGTTAAAGGAGTGTGTTGCTTAATTTCTAAGTGGGACTATTTTTTTGGCTTTGATTTCTAGAGTGTTCTTCAACCAGATAGAATTATATTCTGTATCATTTCAGTTCTTTGAAATTTTAAATGGCTCAGCAAATGACTTACATTGGTGAATGTTTTAAGAGAAATGTGTATTCTGCTCTTGTTGGATATGCTCTTCTACACATGTCATTTAAGTTAGGTTGGTTAACTGTGTTACTAGTATTTTCTAAATTTATATAGCATTATTTTTTTAATCTGCTTGTTCTATCAGCTAAAAAGAAAGCCATGTTAAAAATCTCCAGCAGTGGTTACAGATCTATTTCTTTTCACCTCTGTCAACTTTCTTTGATACATCTAAAGCTATTTCATTTGCTACAGGAATATCTTATTTTCTAATGACCTCATTTGTCTTTAATAATACTTTTTTAGCTATAAAGTCTTATTTATTTGGTATCAGTATTAATATTGCTACACTAACTTTCTTTGTGTTAGTGTCTGCATGACATTTCTTTCATCCTTTTAATTTTAACCTTCATGTGTTTTTTACTAAATATATTTAAACAGATTTAATTATTTGAAGTGTTTCTTATAAGAATAGGATTGGATTTTATTGTTTTTTTTGTTCAGTCTGTTAATCTCTGCCTTTTTATTCAGTTGTTTTATCCATTTACATTTAATGTAATTACTGGGTATAAGTCTACCACATTGCTATTTTTTCCTCCCTTTTGGTCTCATCTCTTATTTTTTTCTTCGCTGTTTCCTTTTGGATTAAACAGTTTTTTTAATTGTTATTCTGTTTTCTCAATTATAATAGTTTTAGTTATACATTTTTATTCTTTTAATGGTTACCCTAGATACTATCAAATATACCCTTTTAATGCAATCTATCTTAAAGTAATATTTTTATCATTTCTAAAACTGTGCAAGAATTTTGTCCTACTTAAATCTTTAACACCCCTCCCCCACATCCACTTTTGGTCTTTTTATTGTCATATATTTTAACCCAGTGTCTGTTATAAACTGCACATTATGTTTTTATAATTTTGATTTAAATTGTCATATTCCTTTATAATTAACTATATATTTATTCTTTTTAATGTTGTTTATTTCTTTTTAATGTTGTTTACTTCTTCCTGCAGTTTAATTCTTCCATGCTGATGATTTCAGCCTGAAGAATATCCTTTAGTATTTTTGGTAGTACAGATTTGATGGCAATAAACTCTTTTAGATTTTCTTTTTCTGAAGACTTTTTAAAAACATTTAGTTTTGAGAGATATTTTTGCTAGCATAGGATTTAGTTTGGCAGTAATTTTTTACCACACTTTAAATACGTCATTCTGTTGTTTTCTAGCTTTCATAGTTTTTGTTGAGAAGTCAGCAATTTTAATTGAAGTATATCTTTTTCTTTGGCTACTTTGCATTTTAATTTTTGTCTTTGGTGTTATACAAGTTGACAATGATACGCAGATATGACTTTATTTGTTTTTATCCAGTTTGAAATTCACTGAGCTTAATTCTGAGGTTTGATGTCTTTTATCAGTTTTAGAAAATCCTTAGCCATTATATCTTTAAATACTGCTTCTGGACTACTCTTTCTCTTTTCTCCTGGAACTCAACTTACATATATTAGCAGATTTCCTTTTATGGTGTCTCACGTGCCTTTTATGTGTCTGTTGCAATCTGATTTGTCTTTGTACTTCATTTTATATATTTTCTTTTGAACTGTATTCCAATTTAGTTAATCTATCTTCTTCTGCATTCATTCTGATGTTAAACACACCCAATACTAATTTTTATATATTTTGATTCTGGAATATCTAGTCCATTTTTTTGGATAATTTCAAATTTCTTTGTAAATTCTTTATTTTTCATCTACTTTGTCCATGTTTTTTATAATTTCTTTAAGTAGTTATTCTGCTATAACTATTATATTGTCTGCTAATACCTGGATGATATCTGTATCATCTTTTGATCAACTTTTATTTTTCTTTTGATTAATGGTCACATTTTTTGACTCTTTCCATGTCTAGTAATTTTTATTTTTGTCAGATATTGTGACAAAATATTTTGACAAAATATTGTGTAAAACTAGTATGGAGGTTACAGAGGTTTCCCTCTGTTAGGGATATATTATCTCTGGGCTTATTATCTCATTCAGTGCAATCAGGGATTGAGCTGGGTCATGGCTGCATTATGGTTTTAGTAAAACTTAGCCCACTTCTGTTCCTTCCCTGTTCCTCAGGCGTAAATCTTCCATGCTTTTGGTTAAGAACTTGGTGGATTTCTTTGAAGACTTAAAATACTGTGGGAAATTTAGTCTGCCTTTTAGATGTTTTAGGCTTTGCTCTTTGGCCTCTTACACTATGTAGCATCTAAATATGGCAAACACTGCATAAAAACACTAGCTATGAGTTTAAGGTAAGTCTCAAACAGAACTTTGTCTTGTAATATCACAAGACTGAGAAATTTTAGTCTGTCTTAAAATTGCTCTTTAGTCTCCCTGGGAGCCCCAGAATTAAGCTAATATACCACGGATAAAACTGGTTATGTGTTTAGTGCCCCTGTAGTTTCCAGATTTTCAAAACCTTTTGTGGGATTTTTTGACCATTTTAAGACCGGGTTCTTCAGGTTTTTCTTGGATTTGTTTTTAGCTTTCTCTCCCATTGTATCCCCAGGTGTGTGTTAAAGGAAAGGAGGAGTTTGGGTGGATTGGAAGTTTTTAACTATCAGAGTAATCTCTGCTTCATTGACCAATACAGTGAATCTCTTAGGAGAAAGAGATCAAGATGAGATCTAGATAGATTGAGCTTGACGTGCTTGCGGAACCTATCCAGTAGAACGTTAGAAAGTTAATCTAGAAATCAGGGAAAAGTCCAGGATGAGAGAGGAAGATACCTTTGGGAATCATCCATATGGAAGTCATTGCCAGAAAATGTGTTGCACAAGGTAGAAGTTCCTCCATTCATTTCAGGTGACCCACAGTAATCATGGGTTTGGAGAGGAGGAAGTGTGGGAATAGCATTAACATACTCTTATTTGTAGGGTCAGCAACAATCTCCATGACAAGAAATTTTTCAACCACTGCACCTGTTTCATGGATATAGCAATTGGTTATGTGGCACAGAACCATAGGACCACATATATTTTTCCACACGATTATCATTACTAGCTTTTATGGGGACAGAACATTAGTAGAAGAATAGCATATTGAAGATGTCATGCTGTTTTCATCAACATTTATTATGTTCTCTTAATTTTCTTCTTCATACCCAGGGTTTTATGTGTATTTCATTGGCTGATTCAAAGCCAAGATGTTAGCTTCTGCTTTTACTCCCAGCTTCTTGATTGTTCTAAAAACAACAACATTAGTTGCAGGAACAGCAAGACAGCAAAATAACAATAGCTGTTACTGTGTATTAGGCCATATTATAAGCAGTTTATCTCAACCCCTACAGCAGGCTTATGACTTAAATACTCACATTATCCTCATTTTATAGATGTAGACAATGAAGCACAGTTAAGTAGTTTGCTGAAATTTATGTAACTGTAAAAGGTAG
The DNA here is from genome assembly GCF_964374135.1 of Grampus griseus. NCBI lineage: Eukaryota > Metazoa > Chordata > Mammalia > Artiodactyla > Delphinidae > Grampus > Grampus griseus. Next base: position 36,124,074 of record NC_139018.1, on the reverse strand, counting down.
ATCTGAAGTTCAGATCCAGACACTGACTCCCTAATCCAAATTCCTTTTTTTTTTAATTTCTTTTTAAAAATTTTTTTTATTGAAATATAGTTGATTTACAATGTTACATTAGTTTCAGATGTACAACAAAGTGATTCAGATATATATATATATATATATATACACACACACACACAAATATATATATTCTTTTTTTTACATTCTCTTCCATTATAGGTTATTACAAGATATTGAGTATAGTTCCCTGTGCTATATAGTAGATAGTGTGCATATTTTAATCCCAAACTCCTAATTTATCCCTCCATAATCCAAATTTGTAATCACATTACTATGGTGCCTGTAAAAGTAACTGCTATGTCAGAATAAAAGTGCCACAATCCTTTTTGTCCTAATATTCTTTGCTTGTTGTGTGGGGGAGGGGCATCCAGAAGACTAGAACATAGACCATAATATTTCTGTCAGATTCCTTTCCTCCCCATTAACCATTCAACTGACTTCAGAATAAGGAAAATTATCAAAGATAAAGAAGAAGCATTTCGTAATGATCAAGGAGTTCTCCAAGAAGACAACCAATTTGTAGCATGTATGCACCTAACAACGGAGCATCAAATACATGAGGCAAAATATGTAAGGCAAGGACAAATATATAAATCCACTATTTTACCTAGAGACTTTAACATCCCTCTTTCAGTGATAGATAGATCAAGCAGGCAGAAAATCAGTAAGGATATAACTGAGCTGAACAGCATTTTCTCAATCAATTTAACCTAATTGACATTTATAGAATATTCAAAAACAACAGAATACACATCTACCATTGAAAACCCTCCTATTCTGATGTGCTCTTTGCTTGGATAGGAGTGTTTCCTTTATAATTTCTTGTAGCTTGTCATGACATATTGAATAGGGAAGTCTGTATTTAGAGAGGGGGCAGGGAAGAGGATTGGACTGTGGACATTTTTCTTATTTATAGAGTCAGCTGGAAGTCCATTCTGTAGAGAAAAATTCCTTTTCCTCTTCATTCTAAGCTCTGCCCACTTCTTATTTCCAACAAAGATGGTTTAATAAAAGCCAGCTTTGTGGAATATAGGGTAAGATCATGCTTTCTGCTTAGGAATTATAATCGCTTTCCTCATTTGCATTGGTACTATCATATATAATGTCAGAATCACCACCGAGCAGAGAAAATTAGAGTAAATTAACTTTCAGTATTTGGGAAAAAAATACAGTGTAAGATTTCTGGAGCTGTTTACATGATTTTGAAGAGCAAATGGAGTCAAGTAGAATTTCTGTAGTTCTGAAATCAAAAAATGTAGGCCACTAATATTATAAACAGGAAGGAAATGGCAAAGCTTAGTGAAAGGCACTGGATAAATTGTGGAGTAAAAAGGGGAGTCATGTTTGATGATTTGTTCTTTAGTTTATTTTAGGTTTCTTAGAACTAATTTTAAAACAAAATGCATCGAATTATTTATATCTAACCTGTTAAACAGGTATATTATCAATTGTAGTACAACAGATTACCACAAACAGTGGTAAAAAACAATACATACTTACTGTCTCACAGTTTCTCTGGATCAGGAGTCCACGCACAGCTTAGCTGGTACCTCTGATTAGGGGTCTCTCACAAGGCTGCAGAAGGTGGTGGTTAGGTCTGGGGTTTCATCTCAAGGCTCAGCTGGGTGAGATGAAAGGAGCGTGGGTTTCTCAGATTTGGGTTTGGATCCCAAGTCTACCACTTACTAACTTAATGATCTTTAAAAAGTCACTTAATCTTTCTGACCCTCAGTTTTTTCACCTGTAAAATGGTAACAATAATCTCTATTTTGCAGTGTTGTTAAGTTTTAAATGATATTTAAAAGCATATCTAGAAGAACTCCTATCTATCAGTAGTTCATCAATAAATAGCTTTTTAGCTAATGGTAGTTGACAATTTAAAAAGCACATGACCTTACAAACTTTCATAGAACTCAGAATGCTTGTTTTTATTTTTTAATAGAAAAAATTATCTTAAATATTTAGCATAACAGATTAGATTTCATGAAATGTACATATTCTTCAGAGTGACCATTTACCCCAAAAAAATCAGTTAACCTCTTTGGGACTAGCATCTGAAACTAGAGAAAGTTGATAGGCATAGATGATCACATTCAATAAATTTGTAAGTCTTTACAGAGACAAAATGGTTGAATAATATACTAGGTTACAAAGGAGTATAGAATAGGCTTTGTTACTTAGAATTTTGGCTCTCATGACTGAATTATATGATTTTTTTTAAACGATTGGTGCTTTTATATATGAGAATTATAGTTGCCCATCATGAACTTTATTTAAAATATAGGAATTTTAATTATTTATTATAACTACTCAGAAAGGCCTCTAGGGAAGAATGCACCATTCTTTAAGAAAGGTGTCACATGAATAATAATATTAAAATCTTAAGTAACTAAATTGAAAAACTTTGAATTTTCTCTTCCATGTATAAATGTCATATAGGCAAAGTGAGTATGCATTAAATATTTTATAATGTGTGAATATTTGAGTTTAGGGGCTTGATTAAACATTTTTTACCATTTATTCTTTTTTTTGCGGTACGCGGGCCTCTCACTGTTGGGGCCTCTCCCGTTGCGGAGCGCAGGCTCAGTGGCCATGGCTCACGGGCCTAGCCGCTACGCGGCATGTAGGATCTTCCCAGACCGGGGCACGAACCCGTGTCCCCTGCATCGGCAGGCAGACTCTCAACCACTGCGCCACCAGGGAAGCCCGTACCATTTATTCTTTATTCTTTTATTCTAGTATTACTGAGCTGACTATGGTTCCAGACACTTATTAATAATGGAAGATAAATAGTAACAGGAAATATGGCCATAGTGATTCATCAATTTCAGTGTCACTTGATTTACAGATGACACATAATCTGCTATTACTGTGTACCAAAAAAAAACAAACAAAACTTCACTGGGCTATTTCTCACATTTCTTTTAGGTGAACTTTTTCACTGGGAAGATTTTTTGTTTGTTTTTAAAATATTTTTGAGATGTCATATTGACATTTATAATTCATTTAGGTAAAATCATGAAACAGTGGTTGTTTAGCTTGATCAGTATTCTAGACAAAGCTGTCTGAAAGCAAAAAAATATAAAATTTATGTCAATGTAAATATAAAAAGACTCTAACTCAATAAATTAGAGTTAGCTTATGAATTACAATGGCTAGAAGGAGGTATAGTATAAAATAGCACACTGTGCTTTTCTTGTTGCTGGTTCAAATAAAATAAGTTTGATTTTAATACAATCCTTTTGTTCTTTTAAAATGTATGCAAAAGCTGTTGCTTGGCAGAGATATTTTACGTCAGAAATGCATAAGAGAGTATGATGTTTGGAGTAATAAATATGGAATACTGTATCTGCAAATAGAGACAAAAGGGACACTCAAAAGTATAGTTTAATGTTAATTCTCAGTTATATTCAGTAGCACTTCAAAAGTATTATCTCTTACCATATGATATGTACAAAAGCTAAAACGATTTAGCCATTTTTCTGTAAGTCAATGGCAGAAGTTAAAAATAGAATCTTCCGAGGAATTACGAAGTTGGATCTAATTTTAAGTACACTGCCTATGCTGTCATTTTTTTATACCTATTCAAGTTCCTCTTCTGTTAAATATTATCTCAGGACAATATGTTTTACTAGCCTACAGATAATGACAAACTATCCTAGTTATTACTACAGTCCCTTGGTAATTGTTAAATATGATCAGAGGTTTCCATATATCAGTATTAGAAATGGCCACTTGAATCACTACATCTTTAAGTTATATAGATGCACCTGTGTAAGCTATGGGGATTCTGTTTCATATTTATTGAGCTTAACTGCAGTAATAGCTTGTAATCTGTATAAATAAATACAAGTAGCACATTTGACACAGCAGTTTACTATGATCAGTACTGCAGTGTTTCACGCGGGTCATAGAATCTGTGGGAAGAAACCACATACTGTAAGTTCTAAATTTATTTGGTCAACCATACATAAATGTCTTGGAAGTGGTGTGACCATATGGAGTAGAAATAGATGTAATACATCTAAATGTAGCTTCCTATGGCCCTTTAGAGTCCCTGATGGAGTCATAAACTGCCGGTGCAGTTGTCCACACAAGGTAATATCTTGAACAGATCTGAGTTCATTTCTTACTATGCCATAATAATCCTTTTATATTTGGGCACAGCGTCACCTTTTTGGAAGAGTGTACACAAACAATATGTGCATTTCCATTTAAGGGGATGTGTACAAACTGTGGGATCTGTTAGTTCTTGAGCCAAACCCAACAACAGTAAAACCTTATTCTGATCCTTGAGAAGAAAGCAAAAGTCTTTTTTGTGTATCTCAATAATAAATATGCCTCTGGCTTCCTAGCATTATGAAGAGTACATTTCTCCACAATACTGATGGTACTGTGTACTGTGCATATGCATGGGTGCACGTGCACACATACATGCATGTGCGCAAGTGCACAGGAGATCGTTGCAAACCAACCAAGTCATTAGTATTTGATTTTTTTGATAGTTATTGGTAGCTTCCAAAAGCTAGAAGTCAGTGAGGAAGATAGGCCTCTCCCCCATAGTTTTGCTAACATTTAATATGTGTTACAGTGCAGGCAAGACTCAGATTGAATTCTGCCACACACAAATGTTAGTAAGTAGGTGCAAAAACAGTCACACAGTCTGTTGTGTAACTTTGTCAAAGTCCGTGCTTTCAGTCTTTTTAGTTATTCTTGAAGTATCTTTTGTGAAAGGTTCTCTTGAGGCAGTTGTGACATTATTCTCATAACAGGTTTTGGTCTACCTTCTGTTCAGGTGTCAGAGAATGTCTGAATGAGCCGCTGGACACCATATGGGTTTGAAACCTAGGCCTAAGGTGTCATTCGAAAGATTATGGTCTACTGGATTTACTACATTCGTACATGTTGTTTACAAAATTGTTCACTAAGTGCTTCTACAACATTTCTTGGTTCCCATTTTCATATATGTTGAATTAATTTTACCAGTGAAATAATATTTCTAGTATCTACCTAGCTAATAACAAACTACCTTTGATTGGAAATATAGTTGGCTAAAGAACTTAATATTGCTTTTGCCTTTGAGATATGAGCTTTTCCCCAGCTTTACAGATGTACAGTTGACTCATAACATTGTGTTCACTTAAGGTGTGCAATGTGATGATTTGATATATGTATATATTATGAAATTTTTACCATAATAAGGTTAGTTACACATTCATCACCTCACATAGTTACCTTTTGTGTGTGTGTGGTGTGAGATTTTTAAGACCTACTCTTTTAGCAACTTTCAAGTATACAGTACAATATTCTTAATCACAGTCAGCATGTTGTACATTAGATCCCCAGAACTTATTCATCTAATAATTTGGTCACTTAGTTCCCTTTGACCACCTTCATCCATTACCCCACCCTCATCCCCCCTACCCCTGATTCTGGGAACCACCAGAACTATGAGTTCAGCTTTTTTAGAGTCTATCTATAAGTGAGATCATACAATATTTTTCTTTCTCTCTTTGATTTATTTGACTTAGGATAATGCCTTCAAGGCGCATCCATGTTGTCGTAAGTGGCAGGATTTCCATCTTCTTTCATGGCTAAATAATATTTGACTGTATGTATATATACCACATACTCTTTATTCATTCATCTGTTGACAGACACTTAGGTTGGTTCCATGTCTTGGGTATTGTGAACATGGGAGTGCAGCTATCTCTTGGAGATACTGATTTCATTTCTTTGATATGATAATTAGTGATGTTGAGTATTTTTTCATGTACCTGTTGGGAACTTTTATGTATTCTTTGGAAAACCGTCTATTCAGTTCCTCTGCCTTTTTTTTTTTTTTTTTTTTGTGCGGTACGCAGGCCTCTCAGTGCTGTGGCCTCTCCTGTTGCGGAGCACAGGCTCCGGACGTGCGGGCTTAGGGGCCATGGCTCACGGGCCTAGCCACTCCGCAGCATGTGGGATCTTCCCAGACCAGGGCACAAACCCGTGTCTCCTGCATTGGCAGGCGGACTCTGAACCACTGCACCACCAGGGAAGCCCCTCTGCCCATTTTTAAATCAGATTTTTTTTTTGCTCTTGAGTTGCATGAGTTCTTTATGTATTTTTGGCTATTAATCCCTTATCAGATATATGCTTTGAAATATTTTCTCCCATTCCATAGATTGCCTTTTCATTCTGTTGATTATTTCTGTTGTGCAGAGCATTTTAGTTTGATGTAGTCTCACTTGTTAATTTTTGCTTTTGTCGCTTGTGTTTTTGGTGTCATATCCAAAAAGTTATTGCCAAGAACCAATGTCAGTGATCTTTCTCCCCTGTTTTTATCAGGAGTTTTATGGTTTTAATTGTTAAGCCTTTAGTCCATTTTGAGTTAATATTTGTGAGTGGTGTAAGATAGGGGTTTGGTTTCATTCTTCTGCAATGGGTATCCAGTTTTCCCAACACCATTTATTGAAGAGACTATCCTTTCCTCAGTGAGTATTCTTGGCTCCCTTATTAAATGTTAGTTGACTACATATTCAAGGGTTTATTTCTGGGCTCTTGATTCTTTTCCATTGATCTATGTGTCTGTTTTTAATGCAAGTACCGTACTGTTTTGATAACTATAGCTTATAGTTTGAAATCATTAAGTGTGATGCCTCCAACTTTGTTCTTCTTTCTTAGGATAGCTTTGGCTGTTCGGGATCTCTTGTGGTTCCATACGACTTTAACAATTGTTTTTTCTATCTCTGTGGGAAATGTCATTGGAATTTTGATGGGGATTGCATCAGATCTTTAGATGTAATATCCTTTTTCATCCCTTCACTTTGAGCCTGTGTGTGTCCTTAAAACTGAAATGAGTCTCTTTTAGGCAGCATATATAGGCATACCTCGGAGAATTGCAGGTTCAATTCCAGACCACCACAATAAAGCAGATATTGCAATAAAGTGAGTCACACAAATTTTTTGGTTTCCCAGTGCATATATAAAGTTTATACTATACTGTAGTCCATTAAGTATGCAATAGCATTATATCTAAAAATATGTATATAATTAAATTACTTAACTATACTTTATTTAAAAGTACTTTATTGCTAAAAAAATGCTAACCATCATCTGAGCCTTCAGCAAGGTATAATCTTTTTGCTGGTGGAAAGTCTTCGCTCGATTTTGATGGTTGCTGACTGATCAGGGTGGTGGTTGCTGAAGGTTGGGGTCGCTGTGACAATTTCTTAAAATAAGACAACAGTGAAGTTTGCTGCATTCATTGACTCTACCTTCACATACGTTTTCTCTGTAGCATGCAATGCTGCTTCATAGCATTTTACCCACAGTAGAACTTCTTTCATAATTGGAGTCAGTTCTTTCAAACTCTGCCACTGCTTTATCAACTGAGTTTATGTAATATTCTAAATCCTTTTTTGTCATCTCAACAATCTTCATAGCATCTTCACCAGGAGTAGATTCCATCTCAAAAAACCACTTTCTTTGCTAATCCATAAGAAGCAACTCCTCGTCCGTTCAAGTTTTATCATGAGATAGCAGCAATTCAGTCACATCTTCAGGCTCCACTTCTAGTTCTGCTGTTTCCACCACATTGTAGGGACTTCCTCCATTGAAGTGCTGAACCCCTCAAGGTCTACCATTAAGGTTGGAATCAACTTTTTCCAAACTCCTGTTAATGTTGATATATTGACCTCTTCCCGTGAATCACGAATGTTGTTAAATGACATCTAGAATGGTGAATCCTTTCCAGAAGGTTTTCAGTTGACTTTGCCCAGATCCATCAGAGGAATCACTATCTGTGGCAGCTATAGCCTTACAAAATGTATTTCTTAAAGAATAAGACTTGAAAATCAAAATTACTCCTTGATCCATGGACTGCGGAATAGATGTTAGCCAGCTTAAAAACAACATGTATCTATAGTCATTTTATGTCTTTTGATTGGAGAAGTCAGTATATTTACAAATAGAACAATTATTGATATGTAAGGATTTACTAATGCCAGTTTATTAATTATATGGGCCAGAATGTTGAAGAAGAAGATATACCCCCAAACTCATTCTGTGAGGTCAGCATTACCCTGATATCAAAGCCAGATGAGGACTCTACAAAAACAAAACAAAACACTACCGACCACTATCTCTGATGAATGTGCAAAAATTCTCAGCAACAAAATATAAGCACATCTTTAAGTATTTATTCCCTAATAAAGTATTTTACTATTCCTAGAGTGTAGGTTAGAACACACTTACACCAGTATACACAAACACATATACCACGTGGTACGATATTTTAAAGTATTTTACTGACATTGTAGCACAGTTGTATAGAGACTGAGTAATATTATTGATAGTCCTGTATGGTAAGTTATGGTTTTTAATCTTACTTTGTTTCTAATATTTGTATATATAGAACTTCTGCTTTAGATCAGATGTCGTGTATTTGCCTGATCTACTCATTTAAAGGAAATAGAAAGTTTTGTAGAAATTATATTCTACATAAATGGTTCTTTTAATGACCACTTATCTCAACTATAGTCTACAGTGTTACACCTGTAGGGCAGTCATCTGTAAAGTGATTATCTGTAGTCAGGTAAGAAATCTTAAGTTAGATGAACAATTTTTTTTTTTTTTTTTTTTTTTTGCGGTACGCGGGCCTCTCACTGTTGTGGCCTCTCCCGTTGCGGAGCACAGGCTCCGGACGCGCAGGCTCAGCGGCCATGGCTCACGGGCCCAGCTGCTCCGCGGCATGTGGGATCTTCCTGGACCGTGGCATGAACCTGTGTCCCCTGCATCGGCAGGCGGACTCTCAACAACTGCGCCACCAGGGAAGCCCTAGATGAACAATTATTACTAGTCTAGTAAGTGAAAACAAGCAAGCATATGCTGAATTGAATTATGGGTTATATTAATGTGCAAAGATATAACAAACTTAATTTAAATATTTTAAACTTCTCTATTTAGAGAACCAAGCAAATTAAAAAGTGCATTTTGCTTTCAAGGTTCAAGCCTCAAGAGAATGCAGTTTCTGTATATATTAAATGCATCTGTGCATGTCTAAATGTCCATACATTCATACTCTTCTCTGCTGCCCTGAGAATTCTTTCTGTCCACTGAAATCCTGTCCACTTTTCAAGGCTCTTGTCCAGTCAGCTTCCTCCAAAGCCTTTCCTCAGTTCCTTCTAGCATAAAATCAGTCTCATATTATCTCTCATAGTATTTTACTAGACATTGTATTAAAAACATTTATGGATTTGTTTTATCTTAACCCCTTTCTTCCTTTGTAACTACCTTGAAAGCAGGGGCTGTTTCATTCATCTTTCTATACTCTATAGTGCCTCCTTCAGAGTAACTTTTCAATACGTTCTTAGGAATGCATTTATTTAGAATTCTAATACCAAAATATTCTAGAGAAATTCACTGTAAGGATTAATATGTTTCTTTTTTTTTCTTCACTGATTGTTCTGCCTGTTCTTTATTTTTCTTTTGTTGAATCCAAACTGCTTCAAGGTAAAATTCTTGAGATTAATTTATTTGGGAAGCACCCTGACATTTTCTGTAAATGGTATTTTGACTTTTAGAAAAAAATATATATGTATCTTTATGTCAAAGTGTAAAAATTGACAAGAATTGATGGTAGCTGTAGGAAGATGGGTGTTTAAAGTGCATGCCATATAGGTTGCCATTTTGCCTCTCTTCTCTTTACTGAATTCTACCCTTCTCCTCTCCAAATATTCCATCACTAGGAAAGAGTAGGCCTGGAGATGTTTCTTTGACTTTAACTGCTAAGGTTATTAATGATGTTTAAAAACTTTATAAGACCATGGTCTGTACTTCCAGTTGATGACTGTTTTTTTTACTTTATAAATGACTCTACAAGAGAGTGCACACCAGGAGGTGATGCTCATTGGGGCCATTTTGTAGTCTGGCTACCATACCTTGTACCATACATTACTTACTTCTTCATAGAATTTGAGAACTGAAAAGGACTTTAAAGGTTATCTCTCTTAACTCTTTCATTTTTGCAGCTGAAGAGATGGAATATCGGTTGGCTTACTGAATATTTTCCCCAAGGTGCATGACTGCACCCAGACTAGAACCCAAGCTTCTGAACTTCAAGACAACTTTGTTCTTTTAGACCTTATAATGTCACCATTGGCTGTAGTAATGTATTGCAATTTGAGGATATATGTAAACTAAATATTTAATTATTTTAATAAATATTCCTACTTGTTCATATATTTCTTATTTACTTTATTTTAAAACACTTCTATCTCATTTCCCTCCCACATCAACTCTTAGGATATTCTATCTCTGTCTTTTTCCTTCTCTCTTTCTCAATTTTATGCTTTCTTAACATGAATAATGATTGATTTGAAATGATAGCCAGGGTTAGGTTCTAGCTATATATAATAGGAAGTAACAGGAAATAACATTAACATGCACTTATAAAAATATGGATATTTTAAGCTGTTCCCCTTTTGACAGAGGTATGATTACTTGTAGTTTTTATTAAAACTTGATACAAGGAGCCAAAATAGGAGAGTAAATATTATTAAAGGGATTTTAAAAAGTTGTTATGTAACAATGAAGGCTGAGGAGTGGCATGTCTAGTTATCATAGTTTCCTTTGGAAATAACAGCTTCTGATTTCCTCAGAGCCGGCAGGACTCAGCATATGGAAGTCAGACTGCCTTGCCTCAGAAAGATACATGCTATATGGTATCTTAAAATATAATTACTGAAACGATAAAGTGGAAATAGCAAGGGATAGAAATAGTAGCTAAATATTAAATTACTGACATTGAAGAAAAGCTTGACATATCACAGAGAATGAAGATGAAAAAGCAAGGAATTAAAACAGAATGTAATAGATATGGAGTACCAGCAAAGATCCAGCATTAAGATACTTGCATGAAGTAGAGAATGGAAAATGTGGAAGAGAAAAATTATTCAAAGATATAATAAAGTTTTCTTGAAAAGAGTTAACAATTGAGTCCTCAAGTCAAAATAATATTTTGAGTCCTAGTGATTTTGATTGCTTGGCATACATAGGTTAAATGATAGAACTTTGATATTTCTCCAGGTTTTCAGAAAGACTATCAAAGGAGGAAGGTTGAATGGAGCTCTTAGTAAACGTCTTCTCAGGAACAGTCAGTGCTGGAGATCAGTGTAACAATAGCTATATACTTCTGAAATAAAGAAACTGTGATCAAGAAATATTGTTCCTAGCCAAGATACCATTCAAGTAAGTATAAATTCAGCAGGCAGACATTCCCAAGTACCCATGAGTCCTTCTTGGAAAAAAAAAAAAATCACTTAATTATGAAATACAGCCAATTAAAAGGTAAAACAAATCGGTAACAAAATTGGCAGTGACTCTATTTGATATGAAATACAAGACATTTATACAATTTGTGATTATGGAATCTGGTATATTTGTTATAAAGTTTGACAGTGTGAAAAATAACATGCCAACAAAATTTTGAGTTGAGGGTACATAAGAGTATTCTTGTGTTTTAGTTAATAATATCTAAATTTTTAAATGTACTTATAAAGACACTCCAGTCTATTAATATTTTCACATTTTTTTAACCTTAGATCTTTTAGAAAATATCCATTTGAAATTGAGAAATTCATGAATTTTCACTGACATGTTTCTATTAAATTCAGGTAAGATTAAGTGTATTATATTTTAAAAGCACAAACAGTATAATCCAACTTTTATAAAAGCTTTCAAATCTATTTTGATGTAGGCATTAAAATGACTAGAATTATCTTAATGTAAAAGTTAACTTATTTTAACTTTCTATGTGGTAGTATTTATTTGAGGTTTCTCTCTTCGTACTTCCTTTTAAGTCACGTTAATTCTTTCAAAGAGTATGTAATAACTTTTACAAAAATTATTAAAGTACGTATTTATTTAGAAAAAGTTATGACTAACAGATTTTTTAAAAATGAGGCCCAGAAATGATGTAAGTCAAATATTTAGTTTGTTTTATAACTAGGACAAGAGTCCGAGTCTTCTGATTCTTTTTCTACTGCTCTTTTCCCTCTCTTATACAAGTAATAATAGATGGAATTGAGATATTTTTAGGGTAGTGGTGTATAGAGCCACACTGTATCACAAAGAGAGCAAATAATAGGCCCTGTGTGTGTGCATTGCACATCTGTGTGTATGTGTCTGTACATAATAGGCTGAAATTATTTATTTAGGCAAACTTACCTATTTTAGTATATGTGCTATTACTATTTTGTGAATAAAATTATATAGTTTAGGTAGCATTTAGAAGCTTTTACAAATTAGGCGTAAAAGATGACAGTACAGTCCTAACGTTGAATCTCATGCATTCTTGGACTGTTAAAATATTGCTAAATATAAACATTACTGGGGCTTAGATTTGCAGAAATACTTTGTGTGTGCATGCCTGATTTTATAAAAGCAAATGTACCCATGTATTAGTTGTGTGGTAACATTACTGATTTGCTTGTTTGAGGGGAAAGTAATCAATTTGAATTAATGACAACTGGGAGTTATATAACATTTGAAGATAAATACAGCTGTACTGCTTTGGAGTTCCTGTAAACCAAAATAAGTCTAACAAACTATTTCTAATTAGAGAGCCCACTGGACCTGATATATAGTACCATCCATTTATACATCAATAATTACTGTATTTGTGTTCTGAAAAGAATTGTTTTTTTCTTTAAAATACTAACACCAACCTTTGCCCCAGTGAATATTTATACAATTAATTTACTTTTAAAACAAATATTCTTCTATGGTTTAAGAAAACTGACCCTAGTAGCTCGTTTAGCTTAATTTCCCACTGTTCCTTTTTCTACCATAAAACCTTCCTTTTCACTTCTACTTTCTATTCTCCTATGTGCCATACGCTCCAGCCATATAAAATTATATCCACATTTCCTGAATACAGTGTGCTCTTTCATACTGCTGTTCATTTCCTCATGCTCTTTCTTCTGCTCAGATAGCTTTCCCTTCCTTCATCATCCAACAAACTCTTCCTTAATTTTCAGGATGCCCTTTTAAGTCCTTAGCTACACCAGACGTTGTCTCTTCTTGCTGTAGTCCAAACTCTTATATACAAAGTCATAACTGTTATTGTGTAATGTAATTCATATTTCAGCATTTGTGCCTGACTCTTCCACCAGGTTGTGAACTACTTGAGGGTAGTAGATGTTTCTGATTCATGATTGTGTCCTTAAGTACGTGGCATGTAAGAAGCACTAACAATTGTCTTTTGATTGAACAGTGATTCTTAGTCCTGCAGAGATCGTATTATCAGATTTTCTTTCTTCTCTCCTTTCTTTCCCTCCTTCTCTTTTCTTTCTCCAACCTCTCTTTCACTGTTTTTCTTTTTCCCCTCCTCCCTCCTCAGTTTTGGTTTTTTTCTTCAATGATATGCAGAAGACAGGCAATTTTAAGTAGTGAGTGTTTGGCAGGGAAAAAGGGTCGTAAAATCTACCAATGGTTACTACTTCCTTGTTCTTACAGATTATCTGGGTGAGTTTATTTATGGTGGAACATCGTTTAGAAAGAGTCCTGATTTCATTAGAAACTTCTTCTTGCAATATCAGAGTCTATTAATAGCATTATATAACTGTATGCACATAGAAGAAACAAGGAACGGTGAGTCTATACAAGCTTGAAAATAAGAATTTGGCACTGAGACTTAAAATTCTACAGAGAACACCATGGCACTTCCCAGATCTTTGCTTTGATACTCACCCTTTGTTTGTCAAGGACCTTGTTAAACGTATTGACTCAGAGTTGTTCACCATCAGTCATTCAGTATGAAGACCTTTCCTCTCATTTCTTTCCCTTCCTCTCACAGTAATAAAGGTATATGTAACTTACTTTAATAATATTTGACATGAGATTCCAGTTTTTTAAAAGATGATTCATAGACATGGTAAAACATTCAAATACTACAAAAGGGTATACAATGACAATTTCCTGCACCAACCCACCCTCCAACCCCTCAGTTCCCCTTCCCACAGGCAGTTGCCTCTACCACTTTCTTGTGCATCCATTCAGAGATATCCTCCCTCTCTGTGAGGAAAGAAACAAATACATGACACACCAGTGGACTGGTCAGATTAATCTGCTTTAGCTGTGTGTTTGAGAGCTCTGCCTACTTGATTTTGTCCCTAGAAGTTCACATTTTTTCCTTTATGATTGCATAAAAATAAAAATCACTTGTTGACCATGAGTTCATGGGCAGAAAATTTGTTATTTTAATAGTCACTTAAACCATGAAAAACATTAATTCTAAGACTCTGGAATTTGAAATAACTTTGCAGTGAGTGTTTTCAACCCAACAAAGCCAGTTCATTTGTCACATGGGATATAAAGAGAGAGGAAAGGGGCAGAGTTTGTGCTTTTGCTGAAATCTGAACACCTTGACTTAGCCGTAGAATTGTTCTTATATCTTTGCATCATGGGGTCAAAAAACAGATACCATTGGGAAAATCCCTTGAAATGTCTCTCTCCTCTTTAGCAAACAATGGGGAATACTAATCACGGAAAAGGTTTCATTGCCTAGATGGCAGCATCATGGCACCCAGTGTGTCACTTGTCTATTTCCTAAATGTAGATTAGTGTTCAGAATATATTAGGCATATGGGAGAACGACAGTCCTTTTGTGAAGTCGGTTTTATAGTAAAAACCTATAATTTTTTCTCCGGACAAAAGGTTTCAAGATGCTACCATGTATAGTTACATGGGTTCAGTACTTCAGTGAAATCCTACTTCAGACATTGTTTTCCTAGGCTCCTGGTGTTCTTTGGAAATAGATCTCATACTTCAGGCTGTAATTATATGCCTGAGGGCAAAGGATACTAATCTTTCACCTCCTTCTGCCACTCCATCTGCTTTGACAAAAATCTCTGTGGGGAGAAGTGGTGTTAGTGCTATATTTTGAGAACTTTACACATTTGTAATTTCATTGGAGGGGAAAAACAAACAAAAGCATTTCTGTGTTGACTTAGGAAAATGTTATATCCTGCAAGCTTGGGTTATTTTATCTATGTTTTGTTAACACACACGTATTTAATACATAGTGTTGTATAATAATGGAGGAAAACAGGAAGTACTTTGTTGATGCTTTGGAAACAAAGCCTAGTCTTGGGGCATGTGATGAATTGTTCCCTCATAAGAATAGTTGTGTGAATACATTTGTTACTTAAGTGAGTGTGGTGTTAGTTTAAAATTTTCCCATTTCAGTATGAAGAAATTCAAATTTATCTTTGAACTTGATATTAATAGTCTGTGGCCTATCACTTGTCACCGTCTTTGATGAAAGGCAAATAAAAAATGTTGATATTTAGTTCAGTTTTAGACTGTGAAGTATTTTAGAACATGAAAGTGGCGTAAGATTCTACTTCTGAAAGCTTAAAATACATTATATCTTTTAACTTTAACTTCCTTGTTCTGACAAGGCAAGATGGTATATAAGAAAAACCCAAGTCTTTCTTTGAAAGGATTAATCCTCAGTTGTTGATAATGTCTACCTCACTGGGGTTTTGTATCGTTTCCTTAGCATTGGCAAAGCAGCCTGATACTGCTGGATGAAAGACTGTTAAGTTAGTAAAGGTTTGGTAGTGCTGTTATGATTGTGCTGTTGCAAACCAGTGATCATTTTTTCATTGGTGACAGGAGGGGAAGCTGAGGAGAATCGCTACCTTGGTCTTAATCTCTCAGGTAGTGTAGTTTGAGGCTAGAACGCTTTATGAAGTGGGCCCCACCTTTAATATCTCAACTGAAAATTAGTTGTTGCCTTTCTCTTAAACTATTCTGGTGTGTAACCAAGAAAAATGTGTATTTTTAAAGCAAGCTTTTGTGGTATGTGTGCGTGTGCGTGTGTGTGATATATAATCTAGTAGCATTGCACTTTACAGATACGGTTAACAGTGCAAGCAAGTCACAGATTGATTAAAACAATTCTTTGCATGACTTGGTTGTGACTAGAAAGGTGTAAAATCTATTGCAAAACAATAAAAAAAATTTTTTTAACTGGGAATAAACAAAGATCATTGCTTCTAGATCTCACCTCCTAGTTCTTCAGGAAGTTCCCAGTTGCTTATTAACTGAGGGATTAATTATGAAAGCTTTTCTGCAGTTTTGTGCATTTGCAGCCGTATGTGCAATTGGTTTTTTGCCAGCTCCATTTTTAAAACAGGCACTGAATGCCTTTGGATACATATGAGGATTTTTCACTTTGGTTTTGTGTCATCATTGTTTCTCTGCTGGAAAGTAGTTCACAAAAAATGATTGTGTGAGTGTGACTTGAAATAAAGTATACATTTATAATTTATGGACAAAAGAACGATCAGTTTTGGTGGGAGAGGGGTGTGACCTATGACCTATTTTTTTTCCCTATTTATTTTAGCAATGGCTTCTTATAGGGGATGTGATTGTGTTCTCTTAGAGGATGAATACACAAGTGGTGAGGTCTTCCTTAATTATCAAAGACATAAAGGGTCCTTCAAACTTCAACCTTTGGTGGAAAGCAAAAGAGGACTCTACCAGAGGATGGACTTGCATTTAAGGAACGTCATTCTTTCATGCAGATAGCTTAGTTCTATCTAATAATGATACTAATGGACATTGCAATTTGTTATAGGACAGTGTATCCTCTAGGATACAACCTTAAAAATTTGCAGGCATGCTTAATCACCTTTTCCCCTAAAATAATCCTTGTGGATCTGCTGTCCAATGATTTACTGCAATCTTGTTTGAACTTGTGTGGGTTTATCAGCATTGGGAATAATGCATTTCATGTATTTCTATCTTTTGTGGAAAATATTCCTCTCTTTTGCTTGGTGGGAAACTATCTCTAGTCATTCTTTAATGCATCATTCATTTGATAGGCATTTCTTGAGCATTTACTGTATGTCAGCACTTGGGCTGGGCCATGCCATGTTCATGGAATTGAATATGACATGGTAGCTGCTCTCTGAGTAGAGAATTATTATTTGTGGATGTAGTGGGTATTCTCCACCTCCCTTCCTTTTTCTTTCAAAGCAACAGATAATATTTACAATTATATTACCTTTCACATGATACTGTGGCATATCTTCACTGAGTCTTCCAGAAATTCTTTAGCAATGATAAGAGGTTATTGTTTGTAAAATGCTTTTTATTTTTCAAACAACGTAATTACTTTGCCCTTCTATGTTTCTTGAAGTATCAGTATACTGTAATATCATCTGGGCTAGAAAATACAAACTTACCTAATAACAATGGAAAAGAAGTTTGTAAAATGAATTGACTAATTGCTGATCTGGAATCTAATCTTTGTCAGTAGAATTGAAATTAATTTTTGTCCCATTTAGATTCTGTTGACTTTTTTTTTTTTTTTTTTTTTTTTTTTTGCCCATTTGGAATGATTATTTCTTTAACTGAGTTAAATAAACATACACAGAGATGATCCCATGCAAATGCATATGCAAACTGGATGTAGTATGATTTTAACTATAGATCTACTATATAATAAAAACCACAGTTTTTACTTGGTTGTGAGTATGCATAAAGATTAAATGTACTTATTGATCATTGCTTTGACAACAGCAGTGTTCAATTAGAATTCTCGGTATTGGCGTATAATTTATATAGAATTCTTTCCAAAGATTTTAATTCATTTACAGCCGCTATGAAGACTGGTATCTGGAGAAGGATTGTATTCCTTTCTTTATATGATAAGCTATTTTAATGTGACTGACATTTTTAAAAGCCACCCTTCTTTCATTTTCATTTTCCTTCAGATTTTCCTAGGAGACTATAGTGGGGGTGTGCAGAATAGCTAGGGAAGTTACTAAATCTTATTTATCCTTTTAATAGTTTTCAGCTAACATCTCCAAGATAGCATAATAAGAAACCAGATAAGAAACTACACGATTCTTTGATGACTTAAGAGATTCTTCTTAAAAAATAAATCGTAGCTTAAAATTTGTGAAAATTTCTCTCATAGGACTTTCTATATTGTAGTATATTGAGTTTTCCGAGCATGGTCCTGTATAAACACTTACTTTGATACTTAGAATGTTATTACATTTTTAAAAGATCAGTCATCCTAGTTATCTCAGCACCTTAATTCATAAGGCAAAGCTGTCATCATATTCTTTATAATCTTTATAAAATTTTAGGGATGTACCATAAAGATATTCCATAGTAGTCTGTGCTGTTCCACAATAGAACACAGTGGAAGTGTTAATAGGTAACATTTATTGAGCCCCCACTATTTTGAAGCATTTCTTCTTCAATGTGAGTCTTTGTGGTGCTCTTGTTATTTTCATAGTACAGATAGGGAAACAGGGGCTTAGAAAAGTTAAATAACTTGTTTAGAATCACACAGCTAGTAGGACCCTGATCAAGGTCTGACTTCCTCTAAAACCTGTGGTTTTAACCTCTATACTGCTGCCCTAATCAGCAGTTACAGTGATGGTGGTGAATTAATCTGATTTAGTCACACTTATTGGAATGTTATATATCCCAGAGTGGCTTGGCTTGGAGTAAAGAGTGAAAGTTTTCTTTGGAGGCCTGGAAACTTTTTACACATATCTTAAAATAGCTGAGGATAATTCGCTCTAGCATCACTACCCAATATAGACAAATAAATCCTGGTAACATTGAGGTGGGTATTTACAGCTTATGCCATCTCACAGTGAATTTGTTCTTAATGTATTTTAATTTATTCTGTTAACTAACAGGAGGGAAGCATAATAAAAAGCCTGGATTCCAGTTCTGGCTACACCACTTATTAGCTTTGGAACCTTGAACAAAGGTGCTTAACCTCTCTGGACCTCCATTTCCATATGTATAAGGATACTTCTTTTTTCATGATTGTTCTGAGTTGCTGTAAATGAAATAGTTATCTTAAATGCTAAACATAGTACCTTGAAGATAATGAGAGTACCATATATGATAATAGTTATTATTACTGTACTGTTATCATTTTCATTATTGATGTAGAACAACAAGAGTAGGGAATAAATTTAAAAAACAACAACAACAAAACTTGCTTTGCAAAATTGAGCCCTTTGGAAACCAGCAGTTTGGTGATAAGCATTCAGATGGACTAATGAGAACTACCCTTACTTTAAAAACATAATCCTGAAGTTCAGGGTTTTTGAGTACAAGCCACTTGTTCTTCTTGCTTGGTACTTGCAATAAGCCTTTCTCTGCTCAAACAAATAAACCCCCAAAAATGTTATAGTCCTAGCAATCTGTCAATTTATTTAATTTAAAAGAGTTCTAGGGACTTCCCTGGTGGCCCAGTGGGTAAGACTCCATGCTCCCAGTGCCAGGGGCCTGGGTTCAATCCCTGGTCAGGAAACTAGATCCCACATGCATGCAACTTAAGATTTCACATGCTGCAACTAAGAAGTCCTCATGCCACAACTAAGAGTCCACAATGCTGCAACTAAGAGTCCGCATTGCCACAACTAAGACCCGGCGCAGCCTAAATAAATAAATATTAAAAAAAAATAAAATAGAAGGAGTTCTATTATGAGTATAAGTATACATGTTTCTACTTTTAGATGTGTCTATATATATGTGTGTGTGTGTGTGTGTGTATATATATATATATATATATAGTTTTTTGGAGAAAAGAGTATACGTATGCATCTATTTAAATCTAGACTAATTTAGCATTGAGTGTTTGGTTAGGGGTCTTACGCTTATTTCCCTAGTTCAACTGAGTTTATTTTCATCATTGAGTTGTGGAGGAAAATAATGTTATGTTTCCGTAATACTACACTTATCTATTCCAAAGACTGAAATATTGTTTGAAGACATCATTTATTCAGAATTTTAGTAAAAATTTACAGGTATTTTAATAATTTTTTAAATGTTTTTAAAACAAACCTTTGAACATAAGAACTTAATTTTTGCCTGAGCCCAGTTTCCCACCTTATAAATGTGAAATAAGCAAAGACAGAACCAGTCATCAGCAAAAACAGAAAAATATATGTTTTCAGAATATGGTGTCCACTCTATATCAGGAATATAAATAAGATAATCATTTTTCTGAAAAGAAGTTGGAGGAGGAGAGGAGAAAAGAGAAAAACCTAAACTCATTGATAATTACTTGTGTTTTTCTCCTCCTTTCCACACATACTTTTAAGTGGTTCAACTCTGCCTTATCTTGAAGCATTTCTTAAAAATCGAAGGTATGTTTTTTTTTTTTGCGGTACGCGGGCCTCTCACTGTTGTGGCCTCTCCCGTTGCGGAGCACAGGCTCTGGAAGCGCAGGCTTAGCGGCCATGGCTCACGGGCCTGGCCGCTCTGCGGCATGTGGGATCTTCCCGGACCGGGGCACAAACCCGTGTCCCCTGCATCGGCAGGCAGACTCTCAACCACTGCGCCACCAGGGAAGCCCTCGAAGGTATGTTTGAAAGGAGACAAAATTACTCTTTGGGAAATGTATTTTCAAAAAATTAATTTTATTTATTTTAAAATATTCTTAGTTTGATATGAGTATTTTCTGAGATGTTCTAAATTTTTACTCATGCTAGGAAATGGCTGGTATAGGGTTATAAGCAAGCTATTCAAGTTTGGGCCTGTGTCATATAAAGGCCTTACCACTGTGTTACAGGAAGCATCTGCTTAGAAGAATTTGAGGCTACATTCCTGGGCCAGACATCCAGGGATACTCTGTGCTTTGCAAGGTTTTGTTGTAAGGGTTCTGCTTCACGTTTTGAACTAGTAGTTGCAGTGTTATCATTTTATCCTTTGAACCTTGCAAATCTAAAAGATTTGCAGTAGTGTGAACTGGCAGACCATCCAGGTCTTTCCATTTCTTAATAAAGTCATTCACTGCTCCCTTAATTTGTAAGAAGAACTTTCCAATAATAGTTGTTTGTTTGTTTTTCTGTTTTTTGTGGGGGTTTTGCTGCGTCGGGTCTTAGTTGCAGCAGGCAGCCTCTTCGTTGTGGTGCAAGGGCTCCAGAGCGCATGGGCTCTGTAGTCTGCGGCAGGCGGGCTCTCTAGTTGAGGTGCGAGGGCTCAGCAGTTGCGGCGTGTGGGCCCAGCTGCCCCGCGGCATGTGGGATCTTAGTTCCCTGACCAGGGATCAAACTCGCATCCCCCACACTGCAAGGTGGACTCCCAACCACTGGACCACCGGGAAGCCCCACAATAATAGTTTATTTTAAGAGGTCTACTTGGTACATAAGCTCTGGCAAAAATTCAGTAATCTGCTGTAAATCCAATGCCCAGAAGATATTCTCACCAGACTCTTGCCCTTTTGAGAATATGAAGAAAATTAGCTCTTACTATTGAGAAATGTTGTTGAAATGTAGAAATTTCTCCAAAACCCACTAAGTGTTAAAAGTAGAATAGCTTGATAATATTTCAACCTAGAAAACCTAGAATAATATGCTTAAATTTCCTGCTACAACCTGTATCTTGGGCATTTTCTTCCTTTAAAGGTATTCATTTCTTAATGCAAAGCATGAGTTTAAAAAAAGTGTGTCAATTAGATTTTTGACAAAGTAATTGGATTTTCCATTTACTCATACTTCAGTTTTACGAGTGCTTTATTTTTCACTTCTCTCTGATCTTTAGCTGACGACTTGACAAGAGCTTTGTTTTTTATCCTTGCCTTTACCACCTCATTCTTCTTTTTCCCCTTGGCTCTGGTAGCCAGTGATTTGTTTGTTAGTTCATTTATTCAAAAGTGTTTATGAAGCAACTACTGTGTGTCAGAGAATGTGTTTAGGTGCTAGATATAGAACAGTGCCCTCACAGATTTAACGTAGCAGAGAGGAGAGACAAGCACTTGAATCAAATAAGTGGTTATAAAAACAACCTAAATCACCATCAGTAGGGGAAGGGTTAAATAGATTATGATGTCTCCATGAAGTGAATATTTTGTAGCTATTAATAAATAGGCATATATATTACATTTCTAGAAAAGTGCATAAGACACTGTCAACAGTGTTTGCCTCTGTTGAGGGTCCATGGGGACTAGACTTATTCATTGTATACAATGTTGTACCTTAAGAAAGAAACAAACCTCTAGGGACTTCCCTGGTGGTCCAGCAGTTAAGACTCTATGCTCCCAGTGCAGGGGGCCTGGGTTTGATACCTGGTCAGGGAACTAAGATCCTATATACCACAACTACTGAGCCCATGTGCCGCAACTACTGAGCCTGCACACCACAACTACTGAGCCCACATGCCACAACAAAGAGCCCACACACTGCAACAAAAGCCCACGTGCCACAGCGAAGGCCCAGCAGAGCCACAATAAATAAATAAATAATAAATAATTAAAACAAAAAAAACAAGAACCTCTGTATAAAAAAAAAAGAAACCTCTATTCATGTATTATGTTTTCAGTGAAACTCTAAGTAAAATTTAAAGAAAATTCAGCAGTACACTGAATAAGCAAATAAATAAGCAATTACATTAACAGGGGTGCTGTTGTCACATTTGAAGTGAGCAAGGACAACTGTCACTCTAGATTGTTCTGTTTTTGGCTGCTGGATGATGAAAGAATGGTCTGGTTTACACTTTATTTCACTTGTCAAAATAAACATGGTCACAGGTTTCCTTGGAGAATTGAGCCTGAGACCTATTTTGTGTTGATATCACAGTACCTTAGAGCTGAATTTCAATACAGATTTTCCCATGTGATTATTCTGTTAAAACTGATGTTGTTGCTTGACCCTTCTACGCCTTCTTGGGTTCCATTTCGAATTTTTACACACTAGCTAAAATGAATAAGTATAACCACAGGAAGCAGTTCCTTTGCATAAAATGATATTTTCTCTTGATAGGTCTCTTCCATCTGTCTAATTTGACAAAGCTCTTGGCAAAGCTTGACATTTGAATAAATGTAATTACTTTTTGTGCTTTTGCTGGGAATATTTTAGTTCCATGAGTAGCCACTTAAAATTCTAACTGAAAAAAAAAAAAACAAATAAAAAATGAGCGTCTCTGAGTTACTCAGTGTAATGCCAATTTTCAGCCAGTTTAGTTCATATTTATAAATGGTCCAAATTTATGGTAGTCTTAGTAGTTAATTGGCAGGATGCCAATAATATACAGTCTCTTTATAGATTGCTTTTTTAAAAAATTGTTTTTACTGGGTGAAATGATCTTAGCTGTTCTAGTCCTCTATAGTAATGACTAAAAGTTTAGGTAGTTGATGAACAGCTATGTTGATTAATCTCTTCTAAATAAAAGATATTTTACTTGATATTTTTATAGCAATATTCTTTTTTTACTTTTTAAAAAACTTAATTATATATATAATTTAGTATAGTTGATTTAAAAAATTGTGTTAGTTTCAAGTATACAGCAAAGAGATTCAGTTTTATATATGTGTGTGTATATATATATACCCACACACATATATTTACATATATATATTCTTTTTCAGATTCTTTTCCATTATATGTTACTACAAGATATTGAATATAGTTCCTTGTGCTATACAGTAGGTCCTTGTTGTTTATCTGTTTTATATATAGTAGTGTGTATATGTTAATCCCAAACTCTCAATTTATCTCCCCCTCCCCCTCCTCCACACCTTCCCTTTGGGAACCATAAGTTTATTTTCTATGTCTATGAGTCTATTTCTGTTTCATAAATAAGTTCATTTATATAATGCTTTAGATTCCACGTATACGTGGTATCATATATTTGTCTTTTTCTGTCTGACTTACTTCACTTAAGAATCTCTAGGTCCATCCATGTTGCTGCAAATGGCATTATTTCATTCCTTTTTATGGGTGAGTAAAATTCCCTTGTATATATGTACCACATCTTCTTTATCCATTCATCTGTCAATGGACATTTAGGTTGCTTCCATGACCGATTGTAAATAGTGCTGCAGTGAACATTGGGGTGCATGTGTCTTTTTGAATTATGGTTTTCTCTGGGTATATGCCCAGTAGTGGGATTGCTGGGTCATATGGTAATTCTATTTTTCGTTTTCTAAGGAACCTCCATGCTATCCTCCATAGTGGCTATATCAATTTACATTCCCACCAACAGTGCAAGAGGGTTCCCTTTTCTCCACACCCTCCAGCATTTATTATTTGTAGACTTGATGATGACCATTCTGACCTGTGTGAGGTGATACCTCATTGTAGTTTTGATTTGCACTTCTCTAATAATTAGTTGTGATGAGTATCTTTTCATTTGCCTGTTGGCCACCTGCAAGCCAACGAGAGGGGCCTCAGAAGAAACCAGACCTTTCAACACTTTGAGTTTGGATTTTTAGCTTCATAACTATGGAAATATAATTTTATTTTGTTTAAGCTACCAGCTTATGGTATTTTGTTATGGCAACCCTAGCAAACTAATACAGCATATGAGAGTTCCAATTTCTCTATATCTTCACTAACATTCAATGTCTTTTTTTTTATATTTGTTTATTTTATTTATTTATCTATTTTTTATTTTTGGCTGTGTCAGGTCTTAGTTGTGGCATGCGGGGTCTTTGTTGAGGCGTGTGGGATCTTTTTGTTGGGGCGTGGGCTCTTCGTTGTGGCCCGGACTTCTCGCTAGTTGTGGCATGTGGGTTTTTTTCTCTCTCTAGTTGTGGCGCACAGGCTCCAGGGTGCGTGGGCTCTGTAGTTTGCGGCACACGAGCTCTCTCGTTGAGGCGCATGAGCTCAGTAGTTGTGGAATGTGGGCTTAGTTGCCCCACAGCATGTGAGATCTTAGTTTCCTGAACAGGGATTGAACCCATGTCCCCTGCATTGGAAGGCGGATTCTTTAACACTGGACCACCAGGGAAGTCCCCTATGTCTTACTTTTAATTATTATCATTCTAATAGGTAAGAAATGGTATCTATCTCTGTTTTAATTTGAATATCCTGGCAACTAAAATTTTAAAGTTGATCACTTCTCAGGATTATTAATCATTAAAATTCTCATCTGTGAATTGCTAGTTCATATATTTTGTACATTTTTCTATTAGATTGTCTTTTTCTTATAGATTTGAAGGAGTTCTTTATATAATCTAGGTAACAATTTAGATACTTTCCATTATCCTCTCTCCATTGGTGAGTTGCCTATAAACTTTATTGCATACAAATTCCTGTTCCTATTTAAGGCAGTTAGATTTATCAATCTCTCTTTTTATAGTTTGGGCTTTTAAAATCTTGTTTAAGAAATTCACCTCTTTTCCAAGGTCATAAGGAATATAAAATTTCTTCTAAAATTTAAAATTTTTGATTGTCTGATTATTTAATTTTCACATTTGCCAAGTAGGAAGCCAGCTGTCTAAGCAAGCACTTATTGACTACTTTATCTTACCCTAATAATTTAGAATGATAACCTCCATCATATATTTTGGGATGTTTCTGGTTGCTTTATTCTTTGGTTCCATTAATTGATCTGACCTTATGCCAGTACCACACTAAAGTTATGTTTAGTTATCTGATTGGGCAGATCCTCCCTCCTGTTTATTATTTTGCAAATTTTCTAGTCTGTTTGAGGATTTTGGTCTTTCATTTGAATCTTAGGATCGCCTTGTCATTCAATTAAAAAATCCTTTTGTAATTTTTGTTAGAATTATATCCAGTCAATTTGGGGAATGGTTAATTCTTCAGAAAATGTATGATTTTTCTCATACAAATCTTGTTATTTGTTTAGATTTATTCCTTAGTACTTTATCACTTTGTTATTGCTATTTTAAATGTGATTTTTAAAAAAGATACATTTTGTAATTCTTGTTGTTTAGGAACGTTAAACTAATTTTTATATATCTTAATACTGTATCTAGAAATTTCCCTGAACTCTTAATGCAATTAGTTTGTGGATTATATTGGATTTTCTACACTAAAGACCATATCATCTGTGAATAACAACAGTTGTTTCTTCCTTTCCTTTGTTTGTAAGTCTTACATTTTCTTACTGCCTTGGCTAAGACTTCCAGCACAGTGGTGAACAGAGCAGTGATGGCAGACATTTTTTCTGTTGTTCTTAACTTTAAAAGGAATACTTCTAATTATTTGATCCATGGAATGTGATTTTTACTAGGGATTTTTTGCTATATATTCCTTATCAACTAGGTATTCTTGGAATAAAGTCATTTTTTAAAACATTGCTATCTTTATTAATATATCACTTAGGATTTTAAAAATAAGTTTTTAATTGAATTGGTCTTTAATTTTCCTTTTCTTGACCTTTACGCTATTTTTCTATCAATCTTATACTAATTTCAGGAATGGAATTTTGGAACTTCATTTCTTTATATTCCCTAGGAAAAAATTCAGATAGCTGTCTTATGAGCATTTGTGAAACTCATGTATAAAAACGCCTGATCCTAGAGTTTTTTTAAATTAAATAGGTTTTTGATTACTGATTCAATTTCTGTTTCTTCTTGAATCTATTTTGGTAATTCAATTGCCTCTGGAAGTTATTTATTTCTTCCATATTTTAAAATTAAGTGCCTGAAAATATTCATAGTATTTTGTGATGAGTTTTAAAATTCTTTACCTGTGCTTATGATTCTCTTTTGATTCCTAATATTGTTTATTTGTGCCTAGGTTCTTTTTCTTAAATTAATATCTTTAACTGTTCCAATGTTCATGGCAAAATCATTGAAAGTATTGATATTTAAGAAAGGCAACCTGTTTTAAATGAATTATTAAATATATTTCTGATGACAAAAGTTTAATTTCTCTGAGAGAGCTGTATAATCACTACACTTAGGCTACAAATTCAGTGTTTTTTCATATTCTGACTGCAAAGCAGGAATTTACTGGTTTTCATATTTTTGGACAGATCTGCTGAATTCCCTGAAGAGTGGGGCTTATGTTTGTGTATTAGACGGGCAACTTCATATTTGAATGAAGATTTTCTTCAAATGTCTTATTCAGGAGAATTTGATAATTTTTAAAATGTACATCATGTCAGAAAAACTGAACATGGAGGCATTTTTTTTTAATAGGGAATGAGGATTATCTACAAGAAACCCTGTTTCATATTCCATGACATTAAATAGAAGCAATGAACCAGCCCAGCCACACAGTATACTTTTCTTCCATTTCCCTGATGACTAATGATGTTTAACATCTTTTAATGTGCTTATTTGCTATTCTAATTTTTTTTTGTATGCAGAGTATCTATTCAAATCTCTCTGTCCATTTTTTTTGTTTTTTGCGGTACGCGGGCCTCTCACTGTTGTGGCCTCTCCCGTTGCGGAGCACAGGCTCCGGACGCGCAGGCTCAGCGGCCATGGCTTACGGGCCCAGCCGCTCCGCGGCATGTGGGATCTTCCCGGACCGGGACACGAACCCATGTCCCCTGCATTGGCAGGCGGACTCTCAACCACTGCTCCACCAGGGAAGCCCTCTTTGTCCATTTTTGTTTTTATTTTTGTTTTGCTTGGATTGTGTTCTGATGATTGGATCCTTTATATAGTTTAGACACAAATCCTTTAACAGATATAGGATTTGCAGCTATTTTCTTCTAGTCTGTGTCATGTCTTTCCATTGTCTTAAGAGTGTCTTTCTAAATAAAGAGCTTTCAATTTCAGTGAAGTCTAATTTATCAATTTTTTCTTTTATGGATCATGCGTTTGGTGTCATATGTAAGAAAACTTTGCCTAACTGATGATCATAAAGGTATATATCTTTTTTTCTTCCAGAAGTTTTATTGTTGTAAAAGGTATCCTTTCTCCACTGAATTACCTTTGTGACTTTGTAAAAATCAGTTTTACATATATGTATGGTCCTATTCCTGGACTCTATTTTGTTTCATTGATCTCTGTTTATCTTTATGCCAGTAGCTCACCATCTTGTTTATTGTAACTTTACTGTAGGTCTTGATATCAGATGATGTTAGTCTTTCAGTTTTCTTAGTCTTTTTCAGATTTGTTTTGACTGCTTTAGGTGTTTGCATTTCCATATGAAGTTTTGAATTGGCCTGTCAATTTCTAAGCAAAGTTTATAATTTTCAGTTTGTAGGTTTTATACCTCTTTTACTGAGGTATAAAACCTACCTCAGTTCTTACATGGTTCTTACACTATGGTTAAGTAATAATGTGTTTTGACATGTCAATTTCCCATTGTTTTTTCCTAGAATGTAGAAATACATTGAATTTTATATGTTGATTTTGTATTCTGCAGATTTTTAAAACTCCATCAGATTTTCTACTTGGGACTTATAAACTTCATGAATTTAGATGTTCAGATCACTCACCAGAGTTGGGAATTATTTTTAAAGTAAGACTTCTTCCCCTTTCTCCTTTTCTTTTCCTTCTAGGACTCCAATAATCATAGATTGTTTTGCTTGTGGAATTTCATAAATTCCCTTAATCTTTCTTCACTCTTTTTCTTTCTGCTCCTCTGACTGGATAATTTCAAATGAGCTGTATTCAGGTTCACTAATTCTTTCTTCTCCTTGGTCAGGTCTGCTATTGAAGCTTTTTGTTGAATTCTTTAGTCATTGTATTTTTCAGGTCTAGGATTTCTGTTGTTTCTGTTTTGTTATGGTTTCTATTTGTTGAATTTACAATTTCGTTACATGCATTGTTTTCCTAATTTTTATTAGCTGTGTATCTATGTTTTCTCATAGTTCTCTGAATTTCTTTAAGAGGGCCATTCTAAATTCTTCGTTAAACACTTGATAGATCTCCATTTCCTTAGGTATAGTTATTGTAGCTTTATTAGTTTCCTTTGATCGTGTTATGTTTACCTGATTCCTCATGATCTTTCTATCCTTGTGTGGATATCTGCTCCTTTGAGAAAGTGATCTCTTTTACAGCCTTTACAGATTTGCTTCAGCAGGGAAAGGCCTTTACCGGACAGCTCAGCTTGGGGTTCTGGATGGGCAGCTGGTAGCAGCCTTGGACAAGCCATGCTTACTCTCAGGGTCTCTAGTTAGATGGGGCTACTGAACGTGCTCTGAGGTTGGGGAGCCGGAGGGCTGTCATTTTTCTGAATTTGGGTAGGCCTCATGGCTGGGCTTCACATTCAAACAGAACTGCTGGCTAGGATCTGTGTTCAGGCAGGGATATTTGCTGGGTTCTGCAGTCACCTGCTCAGGCAGGGTTTCAGGCCATGTTCTCTGGCCTGGTGTTCAGGGAGTGCTGCTGGTTGCATTCTGGGAATGGGCAGGGCCGCACGCTGGGCTCCACATTCATCCATGGTTGGGTGGAGCCTCAAGCTGTGTCCCCCTGGTTTGATGGTGCCATTGGCTGGACTCTACATTCAGTCAAAGCCATACACAGGACTTTGTGATCAGATGGGAACTCAGGCCATACTCCTTGATCAGATTGGGACCACAGGCTCTGCCCCAAAATTGGGTGAGTCTGCAGGCTATGCTTAGCAACTGGGTGGGCTGTAGGCTATGATGTGCTGCTGTACAGCACTGTAGACTGGGCTCCACACAGTCAGGCCAGGCTTCAAAGCTGCTGAGGGTCACTGTTTGGGCTTCCTCAGTCAGACAGAACCAGTGGTCATGCTCTGCAGTTGGACAAGGCTGCTGGCTTGGCTCTCTGCCTGAACAGGCTTGTAGAATGGACTCTAGAGCTGACCAGGGTCTCTGGCTGAGCAACCTGGTGAGGCTGGAGACTATGTTCAACAGTATGCTTCTGGCTCGGCTCCTTGTTTGAGCAGGCCTGTAGAATGGGCTCTGTGTCTGCCTTAAATCCCTGGCCAGACTTCC
This sequence comes from Grampus griseus, assembly GCF_964374135.1. NCBI lineage: Eukaryota > Metazoa > Chordata > Mammalia > Artiodactyla > Delphinidae > Grampus > Grampus griseus. The sequence continues at coordinate 36,094,374 of NC_139018.1, read as the reverse complement.
TGGTCAGGTTGGCTGTAGGCTAGTCTTGGCAGTTGGGTGTGGCTACCGACTTGCTTTCCTCCTAAGAAGGCCGTAGGATGTACTGCATGGCAGCCTGCAACTGCCTGGCATCTTTGGCCAGTCTTCACTGTTGGGTGGGGTTGGAGGCTATGTTCAGCAGTTGGGTGTGGCCAGTGACTTGCTTCCTTGCTTGGGTGGGCCGTAGGATGTGCTGGGTGACTGCCTAGCATCTCAGGACAGGCTTCCTGCTTAAGTGGGGTTGGAGGCTATGCCTAGCAGTTGGGTGGGGCTGCTGACTTGCTTCCCTGTATAGGGAGAGTATTAGAATTTGGTCCTCCACCAAGATAGCACTCTGGTTGGGGACCCAATAAGGCAGAAATGCCAGCCAGATTCCCTGACCAGCTGGGGTCACGGGCTCAGCTCTGCAAATGGTCAGAGTCGCTGGATGGGATCTCCGCTCAGGCCCAACCACTAGCAGGAATGCAGTCTGCCAGGATTCGCACACTTATTGCTGTGAGCCCCCTTCCCCTTCTCTAACTGATTGCCGTGATAATCCCTGTGAGTGCTTAAGTGGGCCTCCTGTTGCCGAAAGTTCAGCTTCTCTGTACACCGGTGCCGAATTGAATCTCGTAGACAGAGTTTTGGGTGAAGTAGAAAAGGATAGCTTTATTACTTTGCCAGGCACAGGGGGACACAGCAGGTTACTGCTTTGAAAAACTATGTGGCCCAACTTGAAGAGGATACTGAGAAGTTATATAGTAATGGTTTAAAGAGGGCATGATCAGCACGTGGACATTCTTCTGATGGGTTGGTGGTGGGGTGAGTAGGAGTCAGCATCATCAACCTTCAGGTTCCAGCTGGTCTAGGGTCTGCATGCTTGTGGACAACATACCATTGTTAATCTTAACTTCTCCCACCTGGAGGGGGTTTCAGTATCTGCAAAACAACTCAAAGACATTGTTTTGTGTATCCCTTGATAGGAAACCAGGACCTTGCCCCCAAGGTTGCACTGTTGTTTCTCTTGACTGTTTGTTTCTCCCTGGTCTTGCATCCCCTCCCATCCCTAGTTAACAACTGCCTGAATCTGCCTGTTGGAACTCAAGGAATGTCATGGAGGCTGATGAAGGCTATTGATTGTCATCAAAGAAATGGGGGGCACAGAAAAGCTTTGTGTCCAGGAGCTCCACAGGACCCTACTCGGTATCACTCCCAGGAAGTATCTGGAATGCTGGGGAAGCTTCATGTCCTCTTGCACTCCCCTTTTCCCACAGGAGAAACTTTAGGCCCAGGGGATCCCCTCAATGCAGCACTGAACTGACCTTGGTGGGGGAGCTGTGGTCAAAGTGAAAACACTCCTCTTACCCTTCTCATGCTGTTTTCCTCAGATTTTGTGGTCGAAAGGGATGCTTCAGACTCACCTCTTTGTTCTGGGATCTTCAGAAAGGAATCTTGTCTATGGATAGTTGCTAGTTTCCCTTTCCCTGAGAGGGACTGAACTCAGGAACCACATATTTTGCCATCCATCTTTCTCCTGGTTCCAGTTTTATTAAACCATTGTTTCATACAATTTATCTGGGTTTTCAGTTGTTTCAGGCTTAATGGTAAATCTGATCTCTGTTATTTTGTCTTGGCCAGAAGACATTCTATATATCTTTTTGCACAATGAATATAATAAAACATTCAGTTACCTAAATATTCAGATAAAGAGACTGTTCTTGCAGATTGACTTTTTTCTTTATGGGGTTTGGAAAGAATAGGCCTTTCCAATAGTCCTTATTCTGTACATTTTTTACATTGACTTCTCTATTACTTTCCTTTACCTATAGTTTATCCACAGTTGGATTGGATTATTGCATCACTAATAATCTAATGAATTATTAGAAATCATTAATTCATTTCTATTTTATTAGAATTAGATTGGCATTAGTACTTAATGGAACTCTGCTGAAAAGACCTTATGCTATTTCTTCATGCCTATTTTCCCCTAACGTTATTCCATCAATGTATGAAGAAATGAGATAAAAAGGAGGACCTAGACATATCTTTCTACTGTGAAATTTTGTATCACTAAAGTATATTTTGAAAAGGAAATGCTTATCCTATGGTATATTCCTGCTAAAATATTGAATAAATTACAAGGGGTGGTACTTTTATTTTGTTTGAAATTATTTCCTAAAACCCAGCCATCTAATTCAGAAAGTAAAAGCCAAGTTCTAAAAACTATATACCAGGAAATGCCTCATTTATGAATGTATACATATTTGTGCTCATAAACTGGGTAATTGTGCACCTACCAACTCTCTTCATTTTATCATTATTCTGTTGTTTGTATACAAATGAAGGCTTTTTAAATTCAAATTCTGTAGCCTGGAAAACTCATGCTTAGAGGATGGCTATCTTTCCTGCTAACGTTCAGTGTTAGTGCATACAAGTTCATGTGAAATTATAGAATACCTTATTTACTCTGATATAACTGTAACAGGAACTTCTTTACTAAACATGCATTCTGAAATGGTCAAGTAATTAACAGTTAATTTGGCTTCATCTATTATATAAAAATGCTAGAAAAGGTATTAAAATTTTCATGTCTTTTTTTTAATTTTATTTTTTTATACAGCAGGTTCTTACTAGTTGTCTATTTTATACATATTAGTGTATATTTGTCAATCCCAATCTCCCAGTTCATCCCACCACCACCACCACCACACACCCCCACCCCCACCCCCACTTTCCCCCCGTGGGGTCCATATGTTTGTTCTCTACATCTGTGTCTCTATTTCTGCCTTGCAAACTGGTTCACCTGTACCATTTCTCTAGATTCCACATATATGCGCTAATATATGATATTTGTTTTTCTCTTTCTGACATACTCTGTATGACAGTCTCTAGGTCCATCCATGTCTCTACAAATGGCCGAATTTCATTCCTTTTTATAGCTGAGTAATATTCCATAGTATATATGTACCACATCTTTATCCATTCGTCTGTCGATGGGCATTTAGGTTGCTTCTGTGACCTGGCTATTGTAAGTAGTGCTGCATTGAACATTGGGGTGCGTGTGTCTTTTTGAATTTATGGTTTACTCTGGGTATATGCCCAGTAGTGGGACTGCTGGGTCATATGGTAATTCTATTTTTAATTTTTTATGGAAAGTCCATACTGTTCTCCGTAGTGGCTGTGGCAACTTACATGCCAACGAACAGTGTGAGAAGTTTCCCTCTTCTCCAGCCCGCTCCAGTATTTGTTGTTTGTAGATTTTCTGATGATGCTCATTTTAACCAGTGTGAGGTGATACCTCACTGTAGTTTTGATTTGCATTTCTCTAATAATTGGTGATGTTGAGCAGCTTTTCATGTGCCTCTTGGCCATCTGTGTGTCTTCTTTGGAGAAATGTCTGTTTAGGTCTCCTGCCCATATTTTGATTGGGTTGTTTCTTTTTTTGATATTGAGCTGTATGAGCTGCTTGTATATTTTGGAGATTAATCCTTTGTCCGTTGATTCATTTGCATATATTATCTCCCATTCTGAGGGTTGTCTTTTTGTCTTGTTTATAGTTTCCTTTGCTGTACAAAAGCTTTTAAGTTTCATTAGGTCCCATTTGTTTATTTTTGTTTTTATTTCCATTACTCTAGGAGGTGGGTCAAAAAAGATCTTGCTGTGATGTATGTCAAAGAGTGTTCTTCCTATGTTTTGCTCTAAGACTTTTATAGTGTCTGGTCTTAATATTTAGGTCTTTAATCCATTTTGAGTTTATTTTTGTGTATGGTGTTAGGGAGTGTTCTAATTTGATTCTTTTACAGGTAGCTGTCCAGTTTCCCCAGCATCACTTATTGAAGAGACTGTCTTTTCTCCATTGTATATCCTTGCCTCCTTTGTCATAGATTAGTTGACCATAAGTGCGTGGGTTTATCTCTGGGCTTCCTATCCTGTTCCATTGATCTATGTTTCTGTTTTTGTGCCAGTACCATACTGTCTTGATTACTGTAGCTTTGTAGTATAGTCTGAAGTCAGGGAGTCTGATTCCTCCAGCTCTGTGTTTTTCCCTCAAGATTGCTTTGGGTATTTGGGGTCTTTTGTGTCTCCATACAAATATTAAGATTTTTTTGTGTCTAGTTCTGTAAAAAATGCCATTGGTGATTTGATACGGATGGCATTGAATCTGTAGATTGCTTTGCGTAGTATAGTCATTTTCACAATATTTATTCTTCCAATCCAAGAATATGGTATATCTCTCCATCTGTTTGTGTCATCTTTGATTTCTTTCATCAGTGTTTTATAGTTTTCTGAGTACAGGTCTTTTACCTCCTTAGGTAGGTTTACTCCTAGTTATTTTATTCTTTTTGTTGCAGTGGTGAATGGGATTGTTTCCTTAATTTCTCTTTCTGGTCTTTTGTTCTTAGTGTATAGGAATGCAAGAGATTTCTATGCATTAATTTTGTATCCTTAACTTTACCGGTTCATTGGTGAGCTCTAGTCATTTTCTCGTGGCATCTTTAGGATTATCTATGTATAAGTATCATGTCATCTGCAAACAGTGACAGTTTTACTTCTTTTCCAATTTGTATTCCATTTATTTCTTTTTCTTCTCTGACTGCTGTGGTTAAGACTTCCAAAACTATGTTGGATAATAGTGGCGAGAGTGGACATCCTTGTCTTGTTCTTGATCTTAGAGGAAATGCTTTCAGTTTTTCACCATTGAGAATGGTGTTTGCTGTGGGTTTGTCGTATATGGCCTTTATGATGTTGAGGTAGGTTCCCTCTGTGCCCACTTTCTGGAGGGTTTTTATCATAAATCTGTGTGGAATTTTATCAAAAGCTTTTTCTGCATCTATTGAGATGAACATATTGTTTTCATTCTTCAATTTGTTAACGTGGTGTATCACATTGATTGATTTGCATATATTTAGGAATCCTTGCATCCCTAGGATAAATCTCACATGATCATGGTTTATGACCCTTTTAATGTGTTGTTGGATTCTGTTTGCTAGTATTTTGTTGAGGATTTTTGCATCTATATCATCAGTGATATTGTTCTGTAATTTTCTTTTTTATAGTATCCCTGTCTGGTTTTGGTATCAGGGTGATGGTGGCCTCATAGAATGAGTTTGGGAGTGTTCCTTCCTCTGCAATATTTTGGAAGAGTTTGAGAAGGATGGGTGTTAGCTGTTCTCTAAATGTTTGATAGTACTCACCTGTAAAGCAGTCTGGTCCTGGACTTTTGTTTGTTGGAAGATTTTTAATCACAGTTTCAATTTCATTACTTGTGATTGGTCTGTTCATATTTTCTATTTCTTCCTGGTTCAGTTTTGGAAGGTTATACCTTTCTAAGAATTTGTCCATTTCTTAAGGTTTTCCATTTTCATGACTACCATTTTCAAGGTGTCTTTGGCATAGAGTTGCTTGTAGTAGTCTCTTATGATCTTTTGTTTTTCTGCGGTGTCTGTTTTAACGTCTCCATTTTCATTTCTAATTTTATTGATTTCAGTCCTCTCCCTCTTTTTCTTGATGAGTCTGGCTAAAGGTTTATCAATTTTGTTCATCTTCTTAAACAACCAGCTTTTAAGTTTTATTGATCTTTGCTATTGTTTTCTTCATTTATATTTCATTTATTTCTCCTCTGATCTTTATGATTTCTTTCCTTCTGCTAACTTCAGTTTTGTTTGTTCTTCTTTCTCTAGTTCCTTTAGGTGTAAGATTAGATTGTTTATTAGAGATTTTTCTTGTTTCTTGAGGTAGGATTGTATTGCTCTAAACTTCCCTCTTAGAACTGCTTTTGCTGCATCCCACATGTTTTGGATTGTCATGTTTTTGTTGTCATTTGTCTCTAGGAATTTTTGATTTTCTCTTTGATTCCTTTCATGATCTCTTGGTTATTTAGTAACGTATTCTTTAGCCTCCATGTGTTTGTGTTTTTTACGTTTTTTTCCCCTGTAATTGATTTCTAATCTCATAGCATTGTGGTCAGAAAAGATGCTTGATATGATTTCAGTTTTCTTAACTGTACTGAGGCTTGAATTGTGACCCAAGATGTGATCTATCCTGAAGAATGTTCCATGTGCATTTGAGAAGAAAGTGTAATCTGTTGTTTTTGGATGAAATGTCCTATAAATATCAATTAAGTCCATTTTTCGGATAGAATGTCCTTTAACTATCAATGAAATGTATTTGGTCTGTTGTGTCATTTAAAGCTTGTCTTTCCTTATTAATTTTCTGTCTGGTTCATCTTCCAATGGTGTAAGTGAGGCATTAAAGTCCCCCACTATTACAGTGTTACTGTCTATTTTCTCTTTTATAGCTGTTAGCATTTGCCTTATGTATTGAGGTGCTCCTATGTTGGGTGCATATATATTTATCATTGTTATATCTTCTTCTTGGATGGATCCCTTGATCATTATGTAGTGTCTTTCCTTGTTTCTTGTAACATTCATTATTTTAAAGTCTATTTTATCTGATATGAGTATTGCCACTCTAGCTTTCTTTTGATTTCCATTTGTGTGGAATACCTTTTTCCATCCCCTCACTTTCAGTCTGTATGTGTCCCTAGGTCTGAAGTGGGTCTCTTGTAGACAGCATATATATGGGTCTCGTTTTTGTATCCATTCAGCAAACCTGTGTCTTTTGGTTGGAGCATTGACTCCATTCACATTTAAGGTAATTATCGATATATATGTTCCTATTACCATTTTTTAATTGTTTTGGATTTCTTTTTGTAGGTCCTTTTCTTCTCTTGTGTTTCTCACTTAGAGAAGTTCCTTTAGCATTTGCTGCCGAGCTGGTTTGGTGGTGCTGAATTCTCTTAGCTTTTGCTTGTTTATAAATCTTTTGATTTCTCCGTCGAATCTGAATGAGATCCTTGCCAGGTAGATTAATCTTGGTTGTAGGTTCTTCCCTTTCATCACTTTTAATATATTGTGCCACTCCCTCTTCAAATATTTTCTCGGGTCCTTTTCCTCTCTCTTCTCCTTTTGCAACCCCTATAATATGAATGTTTGTTTGTTTAATGTTGTCCTGGAGCTCTCTTAGGCTGTCTTCATTTCTTTTCATTCGTTTTTCTTTATTCTGTTCCATGGCAGTGAATTGTACCATTCTGTCTTCCAGGTCACTCATCCGTTCTTCTGCTTCATTTATTCTGCTATTGGTTCCCTCTAGTGTATTTTTCATTTCCGTTATTATATTGTTCATCTCTGTGTGTTGGTTATTTAATTCTTCTAGGTGTTTGTTCTTTAATTCTTCTAGGTCTTTGTTAAACATTTCTTGCATCTTCTCGATCTTTGCCTCCATTCTTTTTCCGAGGTCCTGGATCATCCTCCCTATCACTATTCTGAATTCTTTTTCTGGAAGGTTGCCTATCTCCACTTCATTTAATTGTTTTTCTGGGGTTTTATCTTGTTCCTTCATTGGGTACATATCCCTCTGCCTTTTTATTTTGTCTATCGTTCTGGGAATGTGGTTTTCATTCCACAGTCTGCAGGATTTAGTTCTTCTTACTTCTGCTGTCTGCCCTCTTTGTATTAGTTTTCTCCTCAGGTTGATAGCTAAGTTTAAGTTCTGCCAAGTATAATTTAGAAATTGTTTCCCAAAAGTGATTGTGATGGTAAGAATAGATATCCCAGGCATTTTGATATTACAGCTCATCTGTAGAATGACTGACCCCAGATACAATATTCCTGTTAAGCTTTATTGACGGACACTGTGCTTTGTACTTTTAGTGGCAGTTTCTCATTTAAATAGATTTTGGAAGAAAAATCAGCCATTATTTAATCTTCTTAATATCTTTTCAAAAGTATATATGTAGGGCTTCCCTGGTGGCGCAGTGGTTGAGAGTCTGCCTGCCGATGCAGGGGACATGGGTTCGTGCCCCGGTTCGGGAAGATCCTGCATGCCATGGAGCGGCTGGGCCCGTGAGCCATGGCCGCTGAGCCTGCGCATCTGGAGCCAGTTCTCCACAACGGGAGAGGCCACAACAGTGAGAGGCCCGCGTACCGCAAAAAAAAAAGAAGAAAGTATATATGTATATGTATGCATGTATGTAAATATATGTATTAGTTTCCTATTGCTGCTGTAACACATACAATAAACTCTGTGGCTTAAAACAATAAATGGAAATTTATTCTTTTACAGTTTGGGAGGGTAGACGTCTGAAATGAGTTTCACTGGGTCAAAACCAAGGTGTCAGTGGGGCCACATTCACTAGAGAAGCTCTAGGGGAGAATCTGTTTCTTTGCCTTTTCCAGCTTCTAAAGATGCCTTCCTTGCATTTTTTGGTCATGACCCCTTCCTCCACCTTCAAAACTAATTAACCCCATCACCTCCTCCTCTTTTATAATAAAATTTCCTTCTACTCCCCTCTTATAAGAACAACTGTGGTTACAATTATGGCCCATCTGGGTAATCCAGGGCTGTCTCCCTATCTCAGTGTCCTTAACTTAATCACACATATAAGGATTCTTTTGTCACCTAAGGTAGCATTACAGGTTACAGGATTAGGATGTGGATATCTTTTATGGCCATAATGGAGTACAGAATACTACCAAAAGTCACATAAAAACAAAATATGTTAGAAACAAGGACAGTTTGGAAAGAAGCTGTACAGGTTGATAATATAAGCAAGGGATCCTGGTGTTCCTCTGCTATATTCCAACATTTTGTCTTGTTGACTGATCTTTTCCATTCCTGACGTAAACAGAACATTAATCTTCAGGTGTTTTTTCTGGTGTACTTCATCTTCTATCCTTGTCTTTCCCTTCTTTATAAAACCCATGCTTAGTAATCTGAGGTCATGAGTTCATGAATCAGAACACAGATTTATATCTGATATTATAGTTAATTTAGAAATAATTTGTATTTGCTATTTGAACACAGACACAGGTTCAGTTATTTGCTTTCTTACTCCTTTTAAGCCTTTTTGTCGCCCTCTCCTTCAACTTTGTTATTCTCAGCACTAATGAAGAATTGATCGCTTTGCCACTGATGGTGTTATTCTAAGTTGTATGATGAAAGTTTTTAGGAGACAGTTCTAAAGGTTCCTTAATTCCTAGAAGATCATACATCTATGAGCCGGATATTTTTGTGTGTGTTTGTTCAGTTTCATTCCAGTGTTTACATCTTACCCTATAGCTTTGGAGAGAAGAATTTCATTTGGTACTTCTAATATATGATATGGTCCAGTGACTTCTAGAGTTACCAATAAATAATGTTTTAGCAAAGTAAACATGTATTTTGTTGCATAATTTATAAGCTAAATGTTTACATTTTCTTCCTTGAACTACAGAATACCAGAAGGCCCCATTGATCAGGGGCCAGCTTCAGGAAGGGTTCGTGCTTTAGAAGAGCAGCTTGTGAAGGCCAAAGAACAGATTGAAAATTATAAGAAGCAAACTAGAAATGGTAGGTAACGATACATTGTTTTTCCTCTTCAGTATGTTGACATTAGCACAAATAATTGAAAATTTCCTTTCATCAAAATGTTGGAAATGCTGATGCTCTCTATTCTTTGACTGCAGGTCTTGGGAAGGATCATGAAGTCCTAAGGAGGAGGATTGAAAATGGAGCTAAAGAGCTCTGGTTTTTTCTACAAAGTGAGTTGAAGAAATTAAAGAATTTAGAAGGAAATGAACTCCAAAGACATGCAGATGAATTTCTGTCAGATTTGGGACATCATGAAAGGTACTACATTTACATTTCATTTGGGGTTTAGTAAAGATTATAATCTAAGAATGGGAAATGGGAACTTTTGTTAATTTCCCTGCTGAATGGTAAATGATACCTACCATGTTTAGAAGCAGTAGAGTACCTGAGGGCTCAGTGGACAATAATTGCCAAATGTAGTTCATCACCAGAAAACATTATTTTAAATGAATTTCTAGAAATCTTTATACCCTAAATAAACTCAGAAGATAGTGGTGTCAGCCAACAATGCATTAAAATGTCTTCTTTAAACTTCCTTATTATACAACCAATATTTGAAGTGACATGTACAGTTTTACATTACAGTACATTCATTGGAACTCATACTGAGGCTGCCAGTTATGTTTCTAACTGAAGCATTGAAAACTTTAAGATAGCAACTTTTTAGGGCTTCTAGTGAAAGGGTAATAAGTTTTTGATAAAAAGGAGCATTCTGTTAATTTCTCTTCCATTTAGTTGCTAGAAAGAAGAACCTGAAATCTGCCTAGTTAAATTTGTTCCTCTTGTTTGCACATTTCTGAAGATATGGAGTTTATCCTCCATAGGAAAGGACACGTTTCGCTGTTAGTGTGTTCATGCAGAACAAAATGTACCTGAGAATCATTATAGATATGTAAAACCTGTCCTTAGGCCTATTATTTATGCAAGTCTGTATTCCCAGTAGGATTCTGTTGGCAATTACTGTCTCATTAGTGAACAATAGAAGAAAACTTGTTGTATTAACACAACCTACCACTATGAAGAGGAAAAGAATTACCCACCACCAACAGATTCATATATATTAACATCATCAGCATTATTGTAGTGATTTTGAAACATTGCTCTGCTGTTTTAAGTGAAATTACAAATAAAATCTGTCAGTTTATTGGAATCATTTTAGCATTAGTGAATCTACAGCAATAAGATGGCATAAATTTCAAGGGGCATTGACTTATTAGGCCACAGATCTGGCAGTCCCTTTGAAATTTTTAGCTTAGCTTGCAATCAAGCCATACTTAGACCACTAGACCGAATACTGACTAATTCTGTCCTTAATGCTTCTCTACCCTAAGCTGATTCTAGGCACCAAAGTTATGTTATTTGGAGCAGTGCGCTTGTGTGCTTTGCTTATTGCAGTTTTATAGGAAAGTGTACATCTGAAGAGGATTTGAGTTGGGAAGCCTGTATGGTATTTAAAGGATAATTTTGGCTCTTGACTACTGATAGAATGTTTAATTTTAAAGTTTGAGTGGGCTTCCCTGGTGGCGCAGTGGTTGAGAGTCCGCCTGCCGATGCAGGGAACACGGGTTCATGCCCCAGTCCGGGAGGATCCCACATGCCGCGGAGCGGCTGGGCCTGTGAGCTATGGCCGCTGGGCCTGCGCGTCCGGAGCCTGTGCTCCGCGGCAGGAGAGGCCACAACGGTGAGAGGCCCGCGTACCACACACTACAAAAAAAAAAAAAAAAAAAAGTAAAGTTTGAGTGATTTAATTACTTGAGGATTTCATTGTTTGGTCTCTTCCAAATTAAAATAATTACTTATAAATTATTTTGTGCATATATTTTGTGACTATATGTAGAAATTGGAAAACATGTACAAATGAAAATGTTGGGCCCTGAAAAGTTGATGTAAATCAATGTTAAGTTTTTTGTGAGTTCCGGTTTAAATACATTATGTTTCTTGACACTACCTTTTAGTAAATGTTAAATAATAATATTTCACTGAAAACAAAAAAGGAAAGGTACCCAAAATATCCAAGTCGATTTCTTTTGCTGTCTTAAGCGAAATTATAATGAACTTGGGATACAACTTCGCAGGGTAGTAATTTAACTCCAGGCAGCCAGATTAGAATGCAGTGATACAAATAATGAGCAAAGGACAACCAAACATTAGAGAAATAACCTTTAAAGTAACAAATGTACAAATAGAGAGGATTTGTATGTATGTAGAATATGCCGTCTTACTGGTAATTTCCAAGATAAGTGTAAGAATTAAAATTAAAAGACTTTTGTTTGTCTCTCGTGATTTTTACAGTACACAAAAATCCCCATTTTCTTTTTACGCTTGCCCAAATCACAGTGTACAAGTTGTCTCTGGACTGCCTGTATTCTCTGAAGAATCAGAGGTTGAGTCTATCAGTTTTCTTGTTCAGATTTCCCTTTGAATCACTCATCATTTTTTGGTTTAGAAAGACATCAGTTATAGAGAAGTAACTTATGGGCTTTTGTTTCTTCAGAAGGGGTTTCTTTCTATCTTAGAACTTTGTTCTGATAGAAACACTGATCCTCCTTTTTTTCCTTTCTAAATCAACTTTATTGTGGCATAATTTATTTACAGTAAAATGTACATATTTTAGTCTGTAGTTCTGTGAGTTTTGACACATGCTCATAGTTTTGTAACCACCACTGCAATCCAGATGCAGAACACTGCTGCCACCCCAGGAAAATTCCTTCTGCCTCTTTAGAGTCAGCACCACCCCACCCCCACACCTGTCCCTTACAGTCACCCAATCTGTCTCCTGCCCCAATAATTTTACCTTTTCCAGAATTTTATGTAAATGCAATCACGCTATGTAGTTTTTTGAGTGTGGTTTCTTTTACTTGGTATAATGCATTTGAGATTCACCCATGTTGTTTTGTGTATGGGTAGTTCATTCCTTTTTATTGCTAAGTAATATTCCATCATATGGATCTACCACAGTTAGTTTATCCATTCACCAGTTGAAGCACATTTGGGTTTTCATTTTTTTGGCGATTATGTATATATAAAGCTACTATAGACATTAACATACACGTTTTTTGTGGAAACATGTTTTCACTTCTTTTGGATTAATACATAGGAGTGGGTTCGATGGGTCATGTATGGCAGTTCCTTAGGAACTGGGCCGCACAGCAGGAGGTGAGCGGCGGGCGAGCAAGCAAAGCTTCATCTGCCTCTCCCCATCGCTCGCATTACTGCCTGAACTCCCCTCCTCTCCACCCTGTCTGTGGACAAATTGTCTTCCATGAAACCAGTCCATGGTGCCAAAAAGGTTGGGGACTGCTGATGTATGGAGTGAATGTTTAATTCCCTAAGACATCGCCAAACTGTTTCCCAAAGGGTAGTATTATTTTTGTATTCTCATCAACAGTGTGTAAGAGTTCCAGTTGCTCTGTATCCTTGTTGCACTTGGTATTGTCAATTTTTACATTTTCCTCCTACCATTCTAACAGGAGTGTAGTGGTATATCATAATGGTTCTCATTTGCAATTCCTTACTAATGATATTGAGCATCTTTTAATGTGCTTAATTGCCATCCATATATCATCCTTGGTAAAGTGTCTTTTCCAAATCACATGCTTAATTTGGGGGAATTTTTTTTCTTTTTATTGAGCTATAAGCATTCTTCATTTATTCTGGATACAAGTCTTACTGGTGCATTTTAGAAAGCTCATTCTGAGAGCTGTGTGAAGCAAAGTCTGTTGTCAGGAAATGAGAAAGATTTTACAGAAGTCCAAGTAAGTGATAATGAGCTTCTGGACCTGGGTAGTTGGTAGTAGGAATAGAAAGGGATAAATGCATAAAAAATGGAAGCTGCAGAACTTGGTAACTGATCTAATATAGGGAGATGGGGGACTCAAAAGTAATTGAGGACTTGTAATTTCCTGGGAGGACAGCTTTCATAAATGGACATCATTGTTTCTTTTGTAATAACTTGGCTTTTTTCCCTGACAAAGTGTAATCTCCTGAGGACTGGAACTCTAACTTCAGTTTCTTCTCTACCCTGCAGTACTAAGCACTCATTATTTAGTTAGTGTTCAGTAAGTTATGTCTTTTTTATTTGCTGGGGAGGCATGTATGTGCATTCTTTGATTATTTCACACTCTACTTTGTACCTCCTTGTAAAAATAATCCTGTTCCATTGAAAGATTTATGAATATTATGCAACTAAAGAAAATTAAATAATTGAGGTAAAAATATTCTCCTGTAATTGAGAATCCCAAAAGGTATGAAGGGCAAGTTATAGGAGTAAAATCCTTTACCTCTGAATAAAACTGGAAGCTCCAGTTAATTTTAACAGTGGGTTCTGCAAAACAGAGAGTATCTGTTAGAAGTCAAGGATATATAAGGAAGGAAATGGGCTGATAGGAAGCATGATGGGACTGGAAGAAAACCTGACATAGAAGGATTTTTGTACTCAGTGCCCTTGACTTCATGTTTGATTTGCTTTGGAGGATTTAAGTGATTCCTGTATCTAAAAGTAGTCTTGAGACTTCAGTTATATATGAATCACTAAAAATAAAACTATCATAGTGTTTCTGATTTGGAGTGTAATTCTGATTCTAAGCAATGAAGTATGAACTTTCTTTTAATTGAATGTGAATGATAAAAAATAATGTTGCTTACCAAATACATCTAATTGTTTGTTTACATTTCGTGGACTGTTTGCTCAGTAGTTTCTTAAATGCATCTAAAAATTTGTTAAAATTGAGGGGAAAAAAACCCACTTCACCTCATCATAAACTTATTAAGGTTGTTAGATTCAGAGAACTGGTTTAGATCTTATGTCTTATTCCATGGTGCTACTCTCCTTGCAAGGAGAGGAGAAAGAGTAAAGTGAATATGGAATGTTATTTTCTTTTGATGACCCTGAGCTCTTGGAATCAATCTATCTACTTGCTTTACCGACAAAACTGGGACTTCAGTTTAATATTGAAAAGGAAAAAAAATGTATCCTTACTTTTTACACATCTTTCATACTCAGCTTTTATTGCCTCTTAGACCTTTATAGCTTAATGTGATAAATAAAATTGCATATCTTTCATCTTAATTCTTCAAAAGATAATACACCATACCTAAAGTATATAAATCAGAAATCCTTTTATATATGTTTATTAGCATATATTAGATTTCTTTTTATATGTGTGAACAATATGAATGGTTTATTGCACTGTTATTATGGAAGGTATATTTTAACTAAGTCAATTTTAGGAGCAGAACTCTTATTTATTTTCTAAATAAGTTTCCTAGAACCCTAATATAAAAAACTAAATGTTGAGTAAATCACAAATATTGCTAATGTCCTCAATTGTCATACTACGTAGAAAAATTTAGTTTCCAAACATTTTAACTTGTAAAGTCGTGGTCATAGATACTATTGAAGATATTTGAAATTCAGTACTTATCATCTGATAAATAGAGGCATATCTCACAACAGTCTCTTCTCAGCACATAGCTAAATTAGAAAGTAGGGAAGCCAAAAGTGCTCCGTCCTAAATCGTTAAGAAATTTTGTGTGTCATTGTTGTTACTGTAGTGCTTTTCAAACTTCAGCAAGGCATCAGGAGCACCTGGAGAGCTTCTTAAAATACAGATTGCTAAATCCCATCCTCAGAGTTCCTGATTCAGTAGGTCTGGAGTGAGGCCCTAGAATTTCCATTTCTAACACATTCGTAAGTGATGTTGAAGTTGCTGGTCTTTGAGAACTAAGGCTCTACAGAATCCCTGGTTCTCTTTATGCGTTCACCACTGATAGAGATTGTCTAGGTTTCTTGGAAAAAATCACATTTCTCTGTAGATTAGTGGACCTATCTGTAAACTGTGGGGAAAGACTCTTCTTTTGCTCCCCACTTGATGCTGTTCCTTTTAGTGAGGGGACCATGTTTCTTTTCTAGAATATGGCTCCCACTGTTCATTACTTAAAATACCTGTCACTAATGCATCTTGGATGCCAAATATCATATTTGATATGGGATTCAGCTCACCTGAGATTTTTAGCAAAATGCTATTGGCCTGATTAGCCTATTACTTGAGAGCTAGTATCTAGTAGAGCTTGATCACTGCCTGCTGCTACAGTTGGGTGATCAACTGCTAGTTAATTAGTAATATTCTTTGTCTTTTAGAAGGTTTTTTAAGAATTTAGAGGGGCTGATGGTATAATAAATAAATACAGAGTAGCATATTATTATTACCTGCTGTATTGATCTCAAGCATTAGTATTATTTGATTTTTCAGTTGATGATTTCATTCTAATGATTGTATGTGACCACACTTCTTAGTAATACAGTCACATTTACCTGGTGCTTTTGATATCATTGATCATGAATTGACCCTGGCCTGTCTCTTTGAAATAGCAAGTGGGAAATCAGCAATTGAGAGTGGTTATTTTTGTCATTATGGTTTTATTATTTATGTAATAGTTGTAGGCTCAGTGCTTGGATTTACAGCCTCATAGATTTCGCCCTCAACCTCTGAGGGTGTCATGAAGAGTTTGTCTTACCACGCTGTTTGGTTGTCCAGAGATACATTTAACTTAATCCTTGTCACTTTGGCTCTTTTTGTCATCTTTATGGTGCCAAACACCAGTTTATGAAATAGTTACTGGAGTTGCTTCTTTCTTATTTTAAATTATATTAATTATTAAAGGACAGGAGGGCTCACAGGACTGATGAGCTATTTCTCAATTAAGTTGACTGAAACTATTGAGAAACAATCTAGTAAAGTAGCAATCTCATCACTCCTGCCTGGTTTGCATCATCTCATTATCAGTAATATGTAAAGCAGCTTTGCTAAGACTGAGATCAGCTGTGTTTCCAAAATGATGAATGATACTTATGGCTAATTAAGCTGATTGGCTTTTTGCTACTGTGTGTAGGGGACTATGTAACAAAAGCACTTCAAATCAGATAAGGGGTACAATATCTGACTGGTTATAGGGCAAGATTGGTAGGTTAATAGCTTATGGATCTATTTGATCAGAATTGCTGGTCATAACCATTGTGGTCCAGTAGCTTGTGTTTTCACTCTCTTTATAAGGTGGACTCTACTCAACTGTCTTTGAAAGGTCCAAGAATTGAAATTTTCACTCTTGAATAGTTTTGCGAACCTTCAAATCTATTATTCTTTGTTTTTTGTTTCATTACATACACACTTAATTTCTTTGATGTGTGATTTAATTGATTCTTACATTAAGCTGGAATGTAGGTACTCGTTCTCCAGCTTTTAATTCCTTTGGACAAAATGTTTTTGTATGATTGTTTTTCTACTAAGGAATCCAGGCTTATTTTTAAGTGGTACTAGAACATTTCTCTTAATATCCTTGGACAAAGGGAGACATTGTCATATGAAGTGGTCCTTATTCTGCTTATCACTTAGTTTCTATCAGCCAGATTGTGATTCTCCATCTTGTGTTAGGGAACACTCTCCCCTAAAATAAAATTTGCATTGGGAGGAGAACCTACAGGTGAAGTATGTCTCATCTTGTGGCCCTAGTTCTATTTTGCCTGCCCCCACCTTACATCTCCTTGGGTGTGGTTTCCAAACTCAAGAATTATTTTGACATTAAAAATAACACTTACTGGGCTTCCCTGGTGGCGCAGTGGTTGGGAGTCTGCCTGCCGATGCAGGGGGCGCAGGTTCGTGCCCCGGTCCGGGAGGGTCCCACATGCTGCGGAGTGGCTGGGCCCGTGAGCCATGGCCGCTGGGCCTGCGCGTCCAGAGCCTGTGCTCTGCAGCGGGAGAGGCCACGTCAGTGAGAGGCCCGTGTACTGCAAAAAAAAAAAAAAAAAAAAAAAAAAAAACCTACTTACTAAGGATTTCCTACAGGCCAGTCACTGTGATAAAGGCTCTCCATTCATTATCTTATTTTGTCAACATAGTAATATTGATAGCCTCCTCATTTTATAAATAAAGTTATACTCAGACCTAGAGAATTTAGATAGCTTACGCAAGTAAGTGGCAGAGCTGTTATATTCTAAAATCCTTTCTCTTAATTGCTAAATACTTCTCTGAGCTTTATTTTTCTCTTCTACACGTGGAGATATAATTGCTGTATTACAGCATTGTGATGATTAAATGTGGGAAAATATATAAAACACTTTCCACAGTCACTGACACATTGTAGGTTCTGGTAGACTCTACTCAGACCTGCACAAGGAAAGTCCTGTAAGAGGATATAAATAGAAAATTCTTAGATCCTCCAAGGAAGGCACAGGTAAGGGGAGATTGTCACAGTGCTCAATAGGAAAATCTGGAACCTAAACATAAGCCTAGTGGACATCACTCACCAAATAGCATAATTATTGCCTTATGTGGTAGTATGAGCTGTATTTGTTGTTGCCCTCCTGGACTGCTCTCCACCCATGTGAGCTGTCAGAATGGTGGTATGCTAAAATTCCTGCTGAGACAACATGGGAGGCAGTGGGAGCATTGTCTGCCTGTCTGTCTCCTGGTCACATTTTTATCCTTTGCACTGTTTACTTCTGCCCCAGGAGCAAACCAAAGTATTGCCCTTGATCCATATTTACCTATTGATTAGGCTCTGTGGTGTAGCCTCCCTTAGTCACATTTACTTTAATAAATGTCAGTTCCTTCACCTTGGACTTTTCTTCCTTGAATTATATCTGCTCTGTGCTGGCCCTCAGGGAGAATTTCCCTCTTCAACATTTTGAATAAGATATAAGCAAAATACTCACCTTGTGGTTCTTCATTGGCATAATTGAGACAGACTAGAACATTTAAAAAGAGTTTTGTGAATATTAAGGTATAAAAATAAGAAAATTAACAGAAAATACAAAGAACATAAATGTAGCCCAGTTTTTGAAGAAGAGGTTTTGATGCCTGTCATAGCTGGCTTTCTCTTAGAGTCACAGATGTTGGTCTAGTCTATCACTTATCTTCAGGCATGTGTATTCTACCCTCAAATGACTAGCACTATTCTGCTGGTACTTTGCCTGGGTTTGTATTTCTCAGGCTTTTAATACCTCAGGCCTTTAGATTCACCACCCACGTCCTAGATTTTTTGGTATCTTCATAGTCAAAACCAAGACATCCAGTTTACCAGCTTGAGGGATACCTCTAGGAGATTTGATTTGAGAATGGAGTCACTGAAAATCCGGAATTTCTGTAGAATGGTTTTTAGGCACCATGTTTCCCAATAATGGGCCAAAACTGAAACTTTCTGTTTGATTATCCTCATGTCTTTGGCTAAAAGGTGACAAATTTTGCAGGATGGTAATGTCTAAACATTATTGACTTAGCAAAGAACTACAGCTGACCCTTGAAAAATGTGGGGGTTAGGGGCACCAATCCACGGCACAGTAAAAAAATCCACGTATAACTTTTGTCTTCGCAAAAACTTAACTACTAGTAGCCCACTGTTAACCAGAAACCTTACTGATAACATAAACGGTCGATTAACACATATTTTGTATGTTACATGTATTATATACTGTAGTCTTAAAATAAGCTAGGGAAAAGGAAATGTTATTAAGGAAATCATAAAAAAGAGAAAATACATTTACAGTACTGTACTATCTTTATTGATACTGGAAGTTTATGTCCTCTGTTTACAAGACGAATTGTCTGTCAGTACCTACATCTATATTGTCTTATATGATACAAAACACTGAAGATATTATATGTATTACTAATGTTAGGAAGCAAAAATGAAAAGATAACATGAAAAAAATGCATTTATGTGCAGCTATAACAATACATGCATTATACCTGTAACAGCAATGATTGCTTTAAAGGAGGTAGTGTAATCAATATGATTGCTTCATGGTAGCCTAGCCTATACACTAATAAATGAATTGTTTTAAAATTTTTATGGCATACAGTTTTACAATCATATTCATAATACAGTATTGGAAACATTGTTAAATTTAAAAAAAACACTTAACCTATGATGATCGGCTGATATGCAGTTTCTCCAGTTATGAGGAAGGCATACTGTATGGTAATGTAATTTTTTGAAAGCAAAGTTTTAAAACAGTAAGAAAACTAACACATTATTAATTTTATATTAAATTATAGAATTTAATGCCTTTATGCCTATGTAAGGATAGACTGGTATCTACATATATTTTATACATTCATGATATACCTAACTTTTTCTTAATTTTTTCAATATTTCTAGACTATGCAGTTCATCTGTGAGTTTTTTTAAATTGTCTCAAATCTCAAAAAATTTTTCCGACATTTATTGAAAAAATTTGCGTATAACTGGACTCGCACAGTTCAGACGGTGTTGTTCAAGGGTCAACTGTAGGTTGAATTTAAAGTCATTTCCTGGGCTTGTCTTCCTTACGTGGTCTCCACTGGGGAGGCCAAGAAAAAAAGTTTTACAAAGGAAGCTTAATTTTAGTTGACTGTTGGAATAGAGTGACTTATACTGTGACTCTGACTGCATTATCATAAAAAATTAGTGTACTATTTTTGGTCTTTGGTCTTCTAGTTATAAAGTGGTTATTCCACTTTCTTGACAGATATTGGGATAAATATAAATAACTGATTGCTAAGACTTAGTAGTGATGTAACTTGGTAAAAACATTCACTTTTATGTTTTCTAATTTATTAAAATATACAGAGATCAGCTTTCATTCCCAGTGGTAAAGTGATGGCTTGATTACTATGACATGAAAGCATAAACCATGTCAATTTATATATTTCAAAGAATTTTCCCCTCTAAATTACACCTAATGTAGTTTTTTACCTGCTTGGGGCTATATACTGATTGTCATGGAATGTAGTGCTATTTGTCTGTGTGTGTGTGTATCTTTAATTTAATGTAACGCCATGCAGAGCATATTGAATTTCCTTTATTCCTTCAACAGGCATTTGCTGATAGACTGGTTATTTATCCCACTGTACTACATCTCCAGAAACAATACTGCTATTTAAAGTTGAGACTTTCAACAAGTTTTGTGATCACTCCTATTTGATGGGTAGGAAAAAGCAAATGACCATGTTTGGTTATGATGAAACCTATGAAATGTGAAAAATAATGGGTGTGATGAGAGTAACGGAAAAGAGGCCTATAAAACTGAGAAAATAACTTAAATAAACTTCAGCTTAGCCCTGTAACACCATTATAAGGAAAGACATCTCCTGTGTTTCCATGATCAACTCACACAATTTCATGAGTGGTAACTTTTCTCACAGCAACTATAAAATAATACCATAGGCTACATAATAGCCCATAGGGGCCTCAGTTTCATAATCTGAAAAAAACTTGAACCTCTGTTCAGTGTGTAAGACTGTAAGTTAGTTTCTTAAAGGAGGCAGTAAGTTGTAGATATGGTTTTTCCAACTAAAATTACTCTTTTTCATGAAAGAAATGTTTTGAATCTTAGGTGGGAATAATATAAAAACAGATAAAGCATCACATATTAGACTCTTGTCCTATTTTAAAAGGGTAAACATGGAAATAGTCAAGCTGTGAAGTGTCCTGTGCATGGATAATGTTGACACATTGAACAAATGCCTGAAATGCTTCACAGATGACCCTGTTATCCCGAAGCATTGTATAAAGCTATTCCACTATTAGTTGGGTGAATATTCTAAACTGTGGCTATGATTTTGAATTTTTATTTGCATATTATTAATAGTTTTGTTTTACTCAAAGGGGCTATTATCAGGTATTCTCTGTTAACCGTATGTAGTTCTGATAATTCTCTATGATAGTAAATAAGACTTTAATTATTTTTCCAGTGGGCTTCCATTGCTTTGCTCCGAAATGGTTTATCATCTAGTTAAGAACCAGGAATAGAAGAGAACTGAGACTATGTCATGTACTCCTAGATAAATCACAGTTGTTGTGGGCTGGTTTCATCATCTGTTAAATGAGTCCTCACTGATCAATCCCTTTCTTCAGGGTGCTATAAGGCACTGAGTATTGGGTCATTTTTCTGACTGGCTGTCAGTCCCACATATTACTGTCACCCTCATACCCAATTGATCTTTCCTCTTAGTTGTGGAATTATTAGTAGGTACTCTTCAGACACAAGGTAAAAGTTCTGAAGCAACTCTCTGAGGCATTCTAGCATAAATAGCAATGTCTTAGTCTGTTTGGCCTACTATGACAAAAAAGTATCATAGACTGCGTGGCTTGTAAACAACAGAAATTTACTTCTCACAGTTCTGGAAGGTGAGAAGTTCAAGATCAAGGTGCTGGCAGATTTGGTGTCTGATGAGTGCCCTCTTTCTGCTCCATAGACAGTGCCTTCTCACTGTGCCCTCGTACAGAAGAAGGGGCTAGAGAGCTCTGTGGGGTCTGTTTTACAAGAGCACTAATCTCATTCATAAGGCTCCACCCTCATGACTTAAGCACTTCCCACACGCCCCACATCTGAATACCATCACACCGGGCATTAAGTTTCAATGGATGCGTTTGGGGGAGACACAGATGTTCAGTCTGTAGCAAGCAGCCACCACATATACTACTTTGTTTGTATTATCACTAATCCTTTTTTAAAAACTGTGTGGAAGGTTTTATAATACTTATTTTAAAGTGAAGAAACTATGTCTCAGAGATGTCAAAATAACTTTCCTAGGACACAAAGCTGGTAAGAGTTGGATCCCAAACTGAGAGATAGATCTGTCTGGCTCTCAAAGCTTTTTTTCCTCTGATTCAAAATCTTTCTGATTTTGCATACTTACAATGAACAGAGTCCACATTTTTGTACTCCAGACCTCTTACTTTGATATTTGTTGGTGCATAACATTTTGATTGTCGTACATATAACATACAAAATATGTGTTAATTCTGTTTATGTTATCGATAAGGTTTCCAGTCAACAGTAGGCTATTAGTAGTTAAGTTTTTGGGGATTCAAGAGTGATATGCAGATTTTCAACTCTGTAGGGGGTTCAGCACCCCTAACCCCTGAGTTGTTCAAGGGACAGCTGTATACTTTCTGATAAATAGAAATAAATTTCTAACTTTATAATTTTCACAAGCAAATAACACATACTTATAAGCATTCCCAGAACAGAAGAGTTAATATAAAGTGCAGAGAAGGGCTAAAGCTGGAGTTATTACTAGTTAAGGATTATTCCCAGAAATTCTCTAGCACAAAATTGGATTTGTGGAAGGTAAAATTTCTCAATATTATCTCATCTAAAATTCTTGAAAATTTTTGCCACTTTTTCATTCAGTTATCTATTCAAAGATATATACTGAACGTTTTCTATGTGATCAGCACTGTTCTAAATGCTGGTTTGGGAGCAAGGAGGGGAGTTTGAAAACTACCCTGCTGCCATGGAGCTTAAATTCTAGTAGGGGGAGAAAGATAATAAAATAAAGAAGTAAATGATATATATTAGAAGATGATAATTGCTTGGAGAAAAATACTGCAGGGAAAGAGGAGAAGGAAAAGCAAGGGATGTGATGGTGACTGGGTGTTGAATTTTTAAGTGAGATAGTCTGGATAGCCTTTTGGGGAAGGTGACATATGAGCAAAATTTTGAAGGACATTTGGGTGAGCCATGTGGATGGGTATCTGGGAAACCAGCATTCCAGGGGAAGGAGGAGCAAATGCAAAGGTCCTAAAGTAGGAACATGGCTGACATGTTCAGAGGTTAGTAACAAGACTATGTGGCTGAAATAGAGTAAACAAGGAGGACAGTAGTAGAAGATGAGATCAAAGAGGTAAGGGAGGAGGAGGAGGAGCTTCAAGCTGGAGGAGTAAGACACGGAGATAATCTTCCTCCCCACAAATACATCAGAAATACATCTACACGTGGAACAGCTCCTACAGAACACCTACTAAACGCTGGCAGAAGACCTCAGACCTCCTAAAAGGCAAGAAATTCCCCACGTACCTGGGTAGGGCAAAAGAAAAAAGAATAAACAGAGACGAAAGGATAGGGACGGGACCTGCACCAGTGGGAGGGAGCTGTGAAGGAGGAAAGGTTTCCACACACTAGGAAGCCCCTTCGCGGGCGGAGACTGCAGGTGGCGGGGGGGGGGGGTGCTTCCGAGCTGCGGAGGAGAGCGCAGCAACAGGGGTGCGGCGCACAGAGGATCGGTGCCGACCGGCACTCACCAGCCTGAGAGGCTTGTCTGCTCACCCACTGGGGCGGGTGGGGGCTGGGAGCTGAGGCTCAGGCTTCGATCAGATCGCAGGGAGAGGACTGGGGTAGGCAGCGTGAACACAGCCTGAAGGGGTTAGTGCACCACGGCTAGCCAGGAGGGAGTCCAGGAAAAAGTCTGGACCTGCCGAAGAGACAAGAGACTTTTTCTTCCCTCTTTGTTTCCTGGTGCGTGAAGAGAGGGGATTAAGAGCGCCACTTAAAGGAGCTCCAGAAACAGGCGCAAGCAGCGGCTATCAGCGTGGACCCCAGAGACGGGCATGAAACGCTAAAGCTGCTGCTGCCACCACCAAGAATCCTGTGTGGAAGCACAGTTCACTGTCCACACCTCCCCTCCTGGGAGCCTGTGCAGCCCGCCACTGCCAGGGTCCCGTGATCCAGGGACAACTTCCCCGGGAAAATGCACGGCGTGCCTCAGGCTGGTGCAACGTCATGCCAGCCTCTGCCGCCTCAGGCTTGGCCCGCATTCTGTACCCCTCCCTCCCTCCGGCCTGAGTGAGCCAGAGCCCCCGAATCAGCGGCTCCTTTAACCCTGTCCTGTCTGAGCGAAGAAAAGACACCCTCAGGCGGCCTACACGCAGAGGCGGATCCAAATCCAAAGCTGAACCCCGGGAGCTGTGCGAACAAAAAAGAGAAAGGGAAATCTCTTCCAGCAGCCTCAGGAGCAGCGGATTAAATCTCCACAATCACCTTGATGTACCCTGCATCTGTGGAATACATGAATAGACAACGAATCATCCCAAATTGAGGGACTTTGGGAGCAACGATATATTTTTTTTTTTTCCCTTTTTCTCTTTTTGTGAGTGTGTATGTGTATGCTTCTGTGTGTGATTTTCTCTCTATAGCTTTGCTTTTACCATTTGTCCTAGGGTTCTGTCGTTTTTTTTTTTTTCTTTTAGTATAGGTTTTAGCGCTTGTTATCATTGGTGGATTTGCTTTTTTGGTTTGGTTTCTCTCTTCTTTCTTTCCTTTTTTAAAAAAATTTATTTAAAAAATTTTTTAATTTTTTACTTTAATAACTTTTTAATTTTATTGTATTTTATCTTCTTCTTTCTTTCTTTCTTTTTTTTCTCCCTTTTATTCTGAGTTGTGTGGATGACAGACTCTTGGTGCTCCCGCCAGGCGTCAGGGCTGTGCCTGTGAGGTGGGAGAGCCAAGTTCAGGACATTGGTCCACATGAGACCTCCCAGGTCCACATAATATCAAACGGCGAAAGCTCTCTCAGAGATCTCCATCTCAACGCCAAGACCGAGCTCCACTCAACGACCAGCAGGCTCCAGTGCTGCACACTCTGTGCCACACGACTAGCAGGACAGGAACACAGCCCCACCCATTAGCAGAGAGGCTGCTAAAATCATAATAAGGCCACAGACACCCCAAAACACACAACCAGATGTGGACCTGCCCACCAGAAAGACAAGATCCAGCCTCATCCACCAGAACACAGGCACTAGTCCCCTCCACCAGGAAACATATACAACTCACTGAACCAACCTTAGCCACTGCGGACACCAAAAACAACGGAAACTACGAACCTGCAGCCTGTGAAAAGGAGACCCCAAACACAGTAAGTTAAGCAAAATGAGAAACACACAGCAGATGAAGGCACAAGGTAAAAGCCAACCCAACCTAACAAATGAAGAGGAAATAGGCAGTCTACCTGAAAAAGAATTCAGAATAATGATAGTAAAGATGATCCACAATCTTGGAAATAGAATGGAGAAAATACAAGAAACGTTTAACAAGGACCTAGAAGAGCTAAAGAGCAAACAAACAGTGATGAACAACACAATATATGAAATTAAAAATTCTCTAGAAGGGATCAATAGCAGAATAACTGAGGGAGAATAACGGATAAGTGATCTGGAAGACAAAATAGTGGAAATAACTACTGCAGAGCAGAATAAAAATAAATGAAAAGAATTGAGGACAGTCTCAGAGACCTCTGGGACAACATTAAATGCACCAACATACAAACCATAGGGGTCCCAGAAGAAGAGAAAAAGAAAGGGACTCAGAAAATATTTGTAGAGATTATAGTTGAAAACTTCCTTAATATTGGAAAGGAAATAGTTAATCAAGTCCAGGAAGCACAGAGAGTCCCATACAGGATAAATTCAAAGAGAAACATGCCAAGACACATATTAATCAAACTATCAAAAATTAAATACAAAGAAAAAATATTAAAAGCAGCAAGGGAAAAACAACAAATAACATACAAGGGAATCCCCATAAGGTTAACAGCTGATCTTTCAGCAGAAACTCTGCAAGCCAGAAGGGACTGGCAGGACATATTTAAAGTGATTAAGAGGCAAAACCTACAACCAAGATTACTCTACCCAACAAGGATGTCATTCACATTCGACAGAGAAATTATTAAAACCTTTACAGACAAGCAAAAGTTAAGAGAATTCAGCACCACAAAACCAGCTTTACAACAAATGGTAAAGGAACTTCTCTATGCAGGAAACACAAGAGAAGGAAAAGACCTACAATAACAAACCCAAGACAATTAAGAAAATGGTAACAGGAACATACATATCCATAATTACCTTAAATGTAAATGGATTAAATGCTCCAACCAAAAGACATAGACTGGCTGAATGGATACAAAACAAGACCCGTATTATATGCTGTCTACAAGAGACCCACTTCAGACCTAGGGACACATACAGACTGAAAGTAAGGGGATGGAGAAAGATATTACATGCAAATGGAAATCAAAAGAAAGGGGAGTATAATTCTCATATCAGACAAAATAAACTTTAAAACAAATACTATTACAAGAGACAAAGAAGGACTCTACATAATGATCAAGGGTACAATCCAAGAAGAAGATATAACAATTGTAAACATTTATGCACCCATCATAGGAGCACCTCAATACATAAGGCAAATACTAACAGCCGTAAAAGGGGAAATTGACAGTAACACAATCATCGTAGCAGACTTTAACACCCTACTTTCACCAATGGACAGACCATCCAAAATGAAAATAAATAAGGAAACACAAGCTTTAAATGACACATTAAACAAGATGGACTTAATTGATATTTATAGGACATTCCATCCTAAAACAGCACAATACACTTTCTTCTCAAGTGCTCATGGAATCTTCTCCGGGATAGATCATATCTTGGGTCACAAATCAAGCCTTGGTAAATTTAAGAAAATTGAAATTGTATCAAGTATCTTTTCAGACCATAATGCTATGAGACTAGATATCAATTGCAGGAAAAAATCTGTAACAAAATACAAACATATGGAGGCTAAACAATACACTACTTAATAACGAAGAAATCAAAGAGGAAATCAAAAAATACCTAGAAACAAATGACAATGAAAACACAATGACCCAAAACCTATGGGATGCAGCAAAAGCAGTTCTAAGAGTGAAGTTTAGAGCAATACAATCCTACATTAAGAAACAAGAAACATCTCAAATAAACCACCTAACCTTATACCTAAAGCAATTAGAGAAAGAAGAACAAAAAAAACCCAAAGTTAGCAGAAGGAAAGAAAGCATGAAAATCAGATGAGAAATAAATGAAAAAGAAATGAAAGGAAGGATAGCAAAGAACAATAAAACTGAAAGCTGATTCTTTGTGAAGATAAACAAAATTGATGAACCATTAGCCAGACTCATCAAGAAAAAAAGGGGGAAGACTCAAATCAATAGAATTAGAAATGAAAAAGGAGAAGTAACTACTGACTCTGCAGAAGTACAAAGGATCATGAGGGATTACTACAAGCAACTCTATGCCAATAAACTGGACAACCTGGAAGAAATGGACAAATTCTTAGAAATGCGCAACCTTCCGAGACTGAACCAGGATGAACTAGAAAATATGAACAGACCAATCACAAGTAATGAAATTGAAACTGTGATTAAAAATCCTCCAACAAGCAAAAGCCCAGGACCAGATGGGTGAATTCTATCAAACATTTAGAAAAGAGCTAACACCTATCCGTCTCAAACTCTTCCAGAATAAAGCAGAGAGAGGAACACTCCCAAACTCATTCTGTGAGGTCACCATCACCGTGATACCAAAACCAGACAAAGATGTGACAAAGAAAGAAAACTACAGGCCAATATCACTGATGAACATAGATGCAAAAATCCTCAACAAACTACTAGCAAACAGAATCCAACAGCACATTAACAGGATCACACACCATGATCAAGTGGGGTTTATCCCAGGAATGCAAGGATTCTTCAATATACGCAAATCAATCAATGGGATACAACATATTAAGAAATTGAAGGAGATAAACCATATGATCATCTTAGTAGATGCAGAGAAAGCTTTTGACGAAATTCAACACCCATTTATGATAAAAACCCTCCAGAAAGTAGGCACAGAAGGAACTTACCTAAACATAATAAAGGCCATATATGACAAACCCACAGCCAACGTCATCCTCAATGGTGAAAAACTGAAACCATTTCCACTAACATCAGGAACAAGACAAGGTTGCTGACTCTCACCACTATTACTCAACATAGTTTTGGAAGTTTTAACCACAGCAATCAGAGGAGAAAAAGAAATAAAGGGAATCCAAATTGGCAAAGAAGAAGTAAAGCTGTCACTGTTTGCAGTTGACATGATACTATACATAGAGAATCCTAGAGATGCTACCAGAAAACTACTAGAGCTCATTAGTGAATTTGGTAAAGTAGCAGGATACAAAATCAATGCACAGAAATCTCTTGCATTCCTATACACTAATGATGAAAAATCTGAAAGTGAAATTAAGGAGACACTCCCATTTACCATTGCAACAAAAAGAATAAAATATCTAGTAATAAACCTACCTAAGGAGACAAAAGACCTGTATGCAGAAAATTATAGGACACTGATTAAAGAAATTAAAGATGATACAAATAGATGGAGAGTTATACCATGTTCTTGGATTGGAAGAATCAACATTGTGAAAATGACTCTACCACCCAAAGCAATCTACAGATTCAATGCAATCCCTATCAAACTACCACTGGCATTTTTCACAGAACTAGAACAAAAAATTACACAATTTGGATGGAAACACAAAAGACCCCGAATAGCCAAAGCAATCTTGAGAAAGAAAACAGAGCTGGAGGAATCAGGCTCCCTGACTTCAGACTATACTACAAAGCTACAGTAATCAAGACAGTATGGTACTGGCACAAAAACAGAAATATAGATCAATGGAACAGAATAGAAAGCCCAGAGATAAACCCACGCACATATGGTCACCTTATCTTTGATAAAGGAGGCAAGAATATACAGTGGAGAAAGGACAGCCTCTTCAATAAGTGGTGCTGGGAAAACTGGACAGCTACATGTAAAAGAATGAAATTAGAACACTCCCTAATACCATACACAAAGATAAACTCAAAATGGATTAAAGACCTAAATGTAAGGCCAGACACTATTAAACTCTTAGAGGAAAACATAAGCAGAACACTCTATGACATAAATCACAGCAATATCCTTTTTGACCCACCTCCTAGAGAAATGGAAATAAAAACAAAAATAAACAAATGGGACCTAATGAAACTTAAAAGCTTTTGCACAACAAAGGAAAGCATAAAGAACACGAAAAGACAACCCTCAGAATGGGAGAAAATATTTGCAAATGAAGCAACTGACAAAGGATTAATCTCCAATATTTACAAGCAGCTCATGCAGCTCAATATCAAAAAAACAAACAACCCAATCCAAAAATGGGCAGAAGACCTAAAAAGACATTTCTCCAAAGAAGATATACAGGTTGCCAACAAACACATGAAAGAATGCTCAACATCACTAATCATTAGAGAAATGCAAACCAAAACTACAGTGAGATATCATCTCACACCGGTCAGAATGGCATCATCAAAAAATCTACAAACAATAAATGCTGGAGAGGGTGTGGAGAAAAGGGAACACTCTTGCACTGCTGGTGGGAATGTGAATTGGTTCAGCCACTATGGAGAACAGTATGGAGGTTCCTTAAAAAACTACAAATAGAACTACCATATGACCCAGCAATCCCACTACTCGGCATATACCCTGAGAAAACCAGAATTCAAAAAGAGTCATGTACCACAATGTTCATTGCAGCTCTATTTACAATAGCCAGGACATGGAAGCAACCTAAGTGTCCATCAACAGATGAATGGATAAAGAAGATGTGGCACATATATACAATGGAATATTACTCAGTCATAAAAAGAAACGAAATTGAGGTATTTGTAGTGAGGTGGATGGACCTAGAGTCTGTCATACAGAGGGAAGTAAGTCAAAGAGAAAAACAAATGCCATATGCTAACACATATATATGGAATCTAATAGAGAAAAAAAAAAAAGGTCATGAAGAACCTAAGGGCAAGACGGGAATAAAGATGCAGACCTACTAGAGAATGGACTTGAGGTTATGGGGATGGGGAAGGGTAAGCTGGGACAAAGTGAGAGAGTGGCATGGCCATATATACACTACGAAATGTGAAGTAGATAGCTAGTGGGAAGCAGCTGCATGGCACAGGGCGATCAGCTCGGTGCTTTGTGACCACCTAGAGGGGTGGGATAGGGAGGGCGGGAGGGAGGGAGACGCAAGAGGGAAGAGATATGGGGATATATGTGTATGTATAACTGATTCACTTTGTTATGAAGCAGAAACTAACACACCATTGTAAAGCAATTATAGTCCAATAAAGATGTTTTAAAAAATAAATGAATGAATGAATGAATGAATAAATAAATAAAAAGAGGTAAGGGAGGCCATATTGTCTGGGGCCTTGTAGGTCAAATTAGTAACTTTGGGTTTGACTGATTGAGATGAAGAGTCAGTTCAATAAGAGCAAAGGAGTAACATCATTTGACTGATATTTTGACAGGATCTGGCTGCTACATTGAGGATAGACTGTAGACGTTGGCAAGGGTGGAAGCAGGGAGACCTGTTCAGAGGTTACTGTAACAATTCAGGTGAGAAAAGTGGTGGCTCAGTTGGTAGCAATGCCAGTGGTGATACTTGTTCAGAGCTTGGCGAAATGTTTGCTGATGGGTTGGTAGGGAGCGTCAGAGAAAGAGAGGAGTCTTGCTTTTTACTTTTCTTTGTTGGTAAATGCAAGTCATAGCTTTTGTTTAATGTAATATAAATGAAACCATCTCCACCAGCAGTCAGTATACTGGGTATTTTAGTTTACTTTGCAGGAAATTGAGCATGTTGTAATTGAAACTACTACGCAGGATGGGAAAGTATCTTAACAATCATTTTATTAATTTAGAGGAAGAATTGTCAGATTATAGCCTCAGGGCCAAATCTGGCTCATAGCCTGGTTTTGTGAATAAAGTTTTATTGGAAGACACGCACATTTTTTTTTTTTTTTTACATCTTGTCTATGGCAGCTTTCCTGCTACAAAAGCAACAGAGGCCCACAAAGCGTAGAATATTTACTGTCTGGCCCTTTATTGAAAAAAGTTTGCTGACCCTTGGTTTCGACCGTTGTGTAAGAGTTGTGCCAAAATTTTCCTCTGATCTTTTTCCAAGTATGAAGAAGAAATTTAAGAGGGGACAGGAGGTGACAGTAGAGAGAACAAAAAGGTAATATTCAAATGCTGTCACCAATGTATTTCTCTCCCTTATGTTAGTCTACCTATTTCTTTGCTATGGGTATCCAATTTCCCCTGATCTCTGATGTGCTCTGTGTTGGGATATAAGTGCACTAATTGGCCTGGGGCGGGGGGGGCGGGTCTGGGGAGTATGTTCTTCTCAACAGTAAAGATTTACTATAGGAATGAATCTCGGCTGCTAGAGACTACACTGTTGAATTTCACAGTCTTGATAGAAAATAAAAAATGAGTACCAGCATCAGTGTGAGCATCAATCTTTATGAAGAATTTGACTCTCTTCTTATGACTTTGTGTAATCCTGTGATGAAATACAAATAAGTTAGACCCACAATGTTGTTTGCTTTTTATAGGTCTATAATGACGGATTTATACTACCTCAGTCAAACAGATGGAGCAGGTGATTGGCGGGAAAAAGAGGCCAAAGATCTGACAGAGCTGGTCCAGCGGAGAATAACGTATCTTCAGGTAAGAAGGTTAGGTTAAGAAATTAACTTGAGTGAAAAAAAGGAGAATCATAATAAAACTAAAAGTAAGAGTTGCTGTTGGTTTTTAGTCTTCCTAGCCCTCACTTTTTGAAAGTATTTGTCACTCATTTTACCTATTTATTCAAAAAGACTGTATGTTACTCCTTGAGTGGAATACAAAGATAGCTAAAAGAAGGTCCCTGCCCTAAAGGGGGCTACTTCTGACACACGGACATACAAAAACTACAGTGCAAAATAGGAAGTGCTGCATTTATGTGAGAGATTAGATGAAATGCTCATTGGAGGAACCTGTCAGGGATAGCTATGTGGAAAAGGTATTATTTGAACTGAGCTGTAAAGGATAATTAGGTAGGATTTACACACCCAGAAATGGAGAAGAGCATACTAGCTGGAGCATATGATGTAAGTAATGGTCCATACCTGGGAAAGAACAGTACAGGAACCCAATGAGAAATAGAATATTTTAGTTTGTCTGGAGTTTTGGTTGTGTGAAAAGGAGGGTTGGAAAAGGTAGGTTTGGGAGCCAGATTGCAGAGGTCCTTGGGTACAGGTTAAGCTTTATAGTGCATAAGCAGTAAATGGTTGCTGAACGATTTTATTTATTGTATAAACATCATTATAACAACAAATGGGAAATATAAATCAAGGGTAAACTCCAAGTCCCAGGCCCTTTAAAATATATTCTCTTCATTTTTTGTGTGTGTTCTCTTCTAGCTCTTATTAATATGCTTACCCAGTGTTACATATTTGTAAGGATAGTATTGATTTACTTTTAAATTTTGTTTTTTGCTTAATATGCCATAAGCTTTTTTCTATTTTGGAATCACAACCTGCTTTTGAAAGATTTTTATACATAAGAGTGGCATGATGAGAGTGCTGCTTTAGTGATATTAATCTGAAAAGTAGTATTTTGCTTGAACTGGATTCATTGTAAGAGACTAGAAGCAAGGAGAGCGTTTAGGATACGAGGACCATACTGAAGCTGAGAAATACTGAGGTGTGTGGCAGTTTGCATTGGAAGTGAAGAGACAAATTTGAGAGAGTTTGGGAAGATCAAATTGATAGGCCTATCCAAGTAGCTGAAGGAGCTGGAATGAATGGGGTAATGTGTCATTAACTGAAAAGAAACTTAAATCAGGGGAAAACAATGTATTAGTAAATAGAATTTAATACTCCAAATGCTTGAAGTTGAAATGATCGTGCTCATCCTTTTCTAGTACTATTGATGGTATATATACTTTCTGTGTATAATCACTCTGTTTTCCTTTTAAGGTTAAGGTGCTTTATAAAAGCAAAATAATAGCCAGTGACTTTATTCTGTATATTTTAAGATGCACATTTTCCTATACTTAAATAGGAAAAAGCAGAAAATCAGGTGTTTTAAGAGTTCGTTAAAAACGAAACTGATCTTGGCATGATTTCTTGGTCTAATACCCCCATGGCCATTCATCAGAGGTGTCTGTAGAATGAGAAACACTTGCCTCCTGTAGGGAAGAGGTAATTATCTCCTATCAACTAGAACCTCATTCAATGAACTGTAAACAGCTGGTGGCTCAGAACTATCATCCTCATTTGAAATGGAAATAACTCTGGTTTCCTGAGTTTCTTCCATTTCCACATATTCATTAAATTTTCACACCACAAAAGTTATATTTAAACTATGATTTGGCCATAGTTTAGCACCACCCCCAACCCGCCAGTAACAAGTACCTGCCACTTGCTTTAGTTTCTTTTTTCCTCTTGGTTTTTGAGTGGCCAAGTGTTTTCACCAGTAGTGTGAATTTCATCTTCTATGTGCTGATTTCTGTGGTTCTGTTTTAGAGAATTTCACTTGTAAATCATGCTAATGATTTAAAACTATATTGGCTTTTTAAATCTTTCAGACTTACAGTAAAACATTGTTTCACATGGACCTTAACTTCAGTTTCAAATATTAATTAAGAAATGCTTACTTTCATGCTTTTCTTTTTTTATATTGGAAAAGAAAATGCAATTTTTAATATTAAAGGAGATGGGGAAAATCTCAATAGGAAAAGCCATATTTTAGAAAAATATTTTTCTTTAAATATTCAATGTATTTACAATCATTTTTTCCATTTTTGAGGTTAAGAACTGTATTTGTAACGTATGATTTTTCAGAGATTAAAGATGCCAGTCACTCTTCAACTTCTCTGGTTGGAGGTGAATAAGGGTCCTTTCACCCATTCCAACAAAATTAAAAATACGTATTTGTAAGGAATGCTTTCTGACTTGAATTTTTATTCCTTTAAAAAGAATGATTTGTCACTGGTTTAACTAATTGGATTAGAGAGTTTAATCAGAAGAGTTGAGCTATTTATACAGATTTTTTTAGAGTGATTACATTTTTCCATTGCATGTTTTATTGATATTCAAATCTACTGGTGTTTCCATACCTTTACTTTAAGTGAAATACTACTGTAAAAAGACTATTTAAGCAACTTAGATTCTGAAAGACTTCAACGGGGCTTAGAAAATAAATAGTATACTAGGAAATAAAGCTAAAAAGGGGGATAAAGGAGAAAATCTTTGACTTTTGGTACCTGTATTCAAAATAAAAATAAGCACTTCATGTAACTTATTGATGGAGATTTTAGAAGGCTCTCCTTATTTAGCCATCAGCCAGCTGTTATATAAAGATGGTAATAATTTGTATCTAAGTAGAAAATAATAGGGAAAAGATATAATAAAAGCAAATATTTTTAACATTTTTAATCTCTTTGGGAGATTTTAGTCATTTACATACCTTATTGTATTCTTGATAAATAATTCAGAGAATTTTATAATTTACTTTCAATTGGTTTGTATAGTTGAAAACATTTTCAGTTTTACTAGATTTTTACTTATACTCATGAAACTTATTGTCACTTCTCATTATCACCCACAAGCATTTTTTAGAAACGCTGATTTGTTTAAGGTATAATGCAAGACCTAGTACAAAGAAAAAAGCCTAGATTAAACCCTTGTCGCCTGCTATATAAAAATTAATTAATTAATTAATTAAATTTTAAAAAAAGAAGCTTGATTTCCAGAAGTGGGGAGGAAAAAAATCCCTTGTCTTGATCCATAATAAGCGTCCTTTAAATCTAAGCCTCTCTTTCTGCGGTTATCCAGTCCTTTGAATTGAGCAAATATCATTATGTCTCATGAAAATCCTGCTTGATTTACAATCATATAGTACAGTTAAGTTTGGTCTCAATTTTAGATTTCCATTCATTTATTATCACATACCTTGGTTTTACTTGGGAGAAGCAATTTCACAAGATACTGGAAAATAAAAAGGAACTAGGGCAACTGGACTTCAGTGGGACAAAGTTCTGTGGTTGTCTTAAGATTATTTTCTCTTCAGAGTTGAAGGCCCTATGGCATGGTATAAAAAGACTAAAATGAGTAAAAGATTATAATAATCTTACTGAAGACAACCCCAGGTATACTATTAGGCTCAAGTAGAATGGACCAAGTAATTCTCTTAAGGTCTTAATCTTTTATATGTTTATTTGAAAAGTTCTTCAACTATGAAGTGAACATGAAATACTGTTAAGTCTAAATAGACCACAAAAAGGATACTTGTTCTTATATGAGAGCTGAACCAAGCAGGTCAAGTGGCACCTTGTTTGACCTCAGCTGAGAACTTGTGCTTCAGGAGGCTCCCAGTTTTCACTGTATTGCACATGTTCACAAGTGACCTGAAAGCACCTCAAGTATTGATTTTGAGGTTGCAAATAAATTTTAGCTAGTGGGCAATTTTGGAATCCACGGATAGTGAGGATCAACTATTTATAATGAAAAACATCCCAACAAATTATAGATTTTATGAAGTTGACAAATACCACAAACACAAAACTCCAGAAGAATAAAAATTTTTGTTAACTGCCTGACACTATAATATTGTTTCCCCACATTTCTGGGCTGCGTACTCTTTGATTACAATTTGTAATATTTTCTATAAGGTGAATTGACAGTGATTTTGTAATATTTTTTATAAAGAAAAAGGGAAGATTAAATCAGATTTTTCTCTAGCATGGTTGATCAAAAAAGTTTTTTAATTATTAATATTTGTGATACGTAACATTTGCAACTTCACATACAGACATACGTTGTGTTTATAGTACTGCTATAAGCTTGTGCCCTGCATACAAAGGAATTCATATAAATTCTGTTTCATGTGATTCTCATCAAAAAAAGTATGCGACATATAATTGTTTTATGCTGCATTTTAAATCGTATACGCTACATTTTTGAGGTTATTAATGAGAGAAGAAAACTTTTGTGTGGACTAGGCATCACTGAGAACTGACTCCACTTCTCTTATTACCTGATACTTCTCATCCTGGGCACCATGGGGCATGTTCACATCATAGTGCAACCTCTTGCCCTGTACCTATGTTTATGTCACAAAAATAACTGTGCACAAAAGCAACCGTGAACCACATACATGTGTCCCTCTAAATCTAAACTAAGTGAATCCCCAGCTTAATTTTCCCATAAGAGGACCCCAGAAATGTTGAAGGCCACTTCATTTCCACCCAATACCGACACCAACACTGGGGAAGTGAAGTGGAGGGGAGGGAGTTTCAAGTGGAAAGAGACATCTATTTTAACTCATTGTAGAAAAATTTTGCAAATTTTGACCAGGTGAACACGCTACACAAGTCCCCCTCCTCCCAGGGCCTTTGAAGGGACCTGTGTAAATGAGCGTCCCTGAAGCATACTGTTACCGAGTCCAAGCTCGCTCTGCTCACTGCACGACAGACAAGTGAGCCAGAGACAAGGAATACGACTTTATTCGGAAAGCCAGAAGACCGAGAAGATGGCAGACTAGTGTCTCCGGAAAACTATCTTATTGGAGTCTGGTTGCCAGTTTCTTTTATAGAATCAGAGAGGTAGATGCGGTGAGGAAGTAAAGTAAAAGGGCCATTTGTGGGCTTCCCTGGTGGCGCAGTGGTTGAGAGTCCGCCTGCCAATGCAGGGGATGCGTGTTCATGCCCCGGTCTGGGAAGATCACACATGACGTGGAGCAGCTGGCCGCTGAGTCATGGCCAGCGTGAGTCATGGCCAGTCAGCGTGAGTCATGGCCGCTGAGCCTGCGCATCTGGAGCCTATGCGCCTTAACGGGAGAGGCCACAACAGTGAGAGGCCTGTGTACCAAAAAAAAAAAAAAAAAAAAGGCCCATTTGTCTTGCAAAACATCTCCTGACCAGCCTCGGTGAGGGGATGTGTTAGTTTCCTCTTTCTTGCAGCCATTCACAGGTGGACAGGGTCAGATTGTCTCCCTGTGAGTTGAACAGCAGAGGGGCAGTGTTCCCTGAGGCAGCCCATTTTGTATTATTATAATAACAAAAGCAATGAAAAGCAAAGGTTAAAGTCAAAGAAACAGATCTAACGGAGTCCTTTTAGCTCTTTCCTGTTACAATACATCTCAGTAAATCCACTCTGCCCACAAGAAAGCTCTTCTCATTGAAGTAGGAGGGAACCTGAAGTCCCTTTAGGGGGTTCTCAGTCCTGCTCCAGAGACATAAGATTACCCAAGAACACTAACGGTAAGAAGCCTGAAATAGAGAAAGACATTGCAAAATTAGATGAAAAGTGATAGATGCTGACTGTTAAGATTGGGTGGGTTCTGTCTCAAGTACATAGATACAATAAAGACTACGTTGCCTCCAGTTAAAATTTTGCTTTAATTTGATATTGGAACAGCAGCTTTCCATTAAAGAGTGCTAACCTCTGACTAGGACTTTCACTTTCACTCTCCAGCACTCCCTGGAGTATGCAGCACTTTCTCAAATTGACCATCTTATAATTATCAGCCTCTGTTAACTGACTGCCTACAACTTTTGCGAAAGGCAGCTATGCTGTAGGTGTGAGTCCTGGTTACCGTAGACCAAAACTGAGTGGCCTATCCCCTGACTTTTTCTGTCTGTTCAGTACGCCTCACTACACCTTCTGCTCCCTGCCCGTAATTGCTTAGCTCAGGGTAGAGTATTGACTAAGGATCGAAGATCAAATAAGTCATAAGTAGGGCTCAGTGATATCATAAAAGCATACAACTACATGTCTATGCAATTAATTATAATATATATAGATACGCTCTGATCCTAGAAAATGGGCATGATAGTTCTCACACATCCATTATGGTACTGTGATAGCCTTTCTAAAAGAGCTTGGATGTTTGAGTGCTTGGATCTCTTATGTGGAATGCGATCATATATCTGACCTACCTAAACCAAAAATGCCAGTTGTGATAAATATCAGGGGGTGGGGTATGTGACTTGCATAGCTCACATCACTTCAAAAACCCATCTGAGAAAGGTTTGCACTGATTCTTGTTTCTCTATGGAAAATTGAGTCATTCAAGTCATTACGTTGGTGTTATACTGGGCTCAAGGTTTGGGTCAGGCATTTTGAAAATAGATGGTGAAACATCCATATATCTCAAGGTCTCATTAAAGACCTTAAATTGGGAAGGCGAAAGGGAGCAGATATTTCTTCTTGTTCTTCTGGTGCATTAAAGGAAGTTATGAGAATGAAGAATGTTTGCAAGCTGCCATTTCTAAGCACTTTCTGTATTGCTAGGTATTATGCAAAGTAACTCTCATGAGGCAGGTGTTGTTTTATACTCAGTAAGCAGAATAAATTGAGGATTAGAGAGGTTTGTATAACTTGCCTAGTAAATGGCAGAGGGAAAAGGAAGAGTCTTAACTCCAAGTCTTTATATTCACCATTTAAGAAGTAGTTTGAAGAGCCAGTGTTTGTTTTTTCTTGGTGGTTTGTTGAAGGTGACTGACTGGGTATAAGCTTCAGGGCTGCTTGTAATATTGGCCCGGGAAGCCACATCCTCTTTTGCATTTACCCATCACTAGCAAATGGGACCTTGCTACAGAAACCTTGACAATTAGGTTTCTCATGTACTTAGTTAATAAATGTTTTGTGCTGGTCTCAGCCTATTAGAAAGCAGTGTTGTGGTTGGACTGGCCCTTGTGGTTCTTACTATGATTGCAAGACACCCATTAGCAATAATCATCAGGAAACTGAAATAAAGGTTTATTACTTATACGACCTGGGAATTACATAGCACACCTGGAGCCACACAGCCAGGTTGTGTGTGTGTGTGTGTGTGTGTGTGTGTGTGTGTGTGTGGAGAGAGAGAACATGTGGGCTTGGGGTTCTGATTTTTAGGGCCTTCAGGAGTTCACTCTTTATTGGCAAATATAAAACAAAAGAGCAGGAATTTAAAGCAAGGGGAAGGGAAAAAACAAGTGGCCCAAATGGTCAGTTACTGAAATCAACCGAGATCTCTAAAACAAAGGAGCCTCAGTGTGGTGGTGGTGGGGGGGGGGGCGGGCACTGTGGGTCTTTAGCTAGTCCTGAGGCTGCACTGTATTAATTGGAAATACCCCTCTTTGAATTGGATGCTTTGGCAATCAAAGCTGAAGACAGGTACTTGCCTTTTATGGAAAGAAAAGCTAACTGTCAGGGTTTACATTAAAATAGAGGAAAGTGAGGTATAACTTTTAAATAGCTAAATGAGTAGGACCATAAAATGTGAAGTTTCCAGACATGGATTCTGCCTGGTGTGTGTGTGTGTGTGTGTGTGTGTGTGTGTGTGTGTGTGTGTGTGTGTGTGTGTGTGTGTGTGTGTGTGTGTGTGTGTGTGTGTGTGTGTGTGTGTGTGTGTGTGTGTGTGTGTGTGTGTGTGTGTGTGTGTTTTCCACTTAAGATGATTGTCTTCGTCATTATCATTATAAGAGATTACCAGTTGTGCAATACACAGAAATTTGCAAAAGTCAGTAGAGAATATAAATTTCTTTTTTCAGGAATGAACAAATCTGAAGAAAATAGGAGGTTGGTAATATGGAAATCCTATGGAAAGTGTCATTATTGTCTTTAATCGTAACAGTTGTCATGAGAGGTGGTTTTCTCTCTGGATTATAAAAAGTTTAACTCAGTTGTGGTAGAATATAGAATTATGTGCTAAGTAGATTAAAACTCAGAGGTGTGAGTAGAAAGCCTGATTATTTCACAGAAGAAATTAAACATATCCTGACCTGCCCATTATATCTATCATGCATCTTTCTTTCCAGCTGGTAAAAAATGAGTATCAGTTGTTCCCATCCAGTTTTCAGTTTTGTTCTCTATGTAGTAGAACAAATCCTTTAATATTCCAAGTATATTTATGGACTAGTGTTACCAAACCAAACTTGGGTCTGCTCACCTGACACACAGCAAAGCCAAACTAGTGACGCTGGGTTGTGGTGAAAGAAAGTACAGCATTTATTGCAGGGTGCCAAGCAGTGTGTGAATGGGTAGCTCGTGCTCAAAAAACCTGAACCCTCCAATGGCTTTCTGGGGAGGGTTTTTAAAGGCAACATTTGGGGTGATGGTTGCAGCTTGTGGACTTTCTTGTGATTGGTTGGTGGTGAGGTTTCAGGAATCTCAATCATCAGTCTTCCTGGTTCCAACTAGTCTGGAGTCTGTGTGCTTGTGGTCACCATCTACCACCTAGGTGAGGGTCTTAGTTTTTGCAGAACAACTCAAAGGTATGCGTCAGATTGTTATGTATATATCCCTTCAGGAGGAACTATGGCTCTGTTTTACAATCATTACTTTTCTTGCTGCTTTGTTTCTGCTTTCCCTCACTTCCCTAATTAGTAACTGTTTTGAGTCTGCTCTTTGGAACTCGGAAGACCTAGGAGACTAAAACCTTTTTATACAAACAAGAAATGGGGGACAAAGAGGGTTGTTAGTACCGGGGAGGGCCCCACAGGGTCCTGCTCAGTTTCAGTTCCCCTTTTCTTTGATACTCCTCAATCCTGAGGGGCAACATGGGCAGAACAAAAAAGGAATACAGTTTTGGACAGAGAAGTTAATCATACATTTGGTAGGGGAGCTTGGTTTCAAGGGAACTCAGTTTCACTAGGTAAAACTAGTCGTCAGAAAGATGAGCCTAGATTTTAGCAGCTCACACATCAGGAAAATAATGCTGCTTGTTTAAATAGAAAGTAATGTGGGCATTGGAGAATCTCCTTCGGTTTATTGAGGGACTAAATCTATGTGACTCACAAATGATAAGAGGTCTCAGAAGTTTTCTCAAAGTAGTGTTACTGAGTCCAAGCTCACTCTGCCCGCCGCATGACAGGCCAATAAATCGAGAGACGAGGTGTTGAGGCAAGGAATATGACTTTATTCGGAAAGCCCGCAGACTGAGAAGATGGCGGACTAGGGTCCCCCAAAAAACCATCTTATAGGGGTCTGGATGCCAGTTTCTTCTATAGAATCAGAGAAGGAAGTAAAGTAAAAAAGGCAGAATAGAGAGGGAGAGGCAGGGAAGAAGTAAAGTAAAAAGGGCCACCAGTCTTTTTTTTTTTTTTTTGCAGTACGCGGGCCTCTCACTGTTGTGGCCTCTCCCGTTGCGGAGCACAGGCTCTGGACGCGCAGGCTCAGCAGCCATGGCTCACGGGCCCAGCCGCTCCGCGGCATGTGGGATCTTCCCGGACCAGGGCACGAACCCATGTCCCCTGCATCGGCAGGCGGACTCTCAACCACTGCGCCACCAGGAAAGCCCAGGCCACCCGTCTTGCAAAACATCTCCAGCCAGTCTCGGGCTGGGATGTGTTAATTTCTTCTTTCTTACAGCCATTCACAGGTGGGCAGGTTCCCTGAGGCAGGCCATTATGTATAATTGTAATAATAAAAGCAACGAAAAGCAAAGGCGAAAGTCAAAGAAACAGATCCAACATGGAGTCAAAATTATCTCTTCCCTGTTACAGTAGAATACAGAATAGAAGAAGATATAATTTCCTATATCCTTAGGGAGCATGTATTCCTACCCATCTTACCTGATTTTGGTTTTCCTTTTGCCACACTATTTTTACAGATTTTACTGGCTTAAACCAGAGGTCAGCAAATTACTGCACTCCAGCCAAAACCACATCAACTGCTTTTGTAAATAAAGTTTTATTGGAACATAGCCATGCACATTTGTTTATGTATCATCTATGACTGCTTTCAGGCTACAGTGGCAAAGTTAAATAATTGTGCCAGAGAAAATGTGGCCTGCAAAGCCAAAGATATTTACTATGTGGTTCTTTACAGGAAAAGCTTGCCAACCGTGGCCTAGACAGTGATGGAAGTAATTCTTAAATATCTTTGCCTTCTATTTACCTTTATTTCTTCCTCTGATTCCTTCAATTATATATGAACTCTTGTCTGTATTTGAGATGTCAGCTCTCTGGGCATATCCCATTGTCAGCCACCTGCTGAAGATCCTGTCCCAAACAATTAGTTATTTTTCCCATTCATTAGATCATGGGACTGGATATGAACGGTCTGTAAGGATGCAGGAATATATACTCTCTGCTCTGTCACAAACTTTGGGCACTATCTGTTCACTTAAAATCATTATTAAGAGCACGGTGATCCTCTTAAGACATAGTAAGGAATAACGTTAATGATAGCGAACCTTTCAAATGCAAAATGATGCCTGCTTAAATACTGGAACAAAATCTTGATTTATTCTGAATAATATCAGGGTCTACAAGAGGGGATTTGAAGCATCTGTGCTAATGAAATCAGTTTTCATTGTACTTTATCTTCAATTTCTTGCATGTTGGAGGTGGAGAGGGAATGAGGGTTAGTAACAGTTTTCCTTTAGTTCATAATTTTCTTCTGTTTTACTCTATATTAAAGCTCTGCTGGTTTATTTGGGCTATTGTTGTCATGCTATCACAAGAGGCTCTAATAGCCAAAAAGATTAAGATGCAGATAGAAAAAGAAGCACCTAGAGATTTCAATATGGAGAAGTAGGGGGTCACTGAGTATATCTGAATGGATAGAGACAGGTCATTGTTTTCACCATTGTTTGTTACTGTTTTCTCTTAACTATTTCATGTCTTTGCCATAACAATTGCACTTTTACTGCATTCTCTTTTTATTGTCATAACCACTGTTCATTGTTAAACGAAATACATCACCTATACAAATTCAGTATTTTTATATATCTTCACACCGTTATTTCTTCTACCAAGCTGATGCATATCAGAGGCTATCTAGGATGCTTGGAAGAATTCTAGTTAACCTTCTGACAATAGAATAGTCCTGTGGCTTTGGACGCTTCTCTTGCTCAGATCTACCTGAGGTTGGTGGGTTTTTGTCTGTTTGCTTGTTTGGAGGTTTTTTTGTTTGTTTATGTGCTTTATTTTGAATTTTGGTCTGAATCCTCTCCACCTGGAGTGATTAAAGGTGGCTGGACTTACTGGGTTTAGAAGTATGAGGGCTAGCAGAGGAGACCATAAGTATCATCAGAAATAAGGAGGGGCTGTTATAGTATGCCATGTGAGAGGATTGATTATATGTAAGGGGTTAGGGGCAGGATAGATACTATGTTTGGCTTTGCAACCAAAGACCTAGTGCCCTGCCTTTCCTATTTATATAATTCATGAAAAAGGAAATAAAGCTGAACCCTAAAGAGAAAGCTTTTATGTATAAGGAATCCTTCCTGTGTTTAAAGCCTACATCCTATAGAGGCTTTGAATGATCTCTTCATGTCCACTACTAGAGTTCTTTAATTCAAACAAATGTTATGTTTTCCTTTTACATAGGACGATACAGTGCCATATTATTTTCAAGTTTAAACTTGTTGAAAAAAATTAGTTTACCATTGTTTTATTGATTGATTGATGGCTGCGTTGGGTCTTTGTTGCTGTGCGCTGGCTTTCTCTAGCTGCGGGAGGGGGGCTACTCTTCGTTGCGGTGCACGGACTTCTCATTGTGGTGACTTCTCTTGTTGCGGAGCATGGTCTCTAGGCGCGCGGGCTTCAGTAGTTGAGGCGCACAGGCTCAGTAGTTGT
Source organism: Grampus griseus (assembly GCF_964374135.1). Taxonomy (NCBI): domain Eukaryota; kingdom Metazoa; phylum Chordata; class Mammalia; order Artiodactyla; family Delphinidae; genus Grampus; species Grampus griseus. The sequence goes on along the minus strand of NC_139018.1, from coordinate 36,050,912 downwards.
GGCTCGTGGGCTCTAGAGCGCAGGCTCAGTAGTTGTGGCGCACAGGCTTAGTTGCTCCACGGCATGTGGGATCTTCCCAGACCAGGGCTCGAACCCATGTCTCCTGCACTGGCAGGCAGATTCTTAACCACTGCGCCACCAGAGAAGCCCCAGCTTACCATTTTTAAAAGGAACTTATACGATCAAATGCCTCTGGAAACACAAAGTCATCCGTTTGCCAATAAGTAAGTAGCATTATAGATATGAGTTAAATATGCATTAAATGTTTGAGAATAGCTTGGCCTTAAAATACAGGCTTCTGTTTCTGGATAAGATAGAGTAAATACGTTATACCCTATTCTTCCTGTTAATTACAACTGAAAAAAAAAATCCTATACACAGTGATTTTCTTGTGTTTTGTTTGTTTGCTTGTTTGTTTTGCCTCCTGTATATTCTGGGTGGGGGTGCTGGAGAATCCTCCAAACTAGAAATTTCAGTGGATGGAGCTGGAAAAAGCCCCATTTTTATTATATCTACCCTATCACAAGTGAGCATAATGAAAAATGTTTCACCACTTCTCCCCTCAGGTGTCACAGTTGTAGAGGACGAGCAGATAGCCATGTCCTCCATACCTGCCCTGCCCCTACCTCTCCCAACTGGTGTTACAACTGCAGAGACTTCGGGCAAAGCCTTGTTCACCATCGCCACACTGCAGTAATGAGGCAGTTCCCATTTCCCTCCGCTAGAGTAGAAGGAGGGTTGTGAAGAGGAGGGAGCTAGATAAAGGGACTTTTAGAATCTATGTTTGAAACCCTGGGCAGACCTCTGAATATCCCATGCATGAAACCTATCAGAATCAATATAGAAAAAGGTTTGAGAACTGAACTTAGGTATGATATACCACCCAGGCTTCAGACTGGCCTCTGGGTAGTCCACAAGTGGAACAGGACAAAAGAGCACTGAAAAGCCATTAACAATTAAATTGACATTTGAGCCACAGCTCATAAACGTGAGGTAGGAGTCCAAACAGTTTGACTGCCTACTAAAATAGATAATTTAAATAGAAAGCAGAGTATGATAATATTATGATAATATGATAATATTCATCATCATACCAAGAGCCAGGAAAATCGTAATTCAAATGACAAAGGATAATCAGCAGACACCACACTGAGATGGCACAGCTGTTGGAACAACCTGACAAGGATTTTAAAGAAGCTATAATAATGAAAATGCTCCAATAAGCAATTACAGACTTGAAACAAGTAAAAAAATAGAAAGCCTCAGTAAAGAAATAGAGGATACATGGAAAAACCAAATAGGAATTTTAGAACTGAGAAAATATAATAACCTCAGTGAAAAAAACGGACTCATAGTAGAATAGCTATAACAGAAGAAAGAATCACTGCACTTGACGTTAGATCAATGGAAATTATCCACTCCGGCAACAGAGAGAATAAAGATTTTTTAAAAAGTAAACAGGGCCTCAGGGATCTGTGGGGCAATAACAATTTTTTTTTTTTTATGTTTGTATCTTTGGAGTCTCAGAGAGAATTAAGAGTGAAGAATGGACGAAGTGGTTGAAAACTTCCTAAATCTGGCAAACCAACATATTCATCAAGTTGAGCAAACTCCTAAAGGGAAAAACCCAAAGTAATCCATTCCCAGACACTTTATAAGTAATTTGCTGAAAACTAAAGACAAAGAAAAAATTCTTTAAAGCAGCCAGAGCAAAGCAGTTCATTACCTGCAATGCATCTGAATCAGAAAACATGGAGGCCAGAAAGAAGTAGTAAGACATATTTAAAGTGCCAAAAGTAAAGAACTATCAACCCAGAATTCTTCGTCCAGTGAAAATATGAGATGAAATTAAGACATTTTCAGAGGAAGGAAAACTAAGAGAGTTTTTTGCCAGCAGACTTGCTGTAAAAAAGGAAATTCTTCAGACAGACAGAAAGTGATGATAGAAGGAAATATGGACTATCAGGAATGAAAAAAGTACAAATGAAAGAGTAGATACAGGGTAACTGACTAGTTTCCTTCCCTTAAGTTTTTTAAATGGATGGATGGTAAAAAGCAAAATTTATAATATTGTCTGATATAGTTTCAGTGTAATTTTTTTTCATTCTCAGTTTTCCCTGAGATATAAAGGTAATTTTTAAGACAAAAGGGGAGAGAGTAAACAGACCTGAAAGTTATAGCAAGGTTTCTACATTCCACTTGAAACAGTAAAATGTTGGTATGAGTAAATTGTAATAAACCGTGTGTATATAAATTGTAACCCCCAGAGCAGCCATTTAAAATACTCTGTGATGGTATGTACTTACAAAAAAATAAAACACTATAGCCGAACCAAAATTTAATACTAAATGCAGTTCAAATCATGCACAGGAAAGCAGGAATAGGTGTTGGATTTGGTCAAATGCTTTTTCTTCATTAACTGGTGTGATCATGTAGTTCTTCTTTAAACTGTTAACGTGATTACATTGAATGAATTTTGAATACTTAGCCAGTTTTGCTTTTCTGGAATAACCCTACTCGGTCATGATATATATATATATTAAAATGATAAAAAATATGTTGACATATGATAAAAAAAATGTTGACAGAATCCAACATCCATTCATGATGAAACACTCTGCAGACTAGGAATAGAAAGGACATTCTTCAATCTGTTAAAAAAGCATCTTCAGGTAACAACCTACAGGTAATATCACACTTAATGGTGAGAGACTATTTCCATAGGCTTTTCCCCTAAAATTGGGAATGAGGCAAGGGTGTCTGCTCTTACCACTCCTGTTCAACATAGTAATGGAAGTTCTGTGCAGGGCAGTAAGGCAAGACATACATACTAGGAAGAAAGAAAATTGTTTGTATTTGCAAATGACATGATTGTCTGCATAGAAAAGTCCCAAATAATCTACCAAAAAACAACAACCACACGATAATAAAACTCTTAGGGCTTCCCTGGTGGTGCAGTGGTTGAGAGTCCACCTGCAGGGGACACAGGTTCGTGCCCTGGTCCGGGAAGACCCACACGCTGTGGAGCGGCTGGGCCCGTGAGCCATGGCCGCTGAGCCTGCGCGTCCGGAGCCTGTGCTCCGCAACGGGAGAGGCCACAACAGTGAGAGGCCCGTGTACCGCAAAACAGACAAACAAACAAAAAACTCCTAGAACATTTAAGTGAATTTAGCAAAGTCACAGGATATATGGTCAGCACACAAAAATTAATCATACTTCTACATCTCAGCAAGAAACAATTAGAAACCAAAATTTTATGCCATCATGCCATTTACACTTATTCGTAAAAATGAAAAAGCAATACTTAAAATACTTGTGTAATGCTGATGAAGGAAGACCTAAATGAATGAGTGGACATATTGTGTTCATGGGTTGGAAGACTAAGCGTAGCAAAACTGCCAGTTCTTCCCAATTTGATCCATAGGCTTAGCACAGTTCCCATCAGAACTCTAGCAAGTCTTTTTCTTCTTGTATGTATAGACAAATTGATGTCAAAATTTAAATAGAAAGGCAAAATAACTAAAATAGGTAAAGCAATTTTGAGAAAGAAGAATAAAGTTAGAGGAATCACACTTTCTACCTTTAAGACTTACAAGTAGAGCTAACATAATCAAGATAGTGTATGGTGTTGGAGGAAGGTTAGACATTTAGATCAGTGGAACAGAACAGAGTCTAAAATAAACCCACATAGGCACGCTAACTTCCTTTTTTTCCATTGAGGTGAAATTTACATAACATCAAATTAACCATCTTAAAGTGAACAATTCAGTGGCACTCAGTGCATTCACAAGGTTATGCAAGCGCTGCCTCTATCCAGTCCCCAAATATTTCATCAACTCAAAAGAAAACTCCATACCCGTTAAGCATTGGTTCTCCATTCCCGCATTTTCCCCTTCCCCCAGCCCCTGGAAACCACCAATATGCATTCTCTATGGATTTTCCTATTCTGAATATTTCATGTAAATGGAATCATACAACATGTGACCTTTTCTGTCTGGCTTCTTTCACTTGGCATAATATTTTCAAGTTTCATACATGTCGTAGCTTGTGTTAGTACTTCATTCCTTTTTATGGCTGAATAACATTCCATTGTATAGGTATACCAATATTTGTCCATTCATTCACTGATGGACATTTGAGCTGTTTCTGCCTTTTGCTATTTGAGCACTGCTATGATATGCCTCTACATGTATTTGTTTGAGTATCAGTTTTCAGTTCTTTTGAGTATATACCTATGAGTGGGCAATTGATTTTTAAGAGAGGTACAAAAGCAATCCAATGGAGGAAGCATAGTCTTTTCAATACATAATGTTGGAATCATTGGACATCTCATAAGCAAAAAATGAACCTTGACCTAAACCTCAGACTTTACTTAAAATTTAACTCAAAATGGATAGTAAATCTGACAGATAAAATAAATGTGACATGTAAAACTATAAAGCTTTCTATATGTAAAACTATAAAGAAAATCTTTGGAATAAATCTTTGTGACTTAGGCTAAAAGTTCTGAAATGTGACACCAAAAGAATGGTTCATAAAAGAAAAAAAAGTAAATTGGACTTTTATCAAAATTAAAAACTTTTGATCTGAGAATGTTACCCTGTTAAAGAAGATGAAAAGACAGGCCATAGGCTGGGAGAAAGTCTTTGCAAATCACACATCCAAGAAAGGTCCTGTATCCAGAATGTATTAAGAACTCTCTAATCTCAACAGTAAGAAACAATCCAGTCAAAAAATGGGTAAAAGTTTTGAATAGACAACTTTACCAAAGGGTAAATATGGATAACAAATAAGCACACGAAAAGATGTCCAAAATCATAAACTATTAGGGGAATGCAACTTAAAAACATAATGAGATACCACTACACACCTATCAGAATGGCTAAAGTAATGCTGAGCAACCAGCTCTCTCATAGATTCTTCATGGGAATATAAAATGGTGCAGCCATTCTGGGAAATAGTTTGGCAGTTTGCTATAAAGTTAAACATGTCCTTACCGTGTGATTCAGCAGTTATACTGCTGTATTCTCATCCTAGAGAAATGAAAACTCATGTCCACACAAAAATCTGTACACTCACGTACATGACAACTTAATTTGTAATAATCAAAACCTGAAAACAACCCAAATGTCCTTCAATGGGTGAATTAACTGTGGTACTTCCACATAGCAGAATACTACCCAGCAATAAGAAGGAATGCACTATTGATACACACAGTAACTTGGATGGATCTTAAGAGCATTATGCCAAGTGATAAAAGAGATCATTGGTTCTGGAGAACAGAGATCACTGGTTCCCTGGGATTAAGGTTTGGGGAAGGGTGTGACTCTAAAGGGGATGGTGTATGAGAATTTCTTTGTTTTGATGCAGCAGTTTATATCCTGATTATGGTAATGGTTACATGAGTCTCTACATGTTTTGATAGTACTATACCAAAAAAAAAATGAGTGCATATAAAACCTGGTGAATCCAAATAAGGTCTATATTATAGTTAATAATGTTGTGTAATGTCTATTTCCTGATGTTGATAATGTACTGTGGTTAAGTAAGATGTTCTCATTGGGGAAAGCTGTGTGAAAGGTACACAGTAGCTCTACTGTTTTTGCCATTTATTAAGGGTCTTAAGTTATTTACAAATAAACAGCAAAAAAATGCAGAGTCTAAGATTTTCAAAAGTAAAGAAAATAACATGAATTGGTTAGAGCAGTGTTAAACTGAGGCAGTGAGAAAAGTGATCTTAACAGGTTGGGTTTTTTAAATCGAAATAATAATAACCAGAGATTCCAAAGAAATTTCTGCTCTGCTAATAGTGGATTCTCAGTGCATGGCTAGCTGCATGGAGAAGTGGAGCAAAGCCTCTCTCCAGGAGAAAAAGTAGCAAGATTTGACATCTGGGTTAATTATTGTTGATGGTTTGATTTAAAAGCCAGTGAGTAGACAAGTGCTATCAGTACCATTTCTACCTTGAAGAATGACATTTTGCAGAATGGAAGAGCTGGCAAAACCGTGTAAGTTATTTTGACTTTTATTTAAGACAAAAAACAAAGCACCTGCAGCAGCCTTTGCACAAGAACAAAGTTCCAGCCAGTGTTTCTCTTCTGTGTCTGCTATCTACTTTATTTTTGAATCCTGTATAAGGCAGAGTTAACCATTCTGGAGCTTGCTTTTACTTTTCTCCTTCTTTCACCTTCTCCCCTGTTCTTCCGCTGCCCACCCCCACCCCCTCCTCCTCTTCCCTCTTCCCTCTTTCCTCTCTCTCTTCTCTCTTCTCTCTTCTGGCTTTCCCTCCCTTCTTCTCCTTTCCTCCTCCCTCTTTCCCATACTACTACTTCCTCCCCCCTTTTCCTCTCTCCCTCTTTGTTTTTTTAAGAGAGTGTCTGCCTGCCATAGCATGCCTGTATTTTGGTTTTGAGGAGAGAACCCCATGAATCCTGTTAAGTAAAAAAATGATGGTGGGTGGAGGGCCTTTCTGGAATTCAACCTTAATTTTGTAAGCATGCTGTTTTCAACCTGACCAGTTCAGCTGGTTCTGAGACCTGGGAATCAGGCTATAAACTTAGGGAGAACTGTTGAAGGTGCTTGAGGAGATAGGTCTTCTATGCATTTATGTAGGATTGGCAGAATCTGGCTCCTCAGGTAACTTAACTTTTCTTCTCTAGCCTTGGAGGGAGTTGTGTTTACATTAGATTTTGAGTGAGAGAATTAAACTTGGATGCATCTCATTCTTTGTCTGCCTTCCCTTTGTGGCCCCTATGGAAGCAGACAGTATTACCAAGGTTGCTCTGATGTACTTGAACCTGAGGTAGAGGTTTTTTAGAGACTACCTGGAACACCCAGAGATGACAGAATACTGTCTCAAAGACCATTAGTAGAAGAAATTCCCCACGTGCTTTCAACTGGATCTGTAGGATTTCTATCTTTTAAAAAATGGCTTCCAGACATTCAGTAGAGACTTCTAGACAAAGAGCAGAAGTTTAAAAAATGCATTTAAAGTAAGCCAATTAATTGGCTTTACTTACCAAGAAGATGCTTGCCTCTTCTATAACTGTATAATAACTATCTACCTTTTGCTTCAATCCGTCAGGATAATAGCCTGTAAACTATGTATCTTGATATCTTTTCTCCATTAAGTTTATACTCTTGAAGTTTTATGAAATACCCCAGGGAAATTGATTTCCTGAAGCACTGGGTGGCCTACTTGTGGGTCAGCTATTGTGTTGTTCTTACTACTTAAAGCAGATTGTTCTTTGCCAGAGGGGTGGAAAGCACCCCTCTGAAACTACCTTTAACTTTGCTATGAAAATATTCTTGTTTAATATGTTAAGAGACAGTGATTTCCGGTCTTGGCTTTTAAAAATGAGAATGCTTTTTAACTTTCTCTTTCATGGTTAACTATGCCCAGAGTCTTTATTTTAATTACCACTGTGTAGTACTTCAGTTCTTTTGTTTGCTTCATTACATATTCTGCTTTGGTTTTGAAAATAATTTTAGAGAAATAAAATCAAATTGTTTCCAATACAATGAAGTGCTTTCACCACGCTATTAATGAATCTTTTCCTCATTATTGAGAAGCTACATGCTGCAAATCTTTTTAAAGCTAGATGTTGCAAATCTTTTTAAACAAGCAAATTAAAAACTGTTTAGTCTTATGATTAGAGCAGACAAAGAGCAGAATAAAATTTAACTTACCTGGCTCATTCCTTTAGTGACCTTTCTTTATTGGAAATAGGAGCTATCTGTGGTTTAACTCCTCCCTATAGAAGGAATGTTATTAGAGAGGAGCTGGAAGGATCCCCAGGGTTCTGATTCTTAATCCTTAAATGTAAGACCTAAAACTCTAAAACTACTAGAAGAAAACAAAGGGGGAAAGCTCCTTGACATTTGATTTTTTTAGCTATGACACCAAAAGCACAAGCAACAACAATAAAAAATCAACAAGTGGGGGCTTCCCTAGTGGCGCAGTGGTTGGGAGTCCACCTGCCGATGCAGGGGACGCAGGTTCATGCCCCGGTCTGGGAAGATCCCACATGCCGCAGAGTGGCTGGGCCCGTGAGCCATGGCTGCTGAGCCTGCATGTCCGGAGCCTGTGCTCCGCAAGGGAAGAGGTCACAACAGTGAGAGGTCCGTGTACCGCAAAAAAAAAAAAAAAAAATCAACAAGTGGAACTAGATCAAACTGAAAAGCTTCTGTACAGCAAACGAAACAACAAAATCAAAAGGCAATCTATGGAATGGGAGAAAATATTTGTAAACTAGGTGTCTGGTAAGGGGTTAACATCCAAAATGTGTAAGGAATTCAACTCAATAGCAAAAAACCAAATAACCTGATCATATTATGGGCTGAAAACCTAAACTGACATTTCTCAAAAGACATACAGAGGGTCAACAAGTATATGCATAGGTGCTCAACATCACTAATCATTAGGGAAATGCAAATCAAAACTACAAAGAGACATATCACCTTATAATTGTTAGAATGGCTATTATCAAAAAAGGTAAAAGATAATAAGTGTTGTGGAGGTTGTGGAAAAAGGGAAACCTTTGTCCCCATTCCTGTTGGTGGAAATGTAAATTGGTATGGCCATTATGGAAAACAATATAGAGGTTCCTCAAAAAAATTAAAAATAGAACTACCATATGATTCCAGCAATCCCACTTTTGAGTATGTTATCTGAAGGAGATGAAATCAGTATCTCAAAGAGATATCTGCACCCGCATGTTCATTGCAGCATTATTCAGTATAGCCAAGATATGGAAACAACTTATGGTTCTATCACTGGATGAATGGATAAAGAAAATGTGTGTGTGTGTGTGTGTGTGTGTGTACAAACAGCAATGGAATGTTATTCGGCCATAACAAAAGAGAAAATCCTGCTATTTACAACAACATGGATGAGCCTGGAGGACATTATGGTACATGAAATAAGACACAAAAAAGACAAATACTGCATGATCTCACTTATATGTGCAATCTAAAAAATTTATAAAAGCAGAGAGCAGAACAGTAGTTATCAGGGTTAGGAAGGTGGGGGAAAGGGGGAGATGTTGATCAAATGGTACGAAGGTTCAGTTATGTGGGTTGAATAAGTTCTAGAGAACTAATGTGCAGCATGGTGACTGTTGTTATTAATACTGTATTGTATACTTGAAATTTGCTAAGAGAGTTGATCTTAACTGTTCTCCCCACCAAAAAATAAATCGTAACTGTGTGAGGTGATAGATATGTTAATTAGCTCGATGGTGGTGATCATTTCAGTGTTTACATATTTTTAAACATCATGCCGTACACCTTAAATATAATCAATTTTTATTTGTCAAGGATACATCCATAAATCTGGGGAAACAATGACCAGGTAAGTGCTCTGAGCCTGTGTTTCTTGCTGCATCTTGTATTGAAGACATCATGGGTGGGGGGCGGATAAGAGCACTGGGCGATGGATTAAGAGACCTGAATTCTAAATTTTGGCTTGCCACCAATTAGTGTATTTTTGTGACAATGGATTTGACATCACCTTTGTCTCTGTACATGCAGTTCTTCTGAACTAATTGTTATTGAGCATTTTTTCTTTGCAAGAGACGCCTGGAGATATTATATCCAGTTTATATTGACTAAATGCTTTCTATTTGTTGTTGATTTAGGCTTTTTCTGCAGTGTTTTGGTCTGTAGTAACTGGGCAGATAAGTGAGGGAAATTACATTGCGGCTGGAAAATTTTCCTCTGAAGAGGCTTTAATTTGTATGGAAAATCTCGATAGTCCTGGCAAAAGGCTTTATCTGTGATTTAATTTAAAAACCATGGAATCAGTACTATATTTTGTAATATTATATCATTAATTCACAATTACTACTAATTTACTAAGTGAAGGAAGTAGAAACCTCTAAATCCTAGCAGTGCCTAAGTAATATAATAATGCTTGTGGTTTACTAGTTGATTCCAAATTATTCTTTTTTAGCAAAGTAGAAATTAAACTGGCTTCCTTATTTGAAATATATCCAAGAGAGACTATTTTCATATTTGTAACCAAAGTAAAATAGATATTTTAGCATTTTGATGGTGCCTTTAGCGAATTAGTAATCATTTAGGTTTAAGAGCTGCTGCTTCCTTTAATATACTGTGTTAGTTAGAGGAATCTTGATTTAAATATACTTCCCAATGTTGACTTATAGGACAGTGAGAGCAAGTATAGTTTTCAGTTCTGTTGAGATAGAGTCATTCTTGGAAACTAACAGCATCATAAGAAATGCCTCAGATAGTGTTAAAATTTTTTTAAAGAGCTGAACAAAAGGAAACTGAATACAGAAGAACCCCATTTTATCTTAAGTCCTTGTTTCTTATATGTCCTATGGTGACAGCTTTGCTGCAGAATTATAACTGTAAAAATGTTACATAATATTGTTAGCTTACAAGGGCCCATGATTGGGCCACCTTGTAGCACTAAATGCAAAAAAGTAGTTCATTTATCCAGTGTGAAGTAATGTCTCTTGAGATTATGAGGATAAATGAGAAGTATGTTTGAATTAGTTTTGAGCATATAGCATGTATTTTAGCCTCATAGTGTCTCTGAGATGGAAGGATGGGTGAGCAGGAAGAGGTTATGGAGGGAGGTAATTTTTATCTCAATTGTAAATTACCAAATTGAAGCAGAATCACACAGTTGAATTCATAACAGAGCTTGAATTAGAAAAAAAATTGTATCTTAAACCTCTGCAGTTCTTCAACTAGAACACATTGTCTTAAGTAATTTTGACAAATTTGCCTCCTATTCTAAAGCTTAAATAATATCATCATCGAAAGAAGCAAGAATGCATGTGCCTATTGATGAGTCTGACTTTAAGAAGGCCCTGTATACAAAAATCCGACGTTATAAATATAATATGTAGAGTTTATAAAGTAATTTTACCTTGCCCTTCACAATTATTCTTTTCAATATAGGCCTCCATTGAATAATGGAAAAAGTACATTTACTTAGCGTTTCATAAACACGATAAATTATATCTTAAAGATTTATTTTAAATGCAGTTTTATTCATAGCCCTTTCCAGTCCAGCTGAAAGTGACTTTTTTTTCCTCTTCCATTCCTTAATTCCTTGTTTACCATGGTCTTAAAACATTTAAATTGTCTATTGTAGTTATTTATGTATATAATTTCTTATTCTATTGGATTGTCATCTCCCAAGTTTCCTTGTATAAGTTAAGTGCTTATATAAATATTTATTAAATGAACAAACGTTCGCCTATACTTGATCAGTGAGTGATACTCAAGGCAGAAGGACGGAGAAGTAGGACGCTCTCCCAGGGGACTTACGGGGTAGCATTTTCAATCTGTATTTCCCCATCTCCCACTCACGAATAAGAAGTGCTTCCTAGTGAGCCTAAATCTGCTTGGAGTGTATCATATTTCAAGTGTGTGTGTGTGTGTGTGTGTGTGTGTGTGTGTGTGTGTGTGTGTGTGTCTGAGAGAGAGAGAGATGAGTGGAGGGAGTACCATAAGACGGGAGGGAGGGGAAGGAGATAAAGCAATATAACATAGAACAAAACTATCTGCCTGCATTTTGGCGTTACTGGTAGAGAAATATACAAGAGAGTGATTAGGCACACAAGAAGCAAATGAAAAACAGATTTCATCATCAGAAATAGCTACCCTGTTAAAGTGATAACATGATTAAAGTAAAGCTTCTTTTAGTAATGAGGCCCTTCTCTATATTATTGCTTATGGATGAGACAAACCTTCAAGCTTTTTGCAGACATCAACAGAAAAGTATAAAACCAGGATCAGTAGTAACTGACAAAGTCTATTTGGTAAGAAATTTGAGGATTATATATATGCATGTATGTATGTATAACGATGGCTCTGTTTCCCTTTTATAGACTCCCATAAATCTCTTACTTGTTGCTGCTTCATAACAGTGGCGGGTAACAAAAACTTAGGTCAGATAAGGGGTTTTCTGTAAGGTTCCTTTCCATCAGAGTAAATCCCTATCCATCTGAGTTGTTGCTTTGTTTACCTTTTATATATCTGCTTGTTTTTTCTAGATCTTTGTTCTGATGAGCCTAATCTTGTGTTAGAAACACATATACTTTTTCTGTTTCTCACTGTCTCTCTCCTATTTCTGAATCTTTTATGAGCAAGATCCTTTGAATTTTGCAGACTTTTAACTATTATTTCAGTAAGAAATCGGGCTGTGGCGCTGAGCTTTTTCAGTGTTTTGTTTAACTGTTATCATTCCAAACAGCCATTCATTTTCTCTTATCACTTCCTGCCTTAGACTCTTCCATTGGTTACCTTGTCTATGTAGACCTTTCTCATTCCAGAACCATACATAATAGATTTTTTTCCCTTTCTCTGTGTTATCAATACATAACAGAATGATTTAATATATTCTCTCTTCAGCTTACTTTGAGACACATTAAGACTCTTGAATTACGCTTCATATCATAAATTACTCTCTTCTTTCTCTTAGGCCTCAGTTCTTGTGCTCGAAACACTGGGTTCTAATTAAACTCTTAAGAAACACAGTAGATGTATTTTTTTTTCATGCAGATGTGTCTTCTTTTAAGTAAAAATCTACAGTTTGAAAACTTAAAGTTCATCTGTTTCAGTTATTATGTTCCTTTACTCTTTTTTCCTTTAAAAAATGTGAAGACTAATATAAGATATAATAATATGGGAAACTGGTTGTGAGGTATATGGGATCTCTGTACTAACTCTGCAATAATTCTGTACATCTAAAAGCAGCTGTAAAAGGAAATGTTTATTGAAAAATATATGAAGGACATTTTCATTCATATGAATTTTAGAGATATTCAAAGTGCTGTATTTCTTACAGTTCATGAAAAATCTGACAAATGTCGATATTCTTTTCTCTCTGAACTATTGAATTAATAATAAAGCTTTGAATATTCGTTATTCCCAGATCCTTGTATAATATTAGAAGAAAGTAAATGATAAATTGGTCTCCCAACATCACACCCCCTCTGTTCTTCTTAACTCTTCTGTGGCTGTAGCACCTGAGTGGGCATCTTTATTGCCTTAGGAGCCTGCCATGAGTTCAAAGTCTCAAGTGAAGAGAATTCAGCAACTCTAGGACTTGATTGAGGAAACAGTATTGACCACGTCTTGCTGAATTTTATCTGGGCTCTCTTGGGTTCATAAGGGCTCTAACTCTTCAGAAGGCTCTTGATGGTATAGGTTCTGCTTTGATCTGAAAGGACCAGCCTGCAGTGGCACGCCTGAGTATGAAAGATACTTCTTCTGAAAGTAACGATGTGTGGCATTTTCGTTTTGCTGCGTTTCTTTCAGAATCATTTTATAACCTTACCATCCTAGCTTTTGTTTCTAGGGCTCTACTTTACGGAGCAGATGATATCCCTAGAAAATAGTTGTAGATTTGTGGCTTGGCAACTGCTTTATTAAAGCCTCATATAAATTGAGAACTGATTACCTTGCTTCTTGCTATGTGGAAGAAAAGATTCTGTTCCTGAAGGTACCCATCCTTTCTCTTCCCTTGCAGACAGAACAGCTTGCAAAATTTCTCAGGCTAAGGAGTCCTTGTCAAAACAAATTTTTATTTGAAGAACTAAGATGCCTAGGGATATTTAGCAACAGCCCATACAAATTACAGTGGAATGGAAACTTTAGAATGGGAAAAAAGAATTTTTCACGTTTGCTTAACCCCATTGCACCCACTGTTAGATAATATTAAATGTTTTAACCACTTGCTATTCATCTTATAGCAAAACATGTAAATAGAAACATGGATCTCCTGATTAAACATTGGCGTAGCACATTCTCAATACATCCAATATAAAACATGCTCTACATTTTATTTTAAAAATTACTGGTATCATCAATATTGGTTTTGTGAAAAAGTCCCATGACTGATATTTTTTAATTGTTGAACTCAGATATCCTTTTACTCAGTGGCTTTACTTCCATAATGAAGAAGTACATTTTGTTGGTGACATCTCGAATTCTGGAATAGTTGGAATTATTAGTTAAATTATAGTTTTTCTTTTAAGATGATTTGTTTCATCCGTGAAGGTAATAATCTCAATGCTGAACTGCATCTGGAATAAGCGAACTATTTTGCTTCTTTTATAAAGATTTCAGTGTGTGCAACTCTGAGTTCAGAGAAGATCATACTTGCATGTTCTGAGTGATAGAGAAGTGAAAGAATATTTTTTAAAACGTAACTGCTTAATTCCATGTTTGTTTAGTGATGTTTCCAAAGTAACTGGTGTTTTTCACTGCCATCTCCGTAAGTATGCACATAAAATCTTCAGTGGATTCTTTGAAATATAATTTAAAGCTGAATTCCTTGCTTAATTAATAAGATATACTGGATTAGTCCTGGCTTATTATATGATTTTTGACATTTGTCACCTATAAAGAGAAGTTAACCTCTCAGTACAGCTAATCTTCACCTTTGTTTCTCTTCCTTACTGACAGAATCCCAAGGACTGCAGCAAAGCCAAGAAACTAGTGTGTAATATCAACAAAGGCTGTGGCTATGGCTGTCAGCTCCATCATGTGGTCTACTGCTTCATGATTGCATATGGCACCCAGCGAACACTCATCTTGGAATCTCACAATTGGCGCTATGCTACTGGGGGATGGGAAACTGTGTTTAGACCTGTAAGTGAGACCTGCACAGACAGATCTGGCATCTCCACTGGACACTGGTCAGGTAAGAAGCCTGTGTAGTTTGTCATCTCTCTGTGTTGAACCACTGCATAACCAAGTTATCAGATTCCTACGTACAACCTTATGGCTTACAGTCGTCTTTTTCTCTGCATCCAGTGAGTGCTATACATTATCCAGATAAAATCTGGAATAATAATTTTTATTCACAAAATGTTTCATGGTCAATTTCTTCCTTCTTTTTTTTTTTTTTTTTTTTTTATTGCTGTGCCATGCAGCATGTTGGGATTTTAGTTCCCCGACCAGGGATCAAATCCATGCCCCCTGCAGTGAAAGTGCAAAGTCCTAACCATTGGACCACCAGGGAATTCCCTCATGATAATTTCATTTCTGATGTTCATTTTTATCTGGATCTAGCAAAATCACTAAGTTTTTTCAAGGAACATAATTTACTCTTTTAATGATTATGATGATGATATACTTCCACTTTTTTGGGTGCTTTCACATTATTTTACTCATTTGATCCTCCAAATTATCCTTTAAGGTAGACTGGTGGTTCTCAAATGTCAGCATGTGTGAGAATCACCTTGAGTCAGAAAATAGTATTTTCTGATTCAATAGGCCTGGGGTGGGGCCTGATACTTGCATTTCTGACAAAGTTTCCAGGTCCAGGGACCACACTATGAGAACTACTTAGGCAGACAGTGCAGGTACCTTTATCTCCATTTTACAATTGAGGACAATGAAGCCTAATTTGTTCATGTGCTTTTAATTTTATTCAGGAAACATTTAATGAGGAATAATGTGATTAAGGTACCATGCTAGGCCTGAGAAGAGATACAAAGATTAGCAAGAAATTTCTCTTCTCTCCAAGGACTTGGTGAAACAGGGAATAGAGTATAGATAGAGTTTCTTACTGCTAGTCTCTTCTTTCTACAACGACAATCTTTAAACAAGGTCCCAAGTTGGGCTACCTTTGTTAAAATCTTTGCTGTATCATTTTGTAATCTTGGGCAAGTTACTTAACCTAGGCCTTCATTTCCTCATCAGTAAAATGAAAAGTAATAATTTACTTACCTCTTTGAGGTAAATGAACTAATATGTATAGTGCACTTAGCACAGTACCTGATATATGAGCTCTAGTAATTGTTAGCTATCTTTAGTAGCCCTTATTCATTGAGTGCCGACAGTGTGGCAGATACTGAACTAAGTGACCAGGTGAAATGCTAAGTAAGTCAGTACACTATCTCTGCACTCACTTCTTGTGAGAAGTCCAGTATTTTTCAAAATGCTGAGGCATTTCAGTTAATGTAATTTCTTATGGAGCTGAGCACCTTTTGTCACAAGTTAAAACCCTAGATGTGCAATGGAGAGCTATGTCATTGGCAAAGTAAGTAACTTTAGTTCCTTTGTTTCTTTTTGCCTTCTTTGGAAAATACAGGTAATACTTGACTTCACAGAAGTGTCAAGAAAGTCAATTGGGTAATTTCTATAAAATGCTTTAAGTTGCTCTATAAAATGTGCTATATGGATTTAAAGTATTATCTTGTGATATGAGTTTTGTTTTCCGTAGGATTATTTAGGAACCTTATTCGGTATATCAACATATGTCTTTCTTTGTAGCTCACTTCAAATTTTAAAGTGAACCTCTTCATCTAGAACCTACCTGAGTTTTAGTTTTGAGGTTACCTCTTCCATTGACTGGTCTGTAGTTTATAGCTGGTACAGATTAGATGTCAAGGTTAGGAAGATACAGGAAAAGCAACTCTGTTAGTCTCACTGTGGCTAACTTTTTCATTTTGTGAACTTAGTTCAGTTTCAAGTTTCTTTGATTGTGGAAGCATATAGCCAGCGTAGGACAAAGTTCTTATGTTTCACTGTTTCTAGGGAGAGGCAGCTTTCTGAGTAGCAGTCAGTTAATAAAAAAGTAAAAGGTTAGCCTTACTAGACTTGTCAAATTCAGTGTGTAGGTTGGCCATGCCTATATGTTACAACTAGGTACTTGGTTTGTTTGATTGTAAGCCTTCCTCATACATCTTGTAGTCTGTAGTGGCAACTGCAGAACATGAAGATTAACAATGGCTTGAATTTGAAGCATTCAGAATTTCTTGACATTACAATTAAACAGGTTCTAGAAATTATCCTTCCTTTATTTATATGGAATCTTGAGGCCTGGTAGATACTAAGTGGCTTTTCCAGGATCACACAGCTTACAAATGACAGAATTCTGGTTAGTACATTCACTCTACCTACATCCAGTCTAAGTCTTTCCTAGTAAGCTCATGTCAAACACCTTACTTAGCAGAATAACGATTAGAAACTGTCCTGAATGTTTGGGAACTAAATAAGATGATGAATTTAATATCTCTGTCCTCTTTCCTCCCCCTATTCTGTAACTTTTTCCAAATCTTTCATATAATTTTAGATACTGAAGAGTTACCAATGGTATTTTCTTCTTAGTCATTTGCCGTCCTTGATCAAAGAAATCATTTTATCATGGCAGCATAGAATTATAATTTTAATTAAATAAATACTTCCTTTATAACTGCAGGTATTATATAAAATCATATGTTTTTCTCCATGCTAATGAATTAAACTGTGCCTATTGGACACCTTTAGTTAATTAAACTAGCAGTTATTTTCAGTATTCTTGCAGAACTCATTATAACTAAAATAATTTAGATGCTAATCTTATATCTAAAAGAAGGAAGAAGTTTATGTTTGAACTTAGAATACTTTCATTTTTATGAGAAGTATGGTTGCCATCCACTTCTGTATCTGTTTATGTATATTATCTATATGTGTACCTTTTGGAGAAACTAACCTATTTCTAGAATCAGAGGAATCATAATGAAATTTCATAACATTAATCCTTCAGTTAGCCATAAATCAACTAAATCTGTTATTGTTCTGACTCGTACAAAGAACCTTGGGATATTTCCCTTGGCACCACTGCCATGAGATTATTATTGTTCATACACACTTGACATGATGTGCTTACAGGTGGAAGTTAGTGATTTCTGTTCAAATCTGTCACCAGTACAGGAATTAGTATGCACATTTGATCATCTGAATAGCCAAATCATGCCTTGGTGTAAGTTGAGTTCCTTTTTTCTCCTTCATTTTTTTATATTTGTGTATGAAACCGTATCCTTTGTAGTATAATTTGGTTTAGTGAAGCAGAATATTAGAAATTATGCTTCCAGTTAGTAATAACGTTTCCCTGTCACCTGTAGATGTCCTGTCTGTTCTAAAGTTGTTGATAAAATGGTCAGTTATTCTTCTGTATCGCAAAATGTTTCCTAAACCTGAACTAACTACATGTTCATAGACCCGATTCTTCCAACTAGATTCCTTATGATAATTCAGAATGGGAATATTGGTATTTAATAGTTTGAAGTATCTTTCAACAAAAATTGATTTGTTTTTAAAAGTATTTTGACTGTTTTAGGCTATGTATGGCAACCAGCTTCCAAGATGCTTTTCTAGTTGCTAGAAAAATACTCTTGAATAAATGATTTAGCAATAGGGCACCTCAGCTATTTAAACTCAGTTCTCCACTATTTTTTCCATTCTAAAAATTGCACATTTATTCAGATTAGCAGTTAAACCATTTGAGTGTTTGCATTTCCTTCTCTTGTATTTGATTGTCATAAATTGAACTGAATTACTTAATTTGATAAATCTAATTGAAAAGCTTTCTTTTAAATGAAAATAATGACTAGTAAGAAACTGTTTGTAAATACGATAAAATTTAATGCCCTAGAGGTGTCTGATTTAAGTGCATGTTTAAGTAGATTGCCACTTGCTGTATTTAATTACCTAAACTGGATGGTTACCTTCTCTCCATACCTCATTTGAAAAAAAGGTTTTGGTCAAAGAGTTTTAGTTGGCATCCTTACATGGAGGCAACCTTAAACTAGAAGTAATTTAATAAAAGTACTTGCTATGTGCTAGGCACCATGCTGGACTACATGCTGTCAGGGGCAGCCTAGGGGGAAAGGTAGACAACTTGAATGAACAATTAAAATGTATTGTGTTATGGGTAAGTCCATAGTACTCTGAAGCACATATCTAACGTGTATTTGGGATTCTTCTGGAGGAAGTGATTTTTAAGCTAAGACCCAAAGTATGGTGGGAGTCAGCCAGGTAGAGATATGATAGAAGAATTTTCTGTCATTGGGCACAACATGTGAAAAGAGGCAAGAGAACATCAAGTCATTGGGGAAACTAGAAATAGTTCGTTGTAAAGTTTGAATACTGAGAGACTTATGTTTCATTTTGAAAACACGTGTTACTTATAGGGTTTCCGTTTGGATGGTTGTATGATTGTGTTCCTCCCTAAAACCCAGGTTTTAATTCAGGTGTCAGAGCTCTTTGTTTTGCTTTTGCTTTGGAGATTGGGCAAAGTTAGAAGCCAGATTGCTTTCAGTTGGCTCTTGGTGTCATCTAGGAGCCATAACTCTTTAATTAAAAATTTCATTTTTAATATTTTTTAGCGTTCACTCAGTAAAGTTTTGAAAGCTGACAAATACCACAAACTCATATACTCCAGAAAAAAACATTATATTTTTATTAACTGCCTAAAGCACTTCTGTAATGCTGTTTTTCCTGCATTTTATTTAAAATTTGGGTAATCTCCGTATGATAACAATTTTGCATTACCATTTTTTATAGAGAGAATAGGAAGGTAATTTAGTCTTCCACGTTTGTTGAGCAATTTTTTTCCAATTTTATTGAGATATAATTGACATATAAACATTGTATTCGTTTAAGGTATACAACATAATGATTTGGTATGTATATACTGCAAAAAGATTACTGTCATAAGTTAACATCCATCACCTCACATGGTTACAAACTATTTTCTTGTAATGAGAACTTTTTAAGATTTACTCTCTTAGTCACCTTCAAATATACAGTATCATTAACTATAGTCACCATGCTGTATGTTACATACTCAGAGCTTATATGTCCTTTTATTGGAAGCCTGTACCTTTTGACCACCGTCACCCTTTTCCCCCCTACCTTCCCCACCCCCACCCCACCTCTTTTCACCTTTGGCAACCACCAATCTGTTCTCTGTTCCTATGAGTTTGTTTTTTTAGATTCCACATACAAGGGAGATCATACAGTGCATGTGTTTCTCTGACTGACTTACTTCACTTAGTGTAATATCTTCAAGGCCTAGACATGTGGTCGCAAATGGCAGGATTTCTTTCTTTCTCACGGCTGAATCATATTGCATTGTGTGTGTATATATATACTATTTTCTTTATCCTTTCATCCATCAGTGGATGCTTGAGTTGTTTCCATGTCTGGGTTATTGTAAATATGCTGCAGTGAACATGGGGGTGCAGATATCTCTTCAAGATAGTGATTTCATTCCCTTTGGGTATATTACTCAGAGATGGGATTGCTGGATCATATGTTAGTTCTATCGTTTAAGCAAATATCTCACTAAGGTCAAAAGGAAAATCTTTAACAAGCTGAACACAAATTAAATTATACTTTAACTTTTTCCTGTGAAACTAGTATTTGTAACATTTGCAAAACTACTCAGATGTCTATTGGAGTCATCTAAATAATCTAACAAGCTTGTATCCTTCATAATGGCCTATCTCAGATGGACTGATTGATAAACTAATAATATGGTTGATAATCTATAGACATACCTATTAGGATAGGCTATGGACACACTTCTATGTAGTATTTTTTACAGTAATAGTATTTTCAGCCTTTGGTGATTGATTAGTAGAAACATGAAATAAGTACACATAATATTTTAGATTTCTTGTGCTACAAAAATGTCTTTATTTCTCTGTTTAGGTAATATGAGGAAGAGGAAAGGATACTGGTCTCTGAGTTTACCCATGTCTGATCTTAGTTCTGTTGTTTTTAGCTTTCTGAACTTCAACAGTTAATTATAGCTTCTGAACCTCAGTTTCATCCTAAGAAAGCTCATGATACTCAGTACCTATCTCCCTATCCACTTTTATAGGGCTATAATCACAAGGGAAAATGATTAAGGGCTATAAAAGGTATTAAGATGATTTTCACATACAGTTTATTTTCACTGTCTATGTTTGGTCCCCAAATTTTAAAACAAAAACATAATAATAGAATACATTATTAGATTATAATCTGTAACAATAGAAAAGTTATCCTTTTTCTCTAAGATGAAAACTAGGCCTTTATAAGAGCGTCATAGACAGTTTTCCCTTTTAAAATCATAAAGTTACATGGAAAAATTGAAAGAGATCCAGAGAGGAGAAATAACTTCTGAGAATAACCTCTAAGTGCTAAAATCTCTGTGCTTAATAAACCTACCATTTAATCACAGTAAAATTAAATAACCTCTGAGAGTAACCTCTAAGTGCTAAAATATCTCTGTGCTTAATAAACCCACCGTTTAATCATAGTAAAATTCTGAACTAGTCAGAGAGTCTCTCTGCAGCTACCTTAATATTTTTTTCTATACCAACACACCTGAGATAGAAGGTATACTCCCACTTATAACAGTAGCTCACTATAGTTAGTGATTTTAAAACTGGCTGTGTTTGTGGGGAAGGGGTGGTGGTTCAGGGAGATTTGAAGACAGCATTGGTACCATGCGTAGATGAAAAGCTCGCTATCCCAGCTTCAAGATTCTAATAGGTCTCTCTGCCCTACACCTTACTCTTTTGAGAATTACTGACCTAAACACATATCACTGCAGGTACGTAAAGACTTTTATTTCAGCCTATATAAGACTTGTTTTGCTGTTCATGGTCCATAAAAGAAAGGAAGATTTTTGTTTCAGGAATGTAAAATACCAGTTAGAATATATGTGTATTGCAGAAGAACTCAAACTACCTTTCACTATGATATCTCCTTTATCTTCAGCTTCCCACTTCAGGAGAGAGGAGGATATCTATGGTATCTCAGTTATAGTTACACAGTATGGGAATAGGGAGCTGAAGCTTCGTCCACACAACAGTTTTGCCCGGAGTACCCACACATCTTAAACACAACCATAGATGTTTATTTCCGTATTTATCCTGCAAATGCTTTTCCTTTCGAGTTATGAGTAAACCTGGGGAAAGTGAGTCAGAGGTTTGCAAACTGCCAGGATAAACATGATACATTCTTCTGGACTATCAGTTTTATTTGCTAATATGTAAGCTAAATCATTTTCAGATAATAAAACAAACAGGTTATACAATGGTGTAAAATGAAAATTTTGATGAAACATCAGACTTCAGCCCATAGGTTTAGTGCAGCCTTCATATCCTCAGTACTATAAGTTTACCCTCCTCTGCTGTTGGGAGCATTTTGGAGGAAAACTTTAAGAAGTACTATTCTGTGTTCAAATTTTTAGCTATTTATTTTATCTTGAAGGAGACTCCAGATGGTAGCAGAATCTAGGTCTTCTGGGTTATTTACACAATGTCAAACACTTGACCAGAGCACAATAAATGTAATAAAAGAAAGAAAGAAAACCCACCTCTCCTGCATCCTGGTCCAAATCTGAAACTATTACCCTGCAAGCTGTGTGAGGCACTTTTACTAAATTGTAGATTTTGTTTTTTTAAGAAAATAGTCTATCAATAAGAATGAATTTTCTTTAGCAATATAACCTGCTCTTTTTAGACAAAGATCTGGTAGAATGAGTTCAGAGATTAAAAGAGATATGATTTAGGAAGTAGCAGTACATAATTAGCATCAGAGTCATTGTGGAGTGAAAACAGTTTCATTGGAAAAGTTTCTGAAATATCCTCTTAAGTCTGTTTAGAACCTATCCAAGGCTACTAGAAATAGAATCCAGGTGCTCTGGATTTCCTGTGGGAATGTCTGGGCCACATGACCTTGATACCTGTCTCAGAAATTATCAGTGTTTTTGTAAGTACTGATACACCTTTTATGTTATGTGTTCTTAAAGATCTGCTGTAAATTGAATTATTATAAATTAAGTCATGTTTTAAACATTCTAGTGGAACTTTGTAAAGCAGCGGTCCCCAACCTGTTTGGCACCAGGGACCAGTTTCGTGGAAGACAGTTTTTCCACAGACTGCGTGGTGGGGGAGATGGTTTCGAGGTGATTCAAGTGCATTACATTTACTGTGCACTTTATTTCTATTATTATTACATTGTGATATATAATGAAATAATTACACAACTCACCATAATGCAGAATCAGTGGGAGCCCTGAACTTCTTTTCACTCACTGATAGGGTTTTGAGACGAGTCTGCAAGCAGTTGATTTATTATGGTCTCTGTGCAGTCAAACCTCTCTGCTAATGATAATCTGTATTTGCAGCTGCTCCCCAGCACTAGCATCACTGCCTCAACTCCACCTCAGATCATCAGGCATTAGATTCTCATAAGGAGCGTACAACCTAGATCCCTCGCATGTGCAATTCACAGTAGAGTTCGTGCTCCTATGAGAATGTAGCGCTGCCGCTGATCTGACAGGAGGCAGAGCTCAGGTGGTAATGCAAGTGATGGGGAGCAGCTGTAAATATAGATGAAGCTTCGCTCGCTCATCCACTGCTCACCTCCTGCTGTGTAGCCCGGGTCCCAACACGGCCCGGACTGGTATCGGTCTGGGGACCCCTGTTGTAAAGAATTTTTTAAAAAAAGAGTACAAATGAACTTATTTACAAAACAGAAGTAGAGTCACAGATGTAGAAAACAAACTTATAGTTACCAAGGGATGGTGGTGGGGGAGATTGGGACTGACATATACACACTACTATATATGAAACAGATAACTAATAAGAACCTGCTGTATAGCACAGCGAACTCTACTCAATACTCTGTAATGGCCTGTATGGGAAAAGAATCTAAAAAAAAAGAGTGGGTATATGTATATGTATAACTGATTCACTTTGCTGTACACCTGAAACTGACACAACATAATAAATCAACTATACTCCAATAAAAAAAAATTTTTTTAAGTAAAATAGGAATAATAATAGTACTTCATAGACTTACTGGGAGTATTAAATGAGATAAATGCATGTCAGACACATAGAAGAGTACCTGACATACACTGAGTACTCAATCAATGTCGGATAAAATTATTGACATTATTAAAACTTCTGTATAGATTGTCATTATGCAAACTGTATATGTATAACATTTGACGGTATTTTATAATGTGCAAATCCCTCTTACCTATGATCTCAATTTCACTGCATCTATTTAATAAAAATAGAGATAAGAATAAAAAAAGAATTCCAAAGGAAATTCTTTCATAAAGGAAAGAATCTTTTATTCTCATGAGCTAGTAGTCTCCTGGTTCATTGATCTCTCCCCACTCCACCCTACCTCTCTCTCTCTCTCTCTCTCTCTCTCTCATATTCTCTTCAAAATGCAATCATTTGGTTGCATTTTGGTAAGAGTCTTACTTGTTTATAATCTGTAGATCACATTCAAGTTTAGAATGATTCTATAATTAAGATAATTGTTGAAATGCTAAAGAAAGTTAAGAATGCCTCCTAGCCCTTTTGGTTGGTTTTATATGCCAGAGCTCTGGGTATGATATAAATCTAGAATTTCCTTATCTCTCTTCCTCAGGTTTATATAAATTATAGGCTAATTCTATGGAATAGGAAGTAATAATAGCCCATGGTCTTTGGTGGAATTATACATATGTGGATCGCCCACATAAGCAGGGAAGTGCACTAGTCATCATGTAAAAATTTGAGTGTTTCTAGTTGCTGTGGGGAATAGAGAGATAAATAAGACCCAGTCCCTGCCCTTCAGGAACTTACACTGAGTGTATTAAGACACACTGATCTATAATTGTAACAAAGATAGGATATGTTAAGTGTCATAAGAGAGGTATAGAATTTTGTGGGTCATCAGAAGATAGAGAAACTGTTTCTGGCTGAAGGTATTAAAGGCATCATTGGGAGCATAAGCTGGGCCTTTAAAGAATGAGGAAAGGGATAGTCTACAAGGACAGATCAATGTCATTGACATGAAATCAGAAGGTATTAGTTGTGTGACTTTAACTAGTATCCCACAACCTTTCATAATACCTGTTCTATGTACCTTACAGAGTCGTTATGAGGATTCAAAGTGATACTGTATTTGACAGTGCTTTCTATGTTCTAAATCACCCTATATGTTGTTATTACAACTTTAGTTTTATGGGAACAAAGCGAAATAATAAAAATAGCATAATTGGGTCATGGGATTTCAGCAGGGCTTCTTGTAAGAAACTTTAACAACCAACATTAATGAAACTTAGAAGTACTTGATGGCTTTTTATGAAACTCATTCAGAAATATAAATGAAAAGAGAAGAGGGAAATTATGATGGAGGAGCAAGGTGAAGACAGCCATCCCCTTTGCTCATCCTTTCACTGAGAGCCAGCTTCAGCTCCCTAGCAATCCCAGCCCAACTGAAGATCATCCCCTTCTTCTCTTGGGTTTTATTTAGTTTGTCCAGTAAAATCACAGCGTCTAGGCTAATTAGGGACTAGACTATGCTCCTGTCAAGGAAACTTGGCCTGTTTCCCTTTATTTTGGGGGACTGGGTTGCCTTCTTAGCTAAAGCCATCACTGACCCCAATCAGAGAAACTTCCTTACAAAACGTCAGTCTTCAGTTAGTTCTTTAGCTCTCCAAGCTGATAAATGATGATTTGGGGAGGGAGAAGCAGGATTTGGAATAAAACATGGTGTCTTGGAGCTCTAATATGTAGGTGATACTAAAAGAATCAAGAATTAATTCCTGTGAAGGTTCTGCTCCATTTGAGCTGTGTCAAAATGAATGCTTAGGAATCTGAACATACCCAAGGTGCTGATTTCCAAGTTACTTGCCTAAAAGTGGAGATAGGCTTCACTGAAGTTTTCTCCAAACACTAACAATGGAAGATTTCAAAATTAGAAATACATAAAAGTGAGGGCCTTTGACTGACCATCCGTCTGGTACCTGTCTGTTGACTAGATGGAACTACGTTTTTCAGACCAGCAGAGATTACGTTTAGTTAAGCAGCCCAAAACACAGTATTGAAGCACTGAAGCATGCTTCTCTCCTCTCTAGTTTTTGGGTATTAAATATTATATTTGAAGCTATTTGTGTAGTATGTCTAGGTTGTGGCTAAGAATAAACTAGCCTGGAACACTCCAATGGGATTTTAAGGCATAATGGAAAAAGCTGTTGAAAAAAGGGTAAATCACCAGTATTTTCTTTTCTCTGCTGTCACTGCCCATCTTGCTGTGTCCACTGAAATTGGACAGTAGGAACTGGGGAGTAGGCTGGTTTATTAGCTGCTTCTGCTGCCATCTCTAGCCAGTCTTGATCCATGCAGTTGAGAATACCCAATAACAGGGCTGGCAAAAGGAGACATTGCACTCTGTGTCCCTTGTTTTCTAGATTATATTCAGTACCAACCATAGGGCCACCCACATTGAGATTTTAGAATATATAGAGCATCTATATGCATCCTTTGGAAATGTCTAGCCATTAGTACCTGGATTGACTTCAGAAGGTTAGATAGTCTTTTAAGAATATGATATCTACATTTTAAAAGTGATGTGACATCTCTATTTCAGAGGAAAGATTATTTTCTTATGGCTTGTCATGAATGACCATCTTAGAGGCACCCATTTGTATTATATATGTGTTAGTAAGTGGACATTTAGTTCATTCACCTGTTGTATTTTCTTATACATTTGTATCATGATTCCCTCATCGATGGACGTTTAAATTATTTCACGTTTTTGCCATTATAAACAAAGATATATCTTTGAGTATCTTTATGTGTGTCTCCTTGTTCATATGTGTTAGTTTCTCTAGGGCAGTGCTTATCAAACTTTTCCACATCATACCATATGTAAAAGATATTTTTACTGCCCATATTATCACGTGGGAGGTGATGGTATATGGCAAAGCTACAGAGATCTCTATGGCGGTGTGTTACAAATAAAATCTTATGCTCTAAAAAGGGAGCTGGCAAACAGTGGTCCTCAGCCAAACTCAGCCCTCCACCTGTTTTTGTAAATAAAGTTTTACTAGAACACAGCCACATCCAGTTGTTAACATTTTGTCTATGACTGCTTTCATACTACAGTGGCAGAGTTGAATAGTTGCAATAGAGACCATCTGGCCTGCAAAGGCTAAAGTGTTTACTATCTAGCTTTTTACAAAAAAAGGTTGCTGACTCCTACTCTAAAATAATAATTAACAAACAAATATAGTTTCAACCATTGTAAATTTGTGAATAGTTTTTCTAAATTTGTTTGGTCTTTTCCATGAACTTATTGATTTGAGATAAAATTAATTTATGGTGAGATAAACAGATCTTAAATGTATAATTCAGTGAGTTTTGATAATGTAACCAATACCCTTGTCTGTTCAAGTCTTTTCTAATTTTTAAAATTGGGTTATTTGACTTTTTATTTTTAATTTATAGGAGGGGTGTATGTGTGTATCCTAGGTACAGATTCTTTAGCAGAAACATGATTTACAAATATTTTCTCTCAGTCTGTGGCTTGCCTTTTCATTTTCTTAACAGTATCTTTTGAAGATCAAAATTTTTAACTTTATTAAAGTCCAGTTAATTGCTTTTCTTCTATAACTATAAAAGTTAGTGCTTTTTGTGTCCTAAGAAATCTTTGCCTATCCTAAGGTTGCAAAGATACTGTTTTATGTTTTCTACCAGAAGTCTTATACTTTTAGCTTTTATATTTATCTCTATGATCCCTCTCATATTAATTTTTGTGTGTAGTGTGAGGTAAGGGTTGAGGTTTATTGTTTTCTGTATGTTTATCCAGTTGTTCCAGACTTACATGTTGAAAAACTGGCCTTTCACTATCAAATTGTCTTGGTGCCTTTGTCAAAAATCAATTGACAATGTATGGATCTATTTCTGTTCTCTCCTGTTCTACTGCTCTTTTTATGTCTATCCTTACACCTCAAGTTTTTATCTTCCATCAGATATTTTGACATGTGAATTGGAAAGCTGGACCTATGCTTAGAAGTGGTGTTACTAGGTCATAGTGAAGTATATTTATCTTTAAGTTGTCTTCATATGCTTAACCCCTCTATGGGAAAATTAGTTCAATAGTCTCCTAACTATCCCCTCTGCTTTCAGAATTTATCCCCTTTTAATCCATTCTCCACGCTGCCAGAAGAATGATATCGCCAAAATCAAATACGACTTTGTTTCTCAAAAACTTCCATGGCTGCTCAGTGTCTAGAGAGACACATATTAACTCCTTACTTAGAATACAAGAAATAAGCCGCTTCTGCTACTGCCCATGTCTCAAAATGTGCCCAGGATTCCTGATCTCACCAGTTCAACTACAGATTTATTCCTTGAAAATTCTGTGCACTTTTATTTATATACTGGGAACATATTTCTTCTTTCTAGAATGTCTTTCCTCCATTTCACCCCATGAATTCCTGTTTATCTTTTAGTATCACTTCCTTTGTCATATTTCTCTCCAGTTAACCTCATGTTCTCACTTATGAATATACTATATTTAAATAGTTTGTTTACATGTCTCTTTAACTACATTTATAGTGACTTTTTTGAGATTCTTGTCTGATTTATTTTGTCTCCTTTTTGCCTAATAGTACTGGCCAATAACTGTTACTCAGTTAGTGTGAAATCTTGGTTTTTTTGTTTTGTTTTTAATTAAATTGCCTCTAAGCAAAATGATCCTTGAAAAATTTTACTTTCCGTTTCCAAATCTATCAACTAAAAGAAATATAGCCTAATCTATGTGATTCACAGATTTCTGATGCAGTGCACATGAGATCGTAGGCATGGAAATGTTTGGAAAATGTTTCAAAAATATGATGGCCTTACTGAAAAATACTATGTTGAAAAATAGCTATGTTTAAAAGTACTTTATGGACTAAAGCATTTTCCTATACAAAATCTCAGCTATATGTGTGTATGTCTGTGTCTTTGGATATCTTTGATTCAGTAAACATTTATTGAATACTTTCCCAGCTCAGGTATTATGAAAGTAATATTATGTACAGCAATAGCTAACATTTAGTGAACCTTACCATGTAACAGTGCTTAAGAACTTTGCATATGTTATCTTATTTAATATTCACAATAAACCTATATGGTAGGTGCTATCATTATTCACATTTTATATAGGTCAATAATTTGCCATAGGTAATAAGAAATCCCCAGTCTGACTTCAGAACCTGATCTTTAAACATTAATGCTCAGAATCATTAAGCCATAGCCCCCAAAGCCTGGTTTTATAAGGCTGGCTACATTTTTGAAGGGTTGTTTTTAGAAAAAGGAGAATATGTGACATTGATGTATATGGACTACAAAGGGTAAAATATTTACTATCTGGCCCTTTACAGGACAAGTTTGCCAATCTCAGTGTAGATGGTTAAGACAGAGTTCCCGTTCTCAAGAAGCTCCCAGTCTAAATAGCAGATCAACGCAAACATTTTTAAAAAATCTGTTTCATGAGGCAACATGTGGTTAGTGACGTTATAAAGATATAAACAAGAGACCAAGATATAAACCGTCCCAAGGTTGGGAGGTACAGTCATTCCAGCGAAAAGAATGAAAAGAAATGGCATTTGAACTGGTCTTGGAAAAATTGTAAAATGACCAGAAATCTTAGATATAGAATTCTGCACACTTGGAGTGCTTGATGAATGGTGATAAAAAATGCTTATGTGCCTGTTACATCTTACTTAGAGTAGTGCCAAAGTATCAGAACTCCTGGGCATTGTTTTTCCTTCTGCCCCTGATTTGCTGAGTTATATGGAAGAGAGCATTAAACCATCTGCTTCTCAGTCATCCTTTAGCAGAATGTGACTGAAAAATCAGTCTGAGCTAATTATGTTGCATTTCTCAAGGGACTCCAAAACAAACCTGATAGAAGGTGCCTAGGTGCAGGTATTTTTTCAGCTGTAATGTATTTCTTTAAAATAACAATATATTTCAGCTGAAAATATTAGTGCTTTAGTTAAACCTTGCATTTTGCATTCATTCTTAACTGTCATTGAATAGGTAAAACTGAAAATCAATGTTTACATTCAGAGTAATTGCAATTTTTGTGATAGGTTTTGTAGTTATAGGAATTCAACACATAATTTTATAACACATTAGCAATGATTTGCGAAAAACAATAAATGTAACCATGCTTTTGAAGAACATGGGCAAAAGTAGTCAAGTTAATATAGAATTGCTTGTTAGGAATGTTTTAATTAAATTGAGGATATGACATAGGATTGGCATTGTTATTATTTCTCAACCCTTTGTGGTAAATAGTGGCAGGGATGTAAACAATGAATGTCACCCTGAAAGATTTGTACTTTCTAAGTTAAGCACGCAGGAAAGTATTAAACTACATCAGGAGATGCATTTTCTGCTAACATAATTTAGAATATGACAGTTAAATTATTAATCAAATGGTTGGATATGGAGGGATTTTTCTCAAAGAGAGAAAAGGATAAATTACTCCATGTCAGTTGAACAATATTCCAAACACCAAAAATAAAGGCAGGGGAGGCATAAAGATTCCCTAATTTTGTAGTTTGTGCAGACTGGCA
Source organism: Grampus griseus (assembly GCF_964374135.1). Lineage (NCBI taxonomy): Eukaryota > Metazoa > Chordata > Mammalia > Artiodactyla > Delphinidae > Grampus > Grampus griseus. The sequence continues at coordinate 36,020,740 of NC_139018.1, read as the reverse complement.
TCCATTGTATGAATAATAAATGTTATGTCTATATTTGTAACATTAAAAAAAATCTGATAATAGCTTTAAGCTACTTCTGTTTCTGAATCATTAATATTAATATGTTAGTATTGAAGTAATTAATGTATATATGGACAAATCACTGTTCCCTGGTCTGCTGTGGATCATTTAAATTAAATGTTTCTCATTTGATTAAATGAAATCTCTTCTTTGAACATTTTTCTTAGCCTGAAAAGACATATACATTAGTGATAAATAGCAATTGTGGTTTCTGTCTTTTGTGTTGATATAGATATTTTGTTTGGAATAGATTTTATGTAAAAATGTGTGTTCAGTGGCATTTTCAGTTTAACAAAAAGACTAATGCATGTTTTACTATAACAACTGTAATATGCCCTTAACTATTTATTTAAACATATTTCTCTCTATTTTAGTAGTGTGTTTACCTATGTAATTGAGTAAAATCAGGAGTGGCCACAGATGCATAAGAAAACACTTCTGTAAATTTCTTATAGACTGCTTTGCAGTTCTCTCTCATTGAAATGAATTACCTGTGTCTTTAGAGTGTGCTGAGCAGATTAAAAGAAGAGGGGAAAAAAGAATCATTTGGAGCAAGTTTGAATGAAATGTTTGCATTGTGGCTAAAAAATAGTCTGAACCCTCTATCTAGCCATGCCATTCTTTAAAATAACAGGGAAATAAATGGTTCCACAAGCTATATTTTGACAAAATTATCTGTTGTCAAGGGCAAACTAGCATTTTAAAGCTATTGCTTTTTTAGTGTAAAACATAATATGCTGTTATTCAGCTCCATGTTTAATTAGTTTAATTTAAATTAATCAAATACTATTTTGTAACAGGGACCACAGGTAAGAGATACAGAAAAAGACTTCAGTTTGTGGATTTTTTTTAAAAGCCCATTGCTTTCTCCTGTCCTTCCTCCTTTCTATGTTTAGGTTAGTGACTACCAGAAATAAGGAGAAGGTAAAAGCTCGGGCTCTTTTTTTTCTCCCTTACTCGTCATTTTACAGTCCCTTTTGTCATTGGAATGAGAGACAACACATATTTGCAATCCAATACCCAATTTCCTAATTCAAAACAGAGTTTTGGACAGATTTTTCCCTCTTGGCACTAAATGGAAGAATTGACATTCTCTCAGAGGCCATTAAATAGAACGGTAAGAATCATGCAGTCAACTCTCCTAAATTAATTAGAAGAGATGTAATTGTAGGTAATATTAAATGGTAGACATGCAAAAAGTAACTTTTCGTTCAACCCCAGGGTATAGAAAAATGATGTGCAGAGGCCATAGTCCACCAAGCGGATAAGACATACCTCAAGAAATAGAGAACTTTCGTGTTATTGTTGCATCATGGTGAACAGCTGTAACCACCAGTGAGCTTGCCCTTTTTGGCAGCTGGCTTTATTTAGCATTTTTTTAAAACTGCATGCTTTTTGCCTCTGGTGCCTGGCATTCTTCACTTAAAATTTTAAATGTATTCTTATCATCCCCTAACACAAAGCTTATTTATGCAGTCCCGAATCTAGCCTGAGACACCTGTTCTTGAATCCATTTTTTTTAAAAGTTCAATATGAAATAAATCTTTAGCTATGTCATGCTGGAATGAAAGAAACCGTACATTATTTTAATGGAACCTGATCAAGCTACTTAGATGGGCTTAAGTGAATGGTTGAGGTCTGTTAATGGATATGACATATTATTACATGAAAGGCATTTCAATAAAGGGTTAATGTTGTTAATTTTAAAAGTTGTTTTGTTAACAACAGTCTGGAGATAATAAATAGAGAAAGGGGCTTGATTATCTCTTTGATTTCTTTTAAGCCTTAAAATTCTATCAATTAGCAAAGAGTAGGAAACTGTTATATATAAGGGCAAATTTTATGTCTCTGTTTGCCATAGAAGAAAGAGGACTTTGAGAAAGCTGTATTTCCACTTATATCAAATTATGGCCTTCGTATCAATATTGACCAGAAAATCCTTAAGGTTGTGAACTTGAAAGCATCTGCCCTGAAGTAGAAATTAAATACTTCGAGCTAGAACAAGTTTTGTTCCAGGGGAGAGGTTTCAGGTAACTTATGACTCATACTTTATTGAGTTTAAGCTGTTTCTCCACGTATCCTTTCAGTTCAACTGAAAAAGCCTTTGATTTAATAGAACACTCTCTTTGTGCTTGTAATTTGTGATAAGTTTAGCCTTTATTAGTTATTTAGAGGTTTCATTGAAACCTTCCCAGACCTAGCTCCCTCTTCAGTCAAAGGAAAGACTTTATTTTTTTCTAAACATTAATAATTTTTAACAGTTTCTGTGGTATCTTTGTTTTTAATTTTTAAAGCACTTTCCTCATTTGTTCTCTCCAGAAAACAATCCCAAGGGGAGGTAGCATGATTTTTAATTAATATAAAACAAGAAAAAGAAGGATTAGAGATTGTGTTAATTGGATAAAGTGTCAGAGATCAGAATTTTCTGGATTTAGTTTCATCTGGATCATATTGTTGTTCACTTAATGCTAAATGTACTCCTTCTATTTGGCATAATTATTTTTAAATATTTTTTTAAATATAAAGCAATGAATACCTATTGTTGAAAAACCCATAAAGTTTAGAAAATATAAAAAGAAAATAAAAATACGACTTAAATATATGTGTGTGTATATGTAGTCTTTTTTGAATGCCTGTATTTTTTAATTAATAGACTTTATTTCTTAGAGCAGTTTTAGGTTTACAAAAATATTTGTTAGAAAGTACAGAGTTCCCTCTTTTTTCCTTCCCTGTTCTCCTTCCATGGTCCAGTTCCCCTATTGTTAACATTTGCATTGATGTGGTACATTTGTTACAATTGATGAACCAGTGTTGATTCATTATTATTAACTAAAGTCTGTAGTTTACATTGGGGTTCAGTCTTTGTGTAGTATAGTTCTGTGGGTTTTACTAAATGCATAATGTCGTGCGTCTACCATTACATAATCGTACAGAATAGTTTCATTGCCCTCAAAATCCCGTGTTCCACCTATTCACTCCTCTCCCTAATCACCATCTCTGTCAGTCACTGATTTTTCTGTCTTTATAATTTTGCCTTTTCTAGAATGTCATATAGTTGGAATCATATGTTATGAAGTCTTTTCTGACTGCTTTTTTTTTAAAACGGTTCCTCTATGTCTTTTTGTGGCTTGACAGCACATTTGTTTTTATTGCTAATATTATTGAATTGTATGGATAAACATTATCCATTCACCTATTGAGGGACATCTTTGTTGCTTTCAATTTTGGGCAGTCATGAATAAAGCTGGTATAAACATTCACGTGCAGGTTTTTGTGTGGGCATAAGTTTTCAACTAATTTGGGTAAAGACCTAAGAGAGGGATTGCTGAGTTGTATGGTAAGACTATGTTTAGCTTTGTAAGAAGCTGCCGAATTGTCTTCCAAAGTGGCTGTCTTAGTCTGCTTGGGCTGCTACAACAAAATAACACAGACTGACTGGCTTAAACAGGACACTATTTTTCACAGTTCTGGAGGCTGGGAAGTCCAAAATGAGAGCGCCAGCAAATTTGGTTCTTCTTAAGGGACCTCTTCCTGGCCTGTAGGCAGCTTCCTTCTTGCTGTATCCTCACATGATACAGCAAGGAAGCTCTGGTGTCTCTTCCTCTTCTTCTTAAGGGCAATAATCCCAACATTGGGGCCTTCTCTCATTACCTCATTTAAACATAATTACCTCCCAAAGGCCCTACTTCCTAATACCATCACATTGAAAGTTAGAGCTTCAGTGTATCAGTTTCGGGAGGACACAAACTTTGAGTCCGTAACAGTAGCGCTACCATTTTGCATTCCCACCAGCAATGAATGAGAGTTCCTTTTGCTTCACATCCTCCCCAGCATTAGTGGTGTCACTGTTTTATATTTTAGCCGTTCTAATAGGCATGTACTGGTATCCTCTTTCGATTTGCAATGTACTAATTACCTGTAATGTTGAACATCATTTCATATGCTAATTCACCATCTATATATCTTCTTTGGTGAGGTCTCTGTTCATCTTTTTTGCCCATTTTATAATAGGGTTGTTTTCTTATTGTTGAGTTTTAAGAGCTCTTTTAAATTTTTGGTTGTAAGTCCTTTATCAGATATTTTCTCCCATTTGTGGCTTTTCATTTTATTCTTTTAACAATGTCTTTCACAGAGTGAAAGTTTTTAATTTTAATGAAGTCCAGCTTTTCAGTTTTTTCATTTATGGATGGTACTTTTGGTGTTGTATCTGAAAACTCATTGCCAAACCAAAGGCCACCTAGATTTTTTCCTATGTTTATCTTCTAAAAGTGTTATTGTTTTGCATTTTACATTTAGGTCTATGATCTTTGTTGAGTTAATTTTTGTGAAAGGTATAAGGTTAGTGTCTAGATTTTTTTTTTTTTTTTTTTTTTTTGCCTGTGGATATCCATTTTTTCCAGCACCATTTGTTGAAAAGACTGTCCTTTCTCTATTGGATTGCCTCTGCTCCTTTGTCAAAGATCAGTTGACTTTATTTGTGTGGGTCTGTTTATGGGTTCTTTGTGGTGTTCCATCGATCTATTTGTCTATTCTTTCACTGTCTTGATTACTGTCACTTTTTAGTTAGTCTAGAAATCAGGTAGTATCAGTGCTCTTTGGCCTTTTTCTTCAATAGTCATGGATATTCTGAGTCTTTTTTCTCTCCATATAAACTATAGAATCACTGTAGATATCCGGAAAGTAATTTGCTGGGATTTTTATTAGGATTGTGCTAAATCTAAAGATTGAGTTGGATCATGAATCATGAATGGATGTTGGATTTGTGGAATACTTTTTCTGCATCTATCGATATTATCATATGATTTTTCTTTTTTAGTTTTTTGATGTGATGAATTACATTAATTGATTTTCAAATGTTGAACCTTGAATAACCTGGAGTATATCCCACTTAGTCATGGTGTATAATTCTTTTTATACATTATTAGATTTAATTTGCTAATGTTTTCTTGAGAATTTTGTATCTATGCTAATGAGAAATATCGGCCTGTTTCTTTTCTTATAATGTCTTTTGGTGGTTTTGGTGTTAGTGTAATGATATCCTCATAAAATGAGTTGGGAAGTGCTCACTCTGCTTCTATTTTCTGGAACAGATTGTAAAGAATTGGTATCATTTGTTCCTTAAATATTTGGTATTATTCACCAGTGAAACTATCTGTGTTTGATGCTTTCTGTTTTAGAAAGTTATTAATTGTTTATTCAATTTCTTTGGTCAATATAGGCCTATTTAAATGACTTATTTCTCCTTGTATGAATTTTGGTAGACTGTGTCTTTCAAGGAATTGCTCCATTTTATCTAAGTTATTGAATTTGTGGGCATAGAGTTGTCCACAATACTCCTTTATTATCCTTTGAATGTCCACAGGTTCAGTAGCCATGGTCCCACTTTCATTACTGATATTAGTAATTTGTGTCTTCTCTCCTTTTTTCTTGGTTACCCTGACTAGAGGTTCATCCATTTCATTGATCTTTTCAAAGAATAAGCTTTTGGTTTTGTTAATTTTTCTCTATTTTTTCCTACTTTCATTTTCAGTGATATTTTTTCTTCTTACTTTGGACTAATTTACTCTTCTTTTTCCAGTTTCCTAAGTTGGATAATTGATTTTGGCTCTTCTTTTTTAGTTTGTGCATTTAATGCTATACATTTCCCTCTAAGTACTGCTCTTGCTGCACCCCACAAATTTTGATGTTTTATTTTCATTTTCATTTAGTTCAAAAAGTTTTTTAATTTCCTGAGACTTCTTTGACTTTTGTGTTATTTATAAGTGTGTTGTTTAATCTGCAAATATCTTAGGATTTTCTAGCTATCTTTCTGTTAATGATCTCTCAGTTAATTTCATTGTGGTCTGAGAGCATACTTCACATGATATCTGTTCTTTTAAATTTGTTAAGGTGTGTTTTATGGCCCAGAATATGATCTAACTTGGTGAACGTTCCCTGTGAGCTTAAGAAGACTGTGCATTGTGCTGTTATTGGATGAAGTATTCCATAAATGTCAATTAGATCCAGTTGATTGATGATACTTTCCTGTTCAATTATATCTGTACTGGTTTTCTGCCTGCTGGTTCTGGCAATTACTGATTGAGTGGTGTTGACATCTCTAACTAATAGTGAATTTGTGAATAATCCTCGAATTAAAATAAATAGTGAATTTATTCTTCCAATTCTAACAGGTTTTACCTCATATAATCTTACACCTTCTTATTAGGCACATACATTTTAAGGATGGTGATGTCTTCTTGGAGAATTGACCCTCTGTCATTATATAATGCCTCTCTGTATCACTGGTAATTTTTGTTGCTTTGTCTGAAATTCATAGAGCTACTCCAACTTTCTTTTGATTAATGTTAGCTTAGTATATATTTCTCTATTCCTTCACTTCTAATGTCTCTGTGTCTTCATACTTAAAGTAGTAGACATGTATAGTTGGGTCTTGCTTTTTAATCCACTCTGACAGTCCTTGTCTTTTAATCAGAGTATTTAGGCCACTTACATTTAAAGTGATTATTGATAAAGTCGGATTAATATAAGCCATACTTGTGGCTTTTCTATGTGTTGACCTTGTTTCTTTATTATCTCCCTCTATTCATCTGCCTTCTTTGGTTTTAACTGCTCATTATATATGACCCCATTTTCTCTCCTGTCTTAGCATATAAATTACAACTTCTCTTTTAAGTAGTTGCCCTAAAGATTGTAATACACATTTATAACTACTACAAGTCTACTTTCAAATAACAGTATACCACCACTTTATGAGTGCTTCAAATACCTTATAACAGAGTATTCCCAATTCCTTCCTCCCATCCGTTAAAGCATTGTTGTCATTTATTTCACTTTTCTATAAGCTATGACCACCAAATATTTTGTTGCTGTTATTACTTTGAACAAACTGTTATCTCTTGGATTAATAAAGAATATGAAAAAGAAAAGATTTAATTTTACTTTAATTATTCCTTCTCTAATACTCTTTTCTGTATACATGTGTATGAATATGTGAGTTTCCAACATATCATTTTCCTTCTCTCTGAAGCTAGTGACAAATTCCCTCAGTTTTTGTCTGAGAAAGTCTTCATTCCTTTTGACTTTTGAAGGCAATTTTACTGAATACAGAATTCTAAGTAGCTGGGTTTTCATTCTTTCAAAACTTAAGTATTTTATTCCACCCCCTTCTTGCTTGCATAGTTTCTGAATAGAAGGCCTATGTAATTCTAATTCTTGTTCCTTTATTGATAAGGTTTCCCCTTACCTCATTGACTTCTTTCAAGATTTTGTCTTTGATTTTCTATAGTTTCAGTATAACATTCATGGTATAGATTTATTTTTTTGGTATTTGTCTCTGAGCTTCCTACATCTGTGGATTGGTGTCTGTCATTAATTTTGGGAACTTCTCTGGCATTATTACTTCAAATATTTCTTCTCTTTCTCTCTTTCTTCTCCTCTACATTCCCATTACATATATGTTCCCCTTTTGTAATTGTCTCATAGTTCCTGGATATTGTTTCATCCTTTTCATTTTTTTTCTCTTTCCAATCAGTTTTGTAAGTTTATGTTGTCATATGTTCAAGCTCATTGATTCTTTCATTGGTCATGTCCAGCCTACTGATGAGCCCATCAAAGGCATTCTTCATTTCTGTTAGTGTTTTTTATTTCTAGCATTTTCTTTTGATTCTTTCTTAGAGTTTCCATTTCTTTGCTTATATTACTCATCTCTTCTTGCAGCTTGTCCACTTTTTTCATTTGAATTCTTAGCATATTAATCATAGTTATTTTAAATTCCTGGTCTGATAATTCTAAAATGTCTGCCATATATGAGTCTGGATCTGATGGTTGCTTTGTTCCTTCAGTCTGTATTTTCCTTTTTTGCCTTTTAGCATATCTTATAATTTTTTGCTGAAAACTGGACATGATGTATTAGGTAAAAACTGAACTGAAATAGATAGGCCTTTAGTGTGAGGTTTTATGTTTATCTGGCTAGGAGTTAGGCTGTGTTTCCTATTAGCTGTGGTGTCAGATGCTAAATTTTCCTCTAGTGTCCTCATTTTTTCATCTCTTGGTTTTTTTCTAGGTTTTCTTAGAGACTCCTTTAATAGGCAGTTCTTTCAGCTGTAATCCTTTGTTATTATTCAGCAGCTCTATTGCTGTGGTAATATGGCATGGGGGAAAGGAAGTATTCTATAGTCCTATGATTAGGTCTGTCTTTTAGTGAACTTGAGATGGATATTTCCCTCCCCTCAGCTTGCTTAGGCTTCAGTAAAACTTCCATAGGTTAGGCTCTGGTAGATAGTTTCTCTTGAAGGTAGGTCTTGTTAAGGAGAATAAGGAGCTCTGTTGCAAATAAGCTGAACTAATATGTGAAAATTCTCTGAAACTAAAAAAAAAAGTACACTATGTTTTATTATAATGATAGTAATGGTCACAAGCAGCAATAACAAGGGACATGAAAATCTTAGTTTTAAATGTAAGGTTCAATTTATTTTTGTATTTTTGGTTATGATGTATAGAAATAGTCTAAGTGAAACTCTTTTAAATTAATTTAATTATCTACTTCCAGTTAATACAAAGTGTGAAACTTACAAATTCTGAATGAAGGAACAGACTTTGTTCTAGCAATGAAACATACCTAAAACATGTCTAGCATAATTTCCAGTTCCATCAAGCTCTGTACATCATGTAAAAATTAACTACAAATTCTGATATTATTTTATAACTGAAATATAGATTCTATAGTGTTTGTCACTCTCAAAGACAATTCTTTGGGTCCATTCAACTCCCTCAAAAAGTGTACAGTGAAACCATAACAAAAGCAAGAGTATTATCTTCTTTCCTGTTCTATCCTATTTAGGTAGTATATATTTTTAAAATGGTTGGTAGATCCAAGGAAGAATGCCTATATATTTCTGAAGTACTGTGCAAGTAACAAGAAGAATAAGGTTGTTATATAAATATAGCTTAACAAGTATTTCTATACCACTTTTCATGTATTTGTTATCTAAGAGACAGCTAAAGTTCTTAAATAAAGGCAGTACCTGAGTAGTTTTGACTATTTTGCATCTTAAAGCAATAAAACTGGTGATATTCTCAAATCTCGAAATTTACCTATAGTGTTGAGATTGTGATGCTGAATGGTCGTCTCACTTATTTACTAAGTGATTATTTCCTACAGCAGACTGTGGGATTCATGTTGATTATAGTGCTTTATATATTAAGTTCAGTCGTTCAACTAAGAACTTAATTTTGTGCCTTTTGTATGCCTGGGATAGTGATAGTTGATGAGGCAATAGGATGAATATGTTAAGGTTTATGTCATCATTCCAGACTTGTGCGAGAGACAGCTACAAAAACGTAATTATAATACAACTTGGTAAATGCAGTGATAGAGATATGTACATGGATGGTTCTTAAAATTACCCTATGTTCTGAGAGTGAAATTCCTAAAATTTTAAATTCCTAAAAGCCAATGGTTTACTATACATCAGTTATTAACTCCTCACACTTCATCTGATAACATCTATTTGGGCAATACAGTTCTTGCTGCCTTGTGTATATCATGTAACCACTCCTCCCCTCCTACACACACACACACAGACACACACATGTGTGCACACACAGGTAGTTACAGCTGTACAGGCCAAGGTGATTACCTGATCCTGAGAAACTAATCCTTTAGGCTGGGCTGTGCCAATAAGATACCTGTTGACAGGTAATCTAATCTGACAGTTGAGCACTCCAGCTCTGGAGTCCGATTGGTCTGGATTCTAACTCCTTCACTGGTCATCTATAAGTGTACTTCCCTGTAGGGTAGTTTTGTTAATTAAGAGAAATAATATTCATAAGCATTTAGCACAGTATTCAGCACATGGTCTCAGTAAATGTTAGTATCATTACAAGACAGAGACTCTAGCTTATCTGAGGGTGAGACTAAGTTGTAAAATCTTGTAGTCTAAAGATGATGGCTACAAGATGGGCCCCGAGCAAGAGAGAAGTCAGTTAGCAGAAAGTGTCGCTGACCTGCCCAGACCATGGGGCCACAGAGAGGTAGTAAGAATTGCAGGCTTCCCATTTTCTATAAGATACAGTTGTACTTCTTGTTCTTTGTTTCTTGGCAATTCCCTTATATACTTTCAGTAATGTCCTTTTCACTTGAGCTAACTTGATCAGGTTTCTAGTCCTTGCAACAAGTGACCTTGACTAAAACAGTTCTCAATAAATCCTTTTTTGGTTGTTTGATACTGGTGAGAGCAAATAGTCATGTACGAGTTTTGTTCTACAAAACCTAACTATGAGGTACCAATGTCAGAACTCCAGTATCCTTTATTTTATGAATTTTATAATCTATTCTAACCAAGTAAGCAATATCAGCAGGCATAAGTAATATTCTATTCTTCTTCCTTGTATCATTGTTTCAATGGTGTATCTGCCTCTTATGTCCATACTGCAAGGAAAAGAAATAATAGTTTGTTAGTACACAAGGAAAAAGCATCCTTTAGAGCCAAAATGTAACATAGTCTTATTATATTGTATATATTGTTTCCTATGCATTGAAGCCTAAGGACATTTTGGGTCATATCGTTGATTTATCCAGTTCAGAACTCTGATTTAACAGTAGTCCTCAGTGACATTTTATGGGAGATATAGTTGCCGTCCATGATGTCAAGGTCTGAACATTTACATTTTTCCCCAAACATATCATTTTTGACTTTTATCTTCTCTTGGGATATTGAGTTCTGTAAGAATTCTACCTATTGTGTAAAATGGGCTTTATTTTAGTTATTCTCAAAGTACTTTTTTCAAGCACCAGTGAAAGGTTCCTAATTCTAAGGTTTGGTGAACACAGCTTGAACACATTATCTAAATCTGTCATGATTTTTATAGGCTTTGAACATATCCCCTCTCAACTTTCATCTTTTCAGATAGAAGAGAATCATCCTCTTGTCATTTGGAAGATCTCCATCCTCTTAAAAAACATTATTTCTTTTTATTCTTGAGAGGTAGTAGTTGAACTGCACAAGTTAATTTATATATAAACACAATTGTGATTACCCCTTTTATGTATGTTCAACTTAGTAAACTATTGAATTGACTTAAAATTACTTTGTATCCCCTCTAAAAGTTCTTTCTCTGATATTTTTTAATCTTTCAGAAATTCTTCTGACATGAATAAAGTTAATTATTGTAATAATCAAGGCTGAAATTTTTTCTGAAAATACAAAATACTTGTATTTATTTTGTGGATTATTTTGGATGCCATCAGTTATTATACCCTGAATTTTGGATCATATCAACAGGAGTAGATACTTCAGTCAGTTTTATAAGGTCTTTATGAATAAATTGAAATTTGTTTATTTTTATTTATCCCTAAATATACCACTTAAGAAATTAAAGGTGAAAGTATTTTTTAAGGACAGAAGTATTTTAGATTGTAGAATATGTTTTGCTTTAATGTTTAATAGTTGAAAATAAGTATGTAAATAGGTAATAGGGAGAATGGTTTACAAATTTAATAATCTCTTTATAATAACTTTGCTTCCTGATTCTTTGTTCTGAAGTAGGCTATTTCTTCTTCATGGAAAGCTTATTATATCATTATTAGGAAATAAGACTGTCATAGGTTGTCTAATTCATATTTTCTCTTTACAATCAAATTGTGAAGGTATTATTAACTCTTAACCATGAGCTTTAAATTGACTAAAAAGCACCTTAATTATTTCATACAAATAATTTAAATTTGAGGTCAGCTGTCTAGCTATTATTTTTGTTTCTTATGGGATCCCAGTGTGAACCCAAAATGACAATGAATGAAATTGTTTTGTTAAGCCATAATTCATGGCTTCTAATAGCTTTATATGGGTACACATGATAACTGTTTGAAGTTTTTATATCCTTTACTTAATATTAATTTCTAGATCCAGTGCACTCTGTAGAGAGAGATCTGTACCTTACACATGGGAGTTCTGTTACCTCTTCCTTTGGCTATTTAAACTCACACTTGGAGCCTGGCCCCCTCCCGCCTCTGTTTTTCATTACAGGAGGAGTCACTTTGGCTTTCTCTGAAACTTAAAGGTAATGGAGTAGGGTTGGAGTAAGACTTTAAACTCTGGAATCAGAATGTCTAAGTTCAGCTCCTATTTCTGAATGCTAGCTGGGTGGCCTTGAACAGACTGAGTTAACTTCGTCTGTAAAATGAGTACTCACCTCATAAAGACTTTGTAGACTAATTGGGATAATGTATGGAAAATGTTTAGTGTAGTACCTAGCATATAGTTGTTCAGCAAATGTTAGCTCTTAATTCAAGATGCTGATAGAGAGGTGAGGTGGGGAGGGGGTGGATGCAGGAGCTGTGTTAGAAGTGGCTTATAGCATGGGTGATTGACAAGGAGTAAAGCATATGGAAAGAACAGACTCTGGACCTGTATCCCTGCCAGAATCCTTATCAGTTGAGATGAAGATGGGATTATGATAAATGGTGGCCTCTGATTTAGAGATCTACCAGGTAAGACTTTGTGGCTTATTGATAGATAACTATCTACAGGTTGAAAAATATGTTGCATATAATAAGAAATAGTAGGAATCTTCTTGGCAAAGGAGTGATAGACATATTCCTTTGCAAATTCTAGCGTAGATTCTAAAGAAGGTTGTGGCTGTGCAGTCCCTGCATAAACGAAAAGTGTCATGGGAGCCATCGTGTGAAGTATCAAACCTGTACAAAGTATTATCTTTTTTAAGCAGTAATAATCAAAAGACTACTCTCCATCTCAGACTTCTCCTCTTTACCCTGTTTGCTATGTTTATCTTCCTCCTCCCTCCCCTTTCCATGCTCCATTAATTAAGGTTTCATGCCTTTTGCCTCATAGTTCTTTTTCTTTATTTATGGATATCCCCTGCTCTTCCTCTATTTAAACCAGAATGGGTAAAATATAGCCATGTTTTGAATAATGTCTTTATAGTATTTTTCTCAGCTCTGCCACCAGAGGCTGGAGATTGTAAAGTACTAGCTCTCTTTCTAGAGATCTAATACAACCCAGAAGAGGAGAAATGAGGGAGGAACAGGTGACTTATACCAGATTGGAGCCTCAGTGACAGCAGGAGCTGTGGCTTGTCATGTAAAGCCGTACCCCATTGCCCATCTGTTTTCTTCCACAGTGGAGGAGGAGGCAGCTGGGGAAGAAGACGTACTCTGCAGTCTGAGGTGGCAGCAGGAGCTAAAGATGGGCATGATGGCAGGGTGACTCTTGGAGCTGCTGGTACTTTATGGATTGGTCTAGCATACAATATGAGGGAGGTTTGATGTTCCAGTCCCTATTTTAGTAGGCCAAGATATTTGTCTGTTTTATCAGTGCTTTAGCATGGTGCCACACTTAATTTGTCTTCTCTCCTCACATCCCACAGAAGTCTTAACTATTTTGTTATTATCTCCTTCTTCCAAAATGACTGTATGTTCATTTTCTTCTCTCATGGAATATCCAGGATTTCTTGTTGTAATTCTTGTATCTTAGAGTATTAGGATGGACCTTTACCCTATCATCAAGGAACCCTAATTAGGCCTTCCTGATTAACATAATTGGAAGCTAACAGCATAAAAATTACAAGTAGCTGTAAATCCAGCATGAAATATCGCATTCCTAACTCTCCAAGTATGTGCTAACCACAGAGGCAACTATAACATTCCCCCAAAGCAGAAGGGAATGCAGCATGCCAACTGACAGCTCTATCCAGTGAGATCCTGACAGCGCACCTGCTCACTCCATCACCTCTTGCAGGGATTCTCAAGGAATGAAAGGCTGGTATTACCATGAGGTCCTTCCTCCTGGCTATTTCTTTCAAGGAGACATGACATGTGATGAAAGAATAAGAGGAATATGAGAATGGAATTGTGATTTTTTTTTTTTTTACAAGAATGGGGGAAAGAAAGGTTGGGGTTTGGCTCTTCGCTAAATTTGATGATATTAAGCCTTGTCTTTGTTTCTACTGCTTTCCGTTCCTCCACTCTCTTGTTTCTTACCAATGAGAAAAGCTGTTCAAGGATTCCTTGGGATCCTTGGGGTTAGTAGGAGGTTCTAAGTTAGGAGAAAGTATTACTAAGAAACAAACAACAAACTCCCCGAAAATCTCTAGCCATGGAGTTCCAGGGCCTGCGTAATCTGAATGATCAAAGAAACTATTGGCAGCATCTCCTTTATGAGCAAGCTGTCTGTGGAATGTCTGGAACCTCTTGGCAAAGCAACACATATGTATATAAAAGTTAAATGACTAAATTTGTTTCAGAAACATTAAGAATGACTGCAGGAAACCTTCTGTTTAGTGGTACAGAGCAAACAAATATCTTTGGTCTTTTTTCTTTTGACACTGTCCTGCCTACTTTATCCTGAACTGCATAATTCACTAAGTTATTACATATTTTCCATTAGCTATTCTTTCAGTCCTCAATCCAGAGTCAAGTCTGTCAGAATATCATTGAGGTCCGTGAACCATGAGTCTGGTTGCTTTTGCAAGGCATTTCTGTTGCTAGTAAAAGAAGGCAGCACCTCATAAGAATGCTGCACAGTCGTTCCCACAGTGTGATATGCTAATTCTTAAGAATGTTGCTAACACTGCAGTGGGTTTCATATGATTGAATTTAGAACTTTTCACTCAGTTGGTTCAAGGCTTCAAACTGGCAGTAATAACAGTCTTTTGAGTTGTTGCTTAAGTAGAGCAGTGATGGAATTCATATGGCAGGTGACAGTTGTTCATTCAAGTTCAGGAAGAGATCTCTATCAGCCGCTATCAGTGGTTGTAAAACAAAAGGAAAGTAGCCCAGATGTTCACTTTTTAATAGTGTATCTTTCCTTCATATTTTAAATGAGAACAGAGCTCAGTCATTAAATGAGGATATAAATATTAATGTCGTCATGTTAAAATCCAAAAGAACAGAGCTCACACATTTATGTGATTTTTTTTTTTTTTTTTTAAATGGCCATCTATAAATCAAGTAAAATCAAGAACGCTCCCCCGTGCCTCTAGAGGTCTCACCACGCTAGTTAACTTTCGGTCTTTTACTCTTGCCTTCTCTAACAAGTCTCAGGGAGTTGAGTGAGAATTTAGTCAGTCATATTTGGCCACACAGTGGCAAGAAAATGTAAATCCCAAAAGTCCAGATAGTCTTTGTGGATATAATTTAATCATACAAATTCCTTGCTGTAATATGAGCAGGAAGTATTACTAGTTTAGACAACGTACTGCTATTCTGTACTTTCAGTATAGCACAGAATTTTGGTCAAGTTAGTGATGATAGAATATCAGAACTTTCAGATAAGTTACTAATAACCCCCTCCTCCCACCAAGTGAATTTAAGTTCTAGATAGTGATGTCTTATTGAAGATTTTTCTCAACTGGCAACCCTATTCCAAACCTCTCTGCCTTGACAATTCTGAGCTCTATGAATTCTGTTTTTAGGAGAGTTCCCCCTCCTGAGTGCTGCTTCTCTCACAACAAGACAGTAAATACAGAAGAAATCGTATGCACTGGGACCCAAAATCTTTCTATCCTTGAAACATTTTTCATTATAGCAGAACCCATTCATTTATGGTGGATATTAAGCTTCTCAAGCCCTTTCTATTGAGTCTTTGGAAGACTAATAATTCTAATTGACTAGCTGCAGGGCTGGTGTCTCTGACTTAATGTTACATGAAATGATGACAGAGTAATGCTTTTAAATGAGACTCTCATGAATTGACTAGCAGGGAAGAGGGCTCTTCTAAAGGTACTTGCCTGTAACTGTGGAGATCATCCCTTTCAAAGAGCTACCTATGCTCCTGCCAGAGCTGCCCTCAGCAAATGACCTGATAAAAGAGGATTATCCACAAGAGAGGTAGTCTTGAATATGAGATAATTAATAATGACCGAATCAATTCGAGTTGAACTGGGCAGTCAGTTGTGTAATGCCCAGGCTAGTTTGCACTGATTCTTTACAGATGAATAGTACTGACTTATGTATGATTTGTACATCTGAAACATTCTCTTGCTAGAAGGTTGATGCAGTGCTTTTTTTTTTTTTAACCAACACTAGAGTCCTCTTAGAGTGGCAGGGCACTCTTGATTGGTCAATAGGGCCATACTTAAATGCTTTTTAAAAATTTATGTTCCAGAAAGCAGAAGGTAATACAAGTAGTGGAGTAAACACTAGAGTCTGATCATTAGCTGTATTACCGTTGAGAAGTTCTCTTAACCTCTCTTAGTCTATTTCTTCTGGAAAATGAGGCAGTTTAAATAAATCTGTGTTTCCCAAATTCTGAAACCTACCACACAGATTACTAGAGGTGACTTTAGGTGGCATATGTGATAATGTCAGGTGGTTTTCTGATAAAACATTAAAATGAACATTGAATCTCATACCTGAGAGAGTTATTCCTTGTTCAGTCTTTCTGATTATATCAGTCTCAATTTGATATCAAGATATCTTTAATAGTTCTTTAACACTGGATAGTTGTTTGGGGATGGAGGTAGGCGGGGGCAGATACTGTGGATCGTTTATTCCTCAAAAATCTCTATAGAAGCGAAGTTAATTCCATTCCTTAGAAGGGAAAAGTACAGAAGTGCTTTTTTGCTCTGTCTACCTCATTTCACCTCTACTTGGAAGGAAAGTCCTGTGTTATACAACTGGTGAGTTAAGAGGAAGAACCAAACATGTGAGGTCAAGCCCTTTCTGGCTCATCTCATGGTGTGGCGCATTCTCAGAAGACACGCTCCTCCTCCACCATGTGCATAGAAGGCCTTTGTTGACAAACTCTGCTTAGGACTGGGTGGGAACTATTAGGAAACCCATGAGACCATCAATCCAGAACACAAAACTGTGTTCTCCAGTTCATCTTTATTGGTAATCAAGCTGATATTTTGATTGCCTTTTTATTCCTCTCTCTGCTTTTCATTTGGTTTCAAACTCATAGGAGATATAAAGGGAGAGGCAATTATCACCCCTTAAAACCTCACTAATAATCTTTTTTAATATAAATCTGACTTGAGGGCTTCCCTGGTGGCGCAGTGGTTGAGAGTCCGCCTGCCGATGCAGGGGACACGGGTTCGTGCCCCGGTCCGGGAGGATCCCACATGCCGCGGAGCGGCTGGCCCGTGAGCCGTGGCCGCTGAGCCTGCGTGTCCGGAGCCTGTGCTCCGCAACGGGAGAGGCCACAACAGCGAGAGGCCCGCGTACCGCCAAAAAAAAAAAAAAAAAATCTGACTTGAGCTCAGAACTCTTTATAAGCAATAGTATCTGTATAGAGTTTAATAACATGGTTTGTTTTTAGTGAAGTTATATTTTTAATTACCATCTATAAAATAAATCAATTTAAGTTTTAAAAAGTGAATTTTTAAAACATTAAATAGTACAGATGGTATATGGATATGGGGAGAATTACAAAGGTGGTACTTAAATGACTGAAGTTTAGAAAACACTGAGTAAGATTATCTCTAGGATCTCTTCCAGATTTAAATTCTTTTGAATGTATATTCCAATAGAATGAAAAATGTTATGTGGTAAACCAAGTAAAAGAAAAGACCTTCTAACATAGTGTGTACTATGTAATTATCTTTCATTTTGAAATGTATCATTATTGAGGAGGCTAAACTTTCATGCTGTGACAGTTCTTTTCATTTATAAATATGAATACCCCTTTCTTAATATTTTACTAGGCAGCTGAGTATCGATATGTTTTGGGTAGCATGTTTGTTGGTGATGATGGTTTGTTTTATTTTGTTTGTTTTTCTTTCACCAAAAGCAGTCTAGTTCTGGGTGAGGTTTTTGAACTGGAAATCTTGACAGGCAGGAACCATGTCATCACTCTATACTCTGCCTAGTACAGAGTTTGACATAGTAGTATTCAGTAAATATTTGAATGAATGAATGAATAAAAGAGTCAATAAAAATAAACTGAGTTCTGTGTCTTGAAGGTACAAGCATAGTTTTCACTTCTGAAATGAAATAGTCAATAGGGCTAGCTGTACAGAAGTTTGAGGTCTTAGGACAATTAGAAGGTAATACTTTCACATGAATGAAGTTTGGAGCTAGTTACATGGAACATTTAGAATAACTTTTCAGGAAGTAATCACAAAAAGAAGGTAGCCGTACTAATTTTGCTTTTGTTTATGGTTGTATATGAGAAGCTAGGATCTTTCTTTCTTTCCCTCTTTGTTTTTTATAAAAAAAAAAGAGCTACCTTTCTTCCTTATTTTTTCCTCTCTCATACATGTACTACTTATCATCTCCACATCAGGGAAAGCACCCCAATTTTCCTTGCCTTAGGGAGACTATTAGAGATTAATTTAAAATGCAGCTCATTCTTTCCCCACACACTCTTAAATGCAGTTTCTCATCTGATAAAGGGGCCCAACTCTTTCTTAACTGGCATGCTAGACAACTGAAATACTGGCGGTAAATTTGTTTATTCCCATTTATTCCCTCAACAAATGTCATGTTTCAAGGGCTTTGTTCTAAGACTCCTGAAATGAGTTTTATATATCAGAGAGAGAGAGAATATTAACCAGAAGTTTTTAATTCTTAGTTATACTGACTTTCTAATAACTATGCAATTGGTTTGAGTGATCACATACCCAGATCATGTAATTTATTTAAAAATACTTTTCATATATGTAGAAAAACAGAATTTAAGGACTGTGCTTCATTCTGGTGGATACATTTTAAACATATTCTAGGTCTGTTCTCTACAAGTACATTCTTCCTTTGACAGTCCAGTGTTTAACTGTGATTCTAATTTATTATGCACAATGACAACATCTTAACTGGAGTTATTTTGTATGTTCAGGTTAATACTTTTTGTTATTGAAAATTTAAGTCAGTACGTTTTACATTTGTGAAATCTTTCTGCCTGATATCTTTGTGTTTTCTAGTTATTACCATGTGGTCTTCAGTATGTGACGTAAACTCTAAGGATGCTGTCTATCACATTTTGGTTTGTTCTCATTGCATTATAAAGTTGATAGAACAGCAGTAACATTAATGGTATATAGAAGTTGGGTTTTTAAACCAGTCGTCATCTACAGAAATTCTCTATCTCTGTTCTAACTTTAAATTTAAAATATCCAGGTAAACAATCAACACAGATTCTATTCATCATCATTGAGAATATAATAGGTCTAATTTTGGCCAAGAAAAAAAAAATACTTCAGAACTATCAAATTTTTTTCTTCAAAAGAGAGAGATGCTTGCCTTAAAATTGTGATCTTTAGATATCTCTAGAGTCATTGTGGTC
Organism: Grampus griseus; assembly: GCF_964374135.1. Lineage (NCBI taxonomy): Eukaryota > Metazoa > Chordata > Mammalia > Artiodactyla > Delphinidae > Grampus > Grampus griseus. The sequence continues at coordinate 36,001,442 of NC_139018.1, read as the reverse complement.
TGTCATGAAAGTATGCAAGAGCCATTTGCTATAATGGCAAGCTGGAAGTTTTGAGAACACTATGTCTAATTCAAAAACAACAATTATAGGTTCCACATATAAGTGATATCATACAATATTTGTCCTTCTCTGAACAGCAGAAGTAACACAACATTGTAAATCAACTGTACTCCAATAAAAATTTTTAAAAAACAAGTATAAAAAACAGAACCTTTGCCTAGGGAGCCATGTCCACTGGCGATATGGTTATTCTCTGATTAGATGCTTTGAGTGCCGGATACCATTCTTTTTTTTTTTTTTTATCTTTATTGGATTATAATTGCTTTACAATGTTGTATTAGTTTCTGCTGTACAACAAAGTGAATCAGCTATATGTATACATATATCCCCTCCCTCTTGAGCCTCCCTCCCACCCTCCCCATCCCACCCCTCTATTACTCAGCCATAAAAAGGAACGAAATTGAGTCATTTGTAGTGATGTGGATGGACCTAGAGTCTGTCATACAGAGTGAAGTAAGTCAGAAAGAGAAAAAAGAGTACCATATATTAACGTATATATATGGAATCTAGAAAAATGGATACCATTGTTATCTGGGGTATGAAGTGTTGATATGGCAGCACATTATGATAGAAAAGAAAAGGCCATGAACTTGAGGGGCAGACCAACCTGAATGTGAAATTCAGCTCTGTCACTTTTACTCTGGTATCTAGGGCAAGTTACTTAACTTCCTCTGTAAAATGAAAATTATATTACTTCTTTAGAGTTTCTGTGAAGATAAAAGCACCCAGAGTGAGTTCTTGTCAAATGGTAGTTGTACAAGGAATACAATGTGGTGATGATACGTTTTGATATTCCCTCAGGTGAAGTAAAGGACAAAAATGTTCAGGTGGTTGAGCTCCCCATTGTAGACAGTCTTCATCCTCGTCCTCCATATTTACCCCTGGCTGTACCAGAAGACCTTGCAGATCGACTTGTACGAGTCCATGGTGATCCTGCAGTGTGGTGGGTGTCCCAGTTTGTCAAATACTTGATCCGCCCACAACCTTGGCTGGAAAAAGAAATAGAAGAGGCCACCAAGAAGCTAGGCTTCAAACATCCAGTTATTGGGTAAGAACCTGATTTGTTCCTCCTAAAAGGGATGTGTAGTAGCAGGGATACATACCTTTACAATACAGTGTGAACTTTACAAGATATAGCGTGATTTTCATAGCCCGACCCAAAAACAGAGGTTCCAGAGTTCACCTTAGGCCACAGGGAGATTATTCTTCCTTTGTTCATTTAGAACAGCTGAGTCATCATAATTTAGTCACCCTTAATCATTTGTTCATTTATTCATTCAACAAATATATAAAACCATGTTTCTGAAATTAACAGTCTCTCCTGGGGAAACCAGCAAAATCTTATTTTGTTGGGAGTATTTTAGATGCTATACATGACTCCTGTCTTACTCTAACAGGGTTACGAGATGAAGCTCTCATACTTACAGCTTTTCTATTGCACCTTATTCTTGGATTTCATTAATTGCCACTGGTGATTCTTTTGCATTTTTGATGTTCTGTTTTCTTTTTTGTTTTGAAAGCTACTTTGAGAATAAAGATATCATTAGTAATGTAAGATAATGTTAAAATTATTGTTTAAAGTTATCTCTTGGCCCACTTGGGACTTATCATGTATGTATGTACAGTCTCATGCTTATGTTAAGGGAGATATATCAGGAAATCCTGGAAGCAAAAAAAAATCCAAAAGAGCATCTTTGCTCACAAGCATGTGCTCCTATACCCATACATAAAAAGTTGTGGAGTAAGGAGTTTTCCTGGGTCCTGATGCCAGATTTCACACCACGGGAAATGTTCTTGGCCTAATGGGAAGAATACTAGACTGAGAGTTAAGTGACCTCAGTAATATTCCTGGATTTTCCCTAATTCTGGGCCAAGTTACTTAATAATAGTATTATTGAGCTTTGATTTTTTTTCCATCTGTAAAATAGGGAAGGCAATACCTGCCCTAAAAATGATGATGTGATAATATAAGGATGAAAAAGGATTTTAGTTCTGTGGGAAAAAATACACTGTAAAATATTATTACCTTTCAGAGAGACTGATGATGCTTAAGTAATTCCTGAAAATAGATTTGTAGGCTAGACTATGGCATTCTGCAGCTTCTTTTGTTTGTAATAAAGTCAGCTATTGGTTAATATTAATACATGTGTTGATTCATTCACTTATCTGCAGAATGTTTATTGAATACTTGCTACTGTGGGGGACAGAGGTTAAATTTTTTTTAATGGATCCTTCTAACTCCTCACAGTCCATGGGAAAAGAGACTTACACAACTAACATTATATGAGCAGAATGTGATAAATGCCCTGAGAGAAAGCATAAAAAGTTTTATGAGAGGTCGAGGGAGGGGAAATGCACTTCCATTTCCCAAGAAAGGACCAAGAAAGGCTTCATAGCTGCAGTGTTTGAACAGGATCTTGGAAGATGGAGAAAGATACATTATAGTAGTTACATTACCAAAGTAACTTCAACTGCATTATCCCATTGATTCTGTAACACAATCCTGTGATGTGGACAGAGATAACCATTTTACAGGTGAGGAAACTAAGGAAAGAAAATCTCTTCCCAAAGTTCCAGGGTTTATAAAGGCAAAACCAGGACTTACACCTGCTTAACTTTGTCTGGACTTCCTGTCGTTTTACGTACCAGAAAACTACCCTTATTAATTTTTCATGGAGTATCCACCACATTGAGAATTGGCCAAATATAGAAACTTGAAGTACCACAGACAGCTAAGTTATTTGCACACTTAAGTAGTGTGCTGTAATGAAAGAGGGGTGCATTAGAGTTCAAGAATCTGGGGGTCCAATCTGGCTTCCACCACTAACAAGTTATGTGACTTTGGACAACTTACTTGGGCATTCTGGGCCTTCATTAATTGTCACTCTTTTTTCATTTATTAAAACAAAACAAAACAAAAGAAAATGCTAGGTTAGATAGTAGTATCTAAGGTTTCTACTTACAATATACTAAACAGTTAGATTTTTGTGTCTGCCCATCATCCATTCATTTGTTGTGTTTGGTGCAATTGGGAATAAATAAAACCAGATTCCTTGCCCTGGAGGAGCTTTGATAGATAGTGAAAATCAGGCAAGTACACAAATAACTTTTACTTTTGTAAAGACTGGGTTAAAATGTATGTGAAAGAAACCAGCCTCCCTTTGCCTTATATTGTCATTTTGTTCCCTGAAATATCTTCAGAGACATCAGTTTCTTTAACTGTCAGATGAAAGAGTTACATTAAACCAAATGACTTCTAATATCCTTCACAGGCCTAACATTCTGATTCTTCCATAAAAATTCCATTAAGGTCCTCTCTCAAATTATTGGTCCAGGCCTAATTTCAGGAATACTTGGAAAATTGAGAAAATTGCTTAGTAGTACTCTGCCACTATGTCAAATGCTCCTCTTCCTTTGATTTTTCCTTCTTGTTATAGCTCTCCTTTGTTTTTATCTTTATTTTCATACTCCTACCCCGTTTCTTCCCTGTTACTTAGTCTTCATATGTATAGAAGTTACTGACCCCTGTTCTAAATAGTAGAGCTAAAACAAGAACACAGTAAAATCAGAGTTTCAAATAGTGTTTCTTCTCATGAAACTTTTCATTGAAATTCAGTGGAATTGTTCTTTCTGCCCTATCTCATCTCCATGGAGCACAGTGAACAATTCCAAATTTCCTGAGAGAACCAGTGACTAAGAAGAACGTGGGAAGGAAAAGATGATACGATAGGTGTTCATACGATAGTATTCACATCTGGACTATCACCTGAAATGCAAAGGAAAGAACAGCCCCGAAGATGTCAGAGTAACTCCAGTGAAGTTAAACCCTCACTCCAGATACATAATAAAAAGCTGGCCCTAGGCTTGACTTAAGACATGCCCACATATTGTGACCTAAAGGAAACAAATCTACCTTTTTTCTTTTCCAACATATGAATAGTGGTTTAGTAATTTGGGAAGAGGGGAGATGTGGGAAGAGCAAATTTAAGTAGTGTTTTTACTTATGAAAACAAACTCTAACTATTGTTCCTGTTTTCATTAAAATACTGTTGGAAGTCAATGCCTTATTCAGTGCAGGACAATGTAAATCTGTGTCCCCAGTTTTACAGTTTTGGAGCTTTCCTTAAATAGGACAGATGAGATCAGTATCTGCTTGTGTTTGATAGAGTAAAAAGCCGGGAAAGGAAATTCATTATGCCTACAACAAAAAGGCTGGCATGGCTCCATGAACTTAAAATAGTAAGAACTCTTAAAAGGTTTGCCTTGCCTTGATTGTGCTATAGGAAAAATCCATACAGGTCTGAGTTTTCCTTGCACAACTTTAAATTCAACAAGCTGGCATTACAGTGACAGTACAGGATAAAATGAAGAAAAAGAAAACTTGACATCAAAACATTACAAATGATGTATTTAATGTTCCATAATAACAACTGTGAATCTTGGCATCCTTTATTGTCAAATATATTAAAAATTATATCCAGTTTTTTCTGGAAGGCTGGTTGGTATTTGCTGCCTTATATGCGGTCTAATTCTGGAATCTCCCATTTATTCCTTATTATGCCAATTACTTTCTCTTTATAAGAAAGCATTCTTCAAAGACTTAACTTATTTTTTCTAATTCCCCTTGTATTAATATGCAAATATATTTAGAATATATGTGTTTGAATTTTTTTAAATATTGATTTTATTTTTTCTAATGGTGAAAATGAAAGAAAAATTGGTTTAAAATGTCCATAATGCCACCATGAATAGGGGTATAAAGCTGAGTACCCTAAAAGTACTCAGTGGATCAGAACATTATCAGCAGAATCTGACTTTCTCCCTCTGCCCCCGCAGAGTCCATGTCAGACGCACAGACAAAGTGGGAACAGAAGCAGCCTTCCACCCCATTGAGGAATACATGGTACATGTTGAAGAACATTTTCAGCTTCTTGCTCGCAGAATGCAAGTGGATAAAAAAAGAGTATATTTGGCCACAGATGACCCTTCTTTATTAAAGGAGGCAAAAACAAAGTAAGTTAGATGAACTAATGATTCTAGAGTGAACCATCTCTTTTCAGTTGAAAGGAATCCTTAATTCCCATGACTTGTGATTCTTGTTACAATGAATGTTATTACTGATTATTAGGGGTTTTAAATTCAAACAACTGTGTACTTGTGCGACTGTTATTATGATCAAAGCATATGTGAGGTGCCAGCAAGGTGTAGATTTCATTCTGAAACCCCTTCTCTTGACTTGTAGGCAGCAGTCATCTCATTATATACTCACATGACCTTTATGTGCTTGGAAGGGAGAGAGCAAGCTTAATGGTGTCTCTTCTTGTAAGGAAGGGCACTAATTCCATCATGAGGGTCCTACCCTCATGACCTTATTTAACCCTAAGTACCTCCCAAAGGCCCCACCTCAAAATATTATCACATTGGGGGTTAGGGCTTAAACATATGAATTCTGGGGGGACACAAACATTTAGTCCATCATACTAACCAACTCACAAGACTGTTAGCAATAAAACACACCAGGTGCTTGCCCTTTTGCTCTTACTATCTTCACCAACAATCACAGGCAACTGAAACCATGTGTAAGATGTAAGTTTTCATCTTATAAAAATTTCTGGAATTTAGAAATTATATTTTTTAAAAAGGCAAAAAATCAAAAGATGAGTTTTGTAAGTGAAATAATAAGGACTGCCAACTTGTACTGAGCTGTATTGAGCCCGCCTGCCTGTATTTCAGGCACTGTGCTAGGTGGTGGGGATTCCATGATAAGCAAGACACTCTCTGCTCTCAAGGAATTCCCAATCTAGTAGGGGAATGGACAGTTACAATACAGTATGAGTAGTGCTACTATAGAGTAATACTATCTACTCCAGAAATCATCCCTGAATCCTCGACTAAGTGGTTCTCCTCTGTGCATTCCTCTTAGTATTTAGCACTTGCTTACTTCTGTCTCCCTCACTAGGTTATAAGCACTTTAGAAACTATACCTAGTTCTAGTAAGTGCCCAGTAAGTATTGAATTATGTTCATTTCAGTCCTATCTGTTTGAAAACATTTTATTAGCAATTATCATTTGACCTTTTTGACTTTTAATTAATTTATTTCTCAATCCCTCTTTTATGTCACAAATGTGGGTTGGGAAGAAAAACAAATCTGGAATGAATACTGTAATGCAGGTATTTATCCATATCATTGGATAATCATTTAAACCCTATTTCTACCTCGTAAGAATCTAGATTAACCTGATATAAATTGCTTTTTCTTTAAGGCTCCCTCTATTGATTATACACACAGACTCTCTCTCTCTCTCTCTCTCTCTCTCTCTCTCTCTCTCTCTCTCTCACACACACACACACACACACACGCACGCATGCAGGTGTGCGTGCGCACAAACAAACAAAAGACCAAGAAATTCATCAGCAAAACATAAGCCAAGTTATATAGTTATAATTCTTGTTTAAGTATAAGAGTTAGGGATTAAATGAACATTTGGACATAAAACAAGAAAAAATTTTCACAGATATTTTTCCAGTTTGATATTACAGACCTATTAGAGAAAAGCAAAGTAGAAATAGTTCATCTTAGTCCTTCATTTTAAAATATCAGACTGAATTGGTAGCTTAGTTGAAAAAATGTTAAAGTATTACTTTATTTACTCTTTGACTTGTTCTTGAATGCATCATAAGTTTTTCCCTTGACTGGCAAAATAATTCATGCTCATTAGAAAATATGGAGTTGGTAAGTATACAAGCAAGGAAAAAATATTACCCACAGTCTCATTACTCAGTGGCAACAACTATTTAAATATCAACATATTCCCTTCAGTCATTTATGTAGTTATACATTTGTGTAGTTGATCATATTCTATATAATTTGAACTCTTTTTTTACTTAATACAGCACTAGATCCCTTTTCCCAGGTTGCTAAAAAAAGTCATTGTAAATCTCTTTTTTTAGTGACTACATATCCACTGAATGGAAATGCCATTGCTTACTTGACCATTCTCTTAATATTCGACAGGTTATTTCCAATTTCCAGTGCTATGAGGTATGCCTGAAATTATCCATATTATTTCCTTAATCTAGATTTCTGGACTTGGAAGTATTTAGATAAAAGGATATGAATATTTTACAGCTGTGATCCATAGCACAGCGTGATATTTTTACACCAAGCAACCCTTATAGTACAGATGGCAGTAGTATCTACTTGGATTGTAAGAATTGTAAAGCTTGATTTTTTCTTTTGTGTATGTATGTGTGTGTGGTCAGAAGCTAGTAACTCCTCTCCCCATGGTATTCCAGGCTATAAATGTAGCAATAGCATTTATAAATGTAGCAATAGCATTTTGTTATAAATGTAGCAATAGCATTTTGTGCATATTTTTTTCCTCTTTGGAAATTCTTTGGTTTTCTGAGTCATTTTAAGGATTTTCTCAGGAATTTAAATACCGTTTTTCTCCTTCATTATTTTACTTAAAAGTTTTTTCCACTCTGAATTAATTCTGCTTTTGACCTCTCAGGATTGGTTTTGATACCTAAGCAAATCATAAAACTTCTGTTATTGTTTTAGGAGACCAAAGCATGAATTAATTTTTCAACAAGGTATATAGAATCCAAGGTGATTATAAGACTTTTCTGCTTCAAGAGGGTGAAGAGATGGAGAATTAAACTTAAATGAGGCATAGTATTCGTACTATGTACGAATATTAGTATTCGTATTCGTATTCATAGTATTCGTTAGAGAAGAAACCATTTTTCTGACTAGCTTATTCTTTGTAAAAGGGGTCAAGATTAGTAGTTAATGCTTTGTTGCTTAGTATTACACCTCAGGTCTCTCTAGATTAACACTGAGTTCATTCACGAGATTTTAGCACCAGCATCCTAGTGACTGTGACAGCTGCTGATAATGTGGAGATCTCTCTCTTAGGAAATTCACTGTTAGAGTGTTTAAATCACAGAATCTTTGGCAGTCAAAGAAGTAAGAACTATTAAAGTTGTCTATCCAGCATTGTATTCTAAGATTGTGGAGACTGGGTTTAGGAGTGAAACAGGAGAAAAAACAAGCCATTAAAAATCTCTCAGATTAAATATTTACATATTTAGTTTGCTCTTTATCAAAAATGCTGGACAAGCTCTTCCTAAAATTAGGTTCATTTAAATGAATAGAGGTAAGGAAATTTGTTTAAAAGTTGTTGTAAAGCATTTGCTTGCCATGTGAAATGAAGAATCAGCAATAGTGGTAAAGTTCTTCACTATTTCTTTGAACTACATCTAATATGCTAGACAGTTACAGGGCATTAGGAATACACAAAGAAATAAAAGATAATATGTGGCTCCTTATCTCAGGGCGTATCCAACTGGTAGGCGGTATACGGGTAACAAATAATCAGTGTCATTATATAATTGTCCTGAAGGAGTTGTATACTAGGTAGTGAAGTCAAGAAGAGGAGTATCCCCCTGTCTGGAGAAAGACCTCACAAAAGAAAATTTGATGTTAGTTTATACTTTCAAGTTACAACTTTGTGGGTGAGATTAAAAAATAAATTTTTGCAAGATGAAAGAAGAAAAAAATATTTTTTTTAATCATTGCCAATCTCTGCAGCCTCACAGTGGAAGACTTCTGCTGGCATACTTGTAGGCGTAAGACAAGAAAGAAGCATGTTTGTGTGGAAAGTTTCATGCTCATTATTGGAAGTACAAAATCTCCTTCCCTCATTATTCACTTTGTTTCTGTTTTTCAACACTCAGTATCCTTCATCAAACTATCTTTTGCATATAGAGATAAGGCCTGAGGAACTTAGGTGACCTTTTGGTTTGGTTCCAGGAAGAGGCCTTTAAGTTAGGAAGGGCATAATGTTCCCATCACTTCTCAGTAAAAGGATCCCTCTTGTGTTTGTTTCACTGAGCACCCAAACCATGCTGACAGAGTTAGTCTTTATTCTAGGATAAAACCTGTACTGGTGTGTTTTAACGATTTCCCCCCTCCTCCACCCTCCAGCCTTTTCATATTTATTTGTTTCTGTTTCTGTCCCATGACTGGATCTGCATCTTCACAGGAATCACATTAAAAGTTTTTTTGGTGGTTTTCTTTTCAGAACAAATGTGACATTTCCTTCATCTCCCTGATTCAAAGTTGAGGAGGGCAGAATGTCAAAAATAATGAGGCCAAATGGATCTGAACACTGAATACCAATCACTGAAACAGTGCTCAGAGACTTTTTCTTCACAGTCATTACTAGAGGCTATGAGAGAAAACGCCTTGGAGGTTGTGGAATGAAGAGAAGTCTGAAGCAGCTGTTAGGGAATTAGGAAAACGCCCCAGACATAGGTAGCACTAACTTGTTCATGTATTCATCCACATAGCATTGTGTGGAGTGCTAGATGCTGTGACGCAAAGGAAAATAAGGCATAGTCCTAACCTTTGGGAAATACTGTGTGGGAAAAAGACATGTAAGCTGACTCCTGCTGCCTCAGGGCTTATAAATAGGAACTATTATTCTTTCAACAAATATTTATTGACCTTGTATTATATTCCAGATTCTCTTCTAGGTGCTGAGAATAATAGAGTGAACAAAGCAGATGAAATACCTCTCTTTATAGAGCTTACATTCTAGTTAGGGGTGATGGAGGTGGGGAATGAATGCAGACAGTAAATAAACAGTAAATATATATTATGTTCAGTGATAGTAAGAGCCATAGAGAAAAATTAAGCAAGTAAAAGGGTTAGGGATTGCCAAACTCCTCACTAATAAGGCAGCATTTGAGCAGAGATCTAAGAGGGAAGTAAGAGATAAAACCAGGTGAATATATGGGGAAAGAATGTTTAACAATCACAGTTAATGATTTATTGAGCATTTACTACATGTCAGATACTCTTCTAAGCACTTTACATTGCTTAATTTATTTAATTCTTAAAAAATTATATAAAGTAGGTACAATGACTATCCCCTTTGCATGTAACTTCTGAAAGTTTACAACTTAACTCTGATCTGTCTCATGCACTGAGAAAATTTATTCACTCTATACTAGAGTATAATTAAACCTCTAATTCAGAGTAGAATCATTTGAACATATAGTAGACTTTTTAAACACATCCTGTTTTAATATTTTTTAACACATATCTTCTCAGGACTACCACAATATTAGTTGGTGGACATCTACAAGGAATTTGCTTTCATAAATTTATTAGAATGGTTTTCTGTCACCATTATTTGTTAAGATGGTGCTTATGGGGGTTAAGGGAGACAAGTCTCAGTTATCACAAATTCTAAACTAAAAATTTAAATGAAGTTTAATCATGATGTTTATATTCTAAAGGAAAAGCTCAGTGACCAAATTTGAAAGCAGGTTGGAGCCTCCTAGAGAGGTAGGAGGCAACTGGGACTCCCCCTGGGGACACATATACTGGCAGCAGGCAGTGGGAAGCTCATTCTACCACAGGGACCCTGGTGCTGGCAAACAACATTTTGGAGTCCTCCTTCTAGCCTATTAGAACCAGGGGCTTACATGCCCACTAGTTGATTAGCACCAGTACTGGGATCCCCAAACCCCACAGCCAGCCATACTGGGACCCAGCACTGCCCACCAGCAACACAAGACCAACCCTAGGACTTGCGGGCCTGCAACCAGGCACACCAGGACCCAGCCCAAGCCACCAGTGGACTGGCACTGGCCCTGGGACTTCCCAGGCCATGTAGCCAGCTGTGTCAGGACCCAGACCCACCTACCAACAGCTAGCAGCCTCCACATGAGGCAGGACCTGGCAGCCAACTGGGATGGGAACTAGCCCTACCTACCAGCATGCCCACAGTAGTTGACCCCACCACAGCAGAAGTGCCCACTCAGCCCACATACAAGGCACCCTTAGCTCTGGTGACCAGAGGGGAGTAGGTAGCTGGGCCCCATAGGACATCTCTTACATAAGGTCACTTCTCCAAGAACGAGAGACATAACTGACTTGCCTAATACATACAAATAAACACAGAGAATTAGGCAAAATGAGGTGACAAAGGAACGTGTTTCAAATGAAGGAACAAACCCCAGAAGGAGAGCTAAGCAAAGTGATGAGCAGTCTACCCAATAAAGGGTTCAAGGTAATGATCATAAAGATGCTGAATGAACTCGGGAGAAAAATTGATGAACACAGTGGCAGACTTAACAAAGAGAAAAGGTAAAGAAGAACCAAACAGAGCTGAGGAATGCAATAATTAATCATTGAAGTAAAAAATACACTAGAAGGGATCAACAGTAGATTAAATGATGCAGAAGAACAGATCAACAAACTGGAAGACAGAGTAGTGGAAATCACCCAAGCTGAACAAAAAAAAGAGAAGAATTTAAAAAGTGAGGACAGTTTAAGAGACCTCTGGGACAACAAAAGCATACCAACATTTACATTATAGGGATCTCATAGGGAAAAGAGAGACAGAAAGGGGTAGGGAACTTATTTAAAACAAGAATAGCCAAAAATTTCCCTAACCTGGGAAAGGAAACAGACATCCAGGTCCAGGAAGCACAGAAAGTTCCGAACAAGATCAACCCAAAGAGGTCTACACCAAGACACATTGTAATTAAAATGACAAAAAATAAAGATAAAGAGAAAATCTTAAAAGCAGCAAGAGAAAAGCAACTAGTTATGTACAAGGGAACTCCCATAAGACTGTCAGTTGACTTTTCAGCAGAAACTTTGCAGGTCAGAAGAGAGTGGCATGATATATTCAAAGTGATGAAAGGAAAAAACCTACAACCAAGAATACTTTACCCCACAAGGCTACCATTCGAATTTGAAAGAGAGAGAAAGAGTTTTACAGACAAGCAAAAGCTAAAGTTGTTCAGCACCACTAAACAGGCTTTACAAGAAATGTTACAGGGACTTCCCTAAGCATAAAAGAAAAGACCACAACTAGAGATACGAAAATTATGAAAGGAAAAATCTCATTGGTAAAAGCAAGCATACAGTAAAGGTAGTAGATCAGCCACTTGTAAAGCTAGTAGGAAACTTGAAAGACAAGTAGTAAATTATCTATATCCACAATACATGGTTAAGGAATACACAAAACAAAAAGATGTAAAATATGATATCAAAAAACATTAAATGTGGGCAGGGCAAGGCAGGAATAAACACTGTGGAGTTGTTAGAATGTGTTCAAACTTAAGATCCACTTGAAATAATTATACACACACACAACCCACCCTTACACCTCTAGGAACTAGAAAAAGAAGAACAAAGCCCAAAATTAGTAGAAGGAAAGAAATGATAAACATCAGAGCAGAAATAAGTGAAATAGACACTTAAAACAATAGAAAAGATCAATGAAACTAAGAGCTGTTTCTTTGAAAAGGTAAACAAATTGATAAACATTTAGCCAGACTCATCAAGAAAAAAGAGAGAGGACCCAAATGAATAAAATCAGAAATGAAAAAAGAGATGTTACAGCCAACACCACAGAAATCAAAGGATCAAAAGGGATTACTGCAAACAACTATATGGGAGTAAATGGACAACCTAGAAGAAATGGATAAATTCCTAGAAAATTTCAGTCTCCCAAGACTAAATTAGGAAGAAATATTAATAAACCAATTACCAGTAATGGAGTTGAATCAAGATTGATCAGAAAACTTCCAACAAAAATCCAGGACCAGATGGCTTCACAGGTGAATTTTATAAAATATTTAAAGAAGAGTTAATGCCTATGCTTCTCAAACTATTCCAAAAAATTGAAGAAGGAACAGTTCTGAACTCATTCTACAAGGCCAACATCACCCCAATTCCAAAACCAGACAAAGATGCCACAAAAAGAGAAACTTACAGGCTGATATCATTGATGAGATACAAAAATCCTTAACAAAATATTAGCAAACCGAATCCAGCAGTACATTAAAAGGATCATATACCATGATCAAGTAGATGCAAGGATAGTTCAATATTTGCAAATCAATCAATGTGATACACCACATTAACAAAACAAAGGATAAAAATCATATGATCATCTCAATAGTTGCAGAAAAAGCTTTTGACAATTCTATATTCATTTATAATAAAACTCTCAACTAAGTGGGTGTAGAGGAAACATACCTCAACATAACAAAGGCCATAAGATATCACAGACTAACAGCTAACATAATACTCAACCGTGAAAAGCTGAAAACTTTTCCTCTAAGATCAGGAAGAAGACAAAGATGCCCAGTCTCACCACTTTTATTCAACATGGTATTGAAAGTCCTAGCCACAGCAACCAAAAGTTAAGAGACTAAATCCTAAGAGTTTTCATCACAAGGAAAATTTTTTTTCCTGTTTTAAAAATTTTGTCTGTAATGAGATGATGGAAGTTCACTAAACTTATTGTGGTAACCATTTCATGATGTGTGTAAGTCAGATCATTGTGCCTTAAACTTATACAGTGCTGTATGTCAATTATATCTCAATCGGGACTTCTCTGGTGGTCCAGTGGTAAAGAATCCGCCTTACAATGCAGGGGACGCAGGTTTAATCCCTGGTCAGGGAACTGGGATCCCACATGACGCAGGGCAACTAGGCCTGCACGCCATAACTACTGAGCTTGTGTGCCTCAGCTAGAGAGCCCACGTGCTGCAAACTACAGAGCCCATGTGCTCTGGAACCCGCACATCACAACTACAGAGCCCACACGCTCTGGAGACTGTACACCACAACTAGAGAGAAGTCTGCGCACCACAACGAAAGATCCCATATGCCTCAGCGAAGATCCCGCATGCCATGACTAAGACCTGATGCAACCAAAAACAAATAAAATAATAGATCTTTTAAAAACTTATACCTCAATAAAACTGGAAGAAGCAAAAACAATATGTAAGTTATATTTTTATAAAGATATATGCTTAAGGATAAAAGTGGGAAAGGAATGCATAAAATGAAAATGTGTCTGTGTGAAAAAAATATGAAAGCAGGTTGAAAAACCTCTTCAAGGTCACTTATTACGATGAAAATAAAGAGCTTTCTGTTTTCAATTCTTTCATGAATTGAAAGGGACATTCTGGTGCCTATGTGTATTTTATGTCATGCCAATAACTTTTAACATACAGGACACCCCAGAATGGTTTCTGCCCCATCAATGGATTCAAAGATGCTTTGTCAGCTACTCTATTGAATGCCAGAGTTAAAGCTTTCCTTACTGTCAGAAAGAGGGGGACTCTTGGTTAAAGGAGCTGGCTACCTCCTGCTGATAGGATACTATTTCCTGACAGAATTCTATGATTTCAGTGAGTTTGTATAAATTTCTTTCTTTTTTCAGGTACCCCAGTTATGAATTTATTAGTGATAACTCTATCTCTTGGTCAGCCGGACTACATAATCGATACACAGAAAATTCACTTCGAGGTGTGATCCTGGATATACACTTTCTCTCCCAGGCAGACTTCCTAGTGTGTACTTTTTCATCCCAGGTAAGCATTTTTAAGTGATCAATACTCTTTGGTTATATTGAGTCAGAAAGTTCTTGGATTTTTAAAAAATGTTAGTTTTCATGACTCAGGTACAATGTTTTTAATATTGGGGAATGATCCCTTTTGTGAAAGAATGAGAAGATTCCAGAAAACATAGCTATTTGAGTGCACTGAATATTGAATTGTTTGCAAGCAATTGTTGAATACATCTCTACTGAAGCCAGCTACCGGGGTTGTTTAAAGTACTTGGCTTATTCACAGCATTTAACAGAAACAGCAAGTAATTAAGTTTACTTAATACTTGCTGATTTTGCATACAATCAGTATGTAACCAGAGCCCATCCATTTCTACACCTCAGTGCACTGATACTGAGAGGCTTAAATGCTCAGCATTTTGCCTCACTTGATTGCTTGATAGAAAATAAGAAAGAGTAAATGTAATTCCTCTTTCAGGTCCTTTTAACATTTCTACCAAGCAAGAAACTGTACATTATATTTAAGCAATACCATATTATCATCATTCTTTGAGTTTATTGTTATAGATATTTAATATGTTGTTGGTTTGGTGTGTGTGTTTTTATGAGTGCTCCAATCAGCCTTATATGCCCAGTGGAATATCAGCATAGGAAGATTTATTGTGGATTTTATTCAACTGTCTCATTTATGTGCATATTATTGGTTAGTTTGTTCAACACGCTGTTAAATGATTGTCTGTGCTCAGACCTATACTAGGTGTAGAGGGAATTTCAAAGGAGATCGAAGATACAGCTCTTACCCTGGTCCAGAATCTAGTGAGCAAAATATCCACATGAAATAACCAGAGAATAATTACAAAGAAATATAAGCCATGTAAAATAAGTATACGTCTGAAAGCTTAGAAGAAGCAGAGAAAAGAAAGTGTGAAAAGGAAAGACACATCATTTACATGGGAATATACTGCAGAGAGTATTAAGAAATGGACAGTTTTTTATTATGTGACAGTGCACACTGTCACAGTGGTATGGTGATATGATTGTTGGAAAGATACTTATCCCAGCAAAGCCTGTATGAGTTCCTTCAATGTGGCATAAGAATACAACTTAAGACGCAAAGACAGCTGCACAGAACAGGAGTCACATGGCAGCAGTCCTCATCAGAGGGAAAACATGAAGGCATCCATAGCTGATATTCTCCCTAATTGGGGTGAGGATCCTATCTTTGAGAAGGGGGTGGGATGGGGGGAGGAGTTGTAACTACCTAGTCCCTCTCAACTGCTTTTGAGAATCTGGCTATGGGCCTACGTGATCAACAGGTGCAAATAACACATTTTCGAATGCTTCTTGTTAGAATGATTGAATCAAGAGTCACTTTCCCAGATGTACCACCTCCTCTGTAGGTCTAGATTTTAGGCCTTCCTAAAGTGTATTCCTTTAGTCCAGGGTTTCTCAACCTGGCACCGTTGGCATTTGGGGCTGGATAAGTTGCTGTGAGGTGCTGTCTTGTGCATTACAGGGTGCTTAGCAGCGTCCGTGGCCAGTAGACCCTCACCTCAAGTTGTGACAGCCAACAGTGTCTCCAGACATTGCCACATGTCTCGGGTGGGGGGAGTGGGAGGGCAGAATCACCCTTGTGAGAACGACTGCTCTAGTTATAAAGCTCTAGAAGTAAATAAATATATACATGTCTAAACATTTACTAGCCTTACATGGAGGTAGACACTGAGACTTACAAGGACGTGCTCTATGTTTTGCTTTCCTTTGTCCAGCTCTCCTTAATAATGCCATTAGACTCATTCTGGAAAGAAAATCTTTTGTTTATTTCCCTTTTCAAGGATGTGCTGTAGAATTTTTGATCCTCATAGCCTCATAAGTCTAGTTTTGACCCAGAAGTCAGGGCCTCTGTCACTTCATGATACTGGAAACCTGTCCAGGTTTGAAGAGCATATTGTTCACACTACTTTGTTCTATTTTATGCATAATATCAACCTCTGTGTCTTCTTCAGACCTCAGATCCAGAGAAACAGTTTATATGAAGAAAGCGTAGTAATGAGAGGTCTGGTTGTATCCAAAGGAATAAGATTTGTGATTATATATTATATTGTTCCTAAAAACTCTTGGCAAGTCAAGGTTCATCCAAAATAACTCTGATCATTTAAACCAATATTTTGTGTCCCAAGATAGACTTGAATACCTCAAAACATGTTAGGGCTCAGAATAAAAGTTTAACAGTAAAAAATACCTTACATTTATATAGTGAGTAGCAGTTTGCTAAATGTGATCACCTCCTTTCTTGGTGACTAACAGCTGTAGCATTTGAGACTGTGGAATAATTCCACATTCAGTGATTAATCTTTGGGCTTCCTTGCACCCCGGTTTTCTTTGGTTTTTTGGTTTTTTTGGCTGCATTGGGTCTTCATTGCTGCGTGCAGGCTTTCTCTAGTTGCGACGAGCACGGTCTACTCTTTGTTGCAGTGCACAGGCTTCTCATTGCGGTGACTACTCTAGTTGCAGAGCATGGGCTCTAGGCACACAGGCTTCGGTAGCTGTGGCACATGGGCTCAGTAGTTGTGGTGCATGGGCTTAGTTGCTCCACGGCATATAAGATCTTCCCGGACCAGGGCTCGAACCCGTGTCCCCTGCATTGGCAGGCGGATTCTTAACCCCTGCACCACCAGGGAAGTCCTGCACCCCAGTATTTTTTGAAAATATTTTTAGTAAAAAGGCATTTGGTACAGTTTAATATTTTTGTGGTGTGAACGAGTTGGTTGGTGGCTTGTAGCATAAACCAAACCAAAATTGCCATAAACCAAAATCGGAATCGCTTGAAGAATGCCCCCAAAATGTCTCATCAGCAGTAGCAGTGGAGTTTGAGAAAACGTCACTGATGACATCAAAGTATCAAGCCATTGACTTCATGAGACAGAGAACAAGAATGAGACATTGTGGGCTCTGGAGTCAGACTACCTGGGTTTAAATCCAACTTTGACCACTTAGTGACTCTGTGGCGTTTGAACAAATTACTTAGCCTATCACTGACTTTTTCCCCCCTCCCTGTAAAAATGGTAATAACAGTAATACCTACTGCATAAAGTTTTTGTGAGGATTAAAGTGTTATTATATGTAAAGCACTGAGAATAGTACTCAGCATTATGTTAAATGCAATGTTAGCTGCTATTATTATTTATAAAGGAATAGGTATAGGTATATCTTTGCCTGTTAGACTCTACAGTATTTATTTTAACAGCTTTTTATCACGTGGCCCCATTTCAGACTACATGATCTCACGTTTTAGAAGGAACATGAAATATGCTGTTCAAGGACTCCATTACCTCTACTTATGGTCACGGGTGATGCTTAGGTTCCACATAATCATTGTGTGCATTGGATGTGTGTAACAATTCTTCATAAAGAATAATAACCGGTAACATTCGGCATATTAATTCCTGTGCCGAGGTACCACCTTAACTCTATTTTATTAAGCTTATTGAAAGAGAGCGTCACCATATAATATGAATTTTCAGAAACAAAAGCTCTTCATTCCCAAAGGGTGAGTGATAAGTAATAGTATTTGCTTTAGCAAATGCAGGTAAACTGGTGTATGTTTTGACTTTAGGGAAATTAATCTGCAGACTTTCCTGCAGAAACCAGAAGAAGACTAAAGCCTTACATCCAGAAGGGTGATAAGAGAATAAAACAATGAGAACCAAATCTCAGCCCAGAATAATCTCATTTCAAGAGATGGTTAGAAGGGATAAAAGTTTAGTATCTTCTTCATAATGTTTTGACAATCCTGAAGTTTCAGTCATGTAAACTTTCTGTCTCCTGTATACTACCCTTTGAGGACTTTTATGCTATATGACAATAGAGTTTATCTGTTGACCATGTGCTATTGTAGACAATACTGGAAGAATGAAATGTATTGTTAGAAGGAAATTGCAAGGCCGGATTGATGTTTGAGAAACTGTAGGCACAAATGTCATGGCACCTTAATCAGGATTCTTTATAAGGTTTTGGACCCATTCTTCTCAGTCTTAGGGCTTCTAATCATTCTTGGTTTTATATCCACAAGTGAGGTCTGGGAATTCTCTCTCCTTAATGAAAAGTTTTTAAAAGCCAAGAATATGACTCTACTCTCTAATTTTGTTACTATTGTTGCACTCAGTTTTCTGAATTCCTTCACCAGAGCTCTTTCTCATAGCCAAGTTTGTCCTAAAAGCCTCATAAATTGAAGAAAACAATCTTCAGGATTTAGTCTGAAAATTAGAGGCAATATTAACACTTTTCAACAGCATCAAGTAAGTTTTGAAAGCTATGCAGTGCATCGCATTCCAAACTATTCTACCAAATACTCTAATCTTGTTCTGTGTTACTGGAAGTTGCCTATGCCCTAAGCATCTCCTATGTCATTTAAGTTACTTTCATATTTAATGAAACCATCTAAAATCTGAAGCAAAGGAATTGGAGTTCCAGTTCCAGCAGTTGACAGCTCACTCAGTTGTAGATGGGCAAAATATCAGAAAGGTTTTCTTTTTTAAAATACTGTTTATCAAGTTTTAGAATCAGGTTTTATAACTCTGGAATCTGATTTACAAAAATGGTTTGTAGATGTCCATTTTAAAGACTATGGGTAATCAACATTTTTTAAGGAACAGTCAACATTGTTCATTAGTTTCTCAATCATTAAAATCACCATAGGACAAAATTACTTTTTTTCCCCCCTGAGACACTTCTCTTTGTGGCACTTAATATGACATTCTCCTGGCATTCTCTGTTGTTTCATTCCAAATCCACACACAACACAACTGGCCTCGTCACATTTTGAATCAGATTTTGGAAAGCCCAGAGGGAGAAACCAGATACTACATTCATTTTATTCTAGACAGATGGCTCTCGATAGGAATTTCCACTGAGGTATGGTTCATGAAACAACAGTAGATACTGTTCTCTCATTGAATAGCAAAACAAAGCAGTTTACAGTAAAAGTTCACAGATATCCCAGCCTCATGCAGTGAGACAAGAGCCCACTTCCAACTTCTCACACTAGGAGATCCTTCTGGCCCTGTCAATTTTGACAAAAGCCAAGATCCCATCTGCTCTGAGAAAGCTTTGGAGGCTCATGCAAAGCTCAGCTGGTTGTTACTCAGGGATAAAATTCAAACTAATGGACCTTCCTCCACTTTTTAATTATTTTTTTGTAAATACAGTCATATCTATGTTTTATCCTTTGGCAGGATTTTTGCTTTTACTCATCACTGTGTGCTTAGTAGTGTTCTAAAAATGATATAGTGCCACATCAACAGCAAATGAAATAAAACATATGTGTGGCCAAGCACTGCTTTGCAAACCGTAGACTACCCCTCTCAATCATGCTACCTGTCAAGTATCAAACCTGAGTATTGACATCAACTGAAAGACCTCATTTACCTGTCACGTGATTTGGATTTGTTAAGCCCAGAGAGGAAGCCTTGGGTGATTAAATGCAAACGTTGACACCATAGTAATCTTTCTTGCCCTTTGCAGTAAATTGCCCCATGGTTAATATAGAGAAAAATTTTTAATTACTCAGAATGTTATATATGGATCTTAAGGATTAAATATCACCAGTTGGACTGGTATTATGCATGGAGCAGTATTCATTCAGAAGGTACTTACTGAGTGGCTACTCTGTGGCAGGCACTGTACTAGGTACTTATCCTCAGAACCTAAGGCAGTTCAGTGTATGGTTTAGAGACAGAGAGTTCTAATTACATTTCTGTCATTTACTAGCTCCTTTATTCATTTTTTTTATTTTTTGGAAATTAATCTTTCTTTGGCATAGTTTCTTCAGCTGTAGAATATAAATAATAACAGTAACCAACTCATAGGGTTGTTGTGAGAGTTCAATGAGTTGAGAGGAAGCATGTATGCAAGCGCAGCTATTAGAACAGTGCTCAGTAAGCTCAGCTGCTCTCATTATTGCCATTATTATGAGAAGGACAAAGAGTCTTATATTGGTCCACTCTGTGTCTGCAAGTTCTACCATTCGTAATTTCTTTGGCTTAAGAAAGTACACGTGGGGCTTCCCTGGTGATGCAGTCGTTGAGAGTCCGCCTGCCGATGCAGGGGACACGGGTTTGTGCCCCGGTCCGGGAAGATCCCACATGTCGCAGAGCGGCTGGGCCCGTGAGCCATGGCCGCTGAGCCTGCGCATCCGGAGCCTGTGCTCCGCAACGGGAGAGGCCACAACAGTGAGAGGCCCGCATACTGCAAAAAAAATTAAAAAAAGAAAGTACATGTGTTATCCAGCAGCCTAATACATCAACAGCTATTGATACCAAAACATAAACTGATTATTAGGGTTACCCCAAAAGAAAGCACATCCCTAAGGGTATGGGACTGAGGGCAGTGTTGTTTTTATGAGAGTGAGAAGTTTATTAATGAAAGGAGGAAACACATTAGGGTTCATTACCACGGTGGGCATTGTGGTCATCCGAAAGACAGTACAAGGTCTTGCATCCCTGGCTAGGGATAATTGACAAGTGGGTGGAGGGGCCCTGAATATAAGACTCTCAGGTTTTCCCAAGGCCAGCCTTGGCCTTAAGTGATATCTTTCTGCTATTAAAATGTGAACATGGAGAATAGGATCTGCAAGAAAAAATATGCTTAGCAGTTAACAAGCATACACAGACTGCCTGGGTTCAAAACCTGAATATGCCACTTAATAGTAGTGTAACCTTGAGCATGTTCCTTAACTGACCTTTGACATCCATAAAGCGAGCATGATAAAATTTTATGGGGCTGCTGACAATTAAATTAGACCTAGAAACAATGTCTGACAGAAAAAACTCAGTAAATATGCCTCTATCATTGTTATTGTACTTTGCTATTATTGGAGCTGCTTTGTTTTAATTATTTAGTTTCTTTCCAAAGGCTTAACTTGATTTTGCTTGTGCTGTGTGGGCCTTTGGCTGAATTTGAAGTTCAAGTTCCAAATCTTTTTTAGCCTCATTTTGTTACAGTTTCAGTATTCAACCAGTGATCTCAATCGTACCAATATAAAATTAGTTTGTTGATGAAGTAGCAAATTTGAAAGCAAAGTTATTTTGTTGGTTCCATGTCTAGTTGAAATTCTAGCACTAGAATTTGGGCAGATCTCCTTGTATTTTAGTCCCTATCTGCAAAATTAAAAATACTATCTAAACTTAGTTTCATTTACAAATTACATATAGCATGTGAAAACCTCCCCTCGGGTTCCTAAAATTCAGACTTTTTAAGGAGTTAAGTTGATGATTAACCTAATCAGATTCCATTTGCTCATAACATTTAAGAATTCAGTTTTTGATATCATGAATGCCAAAGTTTTAAAGAACTGCTGGGTAATCCTAAATTGCTCCACTGAGCAGATTAACAATTACTATTAGTATCATTTTAAATATGTGCAAAAGTATTGGTGTAGGGACAATAAATCTTCATTAACGGAGGTAACTACAACTGGAGATGTAGGAAAATTGACCTGAGTTGAGTCCTGTGTTCACAGTGTATAATGGAAGAATTTTCTAAGCAAAATGATAGTATTCTCTCTTTGGTCTTCACCTATTGTTAGAAAAGTTTCTGAAACCCATTTACTCTATAATGAATATATTTGTCAATTGCTTAAAATGTTATACCTCCATTAAGATAGTTATAGTTTATCACCAAGTATGAAGCTCAAGGAAGGAAGCTCAGATTGTGAAATTCCAGCTGCCATCCAGTGGGAATGGTAGGTATTTTTTGGACAGAGGAATCTTTTAAGTAGCCTTAAGTGCATCAGGTAGATGCCTCGTCCCCAAAGCCTAGTTCATCTGATTTCAGTCTAGATGCTACTGTCTACACATCACACACATCACACTTTAGAACGGAAGTGGCAGATATATTTTAGCTCATTTGGCAATAGTTGATTGTCAGTAATTACATGAATTTCGGTTGAGAAGAGTTCTGAGACCCAGTCCAAATTAGCAGAAAAGAGTATGTGATTGATTAACACTGAATGAAGGAAAGGGAGCAGCAGCATTTGTGTAAAGTATTTATAATCCTGATTCTAATCCTGAACCTTGAATTCACCAAGGGCATAGACTGTGTCTTACTCATTTTTGTACCACTAGTGCCCAACATGGAACACTCTGTGGCTTTTAATAAATTTTTATTAAAATTAAAATTTTATATTTTAATAAATATAAAGTTATGAATTCATATTCATAAAATACTTTGCACTGTATATACACATACTTTTTTTCTCTGAGAGATCTTAATTGTAATTATCTTTTATGTTAAAAAAAAAAGATACAAGCACAGAAATGAAGAATGACTTGTACCATCATCTGAGAGCAAATGGACTGAAAACCTGTGACTAGAATCCACTGCTTCTCATTCTCTCAGTCCTGGTCCTAGTCTAGTCCTAGTCTCTTTGGCCAAGAGCTTTCGGATTGCTATGAAGGAGATCTTACACATACTAACCAATTTTTTTTTCATACTTTCCCAAGGTCTGTCGAGTTGCTTATGAAATCATGCAGACACTGCATCCCGATGCCTCTGCAAACTTCCATTCTTTGGATGACATCTACTATTTTGGAGGTCAAAATGCCCACAACCAGATTGCCATTTATCCTCACCAGCCTCGAACTGCAGATGAAATCCCCATGGAACCTGGAGATATCATTGGTGTGGCTGGAAATCATTGGGATGGCTATTCTAAAGGTGTCAACAGAAAACTGGGAAGGACGGGCCTCTATCCCTCCTACAAAGTTCGAGAGAAGATAGAAACAGTCAAGTACCCCACATATCCTGAGGCTGAGAAATAAAGATGGATGGGAAAGACAACCAAACTCAGTTCAAACCGTTTGAGCCAAACAGTAGATGAAGAAGGCCCCAACCTAACAACTCATGGTTAAATGAGTCAACACCCCCAGCGCCAGGAGCAGCTGGGATCTGACAGATGCTTCACTGGTGGAATTCCTCTTTAACAAGGGCTACCGTGCCCTCAAAACCATGCACAGTCCGATAATGTACTCACGTATAACATACAAACAGGTTGTTTTCTACTTTGCCCGTTCTTTCAAGATTATGTCCCCATGAAACAAACACTGCCACATTGTGTAATTTAAGTGACACAGACATTTTGTGTGAGACTTCAAACATGGTGCCTATATATGAGAGACCTATGTGACCTAACGAGATGACTCAAATAGCTCCCTCCTGTGGGGAGCTTGATTCTTAGCCAGTGGTGGTATTGTAACCACTGAATTCACTCCAATCAACAGATTCAAAATGAGAATGGATGTTTTTGTCTGGAATTTTTTTTTGAGTAATTGTACCAGTTCATCCACCTCATCATTAATAAGTGAAGGATACAACAGAAAATAAAATATTCATACTCCATTAGGAACTTTTGTAAAACAATACCATGAACAGATTCTTTAGTACTCAATGTTTCCGGACATTCTCTTTGATAACAAAAAATAAATTTTAAAAAGGAATTTTGTAAAGTTTCTAGAATTTTATATCATTAGATGATGATGTGGCCAGCTTTATAGTGGAAAATGTTGATAAAAAGAGTTTTATAGTTCTGCTTTACTTTTTTTTTTTTTTTCTGTTTCAAATTGAGTGGCTTAGCTCAGAGAGTCCTTGGTCCATTTTAACACTGAAAACTGAGTTTAGTTGGTGCATATTACAGAGTTGCTCAGAACCATCTTAGGGAAATTTTATTTTATTATTTTGGACATTGTTTATTTGATTTAATTGAATCAAATAATCATACTCCTCAGTGCCAGAGGAACTATCCCCTCCACTCCCAAGCTAACAATTTCAGGCTTGTTCTTTCTTATTGTGGCTATTGTCACTTTTTGTGAGTTGAGACCTGTTGTTTTATCCAGAAAATGATTTGTGCCCTTTCCTATCATGTCCTGCTTTTGAGAGTACCAGGAATCTGTGGGGTTGGGAAGCTGACTCTGTTTCCTTTTTTTTTTTTTTTTTTTTTTACTTTATTTATTTATTTACTTTTGGCAGCATTGGGTCTTCATTGCTGTGCGCAGGCTGTCTCTATTTGCGGCAAGCAGGGGCTACTCTTTGTTGCGGTACACAGGCTTCTCATTGCAGTGGCTTCTCTTGTTGCAGAGCACAGGCTCCAGATGCGCGGGCTTCAGTAGTTGTGGCGCACAGGCTCAGTAGTTGTGGCTCGAGGGCTCTAGAGCGCAGGCTCAGTGGTTGTGGTGCACGGGCTTAGTTGCTCCCTGGCATGTGGGATCTTCCCAGACCAGGGCTCGAACCCATGTCCCTTGCACTGGCAGGTGGATTCTTAACCACTGCGCCACGAGGGAGGTCCCTGGCTCTTCTGAAGTATGCATCTCATACTACATAGAGTTTGGTGAACAAAGGAGAGAGGAACCAGTATGAGACCCAAAATGGACTTGGGAATAACTCTTCCAAATACTTCCTTTTAGTAATTCCACATCAGAATCACTTTGGACGACAAGACTTTGATGCTCTCTCTGCTTTCTCTCTAAACATCACTTTTCTCCTTATAAGAACACTTCCTCTTTTCTGTAGCCTGCCTCTTTTAGATGCCTGGTAGGAGTATTTCATAGCATTGTTTTACCTTCTGAAAGAAAAATTTGATCCATGTAGGAACCAGTAGCAGGCCTGGTATTAAATATCAGGAATCCTAGACAGAAAAGCCCTGTTCTTCACATCATCTCTAAATGAAAATACCTGTATGTAAAATATCCCCACCAAACTTCCCTATATTCTTTCTACCTCTCCATTCAGGTCTCCCAGAACTAACCATCTAGTGTCAGTAAGCAATTTTCAATTTAGTTTTGGTACAAATAAGTCGTTTGAAACAAAAATCTCCAACTAAGCAGAGGTACTTTTGAATATGAGTTATTTTTCTAATTCTCATCTCACTTGTCATCAGAACATCAGTAACCATGGGTTTTTATTTCCTCTGCTGAGATTTCCTGTTTTTATTTGTTACAAGCATGTTTTCCATTACTTTTTTGAACATCATTATAATAAATGCTTTAAAATCCTTTTCTGCTAAATCTAATATCTGAATCATCTCAAAGTTGGTCTCTATTTGTCTTTTCTCTAGAAAAAGAATCACAGTTTTCTGGTTATTCAAATGTTGAGTAAATTTAGATTGTATCCTGCATGTTATAAACGTTAATGTTGTGGATTCTGATATATTCCTCTGAAGAGTGCTGATGTTTTTTGTCTGTGTTAGCAGGCGTTTAACTTCATTGAACTCAAACTGTAAACTGTGTCTTGGGTAACAGCGCAAATCCCAATTATTTTATTGTTAGCTGGAGCCTGCCCCACACGTGTATGGTTCAGGAGTCAGCTAGAGATTTGGGTAGATTTTACACACAGAATTTGGAGCTCTCTTTTTTTGCCTTTCTATCTTCTGAGATTTCCATCCTCACTTTCCAGCAGCTGTGGTTGCTCTGATTCTGTGGTGTCCTCTGTTTCTTCAGGCAGAAAGACAGCAGTTTTCTATCAGCCTAAAAGCCATAAAAATGAGAAACTCACCTGTACCCTTCCCTTCTAAGTGTTAGCCTCTTTCCAGAATTCACCTGCTTTTTTTGTTCAGTATCCAATGACTTTGGGTAGCTTTTTTGTATTTTGTCAAAAGTTGATCATTGTTATCCATTGGAAGATCTGTTCAGTAGGTGCTTAAACTCTGTCATACAGGAAGTGAAACTCTGAAGCAGAGAGTTAAAATAAAAAAGTATGGTGGGGGAGGGAAGGGTCTCTGTTTAGATTCTGACCTTAATAGCTAAGCAGCCAGTGGCTTTAAGCAGGAAGGAAAAATGAAGAACTAACCAAATTGTTAAACCTGCAGGTGTGAAGGGCTAATGAATACTGCTGACCATTTCCTTCTGAAAAGCTTTTCTGAGCCACTTTTTTGCAAATCATCAAGTACATGCTATACAGGCTGCCTTGTTGGGAGGACTGACATTTCTTCACCACTGTTATACTTTCACCATGAGGGCCTGGTACTTTAAAACCCTACATGGTTTTGAATTGCGTGTAAAACTCTACATGGTTTTAAATTTGTGACCAGTGCTAGATTAGGAAGATTTGGGTCTTTTCCTTATTACAAGACCCATTTGTGAAAGAGCCTTACCTAGAAAACAAAGTTATTAGCCTGGGCTCATAGAATGTGGATACCACCATCCTGCATACTAATGACAAAACAGTTACAAAAGTTCTTTCTGGTCCTATCACTCAAGTCTGATTTAGTGCTGAGCTGAACTTAAAGAGTTCATGCCTGTTGTCAAAGGGCTCTCAGCCCTAATTCAGGGTTTCTTTGTGTCCCAGGTGAATGAGACTAGTTGCTTCCCTCTCTGAGCTTTAGTTTTTTTTCTATCATATAGAGCCTAACCTGTGTCCTGGGTTCCCTCTTTAGAAAGTTGAGAACATGAATGGCCTCAGCTTCCGAGGGGCTTGAGAGTTAAAAAAGAAAAACCACATCTAAAAAGCTATCTCATAGAGTGATTGTCAT
The DNA here is from genome assembly GCF_964374135.1 of Grampus griseus. NCBI lineage: Eukaryota > Metazoa > Chordata > Mammalia > Artiodactyla > Delphinidae > Grampus > Grampus griseus. The sequence goes on along the minus strand of NC_139018.1, from coordinate 35,974,471 downwards.
CATCCTTTAGCTAGAGAGACTGTAATCACTGTATATTCAGTAAGCAGGAAAAGTACTGGAGTCTAAATGGTGCCTCTATAAGAATCTCCTCTGCCTCAATGAGAATAAATCTCTCTTACTTAAGGTGCAATAGACACGTCCACTTTGACCATAGCCAACCACCTGATTTTTCATTTGCGCTCCTGGGAGGCTGTGCAATAGCCAGGATCAGTAGTCTCATATAGAATAGATGTGTGGCTTAGGGGTTGACAATTTGGGGACTGGGCTTTAACACCCTAATTTATGCCAGATACAGACTCTAGGGAATTTTTTAAGTGCCATGCCCAGAAGGAAGCACAAAGGAGAATTTGCCTCTACACTTACTGGTTCCTGATGGCAGTCTCCCTTTTGGAAACATAGAGGGAGCTGTTCCAGGATCCTTGGAAGGGAAGAGGCAGGCCGTGGCAAGCTCTTTGGTTTCAACTTTCATTGATACTATGCATGTTTGAGCACTTGCCCCTCAACAGTGCATTCACTTTTGGTTCTTTATACAAGTAAGAAGCTCAGACTCTGAGTACTTGCTTAGCTGTTCAGCCTTGCCATCTGCGGTCCAGTTCAGTTGCCACCTGCTTTCTCCTTTCCTTATTCTTTTTTTTTTTTTAATATTACATATTTTTAACATCTTTATTGGAGTATAATTGCTTTACGATGTTGTCTTAGTTTCTGCTGTATAACAAAGTAAATCAGCTATACATATATCCCCATATCCCCTCCCTCTTGTGTCTCCCTCCCACCCCTCTATGTGGTCACAAAGCACCAAGCTGATCTCCCTGTGCTATGCAGCTGCTTCCCACTAGCTATCTATTTTACATTTGGTAGTGTATATATGTCAGTGCTACTCTCTCATTTCATCCCAGCTTACCCTTCCCCGTCCCCATCCCCATGTCCTCAACTCCATTCTCTACATCTGCATCTTTATTCCTGTCCTGCCCCTAGGTTCATGAGAACCATTTTATTTTATTTTTTTAGATTCCATATATATGTGTTAGCATACGGTATTTGTTTTTCTCTTTCTGACTGCACTCTGTATGACAGACTCTAGGTCCATCCACCTCACTAAAAATAATTCAATTTCATTTCTTTTTATGGCTGAATAACATTCCATTGTATATATGTGCCACATCTTCTTTATCCATTCATCTGTCGATGGACACCTAGGTTGCTTCCATGTCCTGGCTATTGTAAATAGTGCTGCAGTGAAAACTGTGGTGCATGACTCTTTTTGAATTATGGTTTTCTCAGGGTTTATGCTCAGTAGTGGGATTGCTGGGTCATATGGTAGTTCTATTTTTAGTTGTTTAAGGAACCTCCATACTGTTCTCCATAGCGGCTGTATCAATTTACATTCCCACCAACAGTGCAAGAGGGTTCCCTTTTCTCCACACCCTCTCTAGCATTTATTGTTTGTAGATTTTTGATGGTGGCTATTCTGAACACTGTGAGGTGATACCTCGTTGTAGTTTTGATTTGCATTTCTCCAATGATTAGTGATGCAGAGCATCCTTACATGTGTTTGTTGGCACTCTGTATTTCTTCTTTGGAGAAATGTCTATTTAGATCTTCTGCCCATTTTTGGATTGGGTTGTTTGTTTTTTTTGATATTGAGCTGTGTGAGCTGCTTGTATATTTTGGAGATTAATCCTTTGTCAGTTGCTTCGTTTGCAGATATTTTCTCCCATTCTGAGGGTTGCCTTTTTGTCTTGATTATCGTTTCTTTTTCTGTGCAAAAGCTTTTAAGTTTCATTAGGTCCCATTTGTTTATTTTTGTTTTTATTTCCATTTCTCTAGGAGGTGGGTCAAAAAGAACCTTGCTGTGATTTATGTCAAAGAGTGTTCTTGCTATGTTTTCCTCTAAGTTTTATACTGTCTGGCCTTACATTTAGGTCTTTAATCCATTTTGAGTTTATTTTCATGTATGGTGTTAGGAAGTGTTCTAATTTCATACTTTTACATGTAGCTGTCCAGTTTTCCCAGCACCACTTATTGAAAAGGCTGTCTTTTCTCCATTGTATATTCTTGAATCCTTTATCAAAGATAAGGTGACCATATGTGCATGGGTTTACCTCTGGGCTTTCTGTCCTGTTCTATTGATCTATCTTCCTGTTTTTGTGCCAGTACCATACTGTCTTGATTACTGTAGCTTTGTAGTACAGTCTGAAGTCAGGGAGCCTGATTCCTCCAGCTCCGTTTTTCTTTCTCAAGATTGCTTTGGCTATTCGGGGTCTTTTGTGTTTCCATACAAGTTGTGAAATTTTTTGTTCTAATTCTGTGAAAAATGCCATTGGTAGTTTCATAGGGATTGCACTGAATCTGTAGATTGCTTTGGGTAGTAGAGTCATTTTCACAATGTTGATTCTTCCAATCCAGAACATTGTATATCTCTCCATCTGTTGGTATCATCTTTAATTTCTTTCATCAGTGTCTTATAGTTTTCTGCATACAGGTCTTTTGTCTCCTTAGGTAGGTTTATTCCTAGGTATTTTATTCTTTTTGTTGCAATGGTAAATGGGAGTGTTTCCTTAATTTCCCTTTCAGATTTTTCATCATTAGTATATAGGAATGCAAGAGATTTCTGTGCATTAATTTTATATCCTGCTACTTTATCAAATTCATTGATTAGCTCTAGTAGTTTTCTGGCAGCATCTTTAGGATTCTCTATGTATAGTTTCATGTCATCTGCAAACAGTGACAGCTTTACTTCTTCTTTACTGATTTGGATTCTTTTATTTCTTTTTCTTCTCTAATTGCTGTGGCTAAAACGTCCAAAAGTATGTTGAATAATAGTGATGAGAGAGTGGGCATCCTTGTCTTGTTCCTGATATTAGAGGAAATGATTTCAGTTTTTCACCATTGAGAACGATGTTGGCTGTGGGTTTGTCATATATGGCCCTTATTATGTTGAGATAAGTTCCCTCTATGCCTGCTTTCTGGAGAGTTTTTATCATAAATGGGTGTTGAATTTTGTTGAAAGCTTTTTCTGCATCTATTGAGATGATCATATGGTTTTTATCCTTCAGTTTGTTAATATGGTGTATCACAATGATTGATTTGCATATATTGAAGAATCCTTCCATTCCTGGGATAAACCCCACTTGATCATGGTGTATGATCCTTATAATGTGCTGTTGAATTTTGTTTGCTAGTATTTTGTTGAGGATTTTTGCATCTATGTTCATCAGTGATACTTGTCTCTGGTTTTCTTTTTTTGTGACATCTTTGTCTGGTTTTGGTATCTGTGATGGTGGCCTTGTAGAATGAGTTTGAGAGTGTTCCTCCCTCTGCTATATTTTGGAAGAGTTTGAGAAGGGTAGGTGTTAGCTCTTCTCTAAATGTTTGATAGAATTCACCTGTGAAGCCATCTGGTCTGGGCTTTTGTTTCTTGGAAGATTTTTAATCACAGTTTCAATTTCAGTGCTTGTGATTGGTCTGTTTGTATTTTCTATTTCTTCCTGGTTCAGTCTCAGAAGGTTGTGCTTTTCTAAGAATTTGTCCATTTCTTCCAGGTTGTCCCATTTTATTGGCATATAGTTGCTTGTAGTAATCCCTCATGAGCCTTTGTATTTCTGCAGGGTCAGTTACTTCTTTTTCATTTCTAATTCTGTTGATTTGAGTCTTCTAATTCTGTTGATTTGAGTCATTTTTTTCTTGATGATTCTGGATAAAGGTTTATCAATTTTGTTTATCTTCTCAAAGAACCAGCTTTTAGTTTTACTGATCTTTACTGTTGTTTTCTTTATTTATTTCTGATTTTTTTTTTTTTTTTTTTTGGTTTATTTGAGATGTTTCTTGTTTCTTGAGACAGGATTGTATCGCTATAAACTTCCCTCTTAGAACTGCTTTTGCTGCATCCCATAGGTTTTGGGTCGTCGTGTTTTCATTGTCATTTTTTTCTAGGCATTTTTTGATTTCCTCCTTGATTTCTTCAGTGATCTCTTGGTTATTTAGTAGCGTATTTTTTAGCCTCCCTGTCTTTGTATTTTTTTACAGTTTTTTTTCTGTAATTGATATCTAGTCTCATAACGTTGTGGTCAGAAAAGATACTTGATAAGATTTCAATTTCCTTAAATTTACCAAGGCTTGATTTGTGACCCAAGATATGATCTATGCTGGAGAATGTTCCATGAGCACTTGAGAAGAAAGTGTATTCTTTTGTTTTTGGATGGAATGTCTTATAAATATCAATTAAGTCCATCTTGTTTAATGTATCATTTAAAGCTAGTGTTTCCTTATTTATTTTCATTTTGGATGATCTGTCCATTGGTGAAAGTGGGGTGTTAAAATCCCCTACTACTATTGTGTTACTGTCAATTTCCCCTTTTATGGCTGTTAGTATTTGCCTTATGTATTGAGGTGCTCCTATGTTGGGTGCATAAATATTTACAGTTGTTATATCTTCTTGGATTGATCCCTTGATCATTATGTAGTGTCCTTCTTTCTCTCTTGTAATAGTCTTTATTTTAAAGTCTATTCTGTCTGATATGAGAATTGCTACTGCTGCTTTCTTTTGATTTCCATTTCCATGGAATATCTTTTTCCATCCCCTCACTTGTAGTCTGTATGTGTCCCTAGGTCTGAAGTGGGTCTCTTGTAGACAGCATATATACGGGCCTTGTTTTTGTATCCATTCAGCCAGTCTGTGTCTTTTGGCTGGAGCATTTAATCCATTTACATTTAAGGTAATTATCGATATGTATGTTCCTATTGCCATTTTCTTAATTGTTGTGGGGTTTTTTTTTGCAGGTCCTTTCCTTCACTTATGTTTCCCACTTAGAGAAGTTCCTTTAGCACTTGTTGTAAAGCTGGTGTGGTGGTGATGAATTCTCTTAACTTTTGCTTGTCTGTAAAGCTTTTGATTTCTCTGTTGAATCTGAATGAGATCCTTGCTGAGTAGAGTTATCTTGGTTGTAGGTTTTTCCCTTTCATCACTTTTTATATGTCCTGCCACTCCCTTCTGGCTTGCAGAGTTTCTGCTGAAAGATCAGCTGTTAACCTTATGGGGATTCCCTTGTATGTTATTTGTTGTTTTTCCCTTGCTGCTTTTAATATTTTTTCTTTGTATTTAAGTTTTGATAGTTTGATTAATATGTGTCTTGGTGTGTTTCTCCTTGGAATTATCCTGTGTGGGACTCTCTGTGCTTCCTGGACTTGATTGACCATTTCCTTTCCCATGTTAGGGACGTTTTCAATTATAATCTCTTCAAAAATTTTCTTAAACCCTTTCTTTTTCTCTTCTTCTTCTGGAACCCCTATAATTCGAATGTTGGTGTGTTTACTGTTGTCCCAGAGATCTCTGAGACTGTCCTCAATTCTTTTCATTCTTTTTTCTTTTTTCTGCTTTGTGGTAGTTATTTCCACTATTTTATCTTCTTACTTATCACTTATTACTTATCACTTATCTGTTCTTCTGCCTCAGTTATTCTGCTACTGATTCCTTCTAGAGAATTTTTAATTTCGCTTGTGTTGTTCATCATTTTTTGTTTGTTTTTTAGTTCTTCTAGGTCCTTGTTAAACGTTTCTTGTATCTTCTCCATTCTATTTCCAAGTTTTTGGGTCATCTTTGCTATCATTACTCTGAATTCTTTTTCAGGTAGACTGCCTACTTCCTCTTCATTTGTTTGGTCTGGTTGGGTTTATACCTTGCTCCTTCATCTGCTGCATATTTCTCTGTCTTCCCATTTTGCTTAACTTACTGTGTTTGGGGTCTCCTTTTCGCAGGCTGCAGGTTCGTAGTTCCCATTGTTTTTGATGTCTGCCCCCAGTGGGTAAGGTTGGTTCAGTGGCTTGTGTAGGCCTCCTTGTGGAGGGGACTGATGCCTGTGTTCTGGTGTGTGGGACTGGATCTTGTCTTTCTTGTGGGCAGGGCCGTGTCCAGTGGTGGGTTTTGGGGTGTCTGTGAACTTAGTATGATTTTAGGCATCCTCTCTGCTAATGGGTGGGGTTGTGTTCCTGTCTTGCTAGTTATTTGGCATGGGACGTCCAGCACTAGAACTTGCTGGCCGTTGGGTGGAGCTGGGTCTTAGCATTGAGGTGGAGATCTCTGGGAGAGCTCTCGCCAATTGATATTACATGGGGCATGGAAGTCTCTGGTGGTCCAGTGTCCTGAACTCGCCTCTCCCACTTCAGAGGCTCAGACCTGACACCAGGCTCGAGTACCAAGACCCTGTCTGCCACACAGCAGATGAGTGGTTTATTACCAAGGGTATTAAAGCACAGGAACCAAAAGCCAGATGAAGAGATTCATAGGGTGAGGTCGAGAACAAAGAAACTTCAGTCCTCTTGGAGTTTGGAGCCCAGCACAGTGGCACATGGAGGCATTCTGCTTCACCAACCCGGAAGCTGTCTGAAACCCCTCCTTTTGGATTTTAATGGTGGCTTCACTCTCTCCTTATTCTTAAATAAGACAATCTTGATTTTGTATTTCTACAGAAAATGATCTCTTGTGAATGGTTCCTTTGTTAACTATTCCATTCCTCCTGCAGTTCCTATCCTAATTACTTACACAGACTATAGTTTTGTCATTGTCATCTCCAAGATAGAAAGGAAACTAGATATCCCCTTGGACAGTTTTAGGTAATATAATCCTGTCTCTGAGGTATAATGATGCTATGATACTGTGTATTCGGGGCCTTTTAAGCTAAAGATTTCAAAGATTCTCACAAGTCAGTGTCTTTATTCTCAAGGGGAATGTGGCTAGGGCATCCTTTGTCAATCAGGACAGAACCTGCACTTTTTTGTAAAAGCGATGTATTGAAGGCCATGGCATAGCCATTTGGTGTTTTGGGAAGAGAGCCAGGAAGAGAGTTCAGAGCTCCTACTGACCTCCTATCATCTGTAACTGTAACCTCTCCTCCAGCATCAGTGTCCCGTGGAGGCCATTGTTCCCTAAGTACCTGTGTGGGTAGAGAAAAGGCCATTAACAAAGGGAAAGCAGCATGTTTGTTCATAACCCAGCTGGGCGTGAGAGCATCTGGCGGAGGCTGGGAATGTGCAGTGCTATGTACAGAGAGCACAGATAGTTTGAACTTGGGTGTAGTCAGCAGTCTGAGGAATGCTGGGACTTGGAGTTTCTGGCTAGACTTAACTTCCCTAGTGGATTGCAGCCCCTAAGAATTTTCTGGCCCAGCATAGGAAATGAAGGGTAGTGGGTGCAAAGGCAGAAGACATAGTTCTAAGTTTTGTTTCTCCTTGTCATTGTTCCTACAAGCCGGTAAGTCCCTGTACCTCACATTCCCTAGAAGAAAGATCAACAGTACTTACTGAAAATCATGGAACTGGGGTTGAGAAGACCTGGCCTTCAATGTTGACTCTGCCATTTAATGTGGACAGGTCAGATCATTTTAGAGCTCAATTTTCTTCACCTGTGAAATGAATTGTTTAGATTTAATCAGAGTTTGCAAATGTTGTTGTCTGTTTGGGTTCCATATGTCTAAACTGGGTAGCTACTACTCAGGCTCAGCTGATTATTGTGCTAAGGACATAATGTGGCCAGATCTTTGTTTTTCAAGATGAGCCAAATCTATTTATATGCAAAATTTCAAATTTTTAAATACTGGCAGCTAATTCAAAAACTATATAAGACACTAAGCAGGGCAAATAAGAAATCTGTGGCTGCTTTTGGTCCATGGTCCATTAGTTTACAACCGTTGGACTAGATCTAGAAAGTTCTTCTCTAACTTCAAGATTCTGTCTCTGGAAAGGATTGGTAAGATGGGTAACAGCTGTGCAGTGTTTCAGGTTCATATGCTGCATATGTCCCAATTCTTGGGCAGTGTCTACTCAGCTGGCTTTCATCCTGGGCTCAGAAGTAACTTAATGTGCTAAATGCCAGCTGTGCTGTGATAGCGCATATCCTGGGCCCCCTCAGACTTGGCCTTGAGGATCGAAAGTGGCTCTGTTTCAACTGTCCTGACCACCAATCTTGATTTCTTACAGTCAGGTTCACAGACTGGTGATGACTCTATAGGCCATAAACTGAGATGCCACCTTAGGGAGTTCCTGCTGTTTTTCTCCATTACATCCAAATGTCAAGATATCAGAGTATACTTCAAGTCTGTGGTTCTCAGTGTAGAGAGAGATCAGGATTCTTGGTAGTCTTTAAGAAAGCATGGTGAACTAGGAGGTGCTGAATGATTGAAAATGAGCAGATATTTCTATTTTTAAAAATAAGGTAGAGTACCAACATGTAGACTGATAAATTCGGTAAGTTATAAGTAAGGTTTTAGACTAGATTATTAAAAAGTTAACTGTAATAACTGTGTAAGAACCAGACATACCAGACTAATTGTATTTCTGGCTTTAGAGTAAAGAGCATTACAGTAATAGCTAACATTTATCGAGCACTTTCTATGTACCTGGAATTTTTCTAAATACTTTACCTGAGTTAATTTATAATCACCATAATAATAAGGTTAGTACTATCATTTTATTGACTGGGAAACTGAAGCTCAGAAGTCTTAAGTAATTTGCCTGTGGTGATAAAGTTAGAGGGTGATAGAGCCAGGATACAAATGCAGACCGCCTGGCTTTTAACCACTCATGGATCACTGTGTCTCTGCATACTGTCTCTAGGATTTCAGCATGGCAGTAACTGTTCTTGTGGATAAGATAGAGCAGCTGAGGCTGCATGAGCATAGGTAGTTGTATTAAGAATCAGCTGTTCATTCAAAAGGTTTGATTAAGTCAAGTCTCTGCTGGTTTGCCATAGAGCTCTATCCCGACTTGTTCACATAGTTTATTAATGCTTTGAAAAAGGACAGTGATGGGAACCATATGATATAGTAGTTAAAAGGATGAGTTCTCTTGTCAGTCTACTTGGGTTCAAATCCTGGGTCCTCTACCTATTGGCACTGTGACCTTGAGCAAGTAACTTTTCTGTACCTTCACTAAACCATCGATTAAATGAAAATAACACCTGTACATAACTACTTCATAGGGTTTTTGTGAGTGTTAAATAAGTTAACATATGAAAGTCTCTTAGCCCAGTGCCTGGCACAAAGCTCAACAAATGTGAGCTGTTATCACTATTCTTTCTGCATCGTTAATCAAAAGCTTTAGCGACTAAAAGCTGAGATAATAGTAAATTATATTGTTGGCGAGAATTAGGGCCCCTAAAAGTTGCTTAAAAATTGAAATGAAAGGGTAAATCTAGCATATACTCAGGGCTTAGAATCGCTGCATTGGATAATGAATACCAGAGCCCTTAACATACTGTACCGCTTACAAACGGAGTTTATTCTTAGATTCAGAAGGTCAGTTGTGTCTCACTTCAGCCTGTTGGAGATGTAACTAAAGACTTAGAGAATTTAGTTGCCCATAAACTCAGTATTGCCAATAGAGTGCTATGACACCCCCTCCCATTCTACCCTACCCCTCAAAAACAGAAGTCTCCAGACAGAAAGTATTGGATTCTTGAATCTCATCTTGAATCCTGTGCTTGGTACTCCATGGTAACATCTTTAGATATTGGTGAGGCTGCTATGTGAAGAAGCAGGTAGCGTTGTTTTACGTGACTACAGTGTGCAGAAGCAGCAACAATTAGAGTAAGTTTAACTCAGCACACGAAAGAACTTCCTAATAGTGTTGTTGATCGTGACACAAGCTAATCTAGATGACAGTTCCCTGTCCTTGAAGGGATGTCCAAGCAGAATTGGATGCCAAAGGGAACCTCAAGCATGCAGCAGGGGTTAGTTAACCTCCAAGTTCCTTCCGGCCCTAAATTTCTAAAATGGTCATGGACTTATGGTCACATTGTAGAGACTGAAATTCCATCCAGGAAATAAGTAGTGCCAACCTGAAGCTGCCTGCGTAGGAGCCTGGACAGCTTGATCTGGTAACAAAGAGGAACAAGGCCCTATCTGTTTGCTAGACCAGCTGACTGGGTCTTTTTCTTTATCTCCCAGCTGACTGGGTCTTTTTCTTTATCTCAGTTACAATCAAGAAACTTAATTTCTTACATTACATAACATAACAGGCTTTCTAAATCTACCTGTTTAAATTTGGAAACTCCTCTTTTGTTTGTTTTCTTTCCTACCTTTGTTTCCTTCTAAAGCTTCTTTCATAGAACACAGCTGTATTTTCATCTAAGCCAAGGGAAGAGGAATTTGTAGAGACAAAGGCCAAAAGAACTGAGGAGTCAGAGTTTCCTTAGAAGCCAAGAGTGGCAGTGACAACCCACTCTGGACTATATCTGATTGTTCTTTCCATTCAAGAATTCAAAACAAGTGTGAGTCCCTTCTGACCTATTCCATTATTTTTAAAGTAATATCCATAAACTCTGGAAATTGTTTGCAAACATACCTCACAATTGATCACTGCGTACTGGCGGGTCACCACACCAAGAATGAGAACATACACGTGCTCAAGTTACAGAAGAAGGGATTTGAAATCAGATAGCTCTAGTTTCAGACTCTGGCTTCACACCTGTTGAGGATCAACAAGTTTGATCTAACTGAGTTAACGCTCTTTCAAGAAATTCTCACTGATAATTCAAATAGCCAGAGTTCTGTAAGTCAGTAATTGGCAAGCTATAGCCTAAGGCCCTTTTTTTGTTAAGCAGAGTTTTATTGTAACACAGACCTGCCTGTTCATTTACATATTGTTTATGGCTGCTTTCAAAGGCTACAACAACGAAGTTTAGTAGTTGTGACAAAGACTGATTGTGTGGCCCCCAAGGCCTAAAATATTTACTGTCTGACCTTCTATAGAAAAAAGTTTGTTGACCCCTGCTCTAAGTATCTTTTAGGTTCAAATTGATAATCCAAAGGGCTTAATATCCTAAAATATTGTTTGAATCATCAGAGGAAAATCTAGTTGTGGTGGTAGTACATTAGGCCCTCCACTAATCTATAAGGTGCCTAATTGTGGAAATCTGATGAAGGTACTCCTTTAAACAATTATTGTAATATACTTCTTAGTATAACAAAACTCTTACTGCTATCTGCCAGGAAAATCACTTAAGTATGCAAATCTGCCGTGTCTGCAATATTGCACTCCCCTGTGCAGCTGTATACAGCAGTCCCAGTGCAGTAATGGGATCTGGTAAAAAGGACACTACTTGGAGTCAACAGACCTGGGTTCTGCTTGTAGCTCAGAAACTAACCTGCTGATATCTTAGGCAAGCTGCGTAATTTGTCTCGACCTCAGTTTTCTTACCTTTAAAATATAGATAGCTCTTCGTTGTTGCTTTGAGAAATTACGTAAGAAGAGTAGACATAAAATTGCTTTGTAAAGGCTTACAGCTCTGCAGAATCGATCTCCAGTCATGTTTTGGGCAGCTTCTATGGTTCTAGGACTGTAGTAGGTCCTGAAGAGAATGAAATCAGTTTAAAGAGCTTACAGTCTAACGGGGAAGTTGTACACATATGAACTGCACTGGAAAGTTACAGTTTAACATAAAAAGTTATGTACATTTGAATAATTAGAGCACAAGTAACTTACTGACCTTGCGTTTACTGCCCTCCTACTATGTGCCAGACAGTGTACTAAGCCCTTAACATGCTTTATCTCACATGCGTAATATTCACGTCGGCCACGTGCAGATGGTATTATTATCCCCATCTCTAAAGAGAAGGAAAAATAATAACTGGCATTTATTATTCTTTTACTGTGTTCCAGACACTTCTAAGTGTTTTATACATTTTATTTCATCCTCACAGTACCCTATATGTACTATTATTATTCCCATTTTTCATGTGAGGAAATTTATTCACAGATTAAATCGCTGCTTTCCAGTCTTTTACACAAGATGGCACACAGAGAAAAATATTTGTTTGGCATTCTGGGGTAAATTTGAGGGGATTCGGAGCATCTGTATGGGGCTAGGTAAAAAATTCACTACATCTATGTTAAAAATTTGACAGGGCTTCCCTGGTGGCGCAGTGGTTGGGAGTCCGTCTGCCAATGCAGGGGACACGGGTTCGTGCCCCGGTCCGGGAAGATCGCACATGCCGCGGAGCGGCTGGGCCCGTGAGCCATGGCCGCTGAGCCTGCACGTCCGGAGCCTGTGCTCTGCAGCGGGAGAGGCCACAACAGTGAGAGGCCCACGTACCGCAAAAAAAAAAAAAAAAAAAAAAAATTGACAAATCTATTCAGTGGAGGGTCAGGAAAGGTATACATGATGGAGTCACTCATTGCTCTCTGGCAGTGGGTACTAGGTATAAAGTAATACGCAGCAAAATAACAATTACTGTATTCAAGATATCTCACAAGGAGCCATTCAAATAGTGTTCAAGTATAACTTCAACTGTTATAAAATGTTGAATAGTTAAAAAAATCGCTTTAAGTATTTTATAATTATATGAAAATTTGAAATTGACGGCATTTGTGGCGCATCTACAGCCTGTTCGGCAAGCTCTGAGATCAATTATTTACAAAGCAAATGGCTGATGGGTGGCTGAGCAGAACGAGACTTGAACCCAGGACTGTGACTCTTCAGCCTGTTCTTCTAGCCTCTGTGTAATGTTGCCCTTCTGCCGCGAAGAGCCAAACCATGTGACCCAGACCCCATGTATCCTTAGCACATTTGATTATTTGAAGTTTGATCGTCCAGGCTCACACTAAGGGGAGACATTATTAACCATGGTCTTCAATTCACCTTGTTCCCCCACCCGGTTCTCTCCAACAATTTTAGAACTAGCATTCCATACTTCTTTCTGTTTACTCTCTACCCATTTCCAAAACAGGAGAAAATAGACGGGCAAGTGAGACAAGCCGAGATTCTGTGAGGTGATAGGCAACAGACTGACCCTGTGCTCTGGAGGTGCCTTGCTTGGGCTCACTCTCACTTTGGGCCTCTGCTTGCCTGCTTCCTGTGGAAGGTGAGTCCTAGCAGAGTGTCTGTTCCCAGCTCAGCCTGCTGTGCTCACACAGAGATGCTGGATTATAATAAAAGGCTATTTGAGCTATCACCTAGCCCCTCCAGAACTCTAGATGTGACTCTGTTTGCCTTCTGTGCTTCACCTCTGAGCAGAAACAGTTTTCCCAGGTTTGCTTCACAGTCTCATGCAGATGAATATTCTGTGGCTGAAGTCGATGTTGGAATTTTATATATGGAAACATTTTTTTAATATCAAGTTTGATCTGCACGTATGTTTTACCTAATGATGGTTTGTCTAATTTCCAAGCCTACTTGCATTTGAATTTCCTACTCTAGCCTTCTGCACGGTGGGGGCCCTGAAGGAGGTGGAAGATACGGGTGGTGTTTTCTTCCTGGCTTGGCCTGGCATGCTGAGTGACTGACGTGCAGGCGATGATCTAGGGCAGAACATCTGGGGCAAGGTTAGTGACCCATGAAGGTGTCCTGAGCTCCGATCAGAGAGAGCTTGGAGCCAGCAGAGCTGTCAACACTCAGTTTCTTTTTGATTAAGATTCTGCCTCTTAACCCCTGGAGGCCACTTATCCTTCCCACCTCCAAGAACAGACAGAGTTAAAGCCTGAGGTCATTGCTTAGTGGGAGCCCCAGGAGCTCACGTGGCCAGAAAGGGCCTCTTTTAGCCCCTCTCAGCAGCCACTCCATTATCAGTCTCCTCTACCAACCGGTGAGCTCATGCCCTGTGATTTACAGAGCTCCTACGCTACAGTGGCTCTCGGAGGAGCAGCTTCTCAAGGAAGAGGGAAGATGCTTATGGAAAACCACTGGTGAGGCAGGGAGGTCAGGGGAAATAAGTTTATTAATTATTGTGGTCACTTTGCCCGTTTCAAGGGTGATTTTGGGGGAGGATATATCCTTCCAAGTTAGAGAGTTCTGTTTTCTCTTCTCATTGTGATTCAGTCTAGCTTATCTCAATAAGCTTTAGTCAATAAGCTCCTCGCTCAGCTGCAGCTCCTTAAAGGCAAAAATTGTATCTTATTCATCATTGTATTCCTAGTGCAGACACAGTGAGTGGCACATAGTAAGTGCTTGAAAATGTACTGCACTGAAATTATTATAGATTTAATGATGCACTATCGTGGATTTGCTTTAAAGTAATACAAGAGGAAGGGAGAATTAGGTGGGAGTATAGATGAAACAAGATTGGCCATGAGACGAAAACTGTTGAAGCTGAGTGATAGGTCATGGGGGTTCGTTACACTAGTCTCTCTAGTTTTTTTCAGTATTTTCCATATGAACACTTTTTATGCATATCTGAATTAAGGGTAAAAAAAATGTTGAAAGATGCAGCAAAGACTGGCCCAGTGCTCTCCTAACATTCTCATCTTTTTCCAAGGCACGTAGCTAGACTGCACTTTGTAGTCAGGCCATGTGACTTAGGTTCTGGCCAGTAGAATGTAAGGCGCTTCCAAGTGTGAGTCTAAGCCTGCACGATCCTCTAAGCTTTCTTCCATCCCTTGCCTCCAGGCTGCATGCCATTAGTAAAAAAAACCCAACTCCTAAGCAATGATGGAGCCTAGGTGGATGAGCCTGGACCTCTGAATTACTTCACGGAACAAAACCGCCTGCCACACTCTGCTATGAACCTGCAGTAGACTTGGATGTGACTGAGAGAGAAGGCTTTATCATGTTTAAAAAAAAAAAAATAGAGTTTTGAATTGCCCTTAATCTGGCAAACCAGGTTTTGACCCCAGCTATTTTTGACATGAGAGGAGGTTCTTAGTAGTTACTTGGCCTTTTAGCTTTGATGATAATAACTAACGTTTATTGAGTAACCACTATATGCCAGGTATTGTTTTAAGTGCTTTGTATGTATTAACTCCTTTATTCCTACAACAACTCTATGAGAGAGAAACTAGTATTCTTCCCATTTTGCAGAGGAGGGAACTGAAAGAATAAGTAGCTTGCCCAAGGCAAACAAATTATAAGTGACAAAGCCTAGACTCAGATTCACCTCTGACCCTCAAGCTCTGTCTCTGCACCAGCCTGTAATCCTGCCTAAATATTTCGGACTTCCCCATGGGAAATGAATAGTGGCATGAAGTAATTTCTAGGCAGCATGATGTATCACCTATAGAAGCAGTGCCGGGCCCCCGTTCTGGGGAAGAGTACACAGAACAGAAAGGAACCAAAATCTGCTCTGCCCCTGCCCTTGTGAATGGTGTCCTTTTGATCAGAATTAATGATGGTGTCCTTGATCATCTGATATACAACCAAGTGTGAGGGTTTCATTCATTCTGAATGGCTCTCTGATTTAATTCTTTTCCATCTCCTCTCAACCTTGACCTCTCCTGTATTTGCCACAAGGAGCAAATATCCGTCATCTCCTCCACTCACAAGTCCCACTTGCCCACAGCCCCACCTGGCCCACCCTTTGTGACCCTCTCTCTCCTTGATCCCACCCCAGAGCCTATGTCTCTGTTGTAGGCTATTCAGAGCACACGGTAAGGCAGAGAATCATGTAAACAGTCATTAACCTCCAAATGACAGTAGTAATTGATGACTCCCTTGCTTCCTGACCTCATTTCCTTGCTCAGATGCTGCCAATGTTCAACAGCCAGCAGAGCTGAGGAGGGGCACCATCAAGCTTTCGCCAGTGCTCTACCTAGGACAGGGGTTTCAAACTGCATTCCACGGAGAGGCTCCGGGAGTCACCTGAGAAGATGGGAGAAGATATAGAGAATGTTAAATGAGCGGGTTTCTAAAACCCCCAGCTCACTTCTATCACAGCAGTTCCACTTTATCTGCTTCATGTAAGATTGCCTTTAGAGAATTTTTCTACTCTTGAAATAGAGGAGAAACCCTTGCTTTGGAAGCCCCTTTGAGTCTCCAAACCTTTGAGCCCTTCTTCACATCTTGAGCCTCTCAGTCCCACCATTCCTGCCCACCAGGGGCAGAGGTGGGAAGGAAGCCCAGTTGACTGTCCCAGTTCCACTCTCTAGGCTCTGGAGTCATGGAAAATTACAGCAAAACAGAGCTCATGGGTGGAGAAAGGGGGCCATAGGTTGCTGCTCCCCCTACAAGTCCCACAGTTCTGAGTCTTACGTAGCCTTACGTAGAGTAGGTGCTAAATGAACATGAAATGAATAGATGAATGGTTGATCTCTGTTGGTCTGGGTGTAGTTCCAGTCAGGGTTGGGGAGGATGGGAAACTGGCCTTGATCTCAGAATGGTCACGATATTTATTCCTCAAGATTCAGAGAGGCCATTTGGCATAGACATTAGGAATGTGGGATCTAGAATAAGATCCTCTGGCTTCAAATCCTGCCACTTTCAAAGTGTGTGACTTTATCCTTGTAGAATAGGAATCGTATTTCCCTCATAAAGCTGTGATGAGGATTGAAATGAGTATGTGTGAAGCACTTGGCGCCCGAAATGTTAGTGCTCCGTGAACACTGATAAACGTTAACTCTCATCATTGTCATTACCTTGATCAAATGCCTCCTGCCTCTCCTAAGCAGAATTCATCATTCTCTGCACTTTTGCAGCACTTTGCTCAGATCTCCGGGGAAACTGTCAGGATTTTTTTCCAAACTCCAAGTCAAATTAGATGGTAGGGACAATAAAGCAGATTCTTTGAAATCAGGATACATAAATGAGTGAAGCCCTTGCTCCTTCCTTAGCTATCATGATTATGTGTCTGTCTCTCCCTCCCAACCTCTGGCTCCTTTGGGATACAGTCTACATTTTAGCCATCTTTGTATCCCAAGGGCTGAGTGTACTGTAAGTGCTCACTGCAGTTTGGTTGAAAGGGTGAGAAGTCTTGGCTTTGTCTGGACTGACCATTGCTCCTAGCTTTCCTACCTGCCTCATTTCCCAGAGGCTCAGCTCCTTTCTTTGCTCCAAGATGAGGATGAGGTGAAGAGTCTGGGCTAGGTCCAGGGCACCTCTTCTGGGCTTGGCTGTGAGGCTATGGGAATTCCGAGCATGCAGAGGGAAATAACATTTGCTGAGCACCTACCGTGTTCCTTGAACCTGCAGGGCTCTTCACATCACTTAATTCCCACAGCCATTTAGTGGAGGTATGTTCCTGTTAGTCCCATTTTCCTAGGTGAGGAAACAATTTAAGCAGCTTTTCCAGGGTCACATAGCTGATGTGTCTGAGGCAGAATGCAAACCTGGGTGTGACTCCTAAGCTTGTGCTCTTTTCACTGTCCTTGCAGGCTCCCACTGAAGCAAGCCGAGCTCTGCACCTTATCCCACCCCTACTACCCAGCTCCACTGCACCCTCTCCTCTCTACCTCAGTCTTTTCTTTATTCTTTCATATTATCCTCCCTAACATTATGTTTCTTCTTGAGTTGGCTTATTTATCACTTGGCCATGTCTCCTTATTCGTATAACCAGAGCTTAGCATTATGCATCCCCACTGCCTCGTTTGCCAGCACGGTGCTGAGCGCTTATGAGCTTGGCAATTAGACAGAGCTCAGAGGGCCCATCATATGTGCATCTTCAGCTGCTTTCACAGGGAAATGGGGTAGAGAGGAAAGGATGTGAGACAGGGCAGTGCACAGCTTGCACGTGGTAGAGGAGGAAGGGGGCGGGCATCGTGATGATGGTACAAACAGGCATTTCTCCCTCCGCGTACTCAGCCTAAACTCAAAGTGACCTGCTCGTGACCTGAGGCTGGGAGCCTCCAGGAAGACCCTAAGGTCATTTCTGCCAAGCAACCCCCTTCTATCTTATTTCTGTGCCTGGTATCACCATCGCCATTAGCCACCACTCATTTATTGAGTAGCTACTGTGTGCTGTACACACATCTCGTTTGATCCACACAACAATCCCATGAGCTAGGTATTAATAGACTCTGTTATACAGATGAGGAAGCTACAGCTCGGAGAATGTAAGTAACTTGTTCAAACTCATACAGCTAGCAGTGGCAGAGTAAGGAAAAAGGCCAGAAAGACCTAAAAATTAAGGAAGAGGAGTTGGGGTGAGGGGCAATTGACCATCAGAGCTGGCCTCTCGAAGCTGCTCCTGTTTGGGCGTATGCCCAGGTGAGCTGGCACAGAGCAGCTGAATACCGCCATCAGCTCACCTCATGGCCTACCTGGGGAAGAAGGATTTCTAAGCTTCAAAGGGTGATGATCTGACTTCTTCCTGGCTTTCCAAGGAGGCTGCAAAACTGGAAGAAGCTGTCCAGGGACCAGGAGGACTTTATCCTCTAAAGGCCATCATGCTTCATACTTCCTGGACCAAGGTACTTTACATTCCCAATGGATACCTCAGGAGCCCCCCTGAAGAGATGCCTGCCCAGTGGATTAATTATTCTGCCCCAAGACTGTTCTTTTCTGGTGACTTTCCCCCAACATTTTAACTTAGTCCCTTACTCCAGTCTTATAGCTTCCTGGGCTCAAGCCTTCCAAGCTCATTTGGAGCCCCTCCAACAAGTATTCCAAGACAGTTTCCTCTGAGTCATGACACAAAAACAATTCTTAAGAAAAGCAGGCTATCTGAGATTCTATTAGTTACCCTGGAGTTGGTCCTACCCACCAGAGGTTCCCTAGAACCCAGCACTCCTCCAATTCACAGACTTGGACTATGCCAAGTAGCCCAGAAGAGCCAATCCCAAGCATATTTGTGGAAGGAGCCACCAACAAAAAGTAATAAGCTTTGTTGGAACAATTGGGTTTTTTTTTTCATTCTCAAAATATATTCTTAAGACAATGATGTGATTTATAATGCAGGGCTAAGTATTAATAAGGCAGGTCTTAGTAGCTCTAGTGGAGACTCGCTATGCTTGATGGCCCAGAGCTCCTCACATCTCACCTCACCTTCCCTATCCTCCCCTTCCTCGTTTCCCTTATTCTCACACACATAAGGCAGTGGTTGGCAATTCCCACGGCCAGCGTGTATGCCCAGTGATCAGCAAAGCAGTGCTCACTCGTTTCTTTAAATGCGAGCAGGAACATGGCGGTAGTTGGAAGGACCTTGGAAACTATTCATTGAACCAATATTTATTAAGTGCGTACTACGTGTCTAACACTGTTCTAAGCCTTAGAGACAGAGCAGAAGACAAACAAAGATTCTTATCCTCAAGGAGGGAGGCAGACAATAAATACAGTTGACACTTGAACAACAAGTGTTTGAACTGCGCATATCCACTTCTAGGCAGATGTTTTTCAGTGAATATACGGTTGGCTCTCCCCATTTGGGGGTTACCGCATCAGCAGATTGAAACTTCCACCAAGAATCTTCGAATAGGAGACTCGGTAGGCATGGAAGGCCAACTATGGGACTTGAGCACCTGCAGATTCTGGTATATGCGGGGACTCCGGGTACCATTCCCCACCACCAGCTACTGAGGGGCGACCGTACATGAAACATAAGAATTATGAAAGGGAAAAAGCAAAGAAGGGGTATGAAGAGCGCTACAGTGGAGGTGGAGGGTTAACATTTTAAGTGGGGGATGGCGGGGAGGGGGCAGTTAGAGGAGGCCTCACTTAGGAGGTAACATTAGAGCAAAGAGATGAAGGAGATGAGGGAGTGAGGAATGTGGCTAACTAAGGAAAGAGCATTCCATGTAGAGGGAACAGCAAATGCAAAGGGTCTGAGACAGGAGCATGCCTGGCCTGTTCAAAGAGTAGCAGGGAGGCTAGTGTGATTGGAGAGGAGAGTGGCAGGAAGAGGTGAAAGAGGTCATGGGAGACCCGGTGGACTAAGGACATTGCAGACCAGCATAAGGGCTTAGCCTAAATGAAACGGAAAGTTATTGAATGGTTTTGAGCAGTGGAATGACGTGATCTGGCTTCAGTTAAAAAAAAAAAGTGATTTGTCTGGTAGCTTCCTTGAGAATATCCTGTGGGGATAGAGGTAGTAGCAGAGACCAGTTAGGAGATACATCTAGAAGGGTGATAGAGTTTAGGTATTAAGAGCAGAGTCTCTGGAACCAGACTGCCTGGGTTCAAATCCCAGCTATGCCACCTACTAGCTGCATGACCTCAGGCAAACTACGTAATCTCTCTGTATCTCAGTTTCCTCATCCATACGGTGGGGATAAACATTGTACCTACCTCATAGGGTTTTTGTAAGGATTAAGTGAGTTAATAAATGTGAAACTCTTAGAACATAGGACTGTTGTGAGGATTAAATGAGTTAAAATATTTGTAACAGCCCATAGCAAGTGCTGCTTCTATATTTGATGTTACTGTTGTTATTAATATTTTCTGAGTGAGAGATGAGAGTGGATCAGGCCAGAGTGGTCATAGTGGAAGAAAAATCGTCATATCTGGGGAATGCTTTGAAGGTGGAGGCAACAGAATTTGCTGACAGATTGAGTGTGTGGGACTCAAAGAGAGTCCCACAAAGAGAGGGGAGTCTACTCCCCCACCCTCACCTACAGATGAGGGAACTGCACAGCTGAGGCCGCCATTGTTACAAGCAATTTTTAGAGTACTTGTTGCTAAACAGTTTAACGTTAACAGAAATCAAAATTAAAGAACAAGTTCACTCATAGTCTAACGTATAAAAATCCCTGTGTAATAAACTATTTTTATTTTTATCTAGTCGCTTCAATCCTTATCTTTATGCATGCATGATTTTTAAATAATTATGATAATTGCATTAACATAACTTTATATATTTTTTAAAGGGAAGTATGGGGCACTTCATGACTCTAGCAAGGGTTCATTGGTCAAACGTTAAGGAAATTAACGTGCTCAACACCATTTACACCCCTGCATTTACACAGAGCACAGAATTCCCATTTTAAGATGAAAGAACCTATAATCCTAAATTGGCTGTGAGAGGCAGAGATTCATTCGCTTACTCACTCAGCAAACTTTTGTTAAATGAGCCTATATACAGGCACCCAGATAAGTATGCTGTAAGTAGGCCACACTCTTATTTCAAGGAGATTAGTCTTGTAGAGACAGACCAAATTGCTGAAATCGGCTTTTATATCTAAGAGCTATGCTGGAGGTACACGCATGCACATTACCTTGGAAGAACCATTCTGCTTATAGAGGTAGGGAGGCTCCCAAGGAGAGGTGACACCTGGACACCATATACTTTTCATAGGACACAGAAGAGACTTAGTTCAATTGGCTCTTACCAAACTGACCATGACTTGTATTATTGATTGTTCTGACTGCCTCTTCCACCAGGCTACGTATATATCTCCGATCTCCGGCACCATCCAGGGAACCTGACACATGGTAGCTGTCCTTTTAATGTTTGTCAGGAAAAAAATGCAGCATATCTTTAAAAAGTGACCTGAACAGCAGCAAATGAAAAATGACACAAGCCCACTAGCTTTATAAGTCTTTTAGGGGAGGACAGGGGGTCCAAAAAAAAGATTTTTCCTGATTTTCAGAAAGACCATGTTTCTCATCTAAAGTCTTGCTAATGGATGGTCAGGAGACAGAAACTACTTTGCTATTCCAAGTAGGAAGTGTTTAATACAGGGAATTAGAGACTTAGACAAATACTGGATTAGCTGGAGGAGTGAAGGCTGGGGAAGACATTGCTAAAGGTTATGAAATCAAAACGTGCTGGAATCTCAAGCCACTTCCAATCTCAGCTGCTGGCACTACCCAAGCAGGTGATTTGCAGAAGCTTGCCCAGAAGTCAGCGCAAACCTTGGTTCCGCCATCTGCCTATATATTTGCCCCCAGTTGCCACCAGAGAAAAAGTACTTCTCTTAATCTCATAAGTGCTTCTCATTGGCAGCATATAACCCAGAACCATGAAGGAAGAAAGATCCTTAGAAATGTAGTTCCAGACTTCCCTCCTGCAATGCTGAGGAGATTTTAGGAGAAGGCAGTGACTGTGCTGCATTGACAACAGGCAGCACGGCACAGATGACTGCCCCAAGTCTCATCTTTGAGAACTGAGGTTTGCGTAGCTCTGGTAACATCTAGTTTTACTTTCTGTACCTCTAGGAAGCTGTCATGTTCGGTTCGAACGTATTCCTGCTGGAGCAGTACAATACTTACAACATTTCCATACAACCAAATTTTAAAAATCTGCTCTTTAGTAAGCAGATGCAGGCAGTGTCAGGTGGCAGAAAGAACTCCAGTTTTGGAGGCAGACATAATGAATGCTAATCTCAGATGTACTGCTTATTACCCATGTGAATTCAAGGAGTTACTTAACTCTTCTGGGGAAAAAAAATGAGGATTATAAAATAATCAGAGCTATAAATAAAATACATATAAAAGAATGTTTATAACAGTATTTGTAGAGAATTTGTTAAATAATGATATGCCATATTAAACAGTATCATGCATCCACTTAAAATTATCTTCTAGAAAAATAATGTTGAAAAGGGAGAATATTCATGTTACGGTGAGAAGTGAGAAAAGCAAGTTACAAAACAGTACGAACACGGGGATTCCATTTTCATAAAAACAACTATGCAACTGAAAGACTTTACACCAAAATTTTAACAGTAGTCCTCTCAGAAGGTAGTTGGGATTACAGCTAGGGATTTTTTGTTTGTTTGTATGTTTGTTTCTCATATGTGTTAAAGTTTCTTAAATTTTCTTCATTGAGTATGTATTACTTTTATAAATCAAAAATACATATAAAAATAAAAAGTAGGATTCAATAGGAGTGAGAGAAGCAACTTAGACAATATATGCAAAGCTCCTGATACACTTTCAATAAATGATAGTTCCCTTCCCCATTCACTTAAAAATGGTTTTGCTCTATTTTATATTTTGAATAAATAATAGTCACATCCAAATATGAAAATGAAAATTCTCCTTCCTTCCTCAGACGTCCAGCCACTCCCTTCCTTTTCCTACAGGAAACCAATGTTATTTGGTTTCTTATGCATTCTTTTCACTCCTTTTTATACAAACAGTAGTATATTATACTACCTTTATGACCCTTGGTATTTTTATTCCTTTTATTGGTGATCTTTCCATATCAATATACAGACAGTACAATAATTGGTAGCTATACTATCATTTATTTAACCAGTCCCCTGTTGGTGAACATTAAACCCTGGTGATATCTTCTGAAGGTGGCCTTGGATGGAAGAACAGCCTGCACCTTAAGAATGACCTTCCTGCCCCTGGTCTCATCTGGGCTTGCAGTCATCACCTTCTCCCTAGATTACTGTCATATCTCGGTCCCAACTTCTGAGGCTGAGGGGCTCTGAGAGACCCTATTCTGGTCACAGCTCACACCTGTACTGGTTACAGCCTTTTTGCCTATTTCTTTTTTTGGCAGTGACTGGGTCCGTCATGTTCTGAAGTTATTCTTGTCCAGGAGCTAAGAAATGATGAGCCGTGTGCCATGCATTAGGCTGACCAAAAAGTGCGTTGGGGTTTTTCCATAACATCGTGTGGAAAAACCCAAACAAACATTTTGGCCAACCCAGTACTTAATAACCCGTTCTCTCTCTGAGACTCTCTGTACCACCGTTTACTTCCGCACTGTCTCCCACCCGCAATCTTATCTCTGGAGAAGTCAGTGGCCCACTCTCCCACCTTAATACTTTCCTCATCCTCCTTATTATCTTAGAGAGCCTGGAAATAAGACTGTGGTGTTGTCACCTAACCTCACACCCTGGGTGACAAATGGAGGTAGTGGCAATGAGAAGCCAGACCAGGAGCGCCATGGTGACACAAGGGGGTGGTAGCTGCCGGATAATTAGAAATGTGGGATGGGGTTAAGTGAGGAGGGCTTGGCCTGTGTAAGGCTTCTGGATGAGAATTTCTTCGCTGGTAGTTCAGGGGAAGTAGTGAGGATCTAAGCCAATTAAGAATGGCCTAAGCCCCATCCTTACACGAAGTCTATAAAGAAAGATCTTTTAGGTCATTGGTTAATTTCTTAATTAAACCAATATTGACTGAATATCTATTACATGCAATGAACTCTAGTAGATGTTTCTGTGGTCTCTTTATCATTTTACACGTGGTTTTGCCTCTCTCGCTGGAGCCACTAGGTCATGCGCTCCCTTTCAGTGCTGTTGCCATGAGCTTTTGTGGTCTTTCAAGGCCTATAAGTTTATTTTTCCCCTGGGGCTCAGTTTTTAAAGCAGAGTGTAAGTCCTTGAAAGTCACAGTTTAAATCAGGGCAGTCACAGAAGTAGACCTCTGATTAAGATGGCACGTAGAATGTGCTTAATCAGTGTTGTCTAAACTGAACCGATCAGGGTCAATGAAAGCCTTTCTGTGGAACCACACAAGGTACAATGTGCCCCCACTCACTGGAGATAATGGCCTTGGGAACAATTATCAGCCTAATTTCTTTTTACATCAGTGTAGATTTGATGTCCAATAATATATGTGTTGTACTTTTAATGGCCTTTTAATGATGAAGAGGATCAAAAGCACTTTAGATCTGACCTTGCATCATTAGTTTCCATTCCAGAAATCCACTGTAATTACTGCAGCTGCTTCTCCAGGCCCTGCCAGAGTGCCAAGTTCCTGCGAACGTATCTGCACAGTTCATCGCAATCAACACTGAGCCAGGTCTGATGCAGGTTTGGGGGGCCAGAGCGGGGGATGGTTACTGAAGGTGGAAAAGGACAGGGACAGGGTGGGGGAGGGGAGAGTGACCATGGGAAGCCGTGAAGGACTGAGTCATTCAGGGCCTAGAAGGTCAAGTCTCTCAGAATCGGGGTTCTCGGGACTTCCCTGGTGGCGCCAGTGGTTAAGAATCCGCCTGCCAAGGCAGGGGACACGGGTTCGATCCCTGGTCCCGGAAGATCCCACACGCCGCGGAGCAACTAAGCCCGTGCGCCACGACTACTGAAGCCCGCACGCCGCAACTACTGAGCCCACGTGTCACAACTACAGAAGCCCGCACACTCTAGAGCCCGCGTGTCACAACTACTGAGCCCGCAGGCTGCAACTACTGAAGCCTGCGCGCCTGGAGCCCGTGCTCCGCAACAAGAGAAGCCACCGCAATGAGAAGCCCGCGCACCATAGCAAAGAGTAGCCCCCGCAGCAACGAAGACCCAATACAGCCACAAAAAAAAAGAATCGGGGTTCTCTCCACCCTGACCCTCTCCTTTCTCCTCACAGAGTGTGGCTGACTTATAGAGTGAAATATAACTTGCTATAAAGCCCTGTATTGGGTTCTACACGTCAAATTGGAAAAAACTAAGGATTCTTGGCAATCCGGCATTCTCCCCCATCCCATTTGTGAGGGTGTGGCGGGGACAGGGGAGGGTGTGGGGCACTTGATACAGGGTGCCCAGCTGGGGTAGATGAATCTGGACAGGCAGAACTACGGGGAGGGAGCACACAGGGCAGGGTCTGAGGGACAGTGATACGCCCTAGGGAAGGGAGATACTCAGGTGGAATGGTTAGGATGCTGGTTATTCTTGTGAATCCCTATCCTCAAGATCTATTGTCTGCTGTTCTCTGCACCCTGGAAGCATGACCACTGTGGCTGCATCACCTAGCCTCTCTTGCCCTCTGGCTCCCAATTGGCTTTGACAGGGGATCTGAGGGTAGAAGGAGAGAGGGGGTTGGGGTATTTCCTGCAGTTCTAGCAGTGGTCGCATCCCTCTACAACCATAGCTTCTATCAGGAAGCCCTCCTTCCATGGCTCCAGCTCTTTTGAGCTCTAATAACATGTTTTCCTCTCCTTGCCCTTGAGCTATAAACTTCATAAACAGGGGAGATATAAAATTCCTGTTTCTGCTAGTCCCTGGATGCTTCAAAATCCCTTACAGATTCCCTTAACCCCATTCACACCTCTGTAAATAGTACCTTTGTTAAATTCAAAGTCCCAGCTAGGTGTGCCATCTGTTTTCTACAAAAACCCTGATTGATACAGTGGGTGTGTCAGAGCCTGACTAATGTCCACCAATTCCATTTCCTTTTCCTGGACACATATGAAGACTACATTTTCCATTCTCGCTTAGATTTAGGTTGAGGCTATGCACCTGGGTTCTGTTCAATGGGATCATGTATGACATTTCCAAGCCTGACCATAAAACCCCCTGTGCAATTGTCCCCATCCTCTTCCTCTTCCAAGGTAATATTGGAAGCTACATGTTAAGGTTACAGTGTCTCAAGCTGCAAGAAATTTGGATCCCTGAGTGATGGCTTGGAGGAGAATTGCCCAACTCAACTCAACTTAATATGAGTGAGAAATTAGCCTTTATTATGTTGTACCACTGAGACTTCAAGAGTGCTTTGTTCCCACCATTAAAGTTAACTGCCTTGACTAGTCCAGTGGAGGTGTGAAATGAAGAGGCTACCTAGAGCAATGGAGTATTCAAGGCATCAATACAAGGAAGCATATACTTTTCTAACTTGGGCGAGACCACCGTGAGGGCTAACAAAGGATGTGACATTATTGCTTTGTGAAAAGATCCAGGATGGATGGTTGTCAGAGGTGAGTTTGCATCCAGGCTTCACCACTTGCAGCTGCGTGATCTTGGGCAAGTTACTTTACCTTTTTAAGTTTTCTTATCTGTAAAATGGGGGAAACAGTGCTTATCTCACAAGGTTATTCTGTGGATAGATGACTTCTTTTTATAAGACATAGTTGGTACTCAATACGTGTCCCTCTTTTTCCTCCCCCAGCTGTAAATTCTACACTCAGTACCTCTGGTGACTGATAAATAATTTCAACTCTGGGGGCATCTATCTCCTAATCTCTAATGGCACAGGACAATTATCCTGAGTATCCTGGTAAATGGTTTGAAAATTGACCAGTAAAGAGGGATTTCCTTTAGGTCTTGGATTTAGGCATTAACTCTTCCACTTCTATGCCCTTCAGGGCCCCATCTTGAAATTTGCGGGCCACCTAACACACGTGTCAAATCAAGCAAAATCGAGACTTTAGAGTCCCAGTGAAGGACTCTTAAGTGAGTGTGCATCCTGGGGCTAAAGTGTCTTCTGAAAAAGTAAAGAGAAAGGAATCCCCACGGAAATTTTTTCAGCATCAAGAGAGCTTATCTGCTCATCCATCCATCCATCCATCCATCTATCCAAAAAATAATTGTTCGGTGCTTAGCACGTGTGAGAGACACTTCTAGGCCCTATAGTAGATACAAAGATGCATTAGACACATCCTGCCCTGAAGAGCTTAAATTCTTGCAGAAGAGAAGATAATTTATCTTCATAAATAACTATAAGGCAGACCAGGATATGATAAGCATGGAAGGCAAGTTCAAAGTGCTATGGAATTCAGAGAAAGTGAAAGCCCCTTCTGGCTGGAGGGATCAGGGAGCATTTGAGTAATTCTTGAAAGCAGGGCAGGATTTGAACATATGGAGATGAGGGGAGGGTCAGACATAGGAAAGTGGAAGAGACCCGTGGGGAAATGGTGGCTAACAGTCTGGCAGGAACACAGCTGCCAAAAGCGAAGTTGGAGGAAACAGTTTTAGAAACGTCCCCGGAGAACAGATTGTGCAGAGCCCGAAGTCTGGGCCAAGAGGCTCGTGATGAGAACAGAGAGAGGTCGTCAAAGGTCTCTGAGCACTGGGGTGGCGTGTGCCCTGGGAAGGTTAGTCGAGAAGCTGTGTTCAGCACCTGTCAGAGACAGCAGGAGATGGAGGTAAGGAAGCCGATTAAAAGACCGGCAGTCATCTAGGTAAGCCTTAATGTGGGACTAAACTAGGAGAGGAGCTATAGGAGTGTAAGGAATATCGGAGAGAATCATTCAACGTGTATTTATTATGTATCTGTTCTCCAACTGTCAGTCACTGTGGTGAATGAAAACTCATGAGAAACACAAATCTTGCTTCCTGGGTGCCTGGAATATGACTTGAGGGATGAATCAAACAAGGAAAGCTTGGCCTTCCTAAACTCTTCCCCTTTATGGCCACACAGCGTAAGCCCCACTTTGCACCTCGACGACGGCATCTCACCTCCATCCCAACAACAACAAAGATAAGGTATAAAGTTTTAAGTTAAGGTGTGGTCTGCTGTCCCTCCTTACTTAACAAACATTATGTGGCACTTGCTATATGCCGTATACTATTTTACGAGCTTTACAAATACTGCATAATTTTATCCTCATAACAATCTCATGAGGTAGATACTATTATCATTTCCATTTTGTGAATGAGGACACTAGAGCACAGAGAGATTAGATAATTTTCTCGAAATCATGTCGCTACTAAGTAGCAGGTCTATGATTTAGAACCCAAAGAGTCTGGCTCCAGAGTCCTCACACTCAACCATTACATTGTACTGCTTCCCTGTATCCCTGCTTTCCCTTGGCCCACCTGTAACGAATCACGGCCAGAAAAGAATTACTCTTGGACCTCACCCATCCCCAATGAATCAGTTCTCTCTTCGTGGCTTGTGGTCCTGCCCAAGGTCACAGTCATAGCTAGAATCAGCTCGCTGATCCCTGCTGCAGTCAGACCTACAGTCAATGCTGAACTTCACTGCCCGCCCTGCTGAGTAGGCAGCCAAGGTGGATGGGGCAACTCCATGAATTGGTGAGGGACAGGAAGTCCTGAACCTACAGGGTGTAAAACTTTAAAGGGCTGTCAAGTTACGCTGCTGCTCAGCTCGCCACTCTGGATGAGGTGGACACAACGGCAGGGCTTAGAGCAGGGGCGCTGCCGTTTACTCCCCATGCACTCTAGGCCAAGTTATTTAACTTCTCCAAGAATCACTTTCCCCATCCATAAAATGAGGGGATTACGTACAATAAAGTTGTGTGTTAAAGAGGAAATAAGACACTTTCTGTAGAGTGCTAAGCATAGTGCCTGACATACAGCAAGTGCTCAGAAAATGTTAGCTGTTGTCATCTCACCCAGGTAAGAACAAACTCTTCACCTGATCCTGGATGCCAGATTCAGAAGTACTCAGAGGCCCCAGGGGGCTCTTTAGGACCTTATTCCAAAAAAGTATTAAACTATCCCAATAGACTTTTGGAATGGAGGAATAAGCGATTTGGGTCCCTGCCATACAGATATGTATTGAATATATTGGTACTCAATACGTGTCCCTCTTTTTCCTCCCCCACTGGACTCTGGAGCCAGACAGCCTGGATGTAAATCTCAGCTCTGCCATTTACCAGCTGTGTGACCTCGGGCAAGTTCACAGTCTTGAGCTTCAGTTTCATTGACTGCAAAGTGAGATGATGATGATGTTATCCCCCTCACAGGGTTGTTGGAGGATAAAGTGAGTTAATACATGTCAAGTCTTACAATAGTACTTGGCACACTGTAGGTACTCAATAAGGGTTAGCTGTTATTATTGCACCCTTTGGATTAAACTAGTAAATTCCTTTTCTTCTAGAAAAGAAGGCTGGAGCAGATTTTTCTTCTTTAGTGGGGAGAGATAACCCACAAAATCCAGGAAGGGAGCTAAGCCAGATTTTGGGGGTGAGAGTTTCTCCCTATCCCACACCTGGGAGATGAGGGGTTGGGGGAACCCATGCTTTCCAAGACTCTGGATCCAAACACGATCCAGGCACAAGGACCAGGAGGGACCCCAGGCAGCCATGTGGAGACGGGAGCCCATGGGAAGACCTGGGTGAAGAGGGAAGTGTGGCCCTTTTATCTGAGGCTTCTTGGAGCAGCAGTGAGTAAGGCTGCCATACCGTCTTCCTTGGAGGCAATCAGGAGGCTTTGAGTCACTGGCATTCCCTTCAGCTCCATGCTGAGATTGCGGAACTCATTACATAAGCCTTTCCACACAGGACAATAAGGCCTTCCTTTGCCCCTTCAAAGACCCTCATACAAGACATAAAGCAGGAGATGAAACACACATGAAAAGATCACTGATAATCTGTGGGAATATATGCTATGTGACAAAGAGGGACTTGCTTGATCAGGAAAGCTCAGTTCTACTTCCACTTCTGCCACTAACTAGCTGGTAAGCCTCCGGTAAGTCACTTCACCTTGCTAAGCTTCAGTTTCCTCATCTGTGAAATGCTCTCATCCCAACCCTCAACGCGCTGGATGATCCCTAAGAAACATCCTCCCGGCTCTGTGATCCCCTAAGTGTTCAGACAATGATTCTATTAGGAGTTCAGACAAGGGGCAGGTCAATGGGGGTTGAAGTGGTCAGAGAAGGTTTCACAGAAGAGGTGAGCCTGGGTGAGTTTGTGTAGGCAGAAGGAAGGATGTTCTCTTCCTGTTCCCATGGCCTTTAACTCCCGTCCTGACAGCTGGCAACCTTTCTCCATTCATCAGGCCAGAAGAATTTCTCTCCAAGGAGCCTCAGCCCACCTTCTCACTCCAAGATGCCATACAGCTACACCAGGGGAACCAGCAAAGCCTCAAGCCTAGGTGTAAGCTGACTGAAATGGCACCTACCTCGAGGCCACCTGGGACAGGCTCCTCTCTAGTCAGAGGGATTGCTTTCCATGTGTCTCTTGCCAGCTAAGCACTGCCCGGGTCGATGGGAACAAAGTGCCCTAGACAGGACAGATTGTCTTGAAATAAGACTGAGGCCCCTGACCAGGGTTGGATCCCACTGCTTTCTGCAAAGGAAGATGCTCGTTCATGAGTAGGGTTGTAGGGGGAGTGTATCTGGATCTCACATCCCCCTTCTCATCATCCTTCCCACGAAGGACCACCAAGGAAGCTGTCCCGGACACCTGCTTAGAAAGAAACCTATCCCTTTACATCCCATGCCCTAAAATGGCACTGCTGACCTCCCTGCGAAATCAGTCTCGTGACACAAAAGACCCTGGCTCTCTTTCTAAGCTAATCAGATGTCCAGGAAAGGTTAGAAGGGAAGGAGAGAAATCAGACTCCGAGAAAATGGTACCTGTGAGCGCACTGTGGAAAGCTGATGAGAGTTAAACTTTGTGCCATGTGCCCTTGCTCTGATCTCAATGTTTCATTCCCAGCTCTTTTTTAGGGCCTTTCTCTACCTGCTTGAAAAGCTGTACAGTGAGATTATTCTTCATAACAGGGGCCATCTGCCTATCTGCCTGTGTTAGGAAGGTGACGTATTTCCTTTTCTCCTAAAGGTCAAGTTAATTTGCTCCCATGTGATAGAGTCCAGTGCGTTTGTCACGAATGGCAGCTGGGTTCAGACAGATGTCAGGTGGTTGCAATACCTCTTCTAGGTGAAGCAGCCAGGGGGCCTGGCTGCTTCAGGATGAGGGATTGAGTCCAAGTGAAAGTTCTGAGACCCATGGTAGTAACTGCCCCTCCATAAACCCTCCTGATTATCAGTTTAATGCAACCCTGTCCTTCCAGTCCTAGTGTTTGGATCCAGAGTCTTGGAAAGCATGGGTTCCCCCAACCCCTCATCTCCCAGTTGTGGGATGGGGAGAAACTCTCACCCTCAACATCTGGTTTATCTCCCTTCCTGGACTTTGTGGGTTATCTCTCCCCACTAAAGAAGAAAAATCTGCCCCAGCCTTCTTTTCTAGAAGAAAAGGAATTTACTAGTTTAATCCACTTTAACCTCCAAAGTCACTTG
The DNA here is from genome assembly GCF_964374135.1 of Grampus griseus. Lineage (NCBI taxonomy): Eukaryota > Metazoa > Chordata > Mammalia > Artiodactyla > Delphinidae > Grampus > Grampus griseus. Next base: position 35,943,252 of record NC_139018.1, on the reverse strand, counting down.
GGAGCAACCCAGCCCCTCAGTTCTCTCAGGCTCCAGACCCTGGAGCTGCCCTCAGCTTTTTCTGCCTAGTGACATGGAAGGTTATCATTTCAGATGTCACATACAGAGGATTTTCCAGCATCTTTTCTTCCATTACCATCAGAACAGACTGCAGTAGGGAACAGAGGTCTCCTTCCGGGTCATTTGTTTTTGTTTTGTTTAAATACACCTCAGAGTTAAGATCTTAATTCCTCCCAGGTCACATTATTCTCTAAAATGAGAGGTGATAATGCTTACAAAACACTGTACTGCAACAAAGGAGTAATGATGCCCTCCTTCTATGATGGGAAGATTTTTTCCTCACTTCTTTATTCTTCTGACCCGTCTCTTTAAGAAAAAAGCCCACAGTCATAGAATGACATGGCTGGAAGCAACCTTAGAAATCATTCAGTGCAACCTCTAATTTTTAAGATGAGGGAATGAGGTTCGGAGGGTGAAGTGACTTGAATTCTCAGAAAATATGACCTTAGTAATGTGGTTCCCAGTGACCCTGCTCCCTTTTCTCTGTGGCCTGGGAAGAGTTACACGCTTTTCATGTTCCTACTTCTGGGATCTGACTCTGTCATCTTGGAAGGACATCCACAAAATAGAGACGATGGGAGAAAGAGAGGACTACCTCCACCTCAGAGTCTCCTCACCGGCTCCACAAACCCTCCACCCCTAGTTCCTGTGCTTAGGCCTTCTGGGTGTCCATGTCAACATGCACCAGATCCTGACTGACTATGCTAGGCACATCTGGCCTTGCCCCTCTCTCCCACCTTTATTGAGACCCCAGGTACAGCTGACTGGAACCAAGAGAGAGACACCTGACCCTGGGCAGCCCCATTCATAGGCTGACCATCTGCTAACGACATGGCCTGGTTCCAAATATTGAAATTGTGGTTAGTTGGCAGTAGGCGATGGACTTGGAAGGCCACACAGATCCAGGTGGCCATACTGGGCCTTGTGCAGAAATAGTAAGCAGAAAAGGCTAGTTTGTTTTTGTTTTTGTTTTTTAAAGAAGCAGGAGAATGGAATCAATACAGAGACACATGGGTATAAGCACCCATGATGCACTGAGAGAAGGAAAGAAGGACCTCAGCTCTCGGGGATTTGTGATGTCACGGGGCTCTGTTTACTTCACTTCCTACCCTTGGCTGGCATGAATTTTCAGTCTCCTATCCTCTGTCCTTTGTTTGCATTGGCTTTAGTCCCTTCCAACCACAGCATCCTTAATCAGAGCATCATCTTGTACCATACACATGTGTAAGTTTTGTTCCTCAAGCCAGGAGCGAGCTCTCAAAGGCCAGAGCTTTATGTCTTAGTCTTTTGAAAACCCTTTCCAGGTGACTTGTACATAGGACGGCTGGTGGAAGGTGAGGCTGAAAGGCTTTTTGGGAATCCAGTTCTATAAACCCTCTTAAATATTTACATCAGTTGGCACCTAGGCAGCGTTTTTGAGCCTTCCAACAGAAAGCTGCTCAATATTAACTGTCATTATAGTTTTAAGGGAAATGAATTCCAGTGCGTGCTATGCAGTCCTAATTTCCCCAGGCCTCTTCATCTGGCAGGTTGAGATGGGATTACAGAGATTGGAATAACACAGAAGTCACTAGCTCATGGAGCACCTCAGCCCCTGAAAGTGCCCCGTTTCTAATTTTGTGGGTTTCAGGAGATATCTCACTTGGGTACATGGAGAAATGTGCTCCTCCAGAGGCCACTAACGGTCCACCATCCCATCTCCCACTGATCTGTCTTCAACCTGCACTTCTATTACTTTCTATCTCCCCATCTAGTCCTTCTGCCATGCTGCCACCAGAGCCAGCTTCCAAGTGCTCGTCTTATCACATGGTTCTCCTGCTCAACACCCATTTGTGGGGTGTGTTAATAGCTGCCGTTCGCCAGCCATTCCCAACACCTTTCTCTCTTGCTGGCAGAGCTGACCTCCTGGGAAGGATGTAGAAATGCCAAATATCCATCCTCCCAGATTCCCTTGCAACTAGGGCACAGGGATGTGACCCACTTCTGATCAACTGGCCCTTCCGAGGGTTTCTGAGAAGTACGTTCCTCCTTAATAGAAAAGGCACAAGTGAGAGAAGCTCCCTTTTGTCTTGCTTTGGGATTTTGTGTGTTGAAGGCGTGATGCTTGGACCTGGTTGTGATCATGGATGGAAGCTGACGCAGAGCCATACCTTGATGAGTTCCTGAAACTTTCTACTGCTGGACTTTTTATTATATGAGAAAATTAAATTTTCTTATCATTTAAGCCACATTTAGATGGGCCTTCTTTTGTTACTTGCTGGCAAAAGCAACCCGAGATGTTGTCTGCGGATCCTTACAAGAGAAAGCCCAAATTCCCTAGCATGGGTACATAAGGCCTTCACAAGTGTGCCCTGTATCCTGCTCCAGCATCATTTTTTGCCAAACCCACCTGCCATTTCCATTCCCCAGCCACACCAAACTGTTTGCCAAGTGGGCCAAGCTGTTATAAACCTGAGCCTAGAATGTCTTTCCCTACCCTGGTTAAAACTCACCCAGGGCTTCCCTGGTGGCGCAATGGTTGAGAATCCGCCTGCCAATGCAGGGGACAGGGGTTCAAGCCCTGGTCTGGGAGGATCCCACATGCCGCGGAGCAACTAAGCCCTTGCGCCACAACTACTGAGCCTGCGCTCTAGAGCCCGCGAGCCACAACTACTGAGCCCGCGTGCCACAACTACTGAAGCCCGCATCCCTAGAGCCTGTGCTCCGCAACAAGAGAAGGCACCGCAATGAGAAGCCTGTGCACCGCATCGAAGAGTAGCCCCCGCTCGCCACAACTAGAGAAAGCCCGCGCGCAGCAGCGAAGACCCAACGCAGCCAAAAAAAAAAAAACTTACCCATATTGCAAGACCTAGCTCAAGCTTTTCTTGACCTTTCTTGCATTTTGTGGAGGGAATGTACCCCCCTTTGTGCCCCCTCTGTACCTGTAAATACATCCGTAGTAGTACTTGTAATACCTCTTTTTCTTCGGCTGTTTACACCTCTTTCTCTTTGGTTGTCTACATGTCTGACACTCCTTCCAGCTGTAGATTCTTTGGGGGCAAGGCCATATATTTTTTCAGCTGTGTATGTCCAGTGCAGATGCTCAATAAATGTTTTCTTTTAAATAAATAATTGAATAAGTGATTAAATCAATTAGTTAAGCCCCATTCTCAACTTTCCCTTATTAACTGAATAACCTTAGGGTTTTATTTTTGCTTGTGTTTCAGTGTGTGAGTCTGTCAGCCTGTTTTAGGCCAGTGCTGCTGAAACTTTAATGTGAATCTGTGAGCACGTGGATCCTGATGCAGCAGGTCTGCCTGGAGCCTGAGATTCTGCATTTCTAACAAGCTCCCAGGTGATGCTAATGCTTCTGGTCCAAGGAGCATATTTTGCATAACAAAGTCATCAGTACAGCAGGGTCCTAGAGGGCAAACGTTGCACTTGTCCTTAACCGGATGATGCCCTAGGAAACAAGCGGAGACTTACTTGAAGGTGACAATTCGATGACAAGGAACATACTTTGTATTCTTCATCGCTATATGGAGCTTTGGTCCCCTTCTCTGCATCTTCTTTGGTGATGAGCTGAGCTTTTCTAGAGCTCTTATTTCTCATTTTCTCCAGCTGGAGTCCAGCCTCAGCCACAAACACTGCCCCCTCCATACCTTTGTGATAGCTGTCAGGAGCTCAAGTGAGCTGGGAGAGAGAGCGCTGAGCTGCCAGGTGTCCGAGTAGCTGATGAAAGCAACAGGTCAAAAAGGAAACAGTGAAGCTGTTCATCACTTACTGCAATGGTATAAGCAAGAGTCTAAAGCTGGAAAAGATGCCAGCTCTTCCTGCCCCCTTTTCCCCCATGGAAAGGCACACTAGCCCAGCGCCAGGTGGATCAGCGCAGCTGTTGGGGGGTGGGGGGGCGGGCTCCAAGCACAAAAGATTTCAGTTTTGCGGATCCTGAGGTTGGGGAAGTGGGGGAAGGGCTAAGAGTGGGAAAGTACTGGGTCCCGAGTCAGACGGGGTTTCCCTTTCCTTCCGCATCCCCCCCACCCCACATAAGGAGGTCTCAGCAGAGTCAGGCACCTGAAAAGGACCTCCACCCAAGACCTCAGATTGAGAGACCTAGGAATGAAGGTGCCTCTGAGCTAGGAACATAAATATGCGAAGAGCATGACCTACGGGGGTGGGGTGAGGATGGGGGCCCTGAGTCCTTGACTGCACTTCCCTCCAGAGACTGTGATGACATGGGCTGTGCACCAGGGCAGCAGTGGGGAGGGCAGCTCCTCACAGGCCTGCCAGGCAAAGCCTTTGAAATTGACTATGGTTGGGCCTAAAAAATCATGCAATTACACATAGCTTTTTAACCAGGAACTGGACTCCTCAATAGTTTTTCTCACTAAAGGGTTCACTTGAAATTCACTTATATTCATTCCCCACCCCCGTGTCTGCCTGTCTCTGTGCCTCTCCCCCTCTACCTCCTTTTCCCCCTACAGGCACCAACCCCTGCAAGCCTACTCATCTTTCTCAGCTGTATGAGCTATCTATTGCTGCATAACAAATTGCCCCAAGACTTAGTGGCTTAAAACGACAAACATTTAGTAGCTCAGTTCCTGTAGGTCAGAAGTCAAGGCGTGGCTTAGGTACACGCCTCTGGCTCAAGGTCTCTCATAAGGTTGAAAACCATCAGCCAGGGCTGCGGTCTCATCTTGGCTCGTCGGGACCATGTCCACGCTCACTCACATGGTCACTGGCAGTGTTCAGGTCCTTGCTGGCCACTGGCAGGAGGCCTACCTCAGTTCCTTGTCATGTGAGCCTCTCCTTAGGGCATCTTATAACATGGCAGCTGGTTTCCCTGTTGGCAAGTGAGCAAGTGAGAGAGCAGTCAGGAGGGAACACCCAAGATGAAAGGTGCAGTCTTTTTATAACCTAATGTCGGAAATGACATCCCAGTACCTCTGCTTATTAGAGCCAAGTCATTAAGCCCAGGATACGTGGGAGGGGATGACCGACGGTTTGAATACCAGGAGAGGGGGATATTGGGGCCATCTTAGAGGCTGCCTGCCCAGCACATCTCACCCCTTTCCCAACTCTTCCTTAAGCATATTCTAGAGTCAGTTTTCCCTATAACGAAGCTTTTGATTTTATTCTATTCTGTACAGCTGTCTTATTACCCCAAGTGTCTGACGCTTCTCTTCTTAATAGAACTCCGATTCCCAGGGGCAAAGACCACTAGCTCTCGTCCCCTACTTCTCTTTTAGTCCCCACTGTACCCATCTCAGGACTAGGGCTATAATAACTATTTGCTGACTATGATCAACTCTCACCTTCAACTTATTTAAACTTTTTCTCTTTCAGCCCAGCTTTCTGGGGCTCTGGGATTTCCGTGGGAGACTTTCTATTCAGAGTCTTTTCCTGCTGAGCAAACAGACCTTGTCTGGGTCAATAATCCTTGCTGGGAGGGTGAGGCAAGGTTATTGTTTATACTACAAAGCTGACTTCGAACGCCTTTAATGTTGGAATTTAGCTATTGAGAGAACCAGGGAAGGTTTGGAGCCCTTTAGAAAAGAAAAAATGAAAAGCAAGAGAACACTTATGTTGAGTATCTCATTTAATCCTCCCCAAAAACATGAGGTGGAGCTTATCACCCCCACTTTGCAAACAGAGTTTGGGACCCCACAATTAGCAAGGAGCAGGGCCAGAATCTGAACCCAGACCCCGGACTCTCTCCCTCATCCCTGACTTGTGCTTCTGGGTGAGATTTCCAGAGTGACTTACGCTCAAATCAGGGTCCTGCCTGCTGGAGCTATTTGCAGTATCCAACCCCCCACTCTCTGTCATTTCTGTGGCCCATTTATGTGTCCTGAGATGCCCAGCAAATACCTGATGAATGAATTCTACCTCCTCTGGAGTGGGGAGTGGCCAGGGGGCTTCCACACTCACCCCCAAAGGCCAGGCAGACCATGAAACCCAGCCAGCCAGGGTGGCTGACTTCAGGAGTGGAGGAGTGGGGTGAGCAGGGAGAAGCTGGGGCCGGTGAAGTGTGGCAAAGAGATCTTGTCAGAAGCTCTGACACCCCAGGAAGAGAAGGTCACTTGAAATGTATGTATGTAAACAGATTTGTCTGGCCCTTTCTGAGGGGCCCTGCAGTGGCCTCAGCCCCCTGAGTGGGCCTCTTGGTGGGGATAGTGCCACAGGGGACACAGAGCAGACCCCGGAGGGTGTGTGGACAGAGCTGACACAGCAGGTCCGCGACTACTGTCTTTGAAAGGCCTGCTCACAAGCTTGGCTCTGGGAACTTGGCTCTCAGGAGGGTTCCCACCACCCTGACTGGTGAGAGTGGCTCCCTGCACCTAAACTGTGCGAACAATGGGATTCATGCTCAACAGCTGCTTTCCTTCTGGGAGTCCGGAATTTGTGGCCATGGTAGGCAGAGGGTGCCTATGAGGGGGCTATGTTCTACTTTGGTGGGAATAGGACTGAGTTGACGCCCTGCATTCAATTTGTGCTTTTCCTGGAGTTTCTTTTCTGTTCTTTCCGGAGGAGAAGGGCCGAAAAAGGACCATTCCAGGGCGCGGCGCTGGGCTTGCCACATTTGGGAGCGCCGCCTGAAGTTGGGCGCACAGCCTCCCGCCGCCCTGCCGTTGGGCTGGTGGAGGCCGCAGCACTGCTAGGGTTGCATCAGTCCTCCTGTTTGCACTATTTCTTTTTGCGACCATGGCCCCGCCTTAAGTATTTCCAAATGAGAAACAAAACCTCAGGAAACCGAAACTTAACCAGCCACTCTCGCTTCTGTAATTACGCTTGCTGACCCCACCCCTGCAACCGTCCAACCAATCAGACGGCGACTAGTGTCTCTGTTTAAAAGTCAACCAATCGGCGACTAGTGTCTTTGTTTAAAAGTCAACCAATCGGCGACTAGTGTCTCTGTTTAAAAGTCAACCAATCGGCGACTAGTGTCTTTGTTTAAAAGTCAACCAATCGGCGACTATGTTTGTACCGGTCTATAAAAGAGCTGTACTAAACTCCGCCAGAACCTCTTAGCGTCACCGGCAACGAGTGCGCGGAGGTCCAGGTTCGAACCTGCAATAAATGACCCTTGCCGTTTGGCTTTGACTCTAGACTCTGGTGGTCTTGTGGAGGGGCCTCGCGACCTTGGGCATTTCATTTGGGGGCTCGTCCGGGATGCCCCCAAGCCCACCAGACATCAGGTCAACGGGTCATCGCTGACAACCGATCGGTAAGTAAGCCGTCTCAGGGTACCTTCTGTTTTGGGGACTAGGACAGTCCTGGCGGACGCGCTATAGGACACCTAGTCGGGTGTGGTTGGAGACGTCCACCACGACCCATCTGGGGCTGACAGCCCATCTGAAGCACGCACGCGATAACCTCCCCTTCCTCCTTTTACAGGCTCCGCTATTGGGACTGCTCTTAATCACTTTTGTTTTCAGAGTAACCTTTTCTAATCAATCTCTTCCAGGACCTAGACATGGGCCAAGCACAGAGTACCCCCCTCTCCCTCCTTCTCGCTAATTTCGGGGATGTAAAGTCCCGAGGACACAACTTCAGTCTGAACATCCGGAGAAGAAAACTAATTACCTTCTGCCGCTCTGAATGGCCAACTTTCGGGGTTGGCTGGCCCACCGAGGGTACCTTTTGTCTTCCTATAATCCTAAAAGTTAAATCTAGAGTTTTCTTGCCAGGAAAAGAAGGCCATCCGGACCAGATCCCCTACATCCTGGTATGGCAGGACCTGGTAGAAAACCCTCCTCCCTGGATGACCCCCTTTTTGTCATCAGGGTCATATAAGATCCTTGCGGCCCGACCAACTAAACCTCCCAAGCCTCAGACCCCAACTGCACCCATACTCTCTGACAGCCAAGACCTCCTTCTCCTAGATCCCCCCCCATATCAATCTCCTCCTTTGGCCCCACAACCAGTCCCCCTTCCTGCTCCTGGCTCTGCTCCTCTCCCCTTGGTAGAACCTCCTGCGGCCCCTCCCGGAGGGCCACCCAGGCCAGAACCGGAGGACCGAGAGGCAGAGGCACTACCCGTCCCCCTGCCCAATGAAAATAATTCCCAGGGGCCGGCTGGGCGCACTCGCGGACGCACTCAGCGCGACCCAGGGTTCCGCCATCCTGATTCCACCATAGCCCTACCCCTGCGAGAAATAGGCCCTCCCGATGAGACAGGGAACCCCCGACTCCAGTATTGGCCATTCTCTACCAGTGACCTATATAATTGGAAAACCCAGAATGCCCGTTTTTCTGATAATCCTAAAGACTTGATAGCTCTTCTAGATAGCGTTATGTTCACTCATCAGCCCACCTGGGATGACTGCCAACAGCTCCTCCGGATCCTATTCACTACCGAAGAACGGGAGCGAATCCAGCTGGAGGCGAGAAAACTGGTTCCTGGAGATAATGGTCAACCCACCGCTAACCCTGACCTCATCAATGCAGCCTTTCCCTTAACTCGCCCCCCGCAGGATGAATGGGACTATAACACCGGAGAAGGTAGGGGACGACTGCTCATTTATCGCCAGACTCTAATGGCGGGTCTCCGGGCTGCCGCGCGCAAGCCCACTAATTTGGCCAAGGTATATTCAATTGTACAAGGTAAAACAGAAAGTCCCTCCTCTTATTTAGAAAGATTAATGGAAGCCTTTAGGCAGTATACCCCTATGGATCCAGAGGCCCCCGAAAATCAGGCTGCCATTGTAATGTCCTTCGTTAACCAGGCAGCCCCTGATATTAAAAAGAAACTCCAGAAGTTAGAAGATCTGGAGGGCAAACAGATACAGGACTTACTCCGTATCGCCCAGCGTGTCTTTAATAACCGAGACGCCCCAGAGGATAAACAACTTAAAGCCACTGAGAAAATGACTAAAGTCCTGGCCGCCATTGTTCAGAAAGATCAAGAGGGCCCCCCAGCCACTCGACCTCCCAGGCGACCATTGGACAGAGATCAATGTGCCTACTGCAAGGAAAAGGGCCACTGGGCTCGGGAATGCCCCAAGAAAAGGCAGCCGCGCCCCAACCAGGGGCAATGGCAACCAAACGCCACCCCAGTCCTGTTTACACATGATACAAAGTAGGGGGGACGGGGTTCGGACCCCCTCCCCGAACCCAGGGTAACCCTACGAGTGGAGGGGAAACCAGTCCAATTCCTGGTGGATACAGGGGCACAGCATTCGGTCTTGGTTAAGCCCCACGGGAAAATTTCTAACAAATCCTCCTGGGTCCAGGGAGCTACGGGAGTCAAACATTACCTTTGGACCACTCAGAGAACTGTGGACTTGGGCACGGGAAGGGTAACCCATACCTTTCTGGTCATTCCCGATAGCCCTTGCCCCTTACTGGGGAGAGACTTACTCACTAAAATGGGAGCACAAATTCATTTTCGGCCAGAGGGGCCAATCGTAACAGACCCTCACGACCAACCCATATCTGTGCTCACCCTGAACTTGGAAGATGAGTACCGACTTCACCAGGAACCACCCTCCCAAAATCAAGATATAGAGTCATGGCTTCAGCAGTTCCCCGAAGCATGGGCAGAAACAGGGGGGATGGGACTAGCCAAACATCGCCCAGCCCTATTCATAGAGATCAAACCGGGGGCAGATCCTGCACGTGTCCGACAGTATCCCATGCCCATAGAGGCCAAGACTGGTATCACTCCTCATATTCGCCGGCTTCTTGACCTGGGGATACTGCGTCCCTGCCAATCGGCCTGGAATACACCCCTGCTGCCAGTCCGCAAACCTAACAGTAAAGACTACCGCCCAGTGCAGGACCTGAGGGAAGTCAACAGACGGGTCATAGACATCCATCCTACTGTGCCCAATCCATATACTCTTTTGAGCGCCCTTAGTCCAGAAAAACAATGGTATACTGTGCTGGACCTCAAAGATGCCTTTTTTAGTTTACCCTTGGCGCCCAAAAGTCAAGAACTCTTTGCCTTCGAATGGTCAGATCCCGAGAGAGGTATAAACGGACAACTCACCTGGACCAGACTTCCCCAAGGATTCAAAAACTCGCCTACCTTGTTTGATGAGGCCCTACACGAGGATCTCAGTGAGTACCGGAGACAAAACCCCAATGTAACCCTCCTGCAGTATGTTGATGATCTCTTAATAGCTGCTGAGACCGCTGAAGCCTGCCTGCAGGGAACCAGAAACCTCCTACGGACTCTCGGCACCCTGGGATACCGAGCCTCTGCCAAGAAAGCACAGATCTGCAGGCCTGAGGTAACTTACCTGGGATACCTATTGAAAGGGGGGCAACGATGGCTCACAGATGCACGGAAGGAAACCGTCCTCCGCATCCCCAGACCCACCACGCCTCGACAGGTGAGGGAATTTTTGGAGTCGGCTGGGTTCTGCCGTTTATGGATACCCAAATTTGCTGAAATGGCCAAACCGCTATACCTAGCCACCAAAGAGCAGACGCCCTTTGAATGGACAGAAGAGGCTGAGCAGTCATTTCAGCAGATCAAAACTGCCTTGCTATCCGCACCCACCCTGGGTCTCCCTGATGTCTCCAAACCCTTCCACCTCTTTGTAGATGAAAGCAAAGGCATAGCTAAGGCCGTGTTGACCCAGCCCCTCGGTCCTTGGCCCAGGCCTGTTGCTTACCTATCAAAAAAAATTGGACCCAGTGGCTGCCGGCTGGCCTCCTTGCCTCCGGATGATCGCCGCCACGGCCCTAATGGTAAAAGATGCTGACAAAATAACTATGGGGCAGGAGTTACATGTCACCACCCCCCACGCCATCGACGGGGTTCTCAAACAGCCTCCCGACCGATGGATGAGCAATGCTCGACTGGTCCACTACCAGGGTCTACTGTTAAATCCCCTCAGAATCAGCTACACTCCGCCGCGGGCATTAAACCCTGCCTCCCTATTACCTGACCCAGATTTGGACTCCCCACTCCATGACTGTGCAGAGGTACTGGCCCAGATCCATGGGGTACGGGAAGACCTACGTGACCAACCCCTACCGGATGCACAAGTCACATGGTTCACTGACGGCAGCAGCTTTGTCCAGCAAGGTCAGAGGTATGCGGGGGCAGCAGTAACATCAGAAACTGAGGTGATATGGGCAGAGACTCTCCCCCCAGGGACCTCAGCCCAAAAAGCTGAATTAATTGCCCTGACCCAAGCTCTCAAGATGAGCAAAGGCCAAAAAGCTACCATATACACAGACAGCCGGTATGCTTTCGCTACCGCACATATACATGGGGCAATATACCGAGAGCGGGGACTATTCACAGCAGAGGGCAAAGACATCAAGAACAAAGAGGAAATCCTGGCCTTGCTAGCGGCCATATGGGAACCCAAAAAGCTAGCCATTGTACACTGCCCGGGGCATCAAAAACCCACGAATCCAGTCGCCCGAGGCAACAATTTGGCAGACCAGACGGCTCGAAAGGCGGCACACACTCCAATACCACTACTTCCCCTGCAACTGCCGGATCCAGGCCCCCGGGAACTACCGCCCCAACCCGACTACTCGGAGGATGACATCAGATGGATGAGCAAGCTCCCTCTAACCTAGGTTAGAGACGGATGGTGGCGGGACGCTAAGAACAATATCCTCCTTCCTGAGAGACTAGGAACCCTGGTCCTTGAACGGATCCACCGTAGCACCCACTTGGGCGCCCGACGGCTACAGGATATCATCAGGCAGACTGGACTTAAAATTAAAAATGTCTCCGAGAAGACTGAACGACTGGTTGCTGACTGTGCAGTCTGCCAACTCCATAATGCCAGCACCCACCCGCCAACCACTGGCATCCGGGAGAGAGGAAACCAGCCCGGAGCCTACTGGGAAGTGGACTTCACGGAGGTAAAGACTGGCAAATATGGGTATAAATGTTTACTGGTGTTTATAGATACCTTTTCAGGTTGGACTGAGGCATTCCCAACCAAGAATGAGACTGCACAAATAGTAGCTAAGAAGCTACTAGAAGAGATCCTGCCCAGGTATGGCTTTCCAGTTATGATAGGGTCCGACAATGGGCCAGCCTTCGTTTCTAAGGTAAGTCAGGATCTGGCTTCCATACTTGGGGCTAATTGGAAATTACATTGTGCATACCGCCCCCAGAGTTCAGGACAGGTAGAAAGGATGAATAGAACTCTAAAAGAGACCTTGACTAAATTGACCATGGAGACTGGCGCTAACTGGGTAGTCCTACTCCCCTACGCTCTGTTTAGGGTGCGAAATTCCCCCTATAAGCTAGGATTTACTCCCTACGAAATAATGCATGGTAGGCCTCCTCCTATCATCCCTAATCTAAAGACTAACCTTATCCAATTGGACCCAGAAAATAATCTCCTGTCTTCCCTCCAAGCCTTACAGTGGATACACGAGACAATCTGGCCCAAACTAAAAGAGCTATATGCAACAGGACCCCCACCTACTCCACACCAGCTCCGGCCAGGTGACTGGGTCCTTGTCAAACGCCATCGACAAGAGACCCTAGAACCCAGGTGGAAAGGACCTTACCAGATCATCCTGACAACGCCGACAGCCATCAAGGTGGACAGCATAGCTGCCTGGATCCATTACACACACGTCAAGCCGGTGGACCCATTTTCTGACCTCATCAAGTCCACTAAAGCTGACGTCACCTGGACTGTTGACCGGAGTAAGGACAATCCCCTCAAACTGACTTTGCGCCGTACCCTCCCCCATGATGACCAAGGTACTGCTGATAGCCCTAATGATAGTCCTAACTCTCAACCCTCGGGCCACGAGGGGAGGACTCGGCCCTCCCCCCGATAAGAATACTTTAATACAACAACTATATGGTGCACCGTGCGAGTGCAGGGGAGGTACTATGGAGACTCCTGTTGTTCCCCGAGGGTATACTCATATGCAGGACTGCGGGGGCGTAACTGCGTATCTTGTTCAGGAATATAGGGTTACCGGGGCCTCTCAAAGCTGGCAATGCTACCATAAGCCTAAGCCACTCCCCCCTCGAGCCACTTGCCCCTGTTCTACCTTCCAGGAATCAATGCATAGCATGTGCTATTCCTCTTACCAGCAATGTATAGGGGCCAATAACAAGACTTATTTCACAGCCATACTACAGAATAATAAAAGCCCCACCATTAGTGATGATAATAAATACCTTCAGGCTGGATGCACTGGCACCCCCGGGACCCCGGTATGCTGGAATACCAGGGCCCCCACACATATGTCAGACGGTGGGGGGCCCCAGGACGCAGTGCGCCAGATAGAAACCCGAAGACAAATAGAAGAGGTCTATCGGCATCTGTACCCACAGCTCAGCTACCACCCCCTAATTCTCCCTAAGGTCGATCCCTCTGAATTGGACTCCTAGACCATGTCCATACTAGAAGCTACTTTTGCGCTTTTGAATACCACCAACCCCAACTTAGCACAGGATTGCTGGCTCTGCCTTCCTCAAGGACCGCCCCGCCCTATAGCCATCCCCACCTTCGCCAATTTAAATATCAGCGAACGATGTAACCCTACTTCACTCCCCGAGCCGTTCCCCATACAATTTTCAAAATTTTCAACCACCTTTAATACCTCATGCTTTGTCAAGAACGATTCCCTCTCTAACGCCAGTATTGACTTGGGAATCCTTTCATCCACTGGATGTAGTCAATATATCCCCGTGAACTCCTCCCTCTGTAGTCCTAATACCACTGTCTTTGTCTGTGGAAATAACCTAGCATACACCTATTTACCCCCGAATTGGACAGTGGTCTGCACCCTAGCCACCCTCCTCCCCAATGTAGACCTGATCTCGGGAGACACCCCATTGCCCATTCCCAGCTTTGACCTCTGGGCAGGGAGAACCAAACGAACCATTACAGTCATACCCCTCCTGGTAGGATTAGGAATTACAGGAGCTGTGGCCACAGGGAGTACAGGTCTTGGGGTCTCCCTTCACTCCTATAGTCAGCTGTCTAGGCAATTAATAGAAGATGTAGAAACTCTCTCTGGGACCATTCAGGACTTACAGGACCAATTAGATTCGCTGGCCGAGGTGGTCCTACAGAATAGGAGGGGCTTAGACTTGCTGACAGCTGAACAGGGTGGGATATGCCTCGCCCTAAAAGAAAAATGTTGTTTCTATGCAAATAAATCAGGCATTGTAAGAAACAAGATCCACCAGCTCCAGGAAGACCTAGCTCGCCGCCGGCAAGAATTAGCGGATAATCCCCTTTGGTCAGGATTTCATGGGATGCTCCCCTTCCTCCTCCCCATCCTGGGCCCTCTACTATGCCTCCTTCTCCTCCTCACTATAGGCCCCTGTATACTCAGTAAAGTCATGAATTTTGTTCGCGAAAGAATAAAGACAGTCCAGCTAATGATATTAAGAACACAATATCAGCCCTGCGAGGCCTCAGAAATTGAAGAAACTGAGCCTTGAGGACCCAAGATTGGCTCCTCTGGTTCATGAGAAAGGGGGGAATGAGGGGGCTATGTTCTACTTTGGTGGGAATAGGACTGAGTTGACGCCCTGCATTCAATTTGTGCTTTTCCTGGAGTTTCTTTTCTGTTCTTTCCGGAGGAGAAGGGCCGAAAAAGGACCATTCCAGGGCGCGGCGCTGGGCTTGCCACATTTGGGAGCGCCGCCTGAAGTTGGGCGCACAGCCTCCCGCCGCCCTGCCGTTGGGCTGGTGGAGGCCGCAGCACTGCTAGGGTTGCATCAGTCCTCCTGTTTGCACTATTTCTTTTTGCGACCATGGCCCCGCCTTAAGTATTTCCAATTGAGAAACAAAACCTCAGGAAACCGAAACTTAACCAGCCACTCTCGCTTCTGTAATTACGCTTGCTGACCCCCCCCCCGCAACCGTCCAACCAATCAGACGGCGACTAGTGTCTCTGTTTAAAAGTCAACCAATCGGCGACTAGTGTCTTTGTTTAAAAGTCAACCAATCGGCGACTAGTGTCTCTGTTTAAAAGTCAACCAATCGGCGACTAGTGTCTTTGTTTAAAAGTCAACCAATCGGCGACTATGTTTGTACCGGTCTATAAAAGAGCTGTACTAAACTCCGCCAGAACCTCTTAGCGTCACCGGCAACGAGTGCGCGGAGGTCCAGGTTCGAACCTGCAATAAATGACCCTTGCCGTTTGGCTTTGACTCTCGACTCTGGTGGTCTTGTGGAGGGGCCTCGCGACCTTGGGCATTTCACCTACATGACCAGCCCCTGATAAAACTGGGTCCCTGAGTCTCTGTCAAGCTTCCCTTGGTAGCATGGTACCAACCGTGTTGTCCCGATTTGCTTCTGGGGAATTAAGTGTGTCCTGTATGACTACTGAGATAGGACTTTTGGAAGCTTGTGCCTGTTCCCCTCTGCTGATTTTGCTTTGTATCCTTTCACTGTAATAAATCTTAGCCATGAGTGTGACTGAATACTGAATCTCGTGAGTCTTCCTGGCAAAACACTGAACGTGGGGTGGTCTTGGAGACCCCGACATACTAGGGAAGGAGGGGTGGAGGGTAGGAGTGGGGATGAGAGCTTTCCCTGCCTAGATGTCTGCAAACTCTCTTGACTTCACAGCTGCCCAAACTTCTGCCTTCAGCACTTCCTCTTGTCCTCTTGCAGTCTCTCTTTTTCTCCTTTCCCTCACTGAACAGTCTCATTATTCAAAATAAATGCTTGAGGCTGTCCCCCTATGACTCAGCCTAGTCTGAGCTCTGAAATGGGAGAATGAGACCAGGGCTTAGTAATATGAAAAAATCTTGACTTCAGTAATTAATAAGTAGAATGATAATAAAATACCTGTAGGCGCCCCATTTAAAATTCTTCTCTTCTGTACAATAACTGAAATGGCATCCTTTTTCTCTGAGAATGTAGGTGGGTGTCACCTGAAGGGTGTCACAGAGTAGAAAGGGCATCATTTGTCATAGACACAGAAGTCAGAGTCCCAGCACCCTCCTGCATATCCCCCAGGCAGAGTGATTAGGAATGTGATGGATGTGAGGCGTCCTCCCCCAAATGGGAGGGGACAAAGGTGGGAGCAGGGCCAGATCCAGGGGGTGGTAGAAACATTTTTCACTTTGGATATCAATTCAGATGCAGGGGGACTGGGAGTCACCTGATGACTTTTAACAGAGGGAGGGCTGAGATCTCAAATATCTTTTCTAGTTCAAAGACTGTATATATGAATACGCCAGTGTCTCAGACTGTCCCTGAAGAAGTACAGGACCATTTTGAAGAAATTGGTGCTGTAATTTTCTGTCCTTTTATTGTAATTTCTGGGAGCTGAGAGCCATCAAATCATCATCAGGGATCCTGCCTGCCTTTCACTCTTCTTTCCTCCCCTTCCTCCTTGCTTTTTCTTTAAGAAATAGAGGTCTAGTCTGGGATGAAAGAGCAGAGTCCGCGTTTCTTTGCTACCGTATTGTCATTCAAATTAACTCATTTAGTGAATGGGCCTATGATTTGCATTTAGAAGAAAATTGCTCTTTGAGTTTTTAACTAGAACAGTTGGCTGGTAAATCAACAGGGCCTCATCATACCAATTCCCCATTTCCCAGCGGGATAGGACCCCCCGGACCCTGGCAGGCAGCTGGGGAGCACCCCACTGACGGCGAGCACTTTCCCTGCTCAGATACTGATCTTCTCCTGTGATGAAGCCACATTTGCCCTCTAAGCAAAGGTCTAGAATTGGTCAATTAATCGTACCATTGTGAAATACTAATGCCATTCAAGCAATTAGAAAGTGATGAAATAAAAATCTTTCGAGAATTTAAAGCTAAACTCAACATTTGTAATAGAATCTTCTTCTGTTACAAAATGACTTTCCCAGATGAATTTCATAAATATTTTATTGTGTGTCTACTATGTGCCAGGCACCATTCTAAGCTCTTTGGGCAGGTGGTCTATGTCTTCCCTGATTTCTCTCAGAAACTTGGATCAGATATGGGGTAGCAAATCTGAAAAAAAAAAAAAAAAAAGAAAAGTTTCCTGATGAACCTATGCAACTTCAAAGAGAAAAAGTCCCTTGAAAAAACCTGAAGTAGAGCTTTGGAGTAGCATGAAAGTGATGAGAAACCTGGGGGACTGGAGTTTGATTCACTTTGTTCTTGTATAGTCTGGGGATGTGGTGGAGAAGCAATGTTAGGGAAGTAGGAAGTGCTTGGATGGCCTGTTTTCTTTGCCACTTTGGAGGAAATGACCTCTACCTTCGAATGAACTACAGGTCCAGGGTCTAGGAGGTGGAACGAAGAGTTCCAAACATTTGCCAACATCACTGGGGAATATAATGCAATAAAAGTGGTTTGGAAAAATGTCTTGTAATCTTCCATTGTCATGTTTGAGGGCTGGATTTATCCTTGTTCCCTCTTCCGTGTTCTTCTCTGTGGACAATTTCTCAAAGGGACCCAAGATTGAGTTTTGGGGATTGAGGCTTGTTATACAAAAAATAAAAAGGAAATTAAGGCTCCGTTTCTCTCTTCATTATTGTGCCATTTAGGAATTTTTTCTTACTGAAGGGACCTTTCATCTATGCCCGCAGAAAATTATAGTGCTGGGTAACTTCACCATTCTGCTGTGCTGTCTTTCCCATCTCTCTTCCCCTCCTCCATTTCAAAATGGTTTGATCGGAAGAAATTGGGATACTGTTCCATTCGTCATAGCATACAGCAGAATTTCTGAAGCTCTCAGAAAATCCTAACTTAATCAACTTCTATAAACGACAGACATGATGCACAGAACATCCCTAGGCATCGTCAAATGATTTGAATGAGATAACTCTGAGTTTAAAATTTCCAAGAAGTAGCCCTTCATTGGCCTTGGCGTCTGCTTCTCCCTACACATTCTGAGAAAGAGAACGTAGAAATGAGAGGGCCTATATCAATGAGGAAAGCATTCAGCTGCCAGTAAAAGAAAAATCTGACTGCAATGGTTTTAAAAAAATTGGGATTATTTTTCTCTAGAACAAGAAATCTGGAGCTAAGCTGGTGCTGTTGTTGGTTCAGAGGTTTGATGGTGCCAAGGCTAAGGCCACAGGGATCCTTTGGTACTTCTCTCATGGTTGTAACATGGCTACTCAAGCTGTCGTGTCTTCATGCAAGAAAGGAAGAAGGCAGGAGGAACAGAAAGGTGGTACTTTTTTATTGGGAAAAACAGTAACCTTCTAGAAGTTCCTAGCAGACATCATTGGCCAGGATGATGTCACATGGCCAATCCTACCTTCAAGGGAGGCTGGGAAAAAGGGACTTCAGCCTTCCCAGCTTTGTGGGAGAGCCAGTCAGAAGAACAAGTCTGGGAATGTTTGTTGGTTCTACCCATCTTGTTTTCCATGGGGGCCCACAGCCTTGGGTGTGAGACAGTCTCTGTCTGCTTTTTCTGCTTCACTGTTGTCCTTGCCAATTTGCTTTAGTTAGCACAAACCAGTCGGCTCAGTTTTTAGACGCCGTGAATTTTATCTAATGGATTTAACAAACATTTCTCAAAGTGAGAAAAGCACACAATTGGATAGGGAACAGAGGCGTGCAAAGAAGGCTGGGCAAGCACACGGAGAAAAAGCTTTGGAGGAGGATGTCCTCTGAATGGTTAGACTTTGAACCATGTCTGCCTAAAACACCCTATTGTCACTCTGCAAGCAGGTGAAAGCCAGTCCTGGTATGAAATAGAGTCAAAAGATTATGACTTTGGGGGTGCAGTAGGAAAGGCAGTCCCCTAGGGACCTATCAGAGGGAAAATTGGTCTCCTCTTGGGATTAGCTGAACTCAGAATCCTCAGAGACAAATTGTTCACTCCTTAAATTGTTCGTTGGATGGCCCATTAGAGCATGATGGAGAAAGGACTCACCAGAGCCCCAGAGCATGCTGAGAGTTGTAAGAAGGGACAGATAATGTTTCAGCTGAATGTGAAGAGGCTGACTTTCCATCAGAAGGGCTTTGCAGGAGTGTGGAGAGTAGGCTGAACAAGCCAGTCATTTTCTCAAACCAGGAGGCACTCTGGTGCTCTCTCTGCACCTGTGTGTCCATAACTCTGCAGCTCAGTGCTTTCCTCAGCACCAGCGGCTCCTGCACCCTGATGGTCAGAATTGTCCATCACCATAGCAACCTCAAGAATGGCTCCAAATGAGATCTCTTTGATCTTCAAGGATGCAGGTGTGCTTCTCTTCTCTTTTCTTTTCCTTTTCTTTTCTTCTTTTCTCCCTCCATGAAGCAGGGCAGGGCAGTGGTGAAAGGATAATAAGAGATAGAGCTGAAATTAGCTGTTAAAGTTGCCCACTCCAACAAGAAATTGCACGTGCCTCAAGGCAGAGGGTGAACAGATGGTGTGTAACTTGTACCATCAGCCTCTTGAAGCATCTGCCCTCACACAGATTCTCAGACCCTCTCACAAGGAAGAGGGGATTTGCATTATGGCTACAGAAAATAAGAGAAATGGGATTGCTCTCATAGGTAGAATTTTGATATATAAACAAGAAAATCAGAAGTATGTTTTTCTGTTACTGCTCTCTCTTGTGCTTACTTGTTTTTTCAGAAACAGTCTGGTTTATGTGGAAAGATTCAACAATTCAATAAATTCAGCAAACTTTTATGGAGTGTCTTCTCTTTATTTTATCTTTGATATCTCACCTCTTGTAACTGGAATTCCAGACAGCTTACTATCAAGGACATAAAAGACTAGACTAATAAAATAGAAAATCAGGACCGAAGAAAGAACAAAAAGCAAATATTCTAACCACGAGGGTGAACATGATGGTAACTGAGGATTAAAATTTAACTTTGAGAATCCTAAACGCAGGGACAAAAAGTTTATATTCTTATCGGTTCCTCTTGGAGAAAACAATTTTTCTCCTACTAAATTCTAAGATAATTCTCTGGAGGAATTTGGATTTAGTTGACATTGGGTGACATAGCCTTCCTCTTCCTCCCCTTCTTCTTCATCACATTATCACTGACATTTATTGAGAACTATTTATTGAGTGACATTTTAATTTATTGACACTTATTGAATATGCTAGACACTGTTCTAAGCACTTCAGGTATACTAGCTTATTCTTGAAATAATTCTAGGAAGTATATGCTAGGATTATCCTCATTGTATATAGGTGGGAAAATTAAAACATAGGTGGAGTGTTCCACATAACAGACTTGGTTCCTGGGCTATTGTTCCTGCCAAGGAGACATGTTCATCTGCTGAGCCTAACACCAAGGGTGTCCTTAAGGACCAGGACTAGCTTGTGTCATGGATCTGTTAGGCCATCCACATGCCCCAGGAGAGCCCCCATGCTTTCTTAGGAAGAAGCACAGAGGGCTTTGCCTCAGTCAGGATGACCTTGGCTGATGAACTAATATTGTGTTCCCACTGCCAAAGTTGTTCCTGTTATGGAAGGGAATGCAAAAGGTTGATTCTGGCCAAGGTTAGTTATGTCCTTTTTGGAGTAAGAACTGAACAATCAAGGCACCTTTGAGACATATGGACCCACCTCATGGAAATTTAGCATTCCATGACCTGCTCAAACCAGTGAGGTCTGAACCTCCTACAAGCACCTCAGTTTCTCCATAGTGCATTGTCCTGCCTCACTTATAGACGAGGGGGCAATAGATGCTGTCCCATCCCAGAAAATCCTCTGACATGAGGATCTGCAGACATCCAGTTCCAGCCATACAAGACGGGGTGATTTGGTGCAGGTAGCAGGCTTCCAGGATGAGCTCCAGAGGACAGAGGGGCCTATAGCTCTAAGTGGAAAAGTCTGTCCCCAAATATTTTTGCTTTAGCCAAGATGCCACACAAATACTGTGACACCAGTGAAAGGCTAGCGTGGTCTGAGCAACTGTTCACGTTTTCTTCCTCTCTCTCACTTTTACACAATAGAGTCTTCTCCATAGGTCTTGCGGTTATGTCCTTCAAAGAATCCGGCAGCCTGTCTCTCTAACGCTACTGAAGGGTACTTTCTTGAGTCAATACCCATCTTTCTCTTGCATTGTCCACATTTTGTAAGTGAAATATCCCTTCCTCCAGCTGTAGTAGCCTAGTATAGTGAGTGATTCTTCACCCTCCAGATTCTTCCTCCTCCACCCTCCCCCTCCATCATGCTTTGCATTGACATATTTGAAATTTGTCACATTCCTCTTCATAACAACCACTTCTGTTTCTCAAGTGCTTATTATGTAGCAGGCATGGAACTAAGAGGTTCACACAATTTATTCATTTAAGCCTCCACTCTACAGATTAGAGGATGATTATTGTCATTTTACATAAGACAAAACTGAGGTTCAGAGAGGCCACATTACTGCCCAGGGTCCCATAACTGGTAAGTAGCAGAATTGGGACTTGACCCCAGGAGACTGATTCCAAAGCCTGGATTCGCACCACTACACTGACTGCCTTCACCTTACACCATTCATTACAGTACTGTGATGAAAAGTTTTAACAAAATGGAGCACAGAAGCTATTTCACATCCACCACCACACGTTGGTTACACTTACCAAAAAGGAAGTTTTTAAAATCAACATTTTATTCAATTTTAATTATGAATATTAGGTTATATTTACATAAATTCTCTTTTAACTGTTTATGAATAGATAGCTACTCCAGAAAGTAAATCTCTCAGGATTCAACATGAAAAAAAAAAATCCTTCTTAAATATTTTATTTAAAATCATTTTGTGTTGCTGCCAAAGCAACAGAAAATAATTAAATTCCTTTGCATTTTATGATATAATTTACATGAGCATCATGCCATTGCTATCTGTAAATGTCAAGCATCCTAGTTTGGGACCCCTGTGGTCACCTGTGTTGGTGTAATTATGATTTCAGTGTTGTGAGCCAAGGCTTGGTGATGACTTGGCAGTTCATTCAACACACAGGAGCCTCTGACTAATTCTTGGAAACTGACAGTGTGGACCTGGATCAGGGAAAGATCCTGTCAGCCCTAAGAGTCCTGAGAAAATGCCAAGCAAAGAAGGGTCCGAGGCCAGCTCTCAGTGACTGCTCTCACGCAACCACTGCCTGCTCATAAGTGCGTGTTCAGAGTACATCATCTTGGTAGCTTGTCCCCACATTGTGCAGTTCTGGGCAAGTCCAACAACCTTTCCTTATTCTACCCCCAGCTCCCAAAGGTGACCTTGGACCATCTTGTCTCTATCTGTGCCTAGGTTCTTCCATCTTTATAAATGTTCTCTTCTTCTATGTTAGGAAATGGCAGTTTCGTAAAAGGCTTTGCATGCATTGAGGAAGGGCACTTTTCAAATGAAAGACACTGCATCCATATCTATTTTTCTCTTCAGCGTTAGGAAAGTTATGCTTTCCATTTTCTATATTCTAGCGGGGGTGGGGGTAGGTGGGGGTAGTGGGAAGGAGAGGAGCAAAGGGAGGAGCCTCCAAATGGCACAAGGACACAGAGAATAAAGCTTTTCTTGTTTCCTCCTGCAGGGTTTGCAATACAGCAAAAATGGTCTGTCTTTGGGCTAAATGAAGGGGCCTGGGTAAGCCACACAGACCTTCATGGATTTTATGGCCTTAATCAACTACATTAAAGTTAGACATATTAATCAACACCTCATTGGTGTGTAGGGAGAGCTGGATTTTTTTAAGTGCTTTGAAAATTTCGCCAAGCCAGCTGGTGACGGCTTGGCTGCTGGGGTCACACGTCATCATAAACCCAGAATCTAACACTAGCAGTGTGCTTGCTGGGGTTTAACCACTGTTGTCCACTGGGAGACCCATGCGACGTCCCAGAGGTTCTTAAATCACATGGAAGAAAATTTTATGACATGGAAAGAAGACAATGCCACCACTTTAAACCTGCTTCTTCCTATTGGCAAGGAAATGCGTGGGGAATTCAGGGGCCACAGGGAAGTTTCAGTACCAATGACCATACACCGTGAGGGCTCAGCCCGAGAAGAAACAATTTTCCCAGTTCCAGACCCAGGAGGGATGGAGAGAACAATGAAGGGAAGGAAATCTAAAGAAAACTATAAAACCAGAAGGGAAATTGGAAAAGGAATTCCCTGGGCAATTCATTAAAAACGGGAATTAATTTCAGGTCAGACTAAGCTGCCTCAGGTCTTCTCTACTGAAATGAGGTGGCAGCTCAGGGCACTCATCCATTTCTGCATCCTAAGGTCTCAGAGATCCCAGGCTCTCTGGATTAAGAACCACGTAGCCATATCCGTCAGCTATAGAGAGGTACAGGGACTGAAGAGGAATTCATAGAACAAGACAGCTTCTGGAGACCCATCAAAGGAGCCCAACAGAGGGTCCCGGAGACCTTCACGACTCTGGTGGGAGACCATCTCTTTCTAATAGTAATCCAACCTTTCTTTAGGGGAAACAGAGGCACAGAGATAGTTATGGTGTGAATTGTGTCCCCCTCGAAAAGATATGTCGAAGTCCTAACCTCCCAGTTCCTCAGAATGTGATCTCATTTGGAAATAGGTTTGATGCAGATATGATTAGTTAAAATGAGGTCATACTAGAGGAGGGTTGGCCCTTAATCCAGCATGACTGCTGTCCTTACAGGAAGAGAAGAGAGACACACGGGAGAAGGCCACCTGAAGATGGAGGCAGAGATTGGAGTGATGCATCTACAAGTCAAGGAACACCAAGGATATCAGACAACCAACAGAAGTCTGAGGAGAGGCTGGAATAGATTCTTCCTCAGGGCCCTCAGAAGGAACCAACCCTGCAGACACCTTGCTTTTGGACTTCTAGTCCCCAGGACTGTTTTAAGCCACCCTGTTTGCAGCACTTTGTTCTGGCAGCCCTAGGAAATGAGTACACAGAGGTTAAGCCGTTTGCCCAGGGGCACACAACTAGTGTGGAGGAAATGTAAGCCCCCGGGCCTGTTTCAGAGCTCATGCTCTGAGCCTCCTTCTCTGCGGTAACACATTCCGCAGCTGCGGTGGGTTTTGCATTGGAAGGGACCCTAATCAGATTCAGGGATGTGCAGCGAGAGAGTCTGAGCCGCCTTCTCTTCCGTTCCTGTCTGCTCTGCCCCACGATGGTCGGGGCTCAGGCAGACGGCAAACAGTTAACGCGTGGGCAGGGAAATCTTGATCAGACAACTCCGAGGCAGTGAAGGCAAGCCCGCCACACTATTCGACAGATGGTCACCCAGCGGTTCCCTAAACAACTGCCAGGAGTCAGCGCGGCTGGCGGGTCTGCAGGAGGCGGGTGCGCGCTGGGCTCGGAATCCTGCTCGGCCTCCTCTTGGCCGGGTGACCTTGGCCGAGGTGTCCCATTTCCCCGGTTTCTTCAGTTTCCTCGTGTAAAAGAGGAGAAGTCCGACGACCTTCAGTGTTATTGTGGCAAATGTGACAGTGAAAGTGACCACGCCAGGGACCGAAGCGGGACCTTAAAGAGAAGGAACAAGCAGACACCCTCCTTTCTGTCCCTCCCTGTCCACCAAGCGCCACAAGTAAGCGCTGCGGGTTTTCTCCTTTGCCCCCTCTCCCTGACTGTGTCTAAGCCAGCGACGTGGCATCTCAAGTTTGGTTCTTAGCATGCGCAGCCCTTCCCTAAGCTTCCAAGTGAGATGATCTACATGAAAAATTAATCGTGTATTTTCTTCTTTCTTTTTCAAGTGGAGAAATTATTTAGGGCTTTGGGGAAGATGGGGCAGCTATTTGCTATGCAGCGACTCATCCCCTTGCCCATCACCCCTGCCATGTTCAGCAAATGATTCTTCTAGTCTCTTCCCGGCAGGTGGTCTCGCAGCTACATGTGTTCTGCGCATCCAGCAGGGTGCTCCGGGGAACGCGACATAGCGATGACTGCTGTTTCTAATTACTGCAGAATCAGGAGGCAAAGGAAAGAAGCGCTGCCAGCCTGGTGGGCTGCTGTGCAAACACACGGTCCCGGTTATTGGGTTCCTGGGGCTGGCGGGGCCCGGTTGCCTGACTGGTCACTTGGAAGTGAGGATTTACTTTTCTCCAGACTCGACTTCTGAATGATTGGCGGGGACACTCCAGTCAATAAGCCTTTATTTAGGGAGTACCTAGTGTGCTCTTGATTTTGTGCTAAGCATTGGGGCTGGGGTCGGGCGGGGGGAGAGGGGGGATACAGGCAGTGATAAACACAGCTCCGTCCTTTGGGAAGCTTCCATGATAGCTAGGGATGAGGACAAGGTACGAGAGAAAAAGTAGCTCAATTCATCCATCTAACAACATTTATTGAGAGTTGCCCTTGTGGAGTATAAAGTCAGTGGGGCAGAGAGACAGTAATCCAGTGCTATCACACACATGCAGTTGCAAACCATGGTCAATGCAAAGCAAAATACAAGGGCTATTAGAGCATAAATGGGGACCTGATTTGTTCTGGCGTCAGAGGAGGATTTCCAGATGAAGGGCTGTAAGATCCATTGTGAGAATGGAAAAGAAAGGTTACTCTAGGAAGTGTTTGGGAAGAATGAACAAGCTGGTGGACAGATGCAGGGGTGAAGGACAGGGGTGTTAAAAGATGACTTCTAAGTTTCGAATAGGAATAACTGAAAATCAAAGGTGCCCTTGTCAGGGTAGTTGGGATGGGGAGTCCGTTTCACAGGGGAAGCAGCATAGATCATGACAGCCCAGAGGACAGAGCAGGGGACCGGACACACTGTGCAAGGTGGGGAGGCAGGTGGGTGAAGCCTGGTGAGGGGTGTGTGCAGAGGCTGTGAGAGGGGTAATTCTACGGGAAAAAAACTCTAGGGAACGGAAGATGGGGGCAAGTTCTCAACCTCGGGAACTGCTCATAGCTAGGGCTTCAGGTGAGAGGAAGGGAACTCACGTGAATGAACACTTGTGTGCCTGGTTCTGTGTTGGGTATTTACACACTGCCATTGTGTGGGGTCATTAGACAGCAAGACTCAGAAACTCATTCAGGGTCATTTCAGTAAAGTAGGTGTGTGTGTGTATGTATGTATGTGTGTGTGTGTGATGTGTGGGGTGTGTGTGATGTACGTGTGTGTGTTATTATATCCCAAGGCAGGAAACAGCTGGACCTCCCAGGACATGGCCTTGGAAGTCATGTACGGCTGCCTCTCCTTCCATCTCTCTTGGGACACATGGTCTCCCATCTCTGTTTTTCTCTGTGTGTCTGTTCCATTTTCCTGCTTCTCTCTGTTGACTATTGCTTCCCATGGCCTCACTGTGGCTTTTTAGTTTGAGTCCAATATTATCCACCCAATCATTCATTCAGTGAAATTTATTGAATACCTACTATGTGTCAGTCAGTATTTTTAGTCACTGGGCATACAGCAGATATCACAGGAAAGTCTCTTCCATTCCAGTAGAGGAGACATATTAAACAAACAGAGATATAATATTTCAGATATATTATTATATGGCAATAATGCTGTGAAGAAAAATAAAGCTGAGTGAGGGTCTGGAAAGTGCCTTTGGGGTGGAGTTTTTTTTTTTTTTTTTTTTTAATAACTGCTGTCTGAAAAGGCCTCTCTCTGATCCAGTCACATTAGAGCAGAGCCTTGAAGAAAGTGAGTGAGTGATGCACGCAGATATCTGAGGCAAGAGCATTTCCAGCCGAGGGGAAAATAGGGCTAAAGACCCTGAGACGGGGCATTGAGAGACAAGTGTGGCTTGTGTGGAGTGGGGGAGGGGAGATCACAGCCAGTGACCAGTTCATGCCAAGCCTACAGGCCATTGCAAGACATGAGACAGGTCTTTGGGAGGCTGGGGGTAGGGGAGGGACGTGGTGTGCCTTCCACATGACAGGCTACTGCAGGAGCTGTGTGGAGACAATCGAATGAATGGGGCCGGGGGGGGGCAGTTAGGAGGCCGATTCAGTGATCCCATGAAGGATGACGGTGATCTGGGTTAGGGTGGAAGCTGGGGAGGTAATGAGAAGAGGGTAGATTCTGGATAAGTTTGAAGGTTGGATAATTGCTCATGGATCTAACTGACTTGTTTCTGGATATTTTAGTTCAATTTGTTGAGAGAGAGACTCCTATGGGCCCAGGGGAGGCCTTGGATGGGCTGGCCAGAGAGGGAGGAGGGTAGGGACAAGTGGTACCAAGCAGCTCTTCAAGCAAGCAAGTGAGGAAAGATCCTCAAATAAGGGGCAGGTGGCCGCATAGTTGGCCTGTTTCCTTTACTCAGGCCGGCTCATTTAGTGATGAGGTGTTGTTATTCCAGTCTTCCATTTAAAAAACTAGGGCTCAGAGAGGATGAGTCACTTCCCTACGACCACACAGCTGGTGAGGAAGAGCCTAGATTTCACCTTTGGGATCCTGTCTGACTGTAAAGCCTGGGCTGTAACTGCCAAGTCAGGGTGCCTGGGGGATAAAGAGAAATGCAAGGTCCTGGAAGTCCCCAAAGCAGCGTCTGAAGAATGGGAAGGTGGCAAACAGGACCCGTGCCATGGAGAAGCCGGCAAAGGGGAGAAGTGGGAGGCTGCCTTTGCAGTTGCCCCAGGGACCTTGCTGCCCGGGGTCAGGCTGCGATGGAGAGCCAAGGCCATTGGGATGGGGGAGAAAAGTGAGGGCTCTGCAGTTAGAGGGGATGCTGCCACCTGCTGACGGTGTCATCTTGGGCAATTACCCTCTGAGCCTCCACTTCTGAAACTAAGTTATGCTGTATTAAACCATCGCCACGAAAGTTTCTTCTTTTTCATGTTCCATGTTCACCGTGGATTGGTTTCAGTGCTGCCGCCCCAGGTAGCGTTCACTGTGGGCCAGAGTGACAAGAGGGGCCCCTGCCAGAGGGAGAGAGAGAGAGAGGCTATCACTGGTCCACTGTCCCAGTGAATGGCAGAGGAGAGTATAATCCCTCCCACACCCGGGGAAGGGCGGTTACTATTTGAACAACAATATCATCTACCCCAGTACCTACCACCAAGGGCTTCAAAAGCACTTAGTGCTGCATCTTGGCATATAGTGAGAGCCTCTAAATGACAGCTAGTACTACTGTTAACAGACTGCGGTGCCCTGGAAGGCAGTTTGCTGGTCGTACCGAGGAAAAGCTCCGTCTGTCTCATTGAGTAGTTTGTCAGTGGGAAGGAGAAAAAGCAGTGGAGCGGGGGGCTTGCTCTGAACACAAGCTCCTCAGTGAGCGCCGCTTCTGCCCCTCCCCCGTGCCCATGCCTCCTGCCTCTCTGGGCCTCCTGCGCTCCTCTGCTTTTCACATCTTTCACGTTTCCACCACAGCTCCTCTCTCCTCCAGGCACTCCTTTGCTCTTCTTACTATAGTTTAAAATTTTTTAACAGAAATTTGAGTAGAAATCACTTATAGTTACAGATTTTGGTCAGGAGCCCTAGCTAATCAAGTTCCACTGGCGTAATGATTCCTTACTTTCAAGAGTGCAGAGTGAAGGAAATTTGCCTCCAGCTTGACTTCTAATAGGAAAAAAGAAAAAGCGAAGAGCTGAGGCAATTTCAGTTCTCACTAACCCAGGGAATCCATTATGAGTGGGCCCATCGCCTTCCTTCCTGGTTGCATTTGAGTACGTGCCCATGTGCCGCAGTCCTAGGTTGGATACTGTACACAAATTCACAAAGAAAACAGTTGCGATGGGCACAGACTAACTAGGAATTCACAGTTTAAAAGAATGACACCACTGATACTTGTATATCCATAGGGTGCATTTCATCCAGCCCTGTAATGGTAGCTGAGAAAGGACAATCTTCCTTACCTGGATGGTAGCAGCTGGGAGGGAGGAGAAAGAAGTGGGAAGATTCGCTAAATAAGGGATGTTAAGAGGAGGAAGAACCAGTTAGGAGAAGAGAGTGCCCACGAGTGGCTTTAATTTTTGCCTGGGCCACAAATTTAGTGATTCTCAAGGCATTGTTTGTTTGTTTTTTGATTTTTGATTTTGGCCTCACAACAACCTTGAGAAGTAGAAAGAGCTGGTATATTTATATGTATTTTCATACACAAGGTAAATGAGGTTCAGGGAGATTAGATGATTGAGTTGAAGACACACAGTAAATGAGAGAGGCTAAATATTTTGACTTTTTGCTACATGTTGTTTTTATTACTACAAGTAGCCTCTAGAAGGTGAACATAGGTTTTATTTTATTTATTTAATTTTTTAATGGGTCATTTAAATTTTATTCTTCATATATTTAGAAATATTCTAAGAGTAATATGAAGCCATATCACTTTTATAATTGGAAAAGTTAGTGCAGAGAGATAACAGGTGGTTATCCTTTTAATAATGCTTCTAATGTAAATGTAGGTGTCTTACAGGTTTTTTTTGAACATAGGCTTTACAAAACGTTTGAGTAACCATTATTCCTTTCTTCATCAAGAATTTTAGGTAGGTCCAAATGATTTTGTTGGGGAATGAGCAAAGGTAGTAGAAAGCAAATTTAATGGAGGCTAATTTTGACCATGAGTTGCAATCAATTACTTCAGTTAAGTTTAGGTTCATTTGTCCAGGGCTGCAGCCATAATCTCACAGAGATGGTGACATATTTATTAATATGTGAGTTTTAGATACCAGCTAGTGTTCTTTGGTTGCAAACAACAGAAATCATCTTGGATAAGTTAAGCAGACACATTTGTTGGAAAGATTTCAGACAGCTCACAGGGTCTGTGGAAGACTGAAGAATTGGGCTTGGACAATGGCAGTGGTCTGGGTAGCTAGAGGGGTCATCAAGGCAGGAACCAATCAGACGCATCACTGGGGCACTGCTACCAGGATGAAGGGGGAGGGTCTGGTGACCTAACCTGAGTCATGTACTGGTCAGGGCCTAGTTGACAGTCCCACTAAAGTGACCTGCAACCAGAAAAGGAAAACAGAATTTTCAGTTACTAAGAGGGGGAGCTGGGAAGACAATGCTCATCCTCTAACCTGACTACCCAGCCCCACACAGTCCTCCAGGAAAGGAGAGTTTTTGCCAGCCCCAGTCCAAGATCTTCTGTGATGTGGAAAGGGGGGATGGGTGGGAAGGGCTGGAGAGTGGCTGTGTAAAGGGATTGGGTCTCTCAGTAGAGGGAGTGAGTAGGGAGGCGGGAGGAGAAAGGTCTGCGTGCCTTGCCAGGTGCTGGAGCTCGAGGAAGAATTTGGGCTTTAAGTGTCTCCAGAATAGGACCTCTTAGGGCAGAGAGGAGGAGCTTCTGAGATACGTTGTGGCGAGTTATGAATTGAATCACTTTTACTGTACAGTTGTCCCTCAGTGTTCATGGGGGAATAGATTCCAGGAGCCCCCAAATCCATGGATGCCCAAGTCCCTTACATAAAATGATGGAGCGCAATGAATACAGCCGGCCCTCGTAGCTGCGGGTTTTCACAACCGCAGATCCGACCAACCGCGAGTTGAAATTTCAGATGTGAATCCTGTGGATACAGAAAGCCTCCTGTACGTTTCGAGATACAGGTGAAGATTAGCGGTTCCCTTTGAATTACACGCGACCCTGCAGTGTGTGATTTTGAATGGATTTTGTACGTAGACTGCTGTGTAGCGCTCTGGAGTTTACTAGGGTCACGATGATGTTTTGTGTTTGTCATCAAAGTTCTGGGAAGGCAAGTGTCCTGCAGCTAGAAGGACAGGCAGATGAATGTGGTTGAATTGACCCATTCCCTTCTTTTCTTTGTTCTGGTTCTAGAATCACTTATTTTAGTTTGGCCAGGAGGAAGCATTTAAATCTGTTTCAACTTTCTTAAGGAAGTAAAACCTTTGACGACTTTATTTTCTATAAAGTGAGTATATTTCTGGTCAGGGGTTAGGATGTACATGGATGGGTCCTAAATTTCCATTATTATTTTCCCCTTGTAAACAGATCATCATTTTTATTATAAAATAAGAACTCCAGTGCACTGTTTCATAGATAAGAAAATTGAAGCACAGGATATAACCCATAAAAATATAATTAGGCTAGTCTCGGGTTATTTGGAAGCCAACATTATTATCATCACAATAACTAACTTTCTGAGTAAGGATTTCACATGCCTGGTAACCCTAAGAGGTCGATCTACGCTTATCTCCATTTTACAGATGAGAAGAGTAAAGTCACTCCCTTGTGTATAGGTCACACAGGTAATAAGAGAGAGTGTCCCAAACTAGCCCACCTGACTGCAGAGCCCACACTCCGAACGCCTACCTTGTACTCCAGTCGATAACACAATAAACTACTCATTGATCTAGACTCATGTGGTCACTGAATAGTTCTAGCTACTAGTAGGACTCATTTAGCATAACTGTTCCGGTATTCAGAACCCAATCTATTAGTATAATTAAGAGAACTAAAAAAAAAAAAGGTCCATTAGTAAGTTCATGAATCAATTTTGGATTAATTAGGGTTTGCTAATTAATTAATTGAAAATAAAATCCCTGCCTTCAAGGAACTTAGAGCCTGGTGAAAATGTCAGATGATAAATAATTGCAAAAAGTAAACATATAATTACAAATTCTGATACTGATAAGTTCTTCAAGGGCAAATCGCAGTAGTAGGGAAAGGTGGGGAGAAAACAGAGGGGTGAGGGAGAGGCAGTTAGCCGTATCAGAGTCTGTCATCCATCTACCCTGCCTCACTGCCTGTCCTGTAGGTATATGGCATTTTGCCAAGTGCCACGGAGCACAGGAAGGTGAACAGGATATGGTCTTGCCCTCAACAGGAACTCGAGGGAGAAAGCGCAGGTACACAAATAACCATAAGAACACGAATGAAGATGACAGATGGCAGTGATGATTACGAGAGCTAACATTTCTGGGCACGATTTGAAGTACTCTACATGGAAACTCAATCCGTCAAACGATCCTACGACATAAATACTATTGTCCGCAAATGGATGGAGAGGGCATGGAGAGCAGCCAGGTATGGATGTGTCTCGAGTTTGTCTCGGGGCCAGGAGATGAGGTAGTGGAGGCTGACTTTAAGGAATGACTAGAAAATGGCAGAGAGGGAGGGACAGGATGTTATGGGCGTTCAGAGGAGGGGGAGCATACTTCTGGCTGGAAGAATCTGGAGAGACTTCCTGGAGGAGTGGGTACTGGATGTGGGCCTTGAAGGGTGGGGAGAATTTAGCAGGCAGAGCCTGGGCAGTCAGCAGAGAGAGTGAGGGTGTGTGGTGGACGTGGGTCTGGGCTCAGATCTCCCTGGCAGCTGTGTAGGGCAGTGCTTCCTACACCTGGCAGTGCTTCGGTTGCCTAGAATACCTTTTACAAATACAGATTCCTGGGCTCCACCCCCAGTAAGTCTAAGTAAGTTGGGGTCAGGCCTGGGAACACGCATTTTTCAAAGCACCTGGGTGAGTCTGCCCCTTGGACGGGGCTTTGTGGGACGTAATGTGGAACCATAGGACAGTTAGGACAGTAACACGAGGCAGGGTGTGGCCAGATTCTGCCTGGTCTGGGCTCCAGGCTTCGAAGTTTGCTTTATAAAATGGGAGTCAGCTGACAAGACTCACCAACGAAGCCAGGCCCCAGGAATGTCAGTCGGGTCTAGAACGCTAGGTTCCTTAAGAGCTTGAAGGCAAGAGGACTAGTTAGAGGCTAGTTAATTGTCCATGCAGGAGGTGCATGGCCTGGGGTAGTGGCAATGGGTGTGACATGAGAGCCCAAATGACTCATGGGAGCAGAGTCAGCAGGACATGGTACCCAGATGGATGGGGAGGGGATTGGCGAGCAGCTGAGCAGTGCCATTTCAGGACCACATCCAGACCAGGGCGCCAGCCCGGCACAGTGGTCTCTAGTGAAGTTTCTGCTCCACAAGGGGATACGAGAGAAGGGTTGATTGGCCAGAGGCCTGGCATCCTCATGGGACAGGTATCTGGCCTAAATCCTTCTCTCTTCACTCTGTCTCTAAGAATTCTCCCTGGAAGAGGCTTTCCAAATATCTTAGAAACTCAGGTAACATTTACAAATCCTTCAGGCTGAAAGGACAGGTTGTTTAACTTATAGAGTAAGAAAGGAAGGTGGATGCAGGAATGATGATGACGTCAAGACCAAGACTGAGGAAAGACCTGCTATTTGAGTGATTTGTTTTGGCTCAGAAATAGAACAGTTTCAGCTGAGTAACAATAGCAACAACAATCATTAACAGTAACAGCCATTGAGCAGTAACTCAGGGATAACCACTGTGTCAGAAGCTTCATCTGCAGCATCTTGCTTAACTCGTGCCATAGCCCTGAGAAATGCTATCTGGGGCCTTCTTAGCTCCAGTTATCAGATAAAGAAACTGAGGCTCAGATAAAACCTGCTCAAGGTCCCACAGCACCTGAACCGCAGGACCAAGATGCTGTGTAAGCGCTGGTGGGGGTATGCTGCCTGCAGTGAGGGATGTGAGGATAAGGTAGAGAGGAAAGAGTACTGGGCTTGGAGCCAGAACACCCAGGGCCAAATCCCAGCTCTGGTCACTCCCAGAGCTCCTCAAAACAAGCTCAGTTCTCACCCAGCCCCACGGAGTGGTTGTAAGGCTCAAACAAAACAGAGAAGGCATCGGGAATGCAGGATGTCCTGCTATACCGCTTCCTCTGCAGAAAGAAGCCACCAAGCTATCAGTTATGAATTTCAAGGGCAAAGTCTCAATGGAGGGTGGAAGAGACAGGTACACTCAGCTCCATTCTGCTCAGCAGCCTCTGAGGGCCAGCCCTGGGCTTGGAATTGTGCCTGGTAGGCGTCAAAAGATTCTTGGTGATTGGTCCTCATTTGAAGGAGCAGGGGAAGTACATGAACTATGAAAGTCAACACTTCTCCCCTGCAACGCAAGGAACAGTGGGAATGAACCGTACAGTGGAGACGTCCTTTTCCATGAACTTGGTAACCTGGGAGATGGCTGGACCAATAGACCGTCATTTTGAAAAGAACTAAATGGCAGGGAGATGATGATAATCAGCAGGGTGCCTGGGTTTGCCAGATACAAATCATATTAACACCGAAACAATTTCCTTCTATCTGAAGATAACTGACTTTGGCTCGGGGCCAACAGAAAGTGGATTTAGAGGAATACTGAGGCTCAATGAAGAAATAACTCTTACTTTAGCTTCCTCTGAATCCTAACTTGGGGAATCAGCCCATACACTAGTTCCTCTAAACCAGAGGGGGAACACAAAAGGAGAAGAAAAACTGCATCTCAGTTGGAATTTGCTCGAGAACATGGCTGAGTTTACTTCCTTTCCACCGAAGGTGAAATTCTTCCATTGAGGCAAGGTTGTCCTGGGGCTGCTAAGCTGTGGAGAAGAATGTTTATTGATTGAGTTCATGCATTTTACAAGGGCAGAAATGCCCTGGATTGCTCTGAATCTCTTTTAATGTGTAACTGTTTCTTACAGGTAAGTATTTTGTTTTTAAGCATTGGCTCCACATAGCTTGGTGGTCTTCGATTGCCTCAGGCACGTATTTTGCTTTTCTAAATGAGAAACTGAGAAAATTAAGAGGAGATGTGAAACGCTTTTCCTCTGCAGGCTCCCTTCCCCCAGCACCGTCCTGATCCAGGGGTGAAAGCTCTCTCGCCCAGCCTCTTACTGTCAGATACAGCATGGCCTTGGGGTCGCTGGAGTGTGTGACAGGCTGCTTATTTAATTGTGCACCATCTGGCTGGTATATGAGTAGGGGGACCTGTCAGATGGGGTTTATCTCGCCTCACCAATAAATGCAATAATGCCTCTGCATGCTGTGGTTTGCAGTGCTTGAGGTTGATAAGATGTCCACAAGCCTGTAGGACCTGATCTGCCCACCTTGTACTTACACGATTATTTACAGTTTTGGTGTGAGTCTTGTCCTTCACTCCTCATCCAACATTTATTGAGCACCTACTATGTGCCAGGCACTGTGCTAGAAGCTGCTGATTTAAAAATAATTAAAGACACTCCAGCTCTTAAAAGCCCAGGGTCTGGAGGGGAAGACCGACACATAAACACGCAGTTGTGGTACAAAGTATGCGGAGGTGGAGGTGAGGATGTCGCAGGAGAAAGTGGACACCTACTTCTGAGGGTCAAGAGAGGCTTTGTAGAAGAGGAAGGGGATCGTTTCTCTGAGTTTTAAAGGACCCACAAGGCGCTTCTCGGGTGGTCTAGGTTGGAGAGCCCTCCCAGATGGCAGGGGAACCACATGGACTGAGTGAGGGGGGCCCTCGAGGGAAATCAGGGCGCTGTGATAGAAGACAGGGACCTGCAAGCCAGGCAGGCCAAACCGGGAGCAGAGTTTTATGTCTTGAGTTCTCAACAAGACGTGAGTTCCTCGAGCTGGAAACCTGAAGCATGGATTTGTCTTGAATCCATGGCAAGTGGGGCTCACCATGAACACTTGCTGCGGAATCAGCCCAGCTCTTCAGCTGCAGTGTGGAGACACCTGGGAAACAGCTATCAATACGGGCTTGCCTGAGAAGGAGCTGGGGGATTGTGCCTGACGTCCAACTTGCTTTGTCTCTCACTGCCTCTCCCTTTGTGCCCCTGCAAGGGACAGGAAGCACCTTGTACCTTTCCACCAGGGGGCGCCCACACCGTCCTGCTGACGGGGCAGCTGTTGCTGGGGGCTTAGCCTGGTCCACAATCTGATCAGTCCCTGATCCTCACCACCTCCTCCAGCCAGACAGGGCCATGCACAGCTGCATAGCATTTCCCCTTAGAGCTAAAACGTCTTCCGACATATGGGAATTGCTGCTATAGGGAGCCTCAGACACATACTTGTCATTAATTAAAGTGACGGGAAGCTACTCAGCCCTCAGCTCAAAGTTGTCTCTAACAGATGATTAGGGTATTCAGGGTTTTCACACTTCATGACTCAAGGCAGACAGGGAAGGCAAGGGAGCAGAGACAACCGCTCAGATCAGGGAGGCCTTTGGAAGCAACGTTTCAGGCTGGGATGGGCCGAGGTCAGATCCAATATCACGGATGACCGAGGTTCTTTGGTATCTCTTCCAATGGTTCCTTGGCTAAGGGAGAGACCCTGCAGCTAAGGGGAAAGAGCACCAGACCAGGGACCAGGAAACTGGAAGTCTGGGCCCAGCTCTGCCTTGAGTCGGCTGAGTCACTTGGGACAAGTCGCTGTCTGTGTCTCAGTTTCCTCATCTGTGAAATGGGGGCTGCAGACCCATGAGGAGTGTTGTGAGGGTCACCCAGGATTTTAGGTGCTCTGAGCTTCATCTGCTTCCTCATCTGTAAATGAGAGAACTGGGTTCAGTCTCTAGGACTTTTCCAGCCCCCAAATCCAATAGCTATTTCAAAAAACGAAAAATTATGATACAAATACTTGGTATCATTATTGTTGTTGTTATTCCAGTCGGTCAGCTAAAGATATTACTAAGGTTCTAAATACCCTGCTATTCCCCATTGGCCGGTGCTTAGCCAGAGGGAGTAAGGCAGCTCAGAACTAACCACCGGCCAGGTGTTTCTCCGTGGAACAATGCCAAGAAGCCTGCATGGAAAGGAGACTTCCACAGCAAAGCGAATCGTAAAGGAAATCGTCAGCATCTCCCCCTGACAAATTATTGCAACTCGTTTTAACAGAAAAAAGAATACTTTGGGTAAAGAATGGGTATTACAGTAAAAAAAAAATTAATTTGGCTTTTGGCTAGATCAATTAAAAAATACATCCTCTAAGTGTGGACTCATGCAGGGTTACAGAGCGGAGCAACACAAGATCCCTTGCACTCCTGCTGGGGAAGCAGGACATCTGAGCACGAAGCATGTAATACAAGTAAGTTAAATGAGAAGATAATGAAAAGCCCATGGGACTTGCAGGGCATTCCATGGCTAGTTGGTGAATGGCTGGCAGAGAGTGGTCCGTGAGGGTGGGAACAGAGGTGTTGCTGGGAGCCAAGTTCATGAAGCTTGATGTGTAAGAACAGACAGCAAGCAGCCGAGACGGCAACCTCGCTGGGTCCCCCAGATCCAGAGGTGCAGGTGGCTGAAGGGAGGTCGCATGGGCTTTGTTAAACCCAGAGGACTCATTGCCCCTGTAATACCGATGGCCCCTTGTAACTTCTACTTCACAGAATTCACTCTGGGACTTGGCAGATTTTGAGAGCTTCTACTAAGTCTTTCAAGAAAGAGGGCCTCTGGTTTAGGAAATTTTTTGTCAATTATGGGAAAATGGCCTATTTGGATCTTCCAGGCGTTCTCCTGGAATGGATAAGAAGTGTTGTGAAAAGAACGCTGAATTCAGAGGTCTGACGGCTTAACCTTCAAATTTCGGACAAATCACTAAACTCTCAGGGTCTCAGTTTTCTTATTTGCAAAATGGGTTAATTCTGGCCGTCAGTGTGAGCATCTGAAGTCAAAAGGAAATATTCTATATGGAAGAGCTTTGTCAACTCTAAAGTTGTTCTTGAAAACTGGAAAATGCTGTCTGACGTAGCTCTCCCCTGACTAGTTCTCTGAGCCCTGTTTCTTTGTCTGTAAAACCGAGATCATAACAGTGCCTGCTGTGCAGGGTCACTCTGGAGATGGAGCTGCGCGTGGAGTGTCTGATACGGGGCCGGCTCTTGGCGCGAGTGGAATCCACGTTTGCTCTTCCTCTTCTAGCGGTGCAAAGCTCGGTCATCAGGAAAGTTTGAAGCCTTGTTAGCAAAAGATTCCATTATAAACACTCTGGTGACTGTCACCTCTGGAGAGGATCTAAGAATTAAAATAGCCGGAGGTCACCTGTCCAGTCCAGCCATTCACAAACAGATAGATATCCTTAAAGAGGCAGCTCAAGCCCTCTAGCAAACTGTCATGCGGACAGCAGCCTACTCTGACCTTCTCCTCCTCCTTTCTGGGCTTTCGGCCAGGACAAGTGAGGAGCACATGACAAATGGTGTGATGTCAGCAGAAAGGACCCTCAGGTACCTGCCTCCCATAAGGGGCTCTGCCCACCTGTGCAAGCTTAGGTGGCCCCTCTGTGGCAGAGCAGTTGCATCACTGGGACTGGAGGTGATGCCAAGTAGCCCTGCCAGCCGAGAGCCCCATGGTGACCAGAGTAAGTGTTGCCAGTTCTGTGCAGAGCAGGCCATCAGTCCTGGTTTGTTAGGTCAGCCTCCGCATCGGGTAGTGCTTTGCACTGGCTCAGGAGCCCTCAGAATAGCCAAAGTCGAAGCTTGATTTGCTTCTCTTGGGCAATTGCTTGGAGTCTTTGCCTTTTGGCAGATATTCTTGATTCTACCCTCCTGGTCCCATTTCCTTCTCCATCATTCAGCTGTGTGGGCTGCAGGCCTTTCTCTTCTCTCCTCATGCGCCATGAGCAATCCCACCCACCGTCCTGGCTCCACCATCCCATCATGCTGATGATGCCTAATTTTCTATCTCCAGTCCTCACCTCTCTCCTGAGCTACCTGCCCATATCTCCAATTGTCTACTAGACAGGTTCACTTGCATGTCACACTCAAACCTCATACCCCAAACATCCCAGACCTAACTCATTGTTTCGTCTACATTTGCGAGCCAGATTGTGTGCTTCATGGGATGGCATTTCATCCAAGTCTATAAGATGACTCAGGTGACTAGAGCTTAGTGTGTGGGCATGGTACATATTCCTGGAGATTCTATTTTTTACTGGAAGGCAAGTAAAATACCATCGAATAGAATACAAAATCTATATTAAAAATTAAGGTGGAATTTAAGACTAAAGAAAATGTGTCTGCAGAAGCTGACTTAGACTATGCCCCCAGTTATCAATGGGGTACAAATGTGTTCTTCCCATAAAGGACTTGAGTTACCTTGGATTAGAGCATAGACATGCAAAGTCATCTGTAGGAGAGAGAATGAAGAGTTCCCAACCAGCAGGCCTTGGTTGTAATTGACTGAATGTGTTAGCTGGGGTTCGCTAGCAGTGGGGCCCCAGGAAAAGGAGTGTACTCCCATGCACTAACCACAGAAGGGGAAGTCTTGGCCGGTAGATGTCTAGACCTGTTGACAAAAGCATGCGTAATGTGAAGGCTGGGTGTAGGAGGCATACCCAGCCCACTGTGAGCATCCCCACACCACTGACAAGCGTATAATATTAAGTTGTAGGCTGCAGGGGAAACTTAAAATTTTTCCTCCTAGTATCTGCTCATCTCATTTTCATTGATAGTGTTTGTTTCTCAATTAGTGTTTGAGATTCACCTCATTCTAAGGCCACATATTTTAGGTAGGGTCCTACCCCCAAGTCAGGCCACAGAGTATGGGATGAGCCTACACTGGTCAGCATGCTTCATTTCCCTGATTACAGTGTTTGGGTCTCAGGACTTTGGCAGAACTCCTAGAAAACGTAGAAAAGAGGCTGTGTCCTTACCTAGTTTTGGAGTTGTGCATGTGAGGCTGGAGCCAAAGGCAGCCACTTTGCCACCATGTGGAAAGCATTTGTCTGAGAAACAAGTCACCCAAGAGGAAGGAGGGACAAGAGATGTAGAGAGAGAAACTGAATCCCTTTGAGCTCTTCCATTAAGTCCTGCCTGAGGTCAGCTCTCCTTCTGGATTTTGCAGTTGTATGAACCATTAGATCTCCTTTTCTCTTAAGCCAGTTGGGTTGGGTTTTCTGTCACTCGCAGCCATAAGGATTCTAATGGCCACTTGTACATCAAATCATCTAAGCTTGATGGCAAGTACACATTTGTTTCTTCTCACTTTCCTTGATTTCATTTCATTATTACCAAGCTGCTTTCTGATTATCGTTGATTTTTTAAGACGGTCTTCCCAGGGGGAGCGTATGTTCTTACTACATATATTCATAGACTTTTATCATCTAAATAACAGTTTTCTTAAAATTGTAAGGAAGTAAATGTGTTTTTCTGCTTTTATAATTTGGTCACCCTGAGCCTGATTCCTTAGAGAAGGCGCAAGTTGAGTTTCTGACTTAAAAGATTGAGGGTCAGATTCTAGATTATGGAAAATTGACCAGAGTAGTAAATACAGCCTCTGGGCCTTTTCCCTTGGAGAACAACCTGATTTAATGTGTAGCTGTGTGAATATCAAAACCCTTTTATCTCTTCATTCTTCAAGAACCATATGCAATGTCTTCTCCTCCTCTTGTCTCATTCATTCAATGATAATTTACCAAGCACTTGGGTACACATAGTGAAAAAACTGATAAAAACCCTTGCTCTTCTTGGGCTTACATTCTAATAGGAGAGACAGACAATAAACAAGACAAATACTTAATATAGATAATAGTAACTGTTTGGGGAGACTGGGATGTTTTAGATAGCATGATCAGAGCAGCACTGCTGAACAAAGACCTAAAGAGAGTGAGGGAAGTAGCTGAGCAGTCATCTGATAAGAGAGCCCAGAAAAGGAAGTGGCCCATGCCAAGGGTCAAGGCTGTAGCTGACCTGGCATGTGGGTGAGGGCTGAGCAACAGGAGATGAAGTTAAAGAGAAGGAAGCCCAGGGCACGTGGGCATGTGGGAGTCAGAGTGAGGGTGTGTGAGGTGGGAGCACTCAAAGGCTCTGAGCAGAGCAGTGACAGGATCCGACTCATATATGGGTGGCATCCCTCTGGCTGCCACGCTGAGGATGGGTTACAGAGGCTGCGGCAGAAGGAGGGGACCAGTTGGGAGCTGATGGTGGCCTGGATAAGAATACAGGCTGACAAGACAGGATTTGATTATATACTGGATCCCAAGTGAAAATTGAAGGATGGCACTGAGGTTTTGTTTATTTATTTCTTTGCTTATTAATTTATTCTAAGTACACATGTGTCAACTTTGTTTATGCTACAACGGACACTTATTTTGTACCATTGTCAGTTGTGTAAGTGTTCCTTCCACTGGACTGTGGGCTTCGCTAGTGTCCAGTGCTTTTATTTTTTCATCTTTGATCTCCATAAAATCTCTGTAGGAGGCACTCCTGCAAGAAGAATGTGTGACAAAACTGAAAGAACCATATGACTGGGAGTCCAAGAAACTCTTTTTTGGGAACCGCTGTGCGAGTGCAGAGGAAGAAAACAGGGGCGTTTTTTTCCTTACTGGCTGGGGACACAGGCAAGCGGTGCAGTTATGAGGGTAAAACTCAGGACCAGTGCCTGGTGGGGTGGACTCTGAAGGCGTTTGAAGGTCAAAGGAGATCTGGACTTTGGGGTGAGTAGACTGGGCATAGTGTGAGGAGCATCAGTGGTCTTGAAATGTGGCAGATCATCTGCAATAACAGAGCAGAGCAGAGGCAACTGGCAGTGGCCATGGACTTGAAGAATATCTGGGTCGGCAGCCTGGTAGATTGAGGTGCACCAGGCATAAGTCACTAATTAGGGCCAACAGAGTGACAGTGGCCAGTAGAGTGGAGGAGTGGACATGGGCTAGAACAGGGAAGAGAGGCAGATTATAAATGCAAATATCCCTTCTAAAGGTCCTCCATCCCTTTGGAGATTCTTAAGGAGATACAAAGAGGCAGAGGACTGAGACCATGCAATTTGGTAGGGGGCTGATATTGATCTAGAGGACAAACTACAAACTATTAAAGTGACCTTGCCGAGGGTAGGACCTAGAGGATACTTTTGGCTTATAAGTGTTGTCCCTTTATGGCAGTTCTGTTGATAACTGCTAATCTCCCCTGTTCTCTAGGTTTATTAACAATGTTCAGGTGGTTTTGTTCTGGGTCCAAACATCTTCTTCATTTGTCTTCTCTTTAGCTCTGTGGTTTGTGAATGTCCCATACTCACCCATGTCCCTTGCTGGCCCCTGCTGGTCAACACTATGCTGGTTGCTCCCCTACATCAGAGCTTGTAGAAGGATTGCTGTGTACTCTGCCTCTCTGTCCACAACTGTTTGTAAAAATCAGCCTTTAATATACACAGACT
Organism: Grampus griseus; assembly: GCF_964374135.1. NCBI lineage: Eukaryota > Metazoa > Chordata > Mammalia > Artiodactyla > Delphinidae > Grampus > Grampus griseus. Next base: position 35,901,641 of record NC_139018.1, on the reverse strand, counting down.
TCTGCCTCAATTGTATAGCCCTAATCATTTTGGCTTTCTTTATTTCTTTTTTATGAGATCGACTGTCTTCTGATTACAAAAGAAATACATGCCCATTGTAGAACTCAATTGATTTTCTAGAGCTTTTATTGTAAATTTGCATCCCCTGTGAATGCCCATCTGGCCAATTTGGGAGATGCTGGAGGGGCAGTTCTCTCTGAATGCAAATTCATTCTGTGCAGCCTTTGCTGGTGAAAGGACTTCTGGGGAAACAAGTATTCACAGCTGAGTGCTGCCTGGACAACCTTTCTCATTGTGCAAACATCCTTCCCCTATAGTTGTTTATTTGTCCCTCCCTTTCAAACGTGCTTTTAGGAACAACAGCTGGAATTAAAAGGCGTTCACTTCCAAGAAAATGTGGCCTTGAAGGGGCTCTGAGGCTTCCTTGTTTTGTGCTCTCCACTTGGACAGTTCACATGTGATTTGAAGGGCTACCTCATTTGTGTACGATTTTGTAGTTCCTTTGTGTGCTGATTTTATCGGGCACTCTCTGGTTTCTGAGTATGCACTTACATTCATTTGGTAGCAGGAAAAATTAGGTACTTAACAAAACCCAGTTACTAGTGCAGGCTACACAGTTTCTCCTACCTCTTTCCTCCCCCCGAACTCATTAAGTGCTACGGGTCATATATGTGAAAATCACCTGTTCTCATAAATGCCAGGGAGAAAAGAATAACATTTATGGAACATCCAGTCTGTGTCACTCACGCATCTTCCGTGATTCATAATCCTCACCACGACTCTTTGAGAAAAGTATTGTCCTCATTTTATAGATGTCCCTGGTGGATGGATGAAGAAACTGGGACTCAGAGAGGTTAAGGATCGGCCCAGGAATTTCAAATTCGATCACCAAAGTTGCTGCAAATTTGGGTAAGTTCTTAAATACTATTTCAGGGCTAGGGTCAATTAAACAATGGTTTAATTGTTAAATTGCAAAGACCAAAAATGCTGCTTTTCTGTCCAGATTATTTTTTTCAACTCTTTCTCAAGTCTACTTTCTCCTCTTCAACAACCCAGCCAGCCAGTGGCCCAGGCATTGACGTACAGCTGGGAGCAGATTAATGTGCCCGTGGACAGGAGGGCCCAGGGAAAGCCTACTGGCCTGGCTGGTGCGGGTGACAGCCTGGTAATGGACCTCTGAGAGTGTGTGTGTGAATTAAGCACCTTTCATTTCCTTTGCTGCAAAAACATCAGTGAAGCTTGAATAATCCTTGGGTTTTCCCCATTTTCAGACAGAAGAAAATCGGCGCAAATTGGCTGGTGTGTTTTTCCCTCTAGGCTTTGATCATTAATCATCTTCAGCTCTTTCCTGCCCTCCTGCCACCCTTGAAAAAAAAACACCCCCATGCACAGCCATTTCTGGCGCCACTGAGAATCATTCACTAGGCAATTTGTTCAGTCTTGAGTGTAATGAAGGTATGCATGCAGCACTTTGGAGGCTGGTTCTGTGGAAAAGGTGCCAGGCTCTTCTGCTCAAGGTTGGAAGAAGGCTTATTCAGGGCCTTTTGTGCAGGTTGGCCAAGCTGATTGGCTTTGATATCACAGTCTGGTCCCTGTACTTGAGCCAAACAGATGTGTCTCTGCAGGCCTCTCCAACTGACACCAGCCAGAGAAAGCTTCATTTGTCTTTGCAAGGCCTCCCTCAATCCACACTCTTTTTGGAAAAGATGCTGGAAATTCTGTGCTCCACGAGTTGATATTGGCAAGTATTCTGCTGGTTTGGGTAACTCCGGGCCCACAAGATAGAATCCTGGCTCCCTGGGATTAGGACACCGCAAGGGGTCATCTAGCGACTCCTTTGCTTCTAGGGAGAGACACACCCAAACCTTCCAGCAAAATGTCTCTCCTTTCCATAAGCGCAGCACTTCACTGAGTGCGGAACCAGCGGCCCTTTACGCACACGCGCTCCCTCAGGCTGCACCAGGGCTCTACTGGATAAAGCTGGATGGAACCTGTGACACCGCTGATGTGCAACTACTTTTGTCCTGAAAAAGAGACAATTTCATAAGGTTCAACCTAGTAAGTATTATTAACCTCATTTTCCAGATGAAGAAAATGAGACTCAGAGAGGTTTACAATTTTTTTCTAGTAAGTGGAAGAGTCAGGGTTTTTACTCAGAGTTGAGTGATTCCAAATCTCACTGTTTTAGCTTTTTCAAGTTGTGAAACATTTTAATCATACACAGAAGCATATGTATGTAGACATCATATTTAATATGTAATTGGAAAAGAGGCAGAACAGTGTTATTTTAAACAGAAGGCTGTAATATTATGCTATTTTGTTTTTACTGTTGTTTGATTAAATTTGGCATTTCAATAGTGGTGGAAATATCTTGTATAATTTTCATTTTTTGCTAGAGCAAGGAAAAAAAACAATTTCCTTCTCTTTCTCCCGCAGAAAGGTACATCCCGACTGGTATACAATACACGCCATGCGTGACTTAAACACGTCCCATCAGTGTTTCCATGAACATGTGATTGCACTGTTTTGCATTTTTAAGTTTTATTTCATTGATATCAGACTGTGATTTGCTTTTCTTTTTTCCTTTTGTGCCTTGTCTTTTACTCAATTTCCATGTCTTATCTATTTATGTTGCAGTAAGTAGTTATAGCTCACTTATTGTAACTGTTGAATAGTATTTTATTAGTTGATAAGCGACAATTTACTTATCCATTTTCTGGTTGATGTGTCTTCTGGTTATTTCCAGTTTTCCAGTATGACAAACAGTGGTACAGTGAACATCCTTACCTGTGTCTCTGTGTATACATTTGAGAATTTCTCTAGGATTGAACTTCTAGGTCATAGCGCACGAACCTCTTCAATTTCATTGGTTGTTTCTGAATTCCATGCTAAAATGGCTGCATCAATCCACACTCCTATTAGCCACATGTGAGAATTTTCTTTTCTCCACATGTTCATCAATGCACGGTATCATCAGACTTTTACATTTTGCTGATATGATGATGTAAAAGGGTATCTCGTTGTTTTCCTCCTTCCCTTTCCCCCTTTCTTTCATAACCTCAGAGGAAGAGATGCTACACCTGCAGAGACGATCTCTCTGTGTGCTGGTTTGTTCTCTTAGGAGTGAGAAGGAGTAGTATTGGGCATGGGTTATATTAAACCGGCCATGTGGTTATTTGCTCTGTACATGGACACTTGAGACACACAGCACCCAGCACTGCTGATCACCCTTCTATGCTTGAAGAGTTTCCCATTTTATGGGTCCCACCTCCCTAGGTTGAAACCATAAGCACTCGTCACTACCCTCCCAAGGATGATCTGTCGATCAGACACATCCACGTGAGACAAATTTGGAATGTAAGGAAGGAAGTGCTGTGTGGAGTCTAGTCTGGTGAAAGGGTAGAGAGACATCCTGCTTTTGGAGGCCACAGGGTTGAGCTCCCAATGGTAGGTAGTATCCTACTGCCAAGGGCGACCTGGAGAGCTGCTGAGATAGGGTTTCCACTGCAGCAGTCTAGGTGCAGTCGTGCATTGTTCCAGAACGCAAGCTTAATTCTCTGGCCCTCTTACATATTTGCTGAGTGATCTTTTATTAAACTCCTTGGCTGCTTAAACTCACTGGAGTGAATTATGTTGTTTGTGACCAAGAACCCCATCATCACTCTCATTTTTTCCTATGTGGCTGGCGCTTCACATACTGAACCCTATCCCTCTCACAAGCACTCTGCAAAGCAGGCATTAGCCCTGGTTGAGCAAGGAGGAGTAACTTGCCAAAGGCCATGATGCTAGTAAGTGGTGGAACTGGGGTATGACCCCACCACTGAGTGACTGCAGAGCCCACCGGAAGGAGCTCGCCTTCTCCACCTCCGGGGGCTCTGCTGCACATCACTCTGCTTTCATAGCACTTACCGCAAGCTGGAATGATCTCATTTATATGTGTACTTATATTCTGTTTCTTCCAACTGACATATCAGTTACGAAAGGGCAGAGGCCAGTCCTTGTTTGCCATTGCGTGTCCAGCCCCGAAAGCACACTTAGCAAGTAGGCACCCGTACATAGTTGTGGGATGAATAAACGAACTGAGCCAACCTCCCATGGATCTCTTTGGGGAAAATAATGGTACGTTGCATTTATACCAAGCTCAGAATACTTTTCAACACTTTCTTGGTTTCGTTCTTTCATTCGGTAGTAACAGATCACGATGCCTCATGCCTCTTAGGACCTGAAGTTGTATCTAATGCCTACTTTTCCTTTCTTCCTAGATATTTCAAGTTCTACCAATGTCTACTCAAATGTGTCAGAATGCCTGTCCCTGGGCCTGTCTCCCCACGGTCAGGATGGTTCCAGGGTCTGTGGGACCAGATGGCCACCCTGTAGCAGAGAGAATAGACTGGGGAGTAGCTGCAGTTGGTAGGTGCTCTGCCCTCACTCACTGCAACTCTTTCAAGGCCCCACTATGAACCAGTCCTCAGAGCTTGCGTTTGAAGTGAGTTAATGGGGCCAGGATATCATCGGCTTTTCACCTGTGAGAGACTCTGGGCCTAATGGCCTCAGCGAATCCCTCTTTGTCTCGACAGCCATTCTGTCTCCAATCCATTCATCACAGCTTGAGCCTCTTCCCCTCCTCATTCTTTTCCATAAATTCGCCGTTCCATGCTGTTTGGGGCTAGTGTTTCATGACACTGGTTTACAAATAAATATGACCAAGCGTAATTGCCCTGTGCCCAATCTCTCCTCCAACCAATTCCTTGAATGTGGTCATTCCGAGCCGTCTCTTCTATTTCTCTTTGGTCATCTCGCACTCACTCTTGAGGTCCAGAGTAGAGAATTAAGACTGTTTACTGGCTCCAGAATAACCAGGATTGTAAGACTCAGCTCTGTTTTCCGCCTCTTAAAGCCACTCACACGATAAATCCTGATACTGGAACAAATTTAATGGGTAGAAAGAACTTTGGGGCAAAGGAACCACAAAATGCAAGGAAATACTGATGAAATCCATTGGGGATTTAATTTCCCCTGAACTGTTATATGATATACTATCCGAGATCATGACGAGAGTGTGCGCTTTTGGACTTAGCCAGGCCTATTTGGATCCCAGTTACTCCACTTACTGGCTGTGTGACCTTGGGCAAGCTGCCTACCCTTAACCTCTCCGACACTCAACTGTCCTCATTTGTAAACAACTCTTGTGCGGTTTAGAGATAATGTAGGTAAATACATTATCGGGCACTACTCTGACCAAGGCCAGGTCAGGGCCTGACTTAGAGCACTTTCCTTTCCTGGCTGTCTGCCTTACCCAACACACAGAAACACAGACACACAGACACACCCTCTCCACACACATATGCTCCCCCCACACTATACCTACATCTACCCACATCGTACAGGCCACATACACGCAACACACACACACACACACACACACACACACACACACCATATACACCACACACACACCACACAACACACATACATACCCACACCACAAACAAAACACACCAAAAACATACATACATCCCTCATACTCCACGTACACACATACATATGCCCCTGCCCATGTCATTCACCCCTGCAACACACACACACACACACATACACAAACCACACTTTGTAGGTGGTTTCCTATTCACTCAGCTGACCTGGTAAGATGGAGAAAATCTCTGCTGAATCTGAACGTGTTGATGGCCATCTTGATTTCATTGAGAGAAAGGGATGCCATTGCACCACTCTACCTGAGAGGTTCAAGGAAGTAAATGGAGGGAAAGAGCAAAGTCACAATTCAGAGAACAGGTTCAAAAAATCTAATAAAAAACCCATCACATTTTCTATTTGGTAGTAGTTCTGGCAATAACATCTTGGGGAACAGCACGTCGAAAAATTGCCTAAAATAGTAAGGGTTTGGGGTGATGATTGCCTCCTTTCACAGGTAAGTGAAATTGGCATCTTGTTTTACTCAGATGATTCCCCAGAAGAAATAAGAACCACGACAGTGACATCACCTTAAAATTGTGGAGAGCGTTCTATTCTCCAGAATGCCTTGAATGTTGTTATGTGATTATGGAACAGTTCTGGGGACGTGTCACGACGGACAGCCATCTGCTCTCGTCAAGCCCCGTGAGCTTTGGCAAAACAGCAACGTGTCTAGATTCACATTGAATTACGGTTTGGGGCAGCAGTCACTAACCCGGAAATGTGAAAGATATACACACTCAGTGTACAGGCGTGCTTTGTGTTACTTTTTTTTTTTTTTTACATCTTTATTGGAGTATAATTGCTTTACAATGGTGTGTTAGTTTCTGCTGTATAACAAAGTGAATCAGTTATACTGTGTTACATATTATGATCTTTGGGGGACGGGCTGAGCAGGAGTGCCCCGGCGCCCTTTCCAAGGAGGGAATGTAGTTTCTCGAGTACTACCCGGCTCAGCCCTGACATGTATTCTCTTTCCACATCTACACGAGGTGCGTGCTATTATTCTCCCCATTTTACAGATGACAAAACTGAGTCACGTAACCTGCTCACTCAGGTAACACTAGTAATCAGTGGTAGGGTCAGGATTCCTACCAGGCAGCTCAGCTCCAGAACCTGTGCTATACAAGATGTGGTCCAGGGATGCTGGGGGTTACTGCCAGGGGGGACAAGGTGAAAGGCATGCATGCTGTCAGGAGGAATAAGCCTTCCTCATATGAGACTAGACTGCGTTTTCTTAAGAAAAGTGAATATTCAACTGCAGTTCATGTTGGACAAACACACTTGCTTGTCGGGCAAACCAGTGAGAAAGTCAGCTTTGACTCCCACCGGTGGGAACAGCCTGGGGTCTGGCCCTCATCTCAAGTGCCTGAGTGATTCTTATTGGGATTATTGGCATTTGAGATGTTCCATCTCAACTGACCATGATCAAATGACCACTGCTAGATGGTTAGCATCCCTGGCCTGGAGGCGCTAAATGCAGCGAGTTTGCCCAGTCTTTGTGACTGACCCAAATGCCCCTCCCACCCCCAGTTCCCCCACCTCTAATGAGAGGGCATCTTGCTGGAGGCTGAGGTGTACAGTCTGAAGGGCATGGGAAGGATCTGGGGGAACAGCTCCTCCCCTTGTGGGGAGGCTGGAGTCTCCACTGTGAAGAGGAAGAGGAGACTGGACTGGGGACCCCAAAGGAAAGGGCTGCACGGATGGGATGGGGATGGAGAAGGGAAGAGAGACCCAGGTCTGGGGAAAGGGGCCTTCGTGAAGTATCAAGTTTGTGGAGGTTCTCCTCTGTAAGTTCAAGTACCCACCTCTGCTTTCCCACGGCCTGCTGCTCTTGTGAGACTGCTGTCTGCTCTGGCCTTGACCCGGAGAAGGTTGAGTATGTGGGGCGCGTCTGGGAAGGGACCACGGGTGCTTCTGCACCAACTCGCAGTGGCTCCAGCCAAGGAGGAATGGAGCCGACCCCCTGCACCTCATGGCGGGATCACCTCGGCACAGAGGACCCCTCTGAGAGCGGGATGTTGTAGGTGCAGCTGTAACATTAGCATGAGGGATTTTAGGAGGTCGCCCCATTTGGGAGGGCATTCAGATGGAAAGTCACATTTAACATTGAATTATATGTGTCTTTCAGGCTAATCTCAATGCAGAGCAATCCTATTAAAATATTATATATATATCAGATTACATCACTCCTCTGCTCAAAACCCTGCAATGGTTCCTTTTTTCATGCAAAGTAAAAAGCAAAGTCCTCACAATGGCATCAGATGCCCTTTTGGAGATGATTACTTCTCTGACCTCACCTCCTTATACCTACCCCTCGTTCACTTTGGTCCAGCCACATCTCTATCCCTGGAACATACTGCTGCTGCCTCAGGACCTTTGCACTGACTGTCTGCCTGGAATGTCTTGTCTTCCTCTACATACCTGCAAGGCTCTCTCCCTCACCTTTTTAGAATATTTGTTGAAATGTCACCTTTTTAGTGAGGCTCCCCTGACTACTCTTTCAAATTGCAAACAGTTCTTCCCTGATCCCCAATACTTCTTATCCTCCTTACCTTACTTTATTTTTTTCCATAACAGCTGCCACCAGCATCTAACCTACTAGATCGTATATTTATTTCATATATTTAGATTCTTTCCCCTCATAAGGACATAAGCTCATAAGAGCAGAGATTTTTGTCAGACTTGTTCACTGATCCCTAGTGCCTAGAACTGTGCCAGTAGGGGCTTAATAAATACTGTTGAATGAAATATTTCCCTTACGTTGGAACTCATCTGGAGAAAGGGGCTCTAGGGATCGGGTTGAAATGCTTTCCAGTGCTTCTCATGCTTGTACCTGCTAGTCCTCCTTTCAGGAAAGGAGGATGTGCCGATGCTTGCAATTGATTCCTTGTATAGGCTCAGCGCCTGAGAATCTAGAGGCCCTCTGCGCAACCTTGCTGGCTTTCTCTGCTTCCCAGATTGGGTTGCACTGACCCAGAGAGCTGCCTTTGGAGCTCACCTTGGCAGCTCACACCGTTGTTCTGGGGAACCATGGAATGGTCTCTCCCAGCCTGTGCTCTCTGACCTTCCTGGTCTCCCGTCCAAGTCTCGACCTGATAGTCCATGAAACAGAACCCCTCTCATCCCTGAGCCAGGCTCCTGGATGCACATTCCGAACTTTCCTATAGTCTCCGTTTTTTTTTTTCCCCCTTGAGCCAGAAGTTTGCGAACTGAGAGACACAGATGAGAAGCAGGGCGTGCATTCATCCACTCTCGGACAAGAGAGTTAAAGGATTTCTTCCAGGCTGGGGATGACGATTGCTTTGCGCGAACTGAATGAAAATGACACAGAGGAGCCGGAGTTAAGCCAAAAGAATAATTCAGAAATTCTAAAAGTTAGAATTGATTAGCAAGTTAAGAATTCTTTACAATTCTCATGAGCTTTCAGCATTTGTGCTGTTTGCTGGGCTTAAAGAAACACAAGAAAACAAAGAACAAAAATTGCCCTTTAGGTTGGATGATGATGTCTAATGCATCTATTTCCCTTGCTACTTTCAGTTTCCATTTCATTCCAAGATCTTACTAAACTCAGGAGGTTGCCTTTGGGTTTTCAGCACTGCAGGGGATGATCTAAATCTAAATAATAATAAAAAGCCACTGCTTTTATTGGGATTCTATTTTATAAGTTAATGGAAACATTTCATATACACATTAGGTTTTGTAACCCAATCTTGGTACTCCCTGAGTCCCGGAGGGGCTGTTTCACTACTTGGGAGTTCCCTGACATTTGCATTATTCTTCCAAGGCAAAAGGAGAAAATGCTTTCAGTGAAGGCAGAATAGTGTTTTTATTTGAAAAAATTCACATTTGAGGTGGGACACACACATTCTTAGGTACACACACACACACATACACATACGCTCTCTCTTTCTTAAACAGGCTATGTCATAAAATTATAGAGTTTTAGAATTGAAAGGATCTTAGAGGTCATCTGTGCTAACACTTGGCATGTTACATAGGAGGAAGCTTCTGCCTAGACAGGTTAAGTACCTTATCCAAGGTTACCGGCATCTCCAATTTAGGTTCCCTGACTCAAGTCTAATTTTCTTTCTGCTACACCACATTGCCTCCCAAATAAAATAATGTATATGAAATCATTTTGGAAACTGGAATGCATTATGCAAGTATTGGGTGGGGAGTGGAATGAGGAGAGGGAGCGTGATAATGAGATTTCTTTCTTCTGAGACAAGCCTGACTTGCTCGGGCCTCTTTCCAAATAAAGTAAATTCGTGTTACATGAATCACACATCACATTTCTAATTAGGTTTCTAGATAAGGCCTCCAGGAAATGAGCACCAAAGGGGTCAAACTCTTCATTCGAATACAACATCTTTATATCCCATCTTTTTCCTTCCTTCCTACCCTCTCTGTCTACCTCCCTCTAGTGTCCACCTTTAGTTATTGCAGGTATGCCAACATTGCTATACTTTACAAATATTTATGTGTTGTTTATTAACATTATCTGGCCTATTTTTTTGATATCATCAGCTGTTATCAAGAGCAAACTGAAATGTTTTTCATATCAACAGGAATCACCAGTTAATATAAAGACTTGGATATTGTTAAGAAAAGTATTGACAATAGTTTTGGGATTAGAATAAGAACATATTTAAAGTCTGATTATTAAATTGTTTTTAATAGACTTGCATCACAAAAAAAATTCTTGTAACTAATTGGAATGTTTAAATTACAAGGAGATATAATTTTTTTAAGGCCAATTAAAGTTAACTAACACATGATTCAGCAAAAGAATTAATAACTACTTTACTTGGAATACTGACAATTACTAAATATTATTATAAATGACTTGAGGAATTGAAATTTTATTTTGGTACTATTAATATATTAATTCACTAAAGTAATTATAAATAATTTTTGTGTTGCCCTCTCTGACATATATATATTTCAGCCCTCATCCATCATGATTTCTGTGTTCCCTTGAAAGAAGCGTGTCCAGCGTTTCAGTATTCTAGCCAGCAAGATCACCCACAACTCATTGGAAGGAGATTATCTGGTAGGTTTTGGGCCCCCGCTTCCTGACATTATAAAATGCATCTAAAATGAGTGATATTTAGAAATAAGAGCCTCCTACCGTGTTCCCAGCTCTTCTCAGTGCGACAAATAGGTCAGCGTACACAGAGAGGAGAAGCGGTTTTGTGTGCCTTTCTCCTGCTGCCTGCCTTGATCTGCCAGCACTTCACTGTCTTTCCACGCCCCTCCTCGTCTGAGAACACACACGGCACCAGGCACCCACGTGCACTCATGGGCACACCAGCCTTCTGAAAGCTGAAAGGCAGGAAGTCATCCAGGTGGGTGGGCGGAGCCAGGTCTTATAGGAGAGGTGTGCCCGGGCTGTAGATCATCATGCTTGCTGGGTTCCCGTGTGGCTCAGCAACAGACAGACATCTGGAGACACGCTCTCATTTCCTCGTCTCCTCTGTAAGAGAAACTGTCAAATAACAGAGAGAAGAAAATTCACCTGCAAATAAACATTTGTATGGCTTTAAAGCACAGAGTTAAACCCTACTTTACCACTCAAGTGTGGTCCAGAAAGTTCCATCACGTAAATGGTAGGGGTGTTTTATTGCCAGGTTAATGAAATGACCCGTTTGAGCCCACGGTGCAGGGCCGAGCCAACTGCCAGGTGTGGGGTATCTGAGTGGGGTTTATCAGGGGTCCTCCTGCAGGAGGACGTCAAGGTGGCTTTGTTTTCACTGCCTCTTCCTTTCCTGTACCTTCTTCTAGTGACAGACCTCCTCTCTGCCTGTGGCGGGGGTGAGCCTGTGACCCACGACAGACCCATCACAGCCCCTCATCCCCAGCTGCCAGGACGGGTCCAGGGACACACAGGGCAGGACAATCAGAGTCCTTCCCTGAGACTGTTGTCTCTTCACGGGGCTGTGAGGGCCGAAGTTTGAGAGTGGGGCGGCCACAGAATTTGCCTTGTGGGGATTTGCAGAGAGAAGCAGAGATGGCATCTAAGAAAGAATGTCCCAGTGCTGTCGTCCCCCAGGCCAGTTGTACCCAAATCCTTTCTTTCTTTTTTTTGGTCTCGTTTATGATTAATAGTATTATTTTTTAACCATTTAAAATTGAAGTAGAATTAATTTACAATATTGTGCTAGTTTCAGATGTAAAGTGATTCAGTTATATATATATAAAATATACCTATATATTCTTTTTCAGATTCTTTTCCATTATAGGTTATTCTAAGATATTGAATACAGTTCCCTGTGTTATACAGTAGGTCCTTGTTGGTTGTCTATTCCCAAATCCTCTCCAGGCGTTTACTATTTTCCTCCCTTTTTGGCATTTACCTTGAACTGAATTTCTGTTACTTGTAACTGAAGGACCTTTGAATAATACAGAAACGACTCCAGGGTCTGAAGACACATTAGCGAGGCAGCAGTTGTAAGTGATGAAGTTCCATCTTCAGTTAGCTTCAGTGTAAAAGCAACGTATTGGCTCGTGGAACCAGCGTGACCAGGAAAGGCTCCTGTTTTAAATGCTCAAATGGCATCTTCAGGATCCGACGTTTCCTCCAACCCTCTGCTCTGTCTTGCTCAGTCCAAGTTTTATTCTCACTGCGGCTCTCTGCGGGGTGGCAAATCCCCCCCACCTCACGCCCTGCCCCACTTAGGAGCCTTAGACTTTCAAGGAAGCTCTTTAGTTCTCACGATGCAGAAGGAGAAGGACCCTCCTTCTCCCAACACCCAGATTATCCCTGAAGTGAACCAATCACTGCGTCCAGAGGAACAGGCCCTCTAACTGGTCAGAGCTGATCTCTGCCTGACCCAGAGGCAGGGAGTAGGTGGCCTGGACCACCTGCTAACGGCACAGACAGGGTCATTACCATAGAACTGGGAGAGGGATGGTCCCCGTCTCCCTTCGGTAGATCAAATGCTATGACTTACACAGATGTGGTGGGAATATGGCTGTAACAAATGGAGACCAGAATACAAGCAACAGCAAATGCAGATGAGCAACTATGAAGTGGTAGCAGATGTGACCAGGAGGTAACATTCAGGCACCCGACCAGGTGGAGGAGGAGTCCTCTGGCTCCACCTGGTAAGGCTGGCGGCCGAGGACCCGCTGTGAACTCGCAAAGACACCCAAGCAATGCACGTCTCAGGAGATGAGCAGTCTCCTGAAGGGAGCCAGGCCAAGTGGGCGGCCTGGCCAAGCAGTGCTCACCAAGCAGGGCCGTCTGCGAGGAGGCAAAGGGGAGGACGATGCAAGAGCGTCAGCCAGCGACCCTGCACACACAGGCCTCAGCCTGGGGCATCCAGTGGACGGATGGGAAACCTGCCCGTGGGTACTTTCCTCCCTCACCTTGTTTTTCTCTCTTTTTTGTTTAATTGACAGCTTCTGTCTCCCTTTGGCTTGAGCAGCGTGAGAAGGGAGGAGGGTTGAATTAGCTATAGAAAGCAGACACCTTTGCTGGGAGCCTGGGGTCCTTTTAAAAAGACACGGCTGTGTGGTGGCTTCAAGGTGTCACCCGGAATTTATTGCCATGAATGGATCAGGTGTAAAAAATGGCTGTGAATGAATGCTGATGCTCTGAGAATATACTGGGTGAGCCCTGAGCTATTCAGCATGGGAGGTGCTAGTCAATTCCAGGACAGCAAATTACTGAAATCCCTGGTCAGCCGGTGTCTTCCCTGGTTGCATCTGAAGTGCCCTAAAAACATCTTTGGGAGCCTGGGTGTCCTTTTAGCCTCGTCTTCCCCTCCCCTCAGCACTTGGAGTTCAGAGAAAGGGGTTGGCAAGAAATTCCCAGCTGAGAACTGAGCCAAAGGGAAAGAGGATGCCTGGCTTCAGAAGGGAGTGCTGAGCTGGGGGCAAAGTGGATAACCTCATCTCCTCCACATGAAGGCATAGGCCCCTGGGGGGAACCAAAAGCAGAAAGAGATTCAGGGGTTGTCGAGCTTCCCATGCAAGTTCTTGGCAGGGCCATAAATCCATCCCAGCTGAGAAAAATGTTTACTTCTAGCACCAAACCAAGCAAGTCAGGCGTTAATAGTCTAAAGCTGGTGGACTGCTTCCATTCTTGAATTTGGTTCTGTTCACAAAATATTGATTTAAGGCACTTTTGATTTCCCAAACCCCTCTCAAACCTGGATGAGGAGGTGGTGTAACGTTGGCTTAAGTAGGAAAGGCAAAGGGAATGAGGGGGGCAGGCAGCGAGGATTTAGCTGCAGGCCCCAGACACCATCTTCTTGGGGTGGTGTAACGTTGGTTTAAGTAGGAAAGGCAAAGGGAATGAGGGGGGCAGGCAGCAAGGATTTAGCTGCAGGCCCCAGACACCATCTTCTTGGGGTGGGGGAGGGCACAGTGTACGTGGGTGTCTGGGGGCTTTAGAGATGGAGACATGCGCTTAAACTTGTATCAGCTGGAGGCGTCAGTGAGGTAGAGGGCGTGGTCTTGCCCGGCAGCAGCATATGGTCAGCTAACAAATCACAAGCAAGGCCCATCAAAAATATCTAGCAACGTCCCTATTAATTGGCATAAAAGAAACTATAAATAATGCAATCCAGACAGTCCAGAGGAGGGCTCAGGGTGGAAGAGGAGCTGCAGGGAAGAGAAGCGGGGCTCATCGTGGTGGAGCCTCTGGAGGGGGAGGGAGGAGCTTGTCTTGGGTTTTAAAGATGGAGAGAGAAAAATTGGCTGATTCATCACTCACAATACCCACTGAGAACCCACTCTGGGTGGGACTCAGCAGGAAGGATGAGAGAAAGGAGTTAAAGCCAAAATGCTTCCCTGGGCTTCCCTGGTGGCGCAGTGGTTGAGAGTCCGCCTGCCAATGCAGGAGACGAGGGTTCGTTCCTCGGTCCGGGAGGATCCCACATGCCGCGGAACGGCTGGGCTCATGAGCCATGGCCGCTGAGCCTGCGCGTCCAGAGCCTGTGCTCCGCAACGGGAGAGGCCACAGCAGGGAGAGAGGCCCATGTACCGCAAAAAAACCAAAAAAACAAAAACGAAGCAAAACAAAAAAAATGCTTCCCTGTCCCCGTGATTCCAGTACTGCTCCAGCTGCCTCCCTCCAGGCCCAGTGGAGGCCCACCTGAGTGGGCAACAAGGAAGGGGGAGGGAAGGCAGAGGGTTCAAGAAGGTAGAGTCTGATTTTCACTTGCTGCCTAGGACTGGGAAATAAAGTAAGACATGGAGCTGGTCCTGTGTCACTGTGGGACAGGACACGTTGGCTGTTCTCAGGTCTCCATGGGGGGCAGTGATGTTAAATATCACATCTCTCCTAGTTTCTCCACCACATTTGGGGATAAGGGCCTCACACCACATGATTTGTTCTGAAGAAAATGGAATCTGCCTGAGCTCCCACTTATAAGTGGTAAGAAGTCAAGATGGGTTAAGGGTTAGCCCTGCCCCTTCCTTGGGTTTTGTGGGAACCTTAGGAGCTTCAGGCAGAGCATGATCTTCTGGGGCAGGGTCTCTGGTCACCACGGTCTTAGGGTCACTGCTGAGGAAAGGACGGAGTGGCCCACTGCTTCTGGGCTAAGTAGGCTCTTGACTGAGGCCCCCAAGCTGCCAGGCCTAATGGCCATCTCCTGGACATCCACATAATGGCATCTCTTCAGAGAGAGATCCCACAGTCTCCAAGTGCTGTGTGTGTGTGGAGGGGCTCCAGCCCCCACCTCTTGTGGTATTGTCGTCCTTTCCTACACTTCAGCTTTGAAGAAACCAGCCATTTCTCTTTCTGGAAAAGGCTGTTCCCAGTATTTCATCTCCTTCGCCAGCCACGCTTAATCGTCCCAGTCTTCCCAACCAAGTGCTGCTTCTGCATGGGGGTGTTTTGTAGACGGGGGAAGGTAGGAAATGTGCATGTGCGCATGCGTGGCTGTCTCCTGGGCAGTTACAACTGCGGGCCATAGTGCTCAGTGGCAAATGCCAGGGAAACTCCCTCGAGACTAGGGAGCCCAGCTGTTCAACACAAAGGCCTTGGACGGGAGAGGGGAAAATGTCCCTCATTTTTGACTCCCACTGAAGCAAACCAACGCAAATTAATCTCTCAGTAGGTTACTCAGCACATACCCATTTGCATTTGATGCTTGGTAGAATTGCCTCTGTCTGCATCTACCTGGTTATATAGGGGCGGAGATGCTTGGGAAAAAAGAGATCAGGGTCCTGAGAGACACCTTATTGTTCTTGCCCCCTTACCGTCATCACAATCACCACTGACACACACAGACACACAGACACACACACACACACACACACACGGAAGTGCAATGATAGAAAGCCAGGTCTGACAGTTTTCTTCAACCAGGAAATGACCACAGGGCCCTTAGAGGAAATCCACTGAGGGAGCAGGTGGTGCCTCTCCTGGCTGGGTCTTTGAACGGTGGAATGTTCTATGGTAGGTTTAGCAGGTGGCCCAAAATATATGTTAACTAGCCTGAGGTGAAGGGAAACCCTGTCCACATCTGACAGATTGGAGTGGTTTGTTTCAGTGACCAGGGTGTGTACCAGGTAACTTGGCTGCTGAGACGTGAGTCGTGAGACGTGAGAGCAGTGCCCTGACGGGAACTCACCCTGAGCCTTGAGTAGTGGCTTGCGCAGCCCACGGTGCAGTGGGTGAATCGTGTCTGAGCGAGTGCCAATCCTCAACACGGTTTCTGTCTCCGCTACCCATGCTGGACAGGGGGGCGCCTGAGGCACTGAATCCCTCGGGGGGGGGGGGGCGCTGGCGGGGCAGTGCTAGGGGGTGCAGCCTCCAGGGGCCCCTTGGCTCCCCAGCAGGCTGTAGTAAGCTGAGGGACCCTCAGAAACCAGGCAAAGACTGGCTCCTTCTAGGAGATTGGGTGGAGGTCAGGGCTACTGAGCTTCGAGGCGCTCAGACTGCTTCTTATTTGCAACCTAATACCACATAGATCAGGTTCATCTCATTCTCAGTGGCAGTGTGTTACCCACAGGTCCTCACAACCCTGGAGAAGGCACCAGGGAACTGTGGCATGTCCTAAAGATCTTGATGATTGTGCCTCCAGAGGATTTCCTCCTAAATTATAGGCTGCCATCTGAAATATGTGCCACATTTGGCAACGGGCTTAGTGGGTGATCCAAATAATGTGTTAATTGAGCCCTTGGAGAAAAAGAAAATAGATCAAATAAAAATCATGGAGGAAAGTTTGTAAACCTGAAATTCCCGAGCATTAACTGCTCATAGATAGTTTCCTTCTGTCAAATCGTTAAGCTGGTTGCAATAATTTATTTAAAAAATAAACTTCTCTCTTAATTTGTATTGTCTGTTTTTGTTATTGCTGTTGTCACCACCGTTATCACAGCTGTCAGTCACTTCAGAAAGCCCAGATGTAAGTAACTGTTGAGGGCATTTCTCATCTCCCTCTAGAGGACAATTGCTCCTTCCAACATGTTCTGCCAGGCTTTGCTAGGACTAGTTTTAAAAGCATCCTGAAATGAAGTCCTGCCACTTCCCCTGGGAGAGACGATTCCATGTTTAGATCTTATCGCAAAGACAACTTTCCCTTTGTTATTCTTTCCCAGCTTTCTGTTCTAAATGTCATCCTGGCAATCATTAATCACAATGAATAGGAAGTTATAATTAATAGAGGCCCAAATCATTCACGCGGAAGATTACTCTTTTGAATTCTTGTATTTTTCTTGGAAGATGTCCTTGAGTTAATTATTTAGGTTTTTTTTTTTACAGTCTTGTTTCCAAAAGGGACAAATTGATCACAGTGATGTGGGGCATGAAGGGATTATGTATAATGTATGCAAGAACCAGATGTCAGAAATAAAACTAAAACAAGGCCCCAGGGCTTTGCTGCTCCCCCTGCTGGCTTTTAAGAAAGGAAAGAGGGAAGCTGCCTCTGCTCAGAGGCAAATCCTAAGGATTTGCAAATCCTAAGGATGCTGTTAGGGTACCAGTGAAATACAAAACCAAGAGAAGTCGGCCGTTTGTCGGGTTCCCTTAGGCGCCAGGCTGGGCACAGTGGGTAAGGAGGAGGCATCTCCCAAACATGAGGGGCTGTGGTTGGCTGCAGGCTCCCTGGGCCTGCCGTTTAGTGTGGCAACCCCAAGCTTTTGGGCACCAGTGACTGGTTTGGTGGAAGACAATTTTTCTATGGGCCCGTGGCGGAGGACGGTGGGGAGTGACGGTGCAGGCGGTGATGCGAGCAAGGGGGAGCTGCAGATGAAGCTTTGCTGGCTCGCTGCTCACCTCCTGCTGTGCGGCCTGGTTCCTAACAGGCTGCGGACTGGTTCTGGTCCATGGCCTGGGGGGTGGAAACCCCTGGTTTAGTACACTGAGGGGTCCTATCTTTTAGATGGGGCCTCCCTGAACTCCCAAGATCAACAACCTACATCCACGTGGGGAACAGGGGCCAATTTACATCCCAGTCTGGAATATGGAGACAACCATTCAACAGTGAGACACAGAAGAGGGCTGAGTAGTAGTCCATTGTACATATGTACCACATCTTCTTTATTCACTCCTCTGTCGATAGACGTTTAAGTTGCTTCCATGTCCTGCCTATTGTAAATAGTGCTGCAATGCACATTGGGGTGTATGTGTCTTTTTGAATGATGGTTTTCTCCGGGTATACAAAATAGTGCCATTTGCAGAGACATGGACAGACCTAGAGATCTTCATACAGAGTGAAGTAAGTCAGAAAGAGAAAAACAACTATCGTATAATATCGCTTATATGTGGAATCTAAGATAATGGTACAGATGAATTTATTTGCAAAGCAGAAATAGAGACACAGATGTAAAGAACAAACTTATGGACACCAAGGGGGGAAAGCAGGTGGGGGGATGAATTGGGAGATTGGGATTGACATATATACACTAATATGTATAAAATAGATAACTAATGAGAACCTGCTGTATAGCACAGGGAATTCTATGCAATGCTCTATGGTGACCTAAACAGGAAGGAAATCTAAAAAAGGGGGATATATGTATACATGATTCCTTTGCTATACAGCAGAAACTAACACAACACTGTCAAGCAATTATACTCCAATAAAAATTAATTAAAAAAAAAAGAAACCACACAGCTGTGGAGTCTGTGATTCTGTGGCTTAGGGGGAGGGGCAGAGAGTGCAGAAAGCTCTAGGGTGCCCCCACCAGGCCTCCCTGTTCCCTACCTGCTGGCAACTCGGACAGCTTCTCCCCTGGGGCAGGCATTAGCATAGTGTTCCCAGGGACAAATCATATTTATGTTCTACGTTCCCTTTTTGGCCTCACTGGTGCCACTTGTTTTTTAAAAAGGACACTGTTGTGTGCTCATTCTCCAGGCTCAGCAACTTCTGGGCCTGCTGAGCCCTAGGGAGGAGTCCTGAAGCTGTCGAGCTCTGAGTGGTTTGAGGCATCTCCCTGGCATTGGGTTACGATGCCTGGACCGCATTCCTGCTGACCTGACTTCACCCTGCTGGCCTTGGGAAAACCCTGAGTCATGAATCACGGAACCTTCCAGTGATGGGATTCCTGGAGGGAGGAGCAGAGCTCTGGCCAAGTGGGACTGGAATCCTGCATTATGCAAGGGCGGGGATGCAGGGGAGGGGGTGCTTAATTCACGTCTGAGGGACTAAATTTCATTCATTCATTCTCCCCTTCACTCACTCACTCATCAGGCATTAACCTAATTAGAAATTTGTTCTAATAATGGTAAGGTATTGCAAAGTGAGTATATATGGCTTTTAAGGAAAATTGTTTCACAGCATTGACTCTTCCCACATTGTGGTAAATTGTCGACAAAAATGACCCCAATTCTCCCCCTCCTTACATCCATATATAGTTTTAAATGTAGCTTTGCATCTTTCGCCTTGAATAGAAGGAATCTATTTTTTCCTACCCTTGAATCTGGACCGGTCCTGCAACTTCCTTTGACTGGTAGAATGTGGCAGAAACGATGCCAGTTCAGAGCCTGGCCTCAAGAGTCCCTGATGATTCTGCTCTCTCTTTCAGAACATGCCACCTTGGAGACCAGCCCAGGATGGTGCTATTCTCTGACAGAAGAATAGAGGCCACATGGAGGAATCAAGCACCGTTTGTCCCGGCTTGAGGACATCATAGATTATCTTTCAACCTGCTGACCCCCAGACACATGTGAAAATCCAGCCAAGATAAGGAGTGCTGCCTACCCCTCCTTGAGGAGACTGTCGGTGCATGAGTGAGCCCAGCCGAGGCCAGGAGACTTCCCTGCCGACCCGTGGGCTTGTGACCAATAATCAATGCGTCCTGTTTTGCGCCATGAGGTTTCAGGATGGTTCGTTACACAGCAGTCGTGCCAAACGCATTCTTAGCAATGAGTAGACAAGGCAGAATCTGTCCACCAACCTTGGAAGAATTTATTGGTACTAGGAATTTCAAGTATGTCCATCAGCCAGGGACATGGGATAGAAAGGAAGTTGTGGTATGACTCCTCCTGAGAAACCAGTCCACTTTGGATAGCTAAAACAGGGCTGGTTCCAACTCTGGCCAGACTATTAGAAGGGGTAGGGAGTTGCTATGACAACGGACACACCTGTATTATGCTGCCTAATACTCTTTGCTGGCCAGGTGTCCATCAGACATGCTCTCAGTCCTGTTGGCAGCCTCCCCACCCCATCCCGTCACTGTCCATCTCTGTGGTCTGCAGACCTGGGCCTGGCAGCCACCTAGGAGGAGGGTTCATAGATGCTGGTGGAGAGGAGCTTGGGTCTCCAGTGCTTCAGGACCAGGAGGACTGCCAAAAGGACCCGGAGCTACAGGTGTGGTAGCTCCTGCTTTTGCACAGGAGCTTATCATGGCTCCTGATTGGTGAAGGGGCTCAGGTAAGCACCACAGGGAGCACCATGTGGCCCTCACTGAGGGGGGTGGTGCTTATTCCTGCTGCTGAGACGGATGCTCCAACACAGGCCTAGGCAGAAAGGGGTCAGAGCCCTTGACAATTTGGGAAGTAAGGTGAGCCATAGGGTTTCTGCTTTCTCAAAAGCCTGCCAAAGTCCTGCTCTTCTCTCCCCCAAGCCTGGAATTCTCACCGTTAGAGTCATAAGTCGGCCTTTCAGAATGGTCATCATGCATGCATTATCTCATTTGTATTTTCCCTACACTTGTGACACAGGTGCTAACGTTCCCACATTTGCAGCAAGTCATGCCGTTCCTAAGTGCCAGAGCTGGGATTTGAACCCAGTTTGCCTGGTTTGAAGGCAAACCAGGAGGGAGTGGAAGCCCAGAGTTGTACAAAGGGCTTTAAGTCAGTGTCACTTGGAAGGGGAGGAGATGGGGCTCAGGACCCCTCAGTTGTCCAGGGCTAGGGGTGGGCGCACAGGGTGATTTTGACCCACGTGATCCCTCAGCTTGCACGACGCAGTGCATACCTCCTTCTACCAGATGGCCCACTGCAACCCCATTGGTGACTTTCTTGCCTCCTGTGACTCCCCTGGGAGCCTCTTGAGATGGGGGCTTATGGAATATTTGCTGCTCACAGTGGGGAAGACCCCGTGACTGCAGGTCCACAGCAGGCCCGGGTCAGGGTGAGGCATGGCGGAGGGGCTGGGCATATCAGGCCTGGTTTTGCCTAAAGTGGAGCTCCACGTGGCTGAATCCTCACCATGATTAAGGGTAATGCAAAGTCTCTAAAAAGAAGTCTCTAATCATTCTCAAGAAGTACAGAGTAAGGAGAGACCTTACAGAGGGAAGACCATAGAGGTGGAGCATTGATCTGGGCTTTGAGACAGAGGAGGAAGAGCCATTTATCCTTTGCAATCGTATCCTAACCACCTTGGTGGTCTTGACGCCTGTGGGCTGGTAGTTGTGGACGGGAGTGAGAGAGACTTGCTGCTGGTCCAAGTTTTTCTCCCTTCAGGCAAGGAAATTCTTGTACATTTCAGAACAGAAGACTCTCCGTGTAGCTCTGGGTGTCAAAAACCAAGACATCGTAGCCGTTTCTGCAGATCGTGGTGGGTCAGCTAGGAAGGCTACTCTCTGTGCTGAAGCAGGGGGAGGGGGCACTTGGGGACAACGCTAAAGGCTCACAGTGCTGGTAGGGGGCAACCCCAAAGCTAGGCTTGGACCCAAGTCTGTAAAGGCAGGGAAGCCCCCTCCCCCATGTGCATCAGTTTTCCGTGGAGGGCTTGTTAGATTAAATTCCTGGATCCCCAAAGCTGACTACCTCAGAATGAGGGGGCCTGGGCCTGGAAATCTACTTGTTTAGCAATGTCTCCTGGTGAGAACCCGCCTGGAAGAGATGCTCCCCAGCCCTGCTGGACCAGGATGGACCTCAGGCACAGGCTCCAAGGCCAGGTGGGCAAGCGCAGTGCTCCCTCAGTCTTTACAAGGACCCTGTCTTCTACACATTCCCCCCCTCCATACCACTGACTTCCAAACATATCTGCACATCAGAATTGCCTGGGAAAATTTTTCCAAAATATGTATTGCAAACTCTCATCCTGGACCAGGCTAAATCAGAAACTCATAAGACTCATAGGATGGGACCCAGTAATCTCCATGTATTTTTAGAAAAAAAGATCTCCCCAGTGGATCTTGATGCTCAGTCAGGTTAGGGGGCCACTGAGCTTTACCCACTCTGGGACCCACACAGGTGACACCAAACAGGTGACCCATTCTTAAATCAGGGCTCAAGGATCACTACCCACCACTGTCTTTTTAGTGTACTGAGGGTATGTATTTTTTTACTTTTAATTTGGGGGCGCTCTGAGTCAACTAATTTTTGAGCCTTTGAAAACCAGAGGGAGAACAATGAACGTGAACTTGCAGGGGGTAAACTGAACAGCGGGCTATCTGCATACATTCCCCAAATGGCATCACGCTGCCAAGACACTCTCCAAGCCTTCGCTGTCTGCTTCAGTAGAACACGGGCCCCGGAGAGGTTCAATTATCTTCCACACATGTGCTCTTAGGGAGCCTGGCAAGAGAAAGGACTGGAATGTTCAATAATAAAGTTCCCAGGGCTTTGAATAAAGGGAAGGGCAGGTGAGTCGGAACTCAGCTTGCATCTCTGTTATAGCTTTGATTGCTAATAATTAGCCAATGAGTCAATTGTGATACTTGCATTATTAACCTAATTGAAAAATAAGTGGTGGACAGCGTCCTTATTAGAGACACATATTGCATGTGAATATCCATTCATTCAACTGACAAATATTTGTCTATCAACGTGCAAAATACTGGACAAGCCATATGACTCCTACTGTCAAGCTGCTTATAGAAAGGAAGGTGTGACATCAGAGAGGAGCTACAGATTGAAGAGTTTAAGGGAGATATTATTCAGGGGAAAATGAGGATGATTTTAGGGAGGAGATGGGATTTGAGTAGGGCCTTGAGAAATAGGTTGGATTTACAGAAGTGTAGTTTAATGGCGACAGGGAGGAGGAATGACTGTGAATAAAGCACAGGAGTAGGTGGCTAGACAGTAGGTTTGGGAAACAGTGCTGTGTCCTGTTTTTTTTTTTTTTTTTTTTAGTAAGAGATTGGAGAGCTCTAACGTTAAAAACATGATGGTGGGCCAAAGGATGGGAGGCATAGAAGTGGGGTGGCCCTTAGAAGGCATGGGTGTCCCATTGCCGGATTCCAGTGCTCATGAAAGACATGACCTGGGCATCTTTTCCATTAACTCTGGATACAGCCTTCGGGCGCTTTTCCACTCTGTGCTCCACTCAGCCAGCCCTGATCAATTGGAGTTGGCTCATGAGGAAAAACTCATTCCACACCCTTCTTTGTCTTTTTGAAGGTCAAGGAATTAGCATTTCATTCTGGAGAAAATGACTGGACGAAACAATCTTTCCTCCCCTCCTCTCTCCCCTCTCCCAGTTGAAGGGGTGATATAAAGAAACACGATGTTTTGGATGATTAATCCGACAACAGAGTCTGGAAAGGACTGGGGTGGAGGCAAGGAGTAGCTGAGGCTGGGAGACCAGTGAGAAGGCTGTTGCAGTAGTTTAGTAAGAAGACGTGAAAACCACAGTTAGGGACGTGGCAGTGATGAGGGGGGCAGAAAGGAGAGGACGGAAACAGGAGAGTAGAACTGGCAGAATTTGGAAGCTCATCGAATATTGGGGGCTGGGGAGGGAGAGACCAGAGGACTCCAGTTTCACAGCTCAGAGTACGATAGAGACAGCGTGTGAGGAAGGCATCTCAGAAGGAGCATCAGGCTTCAGAGGTGCAGAAGGTGAATTTGGTTCTGGGTTATTGAGGTTGAGAAGCTGGCAGCCCTTCAGGAGAAGTTCAGGAGCATGGAACCGAGGTCAGGGGAAAAGAGCAGCTAGAGTGTGCATTTGGCATCATGTGTCTGCAGGTGATGGTTGCAGGTACAGGAGTTGATGGGATCATCAAGGGAACGAACGGAGAGGAAACCGAAGGAGCAGGGAAGCCAAGGGGAGAAGGCAGAAGGCAATAGCAGCCTGCGTGTTGAAGCTGCTACAGAACAAACTGTGCTTGTATTTGTCCCCCTAAGTCTAATTGTTTCCAGCCTATTTGAAAAGATCCACTTTCACGTACTAAAAGCCCCTTAGTAAATGAATACAGCCTCCCCACATCGTTCCCAATCAGTCAGGTTCAGGAAAAGACCTAAAATCCAGACACCAGTTGATAGATGTCAATGGCTCGTCCCTGTGGACAAGGGGTTTTGTGGCTATGCAGACACCAGACACGTAAACCTATATATGGAGAGGTGTTAAGGGAACCCCTCCTATTTTCAGGAGCCCAGTGCTTTTTGCCTTAAAATGCCACCTAGCCGGCCCTGCGGTCTGGGTGAAGAGCAGGGAGGGTGTCCCTGGGCCAGCCCAGCCCCACTTCAAGGCCACAGCCTCTGCATTCAGTAGGGAAGTGGTTGATTGTGGTCCCTGCCAGATGACCAGGTGGCTTTGAGGGATCAGAGGAGAGGGTCTAGGACAGAACTTTGTTACAAGGGGCTTGCTGACCTACCTTATGAGAGCATCCTCTTTGGCTTGAAGACTGAAAATGAGGCACCCAGCCAGGCCCAACCCTGAAACCTGAGGGCTCCCCAAGCCTCAGATGCAGAATGCTGCATGTGTTCAGGGACCCCTTAACTCCCACCCAGTATTTAACCAGTTTAAACACCTCAGTGGATCCCAAACCAGGCTGCTGAAGCAGATACCAAGAAAAAGTTCTGCAGAGATGTCTGCTGGGAAACAAAACAAAACAAACAAAAAACCCATGCTTTCATAAATGAGGTAACTCCCTAGAAATTCACGGACATAGATAAACTCTCATATCGATTGCCTGAATTGTCTTTGGAGCTCATTTGCTTGGCCATCTTTGTTGGACCCCTCACCATCCAGACCCCTCCAGTCTTCTGTCCTATGGGAAGCTTTCCCGGCGGGAGATCTCGTCTCTGTTGCTCCTGCTGCAGCTGCAGCTCCCTGCTCACTGCCCACCCTCCCCCGAGTCGCTGTCATACTTTTCCTCTTCCTCATTCTCCTCTTCACAGGCTCTGTGTTCATCATCTCCTTGGCTGCCTTCCCTTTTGCTGGGTGGGACTTCTGCTCTGCCTGGATTGGCTATGGGGTGGCCATGGCTTGGCTGGAGCCCCTGTTTTCTTGGCAGGTGACATTCCTGCCCTCGTGTGGAGGGTCACAGTTGCTTTCTTGCCAGAGGTGTTAACCACACTTATTTTGGCTGATGAAGACATTGCCTTTGAATGTCTTCATTCAAAGATATTTGAATGAAGCCACGGGATTTGCCCTTCTTGTGAGAGGCAACATCTTCACTTCTCCCTGATATCAACCTAAAAAGTTAACAGTGACAATCATTTTTGTGATAATAGTAGTAGCCAGAACTTACACAGACAGTGCTTACTGTGTGCTTGGTACTGTTCTGAGATCTTTTAATCCTTAAGACAGAACTCATTTAATCCTTAAAATAACCCTATAAAGTTGAGGTAGGCACTATAACTATCCCCATTACACAGATGGGGAAACTGAGGCTCAGAGAGGCTGAATCACAAGCTCAAAGTCCCCTAAAGCCTGAAACATGGGAAGCTCTAGAATAAGCACTATCGGCCATATTATTTCTGTTATTATTTCACGTCTGTCCTCTGACTGTTGTGATCTGGGGAAATGTGCCTCGTCTTTCTAAGTCTTAGTTTCCTCATCTATAAAATACACGTCAGCTATAATCTCCCTTCCAATTGTAATCTTTATGCTTTTGGCTCATCTCATCCCTGCTTTTCTGTAAATGAGTCCTGTTTTCCCAGGGAGTGTATCTCTCTAGCTTTTCCTGGATTTTATAAAGAAAGAATTGCTTGACTGCTCTGGAAACTTAAGAAAACAACTTGGAATAATGCGCAGGGGGGATTTTTTCAACTCCCTTTCCTATCGGAAGTCGCAACTACCTCGATTGTCTTCAAGAGCCTTCATTAAGCCAGCTTTGTGATACTAAAGCAATGCTTTCCAACCTGAATTTCCTTTGGGAGAGGTGAGGGAAGGGACTTGAGAGGCTGGGGCAGTCCTCAATCACACTTCTCCTCTGGTTAGATCTTGTGTCCCCACTGAATTAAGCAGACGGTGCTCTGCCACCCTGGGATTTGGCTAGAACAGAGGTTAGAATCAAGGGCTCCCCATTGGTCACCAAAGGTTTCATTTTTTTGGAAGAATCGCAGAGACAGAGGGTGCACTTGTTCTGAGAGACAGGCAAATCCACAGGCTGGTGATGTGGGCTGAAGACCACGGCGCAGGCCGGGTGTCCTCTGATCCCATCTGGTAAAGTCTAGTAAAACAGCGTCACGGGGGACCCTGGAGCCTCTGGCCAGGGTGCTGAAGGGCAGATCGTTAAGAGGGGAAAACTGTCTTTGAATCCTGTGAAGCCCAGGGCAGTGTCCTCGCCAAAGCAACACGGTGGAAGCATGCTGGGTATTAATAGCAACAGGTAACATTTATGGAGCACTTACAGTGTGCCAGCTGCTGTGCTAAGCACCATTTAACCCTCACGGTGACCCTCTGAAGAAGGTCTTATTATTAGTGCCACTGCCAACACTTAGATGAGGAAAATGACACTAAGAGAGGATGGGGCTTCCCTGGTGGCGCAGTGGTTGAGAATCTGCCTGCTAATGCAGGGGACATGGGTTCAAGCCCTGGTCTGGGAGGATCCCACATGCCGTGGAGCAACTAGGCCCGTGAGCCACAACTACTGAGCCTGTGCACCTGGAGCCTGTGCTCCGCAACAAGAGAGGCCGCGATAGTGAGAGGCCCACGCACCGCGATGAAGAGTGGCCCCCGCTTGCCACAACTAGAGAAAGCCCTCGCACAGAAACGAAGACCCAACACAGCAAAAATAAATAAATAAATTAGTAAAACTCCTACCCCCCAACATCTTCTTTAAAAAAAAAAAATAGAGAGGATGAACTCCTTGCCCCAGTTACACAGCTGTACCAGGTTCTGATGTCAAAGCTCACACCCCTATCCTCTTCTCTCTCCAGAGTCCTAGGTGCTAAGGACCCTCCAGTGCAGATAAGGGGACCCAAGGGCAGCAGCTGGGAGGCTGCTCTGGGCCCACCCTCGGGCTGGGTTTGTATCTCAGGGGGACCTTCAGTCCCAGGTCTGGGTCTTGGCGCTGTGGATTCAGAAGGTTTGTTATCAGTTATTTTCAGGGGTTGGGGGGTGGGCCTGGGGCAAAGAATTCCTACTGATCTCAAAGAAGAATCAGGACACTGGAAACCAGATGTTAGTATCCAGGGTGACCCATACCTGTCATCTGTACGGTGATCCCTCCCAGCAGACAGTCTGCCCAGAGACCACCCAGCAGATCCGAACATTGCTCAAGGGACATTTCCACCAGTGAACAATTCTTCTCTTTTCTAGGGGTCTTCCTGCCTGGTGCATTGGTACTAGTCTTTGGAGGCCAGGGTGCCTTCATTCTTGATCTTTATTGGTGATGTTTCGCTACATTCTTTATCTAAATTTTCTTTTCCAATATTCCTCCTTAGGCCCCCGAAACGTCTGTTATCACAACACTGCTTTAAGAAAGTCATGGTGGGCTTCCCTGGTGGCGCAGTGGTTGAGAGTCCGCCTGCCGATGCAGGGGACACGGGTGCGTGCCCCGGTCCGGGAGGATCCCACGTGCCGCGGAGCGGCTGTGCCCGTGAGCCATGGCCGCTGAGCCTGCGCGTCTGGAGCCTGTGCTCCGCAACAGGAGAGGCCACAACAGTGAGAGCCCCGCGTACCGCAAAAAAAAAAAGAAAGTCATGGTAGCATTTCTGAGGTTTAGGTTTATGTTACGCCAAGATATGAACATTTCTGCCTTCCAGAGAACTGGAAAGAGAAATGGATTAGGAGGCAGGAAGCTGGATGCCAGGCTCAGCTCAGCTCCCTGCTAGCTGTGTGGTCCCGGGCGAGTCAGCCCACTGAATAAGTGGGCTAGAGATGGGTTAGCCCATGCACTGTACTTCTTGGTCTGGAAAAAGCTTAGCATGTACCCCTGCCTGAGGCTGGGACGGAGAGACAAGACTCCTGGCTGGAGAGTATGGGAGAAAGGAGGGGTCAGGATAATGAGCAGGACGGTAGGTTAGGTAGTCCCGCACAACCAAGGGGCACACTTTCTGGGTCACTTTGAGTGAAGAACTCCCCACAGCTGAGCGTTCAAGCATCATGCTCTAAGGGAGTCAAGGCAATTTTTTCCAACCTTCCTATTGTTGATAGGTTGATATTATAAATTACCTTCCAGAAAAGTGATTGCCGACCTAGAGATCTCGACTTCCAGGTCTCATTAGAGATATTTGAACTATTTTCAATATTTCATAAAGTCTTCAGGAAATTGTACATTTATACAGATAATAATGTGTATGCTAACAAAATGTTCAATTCCTTCGCCTTTTGGCTAGAATTATCTTATTAGCTTGGCACGGTAACACTGGTTATCTCATGCTAGTAGGAAAAGTTGATTGGCAGATGTTTATATTATGAATAAATAATGAGCAGGGAAAAATAATTACACTTGCTTCTTTGTCATTTACACCTTGTCCTGTTACACAGCAGATTGGAGGTAGATGACTGCTTGAATTTTTAAAGTTATAAAATATCTTTCCTAACATTGGGCCTGCACAGGAAAAATCTAGTGAAAGTCATGTGAGAAAATGAAAGGGTGAGGGCTCTCTTTTGGCATTGTCTCTTATCTCAGAGGTAGGCGGTGGCTGAGAATCAGTAGAGTACACCTAGAGGCCCCTCAGTAAGGGAGATATTTGGGTTCAGCTTCACAGACACGCTCCACCTTGGGGGTACAGATGACCTTTTTCTACTCTCTGATAAAGTCATCCGTATTGTTTATGGTCACCTGGGTTCTTGAACTGCCCAGTTATTTAAATTCTCGAGGACTGACTTAACTCTCAACCTCTCTCTAAAACTGTATCTTGTAGACCAGAGTTATCACTTGCTTCTCTGAATGATGAAGGCTTTCTTCTGCACCCCGTTTAGCAGGTAATTAGGCACTGCCTTGGTGTCTTCGCTAAACGTTCCCCCGTTATACATCTCTCCTGAGGCCGTGCAGGCTCCTCTCAAATCTTCAGCAGCAGAAGATTTGATACAGTGCCATGAGGACCTTATCATTTTATAACCTTTACTATTTCAAAATGCTTTAGCGGTCATCACCACGCATGATCTCCATCACGTCAGTCAGGTGAAGTAAGTGGGAAGACATTAACGTCCTCATTTACAGATGAAGAAACAGAGGCTCAGGGAGGTTAAGGTGACCCAGGGTCACCCCATGGGCAAGTGGAGGATCTGGAACATGAGCCACTGAAAATGTCTCATTTTCATTCCACCGTTCTATATGCCTTCTTTCTAGATATTCAATTCCAAGTGCAGTGGCTTGTAAATTACATCACCTTACTGGGCACTATTGCAAGAAGTATTTCTCAGAGGATTTGAGTGAGTTCCTAGAATCCCTGTTGAGTGGATATGGGGCTAAGCTTGGTAGCAGTAAAAGTTGTGCTGTAGGTTTCTTTGCTTAGCCCATTTCTTTATTTTTCCATCTGATACTGGACCAGTCAAGGACTGGGAAGCCCTGTGACCCACCATTCCTGTTCTGTCAAGAGGACTGAAAAAATTTCTAACCACCTGGGTAAGTGATGCTGCCCGGTAAACGAGGAGAACTGAAGATCCTCAAGTAGAAGCAGTCTTCTTTTGTCTCATCCATCCCAGCTGCTTTTCCTAGTTTATTGGTTTGTGTCATTTATTTTCTAGGCTTTTTGTTCCCTGCATGCTCCCCTTAGGCTCTAATTCTGGGTTCACTAAGGTGGTCAGCTTCACCCCAAAGTCTCACTTCCCTTCTCAGTCAGCACACAGGGCTGACCTGGAAGGCGGGGTTTGACTCGTGTCCTCTGAAGCCTTCAAGTTCAAGCTCTGCCACCCCCAGGGCTGAAGCTCACCTCACCAGCCGAGAGGAGGATTTTAGCTGTTCCTTTATGTTGGCTGCCAAGTCTCAATCCCAGGCCTCCGACATACTACCCCATCCTGGGAGGCTGAGAAAGGAATTGCTTCATTTTTTATTTTTTTTTGCGGTACACGGGCTTCTCACTGTTGTGGCCTCTCCCGTTGCGGAGCACAGGCTCGGGACGCGCAGGCTCAGCGGCCACGGCTCACGGGCCCAGCCGCTCCGCGGCATGTGGGATCTTCCCGGACCGGGGCACGAACCCGTGTCCCCTGCATCGGCAGGCGGACTCTTAACCACTGCGCCACCAGGGAAGCCCAGGAATTGCTTCATTTTGAGGCAGGCAAGTGGAGAGATGGTGGGAAACATCTGCTTTGGAAATGCATTTCTCACAGCAAATAACATTTGCCTGATTGTGCCTGCAAATATCACCATGGCATTTGCTAAGTTAAACACATGCTTTTGTTTGCCTGACCTTCACCCTGTTCCAGCCCCAAGATGTTCCTGGGTCTGGGAGCTCCACCCTGGGGAGGGACTCTCTCCTCAGCTCTGTCCTCTGAGGGTGAGACGTTTCCTTCTTGACCTGGGAGAATATGTCTCTTGCACACACAGAATCCAAATATTAAGCTAATTCTGATCCGAGTGGTCCATGACATGGTGGCAATGACAGTGAGTTCTTACACTTTCTATTTTTTGCCTCTCATAAGCCTACAACATATGAGATGATAGACCTTTTCTATCTATTTTTCATTGTACTGTACCACTCTTTTGTCTTGATATTTTCATTTATGTGCATTGTCTCCCCCAAAGATGATAAGCTCCTGGTGGAGGGAGACTGTATCTTTTACTGCGCTGAGACATCCATGCCTGTCGATGGGCTATGTTTAGGTGTATGTCTAAAGATAGATCTTATATGTCTGTATAAGATCATATGGGCATAAAGCGGCATATGGAGTGGTACTTATTAGGTTGTTAACATGGATTATTTGGGTGAGGGGTGGCTGATGTGGATGGAAAAAAAGAAGAATGGGAGGGGTGGTTAAACAAAAAAAAGGACAAAAAAAGACTCCACTTAAAAAAAGAAGACATTCCTCGTACATCAGTTCAACTTTGGGAAAAAAAAAAACAACCAGAAAGCAACGATGATGAACCAGCCAACCACATTTATGCACTTATGTAAAAATTTACATATATATATATGTCAAGAAATTAACATAGAGTACAAGTAAGGAAGGCAAGAGAAGTACTGTGCACATCCAGACGTTCAACAAATATCTGGTGAATGAATGAATGCTGGATAGTATGTTGGATGTGATAATTTTAGAGATTTGGACTTTCAAGGAGCAATTTATTTGCTAATATTACTATGACCCTGCGATGCTTGCAACGTGTTGTTATGATCAGAATCACTAACGTTCTCTGGTTCAGGGGGTGGGATAGCCTGCCTGGGAGAGTCCCAGTTTACTCTGTGGTGGCCCTGTTCACTGACCAGCTGGAGGGATTGATACAAGTGGAAATGACAGGCTCCAGCCCTGGGATACTGAAGTAGCATGGGTGGGGTGAGGGTGGGACTTGGGAATCTGCATTATTATGCTCATTACAGCTTCAGAACTGTTGCTTTAGGCATTGCTAGCTGTCAAAGTATGTACTGTTTTTATAATTAACTATTCTTCAAAGATTTATTATTTCCTACATATTAAAAAAAATCATGCCTCATTGTCTGACCTTCCTTTGCTTTATTGCCAGTATTTAAAAGACCTAATTCTTGTGAACTTTCTAATGTGTACATAGAACTTGGAATGAAGCTGTAATTCCCTAAACTGAAAACGCCTTAGTACATTCTCTTGCCCCAGCTTTGTGCAATGCTGACTTGCCCCAGCAAAGGAATCTTAGGTCTTTCATCATCCTAAAACAAGTTTCTGAAAACAAAATGCAATATATCATATATTAAAAATAGATTGGAGGATAACCCTCCAGGCTCTTACCTCTCAGCTTCACCCAGTCATAAATTTTGCTATGCTTTCTTCAAATATATATTTTCATAAATAAAACATTCCAGAAAAAAATTGTGTATACTCTTCTGACCCATCCTTCTTTCCCCTTTCTCAAAGGTAACCACGGTACTGAATTTAGTGATTTTATTCCTTTAAATATTTGTATATTACTGTATAATGTATTCATACATAATTTGGTTTGACATATTTTAAACTTTATATAAATGGTATTGTATGGTATGCATTTCTCTGCAAATAGGTTTATTTTGCTCAGTGATTTACCATGTTGACATATGTGACTCCAGCTCATTTAACTGTCATGTAGTGTGGCGCAGCGTGATAGAGCATTGTGTCATAGCGAATGGTAGTATAGTATTATTAGTAGAGCATCAATACGATGCTGTTGTATGAATGTAGCTCCAGTTTTATCTTTTTTTTTTCCGACGGACATTTAAGTTTTTTTCATTTTTTAAACTATTACGGACAATGTTGGGGTGAACTTTTTTTTGGTGAATTTCTTCTGCTGTGTGAGGATTTTATACATCTAGCTGTGGACTCGTGGGTTAAAGCGTGTGTACATCTGCAGCCTTGACAGATCTTGCAAAGTTATTCTGCAAAGAAATTGCACCAATTTCCATAACAATTCTTGAATATTCCAGCAAGTTTTCCCTTCTGTGGCCTCATATTTAAGAGCAAAAAGCAGAAATATAAGCCAAAGTAAGAAAATTGCTGTAAGAATGCATTTAATTATCGGTGGAACTTACCTCAGACTTCTTTTTCCAACCAGGGTCATTTCTCCCATGTGATCACCTTACTTCAAAATACAATCAGTGCATATTGGTTAAGCTCTGGTTACTAGCACTTGGGAGAAGGGATTCAAAGGTATACATGCAAGGAGACTTATTTTCTGAGAGTTTAAAGACTAACTGGGAAGCTAAGACAAACTGTAGATAAAAGTTAATTATTTAAATAAAAAGTTAACAGTAAGAGAGAAAAGATATCACTGGGTCATGCTGATTCATCATTGAATGAATTGTGCCTACATTAATTCTCCAGGAGTTCCCAAGACAGGGAAGTCAGAGCTTATGTGATTCTAGTTTGATTTCCTAGCAACCATCACTAGATGAGAATCAGGTAACTCTGCTATTTTGAAGCAGACTTTGCTCCTTTAGAAAAAATGAGTTAGATAAATACCAGCTTAAGGGAAAATTTCACTACATAAAACTATATTGGAAACATATGACTTCTGAACAAAGATCTAAAGTGGTTTCCTTTCCCAGAACCTAATAAAGGTGGATGTGTAGAAACGCAAGTGGCACCAGATTTTAGGGACTTGAGCATCTGACTTTTCCTAGGAGTTGTGGTTGGACAGTGATGAGTGAACAGACGAAAGACAGATTCAGGGAGAGAGAGAGGGGCAATGGAACACACACTTGAGAGCAATTTCCCAGCCACACCTGGCCCAGGAAGTTTTACAGTTCTTATAGCTCAGAAGTGGAGGGGTGAGTCATCAGGGCATTGACCCTGGAGACTTGCTTCACTTCGGTAGATTCTACTTTGTCCCAGAGATTATCTCCCAGAGACTTGCATCTATATTTCCTGACGTAGGAAAAAGAACATTAGCCTGATAGTTCATTTCCATTTCTCTTACCACTTCTTCCCACCTCACAAGATGACTGTCTGGTTGCAAGAGGGAAAAGCTTTCGGGTGTTCCCAGGGAGAAGGTCCACCAGGGGCTTGTTGATATATTTTGAGCTCACTACGCACTTGTTACCATAGCCCCCAGCAGAACTCACTGGAGAAAATCCAGTCATTGCTGAAGGACAGGGTCTCCAAAGAAAACTCATTCAGCTAGGACCCCATCAAAAGGACATTTCTAGGGCCTTTAAATAGAAATGGAGATGCACAGAATTCTAGAGCTAGAAGAAACCTTTCTAGATCAAAAATATAGAAGAGTTATAGAAGAGCGTTAACCAAAATTTCAGAAAAGAAGACCTGATTGAAATAAAAAGGTGTTTATTTGGGGTTTGTTAGGACTGCAGCCCTGGAGACACAGATTCAAGAAGCACCTGAACTGTGGTCTGCTCAACTACAAAATGGGGGAGGCTTATAAGGGTAAAAACTGCAAGGTTACAGTTAGTTGCATGAGTTGTTTATCAAGAATTATCATTGGAGCTGGCAAGAAAGTAAGGGTGCTTTTTAAGTCAGGATTGGCTGGGGGCCAGAATGGTTGCATCGTTACAAGGGGAGAGCTTGAGACAGTAAGGTTGCAGCTGGAACGTGTTCTGAAGATGGCTGGTGGTGTCCTTGGGTCTGGTACAGTTCAAAGAAAGTTCAGGTTCGTGCAGAGACATGTCTGAGACCAGATCCTCAGTGGCCGCCCAACTTCAATTTTGTATGCCTGAACTGTGATTACTCCATTATAATTCCAATTCGTCATCAGTATAAAGGCATGGGCAATTCTGCTTTGTTGTTTAGAGTTTTACTTGTGCCTGACTTCTGGAGGGGAAAATGCCTCTTTACCTTTCCCGTTTGTACAAAAGCATATAATATCAGGGACTCTCAGAGACATCTATAAGAAAAGGCATGGTTTTAAAAAAAAAAACTTGATAAAATTGAGAATAAAATACAAATTAAGAGATTCTGAAAAAATTCTTATTTTTCTTAAAATCTCCTAAGCTTTTAAGATAAATTTAGAGTTAATGATAGATCTCTTTAGTGCAATTTTTCAACACTGTAATTTCTTTTTGTTAATATGTAAATATTCTTTTTCATATTCTTTTCCATTAGGGTTTATCACAGGGTATTGAATATAGTTCCCTATGCTATACAGTAGGACCTTGTTGTTTATCCTTTCTCTAGTTTGCATCTGCTAATCCCAAACTCCCAATCCTTCCCTCCCCAACACTCTCTCCCCCTTGGCAACCACAAGTCTGTTCTCTATGTCTGTGAGTCTGTCTCTGTTTCGTAGATATGTTCGTTTGTGTCATATTTTAGATTCCACATATAAGTGATACGGTATTTGTCTTTCTCTTTCTGACTTACTTTGCTTAGTATATCTCTAGGTCCATCCATGTTGCTGCAAGTGGCATTATTTCATTTTTTTATGGCTGAGTAATATTCCATTGTATATATATACCACATGTTCTTTACCCATTCATCAATGGACATTTAGGTTGTTTCCATGTCTTGGCTACTATAAATAGTTCAGCCCTGTAATTTCTATTACATATTAAATGTCATTAAAAGCCTTTAGAAATCAATGCTATGCCAATCTGAGAACTTTACTGACAAATATTTTTTCAAGGTGGTGCGCTAAGTCATACACTTTAGGTATTCCTTAACATCATTTTTTATATACCAATTTTTATTAAAAGTAAGTTTTAAATGTAATCATGATACCAGATATACAAAAATGTAAGATTCCAGCCCCCACCAATGCTGGTGGGGCTTCTGGCTTCTGTCCCCTGAATCCAGCCTGTTCTGGAGGACACTGTGGTATGCTGGGGCAGGTTCTCTTCCCAGCTTCACATTCAGTGATACACTGGTGCCTTGAAATCAGCTGTGGGGAGAGGGTTTTCATCACTAAAAGTGGCAAACACTGAAGACCAGGGCTTTTATTGTAGAGCCAGTTGTTATTACCAGCACACCCCTGGGCAGATGTTACCTCTGTCATCACAGTGAACCATGAATTCTAAGCCAACGTTCCTTCCACTGCCATGTGTCACCCAGCTTATGTGTGGCTTATGCCACCTGGGGCATAGAATTCATTTTCCTAGTCATCCAAGCAAAGTACAATCAGAAAGGTAGTCTATAACCACTTTTTCAAAACTTAAAAAATTAAAAACAAAAAACCCTCAAAGCCTCATAGAATCCACTCCATAATTAAGTGTTAGCTATGATATTTTGTTTTGTGGGATTACCCACATCGCTAGAAACCTCCATTCCCATAGATAATAGAGACATCTCTGGAAAGCCAGGTCAATCTTCTCGAATATTCCTCATTTACCTTGCACAATGGGCCCAGCCTAATGACCGTTCTGCCTGTTGGGGGGCTCCCTTCTGCAGCCGCTTTAATGCAACACCCCTTCACTGATCCCCAGAGGACCAGAGAGTCCGAAGTGCCTTTGATTCATGCTTTTTATTAGCAGCTTAGCTCTTTTAGTGCTAAGCATACTCCCTCCTACTGGTTAAATCCCTTGTTTTTTTCCTCTTGTTTGCACTAGATCATCGCTAAGTATTCATCACATATGGGCAGCGGGCTAGGTACTGGTCTGACAGGAAAATAGGAGGTGTCTTATTTATTTATTCATTTATTTATTTATCACTAAAGCTCAGAGCCAATCCAGCATGATAGGGATTTAATGAGAGGTTAGAAGGAGCCCAGGAGTCAGGAGATCTCTCCAGGAGGAGAGATCTGTCCCCAGTCCCATTGGAAGGCCAGAATTAGCTGGTACTGAGAGGTCTGTACAATGCCCGGTGTTCTTGGCACATTTCTGATGATGCTGATACAGTCTAAAAAAAAATAGCAGTGAAAAAAGTACCATCACTTGGGCTTTGAGAGTAAGTCTCTTTAGGCAGACTAGATATCTAGCCATCCATCCATCCCATGATAATTTATTAAACATTACAAAAACCTAGAATCTAGTCTGTGTGGGCTCTGTGGGAACAACTTGCCTGTGGGTGGACAGGGATTGGGGGATAGGAGTTGCAGAAGAGGGTGGAGACCCACTTACTATCAGCTTGCTTCCTTTTGCATGCTGGCTGTTGTGGGTGATACCAGGGAACAAGAGGTCTTTCCCTGTGAGGATTTTATTACAGCAGAGCAGCCCGTCATCTGAACTGTTGGCCACCATGTCATCTGCAGTGACAGGGGTGAAGACATAGATTTCATACCTCCTGCATACTCTACTCCCTCTAGTCTCTAAGCAAAGTGGCTTAAAAGAGAAAATATATTCAGAAGGTATAAAAGGAACACTGATAGCAACCTGTAAGCCCTTCTAGGCTCTGACCTCATCTCCCACCTTCATCCTGAGTCAGGCTTCCCTGTTTCTCAGGAGGGAAAACGGGCCATAGCAGAACCACAGTCCCCTGCACAGCTCCAAGGATGGGGTTGCCCCTCATATCTGCTGACCTACCACATTTTGGGGGCACAGGGCTACCCCAGCCTCTCCATCGTTCTGCTGCCGTGTTAGAAAACTTGTACTACGTTTACCGACTCAGAGAAAAACCCAAGCAGCAATAATAATTTGGTGGAAGATCACGTTACGTAAGTTGAATCTCAAGCTGTGCTGGTCCCATAGATGTAATTAGTTACCAACAGCAGAAGGCTTGTTCTGATGTTGGCATGTACCTTGGCACATTACCCATGAAACAGATGGCTCCTGGTTCCACAAATTAGATTTCCAGATGATTGCATAATAGCATGTCAACCAGCCACTTCTGCCTGGCTCTTCCTGCCTCTCTGGTAAATTGGAGTGAGTCTATGTAAATGCGCTGATCTCCCGCCAATTAACCATTCCTCTGGGTGGGAACACAGTTGAGACCGGGTCTGAGGGAGAGCAAGGAAGTCTGTTCTTTAAAGACATTTAATTAATCTGCAATGTGCATGTCTTCTTGCCCTTTTCCTCTAGTCCCCATTCCAGCTTTCCCAGATGTTCTACGTACTTACTGACCTGAAGGCACCTGGTCTCACTTCAATCTGCTTTGATGATCAGGTTGGGAGGGATTCTCCTGCTCCGGGTCTACCCTTCTGGTTCAGATTGATGTGATGCAAATAAGAATCTTTTCTCATCACTAAAGAAGTAAATAGGGGGTCTTCTGCAGCAGAATTGTTCATCAGTCCTCTCCTGCCTCTACAACCCCCTTTTTTTTTTTTTTTTTTTGCGGTATGCGGGCCTCTCACTGCTGTGGCCTTTCCCGTTGCAGAGCACAGGCTCAGCGGCCACGGATCACGGGCTCAGCCGCTCTGCGGCATGTGGGATCTTCCTGGACCGGGGAATGAGCCCGTGTCCCCTGCATCGACAGGCGGACTCTCAACCACTGCGCCACCAGGGAAGCCCTGCAACCCCTTCTTAAAGGTATACATGACCCCCACCCAGCCAAGTCCTTCTACTGTGTATCCTCCCTCCTGCCCTGACGGCAGTTGACTAGGAAGCTTGGTCAGTCCAATGTTCACAGCAGCACTATTCACAACAGCCAAGACATGGAAGCAACATAAATGTCCATTGACAGATGAATGGATAAAGAAGATGTGGCACATACATACAATGGAATATTACTCAGCCATAAAAAAGAATGAAATAATGCCATCTGCAGCAACATGGATGGACCTAGAGATACCACACTAAGTGAAGTAAATCAGACAGAAAAAGACAAATATCATATAATATCACTTATATGTGGAATCTAAAAAAAACAACAGAAATAAACTTATTTTAAAAACAGAAATAGACTCACAGACGTAGAAAACAAACGTATGGTTACCAAAGGGGAAAGAAGGGGGGATGGATAAATTAGGATTTTGGGATTAAAGTATACACACTACTATATATAAAACAGATAAACAACAAGGACCCAGTGTATAGCGCAGGGAACTCTACTCAATATCTTGTAATAACTTATAACTGAAAAGAATCTGAAAAAGACTATATATAGATAACTGAATCACTTTGTTGTACACCGGAAACATTGTAAATCAACTATACTTCAATAAAAAAAAAGGTTGGTCAGAAGCCAATGAGATTCCCTTTCTTGGAAAATGAAGAGGGAGGGCTCAGGGAGCAGAATGGTGTCAATGGACAGGCACTGATGTGAAGGTCTAGGCACTCCCGCAGATGCCCTCAGAATGGTCCTGGCTCCAGTGTTTAGTTGATCACCTTCTTTTGGATTCCACTTAATCTGAATCTTTTGAGTAAATGTCCCTTTATTTAAATTTGCACGAATTGTTTCTATGCAGCCAAATGATTCTTCTCTGGTCCATTCCCTTACACCATTTCCTTCCCCAAAGGAAAATCACAGAAACCATGTCACTGTCTTGACTATGACTATCCCCCAAACCCTGAAATGTCAGATGACCACCACTCTACCAGGCAGAATGTTTCTGAGCTAGAACCACAATCAAGTTCAACAGGAACGAAGTGGGGCTTCATCTGTAGGGCTTTCACCTGCGCTCTACCCACTAGGGCAGCTCACGTTGCCTGTGTCTTGAAACCTTGAGACCAATGTTCCTTCCTCTGTCTTGGGTTTGCCCACTCAGTGGTGTTTGGATCATCATCCTAATTGGATTGGGTACTAATTGTACCCCTTGATTTTCTTGCTTTTACCAGGAGGTGGTTTAGAGTAGACAGAAGTGATACATTTCATGACAGAGGTGGGTTGGGACATGGACAGTCCTCCGGCAAAGACTGGGCTCAGGCTCAGGGCCCGGCTTTGGTGAAGGAGAGTACTACCTGGACGCAGGCCTAGGGAATGCCCAGTCAGCTGGAAAAGAGGTCTGTCCTTTTGGTTTTGTTTATTTGGTTTGATTTCTTTTGCCTGTTTGTTTTCTCATATTTTTAACAAATCTGTCTGCCAGGGTGTGTGCCAGGAGCCCATTGGACTCAGTCTTCATTAAGGGGATGGTTGGCACTGTGGATCTGATGAAAGTGACCTTCCAAATTCCTGCGTATGACGGGGAGGAAGTACAGAAACATCATTCACATTCTTGTTCCAGGCTCTAGACTTGGCATCTTTGAGGTCAAGCCCTGGTCGACTCAACCAATGACCGCTGTCTGTTAACTGTGTAGAGATAGTCCTGATATGGACCACTGGGGAGCTGCTAGCCAGCCTTAAGAG
Source organism: Grampus griseus (assembly GCF_964374135.1). Taxonomy (NCBI): domain Eukaryota; kingdom Metazoa; phylum Chordata; class Mammalia; order Artiodactyla; family Delphinidae; genus Grampus; species Grampus griseus. The sequence continues at coordinate 35,861,940 of NC_139018.1, read as the reverse complement.
GGACTCGGGGTGAGGCAATATCTCTGTGGTCATACTATATTTGGCCAAAGGGATAGTGACTGTGGGTGATGACCCTGCCTCCCCCTCTAGCATGTTCCTTGTGTGTTTTGGTTTATATGCTGGTGACCAGCTAACAGCAAGTCATATCATCCTCAGGGACGTGCCAGGCCAAGTAAATTGTCCCCTTTGGCCAGAAATGTGTGAATTTGTAGTTTGCATAAGACAGGGCAGTGAGGTCTCTCCATTGGGAAGAGGCCAAGCAAACTGCAAAATGATCATTTCCAGATGTGTTCAATTTTGGTATAGAGCCAATCAGGCTGGTGTCCCCATGACGTAAGGCTAGCTGAGTCTTCAGTGGGAATTGGCTCTTATTCCCCTGGCCTATGTTCATTTATCTTCTTTAACTTCAAGCTGACCTGCTGTTTTCTTCCTTGAAATCTCTAGGAGTTTATAACCAGAAAATTATGAAATTTAAATAAGCAGACACTTGGAAAATGGGGGAAAAATATCAAGACTCAGACCTCAGGCAATGACCAGGTTGTAGGCTGCCACAGGTCAAAAGCAGCCTTCTCTGCACTTTGTGGGACCATCTCTGATTGGGGGCAAATGGCTTACCCTGCTCTGCTTCTCGGGTGAGCAACCACACTTGACCTCTTCTTGCACAGGAGCAATTTTGGGCCTCAAATCCACGACCGGAATGCTAGCAATTTAGAAAAGTTTTTTTCTTCAACTTACTACCTGAATGAGTAACACAATCCTAATGGCATGATTTAAAAAAAAAAAAAACAGCCAAGGTAGAAAAAAGGATGAATAAATCACAGGGTCTGCAATAAGTGTAGGGAAAGATGGTTTTATAGGAAAGAGTCCAAACCCTAGCCCCTGTTAATAGTTCTTTTCATGCAGTGCCATGCAATTCAGGACTGACACCATGCCAATATCTCCAAAGCCACATTAGGCCATTTGGTTAGGAAATGTCTATTGGATGTTTGCTTTATGAAAGGCATAGTATTAAGAGCTGAGTGGGGAGGGAAAGAAAGAAATCTGAAGACCTGGTTCTTGAATTCACAGAGTTTGCAACCTCATTTGGTGATAAGCTGCAGATCAAGCAGTTGAAAGGCAGTTCTCTGAAATCATAAACTACAAAGTACCAAAAGCATAAGGGACACCAAGGAGGGGAGGGACTGAGACAGTGAAACTCCATCCATCTTGTCTGGGACATTTCATAAACGCATTGTGTGTTAAGATACACCCAGTTAAGTCCAGGATCTAGCCACATGGATGTAAGTATCACACAAGGGTCTCTGATCTGCTTAGCTGCTCAATTACCAATGGTGGTTTGATAGACGTTCCATCAACATCACTTGGGGACTTTCACCAATGAGACTGTTAACCAAGAGCTCAATGTTAGTCACCATCTTCTTTTCTTTTTGAAGCCTGATGTGGTGAGATCCTATTCCTTGCCTTACTGTGATTGGATGGTATTATTACACACCAATAAATTGTCACCCTTTTACCAAGAAGATGTGTGAGGTTAGTGTACTTGTTGGGTATAAGGACAATCATATATCTGGATATATGTATATGTGAAAGGGTAAATGACCCCAGTAGACTGTAAATGTTTTGATTTTCCACACTAGTCCTCATGTTCTGTTCTTTGCTCTTGGCTGGAAATTCAAGGTACCTGGCACAACATGGGACTTGGCCCATCGATTCTGGCCTTGGAATCCAAGTAGCCAGGCTCCCAGGAGGTTCTGTTTATTTAACCTAAGTGAATAACATGTTTTGCCTCTTGCTTTTTTAAGTACCCTTTCATTAAAACAGTGACTCTCATGCGTTTTCTAAAACTTTATTGCCAACTTTTAAAGATGGCTGAATTTTGGAGCAGTGATTAAGGAAACAATCCTTAATCCATGGGCCACATGGTGGACCTGTGTAACAAACCTTGACATGTTGGTAGGGGATACCCCGTGAAACTTAAAAGGCAAAGCTAAATCAAGAAAAAGGATGTATATATCCCACATTTGCCACATGGAGTTTGTTATCCAGAGGAGATAGGCAGAAGATAAAAAGAACTTAAAATTTTAGATTGGTTCTTGGGTTAAAGATTGATAGACGGATACTGAGGAAGATGAAGATTGGACATACAGGACTGTAATGTTTTTAAATAAGAAAGTTGCAGAGATTTCTGTACATTTGTTATCAAGTCAAAGCTTGTACTGCTCGCCACACAACAGGCCAATAAATCAAGAGACGAGTTGTTGGGGAAAGGAATAGCGACTTTATACAGAAAGTCAGCAGAGAAGATGGTGGACTTGTGTCCTAAAGAACCATCTTGCCTGAGTTAGAATTCAGGCTTCTTTTATACTAAAAGGGGAGGGAGTAAGGTCAAACATTTCCTGCCTTTGGTCAGCCTCCGGAGGGGATGTGTTAATTTCTTCCTTCCTGAAGTCTTTCACACTTGGGCCTGGTCAGGATGTTTCCTCTGAGTTAAACAAAGGTATTTTAGCTTAATGCTCATTATCTGATTCCCAGAGATGGGCCATTATGCATAATTTAAGTTTATAGGCAACATGCCTTTAGTGATTAACTTGTAATAGAATACAGTTTCTTCCCTATTACACATTTCCTCCCCCAGAAAAAAATTCCTTTGAATCAAGTTGGGGAAAGAATGATGGACTGATCTAATTCCATGTAGAAGGCCCTTTGTATGGGTTGAGAGCAACTCTTCTCATCAGGGTGCTGTGTAATATGATGGATGATAAGAAACTTCACATCAGGGGAGGGGCTGTCATTGAGCTCACTGCCAACTCCATGGGACCAACAGTGTGCCAGGTCGTAAACTGCATTAAGAGAAGCCTGGAGACTAGAGTGAGGGAGAAGACAGTCCCATCGCATCCTCTTCTAACAGATCACTTCTGGAATGATCTCTTTCTGGAACGCAACTTGGGGTGCCAACGATTACCAACTTGGAGAAATAATGCCTAAACATTTCTGTATATTTTGTCTATGTAGCTCCGTTTATTATCTCACTGTGCCACAAAATAAGTCTCTGATTTAACATTATCCTCATATTGCAGATGGGAAAACTGAGGCCCAGAGGGCGTAATAGGCTAGCCAGGAGCCGGGGGTTCCAGAACTTAAATACAAGTTCTTTGGCTGTAGGACTGGTGTTTTTCCTGCCATACCATGAACTGAACTGCAAGAAGCCCAGAGGCACGGGCCAGGACTGAGGATTCTGGAAGCCACATTCCAGAAGGTGCTTTTGAAGAAACTGGAAATGCCTGGCCTCAAAGAGAGATGCTTTTAGAGGACGTGTGAGAGCTGTTGCCAACTACGCAAAACCTGTCACATGAAGCAAGGAGGAGACTTGATGGCTCCAGAGTGCAGTAGTAGGAATAATTGATTGAAATCATGCATGAAGCCAGAGGGTGGTGGCAAAGCTGTCTGAAAGAGTGACAAGTGCAGAATTGTATCCAGATGGGGCAACAAAACAGTGACCCCAGAGCAGCAGAACCAGCCTGCTAGACTAAGAAGGAGGGAGGGAGGGTCATGGGCATAAATGTCTGCAGATGAATTTTTACCTGCTTCTGTGGGCAGGCAGTCTAAAGCACCATCCTGCTCAGTTTCGATTCCACTCCCAGCAATTTCCTTGATGCGGGGTCTCATCCTAAAAGAAAGCCCTGGCTAGTCAGCTTGGAAAGGTCATAGTTCAGGGCTGGCTGCAGATCCCTCGCGCTCCGCCCCCTCCCCCCCAAGTTGGATTGGGCAAAACCCCTCCCAGCACCGGCTGTTCTCCACAGGCCCACAAGTGGTCCCACCTGTCAGCTATGTGGCGTTTTCCTGTTCTAGGCCCGCAGGTGCCTCGTGGCTTCCTCTGCTTTCCCACAGGTGCTGAGAGCACCCGGGATTTGCTATTGTTGGGGTTTATCCCAACTTGCTTGCATTTGGGGTTTATGGGGATAGCTCATCAGCTAGTTTTGTCATAAATGTTGTTCATGGCCAGGTTTGTTGGTTTTGCTACTTAGTGGCTCTGTTTGTTTTCCTGTGGGGATTCAAGAAGGTCCCAAACCTGTGCTGCCGCATCACCACCATCTTGCCAGAATTCTCCGACCTGCTACTGTTAACTTCAGGCTCCTCTTTCTCTCTGCTAATTAAATCATCTCCAACTGTCTCTTAGAAACAAACTATCATCAATGTATAATAAATCACAACACTTCTGTGAAGGGGTTTAGAGTTACAAAATAAGTTAGTTAAGTCTTGCTAGAATACAACTTAAACTCAGAAAGATTTAAAAACAGATAGAGAGGATTTTTTCACAATGAGTTATGGTCCTGGGCTGGGTAAGAGATGCCATATATCCACATTTTGCATTCTCTGCCCCAGAAGAGAACAATTCTCACGGTTGGATGTCTGACTCAGGAATCTGGCGTTTCTGCCTGACTAAAGTCACATCACTGACTGATGCCAGGTCTTTTGCTCAATTAAAGGTTTGTTTTCCTTTAGCGGTTGGCAAAGGCAACACTGATGCTGGGATATTAGCATCTGCTCCTTTGGATTTCGAATGTTCTGGGAGCTTTTGTGGGCACACCAACTACAGCAGCAGCACAGGGCTCTGAAACACCTTCCTTGTCCTGGGCCCAAGGACACCCGCCGGTGTGTGAATGTGGGAGGGGACAGCTCAGTTAGGCCCTTTCTAGGGAGATGAAAAGGAAAAAGGACCTTCCCCCGGTCTCTGTCTCACTCCAGCCCCACACCCCCAAGCTAAGGAAAACAGCGATATTTTGTGATAACAGTTAGGTTGTTTTTGTCTAGTTGTTCATTTGTTTGTTTATTCATTCATTAAGTATTTTGGAGAACTGGCTTGTGGGGCAAATGAAGAAGTACAGAGACTCTAGAAAGAGGAGACCGTCTCATAAGCCATGTATGCAAGCTGTCTCTGCTTTATTGCAGGAGCTCGCGAGCAGGATGTGGAAACTCTGACCAGCTGCTGCAGGCACAGCCTCACGTTGGGCCCTTCCTCTTAGGTTTTCTAAGGGGAGAGAAGGCCGCAGTCAAAGGACTTTCAGTTCTCACGTACCATCTTCCATCTGGGGATGGCCCCCAAGCCCTCAACCCGCTCTGGCCTTGAGCTTGTACCTCCACTGACACCAAGACTTCATGGGAATGAAGAGTAGCTGCTCTTCCCCGCAGGCTGAAGCCTCCACAAGGCGCCCTCTGCCGGATGGAACGATGCCCGGGACTGCTCCCTGCCGAGGTTCCTCTGTGTTCCTCTTCTGATCGGGACCACGTCTCCACCCACCATTACCCAGTGAATTTGTTTCCTAGGGCTGCTGGAACAAATCACCACCGACTTAAGATAAAATGAATTGATTATCTTACAATTCTGGGGGGCAGAAGTCTCACTGGTCTAAAAATCATGGTGTCTGCAGGGCCGGGTTCCTGCTGGAGTCCCAGGGGAGAATCTGTTTCCTTGCTTTTTCCGGCTGCCAGAGGCCCCCTGACCCTTCACGGCTCTTGACCCTCTTCCTCCATCCACGAAGCCGGCATCCGAGAGTTTTTTCTCCTCTCTGACCTCTGCTTTTGTCATCACATCTCCTTCTCTGACTCTGACCCTCCTGCCTCTCTCTTATAAGGACCCCTGTACCTGGATTCATCTGGGTAATCTGTGGTAATCCCCCCCTCCAGGTTCTTAACAGAATCATTACTGTGAAATCCCTTTTATTATGTAAAGTAACATTCACAGGTTCTGGGGATCAGGATGATGACCTTTTAGGGGAACCAGAATTCTATCTGCCATACCCAGCTCCTTTAAAAAAAATTTGTTTTGTTTGTTTTCATTCTTTTTACTTATTTTTTTATTGTGTAAAATACATATACATAAAATTGACTGTCTTAACCATTTTCAAGTATACAGTTCAGTGGTATTAAATACATTCATATTGGGGCTTCCCTGGTGGCACAGTGGTTGAGAGTCCGCCTGCCGATGCAGGGGACACGGGTTCGTGCTCCGGTCCGGGAGGATCCCACATGCCGGGGAGCGGCTGGGCCCATAAGCCATGGCTGCTGAGCCTGCTCGTCCGGAGCCTGTGCTCCGCAACGGGAGAGGCCACAACAGTGAGAGGCCCGCGTACCGCAAAAACAAACAAACAAACAAACAAAAACCATATTGTTGTCCAACCATCACCACCATCCATCTTAACTCTTCATCTTGTAAAACTGAAAGTCTGTATCCAGCATCTTTTATCCTGACCAAGACAGGATTACTCCTCAGCATAGCGCTGCTATGGCATTTGTAAAAATGATAATCATGAGAGCTAACATTTCATGACGGCTTGCTCAAAAAGATGGATAGAAAATGGTTAGATGGTTGAGGAAACTGAGGCATGAAAGGTTAAAATGTATCCAAACCAGGAAGCGAGGGAGGCAAGCAGCCTGACTCCAGCTGCAGACTCCTTCCCTGGAAAAGAAGGTTTACTAGGACCCCAGGAGGGCAGACGGGTAAAGAGCTTAAGGCAGAAGATAAAGCTTCTCAGATGCCTCTGTGGCCAGTGGCAATTAAACAGCATCACTCTACGAGGTTCTTAATCAGACACTTCTATCTAAAAAAATAATGCTGCTGAAGTAAGCAGGGCTTCTCTACAAGTTACAGAATAACTGTCAAGCATGTTAGCGGAAATTCCCCTGCCCCCACCCCCATGTGGTTTGCTGCTGCAAAAACACTTTGGAGTGCTTTTCTCGCCAAGGTCTCTAGACAGGTCTCTCTTCTCGTTGTTTGCTATTAGCAGTGATGCTCCTGTGGGTCTTCAGGAGTCCAATTTTCTTTTTGGAGGAGAACTAGCAAATCTTCACAAGAACTCTGCAACTCTATAACCCAGCTGACTGCTGTGTGAAAGGTCAGCCTGGAGATCAGAGTTTAGGGGAAGGAAAAGGGCTCACAGCCACTCACCCTGAAGAACACGAGCCCGTGGAGAATCCAGGAAACGAAAATAAAATGCCCAGTTTGGATACAGGGCCAACGAGACAAATCTTGTCCATAGTTCAGTATTAGATGATGCCCTTAATCCCCAGCTCTTGGGACCTGGTATCTCCATTGAACGTTGATCAGCCTTAGCGTTCTCTGCACCAGCATTCAGGGCTGTTTGCAGGCACAGTAAAAATTTGTCCTGTCAAACGGCGTTTGGCTGCTCACATGTCTCTTTTACGAGATAAATGTCAGGGGTTCCTCTCTCTCTCGGTCTCTTTGGCATGGACGACAAGGAGATATGTATGCACCAATATCCCTCCTACTTTCCTAACAACTGTGAGGCTGCAGATAAAGACGAATATCTTCAGAGTTTCATATCCTGATTGGGTTTGTATCAAGTCAAAGTGAAGCCCCGCCTCAGTAATACACGTGCCACCGACAGCACAGCCTGTACCAGACCAGAAGCAATTTCTGTCCTGACATGCCTCTGTTATTGAAAAGGAAAGGAAAGGAGAGGAAGGAATACAAAGATTGGATCTTTCAAAGACAGAACTATGAAGTTAATCGTACTGAGCCATCTGTTTGGAGAAGAGAGGAAATCCACAATGACTTTAGCCAGGAGGAGACACTGGAAATCCACAGGAAGGATCAACCACAGGGAGGAAAAAGAAATAAAAGAAGAAAAAGAAGAGAACACTTCTGCCTTATAGATATTATGTCAAGATTACAGGGATAAAGGATAATAATCGATTAGCAGGGAGCAAGTATCGGGGTCATGGAAGACCATTCCCTTTGCCATTGCTGCCAATTCAAAGAACATAATTGAAAATGATGGCTTCACATTTTCATAACTGCATATTCATAAATGGAAAATAATTTATGGGAAAGAGACAAGGGGTCTTTTTGTGTGTGGGTTTATAGATAACCAGGGGCAATGATTCTGACTGGCATTTGGGAATTTTCTCAGGCTGAGGAAGGGGTGTGGTGAGAAGCAGCAAGAGATTTTCCTGATTTTGGAGCGGGAAGGTGTGTGCTTGCAATAGGTAAGATCAGCAGTACTTGTCGATAGATTAGATACAAAGGGCAGAAAAGAAAGAGGAGTTGTGGATGACTCCCGATTAATTTTGGCGGGTGCAGCTGGTTAGATGATGCTACCACTTCTGAGCTTGAGACTACCAGATCAGGACCAATCTAGACGCTAGGCTGAGAAGTCAGTTGCCTTGAGATATCTGAGGGAGTCTTCGAAGTATGAAATGCTACTCAGAGCTTAAATGAGATGAGAATTGAAAACCACCCACTGAATTTAACAATTGGAGATCATTGGCAGCCTTTGTGTGAGCTGTCTGGCGGGGGAGTAGAGAGCCAGATAGTGGTGGTGAGCAGTGAGTGAGAGGCGAACAGATGCAACCAATGAGAGTAGACAGCTCTTCTGAGAAGCTTGGTTGGGGGGACAGAGGTGGGGTGTTAGCTGGAGGAGGAAGGTGGGGTTGAGTGAGAGTTTGCTTTTTTATTTTTTAAACATTTTTATGGGTGAGTATAGTTGATTTATAATGTTATGTTAGTTTCAGGTGTACAGCAAAGTGAATCAGTAATACATACAAGTATATCCACTCTTTTTTAGATTCTTTTCCCATATAGGCCATTACAGAGTGTTGAGTAGAGTTCCCTATGAGAGTTTTCTTTTTACTGGGAGAGCACTTATGGGGGAAAAACCAATTGAAATATAGAGACTCCATGTACAAAAGAGAGAAGGGTCACTGAGAGTAAAGATTTCTGCGAAGGAGGGAGATGATGGCATCTGAAGAATAGTGGAAGACCTTGACTTAAATTGGAGGAGGAACTCCTTTGTTAAAGCAGAGGGAAAGGCAAAGAAGATGTATGCAGATGTGTGTGGGTTGTAACTTTAAATGTGTGATACTGAAGGAACTTTCCAAACGATGTTATCTACATGAAGTAGGAGATTTCATAAGAAAGTAACCTGCTGAGAGTGAACCATGAGTGTGAGTGTGTATGTGTGTGTGAGCTCATACACACGAGGAAAGCCTAGAAGATTTGAAATAACCTAGTATTAAATAAAAAGTTCTTAATTGACAGGAGTTTTGTCTTCTGCACCAGAAGGAACCTAGTCCTGGTCCATTGCCAGGCTTGTGGATGGGACATCGGTACCCACTGAAGAGAATCAAGGAGGCTGGGTCTTCTTTTTTTTTTTTTTTTTTTTTTTTTTTTGCTGTACGCGGGCCTCTCACTGTTGTGGCCTCTCCCGTTGTGGAGCACAGGCTCCGGACGCGCAGGCTCAGCGGCCATGGCTCACGGGCCCAGCCGCTCCGCGGCATGTGGGATCTTCCCGGACCGGGGCACGAACCCGTGTCCCCTGCATCGGCAGGCAGACTCTCAACCACTGCGCCACCAGGGAAGCCCCAGAGGCTGGGTCTTCTTGAGTGTGCTTTTCACCTTTCCCTTTGTATCACACTTGGTCCTCAGTGATGATAGATGAGGAGAGAAAAGCTAAGGGTGTACTTCAAACATGGCTGTGACGTTTACAGGATTGCAGATGAAAATAGCAAGTCTGGATGTGGTTTAAGTTTGGGGAAGAGAAATTGATCACTCAGGAATCCTTGGCTCGGAGCACTGTGCTTTTCTGAAAGCTGATCTGTGAAGACTTCCCTTGCTAAGATGTCAGGCAAGTGATGGAAATGTTTCAGGACCACAAGTTGAAAGGTTAGGGTTTGGATGAGGAAAGTCCACACTTTAGTACCATGTATGGTTGTCAGAAGAACTTAACTTCCCATCCTCATGCTTCCTTAAGGAAACAGCCCTGAGTAACACTTCCTGCCTCTGCTGAACCTCAGGTAGAATGTTATGAAGCCCATTTGGCTGCAGGTGTAATGGCTGCACAGCTAATGTTTTGATCTCCATTTTCCTGACATCTATTTCTAGATCTCAGTTGGCTCAGATCATGGAGGGGAGAGCGGGTGATTTATTGCCCTCCCTCAGACTAAGCCAGCTGCCCCGTTAGTGCCTGGGGTTTTCATACATTATCTCATTTCATATCAAAACACTCTGGGAGTCCAGTGTGTTTAATCTCCATTTACTTACCTCATTTAATCCCTACAACAACCTTATGGGATATTTATAATTACCCTTAATTTAGAGATGAAGAAACAGGTTTAGAGATCTTAAGTAAATTAAGTCACACTGCTGGGCAAGAACAGAGCTGGGTGTGAACCCCGTTCTACTGACAGCAAACAAAGCCCAGGCACCTCCTCTAGGCCACGCTGCAGCTGCGGTGTGGTTGTGATAGGTCGTCCTGCTCTGTACCTGTGGGATGGCAGCTCTCTATCTCCCCAGCTCTCCCTGCACAGCCTCAAACTCTTTTCAGACGCAATTACTAAGTATAACAAGGCCAGCTCGATGATGCCGCTGGTCAGGATCCCACTCCCTCAGCAGTGAGTGAAGGGTCCTTTCCCACCTTAGGAGGTCAGCACTAACCCAGAGCTGCCCTGGATGCAGACACAGCAACTAAGACCAAAGGGACGGACAAAAGCAACCGAAGTGAGTTAAGCTTTATTTCAGGACTTGGCCACACTAGAGACAGGATCATTTTTTCACCAACACAAGCCCCTTACAGTTTCACTCCATTTGCTGACAAATAACTTCTTCAGGAACAGAGACTGGGACCCAGACTGGAGTTTTGGGCTTGGTGTAAGTCCAGCCCCCATGTCCTGTGATCTCCGCTCCTGCCTCGTTTCAGTTACTGCTGAGCCTGGGGAAGGATTCCCGCTCAGCACAGGCAGGAGTTAAGGCTCATTTTGGAGCTTGCTTGGCTCAGGGCCTCTGGGATTGAGACCCATTGAGGCTGGACTCCTCCTGTTTCCTTCCGTAATCTTCCTTGTAACTTTCCAATTTGAATTTGTTTAAATTGTCACTAGATTGTACAGCTTTGCTTCAAAAGACTCGTTCCATTGTGGAATAAAAGAGTTTTCTTAATATGTAAACGCTTATGCAAATTGTATCTTCCCACCACAAATTCCTCCTTCCCAATGCTGTCACCACTGACTGCTGCGGTTCAGAGGATGCCTGATCCACTGAGGAGGAGAAATCGGGAAGATGTTGCCATGACTACCGCTTATTGTGCACTTACTCTGTGCCAGGAACTGTGTCAAGACCACTGTATGCATTATCTCATTTTCCTTCACAACAACTCTTAGGGTTAGATATTATTAATATTCTTTTTTTTTTTTTTTTTTTTTTGCGGTACGCGGGCCTCTCACTGCTGTGGCCTCTCCCGTTGCGGAGCACAGGCTCCGGACGCGCAGGCTCAGTGGCCATGGCTCACGGGTCCAGCTGCTCCGCGGCATGTGGGATCTTCCCGGACCGGGGCACGAACCCACGTCCCCTGCATCGGCAGGCGGACTCTCAACCACCGCGCCACCAGGGAAGCCCAATATTCTTATTTTAACAGAGACATTGAGTAACTTGCTTAAGAGTACACAGCTTCCGGCAGGGCCAGGGTTATCCCTTGTTTGCAGAACTGAAATCCAATGCCCAGCAGCACTGTGCTTTCCAGTAAGATGTCTCCTTAGCCAAGTTCAAGGATATGGGGCTCGGGGGTAGATGAACCAAAAAGGGAAGCTTTGAATCACCTTGACCGGATTCCTTCAGGAGAGTAGGCAGAAGACCCAGCACCATAGCCTGGGACTTAGAAAAGGCATGGACTTTGAAATCAGAGACCCAGGTTCAATATTGCCCTTGGTGCTTAGAACTGTGCAACTGCAGGCAAGTTATTCACCCTCAGTTAGCCCGTTCCTTACCTATCAAGTGGAAATATTAATAATAATAATAACCATGATTATTATTTCCAACAACTCTCCTTTCCTAGTTCGTTTCTCATGTTGTATTCCTTATTTCTAGGATAGGTATGAGTATATGACACATGAGAAGTGCCACCAAAATGGTAGATATTATTGCAATTCACTCATTTATTCATTCAACAAATATTTATTGAGTGACTACACAATCATTTCATTGATTTTTACCCCATAAGCACAGTGCTTAGGGCTTAAGAGCTTTTCAAATGTCTACAAGAATACTTAACACCTACAATAATAAAATTATTAGCTCCAAGATAGGAAGTAACTTCCTGTAGATTCAAAATTAATAAATGCCTAATTAAGTGTCTACTAAACTAATATTATATCAGTCAACTGTTAACAATTCAGCTCTTTTATAGTTATGTATAAATAATAAATTTAATAGAGTTTACGCCACAAGAACAATGGGAAGAATTTAACATGTTAAAGGATAATTTTTTTAAAGATAAAATCGTGACTGTCATATAAATATACAAAGTGAATATGCATCAAGTATTTTATTTAACTTATTAATTAATGAGGAAATCAGTGAGATGCTATAACTGGTTCAAAGGAGAATTCAAAGAGCAGAGACATAAGTGGGTCATGAAATGAATTTACAAATAAATGCAAAACTGGCTTTTTCCATAATGGAGGAAAGGAAGGGATCAGTTGTTCCTCCCACAGACAGAATTAATTTGCATGTTTACAGACAATAATTATTTGCATTGCTATCATTTTTTAAAATAACTTACAAAATTGTAAAATAGCTCAAAGACAATGAAAGTTTTAAATCCCATAGAATCAGATAAGCCAAAATCATGTGCTCTAGATAACATATAAATTGCCTACGAGTACATGCAATCATTTTGGGGGTACTTTTTGGTACATTTCAGAGTCTTTCACAATTTTTTCTGACAGTCTCTCTCCCTTCTCTTGTGATTGTAGAATTTTAAAGAAAGATTATTCTTTTTTTTTTTAAATGCTTGGCTTTTTAAAAAAAAATTATTTGTTTATTTATTTATTTATTTTTGGCTGTGTTGGGTCTTCATTTCTGTGTGAAGGCTTTCTCTAGTTGCGGCAAGCAGGGGCCACTCTTCATCGCGGTGCGCGGGCCTCTCACTATCGCGGCCTCTCTTGTTGCGGAGCACAGGCTCCAGACGCGCAGGCTCAGTAGTTGTCGCTCACGGGCCCAGTTGCTCCGCGGCATGTGGGATCTTCCCAGACCAGGGCTCGAACCCGTGTCCCCTGCATTAGCAGGCAGATTCTCAACCACTGTGCCACCAGGGAAGCCGGAAAGATTATTCTTGATCACAAAATAAAGCTGACCTTAATTAGGTTTGACCTGATTGTTTACATAAATGCAGCAAGCGTGGTCACTTAACATATGGGCTTCCTTAAGTCTGCTTTGCAAATCTTGAGCCATACAGTCTTGAACAAATGCCACAAAATTAACTACTCTCTGGGAGTTTTCATGAGGAATCTCAGACAGATTTAAAAGCGTCTATTATTTACTATCTTGAGACTAGGAAACCAATCCTAAGAAACACTCTCTACCAGCGTTTACCCACAGGTCCTAAGAATTTAAGTGAATTCCTCTCTTCTTAAGACCCCCAAATATTCTACAGTTCTTGATCTGCTAGGAGGTAACCTTACTAATCACCTGAAAGCCTGGGACCCTGTCAGCCAGGAACCGAACCAGCTTTCCTGGGAGGGTTTTGTGTTAGTTCTATGAATACAGCCAACATTTGTTTCCTAAAAAAAAAGTGGCTGTCATGTCTGATTAAATGAACACCATTCTCCAATACAGCACTTCAGATAAGGCCTTTATTGCACAATCAATTTGTCCAATTATATTCTGGTAAAAAGGAGGACCTATTCTTATGGAAACTGTGAAATAACTATATTGCTATGAAAAGTGAGGAGACTAAGAGTTTCTGAGTTCTGCAGACCCAGTGAGAATCACATATCATTTAAAATTATGTTTCATTTCGGTTTACAAAGGCAGAGTTTACTAAATTGTTGTGGGTTACAGAAGTGTAAGAAGAAAGAGAAATGGCTTTCTTATAGATCCAGAAAATGGAACAATTAAAAAAAATCAACAATATTCCAGATAGCCAATAAATTTTTCCTTATCAGTTTATTCAGTACTATAATTAAGTCTTGTTCTGCTGGATCTTGGGTTAGCAGTTGCATGAAGCTGTCCGCTTCTCAACTGGAAAAGAGTTGTGGAAATTTTAGCCCACTAGAACCATCTGAGAGCTGTCTAAGGGATGTCACCTCAGAAGACTGCACCCGAGAGTCTACTCTTTGAAATGTCAGTAGTTTGAAGCACCTGGTAAAGTCCTTTTCCATGAGATTCTGAGATTGTCCTTCTTTACTGGATATGTGAATTTTGGCCTGCATCCTATAGCATCACTTCAGGGAAGCATCAGAGTAAAATGAAAACCATCTGTAGATAACAAAGACTGAGAATGGCTGTCTTTAATTTTTTACTGATAATTTTGAAACTTCAAATGTCTGAAGACATGCAAAACAAAGATAATTAAGTAACTTTAGAAATTTAGACAAAGCATCGCTAAGGATATTGATTAAACTTATCTCCAAAGAAGTCAGTAAATGCTACTTTTGGTTTATAGAAATGTATGAATATGATTTCTATAAAGAAAAAAATCTTGAGATATAACATATAATGAACACTTCTGAGACATATACACAGTAGACCAAGCCTATCAAGTGAAGAGAGTAAATAAGTCTGGATTTAAAAAAAAATTTTTACAAAATATATAAATGGGTATTTATATTCCCATTTATACACCCATATTCTGTGGGTAAGTCTGATGTATATTTTTGACTGAGAACCATTGTCCTAGAAGCCTCTAGATTCAAATTAAAGAAGTAAGGTTTTGGCGAAGTATTTCAAATAATAACTGAATTTATGACTGATAATACCGTACTGCTGTGGCTTAATATGATCAGGTAAAGCATCTCCGGGACAGTAATAAAATATAGGAAAACTTGAAAGGAACCATTTCTTAAGAGTTTTAATCAGTGTTTCCCCTAAGGTGAAAGCATATTATAGAAAGCACGAATACTGACAAATTTCCAGGGACTTCCCATAAAGTATATACTTTCTCAAGTGTATTATATTAATACCATTTCACTTAACACAAATTTAACCTGGGGCAGGCTGTATCTCTGCTGACAGTGCTTCCCATGAAACTCTTACAATAGTCACACATCAAACAAACCTAATTATTTCTAGTACTTCTCTTTTTATAAAGTAAAAGAAAAAATAACTTTGTGAGTTTTTCCAGGGTCTCTCTGGGAAACTTAAAGACGGTTTTAGGTATAAAAAAATATCCTGAGAGTTTTAGGTTTTTTCCTATTCTGGGAGGGAACAATTAACATAAGTTTTCAAAGGAGTTCAGACAGCCTATCGTTAAGATAGGCTCATGGATGCCTGAGAAACAGTATTTGATTACCTGGTTAATCAAAATAATAAAATATAATAAATAAATTTTATTTATTTATAATAATAAAATATTAAAATATAATAATAAAATATTTAAAAATACACAACCGCAAGGCAACTGGAAAGAACGTTATTTCTTTTATAAATGAGGAACCTTTGTTCTTTTTTTTCTTTAAATAATCAAGGACATAATAAAGTCCAAATAAAACACAGAAAATTATTCTGGTAAGACATAGAATTTTTTCTCTCTAAGCAATTTACACAAAAAGTAAAGAATCATCATTTATATTGTAAACAAAGACACTCAGCAGTAAACCAGGGAAGCAAACCCATCAAAACAGACTGAACTTTGCTGAGATTTCGTAACTTCTTTCTCAGACCCAGTTTTTATCAACAAAGGCAAATAGCATTCATATTCTGAGTTTTTTCTTTTATCATCCTCTTTCATATTCTGAAACAAACTAACACTTTGCATTACAACAGATCTCAGAGGGTCCACAAGATTAAAACAAATTTTCTTATAATTCTGAGATGCTGTTTATGTAAACATGAAATTTGTTTATTACTGCTATCCTCAAATTTAATAATAGATCAGTATTTTTAAAATTCTCAGTTTTAATTTCTAATATGATATTGATAGTTATAAGCTACATGCACAGAAGCCCTTTGAGGTCCTGAACAAGTCCCAAGTGTAAAATGATCTGGAGACCAACAAAATTGAGGACTACTGCTTTAGGATAAAACCACTCTTTTTCTTTGAAAAAATCAAAACATACATGTAGTTGGGTTTCTCTGTTATTATTGCTCCTAAGGGTAATTGCAACCACTTATATTAACTATAACCTTTAATCAAAACAACTAACTTCTCATTCATAGAGAAAAGTAGGTGAGGGGGTGGGTAATTGAGAACTTTACCATTCACCAGCATCACAGCAGACTAGAAAAGCTCATGAATACACTTTTCTATAACCATGCATAGAAGCCTTCTCTCTTATATGTTCTTGAAGTAGCAAAAATGAACATATTCATTAACATGATTCATAGACATATCCCCTCCAGAGCATATTAATTGTGTTTCAATATTCTATCTTAGAAATTATCTAGATATTCAATGAATATCTATTAATTAACTCAATCTAATGCCAGTTCAAAGTTTGGGCCTCTCACTGCTGTGGCCCCTCCCGCTGCAGAGCACAGGCTCCGGACGCGCAGGCCCAGCGGCCATGGCTCACGGGCCCAGCCGCTCCGCGGCACGTGGGATCTTCCCAGACCGGGGCACGAACCCGTGTCCCCTGCATCGGCAGGCGTACTCCCAACCACTGCGCCACCAGGGAAGCCCCAGTTCAAAGTTTTAAGCCACCTAGGAATCCTGGAAATTATCTTTAAGCTGGCATGCTACAAACATAATTATTCTTGAACTGAAGTTATGACAATCTTGAACACCAATTTACATTATGTAAGAGTAATGTTAATTTATTTGATCGGTAACTTGTATAACTATAGGAAAAAGTAAACCTAAGTAAAATAAAATGTATGTTTCTATTATACTCGACTCTGCTATATCAGAGAAGACATAACTGTTCTGTTAGACCAAACATATCAAAACAGTCATATTTGCCAAAGATTTATCTTAATTATGTAACTTGGATTCTTAAAATGTTTCTGAGTTTCTGAAGGATTATTTTTAGTGTAGCACATTTAAAGTGTTAGAAATTAAATCTCATTTTATTAAAGTTTTAGGAATATTTGATTTATATAGGCACTTATTTATCTCTTGAAGTCAATTAGAATAGAGCTTCTTTAAGATACTTGATAATCTAATTTATTAGTACCCTCTCAAGGTAGGAAAACATTTCACACTTTATACTATAAGAAGTAAAGGCCTGAGTTACAGACACAGAGATATACAGACACAAAGAGAGCTTAAAGCTTCAATTCTACAATTTTAGCTACAGGTTAAGAGATATGAGAGGCAAAAAACATAAAAATTCACTACTGATCCAGATATCAAAGAGCTGCTCTCCTTCCTGGTGGGCACAAAATTCTTTGAGCTCAAAATAGACAAATAGAAAAACAAATAAGACTAACCAACCAGATTCTCTGTCACTCTTTTTTCTTAATAGAAAATAGATTTCTATAATTCATTAATTCATTTACAGAGATCATTAAATGATCAGACTACAAAACCAAATTCTCAATCATTGCCACCACCACTGGGGAATAACTTCGCAGCTATAAATTAAAAAAAAAACAAATGAAGCAAAGTAAAACAAAATACAAAATTAAAAAAAAAACAAATGAAGCAAAGTAAAACAAAATACAAAATAGAGAGAAAAAAAAACAACAGAGAAACTGAGAGTCAATAAGTTTCTATTATACATCAGGTTCATCACTTTGTCAGGAATTGACATACCAGGGTTTCAGCTGCCCATGGGATATATGTCTCTGGCAGTACAATTTTTCTTGCTCTGTCAGGTGAAGCCACTGGGCACATTGGTGGAAGATCTCTAAAGCTGATAAAGAATAATTTTTTTTTAAAAGGTAAAAGCATGACTCTCATACAAATATAAAATGAACACATGTCAATAATATTATTTAACTCATTAATTAATAAGATCCAGTAAGATATTATATCTGATTCAAAAGAGATTACAAAGAGACTCATCTAGACATTTACTTGAATTTACAAATAAACGCAAAACTGGCTTTTTCCATAGTGAGAGGGGGAAGGAAAATCAATTGTCCCTCTACTCGACAAAATATATTTTCATGTTTATAGACAAGAATGATTTGCATTGCTATCAGTTGTCTGTAATTTACAGAGTTGTAAAATAGTTCAAAGACGATGAGAGGTGCAAACCCTATAAATCAGATAATGTGGAAGGATGTGCATTAGATAGCATACAGATTTCCATTGAAGATATACCATAATCTCTTTTTTTTATGGTCCACTTCCAAGTCTTTTACAAAGTTCAAAAGTGTAAAAATGGTAAAGATCACACAAATCTTCAAAAAACCCCACCAGTTACATTAAATGTGGTTAATATGTACACGTTAACACATTTGATTTGATGTGGAGTGGAATGGGATCTCCAAAAGTCAAAGTGCTTAGGATCTATGAAGGTCTCCTTGGTGTTGATTGGGTGCTAGCACTGTGTAAGTATGGAGGGTTCATTGAGAAGAAGGGAGATATAGACCAAGCCGTCAAGGAACTTGCATTCCATCACATGTACAAAAACCAAGTAAATAAACATTAGTTAACTTTAGATATTGACATGCAATCAAGGAAATAAATTGAGTTCAGTAAGAGAGGATGGCGCAGAGAGAATGTGACTAATTAATTCTGGAAGTATAGCAGACATTATTGGTTGCTGACTTAATTGCCACATCTCCATCTCTTTCTTGGGATCAGCATCTCAGTTTTTTTTTTGTTTTTTTTTTTTTTGCGGTACGCGGGCCTCTCGCTGTTGTGGCCTCTCCCGTTGTGGAGCACAGGCTCCGGACGCGCAGGCTCAGCGGCCATGGCTCACGGGCCCAGCCGCTCCGCGGCATGTGGGATCTTCCCGGACCGGGGCACGAACCCGCGTCCCCTGCATCAGCAGGCGGACTCTCAACCACTGCGCCACCAGGGAAGCCCAGCTCCTCAGTTTTTAATCAGGTATAGAGTCTTAAGGTGCATAGGGAAGGTGGGCCCCGTCCCCAATCCCAGGCAATGGTCAAAGCCAGTCATGATAATTCTATTCCCCGTGACTTTCTCTCCATGGAAATGAACCTACTTTAGGCACTATTATCTTTCTTCTGGGTTGTTGCCTACCTCAAGTGTTGCCATTCTCCAAATCATTTTCTTTTTATTAAACTATTTCAAATTGTGAACACACTCACAATAAAAAATACACAAAACAAGAAAAGTTAAGAATATGGACTTCCCTGGTGGCGCAGTGGTTAAGACTCTGCGCTCCCAATGCATGGGGCCCGGGTTCAATCCCTGGTCAGGAAACTAGATCCCACATGCATGCCGCAACTAAGAGTTCATATGCCGCAGCCCGGTGCAACCAAATAAATAAAATAAATATTAAAAAAAAAAAAAAGACCTCTGGTCTTAAAAAAAAAAGTTAAGAATAGCTTGTGGTAAAATGAACATCCGTATAATTATCACCCAGGCAATAAAATAAAATATTATTAGGAGCCCCAAATCCTTCCATATGTCTTTGCCTGACTGCATCCCTCCCTTATTGCCAGACGCAATCACTGTCCTGATTTTGTTTACTCCCATGTAGCCTTTTCCTCACGGTTTTACCATTTACGTATGCATCTGGAAATGATACAGTTTTGTTTTGGCTGTTTGAGCTTTATTACAAGCACTTCACTCAATATGATATTTGTGAGATTCATCCATGTTGCTGGCAAAACTGTAATCTGCTAACTTTCATTGCTGTGTAGCAGTGCTTCTCAAAACTGCTTGGTCTCAGGATCTCTTTACACCAGTAAAAATTTTTGAGGACCCCAAATACCTTGGTTTATGTGGGTTATATCTAACAATGTTTATTGCATTAGAAATTCAAGTGGAAATAAAAATGTTGTGTTTTGATTCATTAAAAATAACAATAATACTTCAAAAACTAAACTTAGAATTACCATATGACCCAGCAATTCCACTCCTAGGTATACACACAAAAGAATTAAAAGCAAGGATTCAAACAGATACTTATACACTAATGTTCACTGCAGAACTTTTCACAATAACCAAAAGATGAAAACAACCCAAATATCCATCAACAAGTGAATGGATAAACAAAATGTGATATGTACAAACAAAGGAATATTATTCAGCCATAAAAAGGAGTGAAGTTCTGATATACTCTACAACATGGATGAACCTGGAAACCGTTATGTTAAGTGAAATAAGCCAGACACGTTAAGGATAATACTGTATAATTCTACTATATGAAACATCTAAAATAGGCAAATTTGTAGGGACAGAAAGCAGTTTACAGGTTACCAGCATCTGGGGGAAGTGGGGAATGGAGAGTTATTATTTAATGGATACAGAGTTTCTATTTGGGGTGATGTAACTAGTGCCACTGAATTGCATGCCTAAAAATTGTTAAAATGGCAAATTTTATGTTATCCATATTTCAGCACAATAAAACAAACAAAAGTAATGATAATAAAACCATTCCATGTTAATGTAAGTAAAATACATTCTCAAGAAAAGCCCTAGGGCTTCCCTGCTGGCACAGTAGTTAAGAACCTGCCTGCCAATGCAGTGCACACGGGTTCGAGCCCTCGTCCGGGAAGATCCCACACACCGCGGAGCAACTAAGCCTGTGCGCCACAACTACTGAGCCTGCATGCCACAACTACTGAAGCCTGCGCACCTAGAGCCCATGCTCTGCAACAAGAGAAGCCACTGCAGTGAGAAGCCCGTGCACCTCAGCCAAGAGTAGCCCCCGCTCGCCGCAACTAGAGAAAGCCCGCGCGCAATGAAGACCCAATGCAGCCAAAAAATAAATAAATGTATTTAAAAAACCCTATACTTACAAAATAAAAAAAATAATGAAGAGAGTGGCATTATTTTACATGTTTTTAATGCCTGGCTTACAAGAAGACAGTTGAATTCTATCTGCTTCTTCATTCAATCTGTTGTGATATTTTGGTTTGGCTGAGGTGTATGAAGAAAATCTGGCTTCACATAAAAATGTAGTTGGAAAAAGGAGGTATTGTTTAATAGCTTTTGCAAATAATTGTGGATATTCTTCCCCAATATTACACCAGAGCTTGACAAGTGGTAGTTTCTTAAAGGCTGTGTGCCATGTGGGATGTGAAGCTATATCCTTTGTTCTGCCTTGCTCTTTGAGTGGTTTTATTACCTGTGTGTCATTTTATAGCATGATGCACTGGGTATTTAGAATATGTTGGTTCACTGTTATGCAGATTTTGCAAATATTGACATATTTCATTAGGCAATATCAAAAAATCACATTAGTAAATATCATCCCAAGATTCTTTAAGTGTTAGGAAACTCACAGTGGCGGGTACAAGGTTTTAAAAATTCTAATTTTTGCTTGAAACCTCAGATTTTATCATTGGCAACACATACTGTCACTACCCCCCCACCCCAGGCTCAATTTGTTAATGTTTGAGGAAATATCTGTCAAACTCCCAAGTCTGAATAAACATTTTTGGTATGTCAGTCGAGTTTTTCAAATAAAAACTGGTTTTTCATGAAATATGTAGATAGTTTAGCTCACAACTTAAATATTTGCACAAGTGCTTTTCTCAAGACTGCCATTATCCTTTGGCATGCAGCAAAAGGGCTTTATGTATACTTCCTATTTTGTCACACAGAATATTAGAAAAATATATACTAACCCTTTTGGAGGGAAATTTGGCAATACCTAATGAAACAATAGAAGCACTTACTTTGCGGTCAGCAATCCTACTTCTAGGAACCTCCCCTGAAGATATACCTCCAATGATACAAAAATGCCTAGGTACAAGTTTATTTATTGCAGCATTGTTTACAGTTGCACAATATTGGAAACAACTAACTGCCTATAAAGAGAAGAGTGGTTGAATAAATTACGGCACGTCTACAACCTCTCACCAGTAGACAATCTAGTAATTTGAGGCAAGTAATATGGCAGCAAAACAACGAGCATACCCAGAATTAACGAATTGCATTTCTCTTCCATGAGACCAGTGGCTATAAAACGGGACTGGCAAACTACAGCCATGGCCAAAGCTGACTCACGGCCAGATCCATCTCAAGGTCAAATCCAGCTCACTGTCTCTTTTTGTAAATAAAGTCTTATTGAAACAGCCTCATCTATTTATTTGTATATTGTCTATGGCCGCTTTCATGCTAAAATAGTGTAGTTGAATAGTTGCAAAAGCCTGAAATATTTATTCTCTGTCCTTTTATGAAAAGTTTGCTGATCCCTGTTATAAACACACAGAGTCTAACACGCCATCTGGAGACACGTCCAGAGCTAAGCTTGTCTTAGTAAGGACTGGGAGACAGGAGAAATGTAGGGCCACGTAGTCTGGTGGTCTAGGGCCTAACCTTGACATACTTCAGCGTGCACTGTTTTAGGCACGCTCAGGCTTACAGCAGTACACACCAGCAGGATGATGGGGTGCAGCAGTGAGTAAGGCAGAGTGGGTTCTGTGCGCATCTGCTTTTCGTGACAATTAGATAGTGGTGAATGTGGGAGAGGATGGATAAATGTCATGGGTTTATATCCATGGGTGCAGCAGCTAGAAGCACTGGATTTGATGAACACCTAGCTACATGAATGGATCATAAAAACATACTGTGTGAAAAAAAGTGAATGGAATGAGATCTATAATGCCAAACTGTTTATGTCAATTAAAATATATGCCTACAAATCAACAATTTACATCTTGTTATACCCCTTATAATCAAGAAGAAATGCATTAAACATATCATAATTGCCTTGTGGGGGAGGACAAAGAGGGTGACTTTGGGAATAAGTCTGGATCTATCAATAAACTAGACGATGGACAATAAAATGGACAAATAATGAAAATGTGCCTTGAAGTGAGGCACGTGAGGTTCAAGGACAACAAAATAACAATCAAAAAGAAGGAAGCAAAGAGGGAGGGAGAGAAGAAGGAACAAGACCAAAGGAATCTGGACAAATATCTTCTGTTATAGCTCTGGCAACTAAATGGATTTGTGACCTGGTGACAAGCTGTCAGGACTCAGCTTCCAAGTAAGACAGTCTGAACGGCGGAGGCAGTCATGGTGGTGATTGTGTGTGTGTGTGTGTGTGTGTGTGTGTGTGTGTGTGTGTGCTTGGTGTGTGTGTGAGGTAGGGAAGGGTCAGAGCCAGGAAACTCCAAGCCAAATGGTGTGCAGTTCAATCCTCAGGGAAGGGGGCCAGTCTAGGGTAGGTAGGCAGCAAGCGTCCCAGGGAAGGTGGAGTTCAAGTCCCAGTTGGGATCCAGACCAGTGGAGAACATGGTGATGGGTGGTTTTTGATGTGGGTCAGGGAGAAGGCTCCAGCTCCTTGGACACGCACCTCAGGCATATTGGGTCTTAAACTGAGTCCTTTCTGGGGAGCGGGCTCTGAACATAATACTAGGTTCTGGTTGGCCTGGGAGCTGAGCAGAAGCCTTCGGCAACAACAGGCTCAATGTTTTCAGAGGCAATCTTTGTATTCTTTGGGCAAATGTCATCATCCTTCTGACAATTTCCACAATTTGGATTTATAATACCTGCTCTGGCTACCTCATTGGATTGAAGATCTTGATGATAAGAAGATATATATAGAAGAACTCTGGAAAAATAAAGTACCCACACCACAGTTATTATAATATTTAAGCAACTTATTAGAAAGTAATTCCTTCTTCCCCACCAGAGAAGTTTTCCTTTCGAACAGCCAATTTACTCTGAAAGGTTTGAGAGAAAACATAATAGCTTTTGATTTTTTAGTAACTTTCTTCGAAAGGAATGTGTTTAACTACACATAATTTTATCTTTCAATTTAAAAAAATTAAATCAATTCTGTCTCATAGTTTTCAAACATTTCTGAGGTGAGTCCCAGGACAGCCTATTTACAGCCAACTCCCAGCAGGCTGTCCTAGCTGCTGACACTGAAACTTTATCTGGTCATAATCTATCAGCCTTGGAAAACAAGAAAAATGGAGATTTTAAAATTTATTTATTTATTTAAATATTTATTTTTTCATTTATTTTGGCTGCACCGGGTCTTAGTTGTGGCACTCGGGATCTTTTAGTTGCGGCATGCAGACTCTTAGTTGCAGCATGCATGCAGGATGTAGTTCCCTAACCAGGGATCAAGCCCAGACCCCTGCATTGGGAGTGTGGAGTCCAACCCACTGGACCACCAGGGAAGTCCCTAGGGATGTTTTTAAAGTTCACAACTCAGTGGACTTTATGCATAAGGAAAGAAATGGAAAGCTGACTGTGACAATTGTTCTTGGTAACTCAACTAAGATCATACTTTTAAAGAATATGATAAATATGCTAGTATCATTTTCTATAATCTGGTAATTTAGATACACTTCTAAAACAACCTTTTTCTCATTTAAAAAATAATTTTGAGGGGCTTCCCTGGTGGCGCAGTGGTTGAGAGTCCGCCTGCCGATGCAGGGGACGCGGGCTCGTGCCCTGGTCCGGGAGGATCCCACATGCCGCGGAGTGGCCGGGCCTGTGAGCCATGGCCTCTGGGCCTGCGTGTCCGGAGCCTGTGTTCCGCAACGGGAGAGGCCACGACAGTGAGAGGCCCGCGTACCGCAAAAAAAAAAAAAAAAAATTTTTGCAATTACAGTAGAGCCTAACAAGAGAATAAAATCCACCAAACATTTGGGAGATGCACACACTCGCAGGTATATTATATTCATTTCTTGCAACATCAGGTTCAAGCCACATATACATATATACAGTTCTGTGTTCTGCTGCTTTTTAAATATATTATTACATCACGAGCACCTTTTTATGTTACTAAATTTTCCTCAATAACGTGACTTTTAAGGACCAAATAATATTCCAACATATGAATGTGCCACGGTTTATTTGACCTTTTCTTTATTTAGGCTACTTATAATTTTTTTTACTATTATAAGTAAATTTTCATGAACATTCTTTTACATAAACCTTTAATAACATTGCTGATTGTTTCTTAGGATAGATTCATGAAATTGGAATCACTGGGACAAAGCATGTTAACACTTTTAAGTCTCTTGATATATAGTTCCAAATTGTTTATCAGAACCACTGTGAGATTATACGCCAGTCAGTACATATCCTACCATGTCCTCAACAACATTAAGTTTCATCTTTAAAACAATCCTTTCCTGTTGAAAAGTGAACACATTGTTTTGTTCTTCCCAGCATCCTTTTGGGGAGCAGTTCTTCTCCTATTTCATAATCATTCAGATCAGACCCTAGAAGCATAAAGTCTGCAATCATGACATGCAGAGTGTATCCATGTGACCACACCATGTATTTTATTGCTTAAATTGGCTTTGCACTACAGCAAAGGATAGCTCCCATAATCCGTCTTGATTATTTTCAAAAAATGTTTTATGCAAACAGCATCTTGCATACATATTACTATTCTAGAGGAATCCAGGCTTCACTGGGTCAGGGCTTCCCTTTCAGTGATGAAAAGCTCTCCAAGGTATATTTTCTTTTTGGATTTTTGACTCTGCAGAGTGTCAGCCCAGATGTAGCCTATGCAAATGATGGTATTTATAGCCTGGTGTGCAATACTCTGTGGAAGGAAAGCTTGTAGAAGGCATAGGCTGGACACCCACCATAGGGGGAGATGTGGTGAAAAACATGTGTGATCGCACCAAAAAATGCTGGGGACAGAAATAAAAAAAGAAAAGAATACATGGGATGAAGCAAAGAACAAAGCAGCAAGAGAACAGTGTGTTTCAGGGCTTGAGATATAGTTTACTTTTAAACAAAAGCAGGACCTGATATAAAAGACACATTGATTTTCACTGTTGAGTTTGACTGAGGAAAGGGGCAGGGATAAACAAGCAAAAAAAAAAAAACAGAAACATTTTGGAGAATGGGATGAAGAATCTACATGCACAAAAACCTGCACTCAGGGATTCAGGTTTCAAGAAACCTCTAGATAAGACTTGTATCTCATACAGGAAGAGGGCAAGCTCAATCTGAGAAGCGCCTGGAACTTACCTGTTCACACATTTCGCCTGTTCTAAGGGTCCGAAACAGAAGAATCAAATAGTAATTTTTGTTAGTGTGTACAGAAGTTAGATACCCAATATGGTTGTTTTACTAAAGAGTTATGATGTGGTAGGAAAAAACAAACAAACAAACAAAAAACAACTTCAGTTCGGAGGAGAGTGCTTAAATCTCTCTGTTAGCTGTTGCTGAGAAAGAGTTTATTCATAACTCAAGGCTCCACGTCTGTCCTTTGGCAGCTCCTGGAATTTACGTCAAGTCTGGACGGAAACAGCCAATCTCTGTAGGGTTTGTCTGGCAAACATTACAGAATAGTTGGTTCTGAGTCACCACTGGGAAGAGATGTGAGGGGAAATGCAAAGGCATAAGCTAACAATTATAGGCTAAGAGAAATACCCCAATTAACTTCTTGTTTTAGCAAATGTTAAAAGTTTGCATTCCCTAACCACCGCTATCACGAGCTGTTCCAGCTATTAAGCTACTGTCTCTCACTCCTAACCCACCCTTCTGTATAATATTTCCTGGAGCTGGGACTCTGCAAAGAATATTTCTGTTTTGCCAGACGGCTCTTTGTTAGGCTTTCCAATAGGGGGTGCTATAGGGCGACTGCAACGCTGGATGAGGCAGAAGGGACGTGCTTCTGACATACTTCCTGCTGGTTTCTCGTTCCTATCAAGGTCATTCCTGCCAGTGAGGCACCTGGGCTGTGGTGGGTTTGGGGTTGGGTGTTCTCTGCAGTGGCTACCTCCTAGAATTCTCTCGTTCTTTCAGATGCCTAGATAACAACTTTCTACCTAGTTAACAACTCCTTATATTAAATTTATTCTGAATAAATAATTTCTGTTAATAAACAGTTGGTGAGTTCTAACCTCTAACTGACCCATGAGCCTACACAGGTCTTTACACACAATCAGACAAGGGGCTGGGAAAGTATCTCCTTCTCATAGGGTGTTTTGGCTTCTCTGTCGATCACTAAATATTTTCTTGCTCTTGCTGTGTGCCCAACATGGAACTAGACTGTGGGGACACGAGGAGACACGATCACTGCCCTCGTGGAGTAACCATTTAGTAGCTGCTAAAAGGTGTTGCCCATGACAGGAAATACAGCAAGGGTGGCAGGCTCTGCCTGAGTTTCTTACTGGATGTTGAATTTCCGGCTCTGTAACAATGGAGGTTAAAGTCAATCATCTCTCTCTCTCTCTCTCTCTCTCACACACACACATAGCTATCTTGTATCTATCTTTCCCACCAGCGTGGTAGAGTGGGTGGTTAAGAACCCAGGCTCTGGAGTGTCAGGTTTCCAGTGTTCCTGCCTCACTAGTTATATGTCTAAGGACACATTGCTACCTACCCTAAGTTTTGGTTTCCTCTTCTATAAAATGGGGTTAACGTAGGATCTATGCCCACCTATTAAGGTTTTAAGGACCGGATGAGACAATGCACATCAAGTACTTAGCCTGGTCTTTCATTCCCAGTAAGTACACAGTCAACTTTGCCTCTCCTTTCTTCAGGCATCTGTTGGACAGAATAAGACAGGAGTGCCACAATCAGAGACGCTGGTGGCGGGAGGCCAGAGCTCAGCAGGGTGAGGAGTTGCGAGCTGGGATGTGCCTGTTGGTTGTGATGTGCTCTAAAGAAGTTGAAATTAGAAGCCTTGGGGTGTGAACCCCGCCAGCCGCTGGGAAAAGAAGCCAGTCCCGAAAGAAGAACAGACTTCTTTTTAGTCCATTATTGGAAAATGTAAAAAGCGTTTTTTCTTTTCTTTTTTTTTTTTTTTTTTTTTTTTGCGCTATGCGGGCCTCTCACTGTTGTGGCCTCCCCCGTTGCGGAGCACAGGCTCCGGACGCGCAGGCTCCGGACGCGCAGGCTCAGCGGCCATGGCTCACGGGCCCAGCCGCTCCGTGGCATGTGGGATCTTCCCGGACCGGGGCACGAACCCGTGTCCCCTGCATCGGCAGGTGGACTCTCAACCACTGCGCCACCAGGGGAGCCCGTGAAAAGGTTTTTAAAAGATGTCTTGAAATATATATTGCTAATGCCTCAGAGCAGAAGTATGCAATCCTTGTTCCCAGATAGCTGTAAATGTCAACTTTTGTACCTTACATGTTTGTCAGGAGCCTATTTCCTCACTCGGTGCACAGTCTTCAATCAGCGTTCTTTCACATTCAGTACTCTGCCATTCTTAGTGCCATCTTTCATCAGGCACCCTCCAGGGCGCTTGGCAAACTCTTGATGGTCAATTCTTATGGCGTTCTGTGATGTTGAATTACCTTCATTTCCCAAACAGTCAATGGAGGGTAAGTGACTCCCCCAGCAAGTGACCTATTATATAGGAAATAGGTCTCAGGAAGTGCTATAGCTCTGGGGTTCTCTGCAGATTACTTGGCCTGGGTGGACATCAAGAAGAGTCCCAGGAATCCTACATACATGGAACTGTGTGTTGGCGAGGGAAGATGTGGCTGGATAGCAAAAGGCCGAGAGAAAGAGAGAATTTTTGACTCTCATATTTTAACAATGGGTTGGATAAGGAGGAAGCATGTTTGCCTTAGCCCAGTGGTCTTAGAGAGTGGTCTCAACAACAGCAAGCGCCTGGGGACTTGTTAGACATGCACGTTCCTGGGCCCCACCCCAGACCTACTAATTCCGAGACTCTGGGGGTGGGGCTCAGCAGCCTGTGTTTTCACAAGCTTTCCAGGGGCTTCTGATCTACGATGAAGTTTGAGAACCATGTGTCAGCACAGGCACAGCCTTTACAATCAAACTTACAAAGTAGCTGAAAGGGACTGTGTAGTGTGTACTAGCCTTGAAATGAAGATGTGAGGGAAAATATCAAGCCTGCCTTCCAGGGTAAGATAAAAGGGAGAATATGCTTTTATTTTCCTTGAAATAAAAGCATAAAATTGTGGAAAGTAAAGGTGGAGAGACCTTTATAGTTATGGTATTCAACCCCCTCATTTTTCTTCATGACAAAGTTGAGGTCAAGTTGATGAAGGGACCTGCCCAAGAGGGGGCCTGAGTCAAGACTCAAAACTAGAACTATCGACGCCTCCCCTGGCACTCTTTCCCAGCACCACCTGCAGGGCTCTTAGAAGGTCACTCAGTCTCCTGTTCCCTTTCCAGTCCAGGCCCCAGTCACCTCCACCTGGATTATTTCCTCATCCTCCTGGGGCTGCCCTTTTCTTCAAGCTTCCCCTTGCTTTACATTTTCCTAATATCACTCCCTTCAAGGCTAAGGTCTTCTGAATGTCCTGTAGTGGCTCATTTATTTCTCTCTTTTGTGTCAGGCTTTCTCAGCCTCCATAATATGGCCACTCTCTTTCTCTTCCATTTTATATCCTCTGCAACATTTACTAATGCCCTTTCCCCAGCAGGCATGCTTCCCCATCCCCTGCTTTTTTTCTTCTAAATCAGTGGTCACTAAAGTTTTTCTATAAAGGACTAGATAGTAAATATTTTAGGCTTTATGGGTCATATGGTTTCTGTCACAACTGCTCAACTCTATTACTAACAGGGCAAAAGCAGCCAAAGAAAATATATAAGTGAATGAATATGACTGTGTTCCCAAAAAACCTTATTTATGAAAACAGGTGGTGGGGATAAAAATGCCCAACAAACCAGGAGCAGAAGGGAACTTCCTTAATCGGATAAAGGGCATCTTCAAAATACCCACAGCTAATATCATACTTAATGGTGAAAGAAAGAATGCCTTCCCCTTAAGATCAGGAATAAGAGTAGGATATCTGCACTGATCATCTATTCAGTATCATACTGTAGGGTTCAGCCAGGACAGTTAAGCAAGAAAAATTACATAAAAAACATCCAGATTGAAAAGGAAGAAGTAAAACTAGCTCTATTTGCAAGTGATATATTATAAACAGACATATGATATTTGCATATAGACTATCTTAAAAATCCATTAAAAGCTATTAGAGGGGCTTCCCTGGTGGCGCAGTGGTTGAGGGTCCGCCTGCCGATGCAGGGGACATGGGTTCTTGCCCGCCCCCGTCCAGGAGGATCCCACATGCCGCAGAGTGGCTGGGCCCGTGAGCCATGGCCGCTGAGCCTGCGTGTCCGGAGCCTGTGCTCCGCAATGGGAGAGGCCACAACAGTGAGAGGCCCGCGTAATGCAAAAAAAGAAAAAAAAAAAAAGCTATTAGAATTAATAAATGAATACTGTAGACTAAAAGACCAATATACAAAAATAAATTGTATTTATATACACTAGCAATGATATTTTGAAAGCAATTTCATTTGCAACAACATCAAAAAATACTTAGGAATACTCTTAAAGAAGTGTAAGTCTTGTATGCTGAAAATTACAAAATATTGTTAGAAAGTTTTAAGAAGATCTAAATAAAAAGACGTTCCATATTCATGAACTGAAAGACTAAATATTATTATGATGGTTATACTCCTCAAACTGATCTACAGATTCAATGCAATCTATCAAAACCCAGCTGGCTTTTATTTTCTTCTTTTTTCTTCTTTTTTCAGAAATTGACAGGCTGATCTTAAAATTCATATGAAAATGCAAGGGACCCAGAAGAGTCAAAACAATCTTGAGGAAAAAGAACTAAGTTGGAGAAGTGGACTCACACTTTCTGATTTAAAAACTTACTACAAAGCTACAATAATCAAGACAGAGTTCTGATGGCATAAGGATAGACAAATAGATGAATGGAATAGAATTGAGGGGCAACTGATTTTCTACAAAGGTGCCAAGACCGTCCAATGGGGAAAGAAGTGTCTTAAACAAATGATGCTGGGACAACTGGATAGCTACCTGCAAAAGGAGGAAGCTGTACCCTTACCTCATACCATATATAAAAATTAACTCAAAATGGGTCAAAGCCTAAATGTAAGAGCTAAAACTACAAAGCTCTTAGAAGAAAACATAAGGGTAAATCTATGACCTCAGATTTGGCAATAGATTCTTAGATATGACACTAAAAGCAAGAGCAACAAAAGAAAAAAAAGATAAATTAGACATTATCAAAATTAAAAGCTTCATGCTTCAAAGGATACTATCAAGAATCTGAAAAGAAAACCCACCGAATGGGAGAATATATTTGCAAATCACATATCTGATAAGGGACTTGTATCTGGGATATACACTTGACCCTTGAACAGTGCAGGGATTAAAGGTAACGACCCTCCTCACAGTCGAAAACCCATGTATAACTTTAGTTAGTCCCCGTTTCCACAGTACTGTATCTGTGGATTCAACCAACCACAGATTGTATAGTACCACGGTATGTATTTAGTGAAAAAATATCTGTGTGTAAGTGGTCCTGTGCAGTTCAAACTCATGTTGTTCAAGGGTCAACTGTATAAAGATCTCTTCCAACTCAACAACAAAAAGAGAGTAATCCAATTAAAAAATGAGCAAAGGATTTGATAAACATTTCTCCGAAGAAGTTATACCAATAGCCAATAAGCTTGTAAAAAGATGATCAACATCATTAGGCATTAGGAAAATGCAGCTCAAAAGCACAATGACATACACTTCATATCCAATGAGGGCTAGAATCAAAAGTCAGATAATAACAAGAAACTATGAGGATGTGGGAGAAATTGTAATCCTCATCCATTGCTGGTAAAAAAGTGAAATAAGGGCTTCCCTGGTGGCGCAGTGGTTGAGAGTCCGCCTGTTGATGCAGGGGACACGGGTTCGTGCCCCGGTCCGGGAACATCCCACATGCCGTGGAGCGGCTCGACCCGTGAGCCATGGCCGCTGAGCCTGCGTGTCCGGAGCCTGTGCTCCACAATGGGAGAGGCCACAGCAGTGAGAGGCCCACGTACCGCAAAAAAAAAAAAAAAAAGTAAAATAAGGTAGCCACTTTGGAAGGGTCTGTCAGTATCCCAAATAATTAAACGTGGAGTTACACATGACCCAGCAATTTCACTTTTAGGTATACACTCAAAAGGAATAAAAGCATATATCCCACAAACACTTGTACACAAATATTCAGAGCAGCATTATTCTTAATAGTCAAGACGTGGAAAACCCAAATATCCTTCAATTGAATGAATAAACAAAATATGACATATCTACACAATGGAATATTATTTGGCCACATAAAGGAATGAAATACTGATTGATAAATGCTATAATATGGACGGATATTCGAAACATATTAAGTGAAAGAAGCTAGGTGTAAAAAGCTATAAATTGTAGATTCCAGTTACATGAAATGTCCAGAACAGGCAAATTAGAAAGTAGATTCGTGGTTGCTTAGGTTGGGCTGGGGGCGGGGGTGGATAAGGGAAGGGAAAGGGGATTGGCAGATCATGGAATTTCTTTAACGCAGGATGAAAATGTTCTAGAATTAAATTGTGGTGATGGTTGCACAACCTTGTGAATATACTAGAAACCATTGAATCGTACACCTGAAATAGGTGCATTGTATAGTATGTGAATTATACATCAAAATAACTGTTTAAAACTCCAGGTGGTGGGCCAGGTTTGCCTTCTAGGCCATAGCTTGCTGATCTCTACTCTAAATTTATCCAGATTCTATCCATCAGTGAAGACATACAAATGTTTTAAAACTCAGCCTCTTGAGGCCTATGATTTCTAATACTCAGTTATGGGTTCTTAACTGTTCTATAAATATTTATTGAGACCGATCATATGTTAGAAACTGCACTAAGTATCTGGAATATAAAGAGTAATTGGACACAGTTCTCATCCCGTAGAAGATTATGATCTGGTTACAAAAACCCATGTAACCAAATACCCAGTGCAAAGTGACATGGCTTATAGATGGTGCATGTTCTCGCTATAAAGAAGGGATATTACCAAAACTTTTCTGTGATGGCTGGTTGTTTAGAGAGTGCTGATCAGAGAAAGTGGCAGAGTGGTGAGTCTTCAAAGCATGTGTAGGAGTTCTCCAGGCAGACAGAGGAAAGGGGCGTTGCAGACCTGGAGTGTGAACAAAGCTTAGAGCTGTGAATCAGCACCAGCGTCTGGGAACCTGAGTGATTCCAAAGGCAGAAGAGGGGGAGAGGAAGGGTGGCAATGGGAGGAGAGCTGGGTTCAAATATGGGCTCCCTCAAATATGGGCTCCCTATTTTTTTTTTTGCTTTTTTTTTTTTTTGCAGTACGCGGGCCTCTCACTGTTGTGGCCTCTCCCGTTGCGGAGCAACAGGCTCCGGACGCGCAGGCTCAGCGGCCATGGCTCACGGGCACAGCCGCTCCACTGCATGTGGGATCCTCCCGGACCGTGGGCTCCCTATTTTTTATCTCGACAATTCTGCTTCTCTTTTCTTTCCAGCTACTCCTTCTCCCTTTCCCCTGGTTCCAGTGTAAGCTGTTTTGGTCCTCAGTGGTCTCCTTTGCCCACCTCCTTTTCTTCTTTATATCTTCCACTTATTTCTCCACCATGATGGTTTCAGTAAAAACATTGTCTATTTACTAGTCTTCTGCAAATCTCTTGGTACCCTCTGTTAAGTCTTTCCCACAGTTATCTCCAGTTTTGCAAAGAATGTTCTGTCTCATCTCTTTGACCTGTTAGCTTTTTTAAACTTTTTGGTAGCTAAAAGTCCAGAGGTCAGAGTTATGCTAAGTTCTGCTTTCTGCACTTGGCCCAGAACAAGCACTTATTAGTACTCAAAAATGATACAGTCTGTATTTTCCTCCTTAATGTTTTACTCTAACCAACAGGACGGAGCAAGGGCATCCTCTGACTGGGGCATCCATGAGACGTGAATATCATCTTGCGGTTCCTAGAATCTCCAGGGTCAAGTGCCTTTTACTTGGACACCGAATTTGTCAAATGAATAACATGCCCAAAGCGCTTTTTAGATTCGACCCATAATAACATTGGCGCTTCATCATTCTAGACACAAGAAACCACGTGCTTTGGCTCTGGAATTGTGAAACAAACACATCAGGCCATGATGTTCTCTCTGCCAAGGTATAATCTCATCCAGGTAGTGGCCCAAATAAGAACAGTTTAAGGAGTTAGGGGAGAGTAAGAAGAGTAGTGACAGGTGGCTGAGAAGGGAAGGAGACAGTCAAGGTGATCTGGAGAAAAAAGGTGGTGGTGGGAGTGGTCATGAAGGGATCAGATGCAGACCAGTTTACGCCAAGAACGAAACAGATGTAGCAGGGAAAAGTTTACTATTGCCTTTAATGCTCCACTCATTCTAAAGCCAGTCATAGAAATTCTTGGAATATTAAGAAAAATGAGGTTGATGTCTTTGGGGGACTATAGTGGGATGGGACGTGCGTACCAGTGTCAGCTGATGGGACAGTTCAGTAGATCCCAGGACTGGAAAGCTGGTAGAGTTTCCCGTAGTCAGCCCTGACGCCCACTTGAGTGATGGAGCCGGAAGCCGCTGGTCACGGATGTGTAACAGGCTCTCTTAAAAGGTACCATTTGAGGGACTTGCATTTAATAGCTTGCCAGGATTTTCTTCTAATTGTATTTTCAATAAATATTCATATCACAATCATTATCAAAGATTAGTCGTAGACATTAAAGTTTCCTTTTTAGCTGGGTCTCCAATGTACTTTGTCAGCATCGTGAAAATAAGTGTTTTGGAAGATGGATTTTGAGAGGGCAGTGTGAGTCATTGTGCGGGGGGCGGTGGAGGCATTACTCCTGGCCTGTGGGTGGGCGAGAGCCGGGCCTTCCTTCAGCTCTGCAGCTGCACCACAAGGCCCTCTCTGGCTGTCCCTGTTCTCCTTATTTTATTTTTCTTGCAAAAGAAGAAAAATGACTCTGATAATCTCAAGTGTCCCTTGGTCTGCCAGGTTTGCACTATGTTCTAAGTACAAAGACTCAGCAGGAATGGGTATCAAGCCTTCCCTTCTGCTTCCTTTTCCTTTAATCTGACCCCCCAACTCCTCCCTTTTTCTAGGAGCAACAACAACAAAGCCCTCAACTCCCAGACAAGCACGAAATGAACTCTGACAGCTACCTGAGCTGGGGCACTGTCCAGTCAGCAGGGCCTTGGACCCCCGATTCAACCAGCCAAAGGCGCCGCTGTATTTACCATCTCGGGTTTTACTTGGCGTCCGTTTCACCATGAAATAAACCACGCGGTGACACACCTGGGTGGGCCCCAAGTATGGCATCAACGCGGGCATTAATTCCTCTCACCGCCGGGCTGAAGGAGAAGACTGAGGCCCAGTGTCTCGCCAAGGCCAGGCCTCTTTCCCAGGGAGCTGTTGAAACAAGGTTTCTTCAATTATCCTGTAAGGGCTACAGCCCCGTGTGGCCTGCTAGGAAGGTGAAAATCCTATTCTTGCATTTCTAATAAATGAATATTCCTTCTCAGCTTCTAGGGCTCTTCCTCTGGGATGCTCCGTCAAGCTGACCTCGCTGTGCAAACACCACCCTGAAATGTTGTGATCCCAGAACTGACTTTGCTGATTACTGAGTTTGGTGATGAGCTGAAACAGTCAGGAAGCTTCCCTGCTCACCTGCAGAGGAAACTGAGGAGGCCATCAGGAATCCCTGAAAGGAAACAAAGACCAGCGGGGATGCTGGGTTTATCTTATATAGCCTCCCCCTTTGCAGGGGCTCTGGTGATGCCTGTGATTAAGCTCCTGGTCCTGCCTACCCGCCCAGCATAGAAGCTTCACTGGCAGCTGTGGTTCTATGAGTCTTTCTTGCCTGAACCTCATTAAACTTCAGATTCCTCAGGATAAACAGCAAATGAGGGAAGAGAGTTACCAGCCTGGAAGATGCTGTGGTTATACGCTGAGCTGTAAAGCCATCCAATGATTTCAAACTTCTCTTTGCTGTCTCTTCGGCTTTCACTGGAGACTTCTTTGTGCCCAGTGCTAACGGGCCCCAGTGTGGGCCGTGGGGATTCGGGGTGGGCAGTGTGTTTGTGTGTGTGTGTGTGTGTGTGTGTGTTCCAGGGAGGGCATGCAGGCTGGGAGAGGTTGGCAGGTCCCGGCTTCTCTTTATTACAACCCCAGGACCCTTTGAAGCATGTCATGAGGAAGCATTGGCAGACAAAGCTGCCCCTACGTCCTTCAGTGCCTCTCAGCCACAGGGTCTCAAGGTTTGCCTACAGGTAACAGGTCAAAAGGGACAGAGCAACACTGCTAAGCTGTGGGCTGGATGTGAGGCTGACTTTCACCAGCATCATCAGCTTTGCAGGATAAGGGCTGGAGTATCTTATCCTGGACCTGAAGCTGCTTCCCCATGTCTTTGGCAGTGATTCATGGAGATAGAAAGACCCACAACTGTGAAGGAGTATGGCAAGAAATCGCTTATAATACTTAAAGGAAATTTGCTGTTGTTTCCTTTAAAAAAATGAAATGTTTCCATGTTATTTTTAGAATATTGTCCCTGACATATACCTGTGTTTGGATATGTTTTCCTGCATGGGAGCGAGCACGGTCGAGTTATAACCACTATACTAAGTATATGATGACGCATGTGAGTGTAATCCGTTGGGGCGCGGGAGAGAGCACTGAATGCTAACCACTAGACCACCAGAGAGCGTGGAGTGTAATCCACTGGGTATTTCACCATTTACCACGTAGGAGACTGAAAGTGAGAAACAGCAAAAACAACAATAAAAAAAATGCAACCAGATGGGCAAAGGCTGAGACAGTATGTGGGATTCTATCTCTTACACCAATTCTGACTGGTGGAGGCTGTGTGTAGAGGGGATTTGGGGCTGTGTCTGATGTCTGTTCTGGGGTGGCTGGGGGTTGGTTAGTGGCCATCACCCTCGCATATTCGACATGCGCAAACTATAGGAGGGACTTTCATAACAAGCCTCATTTATACTTTCTCTACTCACTTCTCTAAACCTCTCACCCAGGAAGAGATTGCTGGCTTAGATTAAGCAGGGAGAATCAGAGACGTTTCAATGGCCATGATGGTCAGCTTGGGAGCTCAACTTCAGTATGTTCTTACTGCATGCTAGTACCTGGGAGTCACTGAGTTTTCTCTGTGCCCCATGATAATGACCATGAGCATCTTAACCATCCATCTTACATCCACGTGGCACAAGTGTCCATCTCTGTTCCCACCAGCCCAGGAGGAAGAATTTCCATACAGTTTTGTCCCTTCTGCACTTTGGCAAGTATGACAAGTACCTCCCAGGCCACTGAGTAAATCCTTGGTATTTCTCCCAACCCACCTCCCCTGCACCTCTTGTGGGTATGAAGTATTACTTTCGTTGTGGTTAAAGCTTGGAAGTGTTGTATCTCCTGTTGAATTTCAAAAAGGCTGTGTCACTTCAATCCTGAAGGAATTTCAGAAGTGACACTGGTAACAGTTGTATACCAAGCTTGGAAAAGACATTTTGATTTTTATTTACATCACACACAAAATATATGGCCATATTTTAGCTCCAGACTTTCTTTACTAAATGCCCAGAGAGAGAAGTAAAAGGACAGGGCGTGAGAGATTGCTTCAAATACTTGAGAACCTCCAAATCCCTCACTAGATGAAAAGCAAAGTAAGGATCCTTGACAGGTTAAAATCAAGTATTGGGGGTTTCTCCACTGTTGAGAATGAGTTTCCAGTTTGATAACTCTCTCAGAATTCCCCCTGCTCCTCTATACTGTGATCCTTTCAACTACTGAGCTTATTTCTGGTGTGTGTCATGAGTTTTAAATCTGACAGTGGCTTTTAATTAAATCCTTGTTTATCATTTAGTTAATGGGCTAAGACTAACGATGAAAGGTAAAACAGGCTTTCAGTGATTTTCTCATCCATCATATGATATTTCCGAAAAATAATAAAGTGATTTACTCAAAGGTGAGCTCATATAAATGCCATTTCCCTATTTGTTCTTCTAAGTGATTTCTGGAATGTTTTGGGACAACCAGTCACTCTGCTTGAGTACATCAAGAAATGACTATAAATCTGTCCAGGAGAACTTAGTGACTTCCAACATCGTCTTTTAGCCAAGAGCCGCTGTAAGGTCTGGGCACGCCACCATCTGCAGTGTGATTTGTGAAATTTGAGATGACAAATCTTCAGGGTCACCTTTCTCTCTTTTCTCCCTTCCAAGTGTTTACTCTGGGAACTTGGAGCACGTTCTTGTAAAATGCACACCAGCTGGCCTGATTTACCTGGCCTCATTTCCCGTGTGTCTGCCTTCTCCACCTCACCCCCTCGAATTTCTAAATAGTGAATAGCATTTTGAAAGTTGGGAGTCCTGCAGTGAAACTGTGTGATCAGTCACTCAATCATTTTGTATCTCATTTCTTCCATCTATAAAGCAGAGATATTAATACTATTCTCTGAACTATCAAAATGAGATTGTCAGAATCAGTTATGGAAGTGAAGGCTTAAAATGAAAATAAAAGAAGAAACCACGAGCCTCTGACTATCTGAGGATATACTTGGACATACTTCCCTGAGCCATGGGCAGGAAGATGCCACATGGATATAAGATGGATGGTTGGGATGCTCATGGTCATTTTCATGGAGCACGTAGAAAACTCTGACTCCCAGGTACTAGTATGTAGTAAGAACATACCGAAGTTGAGCTCCCAAGCTGACCATCATGGCCACTAAAATGTTTCTGATTCTCCCTGCTTAATCCAAGCCAGCAATCTCAGATTTCCTCCCTGATCTTATAGGAGGGAGCTTAGGGATATGATCCAGTGCATCTTACAGGTGGACTATTTGCCTACATTGGAAAGGAGGATCCAGTCTGAGGATTTT
Source organism: Grampus griseus (assembly GCF_964374135.1). Lineage (NCBI taxonomy): Eukaryota > Metazoa > Chordata > Mammalia > Artiodactyla > Delphinidae > Grampus > Grampus griseus. The sequence continues at coordinate 35,823,290 of NC_139018.1, read as the reverse complement.
GAATTCCCACATTGATAAGTCCCAAGTGTGGGGTCCCAGAGAATTCATGGATAGAATTCAAAGATTCTGTGTACTGAGATGGAAAAATATTAATCTTTGTTTTCACTCATCTTTAAAGTTATTTTCTTCAATTATAAGTGTGAGCCACAAACCCTCAATGGCATAAGTAGTATCTGTGTCATTATTGTCAGAAATCAAAGATATCTTCATACGATATCACTGTTGTTGCACAGACTTTAAAATATCACTTATACCAACGACTGCTTTGAAATTGTAAAAGTTATTAGACCAGCTACTAGAACTGGTTACTAAAGAAGCACATGTGTAACACTGTATCACACACATGATTAAAAACATTTTTCTATTTCAATAAAATTGGTTTCCTTTGAAACCTCATGTATTTGATTTTATGTACTTAAAAAACTTTATTCTGTGAAGTGGTCATTATTATTCTGTGAAGGTTGACCGCCTGCCCCAGAGTCTCTCTGACACATACTTGGGCCTGAGGCATAGCTTTGAGCAGGGGTAGAGCTGGGACCTCCCAGTCAGGGTTGGAGCCTAGCCCTGAGTTCACCTCTGTCTAGCTGTGGGGTCACTTAGCTTCTCTGAGCTTCCATTTTCCCCCTGTAACAAAGGAAATGATAATAATTTCTCATATGTTTCATGGGGAGATCAAATGAAATAATGAATGTCAGGATGTTTTATAAACTGTAAAGTGCAATGCAAATGCTGGGTGGTACCAGAAACTTCTTTTACTTAGCATCAAACCAGTGATGAAGGGGAAATGAAAGAGAACAATCAGGGGGCCAGATGTTTTGTGTGCAAGAAACTGGAGGAGAAAAGCACATTTGTGGCTTGAATTATGGAACATTTATGCATATGGTTGAGAATATGCTGGAAACAGATAGATCTGGGTAGAAATCTCTGCTCTGCCACATACTAGCTGAGTGTCTTTGGCAAATTTTTCAAACTCTCCAGGCCTCAGTTTGCTCATCTGAAAAATAGAGATAGTAGCTACCTCATAGGGTTGTTGGTAAAGATTAACTAACGCTAATTCCTGTGCCAGCCTGTAGGGCTCAAGATCTATGTTTGCATAATTTCCCAGACCCGCTGTTTCTTAGCAACCCAAGATGGACCAAAGAGAGAAACAGAGAGGGACACAAGAATTGTCTGTAGAATTTCCTTATGAGTTGAGCTTTCCTCCAGTAACTTTATTTTCCAACAATGTGTTTTAGATGAGTTTTACCAAGAATATTTGCAGTTCCCATTGATGGGCTTGGCCTTCCTCCTCGTGAGCTATAGTTCCACTGGTACCCTCACAACACCTTAATCCACATTGCTGTCCAGTATGGTAGCCACTAGCCACATGTGGTGATTTAATCTTAAATTAACTAAAATTAAGCAACATAAAAAATGTCATTCCTTAGTTGCACTAGTCACATTTCAAGTGTTCAGTAGTCATATGTGGCTAGTGGCTACCATACTGGACAGAATTATAGAACATTGCCATCATTGTGCGAACTCTATTGGGCAGTGCTGTGACTGGCTGTGAGGGGCAGAGACTGGGTAGGATAATGTAGGTAAAATATGCCAACAAACAGCCTGGCATGTACCCTCCCAACTCACTACTCCCACCCCATCTGAATCTCAGCAGATATAGGGATGGAAGGTACCCACTAAAGACTCGTTTGCACAGAGAGCTGAGCGTCCAGTGCCCCTGGACCTCGTGATGATCCCTCAAGGGATGGTTTGTGCAAGAGAAAGAAGCATTCTTTCTGTCCACCTCTTTTCTTCCTTTTCGATTCCCCTCACCCCATTTCTTTACAACGCCTCTGATGATTCTTCTGGCATGGAGCTGAGGCTTCATTCTCTGTTATCTCACCTATGCTAGAATTTATCTAATTAGAATGTAAATTGGGAAAGGATTGTGGGGAAAGTGGTGATTCCAGTGTGAGCTTTCTCTTTGTGTGATCACAGTGGAGGAGAGCCTTGCACCCACCTCCTTTGATATGGTAATATCACTAGTCTTATTTGCAAAAGCTCATTCACCAGTGGAATGGGAGTCACAAAACCAGCAGCCTTGATTTGATGGATTTCTCAGCAAAGTTAAGCATTCACTTTCTCCTTTATAACATGGGAATGTCACTTTCCACCACTCATTACCTTCCAAGTATACTGGAAGCATCATAAAGAAATGGCTTATAAAATCACTCTTTTTTTAAAAAAATTTTTATTTATTTATGGCTGTGTTGGGTCTTCGTTGCGTGCGGGCTTTCTCTAGTTGCGGTGAGCTAGGACTACTCTTTGCTGCGATGCGCGGGCTTCTTATTGTGGTGGCTTCTCTTGTTGTGGAGCACGTGCTCAATACTTGTGGCTTGCAGGCTCTACAGCACAGGCTCAGTAGTTGTGGCACACGGGCTCAGTAGTTGTGGCTCGCGGGCTCTAGAGCACAGGCTCAGTTGTTGTGATGCACAGGCTTAGTTGCTCCACGGCATGTGGGATCTTCCTGGACCAAGTCTCGAACCTGTGTCCCCTGCATTGGCAGGCGGATTCTTAACCACTGCTCCATCAGGGAAGCCCTACAGAATCACTCTTATTTACCAACTAAGAAGCTTAAAATCTCTTTCAAGATTCTTTTAACCTGCCTTCCTTTTCTCAGCATATTCTTGGAAGGAATAACCTTCTCTTTCAGTATCTTGTCTGTTTTCCAAAACCAGTGAACTAATTTCTATTTACTAAGAAGGTATCTTTTTGGATTCACAATATGCGTCATTGGAAGGCAGGAGGAAACTGTAACCGAGGAAAATCTGTCACTGTCACCTCATAAATATGAAGATGCATTATTTAAGTTACAGCTAGCTACTGTAAAAGACAGACCCCAAAATATCAGTGGTTTAATGAAATGGAAGTTATTTCTTGCTCAGATTTCATAAGAAGCTTCCCATGGTGAGTTTTGCAGACCCAGAAACACCTATAGTGTCTCTACCTGCTAGAGCTTCTTTTTTAAAAAATTAATTAATAAATTTATTTCTGGCTGCATTGGGTCTTCGTTGCAGCACGGGCTTTCTCTCGTTGCCACGAGCGGGGGCTACTCTTCGTTGTGATGCGTGGGCTTCTCATAGCGGTGGCTTCCCTTGTTGTGGAGCACAGGCTCTAGGCGCGTGGGCTTCAGTAGTTGTGGCTTGCGGGCTCTAGAGCGCAGGCTCAGTAGTTATGGCGCACGGGCTTAGTTGCACCGTGGCATGTGGGATCTTCCTGGACCAGGGCTCGAACCTGTGTCCCCTGCATTGGCAGGCGGATTCTTAACCACTGTACCACCAGGGAAGCGGGAAGCCCCCCTGCTAGAGCTTCTAAAATCAGCCCACAGGTTGGAAAGTGACAGGCTGGAGGTCGCGCACCACACCTCTCTTTGCTGAGTGTATTGTCTGCTGCATGAGGATTTTGGGGCTTGCTGTGACGAGGCCTGTCTTTGACCCACAGTTTTCCTCTTTTGCCAGCACCAACCTCGGTGTCTGTTTCTTATTTAGAGCAGAATGTCGAGTCTCTATCCTTGTCCAAGCATGGAGACCAGGGCCCAGATTTCCATTTCTCCACTGACAGACTAATCCGGAGGATGTGTGAGTTTGGAGAGACACCTGTCCCCAGGGAGCCGGGACAATTCCCCCTGAAAACTGATGAGTGACATCTTTGCTACCTACCCTAGAAGTACCTTTTGTGTGAGTGAGGGAGTGGTGGTGACCTCAGGTGACTCTCAGCTCTTTGAGGCAGGTCCACAGAGACATCCTCCTCACAGAATCCCAGCAGCAGATGTTTCCTACCAGATTCGTTTTCCCTCCCTAGGTCTCTCTTCAACCATCTCTCTCCACTCAAGCTGGTGTCAGCTCAGGCAAGGCAAACTAATTTTAATCTGAGGGCAAGTAAAAACATAATTAAGAAGGTAAATCTGTTTCCAAAAAGCATACAGTTCTCTGTTCACTGTGCATTTCTTTTTGAAGCGTCTGGAAAGACAAAAGACATGAATTTGTCAGTACAAAGACAGCTGCTCATTTGTTTGTGGAGTTTGCAATTAAATACCCAGCTTCTGCTGCCCAGTGTGATCTATTTTGGAGGGCAGGAAAGAAAAGAAGAATTTTAACTCAAAGTATTGAGCAGAGGGAAGTAAAACCCTGTACAGGCACTGAATTCTCTTTGAATAGGAATGTTGGTGCAAAACACCTAGGATCTAAGTCTCCGGGGTGGGGCTGTTTTTGCTTAATGTAATCTCGGCACCTTCACATCCCCCTGGAGAAGCCAACAGATCAAGATGGATGAGCTTTTCCAGTTGCCTAAATATTTAAAGCCATAAGCAGGCTCCTGCCCCTCCCTAAGGCTGTGGTTTGACTCCTCGCTGGGCTGCAGCTGGGTGCACCGTTGTATAAGCTCCCGGGCCCATTGTTTCGGCAGGTGACAGTCAGTGAAATGACAAGACTTGGTCACCAGTGCACAGGGGACTTGCACGCCACATCCCTCTTGCGGATGGCAGGAAGCTCTTTAGTATGCCCTACTTAGCTCGCAGTTCGGAGGAGAAGGTCACTCTGGTTCCCAAGAAGCCACTCAGTCATAATAGATATGGTGAGAAGGATAGCGCAGAGGCCGTGGGTTAGGAAAACACATTTATTAGAAACGGCCCAAGACCGCAATAATTAAGTGACGCAGATGAACGCGAGTAAATGAAATCTCAACCGAGTGTATGTGCTCCCCCCTCCCCCTTCCTCTCTGTGCAGCAGCCCGAGCTGGAGAAAGAAGGGTCAGGAGAGGAGGAGTTCTGGAAGGTGGGCCACCCCCACCGAACTCTCCTAGAAAGTTAGTTCTGAAGGGGGAGAGGGCAGCAAGGACCTGGATCTGTTGTGCTCTGTCCCCAGACTCAGCCGGCAGTTTTTGTGTAACTATGGACCAGCCTCTCTGTACTTCAGTTTCAAGGTTTGCCAGGTCCAGAGTCCTTATCCTAGTGTATTTTGAAGAGCATAAAGTGATTCTTTAAAAAAGCATTTAAACAAAAATAAAAAGCACAAAGATGACTGCAATGATACACGTACACAGTTTTATCGTCCATTCATTCCCTTAACAAAAATTTGTTGGATGCTACCACCACATGTCAGGTGCTGAGACTATAGCTGTAAATGATCATATGATGAGCAGGATGATAACACCAGAAACAATAATAACAACCGATTCTTGTGCCCACCGTTTTCCAGGCACTGTTTTAAGTGTGTCAGTGCATTAATCCATTCATCCTTGCAGGAACCTGGGACTCTACAAGACAGCCCAAGGCACAGGCTCAGCCCAGAAAGAGCATGTAGGAGGTGAGGCAAGACCTCTGCTGGGAGAGATCCAGGGGCTGAGGGCCCGTGGAGGGCATGACCAGCCCCCGGAGGGTAGGGAAGGCATTGGAAGCAGCTCTGTCTGGGCCCATCACCAGCCACTGAGGCAGGAGGGGGAGGTGGCCTGGAGCCGAGAAGAACGCACTGTGAGGGGACCACAGGATCAATAGTTCTGCTGGCTGGAGTCCGAGGTTGTGGTGAGAGATGTCGGGGGTGGAGGGGAGGGTAGGAAGACTTCCTAAAAGAGGAAACGAGGGATGTCCCCCGGAGACCTGAAGGTCGAGTGGGAGCTGGTTAGGCAGGCCTGGGGGCTGGGAGGACATGGCTGAGGTCCTGGGAGGTCTGAGGAGAGGCTGGACCATAAGGTGCTCAGACACAGGCGCCTGTGGGTGGATGGGGACCAGAGCATCACGGCTGTATGCGGGAGGCTGTATTCAGGAGGTGGCGTGTTATTCTGAGGGCACAATCAGATTTTCCCTTGAGGAAGAGCATGCCGGCTGCAGTGTGGGGCGTAAAGAAAAGAGGACAGGGTGCGGGGGGGCGGCAGGGAGACCCTAGGAGTCTGGCAGAGTGATGGCGGTGAGTGATGAGGGCTGTGGCGTGGTTCAGAGGCACGAAGGAGATGGACTTGAGAGGTAACCAGGAAGTAGGGTGGGAGAGAGCGAGCGATCCAGGGTGATTCTTGGGAACCCCACGTCTGTACAGAGCAGTGACAGGGGCTGGAGGGAGGCTCTGTAAGGTCTGCTTCTGTCACCATTCATGTTTGCTCTGTCCCCCCCTCCTGCCCTCCTGGGGTCACAGAAGAAGGTTTTTCCACCAAAGGGGGTTGGATGCCATGTACTGCTCAGCCCTTTCTCTGTTGTCCCCTCCTTTCTGTGTACAGCCCACTGCCCACCTTGGTCCTCAGGGCCCCGTACACACTGTTGGTTTAAGTGTTCATGTAACTGTTTATCCACAGAGGGGATCACTTTTGAATGCAAACTTCATGGCAGGGCCTGGCAGCTCCCCAGAGGGCTTCCTCAGGAATCTGGTGCCTGACTCAGCATCTGACCCTGATGCATTTGTTTCCAGATCTTTCCTGACATCAGCTCTGTCAGTTTGCCGGCTTTTCGTTCTCCTACAAGAGATTCTTAATCTGGGGTCAGACTCCCTCAGGATCCATGGATGGGCTTCAAGGGGTCCAGGGTCACTCTGGAATTCTACGTAGAGTTTTATTGCCGGTGAGATTTTTCTGGGAAGAGCACACCTAGCTTTCAGAGTCTCTGAGGGTTTTATGATCCTCAAAAGCTTAAGGCTCGTGGGTCTGAGCTTTGATTTCAAGGTTAAAATTTTTCTGGCCAATTCTCCCTCTCATTATCACCATCACGTCCAGTGCTAAAGTCTTTGGACAGAGTTCACCTCATCTCTTCACAGCATTGCTAGGAACTAAAAATAAGCATTTGCCTGTTAACTCTTGTTCCCATCTTGCCCTGAAAAGCCTCTGCTACCCTGCAGTAGATAATTCAAAACCCTAACCTCACGCATATATATATTCTGTGGTAGGAAGAAATCGTTACCAGAGGTCCTTCATCCCACGGGTCCCATCACTTTTGAAGAGGAATAAGCTTGCTGCGCACTTGCCTTATTTTAGGGCTTCGGATTTGGCAAAAGCATATTAATGGAAGCAGCTGATGTTTGTTGGTACTTATATGTCAGGCACTGTGGTAAGCACTTTACTGGTATTCTCTCATTTAAGACACCAGAATTATCTCAATTTTAAAATGAGGAAACTGAGGCATAGAGTAAATAGCCAGTAGGAAGCAGCAGACCCAAGTGGTAGAACGCCAGAGGCTTTGTCTTAACCTCCCGTTAAGCCCTATCTTCCCTTTATCTATTCCCTTGTGACCCCCCCCCCCATCCATTCCCTCCCATCCAGGAGGTCACTGCTCCAACTTGCTTCCTAGCTTGCAATCGGTACCATCTGGAGTCAGGTTCTAACCCTTCTCACTGAAGTCCCTTTTGGAAGCAATGGACAAGAGCTATTGCACAGAGGAAACAGCAGCTTTTAAATGATAGGAACAGCCAGAATCAGTATCTCTCACCAAGGGGTGATTTGAAAGGTCAAGAAGGTTTCTGCCATCCTCACATATTTCCTAACCTACAATTTCAGTGTCCAAAAGCCCAACATTAGAGATTCATTGCTTTGGACTGGTTTTTCCCCACTCCACTTTAGCCTCTTAAAAAAATAGGAATAGGGTTTCCCTGGTGGCACAGTGGTTGAGAGTCCGCCTGCCAATGCAGGGGACACGGGTTCGTGCCCCAGGCCGGGAAGATCCCACATGACGCGGAGCGGCTGGGCCCGTGAGCCATGCCACTGAGCCTGCGCGTCTGGCGCCTGTGCTCCGCAACGGGAGAGGCCACAGCGGTGAGAGGCCCGCGTACTGCAAAAAAAAAAAAAAAAAAAAAAAGGAATAAACTTAGGGATATGAACTGGGGAGTTCCATGAGTTATAGTGATAGCCATGAAAAATGTGAGGGCAGAGGATGTTCAAAGAGGGAAGCGAGTACATAAAAGGACACTCCTTGAAAGTATTGCCAAGGACCAGCCCTGCATATGACCCCTACCCTCTCACCATGTTGGAAGGAGTTTTGTGGACTAACTCATCACTGGATCTCCAATATCAGACTCTCCAGTGTCCTGGCTAGTGCTTCCACAGCTGGTAGAGTCTGCGGGAGGACAGCCCAGCCCTGTTCAAAACTCTTGAGGGTTCCCTTGCCTTTCCCCTTTTTGAGGTTGAGGAGCAAGTGATCTGTCATCTCTGGGAAGTCAGCCAATGGCCTGATACTACCTGATATTAGAGGGACCAACCTTGGTATCTGGGAAAGGTGGTCCTACAGTTATACCACAGGGGCAACATTATCCCTAGGGGGTCAGGAGGCAAGTGGTTAGCTAATGGCTTGAGAACAGCCCCCAAGAGCCCTCCCCTCGGTCCCAGTGTCAGACATCATGCTTTCCTTTTTCCTGTGGAGGCCACCGGACTATTATCAGGAAGAGGCTCTGTTATGAGTTGAGTTGTGTCCCCAAAATTCATATGTGAAGCCCTAACCCCAGTGCCTCAGAATGTGGCTGTATTTGGAGCTAGGACCTTTAAACAGGTGACTAAGCTAAAATGAGGCTTTTAGGGTGGGCCCTAATCCAATCTGACTGGCATCACCCTTATAAAAAGAGGGAATTTCGACACACAGAAAGGCAGCAGGAATGTGCGTGCACAGAGGGCCCACCATGTGAAGAGGCAGCAAGAAGGCAGCCATCTGCAGCCCAAGGAGAGAGGCCTCAGAGGAAACCCCCTGCTGACACATTGACCTTGGACTTTCAGCCATCAAAACTGGGAGAAAACAAATTTCTGTTGATTAAGCCAACAAGTCTTGGTATCTTACTAGGGCAGCCCTAGCAAACCAATACAGACTCTGTGACATTTAGAGCAAAAGTCTCCCAAATGGTATGTACCTAGAGGATCCTTTGAGATGAAGGAAGAGAATATTATAACAGCTATGTCTATTGATTTCTGATTCTATGTTAATTTAAATTTCTTCTGTATATTGTAAAATGTACATAACAAATGAGTATGGTAGGGCATGCATATCACATATAACATATTGGGGATGTAGGCTTAAGCATTTTTATAGGTAGGATGAATAATCAAAAAGCTTGGAGATGACAGAGCCAAGATGGTGGCTGCCTGTGTATCTCTAAATCCTAAAGACAAATAAGAATAATTTCTCTTCTCATAATTACAAGTGCCCTAAAGAGTTCATCATTTGTTCCCTACTCTTTCCCCAGCTTACTTAGGGAGTTTCGGGGGCTACGCCTCGCCTCTATCAGGGAGGTTTATGTTGTCACGACTATAATTGTTCTCTATGAGTACTTGTGTGTAATGGTTCATAGAAATGTATTCTATTGAAGGGACTGGAGGCAGCAGAAAATCAATCCATTAAAAACCATGCTTTGCTTAAACCTCTCATTTGGTTTCCCCCCATTTTTCCTTTCTGCTCCTGAGGAAGAGACTCAGCATTTTAGGATCCTGAAGCTGCCAAAATTACAAAGCACTGATAATATGAGGGCAAGGTGCTCGGCAGACCTCTGCAACTCTCTCTTCCAGTCCCACCCAGCTGCATTCAGCCCGGATTCTGGTCTCAGATCAGACTTCAAAGAGCCTTGCCAGACTGAGGCATGTGGGTCTCATCAACCCCTACCTCCAACCCTTGGGACTCTGCTCATAACTCCTTGAAAACCTGTCAATAAACTGGGTTAGTGTACATGCCCCCAAATTTCAAAAAAAGTAATTGTGGATCTGAGACTCTGGAACTCAAAAGGCAAGCCAGCCTGGCCTCACGCTTCTCTTGGAGAGGGGCAGTGATGGCCCACCTCAGGCCGGGCCGCATCTTGGCCAAGTTCACACTTTGCTCTGTGGTTGGGCAGGAAACACTTATCTCCATTTAAAGGGGGGAAGATCTCCTGGGTGATTCCAAAGTGGGCCACTTTGGCCTGGCTCTGCTAGGCTCAAACTCACTCAGTGGTCTTGCTATGAGACTGGACGCGGGAAGCTGGGACTGACTTCCCCAGGCGGACCGGCGGAAGGGTGAGAACTTTTCTGGTGTACTTTGCGGCCCTGCAGCAAATTACGCTTGCAGAATGTTTGAAGTGGAAAAAGTCAATGCTACGGTGGTGATGTCAAAAATGTCTCTGACTGAGTGGTTAATCTCCTTTCATTGTTTAAATGTGCCTACAGGGCCCAGGAGAGTCACAAATCTACATGAAGGGAAAGCAGCTCTTAGAATTAGCTGGCAGATATATCGCTTTCCTGACTGCTGTGAGGTGACCGGGCAGCCTGCACTTTACCCCTACCATCAGCTCTGGGAGTCACTGCGACCCGGGTCCTAAAAATAAGTGCCCCTCTGACAGGAGCATCAGCAGAACTGGTCTCCCAGGGCGAGGGCCTTTGAGACTGATCAGGCCATCTCCAGTTTGGCATCTCCATGGAGTCATTTTGGGACAATGTTGGTTGCATTTGGAGCTATATATAAGGTCTTATAGCTTTGCTCAGGTCACACCTGGTCAGGTTTGGTTCTCAGTTTTCTGGAATAAATGGAATGTGACATTATAGTGGAGAAGGGAGGGGCCCTGCAGGGAGGCAGATCTGGTGTGTGGTGCCTGCTCTTAATGGGTGTGAGATCTTGGGAGAAGAATAGAATTTCTCCGGCTCTCAGTGATCTCATCTCTAAAATGGGGGTAATAAGACCTACTCTATAGGTGTTACTGTGATGAGGGCTAAATACAATGATGTATGTGGAGCACACAGTGGACATGCAATTGTGTGAGCTCCCTCCGTTTTCTTCTTGGCCGGCAGAGAGATGGCGCACTCGGCCACTCTATTGTCTCTGTTTGCAGTCATCAGTCATAGCTGGCTTCCCTTTATGTCCAGCTCAACATGACTAAGGCTTGCTTCGTTTTTTTCTCTCAGTGGTATTAATTCATTTTTTAATTCAGTCATTCAGCACACAGGCATTCTCCTGGTGCTACGCAGGTGCTGTGGACAAACGATTGAGCAAGTTAGACACCGTGCCTGCCCTCAGAGAGCTTCTGGGTCACAGCCAAGGTAGACAAAGATCCCCTGGCCTGTCTTAGCAGGTGAGGGAGGGGGGCTCCTCCAGGAAGTGATGTTTGAGTGAGACCTGAAGGAAATACCCTAAGATGGCCACATTCTCTCCTTCTGCTGACTCATGATCAAGGAAGGACATTCATAAACTGGCTGAAAAGAGTACTCCAGTTTCATCAGGCAGAGAGCACACCCACAGCCCTGGCTTTGTTTATTCCATTCTCTAATCAACAGAGCTGGCCAGACATATCCTTGGTCTCAAGTTTGAAGTGGAACTAGAAACTGGGACTCAGCAAAGCACAGAGTTTGGCAATTCGATGACACACAAGTTTAGTATTGGTATTTTGCATGCTGTTTGACTCAGAGATTCCACTTCTGGAAATTTATACTAAAGAACGAATAACCTATTTATCCAAAGATTTGAATACAAGGAGGTTATTTGCCAAATTGTCTTAGCACAAAATTAAAAACAATCCAGACCCTCCAAAATAGTGGATTGGGTAAATAAATCCTGGTAAAAGAATGCAGGGGAGTAATATGCAGCCATTAAAAATGATATTATAGAAAATAGGTATTAACATGGAACAAAGTTCACAATGTATGTTAAATGAAAAAAAGATAAATTAGAAAATAGTACATATGGAATGATTTTTCAAATAGTCTTTCTTAGAAAAAAATCTGAAAAGAATATACTTAAAAGTATTATTAATAATTATTTCTGAGGTCTAAAATTAAGGATGATTTTTATTGCCTTTTTGGTTTATTTTTTAGTTTTTCCTTAGTTACTATACATTCTCTGTGCATTAAAGAAAAAGCTAGCATATTAAATAGAGCTTTCACATAAAAACATGGTCAACATCATTAGTCATTAGGGAAATGCATATCAAAATCACAATGAAATACCACTTCACACCCACTATGATGGCTATTATCAAAAAGATGGACAATTACAAATGTCTACAATGATATGGTAGAATTGGAAGACTTATACATCACTCCTGCAGCCACTTTGGAAAACAGTTTGGCAGTCCCTCAGAAAGTTAAACATAGAATTAGCATATATGCAACAATTCTACTCCTAGGAATATATCCAAGAGAAATGAAAATATACATTCATATACAAACTTGTACATGAATGTTCATACCAGTATTATTCAAAATAACAAAAAAGTAAAAACAACCCAATGTCCTTCAGTTGATGAATGGAGAAACAAAATGTGGTATATCATACAACAGAATATCATTAGGAATACATCAAAAAGGAATGAAGTACTGACACATGCTATAATGTGGATGAACCTTGAAAACATTATGCTAAGTGAAAGAAACCAGACACACAAAAAATCATATATTGTGTGATTCCATTTACATAAAATGTCCAAAACAGGCAAACTCATAGGGACAGAAGGTAGATCAGTGGTTGCCAGGTGCTGGGGGGGAGGGAGAGTGAGGAGTGACTATTAATGGGTAAGGTGTTTCTTTTGGGGGGTGATGAAAATATTCTTGAATTAGATATTGGTGATGGTTACACAAATTGTGGATATACTAAAAACTACTGAATTGTACTCTTACAAAAAAAACCCCAAAAAAGTAGCATTTTCCCCTCTGCCATTAACCTTCTTGGACAATGAAGAATTATTGTCAAGGTCCCCCCAACATACATGAGACAAATACCCCTGTAGCCCTTCCTCTGCCTTTCATAATTGCAGGAAGTACAACTCTACATGCATGTATTATATTACTGTGTTTTAGTTTTCTTATATTTTGGTGTTTGGACATCTTGGGGTCTTGCTGACCCAGGAGGGACTGTCCCTCCCAGGACTAGCCAGTTCCTAGAGATAGTGAGCAACTCACCTGTGAGTGCACCTTTCATATACAAACCAGTCAATCCAGAGCCCATACCCTGAACCACCATCTTTGTTCAGCTCTCACACTCAGGGCCACTATTGTCCTGCCCTAATCACCCCAGGGCCAGGTACCAACGAACTAGAGACAGCCTCAACACCCAAAAGCCTGAGAAATTATTCAGACTAGACAACCCTAAGCCTGCTTACTCTGCCTCACCCATTCCTTCTAGAGGAACCACAATAGAGGCTCTTGCCATGTTTTTCCCTTGCTCCTCCTGACCAACCCTGGTGCTTCCCCATGTGGCCCCCCTGCATGGCATACCACACTTCCCACTTCTAGGGATCTGTGAGTAAAAAGAACTTCTTCCTCCATGACAGTCATTTCCATGTTTGTGTGTCTCACTACACCTGATTAAAGCAAATCCTGGGTACTCTTAAAACAATTCACACCTGGAAGACTATCAACCCTGGCTTGATACTTTGCCAGACATCACAAGATAATCAAAGAAATCAGTGCTTCTATGATTCTGTGAGTGTTTCCTCCAGGACTCCTGGATCCCACAGTTATGGATGGATTTTTCAAAACCACTTTGCCCTCTCATAGCCACCACCCATTTCTATGCCATTATGAGTTACCTATCGATACCTAGGCCTTAACGTTCCTGGTGTCTCATATGCCATACACACACACACACACAAATGTGTGTATTGCATTTTTGGCTCATCGGTCATAAAGGTCCCAGGTAGTAGGAACTGGGTGATTTGGGTTTTCTCTGCATTACAATGCCTAGCTTGACAAAAATTAAAGCAATCCATCTTTCATCCTTTTCCTTCTCAAAGTCTGATTGGCCACCTCAGACATAAAATGGGCTCAACTCTTGAGGGATAAGAGACAACTCCATGACACAGGTGCTAGTACCCCACACATGCAGCAGACAACCACAGAGAAGACCTCATCTCCCCTTCCCTCAGATAACACGAGAATTTGAATTTTTATTAAATATGTAGATAAAAAACAAACTACTGAAACTGTTGAGAATAGAAGTTGAGCAGAAAGTCTTGAGTAGGTAAGCGCAGAATCGTGCACACCAGGAGAGAGGGAAGAGGAGAAAATAAGCTCTGATACAGAAAGCAAGACCAAACTGGGACAAGAGAAGGCCATTTGGGGCCATTTTTGTTGTTTGACTTCAACGGATGACACTTTATAGGTTTCCCTGTTGCCCACTTTTCCATTGCCCTTGGGGAATTATTCTGGCCTGACCAGATCCACTGAATAGGAACCCAACCCAATGCAACACTAGGATTGGACAAGCCGTTACTTTCCATGACTGAGACCTTTCTTCTCTTCAGGCTTACCAAATGGCTCAGAGTTGATGGAACCAGAAATGATAACCAAGAGTCTCAAAGACTATTTGGCTTTAGGTCAGTATCTGCCTTTGGAAAATGAGATTCCTTATCTGTAAAATAGGGGTAATAATAACTATTTCATAGAGATGTTGTGAATAGTAATAATTAATGCATATAGAAACTGGCCTGTACTCAAGGAAGGAAAGATAACGTCCCAAGCTCATGGGACCTTGTTAGAAAATTAGATTCTATTTCATTTATGTTCCTTTAAGAAAATAAAGGAAGAAGAAGGTACAATCTATGGCAAAGGATTAGTCTAGTCACATCACTTTCCTTCTAAATAACATTTCTCCTTCTGGTTGTATTTTGGATCCACTGCTAATGTGCATTAGTTTCCAATTTCCCTCCAGCCGCTCTCCAGAAGTGCAATACTGGTTCTTTGTCTTAGGGATATTTCATCTCCTCAATCATGTTAAATCAAACAAACCCTCCCATACCAGCAAACAGAAAGGAGCAGCTCTGGGCCTCTGAACTAATTTGCACTGGCAAAACTGATCAGGCCTTCCTCCAGTGTCTTAATTAGGAGTCTTAATCCCTTTTATTTAAAACCAGAAGAAATAAAGGACATGGTAGGAAACTCTGAGCATATTTATTTAATACAGACAAAAGAGGGTTTAGAAAGTTCACTTAATATACAGTGTCAACAGAAATATATGTCCCTTTCTTTCTAATAATTCTTCCAGGATAAAGTATTGCTCGTGCTCAGATTGGAACCAGCAGCTTTCAACATTCTCTTTCATTTAAAGAGACAGTTATTCCCAACCGAGTCTATGTTTCCAGAGACTTTTGACGGGTTTGCTTTAATTTCTCATGTGACATAAAGAGAGAGTGAGTCAGAGAAGATATTCAATATTGTTCACATTGAATTTTTTTAAATGTGATGAATGGGTGGTGGTGGACGGAGGTTGAACGTGAGAAAATGAAAACACAGTACGAATGATTATGAATGATCTCTGCAGACTCAGAAGAGGTCTTCCTGCACAGAGGCTGGAATGCTTCTGGGATTTGGTATAAGGCAGGTTCTTCCTGAACCCCATTCAAGGTGCTTCAGTTCTTGAGGAAACAAACGGATGATGTCAAGGTGCACTGATGTGGCTCTTCCAAGGCTGGTGAAGTGTATGTTCAGCACTTCGCAGGGGGCTCAGATCAGCATGCAGGGACGTCACCCATGGGTAGGATCGGTTTAGGTTCCTGGCAGCTTCATTTTGTATGGGACCACAAGCATGTGAGCATTTATTAAAAACCAGGTGAGGGTGTTGATAACTGAGGTGAACCCCAGACACTTTCAAAAGGATTTGAAAGAGATTCCATGGCTTAATGGGCCCAGGGACCTGCTCAGTCTTCAGGCCATTTTCTTCTACAGAAAAATGACTGGATCCTCAGCCTCCTAAGAGGCGCTTCTCAGCACTGAACCCAATGGGCAGTCATGCATGACATCACTCTTAGGATGTTCTAGAAGAGTCTCAGTGCCTTTGGGCTAAGGTAGTGTCTTATAACACTTAATAATCAGTCTAACTGGTGAGAGCTACCTAGGCTTGGGTTCACATAGAGACCATTGGTTTTATGTTCCCTTTCATGTAAAAAGACTGTCTGTTTAGTAACTGTTCGTGAGTTGGAATACAGCCAAATCTAGTCTGTATTGTCTTAAAAGAATTGATCTGATCACTTTCAAGAACATGGAGTAAGCCTAAATAGTCAAAACATTAAAAAGGAAAGTAACCCCAAACTAAAAAGTACTCTTTTTAATGTGTGAAATAATTAACTGACCATAGCATTTTTTAGACTTAAAAGTCATTGTCATATCTTTTATTTCATTTATTTTTATGGTACCCATGTGAAGTTAAGTCATATTTCTACTTTACAGAAAAACAATACAAACCCAAAACAACTAAGAAACAAAGCTAAGTAAACCGTCTAGAGAAATACAGAAATACAGGGTTGGAGTTTAGTGTCTCAACTAGTAGACTCCGGAAGGATTTGGAATGAATAAATCGGCTACTTGCATGTGACTGCACACTTTCAAAAGACAGGTGATGTTGAAGAGAATTAATCCTCTGAAATATCTTAAACCTCGACCCCTGCAGCTTTGTTTACATTTTCCTTTAGGAAAAGATCTGCTTGAGAATTAATCAACGTCCCATCCAAATTATCAGTAATTCTGAAATTAGTGAAATCTAGTAACATTTGTTTATCTTACTGTCCCTTGGCGCATAACCGTTATCCACGATCTGAAGCCTGATACTACATGATTATCCTATAAAGTGGGAGGATTTCTGGTCTCCCAAAAGTTCTGCTTGGCTTTGCATCAGGTAGGTAGCAACAAGAAAACAAAAAGGCTCACCTGACTCCTAAAGACATGCAGAGGCCTGAAAGGGTTCAGATGCGGGCAAGTCCATCCTCCAGTTTCCCCAAAGATGCTTTCGATTAATCTGCTGCAGACCCCAATCATGGGAAGAGAAGGCTGCATCAGCATATGAAACAATTACAGATCAGCACACCCAGCCGGCTCTCAGCAGAGAAAACTGCGAGCACCACTGAATAATTATGGTTGGAGCTATTGACTGGGACCACAAACGAGTTTCATCCAAATGCTTTTAATTTGCCAAACAGAGGGAAGTGTGCTTCAGAGAGGCTGCTTCCAATAACGGCATTTCTCCCTCTGCTAATTAAGGGGAGAGTTTAACAAGGTGAAGGGGATTGGTTTTAAATCTTGCCAAGTAAAATCTATGGCCGTTTGAGAGGTGAAGGGCTTGTCTTAAGAAATGGCCTAAAACAATTGGTCTGGGATGGTGGTCAAGCACCCTAGATTCTCGCTTGCCCGAGGGTTCAAGCCCTGCTCCTCTGAGAGATGCTGGGTCCAAGGCTGAAATAACAGTTGGAGGCCAAGCAGGGCCAAGGCCTCCTCTGTGGGTTCACGCACATTTGCTAACCACCTGTGACCTCAGAATCTCTCTTTATCTCAACTTTTGGGGCCCACCCTTGATGAGGAATGACAATATTACCTAACTGGAACTGAGGAGTGATTTAGAAAAAGAACATTATTGTTAACTGAAGTCCATAGTTTATTCAGATTGCCTTAGTGATCACCCAATGTCCTTTTTCTCTTCTAGGATCTATCCAGGATGCCATGTTACATTTAGTTGTCATGTCTCCTAGGCTCCTCTTGACTGTGGTAGTTTCTCAGACTTTCTTTTTGACGACCTTGATGGTTTTGAGGAGTAGTGGTCAGATATATTGTAGGATGCTCTTTTATTGGAATTTGTCTGATGTTTTTCTCATAATTAGACAAATAAGAAGCACAGGATAAAGTTGGCCTAATGAAGGTGAGGAGGAGAAATTAACCATAACAGGGAACTCCCTGGTGGTCCAGTGGTTGGAACTCTGTGCTCTCACTGCCGAGGACCTGGGTTTGGTCCCTGGTCCGGGAACAAGGGTCCTGCAGGCTGCAGAGCGTTGCCAAAAAAAAGAAATTAAACATAACAAATATATGCAATAATCCCCCCTTCCCCAAACATAACATAAACACACGCACACGCACACGCACACACACATATATACTTTGTGTCTTCCGAAGTGCCTAGCTCCAGTCTCCAACACAGTCATAATCTGACATCTGGATGCATGAACAGAGTGACGAATGGATAAAATTTTTCCTCCACTGCCACCATCTCTACTATCATCATGTAACTCTATGTTAATGTCATTGTAAGTCTTTCAAAGGCCATTCAACCACTTCTTATCATGACACAATAAAATTCACAATATGTGTCTTCACTCTTGTTTTAAGTGCCTCTCATGTCCCTACCAGCTTAAACTGGCTGCAATTGTTGTAAGACCCCAGTACTAGTGGGATCTCAAGATAAACACTGCTCAGAGGTTACAATACACTAAGCCCCTAAAACAAGTCCATCTCTTTGTAGCCATCAACAACGGCTCTTGATCTTTGAAAACTGTCAAATACTCTGTAAGATGAAGTGCCCATCATAAAAGGAATAAAAATTTAAATAAATTGGAGTTTAACCCAGAGAGGAAAAGGTCATGGATGACCTAATTACAATCTTCTAGGATTGTAGAAGAGAGGAAAGGGTCACACAGACTTGAATTCCAGCCCTGGCTCGGCCACAGACTAGCTGTGTGACCATGGGAGTTACTGGACCTCTCTGTGCTTCAGTGTCTCACCTGTAAAATGAGAAAAATAATGCTTACCTGGCAGAACAGTGGTCGCTTTGCAGGGAGGTAATGTGCTTATGCACGTTATACATGTGTATGTATAATGTGCTTATACATGTAACGTGCTTAGCACTGTTCCTGACACAGCCTGGTTATTCAGTAAAATTTAACTTCCACCTCACCTGCTATGTGATCTTACATACGATAAAAGTAATACCACTTCCTATTTTTATGGGTCTTCTCAGCTTAGGAAGCATCTTCTCACGATTTAGGCTGATGAACCATTGTTGTCCTAGCCCTTCAAAGCCCAAGTAAAAGAAAATGAATTTTAATTCAAGTAACAGTGATTTGGGTTGGCCATTGAGATAATAAAACCCAGGACAAGTTATCTGGGGCACTGTGGACTCTGTCCTTGGGGGAGTTTCAAAAAGGAGTGGGCCGCTCAGGCTACCCAGGGTTGACTTCACCACTGCCCAACAGCCATCAAACTCTTGGGTGATTGGAATAAGATGGAGGGGTGCTGGAAGGCATGGGAGGCAAAGGAATTGCTGTTAGCCTTCAGGATACTCCGAATCCACCTCTGCCCCTGGGCATCTTCCCAGGCTCTGCCTCCAGACCTTGTGGCTTCCTGGAGCTAAACTTTGGTGGAGACAGAGCCTAGTGCATGACCCAGGGTGCCAGAAATGGCTTGTTTCTTCTGTGTTCTTTGAAACATCAGCTTGAATCCAGCTCTGATCATCCTTTCACCTGAGCTTGTGAGAAACTCAGTTCCAGTCGTTTAGGGGCTGTTCCCCAGGGCTGGGCCAAGGCTCTGGGGGCTTGTCTGGTGCCAAAGCCTTACCAAGGCTCTTTGGTCCTGCTGAGACCTCCTGGCCGTGTTAGGGGCTCCCTCCTCTTATCACAGTCACAGCCCTGACACCCACATTGCAGTTTTCCCACTAGGGGTCTGTCTCCCCTTCTAAAGAGTCCTCAGCTTGAGGGCAGAGCCTGAGTCTTTACTGTGCTCTCTCTAGCATTGGTACAAGGGCATGAGAAGTATGTGTTAACGCATTAACAAATGTTTCCTTTCTAGCAGGAAGTACATTAGACGATTTTTTTTCTTCACTGTGTCTGTGAGTCCCCTGGGGGAAAAGCCAGTGCTTTTACCTGTTTCCTCAATGCCTTTAACTCCCCAACAAATGCTCCTTGAGTAAATGTTTGCATGGTGCTTGCTTTGTTGTGCATTGCTTTGCATGGCTCTGTCTTTGTACCTGTGCAGTCCCGTGGGCAGGGCTCTGAATTGGTCATTGTCAAAGAGACTGTCACATCTGTTTTCTCCTGCAGAGAGCCTCCAAATTTTAGCTGAGCACGTGGCTGCCCCTGATAAAGCAAGGTTTTCCAGCCTTTTTTTGAAGGATCACGTGACTAAATTCTGGCCAAAGGGATACCCACACCATGATGGGCACAGCTGTACTTCCCAGCCCTGCGTCCCACTGGCCACGTGGGAAGTCCTCTTTGGCCAGGAGGGTGAGTGCAGCACCCTAGGAATAGTGGAGCAATAGGAGAGGGGAGGCTGGGTTCCCCAGACGGTGGAGCCCCCACACCGGCCCCAGACTCTTGCTTAAACCACTGTACTTGGTGTCTCTGTGGGAGCAGTCAAAATTTTATCCCAACCGACACCCTCCTCTCAGTCCCCTTGCTGCCTGAGCGTTTTCATCCCACCTCGTGGAGCTCCCAGGGGAGGTCACGCAGAGGAGAGAGGCAGCCCTCCTTCGAAGCGCCAGCCTGAGTCAGCAGCAGTTTTCAGTTTAATGAGATGACACTAACGATTTGCCTCCCTGGGCTGAGTGGGCCTGTCCTCCCTGGAGACCTATGGAGGGTCCTGGCATTTCCTTCATTGCTGAGCTTGGTGGTCAAGGGGGAGACAGGAGTCTCAGAAAGGAGCAGGGAGGTCATGGACCTGTAGAAAAGGCATTCGCTGCCCTAGAACCCAGCCCGAACTTCAGTAAAAGGGAAGAGAACAGTACCTGGGCCTGCTTCACCCTGGCAGGTGCCCCTGAAAGTGCTCTCCTACCTCTCCTGGGTTTGCCAGGACATGCTTCACAAGCAGGACACCTTTCACACCCGAAAAGTGCTGTTTGCTTAGCCCTAAATGATGCTCACCCGCTTTGTCAGGTATGCAGTGGTCCTTCGGCGCCTGGCCCTCCTGCAGCCTTGGCAGCCCTGATGCGTTGGGGGGCACCAACTGCAGCTGATTCTACACTCTCCTGTGTGCTGGGTTCCTCTGGGAAGCTATGGACCTACCCCTTGGGCCCCTGCCTACCCCTCAGCCACCCTGTGTCAGCTCAATCCATGGCCTCCCCTTGGAGCTCTGGTTCCCTTTTCCGAACTCAGGTGTTCAGGTCAGAGAAAGGCGCCATTATTCTAAACACTTTTAGTTTGTATTTTGGAGTGTTATGTGTGGTAAGTATCCATTTCTCACTCATGAAGGGCAGGAGGGTTGTGGGAGCTGAAGCCGTTATTTTATCTAACATGTGTGAGTGCTCTGCTAAGCACTTACATGTAAATTAGCTCAGTGATTCTCTCAGCAATCTTATTACGATCCCCATTTTACAAACAAAGAAGCAAAGGTTGTAAATCAACTATACTTCAAAAAAAAAAAAAAAAAAAGCCAAGGCTTGGGGAGGCTCAGCAGCTCACCATGGTAATCTGGCTCACAGCGAAGCCAGGACTTACAGGGCGGCTGGCCAGATGCCTGCTCTCCCAGGTGTCTGAGGTGTATTCCTTGCCTTCTAAAGCATATGGTGTGGGACACAAATGCAAAGTATCTTCAGTGAGGGGAGAAAAGGCCAGGACCAGATGTGCGGTATCAAAGGTCAGATATACAGGACAAGAGCAGAGCCAGATACAGAGTGTGAGGTCAGAGGTCAGGTTCCAGGATGACCAGGAACGGGACTGCAGGACAGGTGGGGAAGAATGGTTCAGGGTGTGGGCTGAGAATTGGGCAGAAGGCCAGGAGCTTCCTACTACCGGGTGTTGGCCACCTGGGTTAGGGAGAGGCCATCTGTTTGCAGGTGCTGGTAGGGCTCTGGGTTGGAGCGGGGCTGGGGGTAAGTCGGGTGTTAGCATCTCTCCCTTACACTGAAATTAGCTGCTTCCTAGGGCTCTTCTCCCTGCACCCCTGTCTTGCAGATTCCAGGAAGAACCAGGAGAAGGTCCCTCCATGTTTAATGTGAGCATCCCCTCCAGAGGAGGGAGGAGAATGAGGGTGTGGCCATGACTCCTCCCACCCTTGACTTTCCACAGTGCCCTCCCAGCTGCAGGGCCCTACAGCGACAACGGAACTCGTAACTTGCGAGGACCAGTCCTTGCCAAACCAGGCTTCCTCTGTCCCAGCCCTACTCCATTTACTTTCAGGTTTTATGTGCTTTAAAATAGCCTTGCTGATAGGTGCTCAAACCCAGCAGACCTGAAAAATGCTTGGCAGGATGAAAAGACTGAAGGACACTGGCCTCCCAACCTGACTCCGTGCAGTCCCGCCTTCTCTCATTCCCGTCCATCTCCTAGAGCCCATATCTTGGCACAGAGACCCCAGAACTTTCCCCAAAGATACAAATTCCTGTGAAAACTCCATAAAAAGCTTATAGAAGGGGCTTCCCTGGTGGCGCAGTGGTTGAGAGTCCATCTGCCGATGGGGGATACGGGTTCATGCCCCGGTCTGGGAGGATCCCACCTGCCGTGGAGCGGCTGGGCCTGTGAGCCATGGCCGCTGAGCCTGCGTGTCCGGAGCCTGTGCTCCGCAACGAGAGAGGCCACAACAGTGAGAGGCCTGCATAACGGAAAAAAAAAAAAAAAAAAAAAAAAGGCTGATAGAAAGGATGAGCCCCAATGGCCCCGCAAGAAAAAAAACCCCATTCCCATCACCCAGATGCCGAAATGAGCCAGGCGCTCCTGGGTTGGATTCACGATGAATTTGGATTCACACTGCGGTTTGGAGACAGCGGGGAGACGAGAATCAGGAGAAGGCAGGAGGACAGCCTAGCATCCATTTTCACGGTCTCTCTGCTCCATTTCTTTTCCCCACTGGCCCCTAAGAAGCTTCGATGCCCAGGACAGGCTCCCTAAGGGTGTTCACACCTGGGGAGGTCTCACCGCACGTGATGTGGCAGACGGGACTGGCTGCTTCGATATTCACGTAACCAACAAGCAGTACAGAGGCCCCAGATACTGTGCTGTGCCTTGAGCATACAGAGTTACAGAAAATAAATAAAGCATGGTCTCTGCCTTGGAGGAGAGCCAAGAAAACACAAGGGACTGTAGATGCACATAGTAGGGGCACCCCATACCTTTGGCAGTGAAGGAAGGCTCTCTGGAGGAGGTGACCTTGAGGCTGAAACTGCGAGGAAGAAAAGGAGCCAGCAGCCAAGTGGCGGGATGATGGGTGGGGAAAGGATGTCCCGTGCCGGGGAAGGGCATGCAGAGAGGCCTGGAGGTGAGAAGGAGCCGGCTGTGTCTGTGAGACCGTAGGCGTTTCGGCGAGTCGCGGAGGTGGGAAATGCCGGGGGGCGGGGTGGGCACAATAAGGCGGGCCCTGATGCTGGCAGACCACTTAGGCGGCACTAGAAGGGGCTGGACTTCATGAGGGCAGGTTTTGTTTTGCTCACTGCTGCCTCCCCTGCAGCACAGAGCGGATGCTCAGTTCGTTTTTGGGGTTGAATAAGCGGTAAGCACAGAAAGGCTGTAAGCAGAGACAGGACCTGTTGAGTTCTCCACTTTAGAATCACCACCCGGACCGCACTGCAGAGGATGGATTTCTGGGCAGCGGTGCTGGGGGTGGGAGGCAGGGAACTGACGGGGGCCCTGACCGCAGATGGCAGTGGGGGTGGGGACAGGAGGTGGTGGGGCGGAGGAGTCCAGAGGAGAGGGATAGGCGTCACTTCCTCTGCAAGCTCCAGGCAAGGTGCCCCCTCAGGACATCCTAGTCCGCTCACCCGGGGGTCCAGGCTCACTTGTGATGCTCAGTTCCCTCATCTGCCAAAAAGGAGCTACTACTGCTCACAGGGACAGAGGGTAGAGATCATGTAAAGCACGCGGCACAGGGCCTGGCCTGCAGTGACCCTCAGGGTAAGGCCCCCCTGCATTACTTGAGAGAAAAGCACACCCCCTCCAGCAGCAGGAGGTGGGTCAGGGGACATTCCTAGAGGAAGGAACGGAAGGAGTAAAAACTGTCTTTTCAGGAAAGCATGAGGAATGTGAGTCATTCAGCCTGATGGAGAGGTAGGCAGAGGTGTGAGAGCGATGGAGGCCGCCGCGGCAGGTTAGAGAATACGGAGGATCTCAGACACCATCGGCTACCCCTGTGCTTCCTGCGTGTGGCCTCCGACAACTCACCAGGGCCCTCACCCTCGCCCGCCTCCAGCCTGGCGCCTTGCGATCCCTTTTCCATGTTGCAGCAGGGTTTTGCACGCAGCCTGGAAATGACCCAGCCGCCACGAGGAGCCCCAGAAGGTTCTGGGCAGGGGAATGAGCAGTAGGTGGGCACTGTGCGTTAGCTGTGCTGCCCAGATGCACAGCTGCGGAGTAAGGGTCACGGTGCAGCCTCAGCAGCGTATCCATCCCTTCCAGGCAGGCTGCCGGGGGCTCTCCACTCCCTACGAGGACGGCCCCAACCACTTGCGTATTCTGTGAAGCTCTCAGCGACGCACCCTGCTGTCCTCCGCCATCCCCCCTCACACCACATCCCAGCCCCCGCTTGTGTGTACCCCAGGCTTCCCCTCCTTCACTCCAGTGTACCCTGAACGACAGATGAGAGAGACCAAGACCCCAGGATCTCCATCTGTAGCAGAAGAGAGAACCCCACACACAATATTTCTTGGAGGGCTAATGCTTCATCTTAAAAATGGATGCCAATTTTACCTTCTATTGCATAATATTCATTTAAAAATGACTTTAATCTCTTCTTATATATCTTAATCTACCCAATATTTAAGCAAAATAAACATCTTTGGAAGATGCACCATGCTTATGCTGGGGCTTTGAGTGTGCCTTGACCTACAGCAGTAGGTGCCCGCGCATGTGGGCATCCCATATGGGAGGCACTGCCTTATACTTTAGCTGTGTCCTTTTGCTCAGGTTTTCTCCTGCTTGGGGTGCCATCCCTTCTTGAGCTGGAGAACTCCTACCTATACTTCAAGACCCAGCTCAAATGTTACCTCTTAATTTGAAATTAATCAAGTTATTAATTCAACAAATAAAGAGTTCATGAGAGGCTTTCCCTGCTGCCCTGCCCAGCCCTCCTTCTCCCAGTAGGATGAACACAGCCTGCATTTGTATTCTGTACAAATATGTATTTTCCATATACCTTGCAATACCCTCCATTAATGTGCTTAGCCCATCATGTTAGAATGTGGTTTTGATGTGTCTGTTTGTCTGCCGCACGAGTTCTGTGAAGGCAAAAGCAAGAGAGGATCTTAATCATGTTTGTGCCCTGGAGCCTATCACAGTGCCCAGCACACAGCAGGGACTCTAGTCAACAGGGAGGGAGAAGCTGCTTGAATTCTGACAGCGAGGGGACTCCCTAGGCCCCCTGTGGCTCCCTTCTGCAGAATCCTGGTGGCTGGAGTGGGGAGTCCCAGCCCCACTTCCACTCGCTGCCGGAGAGCAGCAGGGACCCATCCCATGAGGCAGCAGGGCCCTTCCTCCAATGCTAATCGAACATGCCTTTGCTGCCAAATATATATCCAAGCCAGAAGCCTGGGGAAAGAAATATCTTTAAAACACACGAAGAGCAATACGTGATTGAGATGCTGTCCCCATTCCAGGGGCAGCCTGGACCTCTCTGGCAGGTTCAGTAGCCTCCGAGAGGGGATTTACTCACAGCCTCCAGACCAGTCCTGCTTGGAGGAAGCAGAGAAGTCAGCTGCACTCCTCCGTAATCAGCCCAAGGGACCCCCTCAGCTCCACCCTCCTTTTCCCTTTTCTCACAGGAGTTTCCCCAAACTGGGATCTCAAGCCCCAAGAAAGCACTCTCCCGACCTCCCGCACTAAGGAGTCCTACCATTTGCAGTTGCAGATAAAAGCCATTGGATTCTGCCACAGCTTCAAGGTCTGGGTTTTGACCTTGATGTATTAACTCAGGTTATGCAAACAAGGATTTCTAAAGACTGCAGGGGTGGAGTGGTTTCTCTGAGTGCCATGTTCCTGTTCCTGCCTTGGACTGTTTATAAAGTCCCAGCTCCGGTTTCTGCTGGCTCCCAACCTGCTGGCGGGTGTGACGGTTTATTCTGCACCTCCTATTTACCTGTCTTTGTAGCTGCAGAAGACTAACATATTATTTTCCCACCAACAGGCTACTGAGGCTTGGGAGCACAAAAAGGGTTGTTTTAGCCACAGCTGTTAAACTAGAGGAATCTTTGCCCAGAGAAGAGGAAATAAATCAATGTTTGCTTAAAGAATAAAGACCAAACTTCTCCAGAAAAACAAAATGTGATTTTGAAATGATCAAAGCTGGCTTTAGTAATCACAGGAGGAACAAAACTCTTTGAAGCTTTCAACTGGATGCTTTGCTAGGTTAAATCCCCCGCCCCTACTGATGTCTGCATTCCTCTCTTCCTCTTGGCTACATCCTCTTCCCATCTGACCCCAGCCACTTGCCTCCATCCTTTCCTGGCAGTTGCATCTGCCACTATATTATTATCATCTATATGCAGATAAGACGGAGAGAACGGGAGGAAGCAATGAAGCTTCGTTTTCAACACATATATTATTTCTTGGTTGAACCTAACTTACCTCCCTGGCTCCTAACCTAACTCTCTGGCTCTACTTCTGTCCCTCTTCACCCCCACACAGCTGCTGCTCCAGATACCTGTCTAAGATGTAAACTTGACAGTGCCTGATGCTGGCAGCTCTTACGCAGCATCCCATGCAAGGCCTCCGGGATTTAACCCTGCCTCTCGCTCCTATGATTCAATCTACCACCAAAGAGTGCATGGTGACCCGGTCTCCCTTCATGGACCCAGGTTCCTAACACCATGCCAGTCTGAAAAATTGCCTCTCACCAGGTCTCCCTAAAGAGCTAAAATCTAAGTTGAAAAGTAAATAAAGGAGAAAGAAAAAGAGACAACCTACCAAGAAAGGTTGTGCAATGGGACATAATAGAGGGAAAGAACATTTCTCTGCACTACGTTGGATGACAGCAGCCACAGAAGAAGCAGAATTAGGAACGCTGGTGAAGTGTGCTCCTTTATTCCTTTAGATTTTTCTTCTTTGGCTTAAATATACTTTTATGGAAGTATAAAAGATATTCAGAATCATGCATAAATCATAAGTGTACAGCTCACAGAATGCTCACAAACTGAACACGCTCATGTCAGTGGCACCCGGCAGGAGAAACAGAACCTGACCAGTGCCCCTGGAGCCCTCCTCACAGGTACTACCCTTGCCAGGCTGACCAGACTGGCCACGAACACTCTAGAGCACTTTTGCCCATTTTTGAACTTCATGTAAGTGTAAGCCTTCAGAATGCACCTTTCGGTGTCCAGCTTTGTTTGCTAAACACGGTGTTGATAAGGTTCAACCATGTCCTTGTAGTTGGTTCTGTCTCCTTGCTGTATAATATTCAATGATGCAAACACACCGTTCTTCATCTGGTCCACTGCTGATGGGTATTTGGGTAATTTCCAGTTTGGGGCTATTATAAAAATGCTATTGTGAGCATTCTGGGTCACGTCTCTTGGTGAGCACACGTGTATGACATTCTGCTAATGGGCATCCACCCTGGGCCGTGGGAGCTGGATAGGTTCCGCTTTAGTAGGTGCTGTAAAATGGTTTTCCAGCGTGCATGAATTAAACCAGTTACTAGAGTGTGAGACTCCTGGTGACCCCACATGCTCTGGTGTGGTCAGTCCCCTTCATGTTAGCCACTCAGCTCAGGGGGTTTTAATTAGCATTTCCCTGATACTACCATGTTGAGCGCCTATTCATAGGCTTACTGGTCATTTAGATATTCTTTTTGTGAAGTGCCTGTTCAGTTATTTTGCCTGTTTTCCATGAGTTGTCTGTCCGTTCCTTATGGGTTTGTAGGAGAAGCTGTGTCTTTCTGAGTAAGCGCATTCCCCACTTTGTCCCTTTTAAATCCATTCAGAGGAATTCAATTTCGCCATCATGAGTGCCGTCAGTATGACTATGTCAGGTGCAGGGGATACACAGAAGAGTGAGGTCCAAGCTCACTCTCTGCCCTCAAGAGTGAATCCTTGTCTTGGAGGATTTTGGAATCTAGACCTCAGGACCCTGTGTCGGCCAGAATTCTTAGCCAGGCCTTGGCCTCTTCCTCGTTCTCCCATCCTGTCTACGCCAAAGCTTGGCCCCGTGAGGCTTGAGTCAGGTTGACTTTCTGAAGCTCACTGGTTAACTCTTCTGCAGGTTTCCATAAAAGAAACAGGGAGGGGGCTTCCTTGATGGAGCAGTGGTTAAGGATCCACTCGCCAATGCAGGGGACATGGGTTCGATCCCTGGTCCTGGAAGATCCCACGTGCCGCGGAGCAACTAAGCCTGTGTGCCACAATACTGAAGCCCGCGAGCCACAACTACTGAAGCCCGCGTGCCTAGAGCCCATGCTTCGCAATGAGAAGCCACCGCAATGAGAAGCCCGCGCACCGCAATGAAGAGTAGCCCCCGCTCGCCGCAACTAGAGAGAGCCCGCGTGCAGCAACGAAGACCCAACGCAGCCAAAAATAAATTAAACAAATAAATAAATTTATTTTAAAAAGGAAAAGAAAGAAACAGGGAGATAGAGCAAATGATTAGAAGCAGATGAGGCATTACTGACTCCATGCCACTTCACAAGCAACGAGAGAGCCGCACTGCGGAGCAGCCTGGTGTCTCAGGAATGGATGGCAACATCCGGGAGCAACCAGTTGATATTGATGCTGCCTTACTTCATGCCTTCCAGGAATAGTCATGTGATGTGAGCTTTCCATATGACACCTATTTTAGAATTCTATTGCCATGTCTTAACTGATGACTTCTAGTTCTGCAGACTCCTAATGTGGTGGGACACAGACGTGCAGCAGCCACAGGAGTCTGCTAACTGTTGGACAGAAAAGTTTTCTGGATTCACTGAGGCTTTGTACAGATCTCATTTTGCAACCTGATATTGTTCTGAAAGACACTGTCCTACAGTGATCAATGAACCATATTCAGGAGACCTGGGTCCTGACCACCACCTGGCCTGGTTGCTGTGTGAACTTAGGCAAGTTGCTTAATTTCTCTGAGCCTTTCTCTCCCTGTTCATCTGCCAAATGGGAATATTAGTCCCTGCCATGCCTACCTTGCCAGGTTTCTGGAAAATTCAAATAAGCTGATATATATGAAAAAGCATTTTGAAAAATGTAAAGTGCTAAATAAAGGTAAAGTCCTACCACACACCGAATTTTGTTCCAATATAGCAATCAGAGCCCAGGTCTTCTATTAATCATCCATTTCCATTTTACTTGTATTAGCTGGTGCTCAGCCCTGTTAGTGACCCTTGGCTTGGAATTCTTTGATGTAAAGGGTACTTCTTTGGTCTAGATAAACTCTTGTACGTTGGCATTTCACCACATGGCTACTTCCTCTGCGACATTTTCCTTCCTTTCTTTCTTCCCAGGGTCTAGCAGACCTTTGGTCACCTGGACAGGATCCACGCAGGCAGCCTCCAAGCCACATCAAGGGATTTTAATTTCCTCATGACTTTGTTAGCATTTCACATTGTTACAGGTCAAAACATAAGGTTATTAACTAGGAATGAGAAATGTCAGTAATATGAACTGTGGAAACCCCATGGTTTCCCTTCAGGGATTCCGAACAACGCGTGGTGCCCCTCACCCTGGTGACTTAGCACAGACACTGACTTCCCCAGTCTCCCGGGCCCAGTGTGTTTGACCAAGGTCTGATGGGTGAACAACCACCCCAGGCTGGGAAATGCCAACGCATGTTGGATTTGTTCGGAGAGCCTCTTCCTTCACTGGTTGCCATTGCGTTAAGGAAAATTCTGGAAGGTTCAAAATCTATTTCCTAATCATAAGGGAGGGTGATGACAATATTTGTTCACTCATTTAAAGTCACCCATTCGTCCTTTTACTCACTCCTTCAATGGTGAGCACCTACTGTGCAAATACTAATGGGAGTGACTGTATATAGTTGTTTATGTATGTGTTTCATCTGCTTCATCTTTCTATCATCATAAATGTAGCAAAGAGATGATGTAAGAGAGGACATGATAAGGAGGGGGCCCCACAAGTGCTAAAGGAGAAAGGATGCTTTTGGTAATTGTCAGAAGGAGAACTTTTTGTAACTTCCCTTCGTTTGGCTTCTATGACCCCACCCTCTTTTTGTTTGTCTCCTTTGCTGTCTATCTTCCTCCAAACATTGAAGTGCCTCAGAGATCTGTCCCAGGCCCCTTTCTCTTTTTACCAAGAATGTCCCAGCTATTCTCTTGGCTATAAATGCCTTCCATGGGCTGCCGACCAGCTCCTTCCATTTCTAGCCTGACCTCTCTTCTGAGCTGCAGACAAGTATATCCACCTTCTCACTTGATTTGTCCACCTGGAAGGATCAAAAGCATCCCCGACTTTGTATGCCAACGATGGTGATGTCCATCTTCTTCCCACTCCTGCATCTCCTCCACTTTTCCTCATCTCGGCAAAACCAGAAACCCAGGAGGAGACAGTCTTGACAATCCCCTCTCTGCCCCCTTCCCCATCCACCACCTGTGCGAGCTTCTCAAAGCTGTGCAGTTCTCACCATCCCCTTTCCAGAACCACTGCAGCCCCAAGCTAAGCCTCCCCGATCTTCCTCTTGCCCTCATCCTCTCTGCAGGAAGAAACAGCAAGAGTGAGCTCTTAAAAATGAGGATTGGCTCATAGTGCCTCCCTGTTGAAAGCCTGCGGGGGCTTCCTGCTACACTGTAAGTAAATGCAAGCTGCGCACA
Source organism: Grampus griseus (assembly GCF_964374135.1). NCBI lineage: Eukaryota > Metazoa > Chordata > Mammalia > Artiodactyla > Delphinidae > Grampus > Grampus griseus. The sequence goes on along the minus strand of NC_139018.1, from coordinate 35,792,924 downwards.
GGACCCTGGAAGCAAAGCCTGCTCCCTCCAGCCCCACCCCTCCCACTCTCCGCACCTCACTCCTCTGGCCTCTCTCAGGTACCAACTCAGGGTCTCCAACCTGGCACCCCACTTCTCCCCCGTTATATCTCAGACCCAACGTCACTCCTCAGATGGGCCCTGCTTTGCCTCCCAATTTATTTTTCTCCCTTGTTATCCTCATTCCCATAGCCCTTCCAATTTGTGATTATCCATTTATTTATATGTGAATTGGTATGCTGTCTGCTTCCTGTATAAGCCCCATGAAGGCAGGGATTAGGCTTTCCCCTCAGTGCCTAGCATAGAGCAGGAACTCAATAAATACTTGTTTAAAAATTAAATGTCCAGGGCTTCCCTGGTGGCGCAGTGGTTGAGAGTCCACCTGCCGATTCAGGGGACACGGGTTCGTGCCCCGGTCTGGGAAGACCCACATGCCGCGGAGCGGCTAGGCCCGTGAGCCATGGCCGCTGACCCTGCGCATCTGGAGCCTGTGCTCCGCAACGGCAGAGGCCACAACAGTGAGAGGCCCGCGTACTGCAAAAATTAAATAAAAATTAAATGTCCAAACTATACAAAATCAGCTATTTAAGTTGCAAAATATACACATTCTATCTATTCTTTGAGAGCATAAACATTGTCACTTAAGAAACCAGTACTTTCCCCCCAGGAAAGAGTGGCCTGGGACCTGTGCTTCAGAGGCTACAGTCTGGCCCCCCTCTAGCTGTGGCCCTCCCTGTGGGGTAAGGAGTCCCTGGGCCCAATGGGACAGTCTTGCCCAGAGCTCCTGTCCCAGCTAGGGTGGCCAGATTTAGCAAATAAAAATATATGATTCACAGTTAAGTTTGAATTTCAGATAAACATCTATTCATTTTTTTAGTATAAATATGTCCCATGCAATATTTGGGACATGCACTAAAAAAAATTACTCGTTGTTTATCTGGAATTCACGTTTGACTGGATGTCCTGTGTTTTTTTGTTTTTTTTTTTTAACATCTTTATTGGAGTATAACTGCTTTTCAATGGTGTGCTAGTTTCTGCTGTATCACAGAGTGAATCAGCTATATGTGTACATATATCCCCATATCCCCTCCCTCTTGCCTCTCCCTCCCACCCTCCCTATCCCACCCCTCTAGGTGGTCACAAAGCACCGAGCTGATCTCCCTGTGCTATGCGGCTGCTTCCCACTAGCTATCTATTTTACATTTGGTAATGTACATATGTCCTTGCCACTCCCTCACTTCTTCCCAGCTTACCCTTCCCCCTCCACATGTCCTGAAGTCCATTCTCTATGTCTGCATCTTTATTCCTGTCCTGCCCCTAGGTTCTTCATAACAATTTTTTTTTAGATTCCATATATATGTGTTAGCATACAATATTTGTTTTTCTCTTTCTGACTTACTTCTCTCTGTGTGACAGTCTCTAGGTCCGTCTACCTCATTGCAAATAACTCAGTTTCGTTTCTTTTTATGGCTGAGTAATATTCCATTGTATATATGTGCCACATCTTCTTTATTCATTCATCTGTCGATGGACACTTAGGTTGCTTCCATGTCCTGGCTATTGTAAACAGAGCTGCAATGAACATTGTGGTACATGATGTCCTGTGTTTTATTTGGCCATCCCAGCCCCAACTTCCAGACCAGGGATCTTTAAACTATGCCTTGTGGGCAAATTCAACTTGCTACCTATTTTTGTCAATTAAGTTTTATTGGCACAGAACCACACCCATTCAGTTTTGCATTGTCTACACCTGCTTTCGTGATACAGTGGCAAAGTTGAACAGTTGTGACAGAGACTGTATGGCCCACAAAGCCTAAAATATTTACTAAGTGACTAAGTGACCCTTTACGGGCAAGTCAGCTGACCTCTGTTCCAGACAGGCTGTGAGTCCCCAGGGCCTCCTAAGTGTCTTCCCAACAATTCTGAGCTTCTTTCCAGAGCTGGCAGAGGCCTCTCCTCCAGTCTGGCCTCCGAGGGTGGGGGGCACAGGGGTGTGGATGAGTGTGCAGGGTCTTCAAGTGCAGGATGGAGCTGAGGGAGGGAGGCTGGATGCCCACCTTCCCTGAACCATGCTGTTTCCACCCAGAACTTGGAGGATCTCGGAATTCTAAATTTGCACTTGGCCTTCCATTTCATTGGGAAGATATGTTTTTAAAAATAGGAAACATTTTATTTACTTTGGGTATTAGATTGATTTAACTTTTAAATAATTAAAACATGTGGCATGCGGGCTTCCTTTATACTCTTGACCTGGGCCCCTCAAATGTCCTCCGTATTAAGACCAAGAACTGTCATCAATAGTGCCATCTTGTGGTGAGATCTACTATTAACACTTGCAAGCTGTCCTGAGAGTCTTCTGTGCTCAGGAGTTTAGGAATTCTGCCTATAACAAGCAAAATTCAAAATTATATCACTGAACCATTGAGAGGTTCTAAAATGTTTTATGAGACACTAAAGAGATATTAAATGATATTCAGTATAATTTTCTTCAAAATTGGTAATTTACAGGTGGCCCATTATAATAATTTCTCATATTTGTAGTGTTTTACAGTTTACAAATCATGTTCACATATGACTTCATAGCTGAACCTCACAACCATACTGTGGGTTCCACTGAAAGTGTAGACTCTTTTTTTTTTTTTTTTAAGTGAAAGAAGTTTTGTTCAGGGAGAAACACACTCCACAGACAGAGTGTGGGTCATCTTGGAAGGCGAGAGGCACCAGGGTACGGGGTTGTCAGTTTTTATAGGGGGAGGTTATGCCAACTAGAAAATCAGTGAGAGGCTAATGAGTGGGAGGATTATTCCAACTAGAAAATGGAGACTCAATGTCCATGACTTGCCCCAGCCTGTCCAGCAGGTCAAGAGCTCTTATCATCATATTAGAGGCATCTTGCTATTAATCGGAATGGGGCTGCGAGCAGAAAATCCATTTCCTTAACCTTGAAGAGAATAGAGAGGTTACATGTCAGCACACTGTAACCTCGATAATGACCTTCTCTTAGGGTTCCCAGGCCAAGATAAGAGAGAGAAGTTTTCTGAAAGAGTATTATCATCCTTCAATACCAGAGATTTGAGATGGTTTCTTATTAGCCACAACAAACAGCATTTAGCAAGAGTTGATGCTGCTCTGCCATTTCCATTATTCCTCAAACAACTGTGGAAACCCCCTTCTCTGCTCTGCAGGCAGCAGCCCACAGGAGATGCCCCAAGCCTTGGCCTTGAGTCAGGGCTTGGGGTGAACCTTCATGATGCCTCTACTCCAGCCAACCCAGGGATGTCTGAGCTGCTTGGACAACCTTTAATTCCAATCTGTCAGAGATTGACATCTTGTCCAGAGAGAACTGTGAAGACAGCTTTCTCTAACCAACCCAGTGGTGAGCTAGGGAGTTACAATCACTGGGGCTGAGCACACAGCTGAGTTTCACATCATAGCTGGAAATACGTGGAGGGAATTCAGGGAATGAGACAAGGAGCTGGAAGCGGCATTTTTCTTAAAATTATACTTTTCTTAAAGATCAATAGATGCTTCAAAGCAGTCCACCAAGTGGGTGCTTGTGTGGCTCTGATGAAAACAGTTGTGCTTCTTGCCTCTGGGAGAGCCCCTATGAACCACCCGAGAGATGCTTTTCCAACTTTTTGATTGTGCATGATGTGATTTGTGGGAAAATATGTTTACTTTGCTTTTCATTGTGGATTTCTGGGTTCTGCAATGAGCTGGGGGACCAACTTTATCAGATCCAGGCTTGCCTGCCGAACTCCAGATTCATTCGTTTATTCAAGCATGTATTCAATAAAGTGTATTGAGTCCCATCTGTGCCTCAGACACTCTGCTCAGTATCAAATGAATGAGACTTGACTATGCCCATGTAACATTCACAGGCTCGTGCTGCTGGGGACTCACGTTGCAGGGGCCAGGAAAGGCTTTCCAGGGCAGAAACTTGAGTTGGGTATTGAAGGATCAGTGCCCGTTGGCCAGACAGATGGGGGCAAAGGAAGGGACTGCAGGTTGGCTGACACCAAAGCCCACACTCCAAGCTGCAGGCTATATGGCCTCCAGAGACCTGTTTTGACAGAGAACATCTCAAGAGGGGACTCACCAAGAGAAGCTCTGTTCCCAGAGTCCCCATCCCCTTGAACAGTACTAAGACTGCTCTTATGCAAATGGCCAGGGGAGGGGGGCGGCAGGCAAAACAGACACAGCTACTAGTGGAGAAACCAAAGCAACCCCAGGAAAGCCTGGCATGCCCTGCTGATGCTGGCCAGCAGGGGGCAGTGCGGGGGCTCTTTGAGGCATTGTTAGACTGTACCCTTCCTGTGGGAAGGTCCCTAAAGGTAAAGTGAGCCAAGCCCCCTTCCTAGGAAGGTTACACCCCTTTTTTTATTGTCTTCACAGTGCTTATTACTTTCTGAAATGTCATTGTTCATTTGTTTACATTCTCATTTATTATCTTCCTCTCCCTCTCTAGGACATAATCTCCATGAGCAAAAGCCTTGCTTGTCTTCTTCTCTGCTGTATTCCTAGTGTCTACATTAGTGCCTGGCATGTGCTGATTTCTCATTAATATTTTAAAAAATAAGTTAATGAGTGTGTGAATCTATGTGACATTGAGAGATGGGCACAGTAAGAAAACTCGGACCTATGTGTTGCCTTTCACTCCTGAAAGTGTATCTTGACATATGGTCTCATTCCACATTTGTAAGATGGGCAGCCAGGAGCGTGGGAGCCATAGGAGAGCCTCTCTGTTGGCAAAGCAGTCACCCTGTGTATACTCTGGGCTGAGTGTTTCTGGGCCAAGGGAAGCTGTCCATGCCTGGCCAGAAGGCCAACGTCAAGGACCAGTGGGTAGGAGGAATGGCAACGTCTGAGCCTAGTCCTGCAGCAGCAGAGGGGGTGGAAAGAGCAGTGGTAATGTGAGATGCCTGGTCCAAGGAGGCCATACCGAGACCAGCTGCAGGGCAGTCTGAGGTCTGCAACACAGCAGAGTGAGGAACGAGAAGATGTGGAAGCCAGACCTGGGCTGTGGGAAGTGTGGGCCAACTTCCTGGGGACATGGCTGTCTGTGCCTGAGGAACTTTTGAAGGCCAGACCCTTCCTTTGCAGGCATGTGGGTCTGACTCCAGGGGAAGCGTTCTGATTACAACTCCTACCATTATTCTGGGACTTGCTTTTAGCTTTAGCCTTATAGCTTCTCTCACTTAGGGGTACCCCTTTTTCAACTAGATATGTTATGAAAATCTAAGTAAAGAATGAAAAAGCCAGGTAGGTATGCCATAAAAAATACTGGTCCAACCAGTTGGCAATATATACTGGCCACCCAATATGTACTTGGAGTGTGCTGGGAGCTTGATGTGTTGAGAACAAAATGTTTTTGCTTTTTGTTTTAATTAAAAAATTTTTTTTGGCCATGCCACATAGCATGTGGGATCTTAATTCCCCAACCAGGGATCAAACCCATGCCCCCTGCACTGGAAGGGTGGAGTCTTAACCATTGGACCACCAGGGAAGTCCTGAGAACAAAATGTCGGTGGCCTTTTAATGGGACTTCAGAGAAGTAGGAAGAGTGACATTCACCACAGGTGCTGCCCTTCAAGATTGAGAAGTCTGGTCACACCCATGGCATGCTGCGGGATCTGCCTCCTGGGACGGCAGCTGCAGAGTCAAAGTGGCAGTTTTCACATTTTAAATCTACTCGGCCCCAAAGTGATACTAGAGTTCATTTCAGGCTCTTCCCCCACCTGCTCTACATAATTAAAGCCCATGTTGTATCTACCGAGGGTGACCAACCATCCTGGTTTTCCCAGGAATGAGGTTGTTCCCAGGATATGAGACTTTTAGTTTTAAAACTAGGAAAGTACCAGGCGAACCAGGATGAGTTAGTCACCCAGTTACCTACACTGCCAGTGGCAGTCTGTCTTTCCTTCACTCCCTTGGTGATATTAATGATCTTTGTTTATTCCCTGATCCTTCAGTCTCCTTTTCTCCTTCCCTTGCTTTCAGACCTCTGTGCATGGGACTGCCCGGTCTCTCCAGGTGTTTCAGGCACCATAGTTTGACGCCATCTGTTGGCTGCTTTGTTATTGCTGAGGATCTTGCCCCTAAATTAGTTTGGGAACTGTCAACACCGTTGTCAGCTCAGATGTGGCAAGAAAAGGCTATTTCATAACCCTGTTCCCTATTGTGTGAGGTGAGGCAGGGGCAGGGAATGGAGACTTTAAGTGTTTGTGTGGTGCTGAAGTCCAAACCATCATTCACATGTCAGGGTTCTGGGAAAGCAGGTTGTTGACTGCTGCATAAGCAGGGCCAGGCAAATGGAGGCTCCACAGAGACGCTCAAATTCTGCCACATGTAACCGATGGGCTTGTGCTACCCATGTGCTGACTAAGCACATTGATGAAGTGACAGCTGTCACGTCTGTCTGGGTAAATCTTTCTCATTGAGATAAGCAAGCATTTAGAAAAGTCATTCAAGGTGCAAGTTGCCAGAAAGCATTGCTAGCCTTGTGCCGCAAATTTTATACCCTAGAGGGGATGAAATCTATTTTACTCTCCCCACCCTGGATGACAGAATCTCTTCCAGTAAAGCCTTTGACCTTGCCCTTCAGGTCAAGGGGAGTAACGGGTGATCTTCTACTTACATGTCACAGATAAGAGGGAGGGAGGTGTATGGAGACGAAGTTGGGCAGATCCAGCTGTGACCATGAGTTTGTTCTGGCAAGTTCAGGTTGAAGGTGGTACTTCCGTCAATGAATCTTCTATGACCTCTTAATGACAATAGAAAAGCTACAAAATGGAATTCAGCCAGGTGCGAGTGGAGGGAGGGATTTTGAAATCCACTTTAGGTCTTTATTTAACAAATGACTCATGCTCAGAATACCTCAGAGTTCTAAAAGTATCTGAATGCCACAAGCCACATTTCTGGGCCATCTAAGGGTCCCTTCCTCCGAATTTCTGACTTAATTTCATGAATGAAAAGGAGTTGAGGAGTTTCATAAATTATAGTCTTGCTGTAAATCTTGGTTGAATATATATGTCTCCATTCCCAGACTTCAAGAAACTCCTAATTTAATGGCTTCTAAATCAAAGCCATCATGTTCAGTTGATCAGGTTCTGCAGATGGAAATAGTAGTTTAAAATGATATAGGTTCTTTCCTTTAATAACAGAAACTTAATACTTTATAGAAAATTGTATAAAAAGAGAAATAATGTAGGGGACATCTGCTCTTTGTGTCTGTCCTGTCTCTCCATAAGATTCTGGAAAGACTATGTGTCAGTCACACGGCCCTGCCTGCCCACCTCAGGAGTGGTCTGAATCTCCCAGTGATTGGTCCAGGGTTGAGGACCTGATCCAAGCGGAGACAATCAGATGCTGGATGTGGGTGGAGACGTCTCCCTTTTACTGGAGTTATTGGGGTTTCCTCCAGTTATATTGCTACCGCTTGGAAGCCTGAATGCAAATGAAGAAAACAATCAAATGGAGTTAAGAGACTGTGCTGGTTGAATAGTAAAATTCATGTCCACCTGGAATAGTCTCATTTGGAAATAGAGTCACTGTAGACGTAATTAGTTAAGACAAGGTCACGTTGGATTAGAGTGGGTCCCAGTGACTGGTGTTCCTTTTTCTTTTTAAAAGATAAGAAGATGCCATGTGACTTATAGATTATAAGGCAAGGAAGGCCAGGGACTGCTGGCAACCACCAGAAGCTGGAAGAGGCAGGGTAGCATCCTCCCCTAAAGCCTTCAGACAGAGCATGGCTCTGCTGGCAGCTCGATTTTTGTTGTTGTTTTTGTTTGTTTGTTTTTAATCATCTGCTTCCTGCTGGGACCCTGGGTGATACTGAGGCCCCAGTCATGCTGTCAAGCTTTGCAGACTTCCCATTTCCTATCACAGGGAGCTCTCCTTGTGTCCTGGTCATTTCAATTCATCCTGACTTAGCCCAGTCTGGTTAGAGATTTAATCTCACCTCTCTCTGACTTAATTCTCATCTCTTCTCTTCCCCTCAAGGTATACTCATCCCCTTCTTGCTCCCTCTATCAAGCATCTCCTGTGTGCTGGTGGTACCTTGATTTTGAACTCCTAGCCTCTAGAACTGTGACAGCATAAATTTCTGAGTTTTTAAATTTTGTTTGTTTTTAACTGTGGTAAAATATGCATAAGACAAAATTTGTTATTCTAACCATTTAAAAATCACATCAAGTCCATTCACATTGTTGTGCAAAAACTTCTGTTGTTTTAAGCCCCCAAGTGTGTGGTACTTTATTAGAGCAGCTCTCGGAAACTAATACAGAGATATACACACAGAGAAAGAGTCCTGATGATATTGTTTCAATACCCGGATCCAGCCATGCCTGAACTTCCTTGGACTCACTGATACGAGGCAATAAATGTTATGTATCTGCTTCAATTATTTTTTGAGTGAGTTTCTGTCACTTCAGTTAAAGAACTCCTGACTAATACAGATGGGACAGGTTGCTGGCAAGTGTTTTTATCATTCTAACAATGAAGGTGCAAGAAGAACAGCCTTGTTCAGAGTCATTCCGCCCCTTTACTCCTCCACTTCTCTCATGATTCCAATTCTCTCACTAGGTTAGTACCTGTGTCCGGTTGGGTATCAGCAAATAATGAAATATTTTGGAATAAGAGCCAACTCCAAAGACAGAAATTAAGGAACAGCTTGCAAAACGACAGCTCGATTAGAAGAATCTTCGTTAAAATGCTAGGTAGGGGGATGTAGACGTGAGATGAGAATTAGGGAGTAAGGGGAGAGAATGTGGTGTGTCTCAGAGAACTACCCAGAAAACTTCTCCACCCACGCACACAGCTGTTCCAAGGCAGCTCTAGGTCTTACTCCTAGGGGATGAAATTGATGATGCATAGCAAACAGTTAATTTCTGTTAAATACCAGCTAGTTAACAAAAAATATTTTCAAGTCCAGGACAATTCCAAGAAGAATTTACACTTATAAATGGAACTGCTATTTAGCTAACCAACCATGTCCATTGCAACATTTGAATTTAATGGGACTGGTTGCTTTATATGAATTAATTGAAGATTGCTTGCTACCTATATTTGTTGAGATTCTTACAGGTGATTATTCAATAGTAGGAGAGTTATTAAAACTCGTGCCATGATTTCTTGAAGAGCTACATGATTTTACACAGAAAATGAACAGCTATTCTGAAGAACAGTCGAATAGAGTAAAGAAAATGAGGTTTGGATATGTGGAGAGGCATGGTGAGGTCACTTCCTGCAGTTAAGTCACAGCCTTGGTAGACGGTGAGTGGCCAAAATGGGTTATATCGTGTCTTCATGGACGCCGTGGGCTCTCAGATCTGGGTGGGACAGAAATAGGGTAATGGCTAATTACTGGGCCACCACTCAATAAGGCTGTCACTCAGCCTGGGGACCGAGAGGAATAAGTAGTTCCAGCTTTCCACACAGATTGAAAGGAACATGGTGAGGATTCAGCCAAAGTCATAGACTCAAGATGGGATACGAAGGAAGGGGCAGGTCCAAGACCAGGCTCCATAGCTGAAAGTCTGGGTGACCTTGGGCAAGGCTCTCACCTTCATTATCCCCCAGCTGTAAAGTAGGGGCTAATAATGGGTTTTTATAAGGCTGGGATACTACAGTATATATGAAAAGCTTTGTGAATTCTAAAGCCCTAAGCCCTCGAAGACTGTTCAGTCCTAAGGGCCGGGTGGGATTGCTCTGAGCCTGTGCCTCCTGCAGGGCTGAGAGCTGCTCACTGCCTTTAAGACACCATTAGAGGGAAAGTTCCTGCAGCTGGTCAATAGCGATTTGTGAGATCTGTCAAAGTTCCTCTAGCCTGAAGTCCCCTGTGTGACCTGGCCCCTGCTCATTACCAACTTGGCTTCGTTCAAACAGTTTGGTTCTGTCCTTCTCTGGCTCCAAGCCAGGCCCTTCTGGTATCTGATCTACACTGCCCCAGACTTCGGGTTTCTGGCTGTCTCCTCAGAATGGCTGACACACAGCCCAGCTCAACTCTGTCCCTTGGATGAGGACCAAGTCCAGTGTCCAATCTCCCCCTGATAGCCCAGAATGGCCCTGGACTCTTGTTTCTGCCAAGTCCCATCCCATAGATGGACAGACCGGGGCATGTGGAAAGCTTGGCCTGAATTCCTCTCTGCGGCTGGAGAAGTGGCTCCGTGTTCATCTCCTGCTGAAAATCAGCAGCTCCGTCTGCTGACGTGGTCGCCAAAGCATCCCACACATTTAATAATGATCCCAAAAGACACCAAAGGGGAGGTGATGGGAACCAGTGGTGGTAGGAAAGGGGGCCGCAACATGGAAGGGGGTGGGGGCACAAGTGGGAGACCCCCAAATCCTGGAGGGCCACACGACCACTTTGCACCTCCAGATCTGAGTTACCAGCAGGACTGCAAATGTGGGAGGATAACCCACATTTCTTGACCCAGATTCTGTAACCAACAGTGTCTGTTCACTTCGCCAATTAAAGCCTCAGAAAATGACATCTATCTTCTCTCAGTGGCAGGTGCATATCTGAGCCCCTTGTCCAACTCTTCACCTTCCCGATTCAGGTCCCGTTGCCTGTGTCCTCATCTCCTCCTCCAACCCCGGGGAAATGTGAATTTTCCCCAGACAGGAAGGCTTGAATCGTCAACTGTGAAATTGCTCCCTAAGCACCTCCAATGCCTAGTCATACGCAGTATTTAATTTACTTTTATTTTTTACTTTTTAACATCTTTATTGGAGTATAATTGTTTTACAATGGTGTGTTAGTTTCTGCTTTATAACTAATTTACTTTTAACATTACGGATTTTTTAAGTGCCACAAAGCTAAAGCTTGGCTAAAGATGAGTTTATGTCAACACTTGTTTAGGATGGATTTTTGAAAAATTACCTTGAGCGGTTCCTCTCCAGACAGCTGCAGGCTCCCTTGTTTGACGCTGAGCAGTTTGCTATAAATTAATGCAGCATTATACTCTGCTGTTAGGTGATTCTCTAGTCATTTGATGTTTGTATTTGCATGTGGATTTTAAGATCCCTGCAAGAAAGAGGAAGAGAACTCACCTTCTGAACACCTGTGAGCTGGGTGAGGCCCTTCATTAATCCTAATCACAACCCACAGTGGGGGTTCTACTGTCCCCATTTTACGGATAAGTAACTGAGGCTCAAAAAGATTAAGCAACTTACCCCTGGTTACAAAGGGGGACCTAGAATCAATCCAGGGTTGTTTGACTCTTTATTTATTCGTTCATTCATTCATTCATTCGCCACGCGGAATGCGGGATCTCAGTTCCGCAACCAGGGATGGAACCTGCGCCCCCTTCGGTGGAAGCGTGGAGTCTTAACCACTGAACCTCCGGGGGAGTCCCCAGTATTTCTCTGATTTGCACCTTCGGTGCCTAAAACGCATTGTTGGTCAATAAATGTTGGTTAAATGAATAACTGCAAGATTTACCAGTTTACTGCAGATGTACTGGTTCATTCCAACACCCAGTACATGCCCGCATCACCCAGTACACACCCCCATCACAGAGGTTTCAGTTGCAGGATTCCCTAGGGAGGGCAGCTTTGCCACACCCTCCCACAAAACAATGAAAACTGGATTCTTAATGGGGGCCCTGGGGTGGGCAGGATCCCAAAGTGCTTCCTAAATCCTCAAAGAGTCAATGATTTTCAGTTCGACTTGCCATCTTTGAAATCTCTGGCGATTATGAATCCTGTGTAATATATTAGGGAATTCTCTTCTCACTGAATTTAAAAAAGGAAAAACACTGTGGTCATTAGCCATGTGTGATCAGTGAACTTGACTGTTGCCTGTTTCTTACTCTGAAGGTTCACGGAGCTGTTACTCGGGTAGAGGGGAGCCAGAAACCTGCTCTGAATCTTAAAGAAATTAACTAAACCCACTCTGGGCAGCAGGATTGTGTCAGGGCCAAGGTGAGGCTCAGGCCCCAGTCTAGGCTGTACTCTGTGTCCTGTTTTCATGCCATGTCATCTGTTAGACTAGAATTGTTAATACTGTGTAGTTTTAATTAATGTTTGTGTTTATACAACATGTCAGCAGTGAGCTTGACACTGATCCTCCCCACAAAAGTGTATATTCTAGGCAAAATATATGGATTAATCAACGCATCTGAATTCATGAATCCTCATTGGTTTGGACACAGGCAGAGCACTGTGCTAGGGTCAGAGAGTGGTACAGAGGTGTATAAGATGTAGCATTTACCCTCAAGTGGCTAAGAGTGTTAGCAGGAGATAAGACACACTGGAAGGGTCTCCACTAATAAACAGCAGACTTGCAAATGTCTGTGTCTACACCCCAATATGGACACCCTTACATCACTGGACCCCATGGTCCACTGTCCCTTCTTTTGGAAAATACGGAAGCACAGAAGTAGAGGAAAATGCAATTGAAGTAAACAGAAAAACTCAGAGAAGCTGGGGCTGTCTCGTGTCCACTCTTCTCTATTCCTCACCTGGGCTATGCAGCGGCCTTCGGCCTGGCCCTCGCCTCTGTGAAGGCTTCATGCCTACCACCAGAGTAAGTATGGCCGTATCTGCCATACTGTGCTATCATCATTAATTTGTTGTCTTGGATCATAAGCTTCTTGAAGACAAAGCCTACTCTCTGTTTTATGTCAGTGCCTATCCCAGAGCCCTGCCCAGAGTAAGTGTTCAAGAAGTGTTTGTTGAGTTGAATTTGATGGTTCAAAAATAGGATTTGTGGACTAGCTTATGCAGTGACATTTATATATTTTTTCTGTGAGCAGAGAGTATTCCAATGAATTTTTAGAACTCATTTAAAAGTTGTAAAAATGAAAAAATACATAAATAGGACAGATCATGCCCTGAGACTTCAGAGAAAAGACAAACTGCCATGACCTAAGGTTTTGTAAGACAATGGAACAGAATTCACTTACCATTTATTGAGCGCCTATTGTGTACCATATTTTACGCCAGGTGTTTTGTTTAAAAGATAAATAAAAGATGATTCCTAAAGAAGACTCCACAGTCTTGTGGAGGAAGGTAGCAAGGAGACAGGTAATTAAAATGCAATGTGATAAGTCTCTAATAGTCAATATTTAGGTTTAGAGAGTTGACATAAAATGTGGAAAAACCATTGGAATTGAGGAGTTGTAATGTACTTCTTGCTTAGGACAAATTCAACCTACTTGGGTTAAAATTTCTTTCCTTTGGTTCTTTAGGATCAATGGTCATTTCAATCCCTGGATGACATTCATCAACTGGGGCCACATGATTGCTTGCAACTGATAGGTAGGCTCCGTGTCATTTTGATATTCATCTGATCTGTGAGTGCTGACATGAAAGAGAATCCGGCCAGCCTCAGTGCTGGGACATCTAGTACAGCTCAGGTCCCTGCAGGCTCTCAGGGGCAGGTGCATAGGCTCAGAGGATGCCAAGAGCTCACCAGGAGAGGACAGAACAAGGTCACTGAGCCCATCTGTCTCATTTGGTGTTGTTTCTTCCCCAACCACTCCCTGCAAAAAACCTGTGCAATGAAGCCACTCCCCCATCCCCGCCTTCCTTATCTACTTGTGAATTTGTACTTAAGTTTCAAGATCCAGGGTTAAAGAATTCAAACTTTACCTTGTCAGTGTGGTAAGTCCCAGAAAGTTTTTGAGTAGGGATGCGACTTGATAAAAGTGGTTTTCTGCAAAGGGGAATCTGCTATTTGTGCAGAGTTGGGAGACCCTTATAAGAGTCTAGGCACAAAGTGGTGAGAAACTAGACTACAGCAATGGCAGCAGGGGTAGAGTCGGTATCCATTTTTGGTCCTTATTAAATCCCTGACTAGTAATCCATGGACTGCCTTTTGAACATTATTAATTAGGCTGAGCTCTCTTTAAGTTATATCATCTCTCCTCCTATTACAATTGCTCATTTATTTGTCTCTACCATTCGAATGTAGGTCTAGGTGCTAAGTACATATTTCTTGAGGGACCACTGACGACACAGCAATGTTAAGAGACTCCTGGAAAATGTCTCATTTGGAAATCATATCTAAACTGAAAGAGAGACCTCATTTTAGAGATGCTCTAAGCCCATCATGCCCCCATCCTCATTACCGAACTTGAAGCCAGGCTTTCATTAAACCAAAGTGAAGGCTGAGTTGGAAAAATCTGGCTTTTGCTGTTTTAATTTTCTCTTCAGTGATTTTAGCCTCTTGGTCGTTTGTAGATCACAAAGTTTGATAATTTGTATCCCTGCCTATTTTGGATGTTAATTATATCTTTGTTTCTAATGACTTTACAATCCCCATGGGAGCACTGGCAGGGTCTGGCAAAGGGTCCAAGGAGCAGGCTGGCAATCAGTGTGATCACCATAATTTATTTCCTGCTCAGACTCTCAGAAAGTTCACCAGTTTCCTGAATACACAAAGTCTCCTTACTAGAAAAAATGAAAGCGGGGGGGCTGGGGGGAAGAAACCATTTGACCCACATTGATGTCGTAGCCAAGTCCTTTCAGAAATCTAAGAAACCAGCAATTTCTAATACTAGCTTCATCAATTAACATTTATTAAGATTCCACACGAGCCTTGTTATTCTGAGGCTCAGGAAGCAAATGTCAGAGGAATCATGTACTGCATGATAATCACAGCCAACATTTACGGGTTCCTTATTATGTGCCTGCCGATTTGCAAACATCAACCCATTTAATCATCAAAACAACACCAGGAGTTAGGTACTATTATTACCCCCATTTCACAGTGGAAGAACCTGAGGCTTGAAAAGGTGAAGTAATTTGCCTACAGTGTCCCAGCTTGTACGAGGTGACTCTAGGATTTGAATTTAGGCAGATGACGCCACAAAACCCCTCCCTCTCTTATAGCTGGGAGTCTCGCCAGGACCGCATATTAACTGGACAAAATGTGCAGACTCCCCTGGCTGAGGTTCACTCCCACCTAATTAACTGCTGGAAACCTCCACGCTAAGAAAAACTCTCATGTGCCTAAACATAGGCAGTAAGGGCTCTCTCACATGTCTCCCGACTAGGGCTGCTTGCATCCTCTAAAATGACCCTGGTGGGAGGTCGAAGCCTCTACTCTACAACAGTAAGTGCCCCAAAGGGTAGGCTCACTGGTGTGGGCCTGAATTGTACCACCACGTGCTTAGAAACTAAGATTTTAGCTGTTAAGGCCCAGCTTCAATCTGCTAGGCACTCTGCTTTATCCCGTGGCATTCCTTTTTCATTTTCACGATGATCATCCCAATCATTGCTGTCTGCTATTTCTCAGCATCTTTAGATATGATGGTGTGTATCGTACTGTATGGTGCTCAGCTCATATGTAAATGAGCTGAGCACCACACAATAAAAACAGGCATTTCTGGGGAGAATCACAATGAGCAGCAACTGAATTAAGTTAGAAATTGTTGTTACTTAAAAGCAAACATGCAGTTTGGGGGCAGGGTAACAGAAAACACACCTATGTCTATGGGAGGGGCCACTACCTTGAATCCTGGATCACTGTATTTTGAAAAGAAGGTGCAGCAATTGAACATGGTGCTGAAGAGACATGAAAAATAGGAGAACAGCTTCTAACCCTAAAGTTAAATGTGTTTTCTCCTGGAGAAAGGGGAGACCCCATTAGGAAGGCTGGTTTCTAACCATGGGCAGGACTTTGCCATCAACTCTGAAGATTAAAGAAGAAGAAATGGGCCTCGTTGAGTGAGATTTCAATTAGAAGAAAACTGTGCCCCTGACCGAAAGCCAGAACAGGCTCTCAAAACAGGTCACTGAGCCTCTACTGGCTCATATATTTGAAAACAGAATGATTCCCAGTCTCCCCTACGTGATCTAAGAACAGGTGAGCTTAGGGACATTGGGCTAAAATGGGCGACTTCCGGCTCTAACTCCCATCACTCTTAAATGCTGTCCCTTGTCCAGAGCTTACAGGTCGTGCACTGGGGCACCTCCAGCCCCTCCCCACAGAAATGCCCATGGGGGTTATTTGTACCCGAGCAGGTGTGATTTAGCAGCCACTTGCTCGGCTTGCAGACATCAGTCCAAACCTGAGGTTTATGGCTGTGGCTCTGGCCATGGGGCAGAGGAATTGACTCACGGGGTCCGGGGCTTGTGGCATTACTCTTTCACCATCTAATCTATCATGAACAACCTCACTTTTCACACTGAGTGCCACTAAACCCAGGGTTCCTTGAGGCAGGTCCACTGCCTCTCTCCTCTCCCATTTTTCATAAAGAATTTTGGGTTGAAAATGGCCTGACAAATCTTTGAGTCTGACCCTTTCATTGTGGAGATAAACAAACGGGCTTGGGGAACTGACCTGCCCAAGGCCAAGACGTTGGCGGTCTCCTGCTGCTGCCTAAGCTACTCCCGGCCTTCTATTTCAATAGCTAAGGCAAGTCTTAGGCAGAATGGAAATCAGCTTGACTCCAACCACAGGCAAAAGAGGAAAGAGTTTTGCAGATGGGCAGGGTTATTCTTTTTTTCCATACTTCTCCCTGGCTTGAAAGAGTAAAAGGGATAGAATGCCTCTATTGGAGCAAAGGACAGAGGTCTGAACTTCCGGAAAAACCCAAGGCAAATTTCTCCTTCCTTGTCATGGAGATGGACTAAACTGGCAAAGGAGTTGGTGCAAATCTACATCCCTGCCTCATTAATTCTTTCATTTATCATTCACATAGAAGGACCCCCTACATGCTGGGCACTCTGCTCAGTGCTGCAATGGATAAAGATAAGTAAGTCTCTGACCTTAAGTAGCCTTCGGACAGGAGGGAAAAGAGCTGCACCGTGCAAGCATGGACACACCTAGGGAACTAAGTAAGACATGAAGCAGCCCCAGCTCTGTGCCTGGGACACTGGCAAGTCTTAGCTAGAACCAATAACCTGGGCACGGCTCACTCTAGGATTAGAGCAGTCAAGTGCAACCGTTCTGGAGCACGAATACTACATCTGTTCCTACCACTTTCTTTAGTTCTTTTACTCTTTCTCAGAATCTCAGGTCTGGAACGAGCCTTAGAGATCTCTGAGCCCATCTATCTTCATTACGTGGGTGAGTAAACCAAAAGAGCGTGCTGAGCGAGTGCCCCGGGGTCGGGGGTGCGGCCTGGGCTGAAACACTCCCCACAGTGAGCAGCCCGGCTCCCCTGGGCTCAGAGCAACAGCTGAGCTGCTTCCCTCCCACTCCTTCCTGTGTCAATGTCAAGAGCCAAGACCCAGTGCAAAGCTGCTCTTTAAGCAGAAACCTGCTAAATGTGGACACACTGAATTATTCATATTTGGGGTCATAAATAATGTATTGAGTGTTAATATCAGATTTATAAATGCATTCATAACCATAGGGGTAATTAGTCCCTGCTATATGCTGCCCAGGGGTAACAGATTACCTGGCCCTAGTGTCCTTGACTAGATCCTGTTCTTGGGGGTAGTTCCCTTGCAGAGAACCATGACCTTCCCATCTCTTAGTCTGATGTTAAATAGCAGCTGTCCGGGCTAGGAAACTGCTACAGAGCCACTGCTTTCAGTCACCAGCTCTTGACCCCAGATGCTTTACTAAGCCCTCAGGAGAGCTGTGTGAGGCCTCCAGTGTGCACCCCATGGTTTTGACACTAAGACTAAATGTCATGTCATAGGGCACCCTGGGTCCGCAGGCCCCTTACTTCTCTCCTCCTCGCAATTTTAGAGAATCTACCTAGATGGCCTCATTCTGAGTTGACAATATATAGCAAAAGCATTCTCTCCAGCCACTTTTTGGTACTCATTTTACTGCTGTGTAAAGATAATCAGGGAAAGTGTAAGGCATTATTTGAAGGTCAGGCACTGAATTGCATTAGGAGATGATTGGGGGGATGGTAACAGATGCTCCCGGAAACAGACTAGCTTCCTTCTAGAAGGGGAAGGGCTAGAATGAAAGGTACTGGTCCAAGCGATGGCAAAAGCAATCTAGTTTTCGACTTGTTCTAAGCCTGGAGAGGGGAAGTGGGCCAACAGGTGGGGCAAGAAGCGACTACTCACTGTCTCTAAGGTGAAAAGGTACCGAGAAAGAGAGGACGAGGCATGCCTGCCCTTGAGGTCCCTAGGAGAGGACCTCTGGGTCTATGCATGGAGGATAAGGCCACCGAGGTCACCCCAAAGAACACTTTTGCAGTACACAAAGCTTTTGCAGGTCCCTGGAGCCCAGACCAAACACAGTACAAGGGTCCTTCTTTTACCTCTATGCTCCAAGTCCAATCTCCATCCTCAGTCTTATCGCTAGGGGCTAGAAGCAGCCTTGCCCTTTCCATTGGAAAGGGAGTGAGGGAGCCGCTGAGCACCCCCTGGGGGCCGGAATGAGCCTTAACAGTGTGGAGGAGACCCCAGGCTTGTTAACTAGCGTCCTGCCCACCACTGGAGTTTTGTCCCTGACTCAGAGAAGGGCAAGGGATGAGGTCTAAACTCCTAGTGCCTGGTCGTAAGGACAGGAGCACCCACACTGGGTACCGCTCCTGCGCACTGGAGAGGGCCCTTGGGGGCAGAACAGCCTCTCCACCCAGGTATCCCGCTGAGTGAGGCCCTTGAGCCCTCCAAGGGGTTCAGCCAGCGAACTGGTGTGTGTGCGTGGCAGCTTCTGCAGCACGCCTTCCTCACAGTGGTGTGAAAACAATAACATTATGCCCTTATTACAAGGGGGCACTGACATGTTGATGCAAATACTCATTTCCGACAAGACTGAGAAAATGAAATGGCTCAGAAGGGAATGGGGAGGTGTCCAGGGAGTAATAACTGTTATGCTGTCAAAGAGCTTTGACAATGAATGACTCTGCTGTGATTTCAACAGCCAAAAACCAATGAACTCCCGTGGAGCTATCTGCTGCGCGGAGCTGGGTAGTGGGAAGTGATCTCCAGCACTCTCCTTCCATCAGCTCAGTACTGGAGCTGGGATGATTCCAAGGGAGAAATGTCCACGAATGTGCATTTCATGGGGCCACACACACATTTCATGGGGCCACACACACTCAGGGTGATAACCCTGCAGTCGTCCAGTACCCACCAGTAGGTGCTCTCACAAGGACCGAGGTTGGTCAGGAATCAGCCAGACTGTCTGGTGTCACCCAGCTTGGGTAATAGAAGAAGCAAGAGTGTTTTTGGACAGACAGAACCCAGGATACCTCCTAGGGATGCTGCTCTTCCACAGCCCCTGCTGCTTAGAGGGTCTGCTTTTTACCAAGTGACTCTGTTCTCCTCTCTCTTAGGAGGAAATCAACAGACCTGAAAGAGGGCATTGACCTAAGCACAACCACTCCATGAGGCTGCTCAGACTGGCCTGGAAGGAAAAGGTGACTGGAGCCCATCAGATTCCCTCTCATGTTACCTCGAACTAGAGGATGACTGAGCCCAGGCTGTAGGGAGGTACAGTGAGTCATGAGCTTGGAAAGGCCATGATGGGTCAGTGCAGGGCAGAGTGGAGAAGGGGCAGAAGCCGTGAGCACCCAGATGGGGTAGCAGCAGTGCAGGGAGAGAGAGAGAGAGAGGACAGAGTGGAGAGACACCGGGAGGAATCAGGTGACCGTGGAGGGAGGCTGAGAGAGCAGCCTGGATCTCATCTCCCTCGGATCCTACCCGTCCTTGCAGATACACATCTAGCCTCTCTCTGTGTGTGAGAAGCTTTGCAGTGACCACTCCACCCTGTATTTTCTCCAGGTGATGTGAATGAGCCTCTGTTTCTTGCAACCCAAAATGCCTCCACGAAAGAACCACATTTCAAAGAAAGTCAGAAAAACTACATTCAAGCACGAAGGCGAAGCCCCTGGTCTCAAGCGTGGAGAAGTTGGATCTGATGGGAACAGGGTCCAGAGTAGGCAAGAAGGGTCGAAGACAGAACTTCCCAAGTCATGAGTGGTGATGGCCCACTTTTTTCCCCTCCAACCCACTGCAAACTGATTTTCCAATCTGTGAAATGCAATAAAAATGTTGTGGTAATGTCAGATTGCTATAAAAACTTCTAGCCTCTTAACGCAGGGGCTTCACTGCAGACTGGTAACGCGTGCACAGATTGGGGTAACACTGGTCTAAGAGATTGTCATAGAGGAGCTGGGAGGGTCAAAGGCTTATGGTTTTCGACTGCCAGCTGAATGCTGGGGGCTGAATAGAGTTGGCTCAAGTGGTGGGTCTCAACTGGGGGTGATATTGCACCCCCAGCCCTGCCAGAGAGGCACAGTAAGGAACTGTCCTGCCACAAAGCCAGAAGCACCCCTGTTGAGAAACAGTGGCGTGGAGCTTTAAGATCTGGGAGATCCCGTCCTCTGCAAGAGGCTCTTCAGCAACCCCGCTGACAGATGGACTCTTTAGCCAGCGTCTCTGCCTGAGAACAAAGAGGATGCCGGGGCCCAAGACAGGGCAGAGGAAAGGGTATTGGAGAGGGAGTGCCGGGCGCAGAGCCAAGCAGAGCATGAAGCACCCAGGGACGGGGAGATAATGTAACCTTTGACAAACTGCAGTGGCTTAAGGGTTGTCAGCTCAGACAGAATTGCCTACCTCCATTTAATTAGATTTTAATTTCTCTTTACACATTTGGTTTTTAAAGATTCTAAGACGTAATTATTTTCAGTATCAGTTGACTAGGAGGAAGAATCCCCAACTTAGAATAAGTAGCTTAAGGAGGTCTGTCTCATCCCTGTTCAAACACGGGTGCCTTCCAGATGCTGCTGGGCTGCGTCACAGTCGCGCTGAGGCCTAGGAGCTGGCAGAGAGGTAGGTACCCGGGTGGGGAGGCGGCAGGAGGAGGTGTGAGGGAGGAAGAGAAGAGCTCTCCTGCCTCTGTCACCTGAGTCTACGGATATTGAAAGAGAGAAAAGAAACTTGAAGCCATTCAAGGAGCGACATTGCTGGACCCAGTGGGTGTAGAAATATAAGTAACAGTGCCTGACTAGTCATTTGGTGTTCAATAGAAACTGTCTGTGCTTGGAGAAAAAGTGAGCTGCCCCCTCCCTCTGAAGTACCTTTTGGAAGAGAGTCAGTCACCTTGTAATGGAACCCTTATAGAATGCTTCACATCAGACCACACAGTCATCGGTTACCTTATTTTGAAACAAAAACACTGAGAAATTGCCCCACTAACATCGTAGAGGTCACCTCTGATCAGTTAAGAGAAAGAAACAAGAAGCAAAAACTATAATGGCGTTTAAGCTGTAAGTTGCTGAACATGTAATCTCACAATTTTAGCTCCATTATTATTGAGCTAATATTTATAAGTCTTAGTTCCATTTATTATTGCTGAGTGTATAACCTCACAATTGCAAGTGTGGTTGTCCTTTTAAATAAGCCTTTCTAAGACTCACTTTCAGGGACAATATGGCAAGGGGTTGGTAGGTTGTAAAAATCAAGCAGCAGTAATATTTGAAATATCTAATAATTGTTCAGAGTGAGGTACAGATCAGTCAGAATGGAGTGAGGGGTAAGCCTTGTCTACCAGCTGACTACCAGCCTTACCCACAACACATACGTTCAACCTCGTGCCCTGATGCTGTGCTGAAGCATTTTTTGGTGGCATGAGATAAAGTTTCCAGCGACCATGTGATACCTGTATTGAAAAATTGGTATATTACAATCAGCAGACAGCCATGCAGGTGATGTGTACCAGAAACCTGTACAAATGCCACCAAATGTGACTTCAGAGATGTGAAGACAAAAATGCTGTAGATGCATGTAAGAAGTTCAGATAAAGTTGTTTTGTGGGATATGAGAATGGAAAAAGCAAGTTTTCTAAATTGATATCCTATTCTGTGAAGTGCATCATTTTAAATGTACATATATATGTGTGACTAAATTCATAAGTTAAATATAAATGGATGTTTTGATTATATTATCTATATGTCTAAAAGCTCATGTGTCCAAGCTGGTGAAAATTTGGCAGGATTCCTTTCAGCTGGATGCTTGGAGGTTTTCTTATATGTTGGCATATATGACATTTGATGACTGGATGGTGGAAATAAAAGAATGAATGCATTTTACATGGATGCTGGAGCCTCTCCAAATCAAAAGCATTCGAATCCAGTGAGGGAGCTATAAAAAAATATTGGTTTTCAGATACAACACTGGAACAAAGAGATCAGAATCTCTGCGGGATGGTGCTCAGCCCCTGGTATTTTGGAAAGCTCCTTAACTGATTCTATGAGGCCGTCCACAACCACATCCCTTTATTTTTTTCCTTTTTTGGTTGTGGGGTATGAGGCATTCAGTGAAGGTTAGTGGTTAAGGAAAAGGGCTCTGGATGAATTGAAATCCTGGGTCTTCCAGTAACTAGCTGTGTGACCTCGTAAAAATGACCATACCTTCCTGTGCCCTAGGCTTCTCATATGTAAAAGGAGAAAAAAATGAACAGTAGTTATGAAGATTAATAAGTTAATACATAAAAAGTCTGTAGAATAGTGCCTGGCACAAAATGGGAGCTCAACCCACACTAGCCTGTGTGATTCCAGCAGGGAGTAGACCAGGCCTGCTTCCTACTGCCAAACTGCCTGCCTAGCCTTGGCATCTGTACACTCTGCCCTCCCATCAGTCATCTTCTAGCATGGACCTTCTAAGGAGAGGAGACAACAGGTGGGGAACCAGAGTCGGTGCTGGGCCGGAGATCTAGGTATATGGCTTCAGCACAATGTCACATCCCAGCACTCATTGTGCCCCCAGAGCTGGGGCTGGGAAGGGGAGGGCCAGGTGGTATTGGGGGAGATAGAGCCAGCTAAAGCAGCCACCTTAACTTCAAGACATGGTGGAGCATATTTCTTCAGAGCATAAGCCCCACATCCTTCACACACTACCTGAATGGCCATTCCTACTGTCATCCATTCTCTGGTCAGAGACTGTGGCACAATTTCCAGGTTTAGAGAGGCCCATGCAGCAGCCCCATCCATGGGGAGTGACTCTCCAGGGTGCTGGGTGTGATATATGGCTCCCAGGAGACTCCAGGGACACTGGTTTACATGCGGGGGTGTATCAATAGAGCACATCAAGCATGCACTGGGAAGCCAGTCTGCTTGGGTTCAACTCTATCACTAATTAGCTGTGAGCTTGGGCAAGATGCTTAACTTTTTTGTGCTTAGCTTCCTCATCAATAAAATAGGTTTAAACTCTGGTCTGAAGTGCAGGGGGCGAGGCCTCTGAATGTGGCCCCCTATGAGCAAGTGGAACTAGACTGAGAACAGAGGAAAAGAAAAAACGGTGTGGTAAGGAAGGCTCATCTCTTCTTCACTTGGGGCAGGCTGACTGAGATTAGATGGCTCAGTCACACAGCTCTTTGGAGAATCTTAAAGTCGTAAACCTGGGGCCCAGATGTAAACCTGGGCAGAAGCCGCAACCTGGGCCTCAGATGCCAGCCAAATCCCCTGATGCTGTGCCCTGGAGCAGAGAAAGTGAATGCCGAGTGCCCCGCATGACTCAGACCCAACGCCCAGCCCTCAGGTGACTGCATCTGACTGGGAAGCCCCTGAAAGGAGGCTGCGCCTCAGGTGTCTTTGGGACCCAAGGAGAGGAGCCCCCGACAGGATGCCCAACCCTCAGGTGACTTCATACAGGATGGCTGCCCGAGCCGGTGGCTGACAGGGTCCTGATGCTCCAGCCTTGTGTCAGGTCTGACCCTCTGAGGTGGGAGAACAGAGTTTAGGACATTGGACCACCAGAGACCTCCTGGCCCCATGAAATATCAATCAGCAAGAGCTCTCCCAGAGATCTCTGTCTCAATGCTAAGACCCAGCTCCACCCAACGGCCAGCAAGCTCCAGTGCTGGGTGCCCCATGCCAAACAACTAGCAAGACAGGAACACAACTGCACCCATTAGCAGAGAGGCTACCTAAAATCATACTAAAAGTTCAGACACCCCAAAACACACCATCAGACACAGCCCTGCCCATGAGAAAGACAAGATCCAGCCCCACCCACTATAACACAGGCACCAGTCTCTTCCACCAGGAAGCCTATACAGCCCACTAAACCAACCTTACCCACTGGGGGCAGACACCAAAAACAACGGGAACTACAAACCTGCAGCCTGAGAAATGGAGACTCCAAAAACAGTAAGTTAAGCAAAATATAACGACAGAGAAATATGCAGCAGATGAAGGAGCAAGGTAAAAACCCACCAGACCAAACAAATGAAGAGGAAATAGGCAGTCTACCTGAAAAAGAATTCAGAGTAATGATAGTAAAGATGATCCAAAATCTTGGAAGTAGAATGGAGAAAATACAAGAAATGTTTAACAAGGACCTAGAAGAACTAAAGAGCAAACAAACAGTGATGAACAACACAATATATGAAATTAAAACTTCTCTAGAAGGAATCAATAGCAGAATAACTGAGGAAGAAGAATGGAAAAGTGACCTGGAAGATAAAATAGTGGAAATAACTACCGCAGAGCAGAATAAAGATAAAAGAATGAAAAGAACTGAGGACAGTCTCAGAGACCTCTGGGGCAACATTAAATGCACCAACATTCGAATTATAGGGGTCCCAGAAGAAGAAGAGACAAAGAAAGGGACTGAGAAAATATTTGAAGAGATTAAAAATTTCCCTGAATGGGAAAGGAAATAGTCAGTCAAGTCCAGGAAGTGCAGAGAGTCCCACACAGGATAAATCCAAGGAGAAACACGCCAAGACACATATTAATCAAACTATCAAAAATTAAATACAAAGAAAAAATATTAAAAGCAGCAAGGGAAAAACAACAAATAACATACAAGGGAATCCCCATAAGGTTAACAGCTGATCTTTCAGCAGAAACTCTGCAAGCCAGAAGGGAGTGGCAGGAATATTTAAAGTGATGAAAGGGAAAAACCTACAACCAAGATTACTCTACCCAGCAAAGATCTCATTCAGATTCGACAGAGAAACTAAAATCTTTACAGACAAGCAAAAGTTAAGAGAATTCAGCACCACCAAATGAGCTTTACAACAAATGCTAAAGGAACTTCTCTAGGCAGGAAACACAAGTGAAGGAAAAGACCTACAGAAACTAACCCAAAACAATTAAGAAAATGGTAATAGGAACATACATATCGATAATTACCTTTAACGTGAATGGATTAAATGCTCCAACCAAAAGACACAGACTGGCTGAATGGATACCAAAACAAGACCCATATATATGCTGTCTACAAGAGACCCACTTCAGACCTAGGGACACATACAGACTACAAGTGAGGGGATGGAAAAAGATATTCCATGCAAATGGAAATCAAAAGAAAGCTGGAGTAGCAATTCTCATTTCAGACAAAATAGACTTTAAAATAAAGACTATTACAAGAGACAAAGAAGGACACTACATAATGATCAAGGGATCAATCCAAGAAGAAGCTATAACAATTGTAAACATTTATGCACCCAACATAGGAGCACCTCAATACATAAAGCAAGTGCTAACAGCCATAAAAGGGGAAACCGACAGTAACACAATCATAGTAGGGGACTTTAACACCCCACTTTCATCAATGGACAGATCATCCAAAATGAAAATAAATAAGGAAACACAAGCTTTAAATGACACATTAAACAAGATGGACTTAATTGATATTTATAGGACATTCCATCCAAAAACAACAGAATACACTTTCTTCTCAAGTGCTCAGGGAATATTCTCCAGGATAGATCAAGCCTTGGTAAATTTAATAAAGTTGAAATCACATCAAGTATCTTTTCCAACCACAATGCTATGAGACTAGGTATCAGTTACAGGAAAAAAACTGTAAAAAAATACAAACAGAATCAACATTGTGAAAATGACTATACTGGCCAAAGCAATCTACAGACTCAATGCAATCTCTATCAAAGTACCAATGGAATTTTTCACAGAACTAGAACAAAAAATTTCAAAATTTGTATGTAAACAAAAAAGACCCTGAATAGTCAAAGCAATCTTGAGAAAGCAAAACAGAGCTGGAGGAATCAGGCTCCCTGACTTC
This sequence comes from Grampus griseus, assembly GCF_964374135.1. Classification (NCBI taxonomy): domain Eukaryota; kingdom Metazoa; phylum Chordata; class Mammalia; order Artiodactyla; family Delphinidae; genus Grampus; species Grampus griseus. The sequence goes on along the minus strand of NC_139018.1, from coordinate 35,767,007 downwards.
AGACTATATATTACAAAGCTACAGTAATCAAGACAGTATGGTATTGGCACAAAAACAGAAATATAGATCAATGGAACAGGATAGAAAGCCCAGAAATAAACCCATGCACATATGGTCACCTTGTCTTTGATAAAGGAGGCAAGAATATACAATGGAGAAAAGAGAGCCTCTTCAATAAGTGGTGCTGGGAAAACTGGACAGCTACATTTAAAAGAATGAAATTAGAACACTTCTTAACACCATACACAAAAAATAAACTCAAAATGGATTAAAGACCTAAAAGTAAGGCCAGACACTATAAAACTCTTAGAGGGAAACGTAGGAAGAACACTCTATGACATAAATTACAGCAAGATCCTTTTTGACCCACCTCCTAGAGAAATGGAAATAAAAGCAAAAATAAACAAATTGGACCTAATGAAACTTAAAAGCTTTTGCACAGCAAATGAAAACATAAACAAGATGAAAAGCAACCTTCAATGGAAGAAAATATTTGCAAATGAAGCAACTGACAAAGGATTAATCCCCAAAATATACAAGCAGCTCACACAGCTCACTATCAAAAAAAGAAACAACCCATTCCCAAAGTGGGCAGAAGATCTAAATAGACATTTCTCCAAAGAAGATATACAGATTGCCAACAAACACATGAAAGGATGCTCAACATCACTAATCATTAGAGAAAAGCAAATCAAAACTACAATGAGGTATCACCTCACACCAGTCAGAATAGCCATCATCAAAAAATCTACAAACAGTAATTGCTGGAGAGGGTGTGGAGAAAAGGGAACCTTCTTGCACTGTTGGTGGGAATGTAAATTGATACAGCCACTATGGAGAACAGTATGGAGGTTCCTTAAAAAACTAAAAATAGGGCTTCCCTGGTGGCGCAGTGGTTGAGAGTCCGCCTGCCGATGCAGGGGACACGGGTTCGTGCCCCGGTCCGGGAAGATCCCACATGCCGCGGAGCGGCTGGGCCCGTGAGCTATGGCCCGCTGAGCCTGCGCGTCCGGAGCCTGTGCTCTGCAACGGGAGAGGCCACAACAGTGAGAGGCCCGCATAACGCAAAAAAAACCAAAAAAACAAAAAAACTAAAAATAGGACTACCATACGACCCAGCAATCCCCGTACTGGGCATATACCCTGAGAAAACCATAATTCAAAAAGAGTCAGGTACCGCAATGTTCATTGCAGCTCTATTTACAATAACCAGGACATGGAATCAAGCTAAGTGTCCATCAACAGATGAATGGATAAAGAAGATGTGGCACACATACAATGGAATATTACTCAGCCATAAAAAGAAATGAAATTGAGTTATTTGTAGTGAGGTGGATGTACCTAGAGTCTGTCATACAGAGTGAAGTAAGTCAGAAAGAGAAAAACAAATACCATAAGCTAACACATATATATGGAATCTAAAAAAAAAAAAAAGTTTTGAAGAACCTAGGGGCAGGACAGGAATAAAGATGCAGACATAGAGAATGGACTTGAGGACACAGGGAGGGGGAAGGGTAAGCTGGGAGGAAGTGAGAGAGTGGCATGAACATATATACACTACCAAATGTAAAATAGATAGCTGGAGGAAGCAGCCACATAGCCCAGGGAGATCAGCTCGGTGCTTTGTGACCACCTAGAGAGGTGGGACAGGGAGGGTGGGAGGGAGACACAAGAGGGAGGGGATATGGGGATATATGTATACATATAGCTGATTCACTTTGTTATACAGCAGAAACTAACACAACAATGTAAAGCAAGTATACCCCAATAAAGATGTTTTAAAAAAATAAAATAAAGTAAAATAGGTTTTGTGATGATTAAATGAATACACATATGCAGAATGTTTGGAACAGTGTCTGGCTCATAGTAAGCAATATGTAAATATTGGCTATTATATTTAGGATTTTATGCTGTGAAGATGTCAGTCTCCTATGGGACACGTGTTTTTTTTTTTAATTTCATTTCCCTTTCCTTTCATATTCCACTAAATCTCAAAGGACAGGTCACTATGGCATCTCAGATCCATGTCAAGTCCTTTTCCATGTTTTAATGAAGATATTTTAGGGATATCATTATGTCCCAGGGTGTTATCACTCCTAGAGTGTCACCAATTCAATAAACTCATACTGTCCATTCCTGGTACATTCTCCATGTATCTGAGGACTTTATCTATCATGGTGGGTAGGACAGAGTCCAGCTGTGGGGACAAGGCAAAGATGCAAATGATTCAACCATCAAATTCAAGAGAGGTACAAACCATGGGTAACAGGAAGTCAGAGAGGGTAAGGATGCCACCTGGTAGAAGGGCCATGTGAAGGTGGTGATGTTCAAGGTAGCCCTTTGAAGGATGATGGGTAAGATTTCATCGGGCAGGGCTAGAGACATGGGGGAAAAAGCTTTCTAGAACTTTTAGGTAGAGGGAATAACATGAACAGAAAAATGAAAATGGAAATGTACCAGGAGTGATCTAATTTGATTGATGTGTAAGGTACAGTAGGGAAGAGTTGGGGGTTAAGGTAGATCAGGGCTTTGCCATAAAAGACCTTAGAAGCAAGGGTGAGCAATTTGTACTTAGTGGGGAGCCATTGAGCATTTGGTAAAAGGATGTCTAATCACAGCTGTGCTTGAAGAAGAGTAATTATTCTCATAAGATCACTCAGAAAGGAGAGAGATGGGTAGGGAGACTGGAGAGGAAGTTGCCAGACTATTCTAGATGAGGATTAATGTGGGTTTAAACAAGGGTGGATATGGGGGGACAGGGTAATGGCAGAATCTAGGGGACATGATAATTGATTGATTGTTGTGGGAAAAGGAGCAAAGATGAAGCCGAGGTCACCAGCCTGGGGAACTAGAAGACTGATGGAGCAATTAACCAAAATAGTAAACCAAGTGCAGGAACAGTCTGGGGAGGCTGAATCAGGGTTGAGGTGCTAGATAGAGATGTAGGTAATATGGAGCTAGAGGACAGGAAATTAATTATTTCACTGGTCCTATAGCTGTGTTATTTTCTTCTATATCTGTAATATCTAACTCTATGCTTAACACACAGTAGGTTCTCAATAAATGAATGATCTCAATTGGAGAGTGATCTCCATGAGTGTGATAGCTGAAATCTAAGGAGAGGCTTCTCACAAAAAGAACAGTTTGCGGGCAGAGCTACAAGGAACCTGCATGAACATTTAGGGATGAGACAGCTAGGGACATGAGCCAACGAGAAGAAAAGAGCAGAGCAATAGAGAAGGAAGGCAATGCTGGGTGAACAAGGTCAAGACAAAGGAGAGTTTTGAGATAGAGGAGTGGTAAATAGAACAGGTTGAAGATGCAAGAGGAGGATTATAGCAGCTGCCATAGCAAAGTATCACGAGCTGGGTGGCCTAAAAAAGAAATTTACTCTCTCACAGTTCTGAAATTAGAAGTCCAAAATCAAAATGTGGGCAGAGCCGTGCTCCCTCTGAAGCCTCTAGGAGAGGATCCTTCCTTGTCTCTTCCAGCTCCTGGTGGCCCAGGTATTCCTTGGACATCTCTGTCTCTGCCCCCATCATCACATGAGAGATGGGAGTCTTCTCCCTGTGTGTCTCTGTGTCTTCATGTTGTTCTCTTATAAGGACACCAGTCGTATTGGATTAAGGGCCACCCTACTCCAGTATGACCTCATCTTAACTAATTATACCTGAAGATTAGGTCACATGCTGAGGTATTAGAGATTAGGGCTTCAACATATATTTTGGGTGGACATAATTCAACCCCAAACAAGGACCAAACACAGACTGTTGGGTTTAGCAGTTAGGAGGTGGCTGGTAAGGTTTGTGAGAAGGCTATTTGGCTCAAAAAGTGAGGATGGAGTCCTCCAGATGTCAGGAGGATAATGAGTGAAGGGTAGAGGGAAAACAAAACGTGTGGCAATGAGTAGAAAGCGAGGGGGAGTTGTGAGGGGCATCTGTTCAGATGTCTCTTCTATGTGTGATTTTTCCTTTTCTGAGGTACAGGGGATGGCCACGTGTTCTGAGGAAGGTTTTGGTTTCACACCACCACCTTTCATTCCGTGACTCCATGGTCCTTCCCCAGCAACATGTGCTGCCTGGCAGGGCTGCAGGTCTTGACATCAGAGCCTCTTTACTCAGGATCTTAGTGGCCAAAAATTGGTTCCCATTTTGCTTCAAACAACTTTTCTTGTCAAACCAGATCACCTGGGTGTTTACACAGGTATTTGTAGTTGGGATTCCTTTATCTCTGGAGCCAGCCCCTGAAATGGGGACAAGACCACCTGTCTGACCTGGTGTTACTTTCGGGTGGAAAAAGAACTGGGTGATAAGAAGGCATTGGAGAAGAACACACTGATAACCAGAATGCACTACTGCATGAGTTAAACCAAATGATGAACAAATATGAGACTGCAGACTTCTTAATTAATTCAAGCTCAGCAATTGAAAATTATGACCCACTCAAGACAACAATGAGGCCATATTGATAACTCAGACTTCCCCCAAATTTCAGGAACCCAGCTCCCTGCTTATCCACAGGTGCAGTCTGAGCTTCGCCCATGTTCCTGAGTGTGTGTGGCAGCAGCCAGGCTCCTGGTGGTCTCCTGGACCAAAGTCCTCAGGAAACTCCATAAATTGCTCATTTTAGTTCAAAAATATCCACCTTTGACTTTTTGACAATTTTTAATTGCATTCTTGGTACGTTATTAAGAATTAGCTCATATTCGTATACAAAAATGCACCTGGTATAGTGACTGACACATAACTTGGTCATCAAATGGTTCCTAATATTATCAGACTGACGTGAGTTCAAGAGGGCTGGTTGGGAAATAAAATCATGCAGTCAGCTCTAAGATGAAGCCAGAGCCTCAGCCACTAAGGTTTTCCTACAGGATTAAGCTAGTAGTTACTGGCTCTTGTGTTCCCTAGAATGGATGATCTCCTAGGACACTTCTTAATAGACTTAATAAGCCCACTCCATGAGTTAGACATGACTTAACCTCAGGCTTTGGACCCAGCTGAGTCTTCCCACCCCAGCTATGCTTTTAATGGATCAGGGAACCTTCTGAACAATGGAGATAGGGATAGGGCAGGGGGATGTGGGGAAAGGAGAGCATGGGAGTCTCCTGCCTCAGTGAATGCCATTCAATGGCCCAGCATCGGAGAATTTCTCCCCTGCTTTATTAAAGTGGCTTCCCCAAGAGCAGCTACACATGGAGTCATCTAGATTAGTTGAGTGTTGCCTAGTGAGACAGCTATTTTTCTAGATAGCCATTTAGTAAAGCAAAGGGAAGGCTACCCTTTGAAAACATTCCCCAGTGGATCTTTTGGAAGTTGCAGAGATGGCTGAACTCTCAGCCTAAAGAAAACCAGAACTGCTACCTGTAAGACCACTCCATTCTTCCTCCTTTCCTCTCCATATCTCCCGGGTCCTTTAATGCCTTGTGGAGCCAAATTTGTTCAGATTATAAAGGCAGCAAACAGCAAGATTTATTCTAGGACTTGGAGGGAGGACTCCTTTGTAATCTATGACCCAGCTGTGGTAGCCCCAGACTGCAGGTGAATCTTCTCCAACCCTCTTTTTCTTCTCCTGCAAACTAGACTCGTTCTGCAAGAAGGGGGTGCAAAGAAATTTACCAGGGTTGCACAGTGCACCCAGGATCTGTGGAAGATATCTGAGAAGCTTGGATTCTGAAGGTATCTCAATAGCTCTCTGTTCTCACTAGCCAGCTATCCAGTCCTGATATATGTTTGTGAGAGTGTGTGTGTCTGTGTGTGTGTTTGTAGAGATAATGTTTACCTAAAATCCTAATGTGTGGTAGCAAAAGTCAAATTCTGGATGAAATCTGAGGGGGAATACCAGCTCAAGTCACACTACCATATCCAAAACTAGTAATCAAATCATGAGCACATAAAATAAAAACGGGAGGCAGAGAGAGACCAGATGGAGACTGAAAACGCAGAGAGAACAGAGAGGGTCAGAACACATAAGATAAATGCAGGTCTGGAGTTGTCCTAGAACCACAGCAATGCAACCAGCTCATGCTTTATGTGCTTGTAGGATATGATTTTGCAGACAGCTCAGATTTGTGGAAGTGGCCCAGCTGACAGACTCTGTTCAACAAGCTGAAATTAAAAATACTCAAACCCACTGCATCTCTATCCCCTGTAAGCTATATCAACCTCTGGCCTTGCCCTACTCCTTGTGAACTTGGCCCAGCTTTTCTGAAGTTGGTTTTTTGGGGGGTTTTTTGGTAATAATTTTACCTGACTATATCAGTACCGGATATCACCATGGATGATGAGAGTACTTTATTTCCTAGATCTATTCTTCTCTGGTTACCTGCAGAAGCATACGGACAACCACTCAGAATTTGGTCAGATGTGGAGACTGACAATGGCCTCACATACCAAGAGGAATGAGAAGGTTTGGATTACACAATTGAGGTCTCTGAGGGGAGCAGGGCAGGCCACCCAGGAAGGTCTGAAATAGCTGACAGCAAGGAAAGGAGATGGCTCAGGGTTTTTGTTGTGGTCGGGAGGTAGGGCTAGGATGTTCCCGGGCAGGCACAGCTGGCTGGGCTTGAAACTCCACCCTCGCCAAAGGAGGGAGTACCCAGGTTTTCTTATCAGCTGCTGTGGGCATGAGGGGAAGAGGGATGGGTAAGGCTTAAAAGCTATCAGCAGCCAAACATCAAAAATTGGGGTCAGGGTTTTCCCTGGTGGCGCAGTGGTTGGGAGTCCGCCTGCCGATGCAGGGGACACAGGTTCGTGCCCCGGTCCAGGAAGATCCCACATGCCGCGGAGCGGCTGGGCCCGTGAGCCATGGCCGCTGAGCCTGTGCGTCTGGAGCCTGTGCTCCGCAACGGGAGAGGCCACAGCAGTGAGAGCCCCAAGTACCGCAAAAAAAAAAAAAAAATTGGGTCAGACTCCTCATTACATATTCCTTTGCCATGACAATGGGCTCTCCACTGGTATGAGGTGGCAGCCCAGCTTTCTGTCTTTAAAGTGTTGACTCATGTTTCTTGACTTCCCACCCTAGTGCCCCACTGCTCCCCAGCAAGTCATTCCGCCTTGTGTGGTCTTCTCCCCAAGTTCAGCTCCACCCTTCCCTTCCTCCCAGCCTGGGTCCTGACCCATCCCTCCTCCTAATGCTCGACCAGCATGGTGCCCATACTGACTCCACTTTAGAGACAGTAGTTAACTGGGGGAGAGCTCTTCCCACTGATCACAAAAGGTCAATGATTAGGAGGAAATAAAAGGATTTTATTTTTTGAGGATTAAAAAAAAAGGAAACAGAAAAGTAGAAAAGGAGTGAGGAGTGCCCAGGGGAAAGTAGATGCCTCTATGAATGGAGACAGAATTAGACTGTGTCCTCTGTTCTCACTGCCCTGAATGATCAAAGGTCTCTGCTGCCCCAGGAGAGTTCTGCTTCCCGTGGGCCATTCTATCTGACGCCCCATGATGAAGCCTGGAGCAACAGGGTGGAGGACAAGCCAGAGCTGTTAAATTCCAACCCCTGACTCTTCAGGTCTCTTATGCCTAGCACTCTGATTTGGTTCTTTGTCTAAAGGAAGCTGGTCGATGGCCAGGTTTTTTTTTTCTCCCTGACAGAAACAAGCTTAGAAAACTCTCCCCTACTGAGAGCTTTAATTGGCATTCTGTTTTGTGTACATGCGTGAACACATTCTTCTGCCGTCTTTGTAAATACTTTCCTTTTCTCTAGAGTAGAGAGATGGCCTCAAGCTTTAGAATAGATTTTACATGCAGAGAAGGGAATGAAAATGATTTTGCGAGACTCTTCTCTGTTGGATTGCGACACAAAGACATGGTCTCCTCAACCTGAGCATCTCACCAGCTAATATTGGCTGCTTCGTCAAATGAGGTGAAAGAAGTAGGGGGAGATGCGTAAGTCAAGCCCCTAGCTGATTTTCTCATTTTAAGACTTTCTCTTTTCTTTGTCCTTGTCCTTTTCCTGTCACCATTTATACTTCTGTGGGGTTTAACTTTTTCCTTCATGTCTTTTTCGGTTTCCCTAGTGTTATGTCCAGAATAGCTGAGCTGAGTTCACCTGTTTTCAGATCTCATGTTCCCCAGTGGATTCTGATAATCTGGTGAGGAAGGTTTAGGCAATAAGCCCTCTGTGGGCATAATTACAACATGTCATGGTGCTCTTAAAAGACGCAACACACACACACACACACACACACACACACACACACACACACACACACACACACAATTATCTAAAACTTGACTCTGGCTAAAAATATCTCTCTGGCATCAGGTGATAGTCACAAGGACAGCAGGCATGAGTGAGATAGGTAATCTTAGAGGTCAGAGAGAGGTTTGGTATTAAAGTGGTGCTGAAGATGGAGTTTTGGCCAGAGGACCCAGGAATACTTGAAGCCTGCCCACGTTAATTACTCTTCCCGGCAGGTGAGGTCTGCAAGGGAAATATACGAACAGGACAATGGCTGGCCAAGCAGATACTTCAGGACAGCTGGGGCTGTTATTCTAGGACTCCAGACTGAACTTAAGGGAGCTGGATTAGGTCCTGGGGTACCTCCTTTGTCCCAGGCTAGAGAATTAAATGACCTCATTATCCTCCAAACCATACCCAACAGCAACAGAGAATATGAAATCAGAGAAAGAGCAAGAAACAGCCAGATCAATGCCCTGGACTCTGGCCAACCAGACCCATGTGCTTCTCGGCAGGGAGTAAAGAAGAGGAGTTGAAAGCGGTCCTATATACCTTCCAGCTGAAGACCATAAAAGAAGCATCTTGAAGGCTTAGCGTCCCTTTTTTTTTTAATTTTTAAAATTTATTTTTGGCTGTGTTGGGTCTTCATTGCCGCATGTGGGCTTTTCTCTAGTTGCGGCCAGCGGGGGCTGCTCTTCATTGCGGTGCAGTGGCTTCTCTTGTTGCAGAGCATGGGCTCTAGGCACACGGGCTTCAGTAGTTGTGGCACGTGGGCTCAATAGTTGTGGCTCTTGGGCTCTAGAGCACAGGCTCAGTAGTTGTGGTGCACGGGCTTAGTTGCTCCGCGGCATGTGTGATCTTCCCAGACCAGGGCTTGAACCCATGTCCCCTGCATTGGCAGGCAGATTCTTAACCACTGTACCACAAGGGAAGTCCCAAGGCTTGGTGCCCCTTAAGGGAAAAAACTTGTCACTCTTTTCATCGAAGCCCTCAGCCACTTCTTGTTCCCCTCTGTCCCATCCCTCAATCTAACTCTAAATTTGGGCTTCAAATCTAACATTTAACCCAAGCCCTCTCACTATAATAATTGCTTCTGAACCTACCACTATGCTCCCCTGTCCTGCTACATCTTCCCTTCATTTCAGAGAGAGTGTTTTCTCTAAGAAACCTCCCCAAATCTACCAGGAGGTATCTGTCCTCTCCTTGTCCTGACAATTATATATCCCTTCAGGACCTACATATGTTAAGCCACATTCACTCCTGGGCACACTCACATTCTGTTTTGTACTATAACCCCCTACCACCCATGTGGGGAAGAGTGGCATCTTTTCTGTGTTCTGAAGTCCTCTCTCCATCGCTCATATATTAGTCAGTTGTCACCAGGTTATGCTGTGGTAACAAATATCCCCAATATCTCAATGCCATGTAACAACCAATGCTTATTTTTCACTCTTGTACATGCCAGCTGCAAGCTTATGTTTTTCTTCATTCTGGGAGCCAGGATGAAGAAGCATCCCCTAATAGAGTCTTATGGCAGACAGAAAGGAACTATGTGATGGTTCTTGAAACTTCTGCTTGGAAGTGGCGTGTGGCACGTTGCAAATGCTCACACTCTATTGGCCAAAAAGTCATTTGGCCAATCATTATGTCAATGGAGTGAGAAACTATATCCTTGTATAGGGAGAGGAGAGTGAATAATTGGGAACAATCATAGTCTATATAAGTTCACAACTAGGGTTGAGCCGTCAGGTGCCTTTTGAGTGACAACCTACTGGTAAGCCCAGTAATTGGCATCAATAAGACATTCATTATTTCTCATTGGAAGATTTGTCTAAAGTTCACCTCTAACAATTGAAGACATATTTTTCTTCCCAGATTCTCCAAAATACATGAATCATTTCCTGGTCCTCCTAAACAAATGCTCCTATACACAATGTAACTTTTTCTCAGAGATTTGGGGTCATAGTTATGACCATCAATTTGGGCTTTGTTACAATGTAATAATACTCCTAGGAACTACTAGTAAGTATAAGTATAGGGACTACTAATAGGTAATATAATAATACTCATAGGGACTACTAATAAGTTGTGTGCCTCTGTTTTAAGCAGTCCCAGGCCACTCTGCATTTGGAGCCCAAGACTCTATCCTGTCTTTTCCCATCAAATTAGGCTCTCAGCTTGATAATGAGAGCAAATCTTCCTCTAGCCCTTGTTACTCAGTAGCATCAGCATCACCTGGGAACTACTAGTGATTCAGAATCAGGCCCCACCCCAGGCCTTCTCCATTGGGCTCTGCATTTTAGTTAAGTTCCCCAGGTGCTGAACCTTCACATTAACATTGGAGAAGCAGCCCAGTGATTCTTAACTTTAGCTTGCACGTTGGTGTTATCTGGGGAGCATTAAAATATTGGTGCTGGGGCCCCAGCCCCAGCTCTTTGACGTGATTGGTCTGGCGTGTGGTGAGGCCACTGGGGGTTTAAGAACTCCCCAGGTGATTCTCATATGCAGCCAGGGCTGAGAACGCTGCCATCTGGCTACTTTCTCCTAGTTACTTGAACCATGCTGGTTGGGTGGTCAGAGATGCAAACTTATTCACAGTTGTGCAACTGTGTTACTGACCATTAGAATGAACGAGGGCTGGAGGAGGCCGACCTTACTGAAATAGTAGTAGTCCCGGTTATAAGGAGCTTCAATGGGCTGGGAACATTATCTCTAATCCTTACCACATCCTTTTACCAAGATTTAAATTTAAGAAATTGAGCCTCAAAGAAGGTGAGCAACTTTTCCAAGATCACACAGCTACCTGGTAGAAATCGGATTTAAATTCACCTCTGCCTTCAAAGCGGCGACGTTTTCTTGCAAACGCTGGGAACTTTTGCTCCCAACCTGTGTGAGCTGTGATGATTGGACCTTGGAACACTACTATAGCTGCTAATAGGCCCTTGTCACTGTCTTCTAGAGCAGCTGGGGTTGGGGTCTTGTTGGGCAAGGTTATCAGGTAAGAAATCACACCCCCACATAAGTGATTGTATATGATGCCTGACAGCTCCTCCAAGTGCGCCACTTCACAGAGGGGTCAATTGGATCAGCAGAAGGACAGTTACATGGTGCAAACAAATAACATGGTGGAAACCCATCAGTGCAGAGAAACTCCATGACTCCCCAGGAGAGGAAAGGACCATGCCTGGAATGCTTCCCGTGTCAACTCCTTAATTGTGAGGACATTGCAGGGCCACGCACACTGGGAGCATTCTCTCATGTGATCTTCACCACATCCTACTGAATCTGATATTAATTTTGCCCATTTTATACATGTAGAAATGGAGGCTGGGAAATAAATTTGCCTAATACTAGACTGTTAATTAAAAGTAGAGCTAGCGTGGCAATCTCTGGTCAAAGCCTGAGCAATACCATCCACATTTTATGACCTCTTCATTTCTTACGTGCACCGTCCTGACAGTTGGGTGCCATCCGGTTCACTACCTGCTGTTCAGCAATTTTGGGACAAATTACTCAGCATCTTGACATGGGGTAAGGGATAGCTTTTTTTTTTTTTTTTTTTTTTTTTGCGGTACGCGGGCCTCTCACCGCTGCGGCCTCTCCCGTTGCGGAGCACAGGCTCCGGACGCGCAGGCTCAGCGGCCATGGCTCACGGGCCCAGCCGCTCCGCGGCATGTGGGATCTTCCCGGACCGGGGCACGAACCCGTGTCCCCTGCATCAGCAGGCGGACTCTCAACCACTGCGCCACCAGGGAAGCCCAAGGGATAGCTTTTTGTAGAAAAGGAAAGCGCTTCAGGCAAACAGGAGAAGAGAAAAAAAACAAGCTTCTATCAACCACTAATCCACCTGAGATCTGCTGGTACCAGGGGACCCTGCTCCTCTGCTGCTTCTGCCTTTTCACAGATCATAGATGAGAAATGACCTTGTTAACTGGAGAACCAACAGGCAGTGCAGCACCAGGCAGTCTGGGTTTGGATTTGTTTACAGAAGTTGTCTAGGAATCCAACTGCCCAAAACCTGAAAACCTGGGGCTCTTGGGATGTCACAGACCCCCTTCTGGTGCAAGGAAGCCCCTTGGTGTCCTGGAAAGCTGCGCTTAGGGTCAGGGGCTCCACTGGGGAGAAGCAACACCCATCCCAGCATGGTTAGTTCATTTTCTGGGTCAATTTTGGAGAGGACACCCATGGGAATAATGAAATTTGAGTCATAAATAGCAATGTGGGCAGGCAGCGCTGGATATGCCCTGCAATCCCCAGAGATAACTGACTGTGAGGAAAGAAGGGGAGGGAAAGGACACAGCTCTGAGGTGCGGACAGCTCTGTCTCCTTCTTACTTTGGGCCTCCCGCTTCCGTCATCTATTCTGCCTGGGTGGTGGGGTTGGCAAGAGGCAAGTCAGGCAAAAAATAAGCTGATCTCAGACCAGAGAGGTCAAGGGGGTGGGGTCCATTTGCTGAGAATGGAAGGGAAGCTTGAAGCTGGTAGAAATCTTCAAGCATCTCTGTCTCATATTTTTGCTTTCTCTAAAGTTCAGTGTTCTGGGAAAAGCCCTCATTTCTCTGTACAACCAGATTTCAACTAGGTTTTCTCCCTCTTCCCCCTTTCTTAGGAACCCACCAATGAATATGCTCCCATAATTCACAACCTCCTTATCCTTTCTTACCTTTACCCATCCCTCCATCCTCACCAGCCCAGGAATTATTTAACTGGCTAATATATTCTCCCCAGTTTTTCACCTATGACATGAATCCCATCTTGTTTCCCAGGGCTCAGGCTTTTAAATTTCAAAAGTCTGAAAGGGTCCTTGCTTGTTCCCCTTTCTGCTATAACATCTCTTTCCCAAGAAAATGCAGAACGGCCTGGCTGCCTCAGTGTAGGGTGGGTTAGAGTTCATTGGATGACAGGAGATGGGGGAAAGATCCTCAGTTCATATTTCAAAAGTATTATATTTATAAAATTTATAAAACTAAATCCATTCTTTTCTTGATCCCAGGTACCATCATACGCCCTTGTTAGGTGTTAGTGTGAGTGAGGAGAGGAGTGGAAGTAGGGAGACCCTGCTGTTAGCACAAATCAGCATGAACCATACCGAGGCCTCAGTCTGGAAGAAAAGACTTCTCCATGTCTGGATTCTTACCTCCTGGGTCCTGGCCTAGGCCCTAAGTGAGCCTTTTCAGGTCAAAAGACCCCATAGGAGTGAGGAGGAATGACTCCAAGAGGGAAAGTGACTTCTCCCCAACATCAGGGTCAGATGGGGAGATTATTTCTTTGGAGCAGAGTCCCTAAAGCTCTAGAAAGGAGAATTCCTTCCTGAGATGCATACCTTGAATTGAATGAATCCTTGCTTCATCCCTGCTGACTGCTCCAAGAGAAACAGACTCCAGACAGAGACCTGCTCCTTATTTTGTAGACACATTTCCTGACTGCTCTCACGTGAGGGCTGAACGGTATACTCCTCCTTTCCTTTCCTTTTGTAATCCCTGATTTCAGTGGGGTGGGGATGTGGCAGATTGAAGGAGAGGAAAAAGAAAAGGACGGTATTTTTGTGGCAAAGGGAACACTGATGACTTGAAAGGCTTGTGCGACTTCGAATATGTATTTCCCCTCAGCTGCTAAGTGAATGAATTCTTTAGATAAAAAGAACATTCACATTCGCCCGTTCTTCAGTTTGCTCTTGGGGTGGGGCTAATAGAAAAGTGGGACAGTAATGGGGACGGGATATGGCATGTTCCTCCACCAAAAATGGGGTGCTTTATAACTCTGGAATTCCTGAACTATTTTCTCATGGGAAAGGTGAAGTTGTAATGTCCCCAACCACTTCCTCTTCCTGTATTTCTGATGTTAATCGGTGGCACAAGGGTCTACAGGAGTACCCAAGGGTGGAGCCTTGGAAATTATCCTTTCTTCTCCCTCAACTACAGCTCACATGCCCGGTTGGACAAGTCATGTTGATTCGCGCTCTAAACTGAATCTCAAGAATCTATTCTCTCCAGTCCCAACTCACTGCCCCGTCTTAGTCTAAAACAGGTGCTTTCCTCTGTGGCATGCTGGAGTATCTTAAGTAGTTCCCTGTCTTGAACTTCTCTTGTCCTCCAAGCCATACTGTCAAAGACTCATCTTTCTAATGCACATCTGTTCATGTCACGCCTTTGCTTACAAACTTTTACTTCATGCCTTTTCCCTGTGAGGTAAAGTCTAGCCCCCTTGATACGGCACACAGTGCTTTTCATACGCTGACCCCTGGACCCAGCTCTAGTGTCAGTTTCTGGGGTACCTTCCCTTTTCCCCCTTCAGGCTGGCTCTGAGCTTCCAGAGAAGTTTACTCGACTACTATTCTTTCCTGTTTCATAATTTTTAATTTAAATGTGTTTTCCCTACTGGACGTGTTTTCTCTATTGGCAAGGACTATGCTAGATACATAGTGGATATTTGGTTAAGTTCGATTGATTGATTGAATCTGCATGACAACACCAGGTCCAAAGACACAAGAAATTTTTTCCTTTTGTTTCAGATCAGCAGCTGTGCTCAGGCAGTCTCTAATGCTTCTCCTACTTTCCCTTTTTCTAGTTTCTCTACCCTTTCCTTTAGCTACCAATCACTCCCCTGACCTCTCACCGTGATTCTCTTGCTTCCTGGCCCCTAAGATGACACTTTCCTCTAGGAGAGCACCCACCTGCCTCCTACTTAGAGGGAATGTCAGGAAGATAAAGCAGGGCCCACCCCCAGGGGTAGAGGGGGTTCTGCACATCTGTCTGCCCATTTGCAGCCAAACCTAAATATGAACCATGCTACCAAGGAGGAGGCTGGAAACCGTTCAAGTGGAATCAGATCCAGAGACAACAGAATAGAGACAGAAGAAAGAGACATCAGTTTCAGACCCAGAGTCCCCAAGGCCAGGCCTTGCGTGGAGGCTGTTCCTAACATTTTCCACACAGGTGGAGAAGAGAAGGCCATTATAGGGAGGAGTTGTGAGGTCACTGCAGGATATGACCAGAGATGGGTCAGGGGGCGTCATCAGGGGCAGGGGCAGAGGGGACACACAGTAGACAGATTCCACCCCAAGCACAGAAGATGTAGTCCAGGGGACAGGCAAGAGATGTTTCGGGTTGGGTTGGATTGAATGGCTGGGGAGCAGGTTGTAATTATTAATGATGTCAGGACTCTGCTTTTCAGCAGTTGTGACTCTAGGTTGCTGACATAACTTCAAATGAACCCAGGTTTTAGGAGGAATCTTGTGGAATCTTAGGTGGGATCTGTGAAGGGAATGGTGCCTGTCATACCAAAGGAAGGAGGATATGGGAGTTTCCCATCTCACTCCAGAGAGGACATTCTGTGAACGAGGTTTAT
This sequence comes from Grampus griseus, assembly GCF_964374135.1. Taxonomy (NCBI): domain Eukaryota; kingdom Metazoa; phylum Chordata; class Mammalia; order Artiodactyla; family Delphinidae; genus Grampus; species Grampus griseus. Next base: position 35,751,477 of record NC_139018.1, on the reverse strand, counting down.
GGAAGAAGAGGCAAAGTTCCTCCAGTTAAGCTGCTTCCAGATACATTCCCCATGTGGTGTAGCAGGGAAGGGGGACCTTACCAGGAAAGATGGGGTGAGTCAGCCTGCTGTTGAGACCCTCATTCTGTTCTCAGAGATGTCTGCTAACAAGGTCCCCTGGTGAGTTAACGGCTATCTTCAAACAAACGTGGAGGAATCTGGGCTTTTCCAGATAACATGGTTTGTGGGTTCTTCTCCAACATCCAGTACTGTTGGGTCAGCTCATTAGTACCTTGGTTTCTGAAGACTCTGAATATCACCTAGGGGAAAGATAAATGTTCTACCACAAGCAATGTGCAGCTTATCATTGGTAATTAAGAGATATGCTAATTCAAGAGATGAGGTAATTCAAGGTGTCGTGTCACATTGTTTAATTCCCCCAATGCTTAAATGGAGAGTCCAGAATCCCCTCCTCTCAGCATGCCTTTGAGATCATCCATGTTGTGGATGAATCAGTAGTTTCTCTCTTTTTATTACAGAATATATTATTGTATGAATAATCTACAGTTTGTTTATCCATTCTCCTGTTGATGGACATTTGGGTTGCCAATTTGGAGCTGTTGTGAATAAAGTTGTATGGACATTCTTATACAAATCTTTTTGTAGACATATGTTTTAATTTCTCTCTGGTAAATACATAGTAGAATTTCTGTGTCATAGGATAGGTGTATAATTGGAAACTATGAAACAGTTTTCCAAGTGATTGAACCATTTTGAACTCCCACCAATGATGTTTGAGAGTTCAGTTGCTGCAAATCTTCACCATCATTTTGAGTGGTCAGTGTTTTTAATTTTAGCCACTCTGGTGGAAATCTCATTGGGTTTTTCATTTGTATTGCCTTGATGACTAAGAATGTTGAACACTTTTTCATGTTGCCGTTGGATACTTTTCTTTGTGAAGTGTCCATTTATATCTTTTGTTCATTTTTTTTTTTTAAACTGGGCAGTTCTTCTGTTAGAATCGCCTGGCAACTCCATAAGTCTAAATCCCCCCTTATTCACACATCTGGGTTATTGGCCAAACCTTGTTCTCTCTATGGTCATTTACCACTTAATAGTCCAGTCTGGGTTTTGTACGTGGTGGCAGAAGTGTTCCAAGAAGATGAAGGTGGAAGCCATTAGACCTCTTGAGGCTGAGCCTTTACAAATATTGAGTTGGCCAAAATGTTCATTCGATTTTCTCCATATGGTGACTCACGTAGCGCTTAGTTGTCTTTAACTTCATTCAAAACAATTTTGTTAGACTGTATTGTGACAGCTGTCATATCAGCATGCATTTTAAAAAAACATAAAAATGGGCGAATTTTTGTGTAGCCATTTTAATATTGAAGATGGAAGAAAAAAGCAACATTTTTGGCATATTATGCTCTATTATTTCAAGAAAGGTAAAAATGCAACTGAAACGCAAAAAAAAGATTTGTGCAGTGTATGGAGAAGGTGCTGTGACTGATTGAACGTGTCAAAAGTGGTTTGCAAAGTTTCACGCTGGAGATTTCTCACTGGACGATGCTCCATGGTCAGGTAGACCAGTTGAAGTTTATAGCGATCAGATCGAGACATTAATTGAGAACAGTCAACATTATACCACGCGGGAGATAGCTGACATACTCAAAATATCCAAATCAACTATTGAAAATCATTTGCACCAGTTTGGTTATGTGAATCGCTTTGATGTTTGTGTTCCACATAAGTTAAGCAAAAAAACCCTCCTTGACGGTATTTCTGCATGCGATTCTCTACTGAAACGTAATGAAAGCGTTCCGTTTTTAAAACAAATTGTCACGGGGGATGAAATGTGGATACTGTCGTGGGGCAAGTGAAATGAACCACTGCCAACCACATCAAAGGCCAGTCTTCAACCAAGAAGGTGATGTTGTGTACATGGTGGGATTGGAAGGGAGTCCTCTATTATGAGCTCCTTCCGAAAACCAAATGATTAATTCCAACAATTACTGCTCTCAATTAGACCAACTGAAAGCAGCACTCAATGAGAAGTGTCCCGAATTAGTCAACAGAAAACACATGATCTTCCATCAGGCTCATGCAAGACCGCATGTTTCTTTGATGACCAGGCAAAAACTGTAACAGCTTGGCTGGGAAGTTCTGATTCATCAGTCATATTCATCAGATATTGCACCTTCAGATTTCCATTGATTTTGGTCCTTACAAAATTCTCTTAATGGAAAAAATTTCAGTTCCCTGGAAGACTGTAAAAGGCACCTGGAACAGTTCTTTTCTCAAAATGATAAAAAGTTTTGGGAAGATGGAATTATGAAATTGCCTGGAAAATGGCAGAAGTAGTGGAACAAAACAGTGAATACGTTGTTCAATAAAGTTCTTGGTGAAAATGAAAAATGTGTCTTTTATTTTTACTTAAAAATTGAAGGAACTTTTTGGCCAACCCAATACCACATCACTTCTGCTACTCCCTGGGGTCAAAGTGAGTCACAAGGCCAGTCCAGGTTTCAAAGAGGGGAAAAGATACTCCAGCTCTTGAAGAGAAGGTCAGCAAAACTTGTCCTCTTATTTTTCAATTTCTCACAACTTCCTATTGCACTTTGCATAACATTCAAATTACCTGTTTATGGCCTTACATAATCTAGGTCTTGCCTCTCTCTCTGAAATAACCTATCGCCAATTTCTCTTTGGCTCACTACAAACAGTTGCTCTCACTTTAGGGCTTATTTGCTGTTCCCTGTTTCTGGAACACTCTTGGGTCAGATCTTTGCAAGACTGAATTCCATTTTGTCTTATGCTCAAATGTCAGCTCCTCAAAGAGGCATTCCCTGAGCACTTCTCCCAGTCACTCCTGACCACATTCCTCTGTTTTATTTTCATATAGTACTTAGCAATGTCAAAAATTATCTTATTCATTCACTTACTATCTATCTTCTCACCAGAATTTAAAGACCATGAGAGCATAGCCATTAGTTCTCTATGTCACCTCTGTATCCCCAGTGCCTAGAATGGTGTTAATACCAAGTAGATGTTCAATAATGATTTGTTGGAGCAATTAACCTTTATAACTTTGAAAATGCATATCACCTTAGAAGACAGGGCAAAGTGGATGGAAAAGTCAATCTCAAAGTTAAAATTAAAAAAAAAAAAAATCTGTAGGCTCTTTTCCTGTAATTAGGGTACATTGTCACCAAGTGGCAGTAAGTGCTTTAATCATTTTGTCGATCTACTGGGCAAGTGCTTTTCCTTAGATTCAAGTTGTGTTTGCCCAAGTCCAAAGTAACAGATTTATAGTCACTTGTTTTCTGCTTTATGATTATTCATTATTTTATAATACTTTTTAAAAATTGCTGACTTGAAACAATAATAAACAGTAAAGCTGTTCATTCTCAGAGAAACACTGTTTTCTCTGTGTATATATTAGTTGTCATTAAATCTATTCTTTTCCCATAGCTATATTCTGATTTAAATTTTTTTTTTTTTTTTTAACTTTGACATGAATTCCACCATAGAGTCATTGTGCCTCAAGGCTGACCTGTGGAGCCGGGCCTTCAGGCTAGATTTCCATTGCAAAGCTTTGTGGCTTCTCTCAGCTGCTAGCTCTACCCTCATTTAAAGCCTGCTGTTGACTTAGTTCCCTATGTGTTTCAACTCCCCTTTTCTCAACACTAGCTCTTTTATTTCTCTTCTCTGTATCAGAATTAGGAAGAGAGAGAAAAGAACACCTATTCCTTTATCTTGGACACATGATTCTGCCCCAGATTCTTTCCAATACAAAGAAAGTAATTGTTCTTAAACAAGAGTCAAATATCTCCCTTTATTCAGTTTTCTCATTGGGAGTTCTTTAAACTAGTGATTGTGTGCAATAGGACGTATCTTAGCGAAGCCAGAGCAATGATCCTACAAAGGGCAGTTTATATAAACTGTTTTTGTGATGAGTTCTTTAGAAACTCTTTTTCTAAAGAAAGAGATAGAGCTCTTAAGCAGAAAAATGAAGCAACATTTTGACAAAGTTCCTGACTGGGCATTTAAGATTTTCTGCACAGATTCTCTGAAGGGTGCCAGGCCCAAAGGCTGGACCTCGTGAGTCAGCTGCAGTGATCGCACTGTGAGTCACATCTTATAAGATCGCTAGGACCACATCCTCCCCTTGGTTCACATTTCTTCACCAGGCATGCTAGGGATGTAATAAATTCTTACTGAATATTCTTCAGGGATGATCCAGACTCAGGGCATCCACATTACAGATGCTTAATCCAACATAAAGGATAACATTTTTCTTCTTTCTATGGAAATGACCCATTCATATATTTGCATATTGCGAACAAAATCTGATCACTCTAAGGTTAAATGTCTTTTAGAATATATATAAAATCAAAACTCATTAAGACAATGTTTATGTGTAAGGAATGTTCATTGAATGAATGAAGGAAAATGAACATTCTGAGTTCATAGTCTATAAATATGTTAATTTACACCAGTGTTCTTTGATACTTTTGGATTTCATATCCCATTAGTTAAAAAAAAAAACTCTCAAAATGTATATTATTTAAAGTTATTCAAATGTACTACTGTACCAATGCTTTATGTACATGAAAATATACACAAAATTATAAACTCTTAAAAGGATAAGATAAAAAAGAAACAAAGCTTCTAAGTAATTATTTTATTTATTATTGGTAAAAATTTCATTCTCACCAAAATATTTTACACATTACTAATATTCTTAGTGAGAACAATGCAATTGAATATGTTCTATGTTTTAAAATTTTGGTTTAGGACTTTGTGATGTAATCATTCAATGGTCTAGTTCTAAGTTTGATTTGTTTTCTTACTTGGTTTTAATTGCTGTCAGAGGATAAAAAACTACTTCATTGATCCAAATAGAAGGTTTGTAACATTGGCCTCTCTTACTGAATCACAGTATTCATTATTCAATCATATTCATCAAATATGTAAAGGTTTTTGTGGAAATTCAGCTAATACCTTTTTGTATTCTCTGATATCAACCTCATTTTCTTACAAATGAATCAGAAGAGGCATTGGTGGAATATGGTTATGTTCTCATATTTTTATAAAATATGTTCAAAACTGACTATGTGAATAATTTTTAAATGCTAGAAAATTCAGTTTCTTAGTGTGAAAAGATGGAAGTTTTTATAGGTGGTACAATGCCATTTTCAACAACAAAATCACATAATGATGAAAACAGTGCTCTCTCCATAGCACAAGTTTCTTTTGAGGAGCAGTTACTCTCTCACTCCTTGGTAAATTGACACTATCACCCTAAGGGGCATATTAGGTGTATGCATGTATGTAGGTGTGTATGTATGTATGTATGTACTTAATACCTGTTAGGTAGAATTCCGTTAATAGCTATTTTCATTGTTTGTTTGTTTATTTATTTATTTATTTGAAGTATAGTTGTTTTACAATGTTGTGTTAGTTTCTGGTGTACAGCAAAGTGATTCAGTTATACGTATGTACATATATTCTTTTCATATTCTTTTCCATTATAGTTTATTAGAAGATACTGAATATAGTTCCCTGTGCTATAGAGTAGGACCTTGTTGTTTATTTTATATATAGCAGTTTGTATCTGCTAACCCTAAACTCCTAATTTATCCCTCCTCACCTGCCTTTCCTCTTTGGTAACCACCATTTTGTTTCCTATGTCTGTGAGGCTGTTTCTGTCTTGTAAATAAGTTCATTTGTATCATTTTTTAGATTCCACATATAAGTGATATCATATATTTGTCTTTGTCTGACTTACTTCACTTAGTATGATATTCTCTAGGTCCGTTCATGTTGCTGCAAATGGCATTATTTTGTTTTTTTTTTATGGCTGGGTAATATTCCATTGCATATATACTACCACATCTTCTTTATCCATTCATCTGTCAATGGACATTTAGGTTGCTTCCATGTCTTGTTTATTGTAAACAGTGCTGCAATGAACATTGGGGTGCATGTACCTTTCTGAATTAGAGTTTTTTTCTGGATATATACCCAGGAGTGGGACTGCTGGATCACATGGTAACTCTATTTTTAGTTTTTTTAAGGAAACTCCATACTGTTTTCCATAATGGCTGCACTAATTTACATTCCCACCAACAGTGTAGGAGGGTTCCCTTTTCTCCACACCCTCTCCAGCATTTATCATTTGTAGACTTTTTGATGATGGCCATTCTGACTGGTTGAGGTGATACCTCCTTGCAGTTTTGATTTGCATTTCTCTAATAATTAGCGATGTTGAGTATCTTTACATGTACCTATTGGCCATTTGTATGTATTCTTTGGAGAAATGTCCGTTGAGGTCTTCTGCCCATTTTTTGATTGGGTTGTTTGTTTTCTTGTTACTGAGTTGTATGAGCTGTTTGTATATTTTGGAAATTAAGCCCTTGTTGGTCACATCGTTTGCAAATATTTTCTCCCAGTCTGTAGGTTGCCTTTTGTCTTATGTTTTCCTTTGTTGTGCAAAAGCTTCTACGTTTGGTTAGGTCTCATTTGTTTATTTTTGCTTTTATTTCTATTACCTTGGGAGACTAAACTAAGAAAAAAATTGCTACAATTTATGTCAGAGAATGTTTTGCCTATGTTCTCTTCTAGGAGTTTTATGGCGTCATGTCTTACATTTACGTCTGTAAGCCATTTTGAGCTTAGTTTCGTGTATGGTATGAGGGAGTGTTCTAACTTCATTGATTTACATGTGGCTGTCCAATTGTCCCTAACGCTACTTGCTGAAGGGATTGTCTTTTCTCCATTGTATATTCTTGACTCCTTTGTCAAAGAGTAATTGACTGTACGTGTGTGGGTATTTGGCATTATTTAAAAGGTCAGAAATTTGCAGTTTTGCAAATGCACAATCAGTAGCACATCCTCATGTATGACAACTCTTAAGGACTTTGCCACGAGATAACCAGCAAACCTCGCCGCGGTACAGATGATTTGCATGATCACTCCACATGTCATCACAATGTAATCTAAAGTTTTCCCTATATTGTAAATGATCCTATTTTTATAAATTAATACCACCTCTAACATTTTCTATTTCTTTATGGTCTCACAACTCAAAGAGTGGTTCACTGACCAGCAGCACCAGTCAGCATCACCTGGGAGCTTTTAGAAATGAAGACTCTCGGGACAGGACAGACCTACTGAATCAGAATCTGCATTTTAATAAGACCCCAGGTGACTCTCGCGCACACTTTCAGCCTTGAGAGCACTGCCCTGTGAAATTCTGGCTTCTACTTTTTTGCTTCAGTAACTTGTTTAGGAAAAATGAAGCGAATGAATTTCACACATGGGGCAAGTCTGTGGCCTGACTTCCAAATTCTTTTTTTTCCCCAATCAAACCACCTGCTCCTTTGGTGGTGGCATTCACTCAGTTTTCAAGAAGTCATTTTCTGTAGGGAATGCATTTTCTTTAGTGTCTCTTCCCCTTAGTGACTCACAAAAAAATACTGTAGTTCTCTACACAATTATTAAAAAAGGATCTTAGTTGTACCATTAACTTAGACAACATTTGTATTTTCACCCCGAAGTATAACAGACCTCCTGATTGGTGTGATTTGTTCCATACTCATTTCTTCTAACCTTCAACAATGTCCTCTATGCATCTTTTATTTGCTGATAAAGGAATCCATTTCAGTTTGCTCCATGTTCTTTTCCACATCTGTTTCAACCATTTTTACCACAGAAGGAAGAACATAGAAAGAAGATGTGTGGTCTTTTGCTTCTTCTAAGAAACCCTTGAAGATGCTTCTTTATTGCACGTAACATTTTAAAAAATATTGGATTGGGTATCACCTGACCTAAAATATTGATAAGGCTATTGGAGAGGTTGTATTATGTTCTGAATGCTTAAGTTTTGGATATCCTGCTACTCACGATGCCTTCCTACTCACATTCCGTATAACGTCAGGTAAAAAACACACCTGGGGCAAATTAATGATAGTTAATGATAGTGGATGTAAATATGTATTATAAATAATCTTCATCATTTCCATTTCTAAAATTTGACTGGCTTTTCACCAGAAGAAATCAGATCACCACTTTTCACCTCGCAGTGTGACTGACTCAGAGCTCATCTTTGTGATGGGCTAATGGTCAGCCCCGCCATTTCTGCATTCTTTGTGCAAATCTTTCTGCTGCTATTTCTTTGCAGGAAACTTTTAAATCCCTGTGTCTGTTTTCTGAGAATTAGTTTAGTTAAAATTAGATACTCTATTTCCTCGATGCACCTACCAGAAAATACTTCACACTACACTGAAATGAAAGAAGAGGGGGTGCCACGTGTAGACCCCTGGTTTATGGAAGTGCAAGCTCCGTGGGTGATAACCGTGTATGCCTCGGCCAGCTGTTCATAAAACTCACAGCAGTGTGCTTCAGTCCTACTTCTGAAGCAGAGGGAGGTGTTTGTAGAATGGTTCTGACTGCAAGTAGAGAGGAGGACAGGTGATGATTACCTTGGGGACATTTCAAGCAGATGGCAAGTGCGCCCCCTATCGCAGACTCACTTTCCTGCTTCCTGGACTCCCCCCTGTCAGTGTGGCCCTGGGAAGCCAGACTTCGTCCATACAGGAGCTCCTGTCTTGCCTGTCTAGGTGTTATATGGACGTATCCCACAGCTGTCTTGCCCTCCCTTCCGCAAACATTCCTGTCTCCCCATACACACTCTGAAATTAAACTCCTTCAGAGCCCAATACGCTTCTCTCATAAACAAGATTTGGAGAGAATATTTTTTCTTTCACCCAGGAGCAGATTCTACCTGCTCTGTTGAGCTGATGGAGGGCGTTTCCCTCTACCAAAGCAACAAAGCTGACTTTGCTGTCATTTTTATAAGTGATGCTGACCCTGTCATGAAGTGTTCTCCTCCAGACTGCTTTACTCATTAACCACAGTCGAGTGTTAACCTTTCCAGACATAAATAATACAGCAGCACCTTGGCCTGAATGGAAGAGAGGAAATGGCCATGGCTTTACTTTGTTCTTCTCCCTTGGATACTTGCAAACTTCTTTTTCTTCTTGGGTTTGACAAAATGTCAAAACCGTATTTCTCTTTATCTGTGCTGAGAAATTCTTCACCCTGCCCTGAACCCATGCCCTCTGCCATTCAACTTTGCCACATGGGTGGGGTGACTTGACACTGGGCTCAGACACGGGTCACGCTTTGGCCAGAGGAATATTAGCAGGCCTGACAGATAGAGGCTGCAAAGGGGTGTGGGCATCAGAGCTTGCTCCCTTGCATCTCTGCTTTCACCATGAGAAAGGCAAGCTGAGGCTAGCCCACAGGTCCCAGGAGGAGGCCAAGGGTCACGTGGAGCACAGCCCAGTCACCTCAGTCACCACAGACTCATCCAGATGATCTGACAGCCCTGGCGTCTCAGACAGGTGAGTCCAACCAAGGTGGGGGGAGCCACTTAGCTGACCCCCAGTTGATTCCCAAAGTCGGAGCATAAACAGTGGTATATGTGCCTGGGTTTTCATGGTTGTTTGTTAACCAGCACTAGATCCATCCTCTCTAAGGCCTGTCCCTCCCTCTGCGCTCTGGACCCGGGCATGCCCCCTTGTCAGGGACCCTCTCTAATGATCACCTCCTCTGACACCTTTTTTTTTTTTTTTTTTTTTGCGGTACGCGGACCTCTCACTGTTGTGGCCTCTCTCGTTGCGGAGCACAGGCTCTGGACGCACAGGCTCAGCGGCCATGGCTCACGGGCCCAGCCACTCCGCAGCATCTGGGATCTTCCCGGACCGGGGCACGAACCCATGACACCTATTTCTTGAACGTTTCCTTCCTCATTGGCTGTTTCTCATCAGCATTTGAATCCTCTCAAGTCCCTCCTATCACTGGGTTCCTAAATAATTGCGTTTTGTCCTATTACTCTCTCATCCACTTATCACCTCATTTCCCCTTTTCCTTCACAGGTAGCATCTTGAAAGAGAAGGGTTATGCCTATCCCTCGTTTCCACTTTTCCACCCCCCATTTCACTCTCAACCCACTCTCCCATCACAGCACTGAAACTGCTCTTACCCAGGCCACCAATGACCTGCTTGTTACTGAATCTAATGTATACTTTCCCTCCTCCTCTTTGCCTACATCCTTATCCATATCCTCTTCTTTCTGCTCTCATAGTCCCTCTAGCACCATGCTCTCCTAGATCTCCTACTTCACTGCTCACCCTCACGCTGCCTCTGGGCTTTTCATGCTCATTCCTTCCCTTTGACATTGGCTGGTTCCCTTGGGCTCTATTCTAGAATATCTTCACCCTTCACCTGGGATCATTTCATCCATATCTCATTGTCTCTATTGCCAACAATAGTGTGATAACTTCCAGATTTGTAAGTCTTCCCAGCTCCTTGTACTGAGCTCCAGATACATATATCTAAGAGTCTATTGGATAGCCCATAGGCAAACATGAAATGTCTAAAATCTAACTCAGTGCTGTCCTCTCTAAACTCCCTCTTTCCCCAGTATTCCCTGTCTCGGTGAATAGCACCATCTCTCCCACCCGGTAACAAATGCCAGAATCCTCGGCACTGTCCTTAGTTTCTCTCTTTCTTCCTTCTTCCACATTCAACTCATTCTCAAGTCTGGTTAATCCTATCTTCCTAATATACCTTCAGTCTGTTTACTTGTCTCTATCCCACGTCAGCTACCTTAGTTAAGGTCACGGTTACCCTTTGACTGATTACTTTCCCGGGCTCTTAACTTACCTCCTCTCCGTACCTTTCCCAGCTCTGAGCCATTTCCCATACTGCTACCAACACCATCTTTCTAAAATGGAAATTGATAGCGTCATTCCCCTTCTTATAAACTTTTGACGGTTCCCATTGCCAGAAATCACAGAAGGCTTTTTCCGATCTGGATCCCAGCTTACCTCTCCAGCTTTACCTCTTAACATACCCTTTCTTGAACTAGTGGAAGCCATAAAGAGCTACCTGCAGTTGCTCAAAGGCATCCTATTTTCTCTTTGTCGCTTTTGTTCCTCTAGCTTCACTTGCCTAGAACAGCTGACACCCCAGCCTTGCCCTGGCAGGTGGGGTAGGAAGCAAGCCCGTGTCCCCCACGCACTGGCAGGAACCCCTGTCTTCTCTACCACTCAGCCCATCCCCTTGCACGCCGAGGCCTCTTTCCTAGGCTACCATCCATATGTAAGGGCCTTGTGGCATGGATTGTGTCTTGTGCAACACGCCATCCCCAGAACCCACCACATTTGGGAACCCAGGAGGTGCTCAATTAATGTTGGTTGACTGTGCAACTGAGAAAATAAACTAATATGCACACGAATCATAGACATCTTACCTGAAAGCTTCTCCACCTTGTGGAGTGAAGACCTTTTAGTTCCTCAAAGATTTCCTCCTCTCGCCCTACCATCTACAAATGCCTTTTATCCTTATTTTATTGTCCACTATTTTTTTAAAATAAATTTATTTAATTAATTAATTTATTTTTGGCTGTGTTAGGTCTTCATTGCTGCACGCGGGCTTTCTCTAGTTGCAGCGAGCGGGGGCCACTCTTTCTTGCGGTGCGTGGGCTTCTTGTTGCGGTGGCTTCTCTTGTTGCGGCGCACGGGCTCTAGCCGCGTGGGCTTCAGTAGTTGTGGCTCACGGGCTCCAGAGTGCAGGCTCAGTAGTTGTGGCACGTGGGTTCAGTAGTTGTGGCTCACAGGCTCTAGAGCGCAGGCTCAGTAGTTGTGGCGCATGGGCTTAGTTGCTCCGCGGCCTGTGGGATCTTCCTGGACCAGGGCTCGAACCCCTGTCCCCTGCATTGGCAGGCAGATTCTTAACCACTGCACCACCAGGGAAGCCCTATTGGCACTATCTTTAGGTCCCATAAAAATGTCTTCAATTTCTTTTACTAGCTGTCTCAGAGCAATAAGCTTCTCCAGTTTCCCCTGTCTCTAATGACTGCCATGTGGGGACATGATACGCTAATGCTTGCTTCAATAAGCTGGAGTTATTGTTAAAACAAACTGAACTTCCTCCAGCTCACCTCTCATTTTAAATGGCCCACTAAAATTGATTCTGTGAAATAGGCTTTTAAAAAATATCTTCCTCAAGGAGAAAATATAAACCAGGGAGGGCTGTTTGGAAAACACAGGCTTATTTGGAGACCCAGTTTGTTTCACTTGACCGCACAGGAGGTAATAATGCCCGTTGGCACAGAGCAGTCTAAACCTGTTTCCATCCACACTAATGGAACCAGAGTTCTCAAAGATTCTGAGAAACAATGACACCAGCTTCAGCTTTGAATGACTTGGGGAGTGACCCAGCTATGACATGTGCACAATTTGTGTGTCTGTGTGATGGCGGCGATGGTGTGTTACACAGCATTATAACACAAAACTTCTTGTTCATTTGTGCCACGGTTCCTCCAAATTAGTAAACCAGAGTATCACAATTCTGTGTCTAAAAACTTTCCTATGACTGTATGAAATCTGTGGATTATACCAATTTACACACACACATTTTATAATATTTATCGTCTAAGCCTTCTATATCTTCTATGACTGTAAACAGTAAATAGCTCCAGACTGAGCACTTTCCTGCGACAGGACTCATTTGGGGTCATGTTGTGAATTGAGGGTCCTGGAATCATCATCAGAAAAGTACTTCAAGGCTGGAACCCAGTTTCAAAATGGGGAAGAAAGGTCTGACTCTCTAACTCCTGTTTGTAGACTACAAATGACCTTGTTTGTGTCCTTGTGAAACAGAATTTTTTCCTCCTCTCTCCTTTTACTGAGGGGGTTGCATGTAGGGGAGGTGGTTTCCTTGAACCTTGATCACTTGTGTCCACTGCCAGGATGAAACGCATTCTCAGAGGCCTGAGAACATAACACAGACAAGGAAAGCAGACAGACAGGCAGAGGAACATGCAGCATGGGGAGCTGGAAGGGCAGTGGGAGCTCAGTGCAAACACAGCCCCCAGCAAGGTACTTGGAGGAGAACTCGCAGTGGTGATCTGGGGCTATGAAGTGTCAATTGCTTTTGTAGGTGGTGAGATATATATATATATTTTTTTATGTCAATTCTACTTTTTTTTCTTTAAACAGAGAAACTAAACTTTTGTGGTGTCCATAGGGTGATTCAAAAACTGTGGAAAATCATGTTATGCAGTAGAGAGAAATGCTGAAATGAGAAAATATGGACTACAGCAGAAGAGCAGAAATGAGACTTAGTAATGGGTCCATTCGACAGTCAGCCACAGTCTTCCAGCCGTGGGCCTAGCAAGCACATTACCTCCCCCAGTGCCCTGGGATACCCGGTCTGTTTTCATAACCTCTGCCAGACCTTTTGTTTTTGGTCTGAAGAAGTAGAGTTCAAATGTGTGCAAAGTTCTGGATGTTTTCTCTCCAGCTATAAAAGTCCTAACAATGCAGACAATGGCTTCCCATGGCTTTAAAAAGGTAGTGGAGTCTCCAAACTCTCATGATTACACACCCCTCTCAGTTAAAAAATGTGTATATATTTATTAATACATTGTAAGCATGTGCTCATCTACTAACATAATGTACACGTGGTAAAGCATATACAAAACATAGGAGCTAAGCAGTGTATGAGATAAATGTACAAGCAGAGGTTCTAACACAGTATTTTCTTCCCACATTATAGGAGATTGCCTCTCTGCCTCCTGTTGTGGTGAGCGTGTGTCCCAACCAAGAGGAAAGATCACTTCAACTACTCACTCGCAGGCCTACAGAGAACAGAAGGAGGATCAAGGGACGGAGAAGCTGGTAAATTCTTCAGAGATGGGATTTATGAATACGGAGATATGGACTTCCATTTCTGGAGATACACTGGACTAGAAATCCTGAAATCCTTTCCACTCCCAAATAAACAAACACATAGCAACAAAGTTAAAGGCTGAATAAAATGTTTCAAACATTCAGAACCCTTAGGGCAGTGGTGAAAGTCTCACAATGTAAAAATAAAGTGCTCCTGGAAGACAGCAGCTGCCCTCAAGGGTTTTGACCCCCGTCATCCATTCTAGCGCCTTGAGTGTCCTGGCCATACTGGGGAGGTGGAGAGTCGGAAGGGCAGGGACCCCCTACATGCTACACCCTCAGCAAAAGGATACAGGAGGAAAAAATTCTGCTTCACAAGGGCACAAACTTGTCTGTCTCTGCCTTGGCCCTTGGAAAAAGAAAAATCTCTCCCAAATATGTGTATCCACTGGCCTGTTCCCATGCAGGTTTGCAGCTGGAATTCACACTATCCGTAAATACCGAAAAGTGCTGAGATTGATTAATGAGAAATTAGTTCAAAGCGGTCCAATGTTGAAAGCACCCCTAGCAGATGGCAGAAGCAAGTACAAATTTTCTCTAGAGGAACATACTTCAACCCTAGTCTCCTAGGATTTTCATAGATAAGGGCCTGAGAACAGGAGGGTGTGATGGAGAGAGAAGGCCAAATACAGATTTAAGAGGAGCTCCTGAGAGAGATAACACAGAAGATGGGAAGAGGCAATATTTGAAGAATAAAGGCTGAGAATTTTCCAGATTTGGAATTGCAACAAACCCAAGCAGGATAATAAAAAGAAATCCACATATTGACACACTGCTGTAGTGAAATTGCTTTCAAACCAAAGGCAAAGAGCAGGTATTAAAAACAGCCAGAGAGGAAACTCAGATCATAGGAACTACAGCTGATGGACATTTTAGCCCCTCAGTAGCAACAACAGGAGCCAGAAAGAGGAGGGATGCTAGCTCCAAAAGGCTGAGAATCGAGAACGGTCCACCCTGTGAAAACATCTTTTGAGAATACAGGGAAAGAAAAAACACTTTCAGACAAATGTCAGGAGAGATCACCACCAACAGAACCTTCTTAAAGAATCTTCTCTTGTCTCTGAGAGATCCCTCCTCATTCTCAGAGAACAGATCTACGTCACAACACTGGTCCTGAGAAGCATCAGGAGTGATTTCTACAGAAGTTGGTCTCCTCCCCTCACACAACCCATCTTCTGCTGGTTCCCATGTGCTCAGAGCTACCTGGACCGGTTGGGTGCATTTCTTCTCTCCCTTCTCTTCTCACATTGTTGAACTCACACTGCGAGCTCCCGACAAGTTGTTCTTTGCCGAATGGGCTCTCTGCACCACATGTTAGAAATTAGGTTTCGTCCAGACATCAGCAAATCTCAGATCCGAGGCACTGCCTGGGCTCCCAACAAGGCGAGGGCAGAAAGTCCTGCTCAGCTGACACAAGAAAGAGAAGACTAATGACCTTTGTTTTCCAGCCAGCCCGATATTCATCCCCATTCACAGTAGTTCAGTTTGCTCATCACCATTTGGTATTTGGGTGACCCTAATAGCACTGACAGGTAAAGAGAAAGGGAAGCAGTAGGGGAAACGCTAGGAGGCATAATTAAAACGGAGTGCTAATACCTCTGCCCATCAAAGCCCCGTTCACTGTGGCTCTGAGTGCTGGCTGGAAAGGAGCAGGCAGAACATGTGCCAGGGCGGGCCTGTCCTCATCCTCGAGGCCGTGAGCACAGATGCCACTCCCTGCCCTCCTCACGGCCCAGCTGCCTGGGCAGCCCATGGACCAGCCGTGCTGGTGTGTTAAGTGCCTCATGAAGCCAGAACTCTGGCTGGTCCTCGGCACCCGCCCCGGGAGGAGTGGTGGTGCTGAAGGGACCTCACTCCTGGATGGAATCCCTCGGGCTGTGCAGAGAGGACTGGCTTTTCTCAGGGGCTTTGACCATCCATGAAGGCAACACTGACCTCAGGAGATGGAACAAGGGTGCTGACGGAGGCTCATGCAGAAGCCAATAAGGCAAGCAAACCTGAAGTGTCTGAGAGATTTTATGATTTCCCCATCATGCCACCATTCCATTGTCCTACGCAGAGAATAAAAGCTCAGGCGTGATGCCCAGCTCATTTTATTCTTAGAACTAACTTGGTGAGGCAGAGGTTATCAGCATCCTTACTTTATAAATGGAGGATGCTGAGGGGAGAAGTCAACGGACCAAGGCCCTGTGGCTGGTAAGCTCAGGGCTCTAGTCCTTTGTATGCAAAGTCAGAGCTTTATCCGACAAAGATGGTGCTCCTAGCCTGAGATGTTATGCCAGTGCATATACAATAGCATTAGTCAGTGTTACCTGAGCTCTTCCTGTGTGCTAGGAACAGCTCTAAGGGTTTACATGTGTTAACCCATATAATCCTCACAGTTGCCCCAGGGAGTAGGCACTATTTTTATTCCTGTTCTACAAAATTAGAACACTATAGGCCCAGAGAGGTTTTTTCTTGCCCAAGGTCATAGGGCTGGTAGAGCCGCTGGGATCAAACCCTCCAGAGCCTCTGTTCTTAATCCTCTTTATACATACCATATATTTTCACTCCCCCTTCCTTTCTCCTCCATCCCTCTGCTCTCTCTTTCCTTCTGTCTCTAAATAAGGGCCCAGTAAGTACTGAAATGATAAATCAATACAAAAAAAATGTTAATGGCTTTTTCTTTAATACCCACGGCTGTTTCTTCATCTAGAATCGGTCTTTGGCTGGTTTTTCTGAGGAGGGAAGAATCAGTATTAAGGCATCTGCATCTTGAAGCCAATAGCACGAGGCATTGCAGGCTGGCCGGGACTCAACCCAGGGCTTGGCAGTGTCAGCCAGGGGTGGAACTAATGAACCACAGCTCCATCTCTGTGACCCAACCCAGGGCACGGTGTCCTGGGCTGGCATCCACAAATATGCCCAGGTGCAGAGCCCCTACTGTCTTCTCTGCAGCCTGAACCAGGTTATGTCCTGGAAAGGCTAGCAGAGCAGGCCTGCCCTTGCTCTCCTCACCACACCTCCCCAGAAAGCAGGTGTGCAAGTTGGCCAGAGCAGCAGAGGTGACTGCCCCGCTGCTGTCACACATGAGGTTGAGTAAACTGCAGAGTACTAGAGCTTTGCCTGTGGCTGGTCGGTCCCCAGCAGCCTGCCTTTGTCACCTGTGTCACTGTGCCGCTGCTACAGCTTCATTAGCATGCAGTGACACCTTGTAATTGCTCCTTTGTGTAGGCCCACTGACTGGACCATATGTGTTAGGAGTCTCTGTCAGTAGGTCTATCGTATATTAATTACCTCTGCTTTGGATTCTGCAAACACTGCCAGGCCAGTCATGGGTAGAAAAGGTATCTTCAGTGACACAGATACAGAGGAAGGGACAGGTCCAGTCTTGTGGGCCTTAAAGTTTATACAATTATGAGAGCCCTCTTCAAGAAAAAGAATACAACATTATGAATAGGAAATGTCTAGGCCCTCATGGGGGACCTATGTGTGTTGGAAGGCGGGTACTGATGATTAAATGTTATTAGTTTCACGGTGAGAGTATATCTTATATCAGGTGACTGACAGATGTATGGAAGCAAGGGTTGCCTTTTTTTGGTGTGTGTGTGTATGTGTGGTTCGCGGGCCTCTCACTGTTGTGGCCTCTCCCGTTGCGGAGCACAGGCTCCGGACGCGCAGGCTCAGCGGCCATGGCTCACGGGCCCAGCCGCTCCGTGGCATGTGGGATCTTCCCGGACCGGGGCACGAACCCGTGTCCCCTGCATCGGCAGGCGGACTCTCAACCACTGCGCTACCAGGGAAGCCCAACGGTTGCCTTTTGAGTAGTCTTCTGCCATGGCGTGTTTGGGGGCCTATTCATGGAAATGGGTCTTCCTCTTTACCACTCAGCAAAGGAGAAGAATGTAGGAGAAAGAAGGAGAGGCAACTCTCAATTCCACTTCACTAAGGAGAAAAGTCAAGTCATCCATAGATTTTTCCAGCCAACAGGGCAAAAGGCAAAGGTGCAGAGAGAGTGGAGAAAACAGAAATGTCCTGGGAGTGACACATAGGGTCTTGCTCCTAAAACTCATCAAGAAAGGAATCAACACTATTTTGGAGACGGCAGTGGGAGGGCTAAAGTAATGAACTAAAATACCTTTCACTCACCCCACTAACCAGTCTCACTGCTGTCAATAGGTAGGGTCATTCCTATGTTGGCTATTTTCTATTTGTTCCCACCCAGCCCCCCAGCATTGCTTCCATCCACTCTCTGCCCACCTCTACCCTGCTGTTTGCCCAAAGGCTGCCCCTCAGGCTGCATCACCCAGACTCCCTTGCCCTCTGGCCTACAGTTGGTCTTGGTCAATGGGAAGCACCAGCAGGAGATCAGAAGGAGAGAGGAGAGAAAGACTGGAGTATTTCTTCCCTGTTCTCTCCCTGCATCAGTACCACAGTTCCAGCAGGGGCCAAGCAGTCATGCCTCCATGACCACAGCTCTCTGGGCTCTGGTCACAGGCCTAGAGCTGGCAATGGCTTCCCACTGTTAGTGGTTTCTGGGAGCCTCAACAGGCAAGGACTGTCCCACAAGGCCTCTTATGAAAGGAAGGCATGAAGAAAGGAGGAAAGAGAAAGGGACACAGAAACAGGGAAACAGGCAGAGAGCAAGACAGACAAAGAGAGAAACATACTTGAAATGATTAAATGAGAAACTCTTTTCCTTTGCTAAACCCAGGCTGCCCTTTCCAGTCAGGATTTCTGAAAGATCTTTGAAACAGAACCTAATGTAAAAGGTTGACGATTTGTAAAAGCAGCAGCGATTTCCATGGGGAGATAAAGGGGAAGGAGAGCAGCACATGGTCTTGAAAGGAAGCCTGTTATTTTGAAGTTGGAAGTGATGTTAAGGATGGCCCTTGGGCGGGAACATTTCTCTCAAGTCTTTAGAAACTGATGAAGAGTGAATAATAAAGCAAAGGATCCACTTCCCTTTGGCTGCTGGTGGGTCAGAACAATCTGGGCCAGAAGACAGTGCTGGAGGCCTGAGATCGTGACGACACTCACTCCAGTTAGTCATGGACCTTGAAGAAATTCCTGAACTCCCAGAGACTCCATGTCCTTTCCTGTGTGATGGGATAGATGATGTCTACACCACCCAGGGATGCAGCATGCATGAAAGATTCAACAAATGTCACATCAAGTAAGTGCAAAGCAACATACCAGAGCGAGGTTTGTTCGTTCGTTTGTTTAAATAAGTTGGTGGTATATGGTCCAAGAATAGCTGTTATTATAATCTTACCAGCATGTTGGAGAGTATAGCAATGAGAGTCTCAGCAAGAAACAGAATTCAATGAGGACATGTGATAAAGAGCCTTCTTAAAGGTACGGACAGGGTCAAGGGAAACAGCCGGCACTCTGGGGCACCCAGAAGCCATTACTACCTCTACGCTTGCCATGGACAAAGGGTCACTTGGGATCACTCTGAACGAGTAACTCAGCTCTACTTCAAAAAACCCCAAGAGGGTAGGAGGTGGAAAATGCCACTGCACATACCTTTTTGTTGTTTTCCCTTAAACCCTCTTTTGGAAGTAGGTGAAGGTACCTCTTATAAATCAACTAACCTAACAGATAAAGATATTTACCAACAAAACAAAATTTGGTAAATTTTATCCCAGAAAAATTTGTCCAGGCTTCTGTAAATAACAAACATTTTGGCTTATTAAAGAATATAAACTCAATTAAAGAGGGTTGTGTCTTTTTGTTTGTTTGTTTTTGAAACTTAAATCAATGGTTAGATAAATATATCTTAAGAGAAGCCCTGCTTCCCTGGTGGCGCAGTGGTTGAGAGTCCACCTGCCGATGCAGGGGACATGGGTTCGTGCCCCGATCCGGGAAGATCCCATATGCCCATGAGCCATGGCTGCTGAGCCTGCACGTCCGGAGCCTGTGCTCCACAACGGGAGAGGCCACAACAGTGAGAGGCCCGCGTACCACACACACACAAAAAAATTCCATATGACAATCCAAAAAAAAAAAAGAGAAGCCCTGGCCTGCAGCTCTCCCACTGACCAATAGCTCTTGCCTTTAGTGATGGGTCCCTTTGCCCACTGACCACTACCCCATTATCTGTTCCCCATCTTAGCTCTTATTCAGCCTTTAAGAAAGGAGGCCCGGTGATCCAGCTGGAGTTTCAGGTTGCTGATTGAGTTAAAGGTGGGCTAGAAGCTTTGACTCACTTGTTTATAAACTTTCTTTTATCCACTTCATAATCTTTCTCTCACTACACATGCCCTTGCCACTGCCTAGAGAAAGACTCAACAACTTATTTCGCCCAGGAATTTTATGCAGAACAAAGCCCTTCTCGTTGGCCATGGGGACACTGGGGCCCATTTGTGCATCAAGCTTTTTCCATAATAAGAAATTGATTCCCAAGAACTGAGCCTAAAACATAACTTGCTATTGATTATCTTCCTGCATTAGAGAAGAGCCAAAAGACGTCAAAATCTTATGACCAAGAGAAGTAAAATGAGCAGATGCTCCTTGCTCTGGGTCATTACTTTCTTCACCCTGCTTAGGGATTCTGTAAACCACCAAAAATAAGCAGTGTAAAAACAAGGTAAGGGTGGGGCAGCAAATCTAACCATAAAAGGGCCACTCAACTCTGCATACCCCAATCTGTCAGTCTCGTCACAATTCCATGCCTTGAGCAGAACACCTGACCAAAAATCTTTCTCCAGGCTAAAATTCTATACCTGCTGGCAAGTCAGATGATGAAAACAAAAGGGAAGATAATTGGGTGAGAGCTCTATTTGAGTTACAAAATATCGGAGATGGGCTTTCTCAGCCTAACTCAGTATAAAGAATACAACTTTATTATAACTTTTTTATCTTTCACTCTATATGCAAAAATGCCTCTCAGAGCAAAATTATTTGTGATTTGGACAACTGAAGAATTTCATCCAGAGAAGACACTAAAGTCTTTAGTTGAGACTTGAAATGAACTAGAGGTTCAATGAGGCACAGATATAATCCTCTTGAAGAGGATCTAAACAAATCCTGCTGCCCCGGCCTCAGGACATCTTGCATGGGAACCCACCTTGACTATCCAGTTGGTTTCCCATCTTCTGCTATGGCTCGGCCTATCTTCCCTCTAGCTCTTGCTACACGCATCTGAACTGCCCTTTGGTCTCACAGTTCAGGTCATTCAGATTCCAGGAAACTTTAAGATAGTTTAGAAACTGCCCTACTGATGTTCTTCTCAGGAAACAGAAAGCCAAGACATCTGCTACAAATGAGGGGATGGAAACCAGGAATAGTGATGGGGTAGAGCGATTGAAGAGAGTGGTGATATTTAAATGAGTCATTATGGAACCAGACCAAAAGTTTCAGACACTAAGGGGTTGGTGTCTTTAACTCATAAGGATGACACCACATTGGGCTTTCATGGGCACCACTAAGCAGCAGGACTTGAATGGTAGGTTGGATTTACCCAGAGTTGGGACTGTCAGGGTGCTGATTATCAGTAGAGGGGTGACAGCTCAGGAGGCAGCGGAGGGTATTGGGAAGAGCCTTAGTGAAGTAACTACCAGTGAAAAACATAATGGTAGCAAAGGAGGGAAAGCCAGAAAGCACTGATGGACTGGGATGCCCAGAAGAATCAGGAAATGGAGATCTTGGAGGATGGAAGAGCATGTCTGGTGGGACTGGTGATATGCGGGAGAAGTAGAAAAATGGCCAAGAGTGGAAACTCCAAGTTTAAGGCAGGATGAAGCAAGAGGGAGGGGTGTGACCATGGCAGTTATTGGACAAGGTAGAGGGGAAGAGAGGAGGGGTCTGGACTGAGCTGTTAGGTGACCTGTCCTTGTGGACTTTGAGGTCAATCAGCCTAATGTCAGGAAACAGATTTTGCCAGAGAACATGGAGCTGCTAAAGCAGTGCTGTAATCAGAGCCCAGGCCTGTGGACTACCATTTTTTTGTGTATTCTCCATTAATAAGCACTGCCCACCCCTCGTGGTAGCCACCATGCTGGAAACATCTCACAACGAAGAAAGCTTCACGAAGCTCACTTAGATCTCTAAGCGTCAGGATGACAGCCCCTTCTCTGCTAAGGAAAACCCTGGGATTGAGAATCCTGGCTCCCAATCAACCTCCTCATACTGGCATAAGTCCTTAAAAGTACCTACCTAGAGGTTAGCATGGAAAAAAAGATGAAATGGACAAAAATACAAAAAAAGGTGAGGGTCTCGGTCATTTTCTCCTGATTTAGGTCTTGGCTCCTGTACAACTCTGTGTCTGAGCTGGAGATGTCCTAAGTGCCAGCCCTCAGGTAGATCAACTCTCCTCTCTTTTCACCTCCCGGTCTTCTCTGTCTAGGGAGGGTTCTGGGAAGGGAAGAGCTATTACTTGATGAATCAAAACTAATATTCTTATGTAACTGTTTCTCTTGTTCTTGCCTGGCCTCTGAACGATTCTATGTGAAAATGTGCTTTTTGCATCCTTGCCATACTATCCCCAAGCAACACGGGATCAGAAACTAAGCATCCAATTTAGTTCCAAGTTAGAACTTTTGGTGTCCAACCATGGTGAAAGGTTTTGGTACATATTCAAAAGTCAATTACCACCATCACACACACACACACACACACACACACACACACACACACACAATGGAAAGAATAGGAACAGTGTTTCTTTTAAAAATGAAAATTTCCTAACTATCCTCTTAAAATGAAAATTTAGCTACCAAGACACACCTAAAAGCCAAAAGGAAGGGACACTGTGAGTCACACTACCTCCCTGCGCTTTCATTTTCTCATCTGTTTAAATAACTAACTGGCTTTTATGGACCCCAAAGAAC
The DNA here is from genome assembly GCF_964374135.1 of Grampus griseus. Lineage (NCBI taxonomy): Eukaryota > Metazoa > Chordata > Mammalia > Artiodactyla > Delphinidae > Grampus > Grampus griseus. Next base: position 35,728,880 of record NC_139018.1, on the reverse strand, counting down.
TTTGTTCACAAGGAAAAAGAAAAGGTCTGGTTTAGCATGATTTTCTTCCTTAGAGACTCTGATAGAAATCCTGCACCAGTGTTGTTCCTCTTCACCTCATCTTTTTTTTTTTCTTTCTTTCCTTGCATCTCACATCTTAGCAGAGAGCTTTTCTTTACTATTTCTCAAATCTTCCATATTATCCTCATGATGGTTTTGTAACTCTATTCACTGTATTGAAGTTTGGAATACGTTTTCTTGAAAGATAACACCCAAAGCCAAATTCTTATAAAAGACTGTCGCTTCGGTTTGAAGAGTAGAAATGAGTTGGCAGCAAAGATAAGGCCTTCCCTTCACATTAAAACCGAAGAGTTCTGAAATCTTTAAGAAGCCCAATTATTAACTGCATACTTCACTGACAATGCCAAAATATATATGTTATACTTTACAGTAAAGAAATATCACCTTCAGCAAAAGGCAGGGACAAAAATTCCATTTAATCATCATTTATACGAGAACTTGGAGTCCCAGCATGACTTATCCCTTATCGCTTCAAACATTACGTCATTTATTCCCAGCTCAGTTCAATTCCCTTGTTCTGAATGTCTTCCTTTACTGAAACTGATCTTTGTTAATACCAGGCATAATATGTTCTCCATCTCTTAAAGGAAACCAATGGATTCCTACCATGACAGGAGATAACTGGGAATCTATATACTCCGGGGCTTCCCTGGTGGCGCAGTGGTTGAGAGTCCGCCTGCCGATGCAGGGGACACGGGTTCGTGCCCCGGTCCGGGAGGATCACACATGCCGCGGAGCGGCTGGGCCCGTGAGCCATGGCCGCTGAGCCTGCGCGTCCGGAGCCTGTGTTCCGCAATGGGAGAGGCCACAACGGTGAGAGGCCCGCGTACCGCAAATAAATAAATAAATAAATAAATAAATAAATAAAAAGAAAAAATAATATCTACTCCGGACACCAATTCCCCATCAATACACTGAAATGTCTTTTCTTTAAAAATAACAGCCCTGCATGAATTTGATCACTTTCCCAAATTAGTGTAATTGATACACCCTGAGGCCTTAATGATTCAGAAAGTGCATACTCAAGGGATATTTAAATAGCCATTTTGTAGGGAGATAAAATATGGGCCAATTCACTGAATACACATGCCCTGAGTTTAGGTAATGCTCAGAGCTTGGCGGAGGGCTGGCCAATGTGTCAGGAAGGCTGCTCTTAAATAACACAGAGGGCAAATGGCTTCGTACGCACATAATCTTGTCCTTTTTGGGGCCTTCAGTGAAAGATGCAAAAGACTGTATATTTGAGGACATAACCATTATTACAGTAGAAATTATTAAACAAGTTGCCTCCAAAACTGAGACGAACCTCAGTTTTCTAGCTGCAAAATTGGGATGATAACAATAATTTCTACTTTCCAGGGGTTATTTGCTGATGTTGAATCTAATTGAGGAGGCAAGGCATTCTTGAGCCTGCAAAATAGCTCTGAGAGTCTCTGGAACTTCTTCCTACACACATCCTCACTTTCTCCAGTGCAGGAGTGCTGCTCATGGCGGCTATTCTGGGAATGCTGAATAAATGAATACATGAATGAATAAAATCCTCCACCAACATCTCATAGGCATGCTCCAGCTGTGTATTAGCTAGGAGAAATTGGCTGCATTACTTTCAGCTAAAAGGTAGCAAGTATACTTCTACTCATCATTTCTAAGCCCTTGGCAGACATAAGTAATCAATCACAGCATTCTTCCCAAATATGACCTTCGAAATATTTCTCAAGATGATGTTCCAGGCAGCCACTACCAATTGTTCAGAGTTGACGCCAGAGATAAAATCCATTTGAAATCTCCAAAGCTATCCACATAATTGCCAGGGCATAAAGGCTCCCCCTGAACTGACGTTTGAATCATTGATTCATCACAGCTGCCATCATGGATAGTCAGGACTGTCCTCAGCACTACCAGTTTACACTGTGGGTGGAAAAGGCTGGGAAAGCAAAGTCTACTTAAGGGCAGACCATGCTTTCTGCCAAAGGGCCCTGCAGAGGGACTTCTTATTTGGTTTGCCTCTGCCTGGCAGTCCTTGACCCCACCCACCCCACTTTCCTTCTCAAGCAAAGAAGCCCTGCAGTCTCTGACCTTCCTCGTCTTGGTTCAGAACCCACCCCCACTCCTCCAGAAGTTAAGCAGGTTAATAACAAGCCCCACTCTTGCTCTTCACTTGTGTGTCAATAACTCATTCTCTGTGTAGCTTCTGACTTCATTTGGCCTCTGAGACCTTGCTCCTTGCTGCTCAGAATCTTGCCTGAATCCCTAACCCTCTGATGCCTGCTTGTCTGTTCCCAGTCACCTGGATATTTTGCCTGTAGTTCTGATGACCTCTGGAAGCACCAGGCACATCTTGCTGGACACTTCTCAAGGTTGTCAGCCTTGACTGGGGAAAGAGCCAACATGTATTGCCTGCTTTTTTGGTGCCAGCTTCTTCAAATCCATTACCTAATTTAATTTTCAAAACAAAGCCAGGAGGTTGATATAGCATCCTTGTAACCTGTATGGGGGTGAGTGGGAGGGGACTGGAGATTTAGAAACATTAAATAACGTGCCTGAGGTCACAGAGCTGGTAGATGGCAGAGCTGGGATTCAAGATTTGACCCTAGAATCTGGACACTGCCCATTCACGACACTGCCTCCTGAATTGATGCGTACACGGCTGGGCTTTTGGGGGGCTGCACATTATAGGGAAGGTAACTCTTTCCTGCTCTCCCTTCCCCATCACCTCTAGCCCCAGCTCTACTCGTCAATACAGGCTCATGTGACTCATGTGAGGAGAGGGAGAAATAGCAGACTTCTTTGGATACAGGAAACCCAACGCAGTGATTTGTGGCATGGGGCCTGATAATTAACTAAACAGGATCCTTTTCAATGAGACAATCTCACTTGTTTTTATTGCCACATTAAAATGTGAATCTTAATCAAAATGAGAACATAATTCTTACTGGAGGATTCTGAAGTTTAAAACAATATATTTAAAGAGAAGTCTTTATTGAAGGCCATAAACATTTTTGCATGCCAGAGGGGAAATATTACCATTAAGCTAGCTCTAGTTTAGTGATTCGGTAAATGAATAGATGGGTCCCAGCAGGATTCTGGGGGGCAGTCATTAAGACCCCCATATCCATGAGCAACATCCTAGATGTTTCTCCCTCAGGGTGCTCCTGACATTTGGGGCAGGACATCTTCATTTTAGAGGACTGTTTTGTGCATTGCAGGACATTTACATTTCTGGGAACAGATCTCTTCTCTTTGCCCAAAATACTTCAATGCATTTTCTAAAGAACTCATAGAGGTGGTACTCCTTCCTACATGGAGCACCAGAACAGGAGTCAGGAAACCAAAGGTAAGTCTTCTTTTCTCTAAGCTCCAGTTGTTCCCTCTGTACACAGAGGGGAGTGCCAGCTACTTCTGTCTTACCTGTGATTGTTCAGAACAAGAGAACAAGAGAGAGTTGTCAGAGGAAGAAGAATATAGGGGTGAAGTTTTCCAAAGGATATTTTTTTATAAAAGGTAAAATGACCCTTATACAAATATAAAATGAACATATGTCATTATTAATGATGAAACTAGTAAGAGGTTACAACTGTTCAGAGGAGGACTCCAAAAAGCACATTTATAGACCATCAAGAATGCTGAAATATAACTGAATCACTTTACTGTACACTTGAAACTAACATAACGTTGTAAATCACCTATATTTCAATAAAAAGAAAAAAGGTATGCTGAAATAAATACAGAAAGATACAAACTGGTCAATATCTACAGGGCACAATCAACTGCCTCTCTGCTGGACACAGTTTGCATTTCTGTGGGCAAGAATCACTTGCATTACTACCAGTATTCCACGTCTTGACAGAGTTGTAAAATAGCTTTAGACAAAGAAAGATGAATCAGAAGGGTGGTATAAACAGGACATCCAGCAATCAATTTTGTCTATTTCCAAAGTCTTCCACAGTTTTTCCTGACAAGATGGTTAGATGTGATGGATGTCCCTACGTGGGAACTCTGTGTCCTGCCCCTACTCCCAACTAAGCCAAGGGTGGGGCAACATAAACACCAGAAGATTTGGGGACCTGGGGGGTCAACAGCATATGTGCCAGGGTTTCCTCTGGTTCTCTGGAAGGAGACAAGGTCCACCAACGTTTTCTCATAGGCCATAGTTGGAGAGATACAGAGATGGTATAGAAATGGCTTCACAGGATCTCTTTACACTTAGAATAAAATGTCAACTCCTTATCATAGCCTATCTGATCTGGTCATGCCCACCTCTCTCCTGCGACTCTCTCCAATCTCTCTTCCTTCAGCCTCTTTCAGTCTACCACAAAGGCCAAACTCATCCCTATTTTGGAGACTTCGTGCTTTTGTTTCTTCCTATCGAAAATCCATTCCTCCAAAATTTTGCATGGTTGCCTCCTTCTCATCATTCTGTTCCAACTCAAATTCCATGCCTTAGAAAGATCTTCCCCACCTCTGGCTCCCTCCACAGTACCCCACATCGCCCCTTTTCATTTATTTTGTTTTCATGTCTATGACCTGGCTCCCCTTTCTAGAATATAATCTCTCAAGGCAGGACTCTCAGACTTGGGCACTGCCCTCTCAGTACCTGGGTTATGTTCATGCTCCATGGATATTTTCACATCACTGAGGTGCTCAGGCAGCCGAGCTGAGGCAGCCTGTTGTTCTCTCTTGTGGCTGAGAGTAGCACAGGTGTGATAGTTGGATCTGGCCTCTTAACTGGGACAAGACGCCCTTGATAGATTTAGTATGAATTGTAATTGCTAAGAACCAAGAAAGAAGGTGGGCATTTTAGGAAATAACAGCTTGGCTAGGCACCTCCACAGTGCAGCTCCTGATGCCTCAAAATTATGTTAGCCCCCTAGGCATAGAGCCCATGCCAAGGAAAGTGGGGGAAGGAAATAACCCTGAAGTAACTGAGTTGATCCTGAATTGGTGAGATTGTGTTTTCTGATGCCATGTAGAATGGAACTCAAGACAGTTAAAGAGAAATTTTAAAATTATGCTTTGGACATCTGAGATGTATGGCCTAAAATTATTTTACCTGCTGCATAAACAATTCTCTAGGCTAATCATCAAAACGTTGTTAGGTCATGAGTGTTGCATATTAATGTGAATAAAAGGCCACAAGTGTCAGAGGAGAAAGTTGACATTTTGCTTTCACTAACCTGGCCAGTTGTTCTCTGCCATCTTGAGCTGGATATTCTGTGTCTTACCATGTTTATTTGCTTTGCCAGTATAGAGAGGGCCATGGAGGGAAGGAGGTGGGTGATGGGGAGAAAAAAGTGTGTCCCTAAGGATTACCAAAGGAACTCTGAAGACATCCACTCATGCTTTCAACACATATTGTTTAAATGCTTGCCTGTGTCAAGCACTATTCCAGGTGCTTGAGACATAGCAGAGAACAAAATAGGCAATCAGCTCTGCCCTTGTGAATCTTATATTCTAGCAGAGGAAGAGGATAATAAGTGATAAGTAAATAATAAACAAGTAAATTATATTACAGGTTAGAAAGACATGAGTGCTTAGAAAAAGAAAACAGCAGATCAGGATACGGAGGATCAGGGGTGGGAGGTGAAGAGCAGAGCAGGTAGAGGTGTTAAATGATGTGGTCTGGAGAGACCTCACCTGAGTAAAGACTGAAGGACGTGAGGAAGGTTCCCAAGCTTCAGGTTGATGGAATAACTAGATGGTTGGCCTTGGGTGCTGGGGTGGTGCTGTGTTTGTTTAAACACAAGGACAGGGAGAAGGCCAATGTGCCCAGAGCCGGTAAGGGTGGAGACAGTGGGGGGAGTGGAGTCAGGAAGTTAATAGGGGCTGGACTGTGAAGGATTTTATAGGCTTTCATTCTGAAAGAGATGGGGGATGTATTCATCTCCTGTGGCTGCAGTATAGCAAATTACCACAAACTTGATAACTGAAAACACCAGAAATTTATTTGCTCATGGTTCCAGGGATCAGAAGTAAAAATTCAGTTTGCCAGGCTGAAGTCAAGGCGTCAGCATAGCTGTGCTCCACAGAGCTCAAAGGGATCATGTGTTCCTTGCCTCTTCCAGCCCCAGGTGCTGCATCACTCCAATCTCTGCCTTGTGGTCACATTGCCTTCCCTTTTGTTTGTTGGCAAATCTCCTTCTGCCTCCCCTGAATCACACATGTGATTGTATTTAGGGCTCACCCAAATAACCCAGGATGTTCTCTCCACCTCAAGATCCTTCATTGTATCAACAAAGGCCCACCTTTTTCGACCATATAAGGTGACTCTCACAGGTTCCAGAGATTAGGACATGGATATTCTTTGGGGGACCACAGGGACCATTGTGGGGTTTTGAGCAAACCTAATCTGATTTACCTTTTACAAAGACGAAAGGATCCCTTTGGTAGTGGAGGACAGTATAGAAGCAGGAAGAATATAACAGCAGGGAGGCTATTAGAGTCCAGGTGGGATGATAGTGGCTTAGTTCAGGGTGTTAGCAGTGGAGATGGTAAGAAATGATCAGTCTGTGACTCTATTTTGAAAGTAGAACCAAGAGAATCCACTAAAAAGTTAGATATGGGGTGCAAAAGAAAGACAGGAGTCAAAGGTAACTTCAAAGTTTGGGGCCTGAGTAACTAGAAAAATGGAGTTGCCATTGACTGAGAAGGTTAAGGCTGTCAGAGGAGCAGGTTCGAAGGAGAAGAATGATAGTACATTTTGGACAAGTTAAGTTTGAGGTAGAGATGCCAAGTAGGCAGTTGTATACGCTAGTCTGGAGTTCAGGAGTGAGGTCTGGGTTGGAGATCTATAGATGGTATTTAAAGCCAAAAGACATGATGAGATCATCAAGGAAATGAAGTCAGAAAGAAAAGAGAAGAGGCTGGAGCCCCAGGGCATTCTAGCCCTGAAAAGGTAGGGAGAAGAGGATGAATCAGAAGAGACTGAGAAGGGTTCATTGAGACAGGAAGAAAATCAAGAGAGCATGAGGTCCTGAAAGCTTAGTGAAGAGAGCATATCAAGGAGAGAAAGGGTTCACTCACATCAAATGATGCTCATAGGTCAAGTAAAGTGAGGACTCTGGTTTTTCTTTGGATTTAGCCAGTTGGAGGTCGTTTGTGATCTTGACAAGAAGACTGTGATGGAGTGAGTTTAGGAGAGATGGGAGGAGAGGAATTGAAGACAGCTAGTACCTCCATCTCTCCAAGGAATTTTGCGGCAGAGAAATGGGGTGGTAGCTGGCGGGGAAAAGAAGAGTCACGAAAAAGGTGAGGTTTTGTTTGTGTTTGTTTTTTACTTTTTACTTTTTATATGGGAGCAATAACTGCATGGCTATCTACTCATGGGAATGACTCAGTAGAGAGGGAACACTGATGATGTAGGAGAGAGAAAGATAGATTGCTAGAAGGGTGTCCTTGGAAAGACAAAAGGAGATAGATGGATATTCATCTGAGCTAATGTACATAGAGGCAGAGTATGTGTGAGACGCTGGTGGGGGCAGATGCAGTAGTGGGGATCTGTGGAAATTCTCTTCTGATTACTTCACTTTCTCAGAGACATCAACTGTTGAGAGCAAGGATGGGGAAGGAGGTGTAGGGAGTTTGAGAGTCATTTAGGAGAATAAGGAGTATATGGGGTGGGGGTGGCCTCACTCCTAGTGGGTGTGCTCTGTATGGATCTTTGTTAATGGATTTGGGGTCTGGAGAACCCTAATATTACCAAATCCTGCAGCCACATCTTCGTTGAGGATGATGGAACATGAGGCCTTAGGGAAGGCACAGTTTTAGGCCATTAATTAGACTTGCTATGGCCTATTTTACAAGTCTCTTTTTATTTTGACTTTCTTTGTTTGTTTGTTTTCATATTTATTATTTATTTACTTCTTTGGCTGCACCGGGTCTTAGTTGCGGCATGTGGGGTCTTCGTTGCCATGTGTGGGATCTTCATTGCAGCATGCAGTATCTTTTAGTTGCAGCATGCGGGATCTAGTTCCCCGACCAAGGATCTAACCTGGGCCCGCTGCATTGGGAGTGCGGAGACTTAACCACTGGACCATCAGGGAAGTCCCTACTAATCCTTTTTTGCATGAAGCTTTAAAGCCTGGTGGGAAATACTGTGAAGAGAGCTTGGGGATAGAATGGCATCTGGAGCCTTTAAACAAAGGGCTGCTCTGATCTCAGAAGTTGGGGGTGTGGGCAGAAAAGGAGCAGCCCTAAAAAGAAATGTGGCCACAGACTCACCCGAGGTCAAACAGAGCACATGCTGTGGCCTTCCTGGGCAGATGACAGGGTATAGACCAGGATGGCTGCTTAGCCTGAAATGCCCTCTGACCCAGCACTGGGGGCTTCCTTCTAAATCACCTGACAGAAAGGACCATGAACTGAAAGGGCCAAGCCAACATCTGGGAGCTCGAAAGGGCTGTGACCATTTAGGGGCTGGGGTGAATATTCAGAGCCGTAGTCTCCCCCGTGGAGGACAGCAAGAGCAGTGAGCAGTGCAGTGGAACAGAGACAACGGCAGCGAGTCACATGACTCGCCTGGGTTGCGGCTGCCCCACAGCTGGGTCACTAGCCTTCTGACCAGAAGGGAATTAGCCCAGCTCCCAGACCTCATCTCGTAACTCGTTCTTCAGAGAACAGACACTGCCAAGTGGCCTAGCCTCGTGCAAGTTGGCCAGCCCTACTGGGGGTTTGTCTAACCCTTCCCAGAACCCAGAGGAAATGGGGGAGACTGAAGAATGTGGATTAATCACCTCCAGCTGCTGACATGCTGCTGACAGTGGCAGATAAGAACGGATGAGTGGCATATGCTGAACGCAAGCTCCGATAGCGTTCTACTCGACTGCATTCAGATGGCTGGTGTTCAGGGTACTTGAAATTATTTATTTAGATCCATCAGTCCTGTTCGGGAAGCCTGACTAGTGTCAGCAGACACATGTGAGGAGCCACAGAGCAGATGTGTCAGGGCTCACACTTGCCCAGCCCATGCACTGCCTCCCCGCCCCATGCAGTTCTGAACGTACTTCCTCTCCTCTTCCTAATTGTGGAAGAGTGAAAGGGGCCTGGGTCTTAGTGATTCAGGCAACTCTTGGACTATCCAAAGTTTGTGTGTTATTAATTCCTGTACCTCCCAAGTGAGGAAAGTATATAATTCTTTATGAGTATCTAAAATGGAGCAAAGGACTGTAGCAACCTCATGTAACAGGGCCTCACTGAGTAGGGGAAGTAGTCATGATGCTGGGAGTGGGCCACTAGCCCTAGGATCTTGGGCAGGACCTGTTACCTCTCTGAGCCTCATGTTCTCATGTGTAAAATAAGAGAATTAGATCAGACTAAATCAGTGCCTTTTCTTTTCCTTTCCTTTCTTTTTTTCTCTCTTCTCTTCTATTCCCCTTTCTTCCTTCCTTTCAATATGGAACTATTTTCTCAAAAAAAGAAAATAATTTCACTGGCCTTACACTTTTCCTTGGTTCTTGTTCCTAGCTTTTTAGGGTGAAACTATCATTCACATAGTAATTTATGGATAATCTGTGGTATAGTCCGGGGTTCGGTGAACTCTTCCTGTAAAGGGCCAGATAATTTAGACTTTGTGGGCCATTTGGTCAAGTGAAAAAGCAGCAATAGAAAATAGGTAAACTAATGGGCATGACTGAGCTCCAATAAAACTTTATTTACAAGAACAGGTAGCAGGCCAGATTTGGCCCATGGGCTGTAGTTTGCCCACCCCTGGGATAGCTCTGTCAGCAATCTCTTCCACTCTTGAGCCCTGTATGAGAACTCCAAAGTTAAACTGAGTGAGGGAAAAACTGAGACAAAGGACCTGGTTCACTTCATTGCCCTACCCCTAACCCCAAAAGCATTCACCTCACATCCCAGCCTAATAACAGAAGTTCACAAATATATGCTCTATAGAGAATATTTTCTATTTAGAGATAAATTACTGTATATTCATGAAGGGAAAAGAGGAGAAAGACCAAACACCAAATTGTTGTTGACTCACCTGGTGAACAAATTGGCAACCATTCACCTCTGTCCCATAGGGCCAACGGTGAGTCCAGAGCTGGGTCCTGGAATCTCAAGGGTCCTGCCATCCTCTCCCACCACCGCAGAAGCCCACACAATGCCCCTGCCTGCTTGCAGAGTACTTATTGTATAATAGCTTCCAAAAAGTCCCCATGTCAGGTTGTTAATTATATAATGAATCTGCCTATGTAAGGGTAGAAATTCTAATAAAACCCTCGTGTACAATATTTTACAGTAACAGGGAACACGTACAGAGCTATTTGGTCAGTCCTCTTCTTCTGCGTACTATTCCTCCCCACTTCTAGGAATCACTTCCTGTGTGATATGAGCTCAAGGAGGGCCCAAAGCCACCCCTTTCCTGCCTCAGGACATTTGCACATGGGCCCCAAACATTTGCTGTTTCCTGGACCTAGATCACTCTTCCTCCAGCTCTTTCCCTTATTCATTCCTATTTATCTCTCAGATCTCAGTTTACATATCATTTCCTAAGAGGTACCTTCCTGCGCTCTCCAATGTAAATTAGTCCCCTCTATTATCCTCCCTTAGTAGTCTATCCTTCTCCTTCATCATATTTATCATAAGTGTTGTTATATTTTTATTTGTTGTCTTTTGGTTTAATGCCTGTCTTCCCCAAAAGAATTTAGGGGAAGAACATGAAGACCATATCTATTTTGTACAACACTGTATACTCAACATCACAAACTGTGCAGTGAGTTGGCACTTAGTTAACATTCGTTGAATGAATGGCCGTCATTTGTTGCTACTGGTAAAAGAAAAGGCTGACATCTTTGCAGTGGGTCAGAGTCCAAGCACACTCTCCACTCTGCAACTTGGACTGAGGTTCTGTTATGGACTGAATGTTTGTGTTCCTTCAAAATTCATTTGTTGAAATCCTAACCCCAAAGGCAATAGTATGAGGAGGTGGGCCTTTGGGAAATGATTAGGTCATGAGAGTGGAGCCCTCATGAATGGGATTTGTGCTCTCATAAAGGAAACTCCAGAGATCACTCTCACTCCTTACTGCCTGGTGAGGACACAGTGAGAAGACGTCAGTCTGCAACCCAGAAGAGGGCCCTCACCAGAATCTAACTGAGCAGGCACTCTGATCTCCAACTTCCAGCCTCCAGAACTGTGAGAAATGAACTTTGTTGTTATATAAGCTACCTTGTTTGTGGTATTTTGTTATAGCAGCCCGAGCTGACTAAGACAAGTTTTTAGTAACTACACAAAGGACTACTTACAGGATATAAGTGATAACACTCTGGGCACTGCACTGACAAGGAAAAAAAAGAGATGGGAAGGGGGAAGCAGGATGAAAAGTCCACAGAGTACAACGTCTTGATTTCCAAAGTGTTAAAGGAAGCTTTAGAACTCCAGCCAGTGTGGGCTTGGGCTGTGTCTTTCATCTCATGAAGGTTTTCTTCTCCCTTAAGGAGAACTACCTACTCCTTGACACTTCCTAAATTTATGGTAACCCTACTGCTGTCTCCACTCCACACCCACACCCCAACACACCCAGTTACTTGGTCCACATTTGACTGTGACCAAATAAAATCTCTTCCCTGAGACACCCAATGCAAACCGAGAGATTCAGTCTCTCCATGATCTGTGGATCAGAAAAGCAGAAAAGATTTGTCTGCAGATAAAGAAGAATCAAAAAGATATGATGGAAGGGTCTGAGGGGAGGTGGAGAGAGAGCTTTAATTGTTCCAGTCTTTGATTATAGCCCTTTTATGAAGTCCAGCTGCAAACTCACCCTCAGGTGATTTGAGAAATCTACCTTTTTGATTAGGCAAGTTACCTACTGAAAAATGAACTCTAGGTAAATATAATGATTTCACATAGTCCATTCTGTTTAACCCTCATAACAGTACAGTGGGGGAAGTACTGTTATCCCCATTTTACAGATGTTTTTTGGCTATAAGAAATTATCCTTCATTGAATGCTAGTGAGACTTGAATTCTAGGCTTAATTCTACCATGACTGCATCGTCTGAAGCAAATTAACTTTTTTCAGCCTTTCTCAAGAAGCAATTTTAGACTGATGGAAAGGGTCAAGAATCCTGCTTGTAATTTATGAAACCAATGATCGTGACCTAGAAGATTCTGAATGGACAGGAAGCTGTCAATAAGCTTGGCCTCAGTCTCCTCATTTCAAAGGGCATGAATTGGATTACACGGTATCCAAGATGCCTTCTAGGTCTAACACTCAACAGATTATTTTCTGGCTTCAATTACCAAGAGGTTTACTCTCAATTATGAAAGAGCTGGAAATGGCTAATAAATTTGGTGATATATTTGGACAACACAGTTATAGACCCACTTGTATCTGCAATAATTCTTTCTGGCTCTGAAAAACCTTTGAAAATTTTATTATGACTACATGGATCATTACTTGGCAAAGAAATTCCCCCAAATCCTGATCTACGAACACAAAGAATGATGTGCCAGGATAAAAGGATATAAAAATAAAATCTATTAAATTATTGACAATAAAAGTCAGGGCTGAATTTTCCTGAAAATGAACCAACAAAAGCTACCAGCAAAACTGGATGAGCTGAGAAAATACAAGCTTAATTGACTTACCCTGAGTAAGTGGTTTTCAAATGAATGTTTCCCAGTTCTGGGCATCCAAGACTTTCTTGAAATTGTTTAATAGAGAAAATTGATCCCCAAATTTCCTTGATTTGGGAGAGCTCACTGAGAACTTCGACCGTGACTGCCATCTTCACCATGCTGTTCAGACACCCCATCTTCACACGTTAACATTCCTCGAATGAATGAAATTCCAGAAAACCAAGATCATATAACCTCACTGCATTAATGGGGAAACACATAAACAGAGCCTACTAGCCTGGATCTCACTGAGTTTCTAAACTGAAAACCCATTAAAGGATGGGTTGATAGTCTACCAATGTTATTGGCAAGCACTTTCCAAAACTGTCACAAAATTTGTAATCAAGTGAAATTAGGAAACTACTTATGTTTTTCAAACATTCAAGACGGAGAAAAACCAGATCTATTCATAGAATAATTCCTGGCAAATATCAGGTGTCCAATAAGTGATTCTTAATGAGTAAATTAGCTTTACATTTTTATACAGCTATCAAAGTTTCTAAGTGCATACACGTAATATGTTTACATTTCATTACACATAAAAAGACAAAATATTTTCTCATTTTGTATCATTTGTCTGTTAACTCTTCACCTCAGTTTGAATGTACACACCTGCTCAGCCATTCCAAAGTATATTCTTCCATATTGCTTTCTGAGTCTCATCTTCTGAACTTTAATTACTTCATCACCTGAAGCTTGAATGAGAATGGGGGAAACTCCATTCCCGGACCACTTAAGAAGAGTCCTTTTCCTGTCAAGGCAACGAAATATTATTTTGCTCCCCTTGCCACACGGATATATATAGATACAGATATAGAGACATAGAGATATAGATGTAGCTATAGGTAAATAGATATAAGCAGAAATGGAGATATATATTTCATTTTTACTTGACTTTGTCCTGAGCAGTAAAAATCCTGAATTTACCTCTTCCTGCTCCAAGCAGGTGATGCGGTGGTGCCCTTAACCTGTAACAGAACCCTTCATCTTCATTAGATCGCCAGGTCACTGGCCTTCATTAGCCTGCTGCAGCCTCTCATTTGATTTGCATTGCAGGTTCCCTATTTAGGTAATGATTCTAATTTTGAAAATCTCCAGAGGTTATGGCAAAGAAGCTGGGCCAGAAAGAAAGATGGACGGAAAGGACAGAAGCGGTGCTGCCTCCCCTCACCCCTGCCCCGCCCTGCATCCTCTAGAGAGAGACAGGTTGCAGGCTGGTTGGCATCATGGGGCTTGGGGGCCTGAGACTTGTTCTGTACTGTCTTTTCTTCTGTAAATGAGCACTCATAGTTAATGCCTCAGAAAGCTTGACGAAAGGAAACCAAAACTTTAGTCTGAAACCATCAAAGGCATTTAAAAGGCACCAGCTCCTCTTGTGCCCGGCTCTCTTCTATATACTACACAACTGCCACAGCAGCTCGCCCCCTCCCTTCTTGCCTCAGGGCCTTTGCACATGGTGCTCTTTGAGCCTGGATCTCTCTTCCCTGATAAATTCCTACTTATCTCTTGGGTCTCGGTTTATATATCATTTCCTAAGAAATACCTCTCGTGGCCCCCTGATCTAAATCAGTTCCCTCTTTTATTCTCGTTTTTAGTATCCTAGTAGCCTCCTTTACCACACTTATCATAAGTGACACTATATATTTATTTATTGTCTTTTGGTTTAATATCTATCTTCCCCAGAGGAATTTAGGGGGGTACTGTGGACTGAATGTTTGTGTCCCCCCTCAAATTCTTATGTTGAAGCCCGAATCCCCAATGTGATGGCATTTGGAAGTGGGATCTTTGGGAGGTAATTAGTTTTGGGTGAGGTCATGGGATTGGAGCCCTATATCCATGAAGGAATAGGGACACCATGATGGAATTGGTGTCCCTATAAGGAATGAAGAGACCAGGGCTTTCCCTCTGCTGCATAAGGACACAGAGCAAAGGTAGCTGTATACAAGTCAGGAACAGGGTCCTCACCAGAACCTGACCATGCCAGCACCCTGATCTTGGACTTCCAGCCTCCAGAACTGTGAGAAATAAATGTTTGCCATTAGTCTATGGGGCCGTATCTATTTTGTATAGCACGGTATCCCCAGCATCTCACATCATGCAGTGAATTGGCACTTAATTCATGTTTGCTGAATGAATAACCAATTGTTTGCTGCTGTTGATAAAAGAAAAGGCTACGTCTTTCCAGCGGGCCAGAGCCTGATCTCACGCTCCACCCTGCAAACTGGGCTGAGGGTCTTCCTAACAGCAGGACTGCTCACAGGATGTAAGTGATACACTCTGGTCTCTGCCACAAGCATTAGCAAGAAAAAAAGAGTTGGGAAGAGGGAAGTTCAATGAAGAGTCAACAGAATACAAGGTCCTTGTTCCCAAAGTGTTAAACAAGAAGTTAGAACTCCAAGCCAGTGTGGGCTTGTGCTGCGTCTTTCATCCCATGGGGGTTTTCTTCTCCCCTGAGGAGAACTATGTACTCCTGACACTCCCCAAACTAGGACTACTCCAAAGCCGCCCCTGGCTTTGGCGAGTTCATGATTTATAGTTTGCTCCTTCAAGCAGGCAGCACCCAGACACTCGTCTGAACCAGGGGTGCTTCTGCAGTCAATAAGGTCAACTAGTTGTTTTCATTTCCTATGGATACTGTAACAAAGTACCCCAAATTAAATAGAAATTTATTACCTTACACCTCTGGAGGTCAGACGTCTAAAATGAGTCTCACTGAGCTGAAAGCAAAGTGTTGGCAGAGCTGTATTTCTTTCCGGAAGCTCCAGGGGCGAATCCCTTTCCTTGCTTTTTCCCCTTTTTAGAGGCTGTCTGCATCCCTGGGTTCACGCCTCCTTCCTTCATCTTCAAAGCCAGCAACATTGCATCTCTCGGCCCAGTCTTCCACGATCACCTGTCCCTCTCATGCTCTTCTTCTGTTCCCCCTTTTACTTTTAAGGACCCTTGTGATCATATGGGACCCACCCATATAATCCAGGATAATCTCCCTATTGCAGGTCCTTAAATTAATCACATCTGTAAAGTCACTTTTACCACGTAAAGTAAAATCATCATAAGTTCTGAGGATTAGAACATGGACCTCTTAGGAAAGATTCTCCCTACTATACTGGTAAATTATTCCCAGTCTCAAGAAACAGATAAAAGAGTTTGTAGCTCCACCCTGCCAGTTCCTTTGAAGAGGCAGGGAATATAATAAGAAAGAACTGAGGATTGGAACACTGATTAAAAAACAAAAGGAGTGGGCTTCCCTGGTGGCGCAGTGGTTGAGAGTCCGCCTGCCGATGCAGGGGACACAGGTTCGGGCCCAGGACCGGGAAGATCCCACATGCCGCGGAGTGGCTGGGCCCGTGAGCTATGGCCGCTGAGCCTGCGCGTCTGGAGTCTGTGCTCCGCAAAGGGAGAGGCCACAACAGTGAGAGGCCCACGTACCACAAAACAAACAAACAAACAAAACAACAAAAGTCCTAATGGCAATGAATCCCATTCTCCAACATGTCAGCCACCACAGTCAATAAAAGCCACCTGTGAAAGCACTTCAGGTCCTGAGAAAGCTACGTTAAATACCAGATTGGAGTAATGTGAAGTCTCTGATATTTGCTAACAACAAACTTGGGGTACTTAGAGGTACATTTCAAAGCCATTTGTGTCAGGAATTGTTTCAGCTGCAAATAACAGAATAACCACATACCAGTGGCTTAAGCAATAAAGACATGTAATTATTTCATGTAACAGAAAGCTTAGAGGTAGGTTGGTCCAACATGGGGGCAGCAACTGAGGGTCAGCAAGGACCTAGGGTCTGTCCATCTTTCTGCTCTGCCTTTCTTAGTAGATCAGTAATGTCTCCCCTCATGGTGGTAAGATGGCTGCCACATTCCAATAATCATGTCTTCCCAAAATGTCATCCCAAGCACAAAGGGCAAGCATGTGGAGGAGGACTGTTTCTCCTCTTGCTACTCTCTCTTTTATCAGACAGGAAACCTTTCCCAGCACTTCATTGGCCATTCAGGTCACTGGTATTCCCTGGCAAAGAGGAATGGGATTCTATAATTAGCATAGATCAATCAGAAGTTGTCCTCTGTGTGTTGGCGGGGGGGGGGGGGGGGGGGAGGGGGGACATTGACACTCCAAGTAGAGTTGGGGCTCTGCTAAAAGAGAAGAAGGGGAATGGCTATCAGTTAGGCAATCAACAGTGTCTGCCATATAAACATTAAGTGTTATCTATTTTTTTAAATAGATCTTTACTGGAGTATAACTGCTTCACAATACTGTGTTAGTTTCTGTTGTACCACAGAGTGAATCAGCCATATGCATACGTATGTCCCCATATCCCCTCCCTCTTGAGCCTCCCTCCCAAACTCCTTATCCCACCCCTCTAGGTCATCTCAAAGCACTGAGCTGATCTCCCTGTGCTATGCGGCTGCTTCCCACTAGCTATTTTACATTCAGTAGTGTGTATATGTCGATGTTACTCTCACTTCGCCCCAGCTTCCCCCTCCCACCCCGTGTCCTCAAGTCCATTCTCTATGTCTACATCTTTATTCCTGCCCCGCAGGAATGGTTCATCAGTACAATTTCTTTTCAGATTCCATATATATATGTTAGCATACAGTATTTGGTTTTCTCTTTCTGACTTACTTCACTCTGTATGACAGACTCTAGGTTCATCCACCTCACTACAAATAACTCAATTTCATTTCTTTTTATGGCTGAGTAATATTCCATTGTATATATGTACCACATCTTCTTTATCTATTCATCTGTCGATGGACATTTAGGTTGGTACCATGTCCGGGCTATCGTAAATAGTGCTGCAGTGAACATTGTGGTACATGTCTCTTATTGAATTATGGTTTTCTCAGGGTATATGCCCAGGAGTGGGATTGCTGGGTCATATGGTAGTTCTATTTTTATTTTTTTAAGGAACCTCCATATTGTTTTCCACGGTGGTTGTATTTTTAACATGTTAATGTATAAATAGATAGATCTCCATTCAAAATATGGCAAGCTTTATGCTCAGATCTGAGATATTTATCAGACTAATCCTCTCATCAACTGGATCAGAACAATTTTGGTTCAAATATACAGTTACTCTAAATTTATCTGATTTTATGTTAAAAGAGGGGCATTA
The DNA here is from genome assembly GCF_964374135.1 of Grampus griseus. Classification (NCBI taxonomy): domain Eukaryota; kingdom Metazoa; phylum Chordata; class Mammalia; order Artiodactyla; family Delphinidae; genus Grampus; species Grampus griseus. The sequence goes on along the minus strand of NC_139018.1, from coordinate 35,711,081 downwards.
AACTTTGTATTCATGGACAAATTCCCGTGGAGTGATCATCCATTAAAAAGTTATTAATTGAGTACCTACCATATCCCTGGCACAGTGGCTAAGCGCCAGGACTGAGATCTGGTTCCTCTTCTTGGGTGATTATAATTAGGATGGTTAAGTGTTATTACAGGTACAAGTACATGAGACCAGGGAATGTGTCTAGGGAGAGCCCTATCTTGGCATTAGGGAGAGTTTTGGAAGATGTGACATTTAGAGAGATCTGAAGGACAAATGAGTAGCCAGATGATGCATGGGATGGGGACCAGGCTCTGGGGTGAGCAGAGGATGAGGGAGTGCTCCAGGCAAAGGGACCAGCCGTGCAAAGACTTGGAGGTAAGAGTACTCAGGAAAATTCTGAAAATAAATATAATTCACTGTGGCAGGAGCAGAGTGTGACTGGTGGTGTGAGAAAGGAGATAGGCTGGGGTCACATCATGAATTTAGACTCTATCTCAAGGACAGTGGGGAGTAACATAATCAGATTTGCATGTTAGAAATCCAGGTACCAGGTGGAAAATGGATTAGAGAGGATCAGTGGTAGTTTGCGTAATTGGCCCCAGTGCTCGCTTCCCCCTGCATCCACACCCTTGCCATGGCCTCCCAGTGAATTGAGTGTGCTTCTCCACCTCTTGACTTTGGGCCAGGCCACATGATCTGTTTTGGCCCGTAGCAGGTGGTAGAAGTAACGATGTGCCATTTATAAGCCTAGGTATTAAGAAGCCTTGGGTGTTTCCACTTGCCCTCCTGTACCTCTGTCTTTGCCCAGGCCCATGGGGCCCAGGAGGAAGATGGGAGACAAATGGAGCACAGCAAGCCCAGCTGCCCCACAAACTCATGAGAGAAATAACTGTCTTTGTTTTTACAAGATGTTGAAGTTTTCAGTATGCAGTATTATTGTGACTATTGCTGAGAGAGTCACGCTAGAAGCAGAGTGATGTATTAGGAGACTATTGTAGCTTCAGGTGAAGGCTTATGGTCACCTGAACCAAGATGATGAGGGAGGAGATGGAGAAGAACAAAGAGATTCAAAAGAGACTTAGAAAACAGAATGCCATGACACAGTAGCTTATAGAGAGGAATTCGTTTAGAATGTCTCCTGTGGTTCTTCCTTGGGTAACTATTCACTGAGATGGGAATATAGGGGGAAGATGATGTGCTTAGTTACACTGAATTTGAGGCACCTGTGAGATGTCCAAGGGCAGTGGTCCAGTAAACATGGGGTCTAGAACTTGAGCGAGGTCTCAGCTGGGCCATAATGCACAGATACGCGGGTCTGAATAGGGACCGTCGGGGGAGGGTATAGAGCAAGAAGAATGTGAAGGGTAGAACTTCGAAGAGACCAGCATTCGAGGACAAATGAACAAGAGTCCTCAGAGAAGAGCGGCCAAGAGAAGGAGAAACGTCCAGGGAGGGTAGTGTCCTGGGAGCAAAGAATGAGAGGGCTCTACAAAGGAGGGTGTGGTCAATTGTGCAGAAAACTGGTGAGCAAAGAGGCAAAGAGTTTATAAGGAATCATGAAGATTTACCTAATTTACAAACAAAGAAAGGAAAGAGATTTTTGCCCAAGAAATTTCAGACAGTCCCACAGTAGATGAGTCAATAAAGCCCTAACCACAAGAACAGATACTGAGATTCACTGAGATGAGATGTTCTGAAAACGAGCAAAAGCACGATCCAGGGCCTTTTGAGTCATTGTTTTTCCAGGTCCCTCTGGGTGAGTGGGTGCCTTTGAGCAGAACCTTGCCTTACCTGCAGCAGATTACTGTGTCATCCAGGCCACTCCACCCACAGGCCCTGGCAACCCTGACAAGTCCGTGAGAAGCAGCGTCTGTCAGTGCCAGGGCTGGCCAAGTCCCTCTGACTCATTTCCCATTGACTCAGGTGAACTTTCTGAGTTCCCTGGAGGCCTCTGATGGATCCAGCCTGGCTTCTGCTGGGATCCAGGATGGCTCCTGCTTTCGACAGCACAGCCGGCTCTCTTCCCTTGTGTTCTGAGTTCCGTAGACCAGCTGCTGGCTGAAATATCGATACCCCTTCCACAGTGTTCCAGGAGAGGTGCTGGAGAGTGGGTGAGACGTGAGCCCGTAGAGGAATGGGATGCTAGCACAAACGCACACGGCCACCCAGCCCAGCACAGGACTTGCAAGCTCTAGAGGAGCAATTACCACATTTACGGCCTCGGCGATTGCTCAGGTTCGCGAATGCCAGCTACTTGAAGTTTGTTTTCCTGTTCAATTGAAACTGACATTTCCCCAAGACTGGATTACTTTGAAATCCAGAAATTGCAGCTCAGATGGTTCATAAATTTATTTCTGTTCCACCTTGTAGCAGTTATTACAAAGACTGATCAGCCGAAGAATATGGGCTTTCTGCTTTTTTTTTTTTTTTGCGGTACGCGGGCCTCTCACTGCTGTGGCCTCTCCCGTTGCGGAGCACAGGCTCCGGACGCGCAGGCTCAGCGGCCATGGCTCACGGGCCCAGCCGCTCCGCGGCATGTGGGATCTTCCCGGACCGGGGCACGAACCCGCGTCCCCTGCATCGGCAGGCGGACTCTCAACCACTGCGCCACCAGGGAAGCCCTGGGCTTTCTGCTTTTTATTTCCTGTTTTATTGCAGTCACCTTTTAAGATAGGGTGGTGTGGTCAGCAGGGTGTAGGTGGCTCACAGGCAGCGGGAAAGGGTGGAACTGAGTAGAGAGAGGCGTTCTCTCACTCTCATGGACTCCATCTGCTGCCAACTCTACCCAGCCCCCTGGAGGAAGGGTCTGGAGAAAGATACCAAGGGTCCTGGGAGGAAGGTGCAGAAGGGGATGAGTTAGGAGGTACCAGAAACCCCCACCATGCTGGAGATAAACCCAGGAGAATTTGAGTGGGGCAGCTATTCTCTCCACCTCCACCCCCTGCAGCCACCTTTGGGGCAGGTATAGAGAGGGTCTCTGGTCAGAGGGAAGAGATTATAACCCCAGACTTCTGGAGAGGCCCGCTGGGACTTCAGCTGTCTGATAGTCATCAGACCTTGTGTGAGTGCGTTGGGTGTGTGGATGAGACAGAAAGAGAGATTTGTTATATAAACATTTTCCTACTAGAGGCAGACCCTAGGTAAGGGCCTAGGAGCTCACCAATAAATTGTCCCTGTCCTCCAGAAGCTCCTAGTCCTGTGGGGTCACTGAGCTGAGAGCCAGGACGGGTGGGCCCAGGTGTGGCGGAGCGTTATGGAGAGCTTCCTGGAGGAAGCGGAGGCTTCTGCTTGGAAGGCCCTTTGATGTGAGATAATTGCCTTCTAAGTCGTTAGACCCGGGCTCCTGAAACAAGAAAGGAGGCAGGTTGCGGGGCAGAAGCCCACTCTAAGAGTGACAACTGTGCTTTTGACCGTTTAGCAGGGCGTGAAGAGTCCTCCCACTTGGTGTCCTGGCTCTGTCATTTGCTAGCTCTCTGGCCTTAACCTTTTTGTGCCTCTGTTTCTTTATTTGTAAAAAGGGGGCAAAAATGGCTTCCCTCATAAGCTTGCTGAGAGGATACAATGAGAAAATCCATGGATCATTTGAAGATGGTGCCTGCACATGGGAGCTTACTGCAGCTCTGTTAATGGGGCAGGCCCTGACTTTGTGAATTTCAGAGGGGACAAGGAGGATGAGGAACAGCCAGGGCCTGCGCCTTTGTTCCTTGGGCCCTGTTCATGCAGAATAGAGGGTTGACCCAGTCAAAATCAGCCTGAGAGTTAATTGACAACTTATTTTAAATGAGCAAAGTTTTTCTTCATCTATCACATGTCTTATTATCATCCTCACTTATTCCCTTGTGAAATAAATGGCTAGGAGCACAGTCTACCTTTCCTAACTGGGAGAATGAAATCTCAATGTGCTTAAATAACTTGTCTGAAATCCCGCACTGAGATTATTAAAGAGTAGGGGTCTGAACTCTGATCTTCTAAACTACAGGCCCAGGCCTCCTAATCAGTCACATTGCTCCCTGTCATCTGGTACCCAGCAAAACCTGCTCACACAGGTGGAACGATTTCATCAAGTAAGCCATGCTCAGAAACAGAAAATGTCACCTTAGGTGTTTTCTTGGATGTTTGATTTTAATACCAAAGCTAGTTCTGACCACGACGAGTAAATACCAAGTGATTGATTCTCTTAGGTTTCTCTGACAGCAAAGAATGGAGACTGAGAAGCAAGGAAGGGTCAGCAGAAGGGAACAGGGAACACCAAGTGACTATTACTGGTTTGAGTAGGGACTTGACTTTGCCCTGTAACTCTGCTTGGCTATTCATCCAAAGGAAAATTGTGGCTTATAATTACAGAAAACCAGTACCTGGAATTATTAATAATAGCAAAAAAGTTGTTTGCACAGCAAGTAATGTGTGATAATGTTTGGTAATTGATAGTCATTTCTATTATTTAAACACTAATTAATTCTTGTACTAAGCAAAGTATTGACTTTACTTAGGGTGTTATGGCAGCCCTCCTAGCTTAAAATAATCCCTTACTGTTTTCTTTAGATAATTAAAATGCACTGCTTATTTGTTCTATTTGTGGCTATTGATAGGAATGAACCTTCTGGGAGGGCTTTATGGGCAGTTTAGGCAAAAGCGACCACATGTAAGATCTGGTCCTTCTAAGGAGCCAGCCTGATACTTTTCTTACCAGGAGAATTCCCAGAACATCCCTCAGTAATCTGTCCACACAGTCCCCCTGTTTTTGGCTTTACTTGACCCATCTGTGAAATGAGAAGAGTCAAACCTGTGAACGCAGCTGCCATTCTGCAGCAATGACCCAGCAGGTCTGGCTCTGACAAGTTGCAGGGGAAAGTCCCTCCACCTCTCCAGGCCTGTGGGCTTCCTCTCTAGGCCTGTAAAACGAGGGAGAGGGAAGTCGTCATCCTTACAAGTTCTCAGGGCTCTAAATTGAACGAGTTAACAGGATCAGTGAATATGCTTTCTTGCAGGTGCAGTGAAGGCTCTGATTGCTGGAAAGAGAAAAACACACAGATTAATGGACCAGTGTCACTCAAGGATTCACAGCCAACAGACATGAGCTGTCTGTTCCTGTCTAGTATCTCTGCATCTTCCTGAAGGCTGAGTTTTACTATTTGACTCCTTCTATCCCTTTAACTAGCAGGCTGCGCATAAAATAAAATCTACTGAACCTCAGCTGAGGCTCTAGGCCGATGTCTTATATGAGATATTCCAGAGTATTTTTCCAAGTACATTTATAAGATGGGAGTCTTTACATTCCATTTATTGGGCATATTAATTTTGGTTTTGTTTTCTTCTTAGCAAGAGAGACAAAAGCTCTCCTATAAGCTGTCAGTTCTCACCTCACAAGGTCAGAGCTGAAAGCCCCATGTAGGAAAAAAATCAACTCCAGAATGCAAATATGTTGTATTGCTACTGCCAGCTTGTGGTTGTGCAGGTCAGTTGGTTTCAACAACCTTGAGAGATCAAGATCATGGATCAGCATTTCTTATAATTCCATGAACTTTGTTCAGTTCCATGGCTTCATATCACAGTCTTGGCTCCACCCAGCTATATGCAAATATTTGTTGCTGGTTGTAAGAAGCGTTTCCTCTGAACTGAAGCTTAGTGCTGGATTCTTGTTGCCTGTGGATGCCCCCTCTTCTCCATCTTGGACCAACCAATGCTGAGCCCTTTCCTGAGTCACGGCTGGAAAGGATAAGTTTCTTGGCACAGGAAGTCTTGTCTGCTTGGTTGAATTTTGACTTTCAGATGGTATTCTCCAGCTCAATGGCTGCCCCATCATCCTACTGAACAGGTCTAATGTCAGGCCTATGCCTTCCCCCAAATTCATTTGACCCGCCTTGAATAAGGTGTCATGAGCCTTGTTATAACCTGTCCTGAGATACAATCACAGACAACACCTCTTGGGATATTACACAACATTTGGAAGAGGTCAAACAAGGAAACATGACTACTTTTTAATAAGAAACTTATCAGAGAACCAAAGGGCTACCCCCAACATTGACTCTTGACTTTCCCTCCGCTGGAATTCATTAAGAAAAAATATGGATGAAAACAGCTAAACTATTTTTTTAATAAAAAAATAGGAGGGACATGCCCTAGACATTAAAATATAATATTAATCTGAAATAAATAAGCATTTTCATATGATCACAGAAATAACATATCAAGAAGAAATAACTTAGATATAGAGCTTGATATTTACAATTGAGCTCTAATAAAGGAAAAATTACAGATGCAATAAATGGATTTGGAGGAGAAAAATAATTAACTTAGATATTCCTCCCACAGCATTTTACAAAATAATTTTCAAATAGATGATATGGGTAAGACAGGTATATATACAAAATGAAACTTAAAATCTCATAAGAAGGGCTTCCCTGGTGGCGCAGTGGTTGAGAGTCCACCTGCCAATGCAGGGTACACGGGTTCATGCCCTGGTTCGGGAAGATCCCACATGCCACAGAGTGGCTCGGCCCGTGAGCCATGGCTGCTGAGCCTACGCATCCGGAGCCTGTGCTCTGCAATGGGAGAGGCCACAACAGTGAGAGGCCCACCTACCATAAAAACAACAACAACAACAACAACAAAAATCTCGTAAGAAATTGTAAAGATATTTTTATTTAACTAACCTACATGGCGAAGGACTTTTTAAGCATTAAAAACAATGGGTGAAGATCAAACAGATTTGACTAAATAAAAATTGAAAACATCTGTATATTTAAAGTGTTCATATTCAAAGACAAACTATGGGAAAATGTTTACCAGGGAGGGATTCTGGGAAGATAACAGTGACAACAGCATGGTTTTTAAATCTCCCAGAATTTCCACATAAAAATAGAGTAGCTAGATAGCAAAAAATTAAAAATCCATCGACAACATTTACAACAAGGTTAAGTGAAGAGGTATCCTCCAAATCCCAACACAGAAGCAGGTGGGTCAGACCACCAATAGCTTCAAGATCTTCAAAGTACCAGCATGTGTAGCCGAGGAAGCTGGGGGGGTGGGGGTGATCTGACAGAGTGTGGCAGGCTGACTTGAGGACAGCAGATAAACTGAGGAGGGGTTTTGCCCAATCCAATAGTGGCGAATGAGTACAAGAAGCTCTGTGAGGACGTCTTAAGGGGCCCTAGAGCAGTCTTTATCCTGCCATCCAGAGTTCCCCTATGGGAGAGTTCTCAGTAATTTTACAGGTTGTAGTAGTTTTTGTACTGTTATTCTGTTTTGTGTATAAGGTGGAATGAAGCAAATAAGTAATTATGGAATATTCTATCATCTCCTAATTCCTTGAGAACGAGGATTTTTGGCATGAAAGAAAGGAGTACAGATACACTATAGATGAGGTTAAGTGAGTATAAGTGAGTAAAAACCTTATAGTCTTGCAATTGAACTGGAAGTACCAGTATGAATACCTGAGGTGGGTGCATATATGTGTTCAGTTCTGCTACAGTATGACATGTGTTCCTAAAAATTGCCACAATGGGCAATAAAAACCACAGGGCTTATGGTAAAAATGGTTGTAAGGGCATAACACTCAAAAATTTCATTAGTGACAAATTTTTTTAAAGGATAGAAATTTGGCAAAAATGGTAGCTCAGTTCTCAGGTCAAATGAGTCAGAAATACATAACATAAATACTAATATAAATACGGCACTTTGCCTTGGAAAAGACCTGAAGTTTGCTTGTGGAAGTGGGCGTTGAAAGGCTTGTTAGTTACTGTGAAGTGGTGGAAGGGGGCTTACCTGAAATTGGATGGTAGTTGTATCAGATGTGGGTGGCTGGCTAATTGTCCTCTGTTGGGCATTGGTGCTGAACACCTGAGTTACAGCCTTTTGCAGCCTTAAATCCTGGGTCATGTTTTTCTGTCTTTGAGATGGAGGCCCTTTAAGGCACGCCTTTATAATACACAGCTATTTCATCACAACTGAAAATACTGGATTGGCCAAAAAGTTCGTTTGGTTTTAAGTAAAAATAAAAGACACAGTTTTCATTTTCACCAAGAACTCTATTGAACAACGTACTCACTAACAGAACAAACTTTCTGGCCAGCCCAATATTATCCAATGTACAGCTTTCTTCTCCAGTTAACTTCTGTGTCACTGCTGGAAATTCTTTTGCTTCTTTCTCATCTGCAGCTGCAGCCTTGCTTGACAGCTAAAAACTCTTGAAGTTGTAGTGATGTTTGAAACCACCAAACCAGCCTCCCATAGCAATAAAAGGTGCCACTTCTGCAGGATTTGGTGATTTCCGTTTAGTCTCTGTATACAGATTGTGTTTTCTCTTTGATCGTGGAAAAGATTATTCCTGATCTTTTTTTTTTTTTCTTTGCTGTTTCATGTATTCTTATACAGCTTGGTTCAGCTGGGTGAAGTTTTCTGCCTCCACCTAATATGTCTTCTGTATAAAATCACCCACAGCCAAACGCAAAAATTTGTGTTAGGTTCACATTGTTCCTGAATATACCAATCGTATTTGAACAAATCTGCATTTTCAAAATAAGCATTAGAGCAGAATTAACTGTATATAAATTTCCCCCCCATTAATTCCTCAACTCTGTCCACTCAAAGGACTAAAACAATGACCAATGTTGTAGTAAAGTAGCAATGAGCATCTCTAAAAGATGACACTAAAAGAAGTCAGGGATGCTTGGATGAATGACTGATTTCAGGTCTGGGGCAGGAGATATATAAGGTGAGCCTGGAATATCTTGTCATAGCAGATAGCAGGGAATGGTATCAAGGACCACTAGGGTCATGCCAGCAGGACTCAGAACAAATTGAGGAAGCTCCCACTGCCCAAGATGGAACAATTTGTATTTCAATAAGGATGATAATTGTACAAATACATTTAAATTCATCAAATATGTTTAAGTCTATGGATTTCTAATGCTATTTGAAAAAACGAATTGGTCACTATTAGAGGAGAAAAGGCACCTATTTGTGATCTTGAAGACTGATAAATAAGACAAAGAGTCAAGCATCCGTCCTGCCTCTCCTTCAGGAACTATACCACTGGGTAACCCAATCGTAGACATGAGGAAACATCTCTTTATGGAAGTATTCCAACTAATAAATGAAAAAAGAAATGTTAGAATGAGAACATCACCATTTGCAACCCCCAGTGAATTAACAGATCCAGGCATTGAACATCAACAGCTGCTCACATCACAAAAAGGGAGACGTGCAGACATTATGCGCCTCCTGATGAAAAACATGCCACTATCTATAGTCTTGCCAAAGGGATCAAACTTAAGTCTAATCAAGCCTTTGGATCCAGCTATCAATTTGCAGGAAATACAGAGCTCAGAGGAACATACTGAACCGTTCCTTGAATATGCAATCAGCAAGATCCAGACTGTGGGAAACATTACAGGGTAAAAGGCTCAGGTTCTTAAAAAGAAAATTTATAAAATTAAGAGGGAGTCTAAGTGGAATTTATACCTTAAAAATGATTTAAAAGACATCCCAAATTTTTAAAAATTGACAAGGCTAAATTATGATGTTTTAAGGAATGTACTTGTTAGTGATAAAGAAACACAAGGCAGTGGCTGCTCTGAGTCAGGGTAGCCGGGAATTAAGTTAAACCAGTGAAAATAACCGAAACCGTGTTGCCTGTGCAACTGTGTGTGAGGACTGAGCCTCATCCCCACCACGTGCCTTTATGGCCCTGCTTTTCCTAACCTGCCTTGTCTTGGGGTTATGCACAGGCTTGCCTCCAGCCAGATTTGTATCCCCTGCGGTAGCAGTAGTGGCCCTGAGGACTCACACCCCACAGGGCTGGATGGTTTTCTCCAGGCTGACTCTTTGCCGTCCTCCTGTGGGCTGAGGCAGTTCCCTGGGAGGAGCAGAGCCGCTATTTTATTCCCAGATCTCCTAAGATTGTAAATTCCCTGTTTGTTTCTTTCCTCCCTCCATTCAGGAAAACAAAACCCAAAAACAAATGGTGGGCCTGGCTGTCATTTTCCTCACCATCCATACAAGAGCCCAGGAGTCCTATTTGGCTGCTTCATGACAAGCCAATTAGATAAAGATTGTTAATCAGAGTAATGGAGGGAGAAGGGACCACAGGAAAGGGAAGGAGGGAAGGAAGGTGGCAGAGGCAGTAATGGAAGACAGAGAGTACTGCCCCTCCCTTCCTGCTCTGATGTTTTACTCAGGCTATTTGCAAATGAGCCAGTGGAAACAGCATTAACAATAAATGAGATGCATTAGACCGTGGAGAGCCAGGGAGGGAGATCTGAGTGTTTTTCCTTGCCAGCCAGGCTCACAGGCTCCTTATCAAACAAGGTGAGCCCTTCCTCAGTTGGCTTTACCTGCTCTCCCACCTGTACTCAGGCCTTCTGAAGAGGCTCAGATTTCACTTAGCAAGTCATATGAAGAAGTTCAGAGATTTTTTAGCACAGAAGAGCCAACCTAAAAGGCAAAGCCAATACGTCAACACCCAAGGGCTAGAAGCTTGCACTCTCAGCCTAGCATTGAAGTTGTCACAACCCAAAGGGTCTGTTAGGCAGTCACTCCACTTTATTAAAGTCGCTGATACTCAATTTATCCGTTACTCTTAACCAAGCACTTTCATACGCGTTGCCACATGTTTCTCATAATAACCCTGTAAAGTAGTGGTAGTGACCAATTTTATAAGCAGAAGAAGATGAACGAAAGTTACCCAAGCCCTGAAAGTCCTCACATTCAAGAATGCAGGTGTCTCCATTATTCTTTTCCTTTGGACAATTTGCATAAGCTCAAGTCCTCCCATCTCCTAATTTACCTAGACTTGTATAATTACTTCCTTCCGTTCAGCGAATAGGTGCTTCATGGGCAAGGCACTGAACAAGGTGGAGAATAGGAAATCTCAGCGGCCAAACAACCTACTGTTTTATATTATAGGCTATCAAGCTGCCCATCTTCCGCTTGATACGGATTCTGATTCGGCTAGAATTAATACTTCCCATTAAAAAAATAGCAATAGCTGTAATTCATTAAGCACTCATTTAATGCCAAGCACTGTGGCAACCAGTTTATGAATGCTATTTTATTTGAAGCTCTGGGTCCACATCTAAGCCCAGAGCTCACGTTTTCACAATAATATGCTATAACACACAGTTCTGTTATAAAGGGGAAGCTTTATTTTTCCACATGGACTCCCCGCCCTTTTACAGCCTCAGTGAGACCCAACTCCCAGTAGAGATGCACTTTCCACCTGTGTGACCTGGCAGCATAATTCTGTGAGTGTATTTCTTCCACTGTATTTCCTCTTCACACCTATCAGCAAAGGGGGATAAAGGAAGGCCATGTTTCCTTTGGCCTTTCAGCTAAGACTGAAAACTTAGCTTAGAGCGATACTCCCTGGCACCTACCTCTTTCTAAGGTCATCGAAAATATCCCCTGATATCCCAGGAAGGCATAAAGGAAGGAAGAGACCTCTATCAAAGAGGACCAGGGCTCAGGAAGGCAATGGCTTATTTCTGAGCATGTGGTCCTCACTGCAACAGAATGGACACCAAGCTCCACTCCAACCTACTCAATCAGAGTCTGTGCTTCAATAAGATCCCAGATGATTGGAATATGTTAAAGTTTGAGTACATGGGGAAGGAGTACAGTGTAGCCCAGTGGTTCTCCAAGTGTGGTTCCCAGAGACCAGCAGCATCAGCATAGTTTGGGAACTTGTTAGTAATGAGAATTCTGTTTTTTTTTTTTTTTTTTTTTTTGCGGTACGCGGGCCTCTCACTGTTGTGGCCTCTCCCGTTGCGGAGCACAGGCTCCGGACGCACAGGCTCAGCGGCCACGGCTCACGGGCCCAGCCGCTCCGTGGCATGTGGGATCCTCCCAGACCGGTGCACGAACCCGTGTCCCCTGCATCGGCAGGCGGACTCTCAACCACTGCACCACCAGGGAGAATTCTTGGGCCACACCCTAGACCAACTGAATCAGGAACTCGGGGTGGGGCCCAGCCAACTGGGTTTAATAAGCCTTCCAAGTGATCCTGATGCATGCTAAGTTTGAGAACCAGTGGTACAGACGAGTACCTCTCCAGGCCCTGGGTCCCTTACTTCTGATACATCAGTTAGGATGCAATCTTGGCCGACACTTGGGAAAACAGAAGGAAGGTCTCTTGTGCTCAGTTTTCCCCTTTCCATTTTATTACCCTGGGGATGGTTCTGAAAACTCAAGCTTCTGAAGAAAAGCTTTCTTGCTTGTAAATTAATCCTTCATTTGCATTGTCAATAATAGCAGGAAGAAAGGAGTTCCAGGAGACCTACTAGCTTTTAAGTGCTTCATTGTATCTGCTCAGAAGCATGCCTGGGAATGGAAGGCCCAGGTTTTCCAGCATAAGAATAAACAGGGCCACCAGCCACCAGGAAGAGGGACTCTGGTGGTCACAGGCTGGGGGTAGGGATAGGCATGGGCAAAACAACCCTGGTACAAGACAGATGCAGATTGGGAGTATCTACACAGACAGAATAAGGATATGAATATTCTCCAAATCCAAGAGTCGCTGGCTGTCAGAAAGCAATCTAGCCCATCCCCCAACTCTGGTCAGTATCGTGCCTACATCTCTCCAGACTCAGGACCTCCATTTATTCAGTATGGGGAGGTGCCAACACCAGTTGCTGATATTAAAAGAAAAAGCATGATAGTGTCCATTCATGTCTTCAGTAAGTCTTTTTTGAGATTGTCTTATATGCCAGACACAACGCCACGAGCACAGGGACAGATGCTACTTCCAGCCTCACAGGGTATACATTCTAGTGGAAGAGACAGGCATCAGTCTCTCAACTAAGTGTCTCCTTACAGCCTGTGAACATGGCAGGGGAGACTGTAACAGGGAACCAGGCCCAGTCTCAGGCCAAGGAAGGCTCCCCTGGGGAAGGTGGTTGTTTGAGTCTGGATCTTAAGGAGTTAACTAGGCAAAGGCAGGTATTGATGGTGGTGAGAACACTACAGCGAAGGGAAAGGACCTGAGTCATGAGATAGAGGTTGGCAAGTTTAAGGATCAGAAGGAAGAACCAAGGAAGGGAGCCAGACCATGGCAGACGGAGGTGTGGCATCAGCTGACACGGGAGTGGAGGGCAGAGCCCAGGCCATGCAGGCTGATAACGCTTTTGTGGGTCTTCATCCTAAAGCAACGGGAAACCTTCGAAGGGTTTTCAGCCGACGGGTATCGGGACAGATTCGCATGTTGTAAAGCGCACTCTGGCTGCATTACGGACAGGGGAGTGCAGATGGCAGAAGGATAAGCCAGCTGTGAAGCTAGATGAGTGGTCCAGGGGATTCTGACCAAGTGCTAGTAGTGGAGGTGGGGAAAAGAACGCAGACTAGAGCGAGACAGACTTAGATGAAGTCCACAGATCTCAGGTATGGATTGGATATGTCGGCCAAGAGGAGAACAGGCACCAAAGGCATCTCTTAGTTCACTGGACAAGGGCTGAAAAGGGGGTGAGGGCTGGATTGAGAAAAAGAAAGAGTAGATTGGCTACAAGTACGGAAGAGGTGTACTCAGAAAGGACAAGTGATGAAACTAGGGCAGTCTTCAGTGAATAAGACTCACTCAGTGTTTAATTAAAGTAGGTGTCCAAGCAGCTCTCAGTCATTCATGGTGATCTAACATGTTGATTCGAGTCCCGTTGCTCTTGTTGCAATCTCTGTGCTTTGTTCATTCTTGCCTTTGCCAGCAGGTGGGAGAAGGGAAAGGGTCGGGGCGGAGCGGGGGGACCAGGTCACTTAGTCATGTACATCTGGTGGGGAGAGGAAACCCAAATGGCCTCACCTACTTGGAGTGCCAGCTCATTGTGACTATTTAGCTTAGGACAGCAATCCTCTCCCTGAAGGGGAGGGCTGCATATAAATGCAAGTTACATCTCCAGCAACATTCTACAACCCTCCCTTAATGAACGAGTCAAACCATCAAGGCATCCAAATTGGTTACTGAGATCCTTTCATCTTCCAGGTTGTTTGCCTTTAAAGTCTAGAATAGAATTGAAGGGTATTAATAGCAATGGGATGTTTTTGTGAGCCTGGGGGGAGGGGTCTGTGATAAATAAACCCTAGAGAACTGCAGAAAATGAACCGGCCAGTGGGCTCTTTTAGGCAGGTTTACAATGACTGGTTGCTCTGTCTCTTGGGAAGTCATGCAGGCAGCAACCACCACTGGGCTTGGAGATTATTTGTATGGAAAAGGGAGTCCAAAACTACAATAACATTTTAATTGTATACTTTCTCTCTTTCAGGATGAAGAATCCAGATAGATTCCGGTTTCTGTATTAGGATCAGGACAGGGATCAAACAGTACACTCAGAAGAGATCATTGAAGATACATTAATGAAGAGACTATTTCCAAGGGTGTGAGCAGGGTTAAAGGAAGCCAATATGGGATAGTGAAGGATCCAAGCTACCCAGAAATCTCTAACCTCCCAAGGCATGAAAGGGGAAGAAGAGAGAGCGGTTAGTTATTCCTGTAGCTGTAGGACGACCTGGAATCTGCAGAGGAATGAAGCCACTGCCAACTACAGCCCAGCAGGGACGGAGCCTGGGGAAGAAATACTCAGCCCTCTCTTCTTGCACGTACTTCTCATGGGTCCATCCAAGCTAGAAACCAAAGAGCAAGGGAGCACGTGGCCTCAGTTCACACAGGCAGCCTCCCTGGCACAAAGCAGGGTGGAAAAAGGTGGAGGATCAATGAGTAGGGACAAGGCGAGAGAACCCAGCGCAGGAGCCGAGAGACTGATTCAGATGTGCAAACGTATGTGGATCAATATATTTATGCGGCTCTGTGGATTTCACTGCCTGTGCTCTTCTGGTTTCATAATGATATTGTTAATTCCACATGGATGGTATTACACAAAGCAACAATGGGAAACAGACCTGCTAGCCCAGGATGTGTCTGGGGTGAGGTGGGGAGAGAACTGTACCCAACAGCACTGTCATTTCCTCGGTTTCCCTCTGAAGTCAGCTGTGCCTCTGGCCACTGGATTTCTTTCTTTCTTTTTTCTTTTTTTTTTTCCCCAAAAGGAGACAGGTCTTGAATTACTGATGAAATCAAAAGGATAAGTTTGGGGATTGCATGTTTCCATCCTGCCTGTTGTTTGCCTAGTAAATAACATTTCCTTTGTAAAACTTGAGCTTTCATCTCAAGCATGTGGACCATACTTAAGCAGACATCGAAGCTTCCCTTGGAGAAAACCTCTGTGATCTCGGATAACTTTGATCTGTTCTCTCCTGCTATGCAGTCATAACATACAGAGTCTATCAGGACATTTTCCCCTTGGCCCTGGTTTATTTCCCACTGGGCAGCCCACTCTGCAGCAGACTTTGCTCCTGCTCTTTCCTTTCACTGGACTTATTCTCCCCTCACTGGAATTTGCTAATTTCAGAGCAGTTTAAAGATTCCCTTTGGTGAGGCAGGGAACCCCTGAGGGCCCCAACAGAGACAGACCCGCTCTGACACTGCCCTCTACTGGAAACTGTTGGTACTGCTCAAGTCTTCAGCGAGGGCCTTGCGCCAGTGCTGAGCAGTGAGTGCCTCACCCTTACTACTTAGGCTGTAGATACACAGCAATGGAGATAAGGCATTACTTACTTAGAAAACCACTCATTAACAACCCAGATGTGCAAAAACATTAGAATATGATGCAGGAAGATTTTTTTCATGAGTTTATATAGAAACTTGTTTCTAAACAAGGCACAAAACCCAAAACTTATAAAAGACTGATAAATTTGACTGCCTCAGAAACAACTTCTGTATGAAAGAAGACACCATAAACAAAGTTAAAGAGCAAAAGGAGAAAATACTTGCAACAAAGGATCAATATATAGAATATATAAAGAACTACAATCAAAAATAAAGTGAAAAACAGTTCAATAGAAAAATATTCTAAAGGTATAAAATGCTAATTCACAGAAATATAAATGTAAAAATTTTTATAAAGCAAAAAATGTGAGATATAAATAAAAAGAAAATATAAATGGCCCCCAAAATGCATGACACAAACCTCAGTTTTACTAGTAATCAGGAAAATGGAAATTCAAACATGAGGCAGGTTTTTGTTCCTAATAAATTAGAAAAAATTCAAAAGGATGTAGGAGAAAAGGCATTTCCATACACTACAGATAAGATTGTAAACTGGTATGATCACACTTTGCAGAATAATTTGGCAATATCTATTACAGTGTAAAATGTTCATACACTATGATCCAACGATTCTATTTATCCATATCTCCCCCAGAGAAACACTTACTCATGTGCTCAGAAGGCAGGTCCAAGGATGTTTGTGGCAGCTTTGTTTGCAATAGCAACAAGTCAGAAATAATTTAAATGACCATCAAAGTGGGATTAGCTATGTTCATTGCAGCTCTATTTACAGTAGCCAGGACATGGAAGCAACCTAAGTGTCCATCGACAGATGAATGGATAAAGAAGATGTGGCACATATATACAATGGAATATTACTCAGCCATAAAAAGAAACGAAATTGAGTTATTTGTAGTGAGGTGGATGGACCTAGAGTCTGTCATACAGAGTGAAGTAAGTCAGAAAGAGAAAAACAAATACTGTATGTTAACACATATATATGGAATCTAAAAAAAAAAAAAAAAGGTTCTGAATAACCTAGGGGCAGAAAAGGAATAAAGGTGCAGACATAGAGAATGGACTTGAGGATGTGAGGAGGGGGAAGGGTAAGCTGGAACAAAGTGAGAGAGTGGCATGGACATATATACACTACCAAACGTAAAACAGACAGCTAGTGGGAAGCAGCCGCATAGCCCAGGGAGATCAGCTCCGTGCTCTGTGACCACCTGGAGGGGTGGGATAGGGAGGGTGGGAGGGAGACACAAGAGAGAAGAGATACGGGAACATATGTATATCTGATTCACTTTGTTATACAGCAGAAACTAACACATCATTGTAAAGCAATTATACTCCAGTAAAGATGTTTAAAAAAAATGGGATTGGCTAAATAAGATGTGGTTCATCCATAGCACACATACACATGTACATAAGAGCAGATTCTTTTAAAAAGTACTGTATGTACTGACACGGAAAACGCTTCAAGACCTATCGTTAAGTGAAAAACAATCAAGCTGCAGAATGACATGCAGTAAGATAACATGTATGAAAATACCGGGGCACATTATCCAATATAATTTTTTCTCTATGGGTCTAGATACTATGGGTAAATGTGTAGAAGAAGACACATCAGACTGATGGTGAGAGTTACCTCTAGGGTGGAGATGCCGACTGGAGATGGTGGTCCAAGAAGACCTTATCTGTAATGTTTAATTTTTTATAAAGAGAATGTATTCATATATTACTTATATAATTAAAACTAATAAAAACTATTCTTATTTAAAAGGAATGAAACTAATCTTAATCTTTATTTCTAAAGCACCTGGAATGCCAGGGAATCATTGAACTGTAAGCAAAATGGGTGATTTATCAGGGGACCTGTGAAGTAGAGGGCACTGTGGTTGTCATGGAGATGGCTGCCTTCAACACAAACTGTCCTGTGCATCCGTCTACATGTCAGACCATCTCCCATTCAGTGTCATGCTTTTAAATCTTGGTTCACAAACTCAGCAGTAATAATACAATCCTTAACACTTAGGGAGGGTATTGGACGTTACAATGTAACATCTTATTTAATCTTTTATTCTCTCCCTCTCTGTCTCTTTGTCTGAGCGCCCGCCCCCACCCCCCCCATCTCTCTCCCTCTCTCCGGATGAGGTGGCTTAGCTTTAGAGATATTATATAACCTGTCCAAAGTCAGTTAACCAACATGTGGTAGAGATTGTCCTAACCCCAGCAGCCATACTTTCAACCATTTAAACTGCATTACAAAATCATAAACATCTTGGTAGGTTTGTTAACTTCAGAATATCAACTTCTGGGACTTCCCTGGCAGTCCAGTGGTAAAGAATCCACCTTCCAATTCAGAGGACACGGGTTTGATTCCTGGTGGGGGGAGGTGGGGGCGTGACTAAGATCCCACATGCCACAGGGCAACTAAGCCCGTGTGCAACAACTCCTGAGCTCGTGCGCCTCAATGAGAGAGTATGTGTGCCGCAAACTACAGAGCCCATGCACTCTGAGGCCCGTGTGCCACAACCAGAGAGAGAAAAACCTGCACGCCTCAACGAAGAGCCCGCATGCCTCAACAAAGATCCTACGTGCTGCAACTAAGACCCGACGCAGCCAAATAAATAAATATTTAAAAAAAAGGAAAAAAAAGAATATCAACTTCCTGTCAGGAGCTTCCCTAGGTTTCTCTGCCACTCAGGCCATACCCATTTGCCGCGTTGCTCTGAATCAGAATGGCAGCTGGTTCATTCTGGGAGAAAAATATACCATAGGATGAGGTGCTGCTCAAGCCAGTACAACTAAGAAGCATGAAGACAAATACACACTAAAGAAGCAATTAAGAGATTAGGAATCATCCTCAACCCAGAAGACTACTTCCAAGTATATTCAAAGTTAATTTTAGGAACAAAACTAATCAATAATAGGAAAGGTTAAAGTCTGAGAATAATGCAAGCCTTGTAAGACTCTCATAGGACACAATGTGCTCCATTTTCCAAATTCTAGAAATTTCTTATATCGATATGAAATGCCTCTCACTGATGCAGGCCTGCTCTCACTGCCGAATCATTCCTTCCAGGCACAGAGAACACAACTGAGCACCACCAGGGACTACAGAGATATGTCTCCAGGCAGAGGCCCCCGAGAGGGGCCTTAGGGTCCCCTTTGCAGAGGAGGCAGGCCTCCTCCTGCTGCAGAGAAGAGGGCTTTTGGGGGATGTTTCCAGAATAACTTATGAGTAGAGGGGGCAGCAAGTTTACAAATCAGAGCTGTGATTCCTTCTCTCCCAATTTAAAAAAAAATGCATTACTTTCTTTTGGTTTCTTATTTGAGAACAGGTGTGTCTATGAATAATACATAGATGGGCAGGCCACACATGGATCTGAAGGCCCAGAAGTCTGAAAGCAAATGAGACCCAGAGTGTGAAGATTACACAGTGGATTTTAAGTAGCATCACGTAGGCAAGGAAAAACCTGGAAGAGCACAAAAAAACAATCTGCACATAATAAGCACATCCAAGTCCCTGACTATGGACACAAACACATCTCCTCTCAGATAATGGCAATTGAAAATCACTAGGTTCCCATGTGAGGAGGGAGGAGATAAATTAAGAAACACAATCTAAAAAAAGATTAGAACATTAGGGTTTTAATGAACAATGTTTCAGGGCAGGGAATTAAGGACATTTAGATCTTTCTTTCTGGGTTGGAACTCCAACTTCTCAAACTCAATAGGGACCGAAATAAGAGGGACAATGGTTAGGGCAGCAGATAAGCGGTGGGGCGGGAGGCTGCTGAACTCCTGGGTCCATTCTGGGATTCCACTCCTGGCTCCCAACAGCTGAACTCTGGTCTGCCCAGTGAGGCCAAAATAGGATTTTCCATTTGTTAAAGATGAGATAACACCACAGCATTATACAGACTAGGGAGATGAAATGTCAGCAAAAGCCTTGTGATGTAGGATTATTAACAACAGGGTCTTATCCTAGAGCTCTTTGGGGGAAACAGGAAGATGTTGAAAAATGTGCCCCCCGACCGGCCTCAAGAGCACGGGAAAGATCTCCTACTACCTGATTTGGTCCTTGGAAGACCTGTGGTGTCCCCAGATAAAAAGGAAGCTGCAAGCATCACTGAGACCACTTATCTCTCCAGCAAGGAAGTACTGCTGCCCCGAGGAGGGTAGCTTGAGATCTCTACAGCTTTAGGATGCAGCCATGCATGCGCTCAAGCACACACACACATATGCTTCTTATCAGCTCTGTCGAGCAAAGAATTTTCAAGGGTAAAGGATTTGGATTTTTATCTTGTCCAAATCCCTTCAAGGTATTGTCTCGAGATAGGACAAGTCCCAGTAACGTTGCCCCATTTGAAAATGTAACAAGTGAAATATTACCTTCCTGCCACTCTCCACCCCTCAAGTAAAACGGCCCACATCTTGGAGCAGAAGGTATTTGGAGCTGTGGCAGGAAGCAGATAAATATGTGAACCGAAAACAGACAGACCCTTTAAAAGTCTGCCTGCATTGCAGAATTGGAAATAGATGAGCCTCTTTCCCATTACAGCAACAATACCACAAGGTGGGATTTCTTTGCAAGAGAAGAAATTGGCAAACAGGGTGGGACTAGAAGGTGGCTCTCCCCTCACTGGCCTGAGCAGGGCTGAAGAGGAAATCCCAGGCGGGGGCTGGCTCCCAGGGGAGGCAGGGCAAGGGGCCGCCCAGAACGCCCCCATCCCAATATCTCTCTGCTGGTGGCTGGAGTCACTCATGGATGGAGCCCGGTAGGGTCGGATTGGGTCAGCAGGTAGCTTGCCCTTTGTCCTCACCATGATGAGACCATTCCTCGTGGTGGCAGAGGCATTGTAGTGGAGAGACAAAGAGCACAGACTCTGCCATCTGCCACCCAACTTTGCATTCTGGTTCCACTGTGTATGAACTCTGTGACCTTAGACAAGGTGGAGTAAGGCACACCCAGCAGTTGTACTGGAGTAGGTGAGAGGTAGGACGGAGGCCTGGCAAGAGCCTTAGGCCTTATAAACCAGCAATAGGGTGGCTCCTTTGTTCTGGGGCACATACCATGGGTGCTTACTCAGAACCCATCACTCTGTCTCCCTCACCCCAGCCTGCGGGTCTCTGTTCCCTGTGGCTGTGAGTCTCATTCTAACACCTCTCCTGACATTGCTCCAGCCCCTCCCACACACCCATTTAGCACCGCCTGAAGCATGCCACCCGGTCACACAGACCTTTAATAGCAAGTGAAACAGTAGCAGGTGTCAGAGCTGAGAGAGGGAAAAAAATCTCAACCCCCACCAGAAGGCGAAGATCATTTTCTGCATTTCCATTTAAAGGGAGAAGTGAAAAGCATGAAATCACATGCCAACCAGGAGAAAGAGTTTAAACCAGAATAACCTTGACAGGAGCACTCACCAGCAGCTTCCAGGTCACGGGTCCCCAAACTGAACTCCTGGGGAGAAACGGACACACGAGCAGGGACACACAGGGAGAAGCCCCCTAACCTTCTACCCTGAGCGCCACCCCACCCTATGGCCTATGTGACCTTTCCACTTGGACATGCCTCAGGCTCTCAGGCTCTCCTGCTCCAAACTCAGCCTGTCATCTTTCTTCCAAATCTGCTCCTCTTCTAGGTCTCTTCTCACATAATGACTCTTACCCAAGCCAGAGATCTGGGAGCTCCCAGGACTGCTCTCTCTTCCTAATACCCACACCCTACTGCACCAGCCACAGCTACCCAGCATCTTAGCCCAGTCCATTCTGTCCCTGCTTCTTCCATCACCACTGAAAATGGCCTTCATCTGGCTCCATCATCTCTTGCATGGACTGTTGCAGTAGCCTCCTGGCCAACCTCCCCTGAAACTCTCTCTCTAATCCAGCTTCTATTTTGCTCCCAGTATGATCCCCCCCTCCAAATGCAAATCTGACGATGGAAATTCCCTTCTTAAAATCGTTGAGTATTTTCTGGTGTCAGGATAAATTCCAGACTCGGGCTGTCAAACAAAGCAGTCCAAGCCTTGCCCCCAGCTGTCCAACTTGATCTGCTTACCTACTCACCAACACCCACACCTCCCTGCCTGCCCCATTTTCAACTCTTTCCCTCAAGACTTCAGGCTTTCAAACACTCACAACTTTGAAAAGCCTGTCTCGTTGCTTGGTCTTCCTGATGAACTCTGATGAACTCGTCCCTCCAGACCCAGCGCACACATCTCCCATTCAGCCCTCCATCTGTCGCCTCACGCATCTCCTCCATCACATCGGTGTTGCACTTGCTCGGTCACCCTCTGCCTCCTCCACCAGCTCCTTGAGAGCAGGGACTCTGCTTTGTTCATCTTTGGCTACTCAGAAACAGGACAGAACCTGATACAAAAGTCTGAACAAATGTCCAAGGAACGGTCCTCTCTGGGGCCAGGAGAGGCTGTGGAGAGAGACTGGACAGCTCGGGCAACGTGGTGGTGTGAGAAAGGAAAGATGCTTCTCCCCCTCAGGGACCTGGAACCCTGCCTGGGACAAGTCCTGGGCTTCCCAGTCAAGGGGGCAAATGGCGCACAGACACTGAAATCCATTAGAGTAGCAGACGTAATATAAAAATATAAATATTTTTTTAAATATCATGAGAGAGAAATTACTGCCTGCTCCTGAGATTAGAGATCTTCATTTTGTCCTCTCCTGGAGGAGTGTTCTAAACTGGACCAAGGCCAACCAGGCTTCAGGGTCTACAAGTGCCAGGATATAAGGACATCAGAAACATCACTCTAGGGCTTCCCTGGTGGTGCAGTGGTTGAGAGTCCGCCTGCCGATGCAGGGGACACGGGTTCGTGTCCCGGTCCGGGAAGATCCCACATGCTGCGGAGCGGCTGGGCCCATGAGCCATGGCCGCTGAGCTTGCACATCCGGAGCTTGTGCTCCGCAACGGGAGAGGCCACAACAGTGAGAGGCCCACGTACCGCAAAAAAAAAAAAAAAAAAAAAGAAACATCACTCTACAAGAAAACCAATTTTTTTATAATTATGTATGGTGATGGATGTTGGATGTTAAGTAGACTTATCATGGTGATCATTTTGCATTATATAAAAATATCAAATCAATATGTTGTGTACCTAAAACTAACATAATGTTACACCTCAATTAAAAAAAAAAGAAAAAAACAGAAACATCAGTGCTTCACCAGGAAGTTGAAAGCTGACTTCACTCACTTTTTTTTTTTAATTGAGGTAAAATTCATTTAACGAGAAATTCACCATTCTAACCATTTTTAAAGTGTACAACTTAGTGGCTTTTAGTACATTCACAATGTTTTATAACCATCACCACTATCTAATTCTGGAAACTGTTCATTGTCCCAAAGGAAACTGTGTACCCACTAAGCGGTCACTCCCATTCCTCCCTTCTCCCAACCACTGGCAGCCACTAATCTACTTACTGTCTATGCATTTGCCTGTTCTGACTATTTCATATAAATGGAATCACATAATATATCTTTTGCATCTGGCTTCATTCACTTAGCGTGACATTTTCAAGGTTCGTCCACATTCTAGGATATGTCAGTTCTGCATTACTTTTTTAGCTGAATAATATTCCATTGCATGGACATATCACACATGGTTTATCCATTCATCAGTTGATGAACATTTAGATTGTTTCCCCTTTTTATCTATTATGAATATTTGGCTGCCATGAACATTTGTGTACAAGTGCTTGTGTGAACATATGTTTTCATCTCTCTTGGGTATACAGTTGGGAGTGAAATTGATTTGTCAAATGTTTATGTTTAACATTTTTTGAGGAACTGCCAATATGCTTTCCTCAGCAGATGTACCATTTTACATTCCCACCAGCAATGTATAAGCCTTCCAATTCACTCACTTTTTAAAGATCTTAGATGTTGAATTCCTAATACCGGGGCCTTTCCTGTAGACCCTGCAAGAATACAACCAATTGGATAGTGACAGTCGGAACCTAAAATCTGAAATGAGGAAACAGCTTCAGGCTGGATCTGAGCTGATCACTGATGCCTCCACTCACCCATCTCCCAAGACTGGCTCCCTGCAGCCGTCACTCGAGTTCTGCGCAGCTCAGAATCACAAGGATGTCATATGACCTGTCTCCTAGACCTATTAGGTAAGTCATCTCCACTGTCCCCCACTTGCAAATTGGATGAGGAGAAGAGGTGAGTCTAGATCTCACTGGCAAGTAGGAAGGAGAGGAAACAGCCCAAATCCAGGGAACCATTCAACAGAAATTAGTGTTCTTCCCGTGGAAACCAGAACACTGGGGCATCCTCTGCGGTGGGACGGGTGGACCAGCAACAGGGCTCAGGATGGCTGGCTGCCAGACAGGCACAGAGCAGCTTTGGCTGCACAGAAGTCTAGGCAGGTGGGAGGTCTGAAAGCACCAGTCACAGCACAGCCTCAAGGCATGAGTGTGAGGGGCAGACGGTGCCTGTGGGCGACAGGAGAGAACAAGGCAGGGTGCTGGCGGGCCCCAGAGGTGGGTCCACCTCCTAGCGCACCACCGCCCCTCCCCAGACCACATCTCAGCAATAAAAGCAACACTCACTGCTAGGTCCTTGAACACAGTCTGCACCCTCAACTTACCCCCATCATGTGCACACGTTTTCAGCTCCCTGAAGATTCCCATCTCTAGAAAACCCCGACTTATTCTTCAGGTCTCAGTTCAAGCAGATTGCTTCTAGGAATCATTCCCCCTCAGATGCTGTCGGAGGGCCTGGGGAGAGCAAGGCATCGTTTTAAATCAGGGTTTCTCAGCCATATCACTATTGACATCTGGGGCTGGATAATCTTTTGTTGTGGGTCTATCCTGTGCATTGTAGGATGTTTAGCAGCTTCCCTGACCTCTACTCATGAGATAAACACCAATAGCGCTCTTCTTCTAGTTGTGACAACCAAAAACATCTCCAGACATTGCTCTTAGGGGACAAAAGTGCCTCCAGTTGAGAACTGCTGTCATAAATGTTTTACAGATAAACTCACAAAAACTCTATGAAATAGGTCCTGTTAGTATCTTCATTTTAGAGATAAGTAATTTGTGGTACAGAAAGGCTAAGTAACTTCTCCAGGGTCACACAGCTGGTGAGTGATAGAGTGGGATTTGAACCTATTCAGTCTAGGTCCTATATCCATGCTCTTACTACTGTTAATTTTAGCAAGTCTCAGAACCCACTGAGCTGACCCCACCCAGAGAACTGGAGAGGAATCCCCCTTTTGCTCTGTAGGATAGAATCAGAATTGAGGGTCTCCTTGCTTGACCACAGGGAGTACCAGCGAGATAAAACAGAGACTGGGAGAGGGAAAAGGACTAGAAAAAAAGGAATGGAGACAAGGCCAGGGGAACACAAAACTCCCAGGCATCCATGGAGGCTGACTCTGAGTGGCCTGATGGGAAAAGAGTCAAGTCCTATTCTGTACCACCCTCTGCGCTATGGGTGCTCATGACCAGCTGGTAGTAACGCCTCTCCTGTCTCCCTCCTCCCTTCCTCCCTGCTTCCTCTGTTCTTCCCTTCCTTCCTCTTTCCCTCCCTCTCTCTCTTCTTCCCCCCTTCCTTACTTCCTCTTCCTTTCTTTCTTGTTGGTAATGGGCTATGCAGCTGCCTTACCAGATATTGTGGAACATGAGAAATAAGAGTAAATAAGTAAACTGAGGCTCTGAGCTTAATGAGGTCTATCGTACACACACCCCTCATCCGAGGGAACGACTAGTAAAGCTGGGATTTTGTATCAATTATGATTGCTTTTGGCTGCAGTTAACAGAAACTAGACTTAGAGGGGCTTCACTAAAAAGGGGATGATTTTCCCTGAAGGGTCAGATGTAAGCACTCCAGGACTGCTGGGTGCTTTCACAATGCTATCAACACCCCCAGGCTCTCTCTGCCTTTCTTCTTGGAATGTGGCTTTCCTCCTTTTGCTCACAAGAAGGCTCCTGAAATTCCAGGCATCACAACTGTGGTCAGGAAGCAAATGGGGGAGGGGAAAAGATGGGAAGGTGAGTGCCAGCTAAGTCTGTCCCATTGCCTTACATCTCAGTGGTCAGAACTGTATCACCTGTCCACCCTACCTGCAAGGGAGTCTGGAACGGTGTTTATTTTTAATTGGGCTATCACCACTCTGCAAAAAATAGTGGGGTTCAATAAGTAAGAAAAAGGAGAGAATGGATATTGAGGAGGCATTTAGCAGTGTCTGCTATAGATTCCAAAGGCAGCCTTCATTTCACTAGGAAACACTATTTCCTGAGAACCAGCCCTGGAATGGAGATCCAAGCTCTGGACATACATGCCTAACCTTGAATCCTGTCCTTCCCCTTACTATCTGTTGTGACCTTGGGCCAATTGCTTTATCTTTTCATGCCTCATCTCCCTCATCTATAAAACTGAGGAAAAAATAACATCCTATTCACAGTGTTGTCACAGGGATAAAATCAGTTAGCATATGTAAAATACCTAGACTAGTGCCTGGTGCGTAATAAGTCCTCAATAAATATTAGCCATTTTTAGCTGTTATTATTTACTGAATATCTACTATATGCCAAATGCTCTACACTATCTTCTCCAATCCTCACAACAAATGATACATGAGTTCAGGAGGGGTCCCCAGCCCCACTCCCTGTCATTTCACCATTTCCTCAGAGTCTTCTCATCCTTAAGAGTTTCTTTAATGAAAATACCTCTAAGAAAGTCTCTACACTCTTTTCAGCAAGCAGCTTAGCAGTTGGTAGGGGTCAGAGATTAGTAGCATCAGCACACTGGGGTGTCAGACATAACCTCTCCCTGGCACCTTCTAGTAGGCCTTGCCCTGGGTTTAGTTCCACGTTTTGAGTAAAGATTTAATCTAATTTCTCTTCTTTCTTGCTTGATCTGCAAATTGGCTCGCCCATCCCAGATACTTAGAGAAATGTGTTAATGGCACTCTGGGGATAAAGCAGGGGCTGACACACTCAGGGCTTCCAGTGCTCAATTAGGACTGCGTGGTGGGATGGATAGAAATGCTGGGGTAGAGGAATGTGTGGGAGAGGGGAGACCACAGCCTACAAGAGATTTCAGTAGTTAGCTCCTGAGTAAGGCCAGACCAGGCTAGAGGACAATCAAGTTCAATGCCCCAGACCCAGGTGCTGACTGAAGGGCAGTGATGTTCGAGGCAGCCAGCAGGAGAGAAGGCATTGTTTCTACCGCGAAGGCGAAAACAGATCCGAGTCCCCACTGCAGTCCCTCTGTGCTCACCAAGCCCCCAAATAAACCATCAGATTGGGCGAGGTTGACTCCTGGAAGTTCAGTCTAAACGAAATTATATATTCCTAGAAGAGCTTTGAAGAATTTAAAGATTCCTGTCCCCATAGGATAAATTGCACTTGTACGAAGTGCAATTACCTCTGCAATTACCTACAGAGGTAATGGGCAGAAGGATTTTGCATTATACCATTGTTTGTAACAGTAACCAATTTGGAAACAACCAAAGCATTCATGAATAAGGGGCTAGTAATTTATGGAATACATACATTTAAAAACAAAGTTGCACATCAGAATTTACTAGCATGAAAAGATGCTGCTGACATGTAAGCAAAAAGCACATTATGAAGCAACATGTAAAATATGTACCACTTATGTGAATATACACACACACACACACACACACACATATAGTAATACACGCACACACACACACATATATATAGCAGAAAGGCAAGAACATGGGCAGAGACAAAGACAGAGATGTCTGAAAAATGTTCACCAAAATGTTAGCCTTGATTTCTCTGCATAAAAATTTCCTGCAGAGCCAGGTATCTCACTGTTGGAGTGGGAATTTACAGATAAGTAAGGGGAGGAAGCTCAGTAATCCATACGGTAATGGATTAGAGTTTGCAGCATCAGTATGAACTCATGTTTAGCTTAATGTAGATATAGATGGTTACATATAAAAATATTTATACATATGTATATACACACATATCTATTTCTGTCAACTAAGAGGATCTAGAAGAAATGACACGCCAGTAGCAAGGAGCACATATAGTGTCTAGATGTTTACTTCTAATACTAGTCTTCAATAAAAGGAACCAGGGATTCTTGAAGAAATGACTGATTCGAGGACTAGGGCAAGAAATATACACAATGAGCTGAAGCATCTTGCAGTGCCAGCAAGTAAGAAAGCACTAATAAAGTAAAATAAATTAAAATCACTTACATTGATGGGTATGTCAAAGGAGCATAGGAGCCAACTGATAGAACTCCCAAATGGCTAATACTGGAACAATTTAAGCAAAATATAAAATAAAATAAGTATTATTAGATTATAATCCAAATATAAAATAAATATCTATGAGTCCATACTAATACAAATAAATTATTGAATAGATTAATAAATGGGGGAAGGAGACAAGATAAATCTCTCATGCAGAAGAATTCTAAATAATTTATGTAGATATTCTGCCCTCAAAGAGGAGAAGCATAACTCTCCACTCCTGAAGTGTGGCTATGCACAGTGACTTCCTTCCAAAGAGGACAGTGTGGAAAGAGAGGGGAAACAAGAGCAGCTTCACAGTGGATAAACCTGACAAACTTGTCTCAGTCCTGTGATCAAGGTCAACTTCAACAGTCATAAATCATGTTGATAGTATGTATGAATTGATGTGAAAAAAAAATGATGTGAAAAAAAATGACGCTTTGCCTCTATGACCTTCCTCTTCAACATCCACAACCCCAGTTTCATCTTGAGAAAAACATCAGACAAATTCCAGTAGAGGGGCATCCTACAAACTATCACATATAGGATGGATGAACAACAAGGTCCCACTGTACAGCACAGGGAACTATATTCAGTACCTTATCATAAGCCATAATGGAAAAGAATATATTAAAAAAGAATGTCTCTATGTGTAGAACTGAGTCACTCTGCTATACAGCAGAGATTGTCGCAGCATTGTAAATCAACTAGACTTCAATAAAAAAAATTAAATTGAAAAAAAGGTAGACATAAAAAAAAAAAAAAAAAGGCTGGCCAGTGCTCCTCAAAAATGCCACAGTCACCAAAAAACAAGGAGAGGCTATCAAACTGTCACAGCCAAGATGGACCTAAGAGACAGGTAAATTAGAACTGTTCTTTAAAAAAGGTTGTTTTTTTAAGTTCCCACAGAACAATTTTTCCCTTGTTCCCTAAACAAGAATCAAAGTGAATTTTGATCTCAACCTTCACAATACAGAAAAGCAGTAAAAGACTTACAATTAAAAAGCTTTTAAGCTCTTCCTTAAAGTTTTCCAATATCCTGGATCAAATTCTTACATGGGGTTTAAGGTCAAAGTTCTTGGGCTTTCTCTAGGAAACAGAACAATTTTCCTAAAAATATTAGAGGCAGACACAGCCCTGACTGAAGGGAGGGGCTCAAGAAGGTTGAGGCTTCCTTTTCTGGGATGTCGATGTTTTCCTTAATACACATACTTGTAGGTTAAGTGTGTGCGTCTCAGCACAGCCTTTGTGAGATGGCAAAGCCAACTGTGTCCGGGTACACTTGCAACATTTTCATCAGGCCCTGGTCCATCTCAGTAGTTCACTTCTCAGGCCACTCTCTGCCCTCGGAACAGACCCATTGGAGCTTTTCAGAGAGGCCGTGGAGTCTCCATACAGAAGCACACAGGCAGTGGCCAAATATTGGTGGTCACAACCTTCAGGGCCATGATTCACTGGGATGGTTAGATGCTACGCCATGATGATATCCAGTCTGTCATAGACTGATTTATGAGACATTCCAAAGATTCCCCTGGACGTCAATTTAAGTCAAAAAAGAAAGATCTTGAAAGGCTGCACTTCTATGAATCAAGAAGCTAAAGGGGGCAAATGATGGAATTGTTTTATTCCTTCTTACTGATTTTGTATGTATGCAACTTGACGAAGTAGAATTATAGCAAGTTGGTGTTCCTGATGACCCAGGAAATGCACTACAAAATAATTCTTCTGAATGGTCAGAGAGGTCCATAAAGTTAGCACTAGGATTCAGAAACAAGTCAGAAAATGATATCTCTGAAAGCTAGAAATGGCAAAAATCAATATGCAATGAATGGAAGTAGTCCCCCAGGTATTCAACCCCTGTAAGTCATTCACTCTCAGAGATGTTCGGAAAACATATTACAGATAAGACTGCAGTGTCTCCCAAATCCCGTCAAGGGCCCCAGGACTCTTCTGTATTTCCATGGGAAACTACTAAATTCAAATGGACTTTAGCTTATTGAGATAAGTTACAGTTTGGAAAATTGTGACATGCTGATGAAAAATGCAATGGAAAGCTCTACATGGAATCTAGAGACAAGAAAGAAATAGAAAAGTTCTGGTCAGTGTTTTAAAAATAGGTCTAACCAGTAGTCTAACCAATTTGTGGTTTCTGGTTGCTAGAAAAGTATCTTTTCCTGGGACAACTAGGGCAACTTCTCAGGTTCTACCAGGGCTGGTCCTGTGAGAGTAGGTAACCCTTTCTCTGATTGTGAGTTCTCCAAGGAAACTTAGGATCTCCAGGGAATACACTGGGAAGGCGGTGATCCAGATAAGCAGACGTAAGAAGTATCCAATTACTAGAAGTCCTGCATGAATATGTTTATAAACCAGTGTCTTATAATTTTGGAAAACGTCCCTCCATACTCTGGAACTAGAGCACCTACATATACTGACACAAGTGGGTTCCCAAACCCCAAGGGTGGGGACTCAGATGCGGACTAAGCTGTCCTCACTAGGGGCTATGCCATGAAGCCTGCTTGGGGAGCTAGCTGGCTTCATTAATGCTTCCTCACACTAATCTGGATCTTGATTTTTAAAATAACATCTTACATCTTTAATTCTACAAGGCTATCTATTTACTTAAGATGCCTCGATTCATCTCCTTTTGGGACTGGCTAATGTTACAGTCAGTGAAGATGGATTCATCTGACTTACCAAGATCTTTCTCTAATTGTGTTTGATTTTTCAAATTCATCTAAGAGCAGCAGGGTTGGAGTCTTTCTTATATGCATTGAACCACTTGGTGACCCCTACCCAGAGGTTGGGTATCAGTGAAAGAACCGTGACAAGATGTGTTTAGACCACAAAGCCCAAAGCCCAAATCCTTTACTTATGCTGCACACAGACTTTATATCCATTTGTATGGAAATAACCTTCTATGACCTGAAAACAGTACTACTTAATGGACTGCAAATTTTTTCACTTATAATTTAAAAAGTAACACTCACAAGAGACAAACTTGTGGTAGTCACCCATGTGCAGTGAGCAGGCCCCAGTTTCCCTGAAGAAGTTTCATCCATGGAATAGAGACAAGAACTTGTGTTTTAAAATATGGTTTATATATGAGTAAAAACAATCTTATTTCTCAGTATATGCTCTTTAAAAAGTAATTTGGACTCTTTTCTGCCTTCTTAGACAACAACCATCACTTCTTCTCCACTTTGCCCTCTCCTCTCTGTCAAATGTTTTCTATCACAAAGAAATTGCAAAGCTTCTGGACATATTCAGCATTCTCCTTGGTTTCTGCAGGGCTTCTTGGGGAACACATGCCCTGTTATGAGTAAAAACATTTGCCAGCTATAAAATGTCTTCTCTAAGTCTCTCTATAGAAGAATATTAAAATCAAAGCTCATGCTGTTATGAGTTTCTGGAACAATAGTCCTGGAGGCAACAGCTGTTCTTTCTTATTGTTATAACAGCAACTCTCTTGGCAGCACTGAGATGGGCTCTTATAACTTCCCTGGATGGAACCCACTAAAGTTCAAAGCAGATTCCCACCAATCCCTGACCTCTGAGTGATGCAGAAGAGCCCTGTGCAGGATGGTGCTCATGAGCCCCTCCTTCTATGAACCACACAAGAAGGAAATGACAAGGAGAGAAAGAGAGCTCTCGGAGACCTTGGATAACTTTTCTCTTTATCTAATGGCCCCACTCAGAGGCAGCTGCCCAGGCTAGACATTCAGCTGCTTCCTTCAGGCATGACTTCCCACCTGGAGTATCAGGAAGGCCTTGGGTCAGGCGTCAGCAGTTTGCACCAAAGATACGCATGGGTTAACTTCCAAAGGAAAAAGGCAAGGATCCTCTTTGCTGAACAAACTCCAAAGGAGAACAAAAATGGAGCTTTTTAGCAAGAAGCCTGACTTGACAGGTCTCTGGTTTGCTAAGGAGACAGCAGCATCACTGGCAGGTAAGAACACAGAGGGTAAGATGACTCCTGCAGCTTGAATGGTTCAGACTTCAAAACTAAATCAGAGTATTTGTGGAAGTGCAGCATCAGGTCCATGCTTTCTGCTCATTTCTAAGTGGCGAGATAATCATAGCCCAGCTTTTGAATGAGCACAGACTATTTTTTTTCCTACTATCTGCTTCTGTCATCCTTGGAAGCCCAATAGATAAACCATTTTAATAGGCTATAGTAATAATATTAAGTACCATTTACGTTTTACATACATTATAATATTAAATCCTCACAATGAACCAATGAAGTATTATTATATCCATTTTATATGTGAATAACTTGAAGATGTTAAGGGATAAATAACTTAAGAATATGCAGCAAGCAAATGGCTGCGGGGGGTTTTGAACCCAGATTGTCTGGGCTCCAAAGCACATGCTCTTCATCATGTTATCTTCCTTCTCTACTTCCTACTCCTCCTTGCCCAGAGTGGCTGCACCTCAAGAAGAACACAGTCAAACCCTCAGAAGAAAATGACCCCTACAACACACTTTGATATCTATTGCCTGAATATTTTAGACACTATTTGCTGCAGTGAAAGCCTGCATTGGGCTATATCACATGAATAAAGGACCTTTTAAAATACCAGCGTCTCAGGGTTGCAGGGGTCCAAAAGAGGCACCTAATCTTCATATACATCTCAGGAATTCTTAAAGTTACAGTGTCAGCCCAAATCCGTTTTGCATGAGGATCAGATGAATAGGTTCAGAAACTGGCACAAAACATTCTGAGGACTTCCAGTAAAGCCTGGAAATGAAAAGCATGTATTTACCTTTGCTTCCCAACATCTCTAAAATGACAGAACAGAAATTTAAAGGAATAAACCATACGGATATCGAGACTGGGAGAGGAGACAACAGAAGGCAAGATGATGGCAAGTGAATGGATGAGTGATAATTGCAAACCAGAGAAAGTTGAAACCGAACTGCCTTCAGAGAGATGGCCTGTGAGAAGTAAGCTGATTTGCGCTGTGGAGCCCCTAAAAGGCTTTGGGTTCGAAGGTAGGGATGAGGAGTACGGCTGGAAACAACCTGATGGACAGAAGTCTTCGTGAGAAGCATTTATCCCGCAGCTCTGTCCTTTCCCATACCCTACTCCGTCAGATGGTCAGCCCTCCTCTACCTACTACAGGAGACAAGACGTATATCCCTTGGAGGAACTGAGCCCAAAAGTTCTCAGGTTTGGAGAGACAAGGTTCAACAGAAGGCAAAGTACTAAATGAAAATGGGTAATTCATGAAAGTCTATATACTGAATAATGAGACTCCAAGCCCTGTCTCCACCCCCTCCCAGGCTTACAGACAGGAGCTTTGGAGAAAATGAACAACATCAGAGAAAGACTCACCTATGATGACATTTCAGGGCAGCTTAACAGAAAGGCACCGCTTCTGACTTAATTATTTCATTAAAAAAATTTGAGCTTCTCATTTTGAAATAATTTGGCTTACCAAAAAAGTTGCAAATATAGCATGTAGATTTACCATAGACTCTTCATCCGTTTTTCCCAAATGTTAAAATTTTACATAACTGTAGCACACTTATGAAAAACAGGAAATTAACATTGATACCATACTATTAATATATAGACCTTATTCAAACTTAACCGAATTTTTCTTCTCTGATCTAGAACCTAATCCAAGACCACACACTACACTTAGTTGTCATGTCTCTTTAGACTCCTGCAATTTAGGACAGGCGCTCGTTACTTTTTTGTCTTGAATGACTTTGACACTTTTAAAGAGCACTGGTCAGCTACCTTGTAGAATATTTCTTCTCAGCACATCATGTCAGGAAGCATACGATGTCAATATGACTTGTTACTGGTGATGTTAACATTGATCATTTGGTTAAGGTGGTGTCTGCCGGGCTTCTCCACTCTAATGTTGATCTGTGTGATTAATAACTATATTGTGTGGAACAAAGTATTCTGTCTCCCAACACATTTTGACCCACCGAGTTTAGCATCCATTGATGCTTTTCCTTGTAACAGGTATTACTGTGGTGTTTGCCAGATGATGATTTCTAACAATTTCCATCATTCCTTCTACATTTTTAATTGAAATTCTAGTCAGAGCTTTCTCTTCTCCAATTATTTATTTATTTATAAAAGTCTTTAGTTACATCAGTATGGACCCATGGATATTTACCTTATTTATCTTATTCTATTCTATCTTATCTATCTTGTTCTACTCTCATTATTTATTTTGTTGTTCTAATTGGCCACTGAAAACTTTTTTAAGCTGTCTCCTCTGTCCTTTTAGCGTGCCTTTTTGAGTACTTTCTTACTTTCTGGCGGTGTAAGATATTCCAGGGTCATCCTGTACTTTTTCTAACCTAGCCCAGAAGGAGCCATTTCTCCAGAGAGGATTGGCTGCTTTTACTAGAGAATGATATTTAGAAACTCGGATTGGCACTAGGCATGCTTACTGCTGCTGGGGTACATTCCGCCTAGACCCTCTCAGGGACAAAGCTAGAAAATAAACGTATGGACACACATACGCATACACACATCTGTATCCTGTATCCTACGGTTGTTTCAAAAATAGCAACTCAAATTTTAGATTAAGGTTGATGTCCACTAAAATCTGCTTAAAAGAGGAAGAGCTGGAGATGCAATACAACAACGGCTCAACTCCTCAGGCCCCTCAATTCCATGAAGTTATAAAAGCTCTTTGATATACTTTTACAGGGAACAAATACGTGAAAATAGATTAGTAACTTGAGCAAGCTGTCCAGGGTTTCTTCTTAATAGCCATCTTTCTTCATGGCTTCTATTCATACTATTTACATAGCTTATGGGATATCTTCATAGGTTCAAAATTCCTACCCGTAAAATACTTACTAATTACAAAAGCAAAAAGTAAAACTTTACGCAGGAGAAGCCTGGCAGATACCTTCTTAATCAAATGATCACAGAGAACATTGCCAGTATTAGGACAAGTCAAAGTCATGCACTCCTGATAGGATACAATGAGAAGTGCACAGCAGCCCTTCTGTGATAGTCTTACCAAGGATGCATGACCTGAACCTAATCAAGAGGAAACATCAGACAAACCCAAGTGCAGGGAAAGTCTACAAAACAACTGACGTGTATTCTTCTGAAGTATCAAGATCACAAAGGAAGGACTGAGAGATTGTCCTAGATTGAAGGAGACTAAAGGCAACGTGTGATTCTGAACCGGATCTTTTGCTATAAAGGACTTTATTAAGGAAAATGTAAAAACTTGATTGGGGTCTGAGAATCAGAGGATAGTAATATATCAGTGTGAATTTTCTGATTTTGATGGCTATATTGTAGTTACATAGGAGGATGCCCTTGTTTCTGGGAAACATACACTAAAGCATTTGGTTACTATGGCATTTTCATGTCCCAAACTTGCTTTCAAATGGTTTAGGGAAAAAAGTTCTTACTATATCTGCAACCCTTCTCTACGTTTGGATTTGCTTTAGGATTTGAAATAGCTAATTAATCAAAAGAGAGAAATCATGAGAGAGAAGATTTTTTTTTAATACAAAGAACCCCTGGAAAGGAAAGAAAAAGTCACATACTCTTTATGAGACAATTTTTGACTGCAGAGGAGATCATTTCTCTTTGCCCAGCCTCAAATCAATAAAATTCATTTTTATAAGACAGTGACTGAAATGTTCAGAGCTGGAAAAGACACACATCAGTCAAAAGGAATTTTTTCAACAAAGTCCTGCCATTTCTACTCAAGATAATGTTAAATTATAATCAGAAAATGCTCATACTAGTTTCTCAGCCTTTTTCTTTAATGAGATTGTTTCTTGAATGGTGTCAAATGTCAGAGCAGAGATTTGAGGCCCACCTGCCACTTGTCCTGGGAAGGCTGTATGAAAGAGGATAAGAATAAGGCTATCCATATATCTTTACATAGGATATAAGAGATATAAAGGATAATGGTCTGAGGATAAAGTGTGTGGACACCAGCTACTCACTGCTGCTCTTCTGGAGGTGACCTGCCTCTTTCATTTATACTCAAAGATGTTTAACAGGGATGCCATCCAATTATAACTTTTTCTTTGTAATGTGGGGCTCCAAGAGGTGGATGACTTCTATTTTCTAACAGAGATTCTACAATGTATTGATCACATAAAAGCTGTCATGACATAATGTACAACAGGAAGAATAAAGTCCCCCACTCATCCCCGTTTGATTCTATTCCTCATTTGCCTAGGCTTTCTCCAGGAATGGAACAACATAAGCCTTGCTGTCCTAGAGTGTCCTAGAATCAATTCCCCAAATCCATACATTCCCAGATAAAGGAAGCTACTGAGAATCTCTGTCATGCACACAAAGGAAGAGAATCAGAATCAACCTAATGACATGTACTGGATTCCAGTCCCCAGTTTTTGCTCCCTGAGCCCAGTACCTTTATGCCTCCAATGCACAAAATGCCAAACATACATGGTAGCCCTTGGCATTTAGCCTAACCTGCTCCTCAGCTGGTGAGCTGGGCTGGAAGAAGGTCAAGTGGCCCTGCTGGCTTCTTCCCCAAGTCTTACAACCTGCCTGAGGCCTCGAATTCTGGCTGCTCTGTTGGTGAGAAGCAGCACAGAGAGACACAGGAAAAGAGGGCATTTCCCCCTTGAGCCTCGAACAGCTGGTCCAAACCTGTCCCTCCATGTTTTCCTCTTCCTCTGTTCCATTTTCATCCCTGCTTGCAGTACACGAGCAGGGTGGCCTCCTTCTAAGCAAGAGGCTGCCCAGAGCCATCTTAGCACAGCTTATCACAGCCTGGGGTTTGGGGGCTGGCAGTGGAGAATTTGCCCTCCCTAGAGACTGGAATGTGACCCTCACAGCTGCCCAGAGCTGAGCTGTGCATTGGTGGCTGCAGGAGAACTTGAATGGTGCCAAGTAGAACTCAGATGCCACCAGAGGCTATGCCAGGGAAGAGAGAAACGTGGGTCTCAGCAGTTCCACTGTCTGAGAACTCACTGTCGAATGTGGTTTCTGTTATCCTCCTAGTTGTTACCCTTTTGAATGTGCTTCTTAGAGTTGGCGTGGCCTGAGGAAGCACAGGTTACGATGGAGAAGGCTCTAGCCACATCAGTCCCACCCAGATGGAAGTCCTTTGAGTCATGCCACAGCAGCTCCCCAGGGCCATGGGAAGTATATGAGATTTGTCAACAAGGTGTCACTGCCTTTGGACAGCTCCAGATCTTCTCCTCATTAATGTGATTCAGAAGAACATCCATTAAAGTTATCTGTACACCAAGAAAATTTAAACAGCATTCATGATGCCTCTGCTCTATCTGCCCTCAAACAATCAGTATCATTGAAAGGAAAGAGAAATCCTTTCCAATTCCAGCAAGTGGATCTTTAAAATTTCCATCCATCCTCAGTTATTTTGCCCTGTGACCTGACCGAGAGCAGCCTTGAGGCTCACACTCCCACACACCCCACCAGCCATCAGGGATACATATTAAAGTTTGTCTTGACCTAATTCCATTCCAAATTTGAGAGCCTTTTGGTACCTTCGGAAGTCCTGAGTCACCTAGCAAAGTCTCAAGGTTAGATTCCCATTGTAGAGAAATTATTCCTTCCTTAGTTATGATAAAACTCTTCCAATTGGACCAGTGTCTAATTAGGCACTAACTAGAGTGACTTCTCAGCTACCATATATAGGAATCAATCAGATCTCCTTCCTTCCCTATGCCTATGAGCAATGGAGCCAGACTGCTTGTTCAGATCTTGACTCTGCTACTTGTTAGCTGTCACCTTGGACAAAACTCTCTATGCCTCAGTTTCCATATCTGTAAGACAGAAATAATAAAGGTTCATAATTCGTGGGATCATTGTTAGGAGCAAAT
Organism: Grampus griseus; assembly: GCF_964374135.1. Taxonomy (NCBI): domain Eukaryota; kingdom Metazoa; phylum Chordata; class Mammalia; order Artiodactyla; family Delphinidae; genus Grampus; species Grampus griseus. Next base: position 35,673,434 of record NC_139018.1, on the reverse strand, counting down.
GAGTTAACATATGCAAAATGCTTAGCACAGTACACCATTAAGTACTCAGTACTTAATGGGCTATTATGGGTTATTATTATTATATAATAATATAATATGGGCTATTATTATTATTACATGGGCTATTATTACTAATAATAAAAATATGGGCTATGGGGCTTCCCTGGTGGCGCAGTGGTTGAGAGTCCGCCTACCAATGCAGGGGACACAGGTTCGTGCCCCGGTCCGGGAGGATCCCACATGCTGCGGAGCGGCTGGGCCCGTGAGCCATGGCCGCTGAGCCTGCGTGTCCGGAGCCTGTGCTCCACAATGGGAGAGACCACAACAGTGAGAGGCCCGCGTATAGCAAAAAAATATATATATATATGGGCTATTATTATTATTACATAACCATGGCCCAATTTGGTAAAAGGTCTTCATATCTCAAAGTGCTGTAAGAGTGCTTATACCATCCTTAAAAGGCAATAAAAAAATCACATTCCCCCTGCACACCAAATAATGGCTTCCCTTCCAGTACTGATACTTGTAGGCAAGTTATTTCAGTAAACTATTTTCCCAGAGGTTGTTGGTCTTTATGAACCCAATGAAGCTTCTTGAGGTAACAGTAACATTCAGAAATAAAGAAGATTTATCTTTTCTCTGGACCTGCTTCTCCAATTCTGTTCCCTCTCTGACATCTTCATCTGAATTTAGCCTCCAGGGAAACAAGCTTAGTCTGACCTGGCCAAGAGCCGACAGCTAGAAATAGCCCTCATGTGTGGGAAGAATCACGTGGGGTTTCAGTCCTGGATCATGGTATATCCCTCCCTAGGATGCCAAGTCCAATCCCATCTAAGTTCCCCTCGGTACTGCTGGCTGTTTGCAGTTTTTGAAAAGAGAGAGTTGGCCACAAAGGAGGTTCTGACTGAGTATAAGGCTCTTTGTGGCCTTGGCTTCCAGGAGTTTGGGGGCATGTGGTGAGAAGCTGGGGTGGGCTTTATTCTCAAGTAAAGGGTCAACTTCAGATCCGGCTTTAGCACTAGTTCTAGACAGGGCTGGCCTCCCTGTCCTGCCAAGCTAGGAAGAAACGAGATGAAGAAAATAGTGCTTTAGGAGAGCAAAAATGCCATTTGTGTGTAAGGTAGAAAGACTGGATCTGAAGACAGGGAGATGGTCCAGAAGGGAGAAAAATGGGCCGGGACCAGGTGGTGTCAATAGTAAAAATGAAAAGAAAGGATAGACATGTCTCAATCCACTCAGTCTGCTATAACAAAATACCACAGACTGGGTGGTTTATGAACAGCAAACATTGATTGCTTACTGTTCTGGAGGCTGGAAACATGAGATCATGGTGACAGCATGGTTGGATTCTAATGAGGGGGTGTCTTCCAGGTCTCGGCCTTCTCATTGCATCCTCACATGGCAGAAGGGGTTTGGAAGCTCTGTGGGATCTCTTTTTTAAGAACATAAATCCCATTACTGAGGATCCCACCCTCATGACCTAATCACCTCCCAAAGGTCCCCATCTACTAATACCATCACCTTTGGGGGTTAGGGTTTTAACATATGAATTTTGTGGGGACACAAACATTCAGACCATAGCAAGATGAAAGAAGGTCCCAAGGAAAAGCAATCTGAAATACTGGTTAGCCAGCTGGATGTGAAGCAGCGGGAGAAGGAAGATTTAAGAAAGCCCAAGGTTTAAAATTTGGGTGGTTAAAAGAATCTGCGATTAGGAGGAAGGCCCAGTGATAAAGCTGAATGATAAGCTGCTGTGTTTGATGACATCCTCCTGCAAAGATCCAGTCAGCAGCAAACTTGGGGTGAAGAAAACAGAGCTGAGAACTCAGATTCTGCAGCAACTCACATACTCTGTGAAGCTGTGAGAATGGGTGTGTTCTCTGAGGGAAAGAACATAAAGAGAAAAGAATGAGAAACTGCCATCCAACATTGAAGAAACCTCTAGTCAGGGCACAAGGAGGAATGAGGACTAGAAGGAGACAGGGAAGGAAAAGTCCAAGAAGGAAGAAGTATTAGGGTTTTTCAGAGAAACAGAACCAACAGGATGTGTACCTAGAGAGAGAGAGATTCATTTTAAGGAAATGGCTCACATGACTATGAAGGCTGGCAAATCTAAAATCTGCAGAGTAAGCTGCAGGCTAGAGACCTAGGGAAGAGCCGATGCTGCAGTTCAAGTTCAAAGGCCATCTGATGGCAGAATTCCTTCTTGCTCAGGGACCTCACTTTGTTCTCTTAAGGCCTTTCACTGATTGGATGAGGCCCACCCATATTATGGAAGTCAATCTGCTTTACTCAATGTCCACCAACTTAAATGTTAATCTAATTTTAAAAACATCCTAAAAAAAAAACCCTTATAGAAACATCCAGAATAATATTTGACCAAATATATGGGCCCAGCCAAGCTGACACATAAAATGAATGATTATAGGAGATGAAGCCATGTCTTTAAGGAGACCGAGGATAGTGTTCTAAGATAGATAATGATGGTCAATCATGAGCACTATCTGAGAGGCTGAGGATTATGAAGGAAAAGTCCAGTGCATTCTGCATCTGGGGATCACTGCTAACCAACTTTCTCCTCCTATTAAGTGTAAGATACTGGTTAAGAGCGTAGGCTTGCAGCTAAAAAAATTCTGGGAGCCCACAATGACTCAACCATTACTTGCTATGACCCTGTACAAATCACTCTCCCTCTTTGGGGCTCAGTTTTCCAACGTCTAAAATAGGGATAATTGTACCTATTTCTTAAGATTATTTTGAGCATTAAATGAAATAATACTCTTGAGTGTCTAGTACATACTAAGTACTTGATAAAGAGTAGTTCATACTCTTTAATTAAATTAAATCAATTATTAGATTATTAATAGATTAGTATTGCCATCATCTTGATCATTATTATCTTCATCTATCCCAAATTCTGAGGACACAATTTAGAGTAGAAAGACTAAATGGATTAAAGGGAATGGATTAAAGACTAAAGGAGTCGTTGAAGAGAAAATGACAAGGAAAAATGTGTGCCTGCACTGGATTGCAGACCCAGCATTCTACACTGCAACCCAGTCCTGAGACCTGAACCCTTTTGATTCATTCCCTCTCCTTCATAAGCAAGGAAACATTTTCAGTGCTAATGCACTGACTTCTCCCAACCCTTAGGTTAGTAACAGAACTAGAGAACAGACCTTTTTCCTCTACTTTGTGCCTATGTCATCAGATCAGCATGTTCCCAACTCCTATGACTTAGCCCTTGATTTTGATACAGTTCCTAGAAAACTGAGAATGAGGGCCATAGCGGACTACATCTCCCCCTCCCCAGAGCAGTGCTGAGGCAAATGAGGAGGGAGCAGGTATGGCAGCTAACACTGCACAAGGCAGGCATGGATTCTGACTCTTACATTTAGCTCAGGGTTCCCTGACAGTCAAACTGCCTTTCCTTTCTTCTTTCAGCCCAGTGGAACATGGGTTAATGACTTTGTCCAAAGAAACAAAACAAAAGACTCAAATCCAATGAAAAAGATCTCAGAAACAAGTCAGGCATAAATAGTGTTCCAGAAACTCTACAATTGAATTGTTTTCATTGACAAATGACCCTGCCATCATTGTAGATAGGGTAACATATCTAATTCCTATAATTCTATATCTTTAACTGAAGCCTTCAGGAGATTCTTTGATGGAAAGAAAGATCAATGGGACTGAAAGGAATATATTCCACTTTATTCCCTCTCTCTGAACTCAATTTCTCACCAGGTACTCTGATAGCTTCTCTCTTCCACCCCTGCCTGAAGCCAATTCTCATTTATTCAACCCTAATGAAGAACACGAATCCAGTGGATTCACCAAACACTTAACGTAGTGAAGACCTCAACTCCCTTCCCCAAGCAAAACTCTTCCTCTTGGTAATTTTGTTTGATGTTCTTCATCCAGAAGAGAAAAAAATAAACTGGAGAAAGACCAGAAAGAGAAGAGGTGGAGAGAAGATTGAAAGGCCCTGAGAGTTCACAAACAAGAGAGCCTGCTTCAGTGTTATAAAGTGCCAACCACACTTGATTTATGCTCAAATTAGGCTTTATTTGGCTCTTCTAAGCAAGTACCAGCATTCAAATCATTCAATTAGTGGCATATCCATGGCCTGCTATATATTGCATGATGCTACACGTTGCCAGCATGAAGACAAGACATCATCTTGGAACTAACGTTACTTACTATGTGATCTTGGACAAGTTATTTAATCTCCCTGTGCCTCGGTTGTCTCATCTGTAAATGGGTATAGAAATAGAGTCTACCTCAAAGGCTGTGATGAGAATTAAATGAGTTATTATGTACAAAGCAATTCAGTGCTATTGTAGAGATAGTATTAAAAGAGCATAGGGTACTGGAGAATAATTCCACCAGGACCTTCATGAAGGATATGGTACTTGGACTGAGCCTTTAAAAAATTGAGTAAGGGTTTAAGGAGAATGGAAAAGCATTGGAAAGGCCATCCTAGAGGCGAGGCCTACATAACAATGGCACAGAAGTAAAAATACGCACAAGTCACTGGCTGGTAAGGGGCTGGAGCAGGAGAGAACGGGAAGGGGTAAGCTGATGGAACCTCGGGGCTCCTATCTCGGGCTCTGCTGGGCCGGTGCCTGCAGGGGGAAGGCTGTCCAGATGATGTATGATGCTCCTGCTACAGGGAAGAAGCAGTCCATGACTGAGTACAGGAAGAGCAGACCTGGAAGAGGAGCGGGGAGCATCTCCCATCTGCTCCCATCAATTCCCTCAGCACTGTTCCCATGACTTCCCCATGGGAGGGGCAGGAAGGACGGAAATGGTGTTTAGCCTAGGATGGGATGCTCTTCCAGTTCAATTCAAACAGTACTAAACCTTGGAAAGTTTCTGAGTGGAGCCTTCTGTTTTACAAGTTTTCCTCCTTCTGGGCACCACCTTCACAAGCAGCCCCTACCCACAGGCTTCCCTCTGCCCCTCACTTTTCAGAGACCCCCAGCACTCCGAGGAAGGAGCGGCCCAGGTGAGGTAAAGCTGGGGAGACCATGGGGGTACAGAAGTGACCTCAGCAGCCACAGCATCTGTCCTCTCACAGGGAGACCAGACTGTCCAGGGACAGAGAGAGGCAGAGATCAGGGAGAAAGACAGAGATGCACATAGAGAAGGAGGAGGAGAAATGGAAGGAGACAGAGAATCAAAACCACAGAGGGAGAGTCCGAGTGTACCCAACAACTTTGTGCTGCATCTCACAGTGCCTTGGCGCTCAGCTTTGCAAAGCTGTAACCTGGGTGGAGGTGAAATAGCTCCCTCTCCACCATCACTCTCGGTGGTCCGCTGTGGAATTTGTGCTCCTGTCTCCTGACCTTAGGCTCCGTTAGATTAAAGGCCCCAGGTCCCACGGGGGGGCCATAGTTGGAGTTCTACTAGAAGCCATGATTGCCATCTGTGCATTATAGATTTCTCATGCCAATTCACGAGCAGGCAAGAAAAGACGTTATGACGTTGGCAGCGGCGGGGGTGAGGGCATGGGGGTGGGGGCCAGGCAGCTGGTGGCCCTGACGACCACGAGGAACTAGGCTGCTGCTCTACAGTGGGAGGCAGGAAGAAGTGTGTCTGGAACCCAGGGGATCTCCTGGGATATCTCTCAGGGCTTCCTGTGCCCAGTGGTCACTGTTAATGGGGCCATTTGTACAACCATGGAAAGGCTCAGAGCCCTTGGAAAGGAAGATCTGGGCCATCCCAACAAACTAGCTGCCTTGACCCACCAAAGTGTTTGCTGAGATGAAGGCAACATAGAAGATGTGGTGGGGAAAGTGGATAACGAATCTTCGTCGAGGCCTTGGGACCAGTTATAAGATCACAAACCATGGCATGTTCCACTAACCTCCTGTCCTAAGGCTATTGCAGAGATGGCAGTTGGCCAACACCTTGCAGTCTCTGTGACAAGTTGCACTTAATGGAGACATCACTAGATCTGTGCAGTGCACGGGAGGTCTGGGTCTTGCATCTTGCCTCACTCCTTCCTGGCCCACTTTCCATCCTGCTGTTGCCGTGCTGACCACCTTTGCACAGGGGTAAGCAGAGAGCATCCTGCCTCAGCTGCACATGCCTCAGGGTTTCTTGGCTATGACAGCATGGAGCCAGCTGGATCTCCAAGAAAGTGCAGTCCTGAAGCTACTTGCTGTATCTCTTTCCCTTCTGTCACTTAGGGGGATATTTATGAGCACATTCTGTGTGACTCCTCAGAGCATCCCAGTGGGGTTGAGCCCCAGTGGCCTGCAAGAGTGACTCACTCAAGAATACCCACTGTAGTGGCCTTCTGGCCTTGCCTGTCACATACTTTCCAGTCCCCACTCCTGTTCCCCAGGAATCACTTCCCCATGTCAGCTGCCTGCACCAAAGCTCTTCGCTCAGCTCTCCTCTGAGGAAAACCCAGACTAAGACACACACTTGGTAGGGGAGGAGGAGACAGAGAAGAGAGCCACAAAGGGAGATGTAGAGGTAAACAGATCCAGCAAAAACCGTAAAGGAGAAAGGTCAGAGAAGAGGAGAGATGCTTCATATGCCCAGACTAATCAAATTCCCAGGTCAGTTTCTGGGTCAGAGAGGCAACATCGAGTTTAAAGTGGGAAGGAGAGGCCAGTGAGGGATGTGAGTGGGGAGGGAAAACTGTTACAATTACAGAGAACACGCTACAATCCAGACCTCTCACCACCTCGCCATCCAGCTGCCCAGATTCCACAGCCATGTCTCAGAGCAGCTCTGCTGCAGAAGGGACTGCTGGGAGAAGCAGAGCCAAGGACACCTCCAGGGAAAGGCATCCTCTTGGAAGGCAGTCTGAAGGGCCAGGACATAGATGGGCTGAGCCACTTCCTTCAGGGAGAAATAAAAGTCAAGCTTGGGAGACCAGGCCAGTTTCTGGGGGTGGGAGCTGAGTCATAAACAGGAGACTGAGTCAGGGATTAGGAGCCAGGCTGAAATAGGAGCAGAATGGGAACTGGAGGGACACTCCTGAGCACAGGCAGGGATAACTGTCCCTCTCTGTGGCTTCCCTCTGCCTGTGTGAGGGCTCCCACAAGGGTACAGAGGAGGGTGGCTCAGGGTCAGCGACACAAGGAAAAAGCAGTCACTCCTGCCAACAGCTCAGCGCACTACTCCAAAGATATTAATGCAGTGTTCCTTGAAGAGTATTTATCCAATAAATATTTATTAAGCACCTACCAGGTGCTGGGCTCTGTTCTAAGCACAGCAGGGAACAGATTCCCTGCCTTAATAGAGCACACAGTCTTGTAGGGGAGACATGATGTCTTAGTGTAAATGATTCTGAGAAAATTCCCCATAGTGAGTCTTACCTCTGCTGACTCAACTCCTTTCCCTATACCATGAGTCTCTACCCATGGCAGGCTTGTGCGGGACGGAATGCGGAGTAGGTGCAGCCTCAGGGTCCCCTCAGGATCCCTCTGAGGTTCCAAGCCCAATTCCTCCCTGGGGCGGGTCAGTCCCTGCCTTCCCTGGGTCGGCTCAGCTCTGGTACTGACCCCAGCCCTGCAGATTTAGCCCCGTTGCTCCTATGTCACACAGTGCATAGGCTCCATGGGGTGCTGCATGCCTACCCTGCTCTTGGGGCTGGATTCATTTGCTGCCCTGAGCCTGTGGCTCAGGGATGAGTCCCAGGTGCCCCTGAGCTGCAGCCTCTGTAGTCTGGGCTTGTTCCTAGTTGCTCTGCTGGGACCACAGCCCTGCCCTGAGCCCCAGCTCCCTTAGCTGCATGGGGAAACCATACCTGTCCCCTGCTCTTCAGTACCCCCAGCTGCCACCTGGTGTCATGCTTCAAAGAGAGGAACCTCTTAGAACCACAAGGCTGCCACTGTAGACTCCAAGTACCATCCCAGGTACCTGGCTACTCCTGATGCCACACCTCGCCCCTCAGAGTCATGCTGAGTGGCAAGGCTGCTTCAGATGGTCTCATTTCAGGGACTTTTTCCTCGCTTTTCCCTCCATCTGCCCCATTGACTCCCAGCCTGACTTATAGCTGAGCATGCATGGATTTGGAGAGCAGCAACACTTCTGACCAGGAAGTGAATATATACATGTGTATATATTACACGATATAGATGGAGATAACTGAAACCTTTTTCTAATATAAAGATCCAAGTCTTTGTAATGATTTTAAATTACCCCATTTTCTATAGCAAAGTTACACATACACACATGCCATATCTTAAACCTAAGTTGACAGGGTGTGAAACGGCATCTGGTTTACTATATAATGAAACACTTCAATGATACTCTCAGAAATAATGCCTTTGCTCTGAACCACTTTTCTTTTTAGTATTTAATGTACATTATTACCACAATTTTCATCTGTTTTTCAGAAATACCCTTCAAAATCCATTTTCCTTGTTGTGAAACTAAACCCAAAGAGCAGGGATCCCTGTCTATGTTGTTAACAAGTATTTTGAGATTTCTTTAGAGATGCATAACTCCACAGAATTGAGCATACAGGCCTATGAGATGCTGAAAAGGTGTCACGTCTATAAGGATACCTCTGGGTATAAGTTGAAATGAACACTAGGGGGTGGGGGGCAGGGTTCTACACTTAGAGGGGTTTGTTGGTTGTCTGAGACAAAAACACTCACAAAGGTGAAGCCAATAATAAAGCAAATGACCAAAAAAATTTTATGTCAATTGAGACTAGTTTTTTCAACTGAAGTGAGAAAAACACAACTCAAAATAACTCAATCACAAAAATATGTGGAGAGCGGACAGTGGAGTGAGTTTCAACATACCCAAGTCCAGGAACTCAAAGGGAAGCTATCATATCTCTCTCCCTCTCCGCTCTGTTTTTTGCAGTGTGGTAGCCTTGATCTCTCTGATTGAAGAAAGATCTTGGTTGCAGAACATTCTAATCATCATCCCAGCAGATCCTTCCAGAGAAGGACACTGATTGGTCCTGTTTCAGTCACATGCTCACACATGTCCAATCACTGGGACCTGAAGGATGGGGCACTACGATTGGCCAGATTCTGGCCACACTGTGGCTTAGTGGACCAGAGCACCATAAGTAGCAGACCCACCAGAGCCACATAGTATAGAAAAATGGACATTTCCCTAAGGAAAGGGAGTACCAGAAAGAGAGTGGAAGGGAAACCAGGCAGATAAAATAATACATACCTACCTCAAAATTCAATGCATTGGTTTTCCTCAACTTACACTTAACCTCTTAACAGTTTCTTCTGGCCTCATAAAAGTGGAAAAGAGGATTTACCTATATTCATATATAACACAGACAGAAGAAAGAAGAGAGACCCAGAGAATGCTCCAAACTCTATCAGTCAGCATTCTGCTTCCAGAGAAGGAGCCAAGTTCAAGTCAGAGGTGATGAATGCAAGCAGGAAAGCTCACTTCCTCCAGGAACATTCAGGTCAAGTGGAGGAAAGGTTGGTCAACACTGTGAAATCATAGCAGAGTCAGGCAGGGCTCGGGGTGAAAGCTGCTGTCACCATCCCACCCCAACCGATCCAATGTGAACACGTACCTCATGGAGCCCAGCTTGACTACATCTACCTGGGTGGTCCCACCACCTCCACTGAGCACTCTGACTCCAGCACAGACTGTAGCTCCCTTGTCCTATCCTTCTTCCCATCACCTATTAAGCAGGACTTAACTACCCCTCTGCATTCTGCTTTTGGCTTCCGCTTCACCAGGCTGTGGGAACTTAGATTTCATAATTTGGCTGAGACTTGTAAAAAGAGTTTTAAGGAAACTTATTCCCACACTACTAAAATAGTTACATGATTCTGGCTCCCCAAATTCCCAAAGTCTTTATCCTTGTTCTGAAAACTCTGATCTCAATCACTCTCTCTGGTTTTATCTCCACTACTTTTCTTCATAAATACTTCCTTCAAAACACTATCAAATAATGTCCTTCAACTGGTTTTTTACATTGCAGCCACTGGGCTTTTCCCATCACTATTCCCATGTTCCCACCATTTGAGTTGTTCTTCCTCCCATCAAAATTACAGTGATTCTTCAAATGTCACCTCAAAAACAACTTTCCTAATGGAGACTCCTATGGCCACCACAGTGGGAAATGATTGCCATCACTGGTATTAGAATTTAGTGTTGGAATCAAGCTGATTTAACCAGCTTTCAAGGATGAAATTTCTCTACTTGTCTCTATGATATTCTCCACCACTTCTAGAAAATGATTTCACCCAACACCAGCCAGAACAATGAACACATGCTCTGGGTCTAAACAAAGTATTGCTTTTTGAATTGTTATAAGAATTTAGGATTGAAAGAAAACTGTGATTGTGCTATGCAAAACAGTATGAGCCTTACTCTCATGAACTCAGGGAAGCAAATTTATGTGAATCTGAACAACATATAAACTATGTGAGGATCTGATAATACAAGGGATACTCATTTGAAATTTGGAAATTTTGCTGCCCGACCTCCATAAACTATAGTAGCGACTGACAAACACATCCATTGAATGTTTAGCCCACAAAAATATACAAATAAATTCCCAGAAATTTTACTAATGTGTGGTAGAGCACTCCAGTGGTTAGAGCTTATGAAACATACAAACCACTTCTAAAATAGTCTCTCCCTTTATAAAATTGCCCTAACTTAATACAGGTTCATTTTTGAAATTGTCTACCCGAGAGTTTCCTACTTGTTAGTATTCTGTTCTCCATCACAGCAAGCTATTCCAGAGATTTTCCTGTTGGGAACCTTGGATTTACAGATATCTTTTAAGAATATGTTTCAAAAAACAGTAATTTCTCCTTACAATCAGACTTTCAAAAAGTGTTCTTGCCCTGTCTCACCTTGTCACCCACTGCAGTGTGGCCACGGATCTCACCACCTAAATCTCTCACCAAGATTATAAACACCATCTGCTGACAAATCTAACAAGAATCTTTTGGGCCTCATGTCACAACTTAGCTGTGGTATTGACATTGGGGGCTACTTTCTTGTTTTTGAAATGTGTCCCTGGAGCTCAGTCTTTGCATTTCCTTCCTCTATGTTCTCCTGAGCAATCTGACTCCACGAGTGGATTCAACTCCCACCTGTCCCACTGGGCATCTTCACCTTGACACCCAACTCACTCATCTTCACACACAAAACATGCTCCTCCTCTCACGTCCCCATCTCAGGAAGGGCATCACTCCCACCTACCTTGTTGTTGGGAGTCTTTCAAGATTCCTTCTCTCTCGACCCTCACATCTGATTGGGACTAGTTCTTATTAGTTCTGACTTCTAAAATTCTCACACAATCTGGAGAAAACTCTAATTTGAAAAGATACATGCACCCCAATGTTCATTGCAACACTGTTTACAATAGCCAAGACATGGAAGCAACCTAAATGTCCATTGACAGAGGAGTGGATAAAGAAGATGTGGTACATATATACAGTGGAATATTACTTAGCCATAAAAAAGAATGAAATAATGCCATTTGCAGCAACATGGATGCAACTGGAGATTATCATATTAAGTGAAGTCAGACAGAAAAAGATAAACATCATATGATATCACATATATGGAATCTAAAAAATAAGATACAAATGAACTCACTTATAAAACAGAAATAGACTCACAGACATAGAAAACAAACTTATGGCTACCAAAGGGGAAAGGGTGGGGGGTAGAGGGATAAATGAGGAGTTTGGGATTAACATATAAACATTACTTTATGTAAAACAGATAAACAACAAGGACCTACTGTATAGCACAGGGAACTATATTCAATATCTTGTGATAACCTATAATGGAAAAGAATCTGAAAAAGAATATATATATATAAAATAACTGAATCACTTTGCTGTATACCTGAAACTAACATAACATTGTAAATTAACTATACTACAATAATGAAATAAATTAAAATCAAATCAAATGCCCCATATAGGTTGTCTCCCTCCTTTGCCTTTGCCAATGCCTTAGTACACTCATTGTTTCGTGCCAGTGCCTTGTAGCCTCCTAGCTTCCATTTCTGTTCTTCCCATCTATCCTCCCACTGCTGCCAGGGCGATCTTACCATGGCATCATGTCTCACGCAATCAGAATCAATCAATGACTTGAAATCCCCTACAGAATGTATCCTAAATTCCTCATCACAGAGTATGAATTCGTCCCTACTTACCTGCCCTATCTCTTCTCTGGCCTCTCCCCAACTGTACTCTGTGACCAAGGACTTTTTTACCCTTTATCTCTGTCTGCTTCACTCTTGCCCTTCAGAAAAGCCTAAAGCACACCAGAAATGAAGTCACTGGGGCGTGTCCCTTTCTCTTCTCTACAGGGTTTTCAAGGTGACTACAACCTCGAAGGTTGTCTAAGCCTATTAAATCGTATGACTGAATGGTTACACACTCAGGCTCCTGAGCTAGACTGCCTGGCTACAAATCTCAGTGCCACCACTTACTAATTCCAGCTGTGAGCAAGCTATTTAGCTCCCCAATGCCTCAGTTCCCACATCCGTAAAGTAAATATAGTCGTAGTACATACCTCATAGGGCAGTTGAAGGATTCAATCAGGAAATAAATATGAAATGCTTAGAAAACTGCACATGGTAAGTGCTCAATAAATTCTTACTTTTATGATTATCAACAATAATAATAATAATGAGGTTTTAATTCTCCAAAGACCTATATTTACTGGGTCCCTATAGAGTATACAGCCATGTGTAAAGTGTTGTGGGGAGATACAAAAATAATTGACGTCTTGATTTTTGTTCCCACAAGAGTTCATGAACAAAAAGAAGACAAAACATAAAAGCAAGCAGTTTCCCAAGGCTATAAAAGCGAACAACACTTCTGCCAAGACGAACATTCTTGTCTTTCAGTAGATTAGTGCATGCTTAGAATACAACTCTCTTCAAAGAAACTCAGAAAGTAATACATTTCTTGCTCGCCTTTGACAAAGTCATATTTGGGTTTATTGCAGTGTTTCTCAACTTTGGCACTATTGACATTTTGGCCAGATAGCTCTTTGTTGTGGATGCTGTCCTGTGCATCGTAGGATGTTTAGCTGCATCCTGTGTCTCCACCCACTAGATGCCAGGAACACTTCACCCTGAAGTTCTGACAACCATAAATATCTCTGGGTGTTGCCAAACGGGGGGCAAAATCACCCCAGTTGAGAACCACTAGTCCATCAGCATTTCAGGAACAACACCCAACGAGAGCTCACTATAATGGAAAGAATAAAAGAACATGACATTTTTAAATGGCTTCTCTCCATAAAACCTGGGACGAGGCCCCATTTCACTACCCTAAACAGGAGACCTTGGTCCTATCTCTTCCCCTTGCCCAGGCTACCTTTCCTTGTTGGTAGAATCAGGTTATCGTGGGCAGCCTCTCATGATTGTGGTGGGGATTAACGGAGTTGTGTTTGTGAATCTTCTTTAACTATAAACCACCATTACCATGTAAAGAGGTATCATTTTAAACACCCAGAGGACTATTTCACCATTGTGATTGTGCCTTTGTGTGGACAAGTAAATTTGAATTGAAACATCGTCACATTAGAGTCTAAGATTTTGAACTCAGATGATTCTGAACTTAGTTAATAAATATTCACAGAGGAGAAGACCCCCTTCATGTTAGGCACCAGGCTGTGCCCTCTAGAGACATAGGGATGGATCAGGGGCAGCCTCTACCTCAAGGCCCTATGGTTGGCAGGTGTGCTCTTTGCTCCATCATCACCCATGCCCAGGACTGGACAAATTAGCCCTTCACGTTCACAATTCCCAGGAAAGACAAAAACTGAGTTGCAAGGTCCCATCTGGGTATATTGCCATGTGTGGTTATTTGGCATTAGAATTTCACAGGGACTATAAACTTAGCCTTTAAAATCTCTCAGAGGACAGGAAATGAACATTTGTTGAGTCTGTACCACATGCCAGCTTCTGCTCAGGTTCACTCAGGACTGTGAGGAAGGTATCATTATTTCGTTTTTACTGATGAGGACATTAAAGCTCATTGAGAATAAAGTAATTATCCCAGTGCCACAGGGTAAATGGCAAAACTGGGATTTGCATCCACATTGGTTTAATCCAAAGCCTTTTGCTACCACACCATGCAAATGGAGGTGTATTTGGAGATGATGATCCTACTATGGATAGCAGGAAGTTGTGTGCACTACTCAGACCATCTATCCCAGGAATGTGGATGACAGGAAGACATCTCCTGTGTGAATCTCACATTTGGGTAATGCTAGGTAAATGGCTGTCACAGCGACCTGCAATCCCTCTGCTGAAGAGGTACTATCTAGGCTGAGCCAGTAGCATCTGGACACAGAGTACAAAGGAGGGGGACTCCTGACCAAAAGAAGCAATTACAATTGATGCTCCAGTCTGTGGCTTCTTGGAACCAAGCTGCCCCAACAGCCTGAACAGAGATAGAACATTTCTGTGAAGCCAGGCTCTCCAGGAGTCAACCGGGTTAGAACAGCTTAACAAACCAGCAGAACCAAAACAGAGGCATGGGGCTGAAGATGAGTTGCCTGTAAGGCCAGATCCATAAGAAGTATGCTCAAGGTCATCCTTGACAAATAACAACAGTGCTATGATTTTGCAACCCTGTAATTTCACTTATAATATATGAATATGCTTGGGGCCAAAGAAAGGGAGATTGATAACTTCATTTAGAGCAAATCAATTGGATTTCACTGATAGACTCATGAATCATCCAGGAGACAGACAGGGGTGTCAGGGAACACTGAGTCCGCCCCCTGCTGATTTTTACAAGCCTCATCAACTTCTGTCTAACTGAACACTTCCATTGGGTCATTAACATAAAGCTTCTAGAATTCAAGAAGTTAAATCCTTTCTAAAATTCTGGCACCTTGGCCAACACAATTTTGTCATCATGCCTTTGATTTAATTACCATGAATAAAGAAAATGTATGCCCATCCAAATGTGACCTGGTCAACCATGACACTTAGAAAAAAAGTCATAATGGCAACCATTGTCAATGTCCCCAAAAGCAGTGTCCTGGAAAGAGGGAGACTTAAATAGTCCAGATGCCCTTGTCAAAAGACTGTTAGAGCCATCTTAGCCTCACACCATTATACACAGTAAAACGTTTCTTGTTCTGATCCTATATGTATCGACTGAGTTGGAGGAGTTACTTTACGCCACAACCTCCCCCGATATATCCATGTACTCCATAATTGACATAAAGATTAAGAAGTCACTGGGATGAAGTCTCATATCCTGGGGTTCAGTTATAAAAAACACAGGTAGTGGACTTAGCAGAAGATGGGGCTTGGTACAAGAAGAGGGTATAAGATGCCCATGGATACCTCCATATTGTTTTACATATTGGTTGGACTAATTAATATTCCACAACAGATCTACCATATGATCCAACAATTCCACTTCTGGGTATGTACCCAAAAGAAATGAAAACAGTATTTTGAAGAGATATATACACTCCCTTGTTTATTGCAGCATTATTCACAACAGCCAAGATATGAAAACAATGTAAATGTCCATCAATGGATGAATGCATAAAAATGATGTGGTGTATATACAAAATGGAATATTATTCTGCCAAGGAAAAGGAGGGTATCCTGCTATTTGTGACAACATGAATGGACTTTGAGCACATTATGCTATGTGAGATGTCAGAGAAAGACAAGTACTATATCATATCACTTACACGTGGAATCTAAAGAAGTCAAACTCATAAAAAACAGAGAGTAAAATGGTGGTTACCAGGGCATGGGGCTGGGGGGATAAGACTGATGCTGTTTAAGGATACAAACTTGCAACAAGTAGTAAATAAGATGTAGCGATCTACTGAACAATATAATGAATATAGACACTACTGTACTGTAATTATGTAATGTGATAAATATTGCTACAGTGGTAATCATATTATAATATATAATTATATCAAAGTAACACATAAACCTTAAATTTATACAATGTTATATAGCAAATTTATTCAATTAAAATAAGTAAATAAATAGAGCCTTTTCCACCTGTGGCCAAAAGAAAAAAAAAAAAGATGCCAAGGACAATGTAATGTGCTTGTGCCCTCCCTCCCTATTATCTGCTGCCACATCACTGAAGTTTGCTTGTTAGTGAGTTTCTGGTGCCCACATAGGCTGGTGCCTGGAGACAAGGTCTTCCCCTGCCCCTTGCTATTTCTTTGCCGTTTGGTGGGGAGCAGGGGAACTAGTAAAACCCACTTAAAGGAGGCAATCATGGGGATGTTGAGAGCTAACTGACCATAAGGGGAAAAGCCTTGAGCTATGAATAGGACTTGATGTCAGAAAGGGTGGTTCTTGGTGATATGCAGCAATTGACACTAGAATCTGTCCTGAATCATGTGCATGCCTTATGAGGGAGAGGTTGCACAAGCAGCCTTGTTCTGGAGACTTTGCATAACTAAGAAGAAATATTTCTTCAAAGTGGGGATAAAGGATCTTTGGCCTTGGGTCCTGTAGAACTGTCAGAGTTTGAGTGTGTGATATTATGTTCATCTAGCTGGGATAGCTACTAATAAACAGGACTTGTGTGTGTACAAATATAAAAAGCACCTCTGGGTTTCTAAATCTATTTGGGGAAAATAAATTTAGAAAAGGCTAAGATTCCAGCAGTAAACAGAAAGGCTCAGAGCCATGAAGATTTGGATCTTTTTTTTAAAAGAAATATTTAATTTATTTTTAATTTAATTTAATTTTTATTTTTTGGCTGCATCAGGTCTTCGCTGCGGCATGCTGGATCTTCATTGAGGCAGGCGGGATCTTTCATTGCAGCGCGAGTGCTCTTTGCTGCATCGTGCTGGCTTCTCTCTATAGTTGTGTCGCGCAGGCTTCTCTCTAGTTGTGGCGCCTGGGCTTCTCTCTAGTTGTGGCATGTGGGCTTTTCTTTTTTTTTCTCCTCTCTCTAGTTGTGGTGTGTGGGCTCCAGGGCACATGGGCTCTGTAGTTTGAGGCATGCAGGCTCTCTTGTTGAGGCGCATGAGCTCAGTAGTTGTGTCATACGCGGGCTTAGTTGCTCTGTGGCATGTGGGATATTAGTTCCCTGACCAGGGATCGAAACCGCATCCCTTGCATTGGAAGGCGGATTCTTTACCATTGGACCACCAGGGAAGTCGCGAAGATTTGGATCTTATTGAGATTACATCTTTATTCTCAAGCTCACAAAGCCAGAGATACCTAAGCTATATATGCTTACCAATCTTACCCACCACAAATATTTTTATTCTGTAAGGCATTGATTTCTTTTGTCTTTGTTGATTTCTTTTCCCCTTTTAAAGCCAGTCCCTCTACATGTGACTACTTGTGGCTAGATTTCAATCCTTTCACTTACCCAAAGATTTCGCTCCAGCAATTCTCTTCCTTCTCTTATATCAGCAGTTTTTCTGTTCCTATTGGGTCATTATCATGAGCATATGAGCATGCCATTATTTCTCCATCTTTAAAACAAACAAACATTCTTTTCGCCCTACTTTCCCCACTAGCTTCAACCCCATCTCTTTGCTCTCTTTTGTATCAAACTCCTCAAAAGTGTTACGTATACTAGTCAAGCACTTTCCTCCCATTCTCTCTTAAACACTCCAATCAGCTTCTTGCTCCCCAAATTGCTCTTATAAAGGTTACCAGTTACCCACATATTCCTAAGTCTAATGATTTTTAGTTCCTGTCTAACGTGATCTACCAGCTGCATTTGGCATGATTTGCCATGCTTTCTTGCTGGATTCACTGCCCACTGGCTTCCTGGGAAATACCCTCTCTGCTTCTCCTCTCACCTCCGTGGTTCCATTTTTAACTTTCTCTGTTCTTCCTTCTTTTTTCCCCAACCTGTTAATGTTAGAGTGGATCTTTTATCTATCTACATTCACTCCCTTGATGATTTGATCCACTCTCATCATTGTTTTAAATCCCATCTATTCTCTAGTGACTCCCGAACTTAATCGTCAGCACAGACCTTTCTTCTCAACTCTAGACCCATATTATATGCAACTGCCCACGGGAAATCTTTACATTTTCACTTAATATGTACTAAACTTAATTCCTGATCTGTGCCCGAAACCCATTTCATGCGCATTCTTTCCCATCTCAGTTGATGGCAACTCTATTTTTCCAGTTGCCCCACCCTAAATTCTCAAATTCATTATCGGCTCCAGTGTTTTTCTTATACTCTCCACATATACTATGTCTGGAAATCCTATATTTTGAAGTATATCTAGAATCTGACCACTCCTTACTACCTCCACTGCTATGACACTGGTCTGAACTGACATCCCCTCTCTCCTGAAAGACTGTAACAATGCCTTAACAGCTCTTCTTGCTTCCAATCTATTTTCAACATAATAGAGTAATCCATTTTTTTTTAAGAAAGAATATAAGAGTAATCCTTTTTTAAAAGGGAGAAACTGCTTTAATATTTGAAATTCCACCAGTGTAATTCATTGGTTTAACAGAATAATGAGAAAAACGACATAACCTTTTCAATAAATGCCAAAAATCATTTTATAAAATTCGAAACCAATTCTTGATTAAAAAAAAAATTCCCACTAAACGGGGAGTAGAAAGGAGTGTTCTTAAAATATCTACAAGACAAAGAGTATCTTCAAAAACAAAACAAAACAAAACCCCAAACTACAACTTCATACTCAGTGGTGATACACTGAAATATTTCTCCCCCAAGGCCAGGAATAAGATAAGGATGTCCATCAACACCATTTCTTTCAACATAGTAGTGAAGATCCTAGCCAGTGCAGTGAGGCAAGAATAAGAAACACAAGGCTTAAAGTTTGGAAAGGAATAAGTAAAACTCTCCTATTCACAGATGACACAATAGTATATATTGAAATTCTTAAAGAATATTCAAATTATTAGAATTAATAAGTGAATTGAACAAGGTCACTACATATAAAGTGAACATATCAAAAAAATTAACTGTATTTCTATATACTGGCAAAAAAACAGTTGGAAAGCTAAATGAAAAATACCATTTACAATGGCATCCAAAATAATCAAATACCTAATAAAAATCTAACAGAAGATGTGTAAAACCTCTACACTAAAACCTACAAAATACTGAGAGAAATTAAAGAAGATCCAAATAAGGGGATAAATATTACATGTGCATTAAATGGAAGATTCAATATTAAGATGACAATTTTTGCCAAATCGATCTATAGGTTCGATTCATTCCCAATCAAAATCACAGCAAGATCATTTATTTTATTATTATTTTTTCTTTTTTTTTTGGCGGTACGTGGGACTCTCACTGTTGTGGCCTCTCCCGTTGCAGAGCACAGGCTCCGGACGCGCAGGCTCAGCGGCCATGGCTCACGGGCCCAGCCGCTCCGCGGCATGTGGGATCTTCCCGGACCGGGGCACGAACCCGTGTCCCCTGCATCGGCAGGCGGACTCTCAACCACTGCGCCACCAGGGAAGCCCAAGATCATTTAAATTGACAAGGTGATTCTAAAATTTATGAAAATGCAAAGAACACAGAATAACCAAGACAATGTTGAAGAAGAGTAACCAAGTTGGAAGACTGCACACTAACAGATTTCAAGACTTATAAAGCTACAGCAGGTATGGCAGTGTGGTATGGGTGTAATGTAGACAAATAAATCAATGGAAAGAATAGAGAGATCAGAATAGACCCACACATGTGTGATCACTTGATTTACAAAAAACCACTGTAATTCAGTGGAGAAAGAATTGTCTTTCCAAAAAAAATGATGCTGAAGTAACCAGATACCCTATGAAAAAAATTAACCTTGACTTCTACCCCACACTATACACATATATTAATTCAAGGTAGATTATATGCCTAAATGTAAAAGCTAGACCATAAGCATAAAAGAAAAAACATAATAAATTATATTTTACTAAAATTAAGAATGTCTGTTGGTCAAATCACATAATTAAGAAAGTTAATTGACAAGCTACAGACTGGAAGGAGATATTGACAATACAAATATCTGACAAAGATCTTATATCCAAAATATATAAAGAACTTCTACAAAATAATGAGAAAATAAGCAAACCATTTTTTAAAATGAGCAAAATGCTCAAACAGGCACCTTATAAAAGATGAACTCAAATGGCCAATAAGCATATGAAAAGGGGCTCAGTAATATTACTCACTAGGAAAGTGCAAATTCCCATACCCACCAGAATGGTTAAAATTTAAAAACTGACAATACAAGTTTTGGTGAGGATGTGGAGAAATTGGAACTCTCATACGTTACAGGAAGGAATGAAACCAGGTCAACCATACTGGAAATATCTATTAAAGCTAAATATACCTGCCTATTCCATGCCTTAGTGATTACATTCCTGAAATACTCCTGGGTATATATCCAAGAGAAATTAGTGAGTATGTCCACTTAAAACATGCACAAGAATGTTCATAGTAGCCAAAAATTGGAAACAACTCAAATGTCAACAGGAGAATTGAGTGCTTCCCTGGTGGTGCAGTGGTTAAGAATCTGCCTGCCAATGCAGGGGACGCGGGTTCAAGCCCTGGTCTGGGAAGATCCCACATGCCGTGAAGCAACTAAGCCCATGCACCACAACTACTGAGCCTGCACTCTAGAGCCCATGAGCCACAAGTATTGAGCCTGCATGCCACAACTACTGAAGCTCGTGCACCTATCGCCTATGCTCCGCAACAAGACAAGCCACTGCAATGAGGAGCCCACACGCTGCAACAAAGACCCAACACAGCCAAAAATAAATTTTAAAAATTATATATAAAAAAAACAGGAGAATTGATAAATTGTGGTGTATCCAAACAATGAAATACTTTACATCAATTAAGGAATTTTGCAAACAAAATGGTGAGCTAAACTAGCCAAACATGAAAGACTACATTTTGTGTGATTTCTTTTATAAAAAATTCAAGAACAGGCAAAATGAATCTGTGATGATAGAAGTCAGAATAGTGATTACCTTGGTTGGTGGTGGGGTTATGGATTAGAAATTGACAAGGGAATCTGGGGTGCTGGAAATATTTTGTATATTCATCTGGATGGTGGTCACAATGGTATATACATATATATATATATATATATATATATATATATATATATATATATATATATATATATATATATATATACTTGTGAAGCTGTATTTTACTATAAATTATACCTCAAAAAGACATTATATAACTGAAATGTCTACTGGTTAAAGGATATTATATCTGGAATTCAGAGGAGGAAAAGTGAATGGGCGTATAGATATAAAAGATTGACAACGAGTCAGTAATTGTAATTGTATTCTATCCGCTTTTGTTTGTTTAAAATTTCCATAATAAAAAGTTTAAAACAAACCAAAGATTAATTAAAAAAATAAGTCAGATCATGTCATTCCTGGGTTTACATTCTTGCCTTGCTTTCCATCTTATTCAGAGTAAAATGCCAAGTCTATACAATGGCTACAAGGCTCCACATGCTGTGTTCTTACGGCCTGTTACTGCTCTCTGTCCTCACTCACACATTCCAGTGACATTGACATTCCCTCTCCTTAGAGTCTTTGCTTAGACTCTTCTCTCTGCCTAGAATGCTCTTCTTCCACCTACCTATACACCTCCTTCAATCTTTGCTGGAATGTCATCTTCTCAATTGAACCATACTGACCACCATATTTAAACCTGTAGTCCATTTCCCTAGTGTTCCAGATCCCCTTTACCCTGACATATTTCCCCCTTTTCCCCATGGAACTAATAACTTTCTAAGGTACTACATAATTCATTTACTTATTATGTTTATTGCTTATTGTCTGTGTTCCTCTTACTTCTGCCCTAAAGTGCAAGCTCCTCAAAAACAAGTATCTTTGTCTGTTTTGTTTACCAAAGTATCCGAAGCACATAGAACAGTACCAAGTTCCCCAAAAAAGTACCTGGAACATAATATGTGCTCAATAAATACTTAATAAATCAACAAATGAACAATAATGCAATAGAAAGACTGATCCTGACTTGACCTCCCAAGCATCTTGACTACAGGAAGAGAATGTGCCAGTCATGCTACCATAATTGCTTCTGGTCCATATAAGAGTCATTTTGTTGTTGTTGTTAAGATGGCATATGTCAATCTTTGATGGTATAACAAACATGTTAGGCAATGTGCCTGTTATTCTCACCTTCCTGTATATCTTAATGGAGAAGATCTTCAGGGCCCTGAAAGGGGGAGATCTAGGAGCTTGTCTTAGTTCATGCTGCTATAACAAAATACCTCAGGCTGGGTGGCTTATAAACAATTTATTTTTCGTAGTTCTGGAGGCTGAAAATCCAAGATCAGGGTAGCAGCAGGGTTGGTGAGGGCCCTCTTCTGGGTTGCAGCCTTCTTGTTGTGTCCTCACATGGTGGAAGAAGCCAGGGAGCTCTCTTGAGTCTCTTTTATGAGGGCACTAATCCCATTTATGAGGGCTCCACTCTCATGACCTAATCACCTCCCAAAGCCCCACCTCCTAACACCATCTCCTTGGGGGTAAGATTTCAACATATGGATTTGGGGGGACATATTCTGAGCAGAACAGAGCCTGACTGATCTGGCTTCCTCAGCTACGCTCAGTTTGATGGAGAGTAAACCCTGGACACAGGCCAGTGACAAATCTGACCAATCACCTTTCATCTCTCCAGAATTTAGACCACGAAACACAGAAACCAGTCAGCGGTGGTGGATGCCGTACCTGAATAGGTTGGGTCCTGCACAAACAGGGACTGAAGTACATGTAGCAGTCAGGCAAGGAGAAGTGAAGGAGGAGGGCCTCGGCCTTTGAGGAACAAGAGGGTGACCTCTGTCCTGACTCTATTCCCACTTACACTCCCTGTCCCCAGATGGCCCAGCAGGACTCTTTCTCCTGGCCTTGGATGCCCTGTTGAATCCTTAAAATAGACCCTCTTTACTGAAGCTTCAGTGACTCTGTGTTCATTGAGAAGGCATCCTCATTTTGGGGCACACAAGCCCTAATATGCCTGAACCTTGGGGAATTCCAATGGAGGCAGATCCAGTCAGCACATCAGTGCTTCCCAGAACACTGGTCCAACCTAATCAGTACACACCCTTGAGCTGAATTCTCAGAAATATAGATTTACGTGGAAATAGGAGGAGATAGGTCCTGAGAATATGTGTTTTTAACATCTCCCTAGAATATTCTAATTTGCAAATCAGTTTGGGAAATCACTATAGGCTACTATTTCCAGATACAGACTCTTAACTAGTTCCTACTGTGTAAATGCAGCTCTTTCTATAATTTGGGACAGAATTTGCCTTGCAAATACAATAAGTCACATGTTATGATGCATACCTACACCATCTCCCACCCCCACTTAAGTGATATACTAAAGGTGCAAAAACCAACCTCTGTAACCCTTAGCCTTCCCTGAGAAAGGAACTCTCTTTTCTGGCAGCATTACCTTGGTCTGTATATGCAAGTTCACGGAAATGAAAAAGAACAAAGCTCCTTACTTTGTAAGCGGCCAGCCCTGTTTCCGTTCCCTGGAGGTCACCGAGTCCTACAGCTGGGTCACACTGACTAGGGGTGGACAGGGTGGGACTCAGTAATTTTATGACCTGTTGTAACAGTCCAAGTGAGGCAGCGGAGATAAAAGTGCTAATCAAATTTCATGCTTCAAGGCATGAGCTGATTACTGCTGGGCTGAGGGTGGATTTATTTTTGGTGGTTCAGACAGGCACAGGGGGCCAGGTGCTCTCTGTGCAGCTTCACACACTACTGACCACTTCCAAAAAGGAGGATCTGTGAGTCAGCTCCCTGATACCCACTGGCTGGGCTTCTGTGGTTTCTCAGATCAGACAAAGAGGGATGCCATAAGAGAAGGTTCACAGGCAAAAGATTTGCAGAGAAAGAATGACAGGGGCTACGTGGAGGGTACCTGGAGAAGCCCTAGAGAGCTTGTATGCCAGGTTCTGGTCCAGTCAAGAGAGGAGGGAGTATCCTGATAACCTCTGCTTCTTTCTCTTTGGTGTCTTAACTTCTGTAAGAATCAGTTTCACAATCTGTGAAATTGAGGTAATAACAGTACCTGCTTCTTGAGGTGGTTGTGAAGATAAAAGTGGGCAAGATAGGGTTATGGGCTAGGATTACAGGTAGTGCCCCCAAAACAACCTGGGAGACTTCAGAGCACAGGCCTTGGCGGCAAGGCAGCAATTCTTATGCTTAATATCTTTGTATAGCTAAGGTCTCTGGCTCTGGATCAGAGGCATATAGGTAGACCAAAAGTCTAACATGTTTTTAAGGTAACTATACAGCCAAAGAAACTGTAAACCTAGCAATTATTCAAACCCTAAGGCAATTCTCAGGTCCCAGAACTTGCACCAACAGGAAATGGGCTATCAACACTGACACCAAAAACTTCGTTTTCCCAGTGCTCACCTAGAGTATGGCCACGGAGAACAACAAACTAGAAAGATCCTTCCAGAAGCAGACCTGGGCATTGTGTAGTAACCCAACCATGGGGATAAGAGTCATAAATCTAGCCTACCTCCAGAACTTCTCCAGCCTTGGAGAGCCTCTCGGTTAGAATTCAGGTGAAACTAAGCTATACCTCCAAGTGCACCAGGATGCTGGAGTTCAAGCCAGTCCCCTGCAGGTAGGCTGGTCCCTCTTTCCTCTTTCTAACTCATCCTACTCATTCTTTAGATCTTAGATAAAAATCAGTCCACCTCTATCCAAATTCTCTAACCATTCCAAGCCACAGTACACTTTCCTTCCTCAGAATTCCTTGTAACCCTTTTTACTAATTATCAATATTGTACATGGCTATAATCTCTATCCTGATTAAAATCAATAAATATAAAGGAAATATAGTTCAGAGGAAAGAGCTCTGGCTTTGAGACAGGCCCTGGCACCACCATTTGTTAACTATGGAAAGTTCTGTATCTTCTCTTAGGGCTCTCATCTGTTAAATGCAAATAATAAAATTTTTTAGGGTAATTTTGAAAAGTAAAATAAAACATGTAAATCACCTGGCACACAGTAGGCATTTAATACATTGAAGTTATTAATTCTTGCATCATTTAATTTTTCATACGCTCTGGTTTTATATATCTAACTAAAGTTTAAGCTATTTAAGAACAGAATTGAGCCTTGTATATTTTCATATTCTTCATAGGTTAATGCCCACAATTAGTGTCAAGAAATATTTGTAACTAAGGACTAAAGTAACATTTGGGGTAAGGCCATTTTTCTTCCCTTTGGTACTTCCAAAATACTAGCCTGAGGAGATCAAGCCTAAGGTTGTGTCCATAGCAAATGCAGTGTCCTTTTTTCTCCCCTAATAGTTCTGGAAGCAGATGATCAGTAAAAATGAGAAGAGAGTGGGCAAAAGATCCCCAAAAGGAACCAGGATAATATGTTCAAAAATCAGAGACCAGTGGTAAGAAAGAGTTTATAACAGAATCAGGTCTTCTGACTCAGGCTCTGTTTTTATGTGGAAGCTGTAGAGACAGGCATCAATTCTGGTCTGATCCCCAGGTGAAGCAGGAACGTGGAGGCACCTGACTAAAGAGTATGTCCAAAGATCACCCCAGGCAGATACTGACATATGTTCTCTCTTAAAAACTAAACAAGAGAAATAAAACCTTCAAGGCATATAATCTGATTTATTTTCAGTCTTCTCCAAGAGCAGCCATGTTCTCTTTCTATATTTCTAAAAAAAGGCAGAGAAAAGTATTGAGCTTCCAAAACATAAACATAGAAGGAAGGGACAACTGCTGTTGGGTGGTATCTAGAAATCCAGTCAACTTGGTCATTCCACATTTGCATCCCAGAAAAAAAATACATCTTCCATTCATCCATCAACTTCCAAGTGACCCTTGGGCCATTCCCTTCTTTCTCTCAGTGGTTTAATGACATTTCTTGAAAGATTTCTGTGTGTACCAGGGGAAAACATGCCTTCCCAGGCCAAGCCCTGCTCTCCCATGTCTGGGGTGGTCTCCCAGGTTTACCACTAGAGTGCCTCACATTTCCCTACCTCAACTTCCTCTTCTGCCGTCAGGCACTGCATCACCATCAGCCTTGGAAAAGCCTCATAACTCAGGATGACAATACTGAGACCATTAAGCCTACATACATCAGCAAAACTGCCTCACTGATGTCTCCACTCCAGGTTATAAAGATATGTCACAGCGCACAAAGGCCCCTCAAGTCCTGGATTTGACGGGTTGTACTGAGAAGGCCACTTCTAAGACCAAAGTCATTTTTCACTCAAGAACTCTGTCAATGGGGGCCTCAAAATACTGCACTGTAATGCTGTTGGTGATAGCCATGGGGTACCACCCAGGCATGGCCCATAGCTCAGATGTCAAAACTGGTGATCAGATATAGTTTGGCATATTTCAAAACACATACTCATTCATACATGTACACTGAAACATGAATATCAATTTTTCCTTACTCATGACTGGGGAAAATCCACAGTCTACAGTATAAGAATTCACTCCCTTGGCTTATGGATAAACCGATAAGAGGGTATAAAGTCAAGATCCCCAAATCAAGTCTGATAATCCTCCAAATTCCCATATAACAAGAAAAATTTCTGGAGCCTGTGGGGAAGACTCTTTTCCTGGAGCCCATAAAATTTGATCTCTATTTAAACTACCAAATTTCAATGGCTCTTGGCCTACAGGCTGCCTCCTGAGCCCCCTCAGCTTCCTCTCATCAGCCCCGCATCCCAACTTCCACCTCCAGCCAGATGAGCAAAAGCTGATGGATGACAGCGTCAAAAACACAGCGATGATTTAAAAGCAAGTGACAAAGTCAATACTATACACATCAAAACCTGCAAGTGTACATGACATTTGCCTAGAAATCTGTCCATTTTCAGCGTCACTGTATCCAAAGGCTACACGAGGATACAATTTCATGTCTTGTCCCTCTTTAGGGCCTGACGATGACATCTTAATTGTGAAATGTTGTGTAGCCTGTACAAACAAAACTTCCAGTTTTTAGTTTAATATACACTGGCATTTATTTTGAATTAGAGCTGTTCTTCATTTTCATATCTTATCCCTACCAGTTTAAACTTCCATGGCAATGTCCTTCCAAATCAGCATTGTCCAGTACAACTTTTGCAGTGATGGAAATGTTTTGTCCAATGAAGAAGCCATTTAAAATGTAGCTAGTGCAACGGAGGAACTAAATTTTATTTACTTTTAATGAATTTAAATTTAGCCACATGAGAGTAGTAACTACTATATTGGACAGCACAAATTCTAAATGCTCATGACATGGGACTATGTTCGCTTCCTCAGCATTTAGCAAGCCCTAGAATGATAACCCAGTCCAAAATGGTGACACATGGATGAAGAAGAGGAATTTAAATAGAACTCAGACATATCAAATACCAAAATGAATCTGGGACTGCCTCCCCAGATTCAGAGTTTTTACAAAGGAAATGATTAATTGAACTGGTTCTACGATTTTTGCACCCCCCCAGCAAGACGAAGCCTATAAAAAGGAATCAAAGTATGAAGAGGGGAGAGGGTGTGATGAACAAAGTCTTTGGAGAAATTCGCTCTGACTGCTACCTTGTGATCTGCCTGAAATCCTTTCAGTTTGGTAGGACAAAATATGATAAGGATTACCTATAGACACAGGAGAGAGCTGGACTAGAGCTGATTAAATCCTACTCAAGAAGACTGCCTGGGAGAGAGTAAGGGAACTCCAATAGCAGGTGCCTGGGTTAGACGGACCCAGTAAATGTTTAAGATCCAACTCTCTAGGGAAAAAAACAATAAGCTCTGATTTTTTTTTTTTGCATTTTGCCAATTTCCTGAGGTCGGATGTGCACAATCAGCTTTCGTGAGGTCGTGTAAGCCAGCTCCAGCACACCCCTGCGTGGACCACAAGTGAGCCAGGGCCTACCAGGAAGCATCTTGCCAAGGGAATGGGCATCCCCGCAGTGCAAGACTTGCACATGAGAGGTTCCCAGTGATGAGTGTGTCTGCAGAACCCAGGAGAAAGAATGAGTTTCATTACCTTCCAGGCAGAGAGCATAAGTCACTGAGTTGAGTCAGAGCTTTCCTTTCCCCTTATCTGTTCCCTCCTTTCTGCCCCTTCATCCCTTGTAGGATATAAAATAGCAGTTTGGGAGTCTGTGAGAAGGTGAGTGGGAGAAAGAGCAGAAGCCAATCACAGTCCCTTCCTTAAAATCAGGCAGGTGCCAAGGAAAGATGAGGGGATGTCCTACCTCTGAATGAAGATGATGGAGGCACTGATTAATATCATGGACTGGATTTATTCTAGTTACTGAATTGAGAGGGTGTTGGGAGTCAAAATGACCATAGGACCATCTATTATCTGCCAATTTTTTTCTTCTGGGAGCAGGGGGTGAATTTAGAGGGACAATGGGAGCCAAAACTTAATAATGATAAGTTTGAGCTTCTATTACATCTTAAGTTGTACAAGTACAGCATTAGAAAACAGAACCACGGGACTTCCCTGGTGGTGCAGTGGTTAAGAATCTGTCTGCCAATGCAGGGGACATGGGTTCGAGCCCTGGTCCAGAAAGATCCCACATGCTGTGGAGCAACTAAGCCTGTGCGCCACAACTACTGAGCCTGTGTGCCACAGCTACTGAAGCCGGCGCACCTAGAGCCCGTGCTCTGCAACAAGAGAAGCCATCGCAATGAGAAGTCCGCGCACTGCAATGAAGAGTAGCCCGGCTCTCTGCAACTAGAGAAAGCCCGCTTGCAGCAACGAAGACCCAACGCAGACAAAAATAAATAAATAAATTAATTAATTAAAAAAAAAATAGAACCAGGTCTGAGTGTCCCTTCTTCCCATATTTTCATCCTCACAGCATAAGAAATCAACACTACCAAGGATAATTTGAATTATGTTTTTTATTGAGAGACAAGGTCTACTATTT
This sequence comes from Grampus griseus, assembly GCF_964374135.1. Taxonomy (NCBI): domain Eukaryota; kingdom Metazoa; phylum Chordata; class Mammalia; order Artiodactyla; family Delphinidae; genus Grampus; species Grampus griseus. The sequence continues at coordinate 35,644,563 of NC_139018.1, read as the reverse complement.
GGAGCAGGATAGCAGCAAACAGGCCACATAGTCTAAAGTCCCTGACCTTAACAATGTGTGCATTTGGACGGCGGGGTGGAATTTAAATAAAACAACCAAGATGGGAATGTGCATGACCCCCTGATACGTAGGACACTTAACCCGTGAAATCTTCAACTAGTCACATCGGATAGTTTTATTTTTCTTTTAAAAATAACTTTTAGGGCTTCCCTGGTGGCTCAGTGGTTGAGAGTCCACCTGCCGATGCAGGGGACACGGGTTCGTGCCCCGGTCTGGAAAGATCCCACATGCCGCGGAGCGGCTGGGCCCGTGAGCCATGGCCGCTGAGCCTGCGCGTCCGGAGCCTGTGCTCCGCAACGAGAGAGGCCACAACAGTGAGAGGCCCGTGTACCACACACACAAAAAAAATTTTAAAAAGTATTAGTGGAAAAGAAAATAGCAGTTATTCCATGAAGTATTCCAAAGCTCTCAAAATCAAAGGAGTGTTTGTTCTCTTTCAGTCTCAGAGTAAGCACTCACCTCCCTACACTTCAGGGGGCAAGGTGAAGGTGGTGACCTCATAGGCGGTGGTAGATAGTCATGGTGGACTGGTCATGGGAGCTGAAGTCCCTGGCCAGCTTGCTGGGCTCCACTCTGGCTGCCACACCAACAAACCACAGATTCTCAGACAACACAAAAGGACAAGCCTATAGGTTGCAAAGGACCCTATAGTTAGGCTAGAGCTACAGGAGCTTGTTCTGTAAGGACCATTTTTCTATTTATGGCTTAAATTTAAAGTTGAATGATATCTGTTGGCCCTAAAGTGACTGTTTCATTGCTATCAAAATCCAGCCTGTTGACCAGGGGAGAGTTTCATAACTCTCATATCAAAGTCAACAGCTGTCCAGCTGGTAAACCTCTTCCTAAAATTCAATGTCTTTGCATGAAGCTTTTCCTCCCAGATCTCCTATGGTGAAACAACTAAGGGAAAGAAGAATGTAGGCATTTCCTGCTATGACACAAGATAAACATAAATACATATCCATTCTTTTCATCTGGTCCCAGTTGCTTATTCTGGACATTCTTCTTTGTCTGCTGGCTAGGTACTTTTAGGGCATGGATGTTGTCTAAATTCCTGGAGAAGCCAAGAATCAAGTTGAGGGCTCAGGAAAAATAGTAAGACTCGCTAATGTTTGGTAACCACCCAAAGGTGTCAATCTGGAGAGAATGGCAGAGTTTGGTCTGGAAAAAACAGCCTTTTTCTCCCTACCTGAGGGGCAGAGGTGATGGGCAATGTCACACAAAATACTGCTGCCTCCTCTTCTACTCATGGCAAGTGCTACCCCTGGACCCTCCATCTTCTCCTTCTAGTTTTCTGATTTTAAGCAGAAATTCAAATGATTCTTAACCCTTTCTGGGTCCTGGAATTGGGAACTGCCAAAAGTGCTAAGATGCCCAGAATAATATATATATGCCCATATTCAGATGTTTCCCAAATCCTGCATATAATTTTAAGGGAGGTTCACAGACAACACTCACCTCTACCCAGAGTCTGTGGACCCAGACTCTGGGGAATCAAGATTCAGAAGCCCTGTTTCAAGGCAGGTGCTCTGGTGCTAATGCCCTCTGAGAGCACTACCCTGGAAGATCACCCCCCCTCCCCAACTCCTTCCCACCTTCTCCAGCTGGCTAGGTTTCAGCACAAGATTGCTTGCCAGTTGAACTGGCACCATGGACCAGTCAGTAGGTGTTTCCTGGGTATAGGGGAAACAGCCAAATTCCTTTAAGCAAAACATGTCTTAGTTATTGATTTTTTCCACTTGAAGTTTTGAGAATCCCTGATTAAATCATAAATTGCTGCATCAGTCATCTACCTGCTGCTTCAGTCTCTTGAATGAAACTTCAATCTCTTTGGGGCACTTCAATTCCAATGCAGCAACTTCTGGATCTACATATGTCAATCTTTCACTCATTTCAGCACTAACATTTACTGAGCATCTATTAAGTGCCAGGCACTATTCTGAGCATCAAGGATATAGCAATGAACAAAACAGACCTCATCTTAATTTATTCTCTTCCAAAATAGCAATTCTAACTATTGTTGCTTTTTTAGAAATGATAGTAATTATTATAATAACTACCTAAGTTACAGGCTCTGTTTTAAATATTTTATATGCATTATCTCATTATTTCTCAGAAGACTTAGTGAGGTAGGTATTATTATCATCCCCATTTTACAAATGTAAAAACTGAACCAAAAAAATCTACTTAAGTAATTTACCTAAGCTACGGAGGGGCTAAGACCAAATGTAATATCAAGCAGTTTGACTAAACACCTTCAGATTCAATATCCCAGGCTGTAGTTACAAAGCAAAGTTGGAAAATGCAGCATCACTGAAATGAACAGATGTCCCACAAAAAATTAGTCTGGCAATGTGCACATGCTTAGGTAGGCCCAGGGGTTACCTGTGGTTCCCAAGAGGCTCATAGTCAGCATGAATATAATCAGGAGCACTGACAACTTTGTTAACCAGAGATGGTTTGGTGATCCTGGAAAAAAGTAAGATGTGCATGGCTGGGAATGTACGGCTAAGGATTACTGGAGTTGAACTGGCAGTCAAAGGACAGATAAGTCAAAAGTTATTTAAATATATGTTTTAAAATTATATGTATTTTAAAAACCATGATGGATAGAAGAGATGATTATAATCTTAAGGCAATAACTGGAGAAAGCACAGAGTAGGTACTAAAACGACGGATCAGTCTGAAGAAAATATTTTAAAATACCAGTTTCCTATATCCATGGCTTCCAAAGATCCCAGTTAGTTCTAACAGACACTCATGAAATGTGGGGCTGGGATAACTGAAAGTGATAGCTCCTAGAAGGGGTGAGTCCATATTTTGCAGGCTCTGAAGGTTATACAATTTGGGTGTCCCTCCATAAAAAAATGTGCTCATACCAAATTAGGTCTCTAGGGCTTTGGAAGGGGCCCTGAAGCTTCAGCTACATTAGCCTCACAGCAAATCCATCTCTGCCCAAGTGGATATCAGACCCAGAGGGGAGGTTGCTAAGAAACACACACCTCCTTAGCATTAGAATCACAGTGGCTGAGATAAGACTGAAGGCCCAGTTTGGAAAACTTTGTGATCCAGAGAACAATTATTTGAAGGCACTTTGATAAGGAGATGTGAACAAATAGTGGGGGTGGTTTGAAAGGAGCCTTTCGGCAATCCAAACCACTGAAAGAGACATTTAATGTAAATTCGAATAAGATATCAATTTATCAATTAAAAAAACATACTGTTTAGTCAGCCCCCACCTAGCACACACAGCACCTATGTAGGATTTACAAAAAGACACCTATGTTGGCAGACAAGGTGAAAAGACAAATCCCCTCTGAGCAGGTAAAGCCTCTGTAGGCAAATTGTAGAGCAATCAGGTGGAGCTTTGGGGCAAGGTAAAAAGCATTTCTTTCTCTCTGTGTGGTCCCCCACTTGCAGGGTGCAAGGCTGGGCAAGGGAAATGCAGACTGGATTTCAGCCCCAACTCATCCTCTCATCTAGGCACCTTTGTGCAGTATTCAAACTGCACAACCAAACATGGCGGTCCTGTATCTACAGGCATAGTGATTTTAATAGCACACCTAAAGGGACTTTAAAATGTGCAGTTCTCTGGCCCAGAAAATTCTGTTCTTGTAATCTATCTTAAGAAAATTATCAGTAAACGGACAAAGACTTTTGTAAAGTAAAGCACACAGATGTAGTACTTATATAGTGAAAAATTGAAAAAACCTGTATGTCCAATAATAGAAAACTGGTTAATTAACTTGTGACTCAGCCTTACAATAGAATAGTAACCATCCACCATCCATTAAAAGACTTTTCAATGACAGGAGGAAGTGTTCATGACATGTTTCTAAATTAAAAAGCAAGAAAGGGGGCTTCCCTGGTGGCACAGTGGTTGAGAGTCGGCCTGTCGATGCAGGGGACACGGGTTCGTGCCCCGGTCCGGGAGGATCCCACATGCCGGGGAGCGGCTGGGCCTGTGAGCCATGGCCGCTGAGCCTGCACGTCCGGAGCCTGTGCTCCGCAACGGGAGAGGCCACAGCAGTGAGAGGCTCGCGTACTGCAAAAAAAAAAAAAAAAAAAGCAAGAAAGGAAATTTTGCAGAATTTAAAAATGTGTATGTCTGTTAAGACTAGAATATTTCCAAAACATTAAAAGTAGTTATGTATGGGTAGAGGGATTAAAGGTGATTTATATCTTTTCTTCACACTTTTCCATATTAAAAAAATTTTATTTTTACTTTGTAAATGTCATACTAATATCCTCACTGCAATAAACATTTTAAAATGATATCAAGACTGCAGGGCAGAGACAAAGTGGGAGCAGAGAGCAAACGTTGCCTTGACCTCACAGGCATATTGTTTGCACCTCATTGATTTCCACTTCTCATCGAGCTCCCAGCCCCTGGTTGCCTGGCTGCACTTTGCTTCATTGCTCTCTCTGACCTAAGTGACGGATGGTTATTAAAGGAACGTGACATCTCCCTATGATTGTCACTACGTTTCAAAGCCCTAGGAGGTCTCTGTGTGCTTGAACATTATGACAAGACAGCTTCAGGTCACAAAAGACACTCACCCAGGAGCCACCAAAGAAGGTGAAGGTAATGTGAGCTAGGCTGGAGCAGCTAACTGACTTAGCTACTTACTTCCATATTTATAGGACACCACTGCTGAGTAAATTTACTGAGCTATTTCCACAAGACGTTAACTTTACGTAATCCTCACTGAACATAAATTGAGAGCTGGGTTTGGGTTTTGTTTTGCTGTTTTTTTCATTTTGGAATCAGTAATTAAAGATTATTCAGTTATGATAATGTGTTTCATTTAGGAATGGTCTTTGTAGCTGAAGCCTGAAGAACACGAGGCAGCTTGGGTGATAATAAGGATTTTAGAAACGCTCCTGTAAAATTCCAACTGGAGGAGACGTGCTCTCTGATTTTTCTATGGCTAGTTGTTCTCCAAACTTCATTCCAGAACCATCTTTAATTTAGGGCAGATTTTCTCCCCAGGGTTAGAGATGGACAGAGTCAGGCAGCATGTGTTTGTCTTGGAGCCCAGGTATACCTATGGCCCCTGGGGAATCACCCTTGGTACATTGTGGGTGTTAATGGGAAAGGGCTTCAAGTTTAATAATCATGGTTAAATGGTGGCATTAAATGGTCAGAGAGAATAGCCCAGGATCCCAGGCCCACAAATCCCCAAGGGATGAAGGAAGAGGGCCCGCTTGGGCCACCCTGGCAGGTAGGGCTACGCAGCCTGGACTGGTCTCTTCTCTCCGAAACTGCTCTTGCCTCAGGCTTCCCCAGCAAATATTCATTGACTGCTAGATGCTGATGCCCATAACACCCCTGGTGAGCATGTTATCAGCACTCCTTCTGATAACAGTGCACTTAGTGGCCAGTGGAGCAGAAGGCAAATCCAGGTACAAACAACTGACAGGTAGCAAAATTACAGGGACCTGATCTCTCTCATTCTAAGCTCTCTCCTGGGGGATCAGGGTTGCTGCATCACACAGCAGAGAGAACACAGGCTTCTAAATAAGGCTAGGTTTTAAGTCTTCCTATCTTGGGCAAGTTTGTTTTGGTAAACCTCAGTTTTCTCATCTGTAAAGTAGGGATGATACTATGTGACTCCTGGAGAATATTGTGAAGCCAGCAAGGTACCGGATGTTAAGTGTGTGGCACAGCTACTGATACATAGTATCTGTTCCCTTCCACAGCTCCCAGGCAGCTCCCAGGCTCCTCCATTCATTCAGTCCTTGATACCAGTGGCTACACTTTAGAATCACCTGGGAAACTTGTAAAAAATACAGCTTCTTCAGCCCTGTATTACTTATCTATTGCTGTGTAACAAATCATGCCCCAGCTTAGTGGCTTAAAAAACATACATTTATTATCTCACAGTTTTCTTGGGCCAGGAATCTAGAAGCAGCTTAGCCAGATGGTTCTGACTTAAGAGTTTCTCATGATGCTGCAATCAGGGGTAAGCTGGGCTGCAGTCACCTGAAGCTTGCCTTGGGTGGGAAGATATACCTCCAAGCTCACTCACATGGCTATCAGCCAGAGTTCCTCATCACGCGAGCCTTTCCATGAGGCTGCTGATGACATGACGTTTGGCCTTCCCCAAAGCAAGTGACCTGAGGGAGTCAAGCAAGGCCACGACGCTTTTATGACCTCATCTACAAGTCACATACTTTCACTTCCACCTTATTCTATTCATTAGAAGCAAGACACTAAGTCCTGCCCATACTCAACGGGAGGGAATTATAAAAGGGTGTGAATACCCAGGGGAAGGATCACTGGGGGCCACTCTGGAGGGTCGCCTCCACAGGCCCCATCCTAACGATTTCAATTTAACTAAATTGGGGCCCAAGCATTTTTTTCCTTAGCTTTCTAGGTAACTCCAATGGCCACCAATGTCAAAGACCACACTCTATTCAGTTTCTCCTAAGTTGCCTTCTCTTCAGCCCAATGTTGTCAATTTAATCCCTTCCCTCAGCATGACTTTCACTGGCTCATCATCTCTTCGCTCCTAAGCAGTCAGTCCAGAAGCAGGGGCAGCAGGTCGCCAGGGAGTAGGACGCTTCAGAGTGCAGGGATAGGAGTGGCAGTGTGGGGTTGAAGGCCAGATATGCACCCAGCATCTGAACTCAAGATGATATAAACACTGGAAGGCCCTGGAGCTCCTGGGGCATGTGGTTAGGCAAAGGCCAGGCAAACTCAGACACTGGCAATGCCGGAGGGGCTGCCCATGCGTGGCCAGCAGGCCCGGTAACAGTGACACGTGACCAACAGTAAGGAGTACCCGGTGCGGAGGCAGTCTGCTGGCTCAGCCCCAGCTGCCTACTGCTCTTTACCCTCGTGAGATCCATTGTAAAACACCTCCCTAAAGTGCCGCAGGTGATGCCAGCCAAAAAACAGCCTGAAGTGTGAATTCAGAGAAGGACAGCCCCAGCTTCCTGGCAGAGGCAGTTCCCCTAACACAAGCTGCCCTTAAGCCTTCTTCCAGTAAGCAAGCTTTCCTGGCTCATTATAATGTTGGCATTGCCATCTACAAGATGAAAGTTGCCTACCACAAAAATAAACATGAAATGGTTATGATATACACATTACTCGGGAGTGAGGTGTCTATCATCACAGATGGCTTATTCATCTTTGTATAATGAAACCCAAACTGTAATTGTATGTAGTTCCAGCCTGTTGTCTCTCTCTGCTAACTAAAGAGGTGTCTGGCTTTGTCCGTCTGATCAGTTGCTGCCTGCTCTGGCCCTCTGGTCCTTTGGCCTTTTGTAGCACAGAATCTAGAGAAGAGGGAGGAATAGAAGGACCAGAGCAAGGGCTCAGGGAGGGCTAAGCAGGGGTGACTCTGAAGAGAGGTGGGGAACATTTATAGTATGTGAGAAAACTGGATGGAAGATAAAGGGTTGTAAAAAGAGGAATGTTTCATAGGACCATGAGTCCCTTTAAAATGTTCAAGAATGCAATTTTTTAAAAACTTAGATATTTGGAAATTTCTTTTTAGTTGATGGACTATGTTTTTTGATCATGATCATGTAATGAGACTGGATCATGGGGGCCCCCGCTTTACTGAGGTTACATTAGTATCCATATGGGTGTCCACATAGAGGCTTAAACTTTACAGAGAGTTCATGGCACTCCAAACAGGCACTGGTGAGTGAACTGGTGGTTAGACAGGAAGCCACATCGTAAACATTTATGCCTTTGAATTGTATCCTGTCAACAGTGGGGAGCCAGTGAAGAATTTCAAACAAAGGAGTCACAGGATTCAATCTGGGAGCTGGGGTGATGGGAAGTTAGAACTGGAGGCCGGGAAACCACTTAGTCGGCGTTAGTCCTGGCGAGAGATGATAGGACTGTGCTAAGGCAGTAGCGGGTGGAAACAAAGAAAGGAACTAGGTATAAGGAACATTTAGGTGATAAAATCAATAGGACTTAGTGATTTACTAAATCTTAGATGGGACAGGGGGCCAGAAGTACTCTGAAGAAGAGAGAGGAGTGGAGGCTGACTCTAGGGGTCCAGCTTTGGTGTCTGGGGTAGTAGGTCATGACAGACTTCATGGATATAAGGAATTCAGAAGGGGAGAAAGTACTGAACTCTGGTTATAGGCAAGATAGATTAGAAAGCACTTGATCACACACAATGATGATGCATGGTCCTTATGAGTCTCATAACCATCATATTTCAGCATTTACAACAGGTTTCTCCGAGCTTTATAAAGATGCAGTATTTGTCTAGCAATTTGTTTTCAACAATGACTAGGTTCTGCCATTCTAGGCACTGTGAATACCCACATCACCCACAGTTCCCAGATCGAGTCCTGTGACTCCTTTGTTTGCAATTCTTCACTGGCTCCCCACTGTTGACAGGATAGAGTACAAAGGCATAAATGTTTACAGTGTGGTTTCCTGTCTAACCACCAGTTCACTCATGGTGCCTATGTGGAGTGCCATAAACTCTCTGTACTTTTGCATCTCTGTGCCTTTACTCAGTCTCTCCCCTCCACTGCACTGCCATTCCAGCACCACTGCCAGCACCTCAAACCCCTACCTAGGAGGGAACCTACTGTGTGTACTGCAACAGTGCAATTATCACCCATCCTAGATACAATTAATTCCCTCTTTATTTTCCCCACTGCACTCCCATGGATAATTCTACCCCTGTATTTATAACCATGCTGCTCCTATTATTTTGAATCTGTCTGACCCTATGAGGTTGAAACCTTCTTAAGGGCAGGACCTTATCATGATAGTATATAATAATTATAGTTTTATTGTTATGAACACTGTTCATGGCCATCTGTTGGACACCTAGTTTGTGGAAGAGCCGATGATATCTCCAAAACCATGCTGCCTTTTTCCTTTTTGCCTTTTTTATTCCCTATGCCTAGCAGAGTCTGACATATAGCAGGAGCTCAATAAGCATTTTTAAACACAAGTGTAGGTATCTGTTTGTTGAGAAACAGTAACAGGGAGTTTGAATTTAACTCTTGTTACTTCTCTTCTCTGGTAGACATGAGGCCTATAAACTGATATCCTACCTCTGACCCCCAAAAGTGGGTTTTTAGGAATAAATAAAGCAAATGTAACAAAATCTTTTTGAATATACATATATATGCTTCTTTTTATATGAAAATTTCTGGAACAATAACAGATGATTGGGGAATACGTTTAACTGTATTTCAGGGAAAGGAAGGAAATACAAATGTGAAATGAACTTTCAGTTAAGTATAATCCATAGTATAGGACATAAAACCTAGTAATTATGTCTTCATTTTCTGTGATTTGATCCCTGAGGTTTGGGGTATTATCGTAAGTTTTTCAAGGTGCAATACCTTAATAATTGTTTAATTTGACTTATGGGTATATGAAGCTTTATTTTACTATTTTCTCTACTTTTGAGTGTATTTGAAAGTTATCATAAAGAGATGAGAACTTTTTAACGCATCATTGTGTAAGGATCTCTCCTTAGAGTAGACTTGACGGTAACTGCCTAGTGGTTCCCTGACACCTCTCCCAAGCCCTTCCTTTTTTCTAATGAGCAACCAGACCACTTTCAGTGAGGTCGCTCTGGTGAGTGCTACATCAACTGTGACACTTCATGTATTTTATCTGGTGAAATCACTCTTCAGCCTGTGCAATGAATTTCATTCTCGGCTTGATCTGATTTGCCTGGGTGATGTATGCAGCAGTGACTCAGGCCTAAGCAGTCACCTGGAGAGGCAATCCTTCTTCAGGGCACAGCCCTGGGTGTATGAGATGTGGTCGGCGACAGCAAGATTAATCTGCCAGATGGGGACATGGTTGGTGATCTTTTTAGCTCTAGGACAGGCCCCAGACTCAGCAGCAAAGCTGCTCAAAGTCTGCAGCCTGAAGCAAAGAAAATTTTCCTTAGTCTCTGAAAACCCTCAGCCAGACCTCAGAGACCAGGAGAGTTGCAGCTTGAAGCCCAGCAAGGCATTAACCACTCCTGGGGGCAGAAGCTGTAATGAGAGGAACAGATGTACACGTAAATTTGATAAATCGTCAAACTTTCCAAATTCTGGAGGGGGAAAATTGAGTTCAGATTATTTTGCTGAGTTTTAGAGCAAAGGTAGAAAACCAACATGGAAAGAAAAGTTTTAGAGTCAGTCAGATATAGTCTGATACCAGAGAAGCCACTACCAATTTGTGACCTTGGACACTATTTTAGCAGCCCGAGTCTCCACTGTCTCAGGTTAAAGATGGTGACAACCTTTTAGAAATAATATATATAAAGAACCAGCACAATGCCTGGAACACAGTAAGCTCTCAATGAATGATAGGTGTACTGTTCTAGAAGATTTTGACAAAGTTTGCGTTGTTCCAAGAGGCACACCAGAGAGAGAATAAATGTTGGCTTTTTAGAGTAGATAGAACACACTGAGGAGGGCAGGGAAATCATCAATTATGTAAAGATAGGTGAAAAAGAGATCAGAGAAATTAACAGGTGCCAACAGGAAGAGAGGAAAATACAGACAGCTAAGTTTCACTTATGTAGATTTCAGTTTTTTCAGGACTTGCTCCTGGTTTTACAAGACGTTAAATTATTAAAGTTGAGCCAAAGTCTTTTGAACATTCAAAACCTCATGCATGTGTCTGAAAGCTTTTAGCACTGACATGTGTAAGCCCTACAGAGATGTACAAGTGCTGGAACAGCATTTGCCCGAATGTTGACCTCAACACCCACTGTACATAAAAAGAAGCAGAACAGACAGTAGCTTAAGAGTTGCTAAACCAAGCCATTTTCCTAAGCTATACTTCTTCCATTTCCCACATCTCTGTAAAAACTTTACAGTCCATTAATTTTGTTGGATTTCGGGATCCCGAGTCTGTAATTCTTGGTTAGTGCTGTCCCATATGCTCTGGCAGGGAAGACGAGCATAAACAGTTCCCAGCCACACATCAGTGCCAGCCCAGAGACTCTGGGCTCAGTCCTAGAGATGCAGCTTCAACTAGAATGTTTAACATCTGCCTGATTTATGACCTCCTCGATTTATTAGGAGAGCTGGTAAAAGCTGTTGGGGAGCATTTTGATGACACTTGTGCTCATTTTCATCAATAAATTGTAATGGTGTTGCAAAAGCAAATGTATCAGACAGTCAGAGTCTATTATGGTGTAAGGCCAGTAGCATCCTGGGAAAATCACAATATATATGGGATGCGAAAAGCTACCTTCAAGTATCATTTAGGGCATATTTTCAAATACACGGGAAGTTAGGAATATAGATATTAAGGTTCCCATAGACACACTAACTGGGTCACAGATTATCTAACCATCAGGTTGTGTATAGCATTGAGCAGGGCGAATGACTGTCACAGTTAGACCCTAAAGTCAATCAACCATCTGCAGTGTGGAATTGTCAGCACTAATGGTCTGATTACACTTTATATTCGTGTATGACATTTTACATGGCTTATGCATTAGCTCCCAACTTGTTAAATAGCGTCATAGTCACATGTCTCCTTTCCCTAGTTCCTCCCTGGTTCAAGAACGCTCATTGCTTTTTACCCCAAAGCTTCACACAGTTCTCCCTGGCACCAGTCAATCCCCCAATCAATCTCTCTTAAAACTGAAAGCCAAATTAATCTTTCTAAAGTAGTTCTCTATTCACATCAACCACTGCTCAAAAACCACCAACAAACTTTCACACCTCTTAAAACACAGTCACAACACATTTAATGCCTAATCTTCTGTATAGACCTGGTCTTCTGGGAGACCTTCCCCAGCCCCCTAATTGTAGTCAAATTTTGTGTCTTTCACATTTGACATCAAACTCTCCGATAGCAGAGATGGTGCCTGCATATAACAGGTGCTCATTAAATATTTGCTGAACGACTAAATGAATGAACCTGCTCATATACAGTGGCTGGCAATATAAACTATTAAAAATTCTTCTGGAAAGCAATTTTCAAATATCAATATTCATTAAAATATTCATAATCTTTGACCTTAAAATAATATTTCTGAGAATATATTCTAATGTAATCATTCAATGGGGAAATGATGTTTATAAAGTATTGGCTGTAATAATGAAATGTTAGAATGAATTTAAAGCAATAATAAGAGAATGGTTAAGTAAATTAAGGTAAATCCACTCAAATGACGATAAAGTCAATAATTATAAAAACTTGTTAGTTACAGGGAACATTCTTGTGACCTATTTCTTTTTAAAAAGCGTTGAAAATTAAAACCATATCTTGTTTTATTCACTTTGATAGCAGGATGGTTAAAAAATACTTAAAAGTAAAAATGGTAGTATTTTAGAAAAATTTTCCTTTTATTTGGATTTCTGTTAGTATTATAGTGCAAGTGAAAAGATCACCTTTCTACATAACAAATGAGCACTTCACTGGCTCCCTATCCTATGGAAGAAAATCCAGATCCAGCCTAGCATTCCAGACACTGAACAATTACTTCTAAACCTCTATTTCTAGGCTTACTTCTTTTTCCTTTATGGCTGTGAACAATAATATATATAGGAAGCACAGAAATTGCTGTGTGGCTCAATGATTTCCCCCAAAGTGAAGTCTATGTGACTGCCACCTAAATTAAGAGAAACTTCAGAATCCCCTCCCAGTGCCTTTCCCTTCCCTCCACAAAGGAAACCACCATCTTGACTTTTCTGTGTTCATTCCTTTTGTTTATTTATAGTTTTGTCACAAAAACATTACCCCTGAATATCAGAGTTACAGTTTGCTTTGAGATAACTTAGATGGAAACATATACAATCGTCCAAGGGTATATACCATGAGGGATTGGTTCCAGGTGCCCCTGCAGATAACAAAATCCGTGGATGCTCAAGTCCCTTATAGAAAATGGTGGGGTACGTATATTTATTGGAAAAATCTGCATATAAATCAACCTGACTAGTTCAAACCCATATTGTTCAAGGGTCAACTGTATTGACTTTTTTTCACTCAACATTATATTGTTTCCATTTATCCATGTTGGTGTGTGTGTCTATATTTCATTCATTTTCTTGATTGTTTAGCATTCTATCACATGAATATACATCATTTATTTATCCATTCTACTGTTGATGGATAATAGCTAGGGTTCTTGCCGATTTGAGGTTATCATAAATAATGCTGCTCTGAACACCCTTGTACACATTTTCTTGGTGCTCGTGTGTATGTAATTCTGTTGGATATATAGCTAGGAGTGAAATTGCTGGATCATGTGGTATGTGTACTTTTAACCTTAGTAGATAATGTCTAATTATTTTCTAAAGTGTTTGTGCTAATTTCCATTCCCACCAGCAATCTATGAGAATTCGGATTGCTCCATATCCTTGTCAAAACTTGGTATTATCAGTCTCAGGTTTTAGCCTGTCCTAGTGAATATGAGGCTTTATCTCATTGTGGTTTTAATTTGTACTTCCCATGACTTATTAAACTTTTATACGTTTATTGCTTATTTTAATATTCTCTTTTCTGAAGTACCTATTCAAATCTCTTGCCCATTTTTCCATGGTGTTGTCTCTCATTTTCTTAATGGATTATAGAAGTCATTTATATATTCTGGATGCAGGGGGTTTTTGTTATATGTTGCAAATATCTTCTCTCACTGTATTGCCTGCCTTTTAACTCTTTTAACGACCTCTCTTGATGAACGGTTTTTAATTCTAATGAAGTACAATTTGTCACTTTTCCTTTGATTACATTTTTACTGTCCTGTTTTAAAAGCTTTTTCCTATCCAGAGGTCCTATATAATCTTGTAGAAGTTTTATTTTTTGCTCTTGACATTTAGATCTACAACCTACAGCCTGGAATTTATTTGGGGACTGGATGTGTGATGGGGCTGTTTCTTTTTTTCTTTTTTCCTTTTTTGCCCCATAATGCTCTTCTCTCCCCTTTCAGTTCCCTATATAGAGCCTTTTCTTTCATTCTGCACACTTGTGTTCACACCTTCCTCCCCAACTTTGCCTGCCTTTCCTATCGCCAGCTCTTTAGGCTCTATCCATCCATCAAGATCTAGCTTATATGCAATCCCAACCCCAGTGCCCTGTCCCCAGAATTAATTTCTATGCTCACCTCCCCCCACCACCATATACTCCCAAAGCATAGTTTCCAGTATGTCTCATTTATCATTTAACACATTTGTATACTGAATACATGTAAAAATGATTATTATTAATACATCTAATCAAACTTACTAAATAAGTTCCCTGTGGAAAGTATTGAAACTGAGCAGGACCCTGTGGTGCTCCTGACCATGGAAGCCTTTTCGTGTCCCCCATTTCTTGTTTTTGGGAAGAGACGCCAGCCTCCATGACCTTCCCTGAGTTCCAAAGGGCAGATTCTAATAGTTGCTAATCAGGGAAGGGAAGGGATGCAGAAACAAGGGAGGAGCAGCCAAGAAACAATAGTGCAGCCTTGGGGCAGGGTCCTGGTTCTGCCTCAAGGGATACACACAATATCTTTAAGCTTTTTATAGAACTAAAACCCTCAACAAATGGAAGATGTCAGCATTCTTCATTCCAGAGAAGACCACTTGAGGCCAGATTAAAGGAACCAGAGAAGCTCATCAAGAGATTACCTGTGATTAAAGAAGTACAGGCCCTGCACACACACTACTCTTATCAGCAACCCCACCCTTGAACTATTGCTATAAAACTCCTCACCAAGTCCTCCCAGGTTGGGACACACAGTTTTTTGGGACAGGAGCCCACTGTGTCCCCCTTTGCCCGGCAAAGCAATAAAGCTATTCTTTTCTACGTCACCCAAAACTCTGTCTCTGAGATTTGATTCAGCACTGATGCACAGAGGCTGAGTTTTTGGCATCAGTGTCTGTTTCATTTTTGAATTATCTGTAAACAAAAGACATGACATTTCCTACCAGCTAGGAACATGAAGTCTCAAAACAGATTGAAGTTGATCAGGGAAAATAAAGGAATGCGACATTTCATCAGAGTTGTGGGGTTACAGCCACACTCCCTTATCTGTCTCATTTTATCCTTAAAACATTTCAAAGGTCCACCAAAGACTGAAAGTTCTTCAAACACAAGATTCAGCATAGCCCAGGGGATGCCCAGAACAGGGTGGGGTTTATAAAAGGTGTCCAGATACCTGCTGACTGATAACCAATAAACTTCTAGAAAGGTATTTTTAATACACAGAGAACTAGTTAGTTACTTAAGATAGCCAATCTGGATTGTTGAGGAGGAGAAGTATCATTCATTAATTTACATTTATTCAACAAGTATTCATTGAGCACCTACTGTGTTCTAGTCACAATTCTAGGTGTTGTATGTATGGCAGTAAATAAAACAGATAAAGTCCCAGTCAGCATATAGCTGACAAACTCATAAAGAGAAACAAATAATAAACTAACCAAATACAGGCATCCATAAGTGCTATGAGGAAAACTGAGCAGGGAGAGGAAGGATAGAGTGAGGGCAGAATGGGGTGGTGGGACACAGACTGGGGAGCCAGATACTTAGGTGACATTGACTGAATGGCTGAAGTGAGAGAGCGGGTGTGGTGGGCAGGAATTTGGTCCCTGTTACCTCCATTTCCTGGTGTCACTCTTATGAATATGTTACTATGTTGCATTACATGACAACAGGTACAAATTAAGGTTGCTAATCAGTTGACTTTGAAATAGGAATATTATTCAGGAATATGGACTCATCACATGAATTCTTCAAAGCAGAAAGCTGGAGCAGAAAAGGAAGTGTGAGGACTCGACATACACTGTTGCTGGCTTCGAGATAGAGGGGGTCACATGAAGACTGTGGGCTGCCTCTAGGAACTAAGAGGCGAAGAAAAGGGAACCTCAGTCCCACAACCACAAGCAACTGAATTCTGCCATCAACCTGAATGAGCATGGAAGCAGATTCTTTCCCAGAGCCTCCTAATAAGATCCTGGCAGCTGACACCTTGATTTCAACTTTGGGAGACTCTGAACAGAGAACCCAGCCACACCACACCAGACTTCTGACCTATAGAACTGAGCTAATGAGCAAAGGCTATTCTAGGCTGCTAAATTTGTAGTAATTTGTTACTGCTGCAGCAATAGAGAACTATTACAATGGGCCATCTACTCTCTGGGAGAAGGGGATCCAGCACAGAGAACAGTAGGGTAACAGTCCTGAGCTGGAAGCACACTCAGAATATTCTAAGAACAGCAAATTGGCCAGTGGGGTAGAAGCAGGGTGATGGAGATGAAGAGTGGTCAGAGATGAGGTCAAAGATGCAGTTAGAGGTCTACTGTGTGGGACCTTAAAATTCTACAGGGAGTTATTGGAGAGTTTTGAGCAGGAAAATGATGTAATAAGTTTTAAACTTTAAAAGGATTATAAAAGGGTACCTCCTGCTGTCACACAGTAATTCACTACAAGGATGCAAGTGTAGATGCAGGAACAGTTAGGAATCTGCTGCAGTAGACAAGGAGAGAGATCATTACGGCTGGGACCAGTTGGTAAAGGGAGGTGAGGAAAAGTTGAATATTGAATACATTTTGAAGATACAACCAACAGGATTTGCTGATGGAGTGGATGAGGAGTAAGAGAAGGTGAGATGTAGAGATTTGAGTAGGTGGTTAGATGCACAAGTTTGGAAACTTATACAAGGAACTGATGGCAGATAGATGCTATTTAAAGCTTCAAGACTGGAGGAGATTTCCTGGGGAGTGAATGTAATTAGAAACAAGGACTTCACTCTGCAGCAGGTGATATTTAGAGATCTGAAAGGCAGAGCGAGTGAATGAGGTATTAGGAAAAACAGAAGGGTGGGGTCCCAGAGCCAAAGGTTGCAAGGAGCAGGGGGTGGACCAGGAGACTAGGACTGAGAGTGAGTCACTGGATTTGCAGCAGGGAGGGCACTGGTGGCCTTCATAAGACTGCTTTTGTGGAGTGGTTGGGTGATCTCAAGAGAATTGGAAGAAGTGGAGACAGTGAGTACAGATACCTCTTGTTGAATCATTTTACTACAAAGAGAAGCAGAGAAATGAGGCTACAGCAGGAGAGAAATGCAGGGTCAAGAGAGAAGGTAATTTTTGCTATGCTGGGAGCTATTACAGCATGTGTTTGATGTTAATGGGAATGACCTAGCACACAGTGGGGATTCCTGCAGGAGGGAAACACCAGAACAGGGATCCAGGGCCCGGGGAAGGAGGCAGAATGAACAAGGGCAGAAGTCAGCAGGTTGGAACACAGGTCAGGAGGGTGTGGATGTGTCCATGAAAAAAACTGTAACCACTGGAACACGTACACAGCCCCAGACACTTTACAGAGATGATGCTTTGTTGCCTCACGGGAGTCTTAGTCGTGTTTCACAGGCAAAGACAGAGGTTAAGTAACTTGTCTCTGGTCATCCATCAGTAGGGTCAGAGTCAGATGGCAGGTCATTGAGACCAACTTCAGAGAGAGAACTATTTGGAGGCTTTGATGAATTGGTTTTCTCAGTCCAGAGGGTGATTCCTGCTTAGAATGATTGGAAAATGCCTGGAGAAAGTCAGGCCTGCATGGTGGATAGAGCTGAGAAAAATTAGGAAGAAAATGATCTTGTAGCTTTGTGAACAGAGGAGGTAAAAGTCAACATATATTATCTAGGATAAGGTATGTAATAAATAAATAAAATAAAGCTAGGAACAAAAAGCTAGAAAATTCTAATAGAGACAAGATTTTATACCTGAACATACTTTATAAGGTTTCTGCTCAGAAAACTCACCCACTATAACAAAGCCTCTTGGTGTTTGTGCTCCAAATGTGACCTGGGTCACATCACAGTGGTTCCAAGGCCTCACTCATACTGAAACTTGGCTACCATCATTACTTTTACTACGGAATACACATAGTTGCCCATAGAGCAGGCTGTCGGCTTCAGAATCCCTGGCTTATGCCTTGTTCTTTTTGGGTTCCTATGCCCCCTTGTTCATAGCCACAACTAAGCCATGTTTCTCCCCACAGCCTCTGCTGCCTGTGTTCATCACAGGATGCCCTGTCTGGGCCAATGACTGACTTCTCTGCCTGGCCTTGGGTAGCCAGTTGGTGCAGGGTCCTGTGCAGAGTCAGGGAGAACATCTTACTTCCCAACCTGGGACACATTTAGTTTCCAGATGTGGGGGCCAGAGCGTCAGTGTTTCCTGAATCCTTCTGTAAGGCCCTTGCCTCCCCACTGCCCCAGTCTGCCACAGTGCTGTCCATTTTCAACCTCAGGGGAGTCAAGCCCAGTTCAAAGGGATGGACAAGGAGTGGACACTGCACCATTTCCACCACTTCTCCCTCTTCCTTTCTCATACCTGCTCCCAATCCAAACCTCTCCTTTCTCTCCATTTAAATCAAGGTTGCCAACAGCTGGGGAAGAAGTTGAGGTGCTCTGCGTGACAAAAATGTCTGTTCCCCAGAGCAGCCACAAACAGCTTAGTCCATCCTCTCCCAGCTCTCCAAGGGTGGACTGGCTGCAGGTACCTGATAGGGGTGAGAAAATGAAAAGAAGAAAACGGGAAAAGACGATGGTTGGCGAAGAACATCTCACCACCCTCTTTAAGCTCTGTGAGGAGTCGGGGTCTCCCTGGGTCTCTTTGCTTAGAGCTAGTGAGCAAAGGAAAACAGCCTCCGACTGGGTTCTCTGAACCTTACAAGGGAGAAGATGCTGACACTGACTTCCTTTTAGTCTGTAAACTCCTAAGGGCAAGGACCGTGTTTTTGCTTGACTTAAGCAGACAGACGTGAACACTCAACTAAACCGTATGCGACTTGAGGGCAAAGGATGTGTCTGATACTTTTCTTGTTATTTCCACAGGGTCTGAAGGGGTTCATATTAAAGGCTTATCATATGCCTAGTTGTCATTGGGAAGCAGCTGGGATATCAGGCCAAAGCACAGGAGTGTGAAACGGAGGAGCTGGCTTCCAGTCCCAGCTCTGCTCTGTGACCATGAGCAAGTCCCTCCACCTCTCTGAGCCCCATTTTCACATTTGTAAATAAGGACACCACCACTCCCCAGGGCTGTGTGAAGTCAGATGAAACAATGTGCATGAAATTTCTGGATACAGTAAACTTGAAGCACTGGACAAAGGAAAGGTATTTCTACTCTGCCTTTCCCTCTCTCTCACCACAGGGCACAAAAGGCATATTTTAGAAAACGTTGGAATTGGTGAGCCAGCACCTTCCAACCAGAGGGGATAGGCCTACAATTTCAAGGCTGTTAGCACGATCACAAAGAGAAACACAGAAAGAGGAAGCTACATCCATGCACGCTGGCAGACAGACAGGAGGGCACTAAAGAGAAACCCAGGATCCCAGACAGAAAATGTATCCCCAAGTCTAGGTAGCGCAGTTGCTTCTGCAGAGGCCCTGAGTCAGAATTAAGTGAGTAGCAAGTTAGGGGCAACAAGAGCCTTTAAGGAGACACTGGCAGTTTTTACTTTTCCTGCGACCAGATATGTTAGAAATAAAGCCTCATCTGGGGTCTCCCTAAAGTTAATGAGACGGAGCTGACAGTTCATTGACTTGCTTTGCAGAATTTATTTTATGTGTCTCTAATTCACATGGCTCCTCTTCACTTTGGGACTCAACCAAGGGAAACTCCCGAAATCCCACTGGCTTATTTACACTTACCACATCGCCTCAGACACAGTGTGTGCTCAATCAACATGTTATTATTCCATTCTGAGAGAAAAAACACTATTTTAGAGATGACTTTAATCCACATGAGCATACACATGCATGTATGCAATACACATTTGTGCGTGTGTGTGACTGAATGCTCAAGTTACAGTTATAAATTTCCTACGGGTACTGGGCTTCCTGTTCAGTCTGTCATCTAGATGAATTTTACAGGGGAAGGCTATCCCCCAATTACAAATCAAAGATTTCCCCACTGGCCCAGGAGAGGAAGAGAAACACCTTTGACCTCTGCTCTTTTCTAAGACAATGTCTCCGGGCAAGGGCCAGACCTCAGAGGGGACATCTATCTGCATGCCACACTCAGGAAAAGAGGCCCTGGTCCTGGTCTTCCAGCCACAGTGAAGATTCTGATGCCCCAGTATACTGTGGGAGGTGGGGAAGATGGGACTGAAGGGACCATGGAGATCTCAGAATTGGCTGATCATGTGCAGAGATGACCAGTGCCATCCCCGACACTCTACTCCACTTGGGACAGAGAGCTTCAAGAATGACAGGTTAAACTTCCTCCCAGCTCAGTGAAATGGGAACTCAGGGTCAAAGTAGGTACGTTAGAGATTATAAAAGTAAGATTTAAGCACTCTGAGTTTATGGATAAGATTCATATCTATTCCAATGGGAAAATGATTTATTACCAAATGAATACAGTTGGTTTGCTAAATTAAATCTTTTCAAAATTCAGTGTCCATGGAGAAAACTCACAGTGGTTGGGGTATGGGGGTTTCTTGGCGGTGAGGACATTGAAAATCAAGTCTCTGCCATAATCCTCAAGCACACGGCACTTTCTCCTCACTGCCCTTCCCTGCCGGTTCCTGCGCCCCCATGAAAGAACCAGCCATGGTGCTCTGCTCTTAGGCTTCAGAGGGCAATGCTGACTTGCCTTGCTTCAGGCCATCTTTTCACTGTCTCAGTTACTTCATCACTGTGCCCCGGAAAGCTATCTCAAAAGAGCGTGTCCAACTAGTAAGGCAGTATAAATGGGTTGGCATGTTTAGCCAGGATCTTTGGGCTGCAAGAACAGAGACCCATTCAGGTTAGTTCACATTATGGGAGTCTGTCATAAGGATATGCATCAAAACAAGGGGTACCATAAAGCCCAGAAACAGCTGCATACCAGCTGGAGGGAATACAGAAGCCTAGTTCAGATGTTTTCTTTCCTGAGGAATTTCATCAGTCTTCACTCAGAACTCCACCATTAACACTAATGCAGGTCCTCTCCATCTCTGTTTCTACTTCTCCATGAACCAAGTCAGCCTCTACTCTAGTGACTCTTAGCTACCTCCTAACTTGCATGCTCATGGTTATTACACGGTTATTATCCCGGACTCTTCCATAGCATGATATCTGTATCCTACCTTCTCTCAGTGTGCTGTCCCATTTCTGTTCCTCCTACAAACTAATCAACCCTTTCTAATTCTAGTTCAAATTTCTAAGGAAGACTCATGATGTCCTTGCTCAGAAGAGCTTTCATGCCATGTGACATCATAGGCTGCCATTTGCCAGCCTAGGGATTTCCTAATCTATACATCAGATACTTGCTACCAGTCTAATCGGTTCAAGCTGTGGCAGTGAGGTTCCCCTATATAGAGAACTTAGCCACTACTTCCATAATTAGAAAGCTTCCCATGCACATAATTAGAAAGTGCATGGGAATCCCTTCGCAAGAGGCTGTGGTCATAGCAGACTTTTAGCCTATTTGGAACAATCAGGAAGTGAGAGATCATTTGTCAATTAGCTGAGCATACCTTTGCATATCTCTTGCATTGTGTTTAATAAATAATTTTTAAACCCCTATTTTACAGGACCTCATCCTCTCCATTTTAAGAAAGAAGATAACCATAGATATTTGATCCAATTTCCACTTTAAAGTGGAAGATATCACTGAGCAGAAAAGTGGCCTTAGATGCTTGACAAGAGTCCCAGTTTAAGAAGCCTCTTACAGTGAGTTTCTCAATGTCAGCAGGAGGGCACAGCAATCCTCCTGAGTGGGGAAATACCTTTTTCTCCATAACCAAAGGCTTGTGTTTCTAGGACAGTTCAGAAGAAAACCTGCCTAAGAAGGACCATCCTTGCCACTCATTTAGTTCCACTGTCTCCTCAGTCAGCAAACAGAGCACTGACCTGGGTCTGAAGCTGTCGTGTGCCGTGTACAAGACCTGTGCCCCAAGCAAACGTCCTCTGGCATCGGAATCTAAGGTGATGGCCCAGCAGAGAAAGTCAGTTTGGTCACCAGAGGCCTACACGGTGCCTCTGTGGCCTGCTGGGGTCTGGGGATGGGAGCTAATGACTCTAAGCCTCTGTCCCCACCAAGTGCCACTTGAGTTGAGCACGGAGAGGTTGCTGCAATCAAACGGGCTGGCAGAATGAGCGCACTTGTGCTCAGTGGTGCATCTGGAAATTGGCCTTCTTTAGCTTTTAACAGGACATTTCTCCAGCAGCTTTATGATTACCAAAGACAATCAGGGCAGTTGGAAACCTGGAATATTTGTACCCTTTCCTCTGTTTGGGCCTCAAGCACCAAAAACATTAAGTCAGTGCTCTAGAGGGTCCCTCCCCTTTAGAGAAAATGTTTAGTAATTAAAAGGCACTGTATTTCTGTACTCATTAATTTTAAAATATTCCCCAGTCAATATTAGCAATTAACATGATTATTTACTGCTTAGTGATAAGCTGAAGCTATAACAACAGTCTTTTTTCTACCACCTTCTGTTTTCTATCAGGAATAAATAATAGCACTCAACTATTCACAATATCTATTGTAGCCAGTGTGATTTTAAATTATAGACATAAACATCTATCTTTTATGTTCCATCAATTTTTGGTAGTATTTCTTGACCACCACCTATTACTATAAGGTGAGGAATAGTAAGGACTACTCCTAACTTACTGTCCCTATCTCTCTTCTACTCTTATCCATATTTCTGTTGTATATTTTCTTTTACATAATTAATGATAATAACATTTAAATACTATTCCATAACCTTAATTATGTCTTCCACCCTTTGTTTACAGGTTGAGTCTAAAAACTAACAAGCCAGTAAATACCTTTTTTGTTATAATTACTATGCAAATATTATTCACCACAGAGGCAAATGATATCATATAATTACTTTTCCTTCTCTGCACGTAAAATATCATAACCCCTGGGACATCTGAAGAAGAACATCATTAGTGTCAAGGTCAAATAAATTATCTGTCCTGACAACCAATTCTCCAATCATCTCACAATATATTAAACTTTCTATGTGACCCATGACTTTGTTATAAAATGATTTGGTTTTTCCCAAGATTTCTAATTGGGTTTTTTCCACTCAGTTGTAGGAGGGCATGGAAACCCCATTTTACCAAGAGACCACCTTCAAGGACCTTCCCTCCTGGTGGACCAATTATTCTCTAGGCCTGATGCACCACTTGCTATGCTGGGACTTTCCTTCACCACACTATTGGGTTAGAACCACTCTTCCCTTAATCATGGCTTTCTTTCCCCCTGTTTTTGCTAGAATAACTCTCTTATTTTGCCAAGTAAATATTCTGAATTCATAATGTCTAAAAATGTATTTTACCCTCCCACTTGATTGGCAGTTTGGCAGGATACAGAATTCTAGATCAAACTAAATCCAGTTCAAAATAATTTTCCCTAAGAACTTTGTGGCACTGCTCCATGACTTCTATCATCCAGTGTTACTGATGCCAGCTGATTTTGTTACAATGCAGGCTACTTGATTTGTCAGTTTGTTTTACTCTGAAAGCTTTTAGGGTCTTCTCTTTATTCTGATCTTTCTAAGTATGATGAGATGACTCTTATGTGTGGATCTTTTTATTTTTTCATACTGCTCTGCACTTGAAGAGCTGTGTCAAATTGAAGACTTGTACCTTTCATCAACTCTTGTAAATTTACTCACAATTAAAAAAATCAACCCTATATTAGTCATATGTTGAACCTGGATTGATCATTCTTTCATGTTCATTTTTTCTCATGTTTTCCATCTATATTTTGCATTATAGCTAGGAAGATGGCTTTGACTTTACTATCAAAATTTGCTTTTGATTTAAAATTTTTTTTAAATTTTATTTTTTACAAAAGTTAATTCTTTGACTATTTGTTTATTATATCATTCTGTTCTTGTCTTGAATACAATGTCTTCTCAATTTTCTGTGAGGACATATTCAGCTTTTTAAAGTTATCTTTTGTTTCCTGAAATAGCTTCTCCAGGATCAGTTATATTTGTTTTGCTCCTTCTTTTACATACTGCTCTTCTTCCTCATATATTGTTCATTCATATTCAAGAGAAATGGACAAGGCTGATTATTCCAGGTAGATACTTTACCTAGAAGATTCCCTTCTGCTACTTTATAGGACTGTATGATTATTCCCCTAACAGACCTCTGCCCTAAATTGTAAGACTGATTGTAACTTTTGTATATCTGGATGGGATATAATTAATGGCAGGCTTTGTTTTAGGGTGATCAGTGAGAAACAAACTGCTCAAATTTCAGAAGAAAAAATTGCTTTATTCTGGGACAGCAATACTCACTAAGAGTCTCAGCTCTCTACAGATTGCTTGTTCTCTTTCTAGAGAACATTTTTCAGTTTGGGTTTGTTTTGCTTTTTGGTTTTGGCTTTTACTTATTTGTTTTTTAGTCTTGGAGTAAATTCAAGCTACTAATTGTTTTACAAAGGGAGGCCAAGGAGAAGGGGAGTATGGGGCTGACTTCTGCAGCTCTTATCTTCAATCAATCCTTTTCTTTTCAGTTGCCTCTCACTACTACTCTCTACACCTATTGACTCAGAGTCCAAAACCTCTTAATGGTTTCACAGGTAAGATCAGCTTCCACCTCTCCTGCAAGCCCCACTTGCCCTGTGGCTTCCTCTGCTTTGCTCACTAATCAACACATTTTCATTTTCCCTCTTCTGAAAATTTCCTGAAATCACTTACTCACCAATGATCTCTCCTTCCAAACTTTTTGCCATTACATGCTTATTCCATTTTGTGTTTCTCTAAGTCCTGAAATTTCAACTGGGTTTCAGGGGGTAAAGGGAGTCGATGAGTGAACAGGTTTTCAATCTTGAATTAGCAGCCCCCCAACACATGTTTTGGGGTGTTTAGACAAGAGGAGAGCAGTATTTCCCCTCCCCCAGGGCCAGAGAGAGGACATCAATCGTGGTGGCCTGTGGAGGACAGCTGTGCCCAGCAGGATGGCTGCCTCATAAGAGTCATGAGCCACAAAGGCTGTGTGGCAGCAGAGCAAAGAAGCCCAAGTAGAAGACCTTGAGAAACGATTGTGAGTCAATTGTATGAGTCAGTCATTTGTCTGCAGAGCTCTCATAAGTAACTGGGGGCCACTTTAAAGAGGGTAGAAAAGAGGGGGTTAATTTCTAAAAGTAGTTAAGCAAAAGCTCATTTCAACATACACTGGGATAAGAAAAGAAGTGTAATATTATATTCTTTTTGTCCTTTAAAAATTTTCTTCCATAGAAGTGTTAGTACAGTTCAAGTGAAGATCAACCTTTAAAACATAGAAGGCCACCTCCAGGGACGAACTTTTGTTTGGTACAAGACATCTTGCGTGTTATGTAATGTCTAACTCACGGTGAGGGAAGGAGGGGGTGGAGGAAACCCATACTTACTACAATTCTACCACACGTTAGGAATTTGAGATATCTTATTTTGATTCATCCTCACAAGAACTCCATGAGATTTATTCATTAATTCTATCAACCCACTAAATTTAATGAATATCCTATGTATACCTGGAACTGTGCTAGGCATGGGGGGAACAATGGTGTAGGAAAACAAACACTCATTGTGTTTACAAACTAGTGTAGGAAAACAGACAATTAAATGATCACATGAATGAGTGTAAAGTTAAAATTACAAGTTCAACAATGTGCTATATGATGCCATAAAAATGCAAAAATGAGGAAATCTGAGCTAGTATAAGGGGAGGATGAGGGAAGGCAAGAAAATGACATTTGATCTGAGATCTAAAGAAATAATGAGAGTTAACCAGCTGAAAAGAAAGGGGAGGAGTATTCCAAGTAAAAGACATATCTGTGCAAAGGCCCTGGGTAGAGAAAGCACTATAGTTTTAAAATATTTATTTATTTATTTGGTTGCACCAGGTCTTAATTGTGGCACGTGGGATCTTCGTTGCCACGTGAAGGCTCTTAGTTGTGGTATGCAGGATCTAGTTCCCTGACCAGGAATCGAACCCAGGCCCCCTGCATTGGGAGTGTGGCATCTTAACTACTGGGCCACCAGGGAAGCCCCAGCACTACAGTTTTAAATATGTGAAAGAATCACCATTTGGCAACCACCATAGTATAATTATTTTAGGCAAGAATCATCAATGAATTCTAATATCTGAAGATGAAAGTTTGATAAGGAACAAGACTCTAGATAGTCTCAGAGTATTTCCCCACAAGACATTTTTTAATTATAAAGGGAAGTATCACAATGGCTAAACCTGACAGACATCACTTTAACTAAGTGATCAAAGTTAACATCATATCAACAGTAATGGGATAGTTGATATCATGTTCCTCCTGCTATGATGCAATAAGAAGAATACAAAATTGCTTCCGTGATATTCCTGCCCAAAATGTATAACCTGTATCTAATCATGACAAAACAGCAGACAACCCAAAATGAGAGACATTCCACAAAATAACTGGCAGGATTCTTCAAAAATGTCAGTGTCATAAAAGACAAAAAGAAACACTGAGGGACTATTCCAGATTAGGGAGTTGAAAGAGACATGGAAACTAAGTGGAATGTGTGATCCTGGATCCTGAAGCAGAAAACATTTTTTTTCTTCTGCTATAAAAGACATTAATGGGATAATTAGTGAAATTTGAGAAAGGTTCATAAATTAGAAAACAGTACTACTTTCATATTAATTTCTTTATCTTGGTGCTCTCAAAAAATTCAGAAAAATATAGTAAATGATACATGCAGTAAAATTTAACATTTGAGGAATATGAGTGAAGTGTAGACAAGAATTCTTTGTACTATTTTTGCAATCTTTGTATAAGTCTAAAATTATTTCAAGACAAAAGGTTAAAACAACAAAAATACATGAAAGATGACTCCTGTGAGTGGAAATCAATAAACAAAGGAAAGTGGGAGGCAGGACGAAGCTGAACTCATAGAGAAAGCCCAAACCATGCTGTCCTTGAAAATCATGTTGAGATGTTGGTCTTTATCCTAAAGCAACAGGAAGCCACTGAAAGCCATGGACAGGAAATGACATAACCAGATAAGCATTTTGAAAAGCTCACTCTGGTTGCAGGACAGAAGAGAGACTGTAGAGGATCCAGAATAACTAGATAGGAAGCTGTCATGTAAAGTGCAGCAGAGTGGTGGCAGTCAGCCTGGATAGCAATGGATGGATTTAAGAGCCACTCGGGTGTTAGTATTTACAGTGCTTGGAATGGAATGGAAATGGGAGAGGAGGGTGACGAGTGGGAATCAGAGGAATTACACTGGACTCCCAGGTTTCTGGTTTGCACAACTGGGTAGATAGTGGAGACCTTCTGTCAGATAGGGAAGGCAGAAAGAAGACCAAGTTGGGGGGAATCAAGAGTTTGATTTTGGATGTGTTGTGTTTAAGTTCCCTTTGAGACATCTAGGGAGAGCTGTCAAGTAAGCAGCTGCATCTGAACAGTGGTGGGAATGAAAGGTGGGGATGTGGCTGAGCTCGCCCAGAGAGCAGGGCCTAGGAGAGAGCCTCAAAGACCTCTGGTCTGTCTGTGTATCTCTGTTCTTACCCTCATTTCATAGATGAAAACAGAAGGCAATAAGTGACAGAGCAGAAATTGAAATGGAGGTCCTCCTGACTTCAAACCTCTGCCTTTCCCAGTAAGCTCTCAAAAAAGTACAAGATGCTTTTGGTCCTTTTCCAATTTTATGCAAAATCAGTCTGAAGGAATCAAAATGTATTAAGAAAGAAGTGACATGGTAGAAGAGGTTTTTAGGTCTTCCTTTCTCCAGATGCCCAGTTAACAAGATTTTTAGGAAAACCAAAAAGCCACACTTTTCTTTTATAGGTTTCAAAATTTGCTTGCAGTTTATCTCCAGAAGCATATTGGAAAGACACTTTTCTTTTTAATATAAACAAATCCTTTGGTAATGGTGAGGAGTGTCAGAAAAATCTATCCCTGCTTTGGGTATAAATTTCCATTGTCAGGCTTTGCTGAGTTGGTTCTTCCCTGAACTTTAACATTCATCTCCTGTTAACATGTAAGAAATGAGAGAATTGTAGCTTGCAGTGGCCATTTTAGCAGAGACTCCAACATAAAACTGCAGTAATACTGCTTCCCCCCTTACCTCCTCATCTCAGGTTATGGCTGTATATGTGGAGTGAAGAATTTCATGTGTTATTTAGAGATTTCACCTATTACCTAGAACTTTCATGTCTGTGATTCCATTAACCTTTTCTGAGTTAAGAGAAATAAACTCACAGCTATCCTTTGCACATCTCATAAAGAAGCTTGTAATAACTCCTGGCTTATGAGGTTGGCTGCTGACAAATCCCTAGGGCACTGTGGTGGAATATGAGAGGCCAGCCACAGAGCCCAGCTAACAGAAGTGCTTAGAGTGACGAGCTAAAAATGAGAGGTTCAAAGATGTGAGGCTCTGGGATAACTCAGAAGCCCACCTGTTTTCTTAGACAGTCTTTAATCTTTTTAAGAACATTCACACATTTATTTGATCTCCTACTGTGCTTTGCCAACACCAAATACCCCCACATCCGTATGTTAGTGTAGCTCTGACCCCAGCTCTAGGGCATCTTCCCTAATCTCACAGTTACCTTTTGAAGAAGCAGTGCATTTTTCAGACAAGCAAATAAATACAGGAGCATCCAGCCCTGTGCCCAAACTATGTTAATTTGAGTTAACATTCAGCTGTGGTCTTGAGCCCTTTGGCTATGGTGCTGACCATCCTTTGAGCAGGCTTAGACCAAAAATCTCGAGCAGAAATAGCATCTCTTATTCTCATTGCAACACCAAGACCCCTCTACTCAAAGAAGCATCCCCAAAGCACTATTACTAAACTATTCTGACCCAGGACAGAACCCTCATCAAATCTCTCAGGTCCAATGGGTTAACCTGGAGTGGTAGTGGGGCTGGTTATGTTGTACCCAAACTCCTCTTTATGACATCTGTCCTCTATTTCCTGTCCATGTCACAGAAACACAACTAAATGATAATCTGAAAACATGTCAGAACATAAGCACAATGAAAATAATAATAGCTAATATTTACTGAGTACTTACTGAGTGCCAGGCACCGTGTTGAGCCCTTCACATACACTATTTTATTGGTTCTTCCCAACAACTCTATAAGGCAATTACTATTGTCCCCATCTTGCAGATAAGGAAATAAGACTTGGCAAGACTAAGTAACAGCAGTCAGTGGTGCTTGGCCAAGGGGACAGAGTAAAACACAACTCTAAGTAAGCCACTCAATCTCAAGATGGGAACCCCCGAAACATAATTTCATCCAATTTCAAAATAGTTTCATGACCAAAAATCAGCCAGGAAAACATTGGACACAGTCTCATACAATGAAATTTAGCTTGTAAGCCCACTTCAAAGGGGTGTCAGCAATGTGATCCTATGCCAGAGCAAGCATTGTTTCATAAATGATTGTAAGTATTTATAACAAAACAATTTACATCCTTGTAAAAATTATTCTTTGTGCAAGAATTCTCATTGAGGACTTCCCTGGTGGCACAGTGGTTAAGAATCTGCCTGCCAATGCAGGGTACACGGGTTCGAGCCCTAGTCTGGGAAGATCCACATGCCGCAGAGCAACTAAGCCCGTGTGCTGCAACTACTGAGCCTGCGCTCTAGAGCCCATGAACCACAACTACTGAGCCCACGTGCCACAACTACTGAAGCCCATGCGCCTAGAGCCTGTGCTCCACAACAAGAGAAGCCACTGCCACGAGAAGCCCACGCACCGCAACGAAGAGTAGCCCCTGCTCGCCGCAACTAGAGAAAGCCCGCGCACAGCAACGAAGACCCAATGCAGCCAAAAATAAATAAATAAATAAATTTTTTAAAAAAAGAATTCTCATTGAATTTTTTCAACGTTTTTGTGCACATTCACACAGAAAGTGAACAAAACCTAACTGTACAACTCTATGTACTTGTATAAAGTAAACACACATCTAACAACCATCACTGATCAGGAAACTGAATATTATTAACACACAAATATCCCCCCTTCCCCCCAATATATCAAACGGTAAACTATTCTCCTAACTTCTATCACCATAGATAGTTTTGCTTGTTTTTTAACTTCATATAAATGGAGTCATACATTAGACATTCTTTTGTGTCCAGCATCTTTTGCTCAACACTGTTTGTGAGATTCATTGTGCATGGTTGTAGTTCATTCATTTTCACTGCCTCATGGCATTTCATTGTATGAATATACCATGATATATCTGTACTTACCCATGATATATCTATACTTACCCAATTTGATAGACATTGAAATTGTTTCTAATTTTTGATTATTATAAATAATGTTGTTGTGATGATTCTCATACATGTATTTTGGTACCCATATTATGCATTTCTGTTGAGTACAAATCTAAGAACAGAAACAGTGGGTCACAGAGTATGTACAGCTTCAATTTTAGTGGATGGTGCCAAGTCGTTTTCCAAAATAGTTATACCAATTTGTACACCCACCAGCAGTATATGCAGGATATGAACATTCTCATTGTTCCATATTCTTATAAATACTTGGTATTTTCAATCATTTTTATTCTAGCCATTCTGGAAGTTGTAGAATCTTGTTATGATTTTTATTTGTATTCTAATGAGGTTAGCATTGTTTTAAAAGTAACCGAGAGTTGGTTTAATCAGGTAAGATACATAAACAAGAAATGAGAGTCATGAAAAAAGAAGTTTCTATACTCACAGCTCCCTAGAAATGGCAGGCATGGCATGGCATGCCACATAGGGAGGCCACACAGGGAGGCACCAGGGTTGCTCAGGTGGCAGAGGGAACTGGGGAGAACATAAGCAAGAGCCTCTATGGTGGTTTTGTCAGTTGTTCCCAGGCCCTGGGATGGTTAGGGCACAGGTATGGTGACCTCGAATGTGAGACACTAATAATGGTGGCTGGGAGTGTGGACTCTGGATTGGTTGGTTTGTTTACTATTTCTAGGAATTAGCTAACCTTTAGAAGGGCAGATCCTCCAGAGTCAGCAAGGCCCCAAGATGTCAAAACACCAGAATACAGAAAATAAAAAGACATGGTTAATGCAAGTACTTTTTCATATGATTAATGGGCATTTGGAGATACTCTTTTGTAGCCATTCAAGTTTTTGCCCATTTTTCTACTGAATTGTCTGTCTTTCTCTTTTTTTTTCTTGCTTTTTATTTTATTTTAAAATTTTCATTGGAGCATAGTTGATTTACAATACTGTATTGGTTGTCTTTCTCTTATTGATTTACAGGAATTCTTCCTGTATTCTGGATGTGAGAACTTGGTCAGCTATGTGTATTACAAATATCTTTTCCCATTCTATTTCCTTTTCACTATCTTAGTGCTGTCTTGTGATGAACAGAAGTTCTTAATTTTTATGTAGTTCAATTTATCAATCTTTTTCTTCATGGTTAATACTTTTGCTTAAAAAATATTTTCCTACTCCAAGGTCATGAAGATATTATCCTCCATTATCTTCCAGAAGCCTTGTTGTTTTACTTTACCTATTGAAAACTACAATCCATCTGGAATTTACCTGTATGGTGTTCATATGGGGAAAAAATTTTTTTTTCCACATAAATATCCAATTTGACCATTATCACTTATTGAAAAGCAATCCTTTCCCCACTATTTTCAG
Organism: Grampus griseus; assembly: GCF_964374135.1. Classification (NCBI taxonomy): domain Eukaryota; kingdom Metazoa; phylum Chordata; class Mammalia; order Artiodactyla; family Delphinidae; genus Grampus; species Grampus griseus. The sequence goes on along the minus strand of NC_139018.1, from coordinate 35,612,984 downwards.
TAACAATTTGTTATAGATTAGGTGAACATTTATGTGTGTCTGGGTTTTTTTAAGACTTACTATTATGTTCAGTTGGTCACTTGTTTAGAAGATTTTGCCAACAACACACTATCTTAGTTACTGATACTATAAGAATTCTGGCTTTGTTCTTCTTTTTCAGGAATGCCTTGACAATTTTGGGGCCTTTGAATTTTTATATGAATTCTAGAAGCAATCTGTCAACTTCCACAAAAAATAGTACCCACTGGGACGTCTCGAATCTATAGATCAGTGATGTCAAGTTGATATCATTACAATATTGAACCTTCCAATCTATGAACATTGTATGTCTTTCCATTTATTTAAGTCTTCTCTAATTTCTTTCAATTTTGTTGTATACTTTTCTTTGTACAGGTCTTACACGTTTCATTATATTTATTCCTAGTTATATGATGTGTTTTAATGCCTGTGGCAGTCATTGAGCTATACCGCTTGGGTTTCCCTTTAAAAAAGAACTTGCTATTGAGCTGCAAGAAATTCTGATAGCTGACAGTCTCCAGCTGTTAGTACCTTTAGGATATGCTTCATCTTTAGAGGTTAAGAACAGGCTATTCCTGAGAAATCCCCAGACAATGACTGAATACTGTAAGGATACTTGGTTCTGGCCATATCTGCCCAATATGGGACCCCTTTAACAGACAATTTTTGCTTCAGTGCTCTGCATTGTGCCGGTCAAGACTTTGTGAGATCAATATCATGGTCTGAGGCTATCCTTTCCCAATTGTGCTTCCTCCCTCTTTTATCTTTCATGGATGTGACCCCACAACAAACACCTTGCACTCCTCAATCTGTCTCACTGTCTACTTCCCAGAGGATCCAACTGATAATGCTATTATTAAGGGCGTTTTTTAAAAATAGTATATTGTTCCATGTGCGGTGCTCTTCATTTTAAATATTTATTTATTTTGGCTGCGCCGTGTCTTAGTTGCGGCACACAGGCTTCTTAGTTGCAGCATGCAGACTCTCAGTTGTGCACGCAGACTCTTAGTTGCAGCATGCAAACTCAGTTGCAGCATGCGTGCCAGATCTAGTTCCCTGACCAGGGATTGAACCTGGGCCCCCTGTATTGGGAGTGCAGAGTCTTACCCACTGGACCACCAGGGAAATCCCAAGGGTATTGTTTTTTTTTTGTTTGGGTTTTTTTTTTAATATAAATTTATTTATTTATTTTTGGCTGTGTTGGGTCTTCGTTGCTGCACGGGCTTTCTCTAGTTGCGGCGAGCAGGGGCTACTCCTTGTTGCGGTGTGCGGGCTTCTCACTGCGGTGGCCTCCCCCGCTGTGGAGCACGGGCTCTAAGCACGCAGGCTTCAGTAGTTGTGGCTCGCAGGCTCTAGAACGCAAGCACAGTAGCTGTGGCACACGGGGCCAGCCGCTCCACGGCACGTGGGAGCCTCCCGGACCAGGGCTCGAACTCGTGTCCCCTGCATTGGCAGGCAGACGCTCAACCACTGCGCCACCAGGGAAGTCCTTGGTATTGTTTATTAAACTTCAATTTCTACTTGTTTGTTGCTGGTACATGAAAACACAATTGATTTTTACACGTGACTTTGTATCAGCAACATTACTAAATTCATTATTAATCATGATTCTTCTGCATTTTCTAGTACAAACTACAGAATCCTTATATCTTTAATGTTTTTCTCCTGCTTTGTTGCACTAAGACCTATTATAGAATATTATAAATATCCTAAGACAATGTTATTATTTTTTCTTTAAATAGTTCTTTGTATTTTAAAATAAAAATCATCTTCTATATTTACCTAAATACTAACTATTCCAAATGTTCTTCATTTCTTTCTAAAGATCCAAGTTTCCACAAGGTATAATTTACTTTCAATCTGAAGAAATTCCTACAGCATTTGTAGTGCAAGTTTTCTAACAGTAAATTCTTAGTTTTCTTTTATCAGAAAATGTTCTTATTTCACCTTTGTTCCTTTATAAAAATGTTTTTTTTAATAATTTCTTTTTTATATTAATTAATTAATTTATTTATTTATGGCTGCATTGGGTCTCCGTTGCTGTGCACGGGCTTTCTCTAGTTGCTGCAAGCAGGGGCTAATCTTTGTTGTGGTGTGTGGGCTTCTCATTGTGGTGGCTTCTCTTGTTGTGGAGCACAGGCTCTAGGCATGTGGGCTTCAGTAGTTGTGGCACGTGGGATCAGTAGTTATTGCTCACGGGAATCTAGAGTGCAGGCTCTGTAGTTGTGGTGCTCGGGCTTAGTTGCGCCATGGCATGTGGGATGGTCCCAGAGCAGGGCTCGAGCCCATGTCCCCTGCATTGGCAGGCGGATTCTTAACCACTGTGCCACCAGGGAAGTCCCCTAAAAATGGTTTTATTGACATATAATTCATATACTACATAACTCACAATTCATTAGAAGTGTATAACTTAGTGGTTTTTAATATATTCACAGAGTTGTGCAACCATTGCCACAATCAATTTTAGAACATTTTCATCACTCTCCCACAACAAACCTCAAAGGAGCAGTCACTCCTCCTTTCTCCTCCACTATCTTCTTCCAGCCCTAGGAAACCACTAATCTACTTTCTCTATGTATTTGCCTATTTCATAAAAATGGAATTACATAATATATGGTCTTTAGCGACTGACTTCTTTCACCAAGCACAGTGTTTTCAAGGTTTATCCATGTTGTAGCATGCAGCAGTATTTTATTTCTTTTTATGGCCAAATAATATTCCATTGTATGAATGTGCCATATCTTATTTATCCATTCCCCAGATGATGGATATTCAACCATTTTCACTTTTGGATATTATGAATAACGCTGTTATAAACATTTGTGTACATGTTTTTGTGTGGACATATGTTTTCATTTCTATTGGAGTATATACCTAGAAGAGGAATTTCTGGGTCTTATGGTTATTCTATGTTTAACTTTTTGAGAAACTTCTAGACTGTTTTTCAAAGCATCTATTTGCATCATTTTACATTCCCACCAACAGTGTATGAGGCTTCCAAATTCTCCACAGTCTTGTCAACATTTGTTATTAGCTGTCTTTTTTTTAATCATAGCTATCTTAGTGGGTATATAGTGTTATCTCATTGTGGCTTTGATTTGAATATCCTTAATGGCTAATAATGTTGAACATCTTTTCATTTGTATATCTTCTTTGAAGAAATATCCTTTGCCCATTTTTAATTGGGTTATCTTTTTATTATTGGTTTGCATACCTTTGTTCTTATCGTTTCACTGGGTATAAAATTTTGGTCAAAAGATTGGTTTTTTTGTTTGTTTGTTTAAGCACTTAAAGATATTATTCCAAAAATCACAATTAGGCAAAAACCACAGTAAAAATTTTCACAGACAAGATCCATAGACAGATACTAGTGAAAGACAGAAGTGAAACAGGGTAGCTGCATGGTCTCAAAACATCTCCTACAAGACTAGGAGGTGTTAGACTAGGACTTTTAACTACAAAGGGAAAAATAATAACTTTCCAGTGAAGAAACGTGACGTTACCCAACTGATCAAAATTAACATCACCAGGAATGAGACATTTGCCATCATGAACTCCCTGATACGATGCACTGAGAAGAACACAACAACAGTTCTGTGATATTCTTACCCAAAATACTAATTCTAATCACCAGAAAGCTTCAGACAACCCCAAACTAAGAGACATTCCACAAAATATCTGACAAATAACCTTCAAAAGTATGCAGGTAATAAAAGACAAGGAGAGACCAAAGAATTGTCACAGATGTTGGAGAGGAAACATAACAAATAAATACAATGTGGGATTCTCAGTTGGATCCTGCAACAAAAAAACAAAGCACTTAGTAGAAAAACTGGTGAAATTGTAGTAAGGTCTGTAATTTAGTTACTAGAATTGTACCAATGTTAATTTCTAGGCTTTGATAATTATCAATGCTTATGTACACTGATAACATTAGAGCAAGCTGGGTGAAAGGTGGACAGAAATTCTCTGTACTATTTTTGTGACTTTTCTGTATTTTCTAAAGTTACTTTAAAATAAAAAGCTTTTAAAAAGATATTATTCCACTATCTTTTGGCCTCTAACATTTCTGATGAGAAGTGAACGATAATTCAAATCATTTTTCCTCTGATGTAATATGTCATTTTTCTCTGGCTGCTTTCAATATTTTCTCTTTAGCTTTGGTGTCAGCGATTTGCCTTTGATGCATATAGGCAAAGCTTTTTGGTGTTTATTTTGTGTGGTGTTCACTGAGATTCTTGAGTCTCTCAATTTATGTCTTTCAATAAATTTGGGAAATATTCAGCCATTCTATCGTTAAATACTTTTTATGCCTAAGTCTCTTCTCTCTTTGGGATTCTACTCATTTAGATGTTACCATTTTTGTTATTGTCCCTTAGTTGTCTGTGATTCTGTTTATATTTTTCAAACTTTTTTCTCTCTCTTCTTCATATTGAATAACTTCTATTGATATATCCTCACATTCACTGACTCTTTTCTCTCTCATTTCCATGTTTTCAGTGAAGCCCATTCAGTGAATTTTTAACTTCAGATACTGTACTTTTCAATTCTAGAATTTTGTAGTTTATTTTCTATAGTATTTCTCTGTTGAGATTCCTCTCTTTTAATTTATTACAAGTTTATTTTCCTTCACTGAGCATACTCATAATGTCTATCTTTAAATCTCGTGAACTAATTCCATGGGTTGATCCTAAATTTATCAGTGTTGGTCTAAGTTTACTGTCTTTTCTCTTAAGACTGGGGCACATTTTCTTGGTTTTCATATGTCAAGTTGAATTGAATCGTGGATCTTATCAATGCTGTGTTGTAGAGACAAGATTTATTTACATCCCTCCAAAGAATGGTGATGCTTTGTTTTAGTGGTCAGTTAATCTGACTTGCTCAAATTGTAAACTCTGTCTCTTGCACAACAGCTCAAATCTCACTTCTGATCTTCTGGCCTTCCTCGAGGTACTTGGAGTATGTCCCAGGCATGTATGGTTCAGGGGTCAGCCAGAAACTTGGGCAGAGTTTATACAGAGAATTTTGGGCTCTGACTCTCTCCTTTCCAGGATTATAATTTCACTTTCCAGTCACTGTGGTAATCTGTTCTCTGATTCTTTAGGACAGAAAGACAGGTCTTAAAGGTCTTTTACCAGAGTTTTTGTCACCTCAGATAGTACCAAACTTTGGCCTGCCCTCAGACTAAGTCATAAAAATGGGGATCTCCCCCTTATTGGTCCCTTCTTGCAGGTTTTATCTCCCCTCCAGACTTGCCCTCCTGAAAGATTGCTGTTGTTATCTGTGTGATGGTGAGGTCCAGTTGGAGCCCATTTAGTCTTGCCCTTGGCTGCTGTTTCCTGATTTGCTTCTTTCTGGGCCAGTGCCACTTACTACTTTGCAAACACATCAAAGAGAAGCAACTCAGACTGTTAGGCTCATGTCTCTGCACTTCCCTTTGCAGTAGCACCTTCAAGTCCAAGCTTACTCGGTAGTCTTGAAGGCCAATTATCATCTCCTAAGCACCACAGCACTGCTGAAAACTCTGCTCAGTTTCTTTACCTCTTAGCAGGTGTCTTTTCTCTTACTTTCTGCCCCTCTTCCCAGGCCACTTATAAGGCAAATGTCTCATTTGGAAAATAGCACAGCTTGTCGGGCTTTCCTCAAAGAGTTTCCCTGCTCTCCAGGATTGCGGCCCTCCTGTCCTAGCTGCTTTGAAGCTCTCCAATGCTTCTGAAACCAAGTTTTGTTTTGTTTTTAATCCATGTTTTCTGTGCTACAAGCTAGTTTGCCATCACTGGAAGTTGAACATTATCATCTAAGTTTTTAAAATTAATTTAGGAGATTCACTTAAGCATATAGCAACAAGAAGGCAATTTTGATTAAATATTTATATTTATGTAAGATGAAAATAAGTTATAAAAATCAGAGTTTTAAAGGTTTAATTCAAGTCAGTGAACTCCCTGTATCATAGTGGATAATAGCATTCACTTTCGAGTAGCCAGATCTGACCTCGAATACTACTCTGCTGCCTCCTAGGCAAATAACTTCGGGCAAATCACTTCAGTTTTCTCACCTGTAAAAGGGAGATGATAGTATCTACAACCTCAAGTTATTATAAGAGAACTAAATAAATTATTATTTGTAAAGGCCTAAGGATATATATCCCTAAGGTATAGGTCACACACACACACACACACACACACACACACACACACACATATGCCTTCACCACAATCAGCTAAGGACTTGAGGCCTCTTCCTTCATATGGTAAATACATTGGGCATGGTAACCTAACCATTGTAACCATGTATCCCAAAATCAGAGTGGATTAACACAATAAATGCTATTTCTCCCTCATGTCACAGTCCAATGCAGGTTGGCAGGAAGTATGGGGGAGCCCTATGTTTCACACAGTCATTCAGGGATCCAGGCCCTTTCCATCTTGAGGCTCCATACTCCTCTGGCTCTGTGGTATTCTCTCTATTCAGACGATAAATGCAGAAAGAGAGAGAAGGCTCGCACATGGGAGGGCTTCATCGACCAGGCCTAGAAGTGGCATATGTCACATCTGCTCACATCTGACTAGTCAAACTCCAGTCACTTGGCCACATCTAATTACAAGGGAGTCTGAGAAAAGAGTTGCCAGGAAAAAAATAAAAATACTTGCTGAACAAGTAGCCAGCAACAAATATCATATTAAGTTGTAAAATATATAACAGAGCATATCATATGATGATATTGATGACATAAAAAGTGTATATCATCTATATTCTTAGTTAGATTTTGACATCTTTTAGGACAAGGATTTTGTATCATTTTTTCTAGAACAGTATCTAACACTTACAGTAGTTGCCCAATAAATGTTTGAAGAATGGGTTGTACAATATTGAAGCTAAAAGAGTCCTTGGAGACCTTCTAATCTAAATCCTTCATTTTAAATGTGAAGAATCAGAAATCTAGAGATGTTAAACCCTTTGCCCATGTTTACTGGCAAGGCTGGCACCCATTTATCTCATATTCCAAATCAAATGAGACAATCTTTTTTTTTTTTTGAGACAATCTTTTTTAAACCAACTTATCACGCTTCCCAGACCAAATGAGATTCTCCTTTTAACCAACTTATCAGAACTCGCACACAACAAAAATTATTTGTTCCAAAGAAGTCTTCTTAGAGTTTCTATACTAGTCAGATACTACCACCATTTTAAAAATTCATGGAGCTTCATTTTAGGAATTGTTTTCATAGCCGATGGCATTTTCTTTAGAATTCCATTAATAGTGGCTGATAAATATTCATCCCCTTTATGGATTTGATTTTGAGAAACAGAAGTTGTTTGGAATCCAATTTGATAGATAAAGGTGAGTGGAGGTGACCCAGCTATGCAATACTGGTTTTGATTTTTTTTAAAAGGTGAGACTGTGTGTTATATGATTTGCCAGCCTGTTTGGGGGACAATTCCAGAAAAGGGGATGTGTGGACATTTTGAGCAATGGCATCACTGTTGGAATAAGTTTGTGGAGTCCTAAAGTTACTGGTTTGAAGAAAAATAAGTAACAGTCATCTGAAATGTATACATTCTAGTTTAACCCACATGTCAGAAATGCCAGTGTTGTCAAACGCCCATGTCAAGTTCTAATGCCTAATATTCTAGTAAGAAACTTAGATGATTTTTAGGCCCATACTAGCTCCTTTTTCAAAGCAGCCACAGGATGAGAGAAAGAATTGCTATTAGAAGAATGGGGGAAATGTTTCTGGATAAAATAGCAGAAAGTTGGTAACCCTATCCACCCTTTTCTTGGGAAATACTTAGGAAAATACAAGAACAAAAAACTGCAAAATTTAGTTAGGAAATTTTGTACCCCAACTAACCCTTCAGTTCAGGAGCTGAGAGGATTCTAAAAGCAACCAACCACATGCTCAGTGAGAGGATCCAAGAAGAAAACTTCTGTCCTCTCCATCAACAAGCCTCAGATGAGGAGAGATCTCTCCTCCTTAGATGATAAACAAATAAACAAGAAGCAATGGGGACCCTTGATGAGAGTCTGCAACACAGAACAGACAGAACAATGCTCTAGCAACAGGTGTCCAGGGTTCTGCCTTAATTACCCTAAACTAACCTGGGGAAGATGGAAGTCAGAGTTCAGAATCTTGCTTTTGTTTTGTACACCTTTATAGAAATGTAAACATCAGTCTCATTAACTTACACTCACACCTGGCCTGTTTTGAAACGCTCCATGGCATTTCCCTGACAACTGCATTTAAAGACTTTTCAATTGCATAATTACACTCTTTTGGTAAATTACCATCTTGAGCAAAGATCCATGTGGAAAGGAAAGGACTGTTGGGCAAGTGCTTCCTGGGGAAGTGCTGTTGTACTGTAATAGGAATCTTTTTGGAAGTAAACATTTATTTTAGAAAATAGAAACATGTGAACATGTGGCCACAAAATAATTACCCAAGAATTCAACAAAGACCCCAGCCTAGAAAGCCTTTAGCTGGCCTACTCTGCCCTCACAGCTACACATAACGAAAGCAATTCATTCCACGGTGCTTAAGCCACCCTTTTCTCAGGCTGAGCTCTAATGCCTCTTGGATGTGGCATTTCCAAGGAAGTGGGAGATATGCAAATTCACAGGTGGATGAATTGTCCAACCTCAACAAGCCAGTCATCTGCCTCACCTCAACAGCCGAGCTTCTTAAAACTCTTTTTCCCTGGGGCTTTTAGATCACACTTAACTGAGGAAGTGCTGAACCCTGATGTGTACTCCCGAACAAGCAGTTATTCACAGAAACCAACATCAGGGGGTTTCAAATTTCATCTCCCCGCAATTGCCTCCAGATTAAATTGTCCTCAGTTAACAGTCAAAAGCTGCCTCTACCTGCCAGTCCTAAATGCTCCACCTGGGATGAGGGCCCCAGCTGTGCTCTTTTCTGCCTCTCACACCTTCAGAAGTAATAAAGCCTCAGCACTTGGAATTTAGCTGTCAATTTTGCTGATGAGGCAGCAGGAAAATTAGAAACCATTTCCTAGCCTATAGCGGTGCTGGACCCAACAAATGCTAACCAGAGCAAAAAGTTGTGGCTGCACACTTCAGTCAGCAGCCAGGAAGGGCAAGGCTTGGAGAGCCTTGACTGAGAAAGGGGCATTTAAAAATAGTTATCTTGCTTCCCAGAACTCCTATTTTAAAGGGGGCATCTCTGTTAATTGAAGGTTGTTTAAAATCTGATCTTCTCCCTTAAAAACAAAACAAACAACTTAGAAATGCATCAAGCAGATTCCCTAGAGACCAACATAACCCAGAAAATGTAATAACGCAAAGCCTCAGCAGCTGAGTTTTTATTTGTGCCTAGCTTCATAAAGCCAAACCCCTAAGGGGTCTGAACCTAGGGTTCATTTATTCTTAATAAGCTCAGTTCCAGGGGTGCTGTCAGCCTCCAGCTAATGACAACACTGCCAGCAGCTGGGGTAGCTGGATTGCAAAGAAGAGTGAGGATCTGAGATAAGAAATATAAGTGTTGATTCATGTCAGCATTTATTAATGTCCAGACCCCATGTCTTCTGTTTCTAACAGTTCATTCAGTATGGATTCTCTAATCCCCCTAAAAGAGAGCACTTCTTGGTGCTAATCAAGATGGCACTGGAGACAGAGGCAGTAATAGGTACTTCCATGCAGCTTCCCCTTCACCAACCACAGATCCAGTGTTACAGCCACTCAAATGAGCTGGGCCTGGCCCACAGGATACACAGGGGGACTGCCCAATGTCACACAACAAAATGGCTGTCTCCTGGTCACGAGAGACATCAACCCAGATGGTAAGTCATGAACTCATATTTTACTCTCTTCGCAGAGATGTGGTTTCCTCCCTGAGGAATCCAAGGCCACCACACCCATGTGAAGCAAAGGATCTGGGTCAGCAACATAGCTGCAAGTCTGGTCAGCTTGGTCTTGTAATGCAGCCACCCTATCACAGGCCTTGCTCAAGTCACCTTCCCTGGGCTCCCAGACTGAGTAATTCAGGTGGTCCTTCCTATTCTCTTGGTCAGCCCCATCTATAGCAAAAGTGAAGCATTTCCAAAATGACGTGAGCAGTGGAGATGATGATAAAGGAACAGAGTGAAGTTAATGGCCCAAGGGATGGGTTCTCTCTAGATGGGCCTGGGTTGCTTCCCTAACAGAACATGAAGAGGGGTTTTCTGGCTGAGGGTACATCAAAAGCAGACAAGGGGACATTCTTGGTAGAAATAGCAGGGTAGACACACTATGTGTAGGAGGCTTTTCTGATTTCTGGGTCCTATCTGTCTCCAGTCTAGTCTAAGTACAGAGCCTTATACTCTAGGAAGTACTGGGGTCTCACTTTCCACTAAACCCAGGATTCTGTAGCCTGACTCACAGAATCAAATCTCCAGTTTGGACCTCTCCTTGGTCTTGAATCTGCAGAACCATTGTCTACTCAACATCTCCACTTAAACATTTCAAATGATTATTGAATTCAACCCATCAAAAATGAAACTTATGATATTCTTTCCAAACCTGGCTCTCTTCCTATGAAATCTCCATGGACGTGCCAGTCACTTTAGCCAGAAACTAGGAGTTGTCTTTGACATATTACTCTCCCTCACCCCTGATATCCAATTGATCATGGGATCCTGTAGATGTTATCTCCCAAATGTCTTTCAAATATACCCTCCTCGCCATCTCTACAGACACTCTCTCTAGTCCATGTGGTCGTTATCTGGATCCCAAGCTACTGCCATTGACTCCTCTTTGGTCTTCCTATTTTCACCCTAGCTTCTCTGCATTCAATTCTCCACAGAGTAGCCAGAGTGACCTCTCTGTAGTACAGATCTGATAGATCACTCCCATACTTATGCCCTTCAATTGCTTCCCATGGCTCTCAGGACAAAAGCCAAATCCTTGGCTTGGTTTACAAGGTGGTCCATAGACTGGCTCCTACCTACCTCTCCAGGCCCACCTGCTCCTCTCCAGACACATCAACTTTCCTAGGCTCCTCACAGGCGCTGTGCTTAGCTCCCACCACAGGAAGTTTACATACCCAGCTCCCTCTCCCTGAAGTGCTCTCCTCTCTCTGCTTCACAGTCACTACTTTAGGGGCTCCTCTCTGACCTCCTGACCAGGCAAGTTGCCCTGTTAACATGCTCTCGTAAAGATCATGTGTCTCCCTTTCAGAGTCCTTACCACAGTTAGTTTCTGTTTGTTTGTATGATTATTTGATTAGTGTCTCTCTCTTCCAGTTTGCTGTAAGCTCCATGAAGTCCATTTTTGCTCATTAAAGTGTCTCCTGTACAATGATGCATAGTTGGCATTCAAAAATTGTTGAAGAAATTTATTGAATTAAGTGCTAGAGGCAATAAAACAATGTCTACAGAATCTTTAAGGAAAAATGTTATGATCCAAGAGATTGCTTTAAGTTTTAATTTTACTTGGAATGCTTCACACCGTCCTTGCTTAGAAAAATTAAAATCCTACAGTTGACATTAACAGGGTCTTTGACGACTACCCACCCCCAACACCACACACACACACACAAACACACTCGAACAAGCACACACACAAAATACCTATTCCTTACTTAAGAGACAACTACTGTTGAAAATGTGGTATGTAGTCTTTCAGAATTTTCTCTATACTTTTACATATATACACACGTACCCAGAAAAATACTTAATACTAGTTTATGAGAATGCGGGTAAGGTCCTCAAGAATTTTCAACTCGGATAGGATGTCTTTTACTTGGGAAGACAACGAAAAGACATTTCCAGATACACAAGCACTAAAAAATATACCACCCATGTATCCTTTAAAAAAAACTTTTGAAAAATTATTTCATCCAAGGGGAGATAAAAAGTGTGATAACAAAGGATTCATCTTCACACAGTTTAGACTAAAGAGTTGTACTGTATGTTTTCAGATGAGGTCTATGGTCAGAGGACAGCTTTCTTTACCACGTTTCTCATTATTTTTCCCTTTTTGTTTCCACACCTTCTAGTTTCAGGAAATTGGGTACTGAGCCATATTCCTTACTCCCCAGTGACTGCTAATTTTGTCTAATAACATAATAAAATAATAATAATGCTGTTCAGTCCTTGCTAATAATGATCAAGCTCCATGTGGCTAGGATGCTGCCCCAGGAGAATTGCTAGAAAAATCTCTTTTCTCTTTTCTCCACAAAAGCTTAGCTATAGGAAGAACATATTGTTCACTTCATTACCAAGGAAATTGAGATAAGATTAGCTGCTTTAAAACTCATACAGCTTTTTTAAGTGGTAAAGAATAACAAGCCAGATGCTGTCTGTCATTACACTTTTTCTGTTATCATTTTTCATCTAGTATCTATGAAGGTATCTGTGTAATTGATACTTAAAACCAATACACAAGTGAGTTATATTATATATATATATATAAATACCCCAAAATGTTAACAATTACTATATATCAATTTAATTTTTCATTTAAACAAATATTATTATATGAGAAGAATGGAGCAATGGGTAAGACAGGCAAGAAAGGGTGGTAGAATTTTGGCTGCTTTATCTCTATTTTACACTTTATAATAATTTACAATTTCTATGAATTTGAACATTTCTCATACTTTTGGGTTCACTGCCATTAAGCTATTTGTAATATTCCTTTGTAATATTCTTAAATTTGCCTGCATCAGTAGTTTTCTCCTCTGCTTCATTCTTGACGTATTTCTTTGTGGCTTCTGCCTTTTTTTCCCTTAAGTAATTCTGCCAGAGATTTGTCAGATTCCTAATGCTTTAAAAAAAAAAAAAACCTTTTAGTTTTGATAGCTTTACTGTAACTTTTTTCCCTAGGTCATTAATTTTTGTCTCTTGTTGATTATTTTCTTTCTTCTATGTTTTTGGAAGTTTATTCTGTTCTTTTTAACTTCATAATTTGGATGCTAAGCTTATTTATTTTCAGTGTTCTTTTCTAATACAAGCATAATAAGCTATAAATTTCCCTTTAAGTACCACATACATTCTAGACTATAAATTTCCCTCTGAGTACCACTAACTACCACACATCTTAATACGTAGTATTTATTTCTTTGTTGTTCAGTTCTAAGTGCAAAACAGTCCCGTAAGCAATACCTACAATCTGTATATTGTTAGCAGTTTACAACAAACACAATCTGTCAGTCTATTCCTGATCTAAATTTTCCAATAATTCCCAAACAAGAAGCCATGCAGTACTAAATAGCACTAATAGTATTATATATAAGTACTAATCGGAGTATAAACTCTTTCTTTAAGATCTAAATACCAAGACTGGCCAAACAGGCTAAGACCACACACCCTGTGAAGTTGCCAATCCACTAATTTGGTAAATAACCTAATTACTTTCTCCCATCATGAATAAAAGTCTTTCATACACATCCTTGGGAAGTTATTTTCCTGATTGTATCTCAGGTATACATCTGTACATCTGTTCATGTATGCAAGTCTTTAATAACAATTTGGCTAGCACTCAATATAGTTACTGCTTTTTGCTTTAGCACATATTTTTTCAATACCCATTATTTCTGACATTTGGATTATTTAGAAATAAGTGTTATAGTATACAAACGTGAGTTTTCTTAAGTTATCTTTTTGGTGTTTAATTTCCGAACTTGTTAGCTTTGCAGTCATTAAATATGATCTGAATAATACCCAATCATTAGCTTTGTAAAGACTTGCTTGCTTAACTACCTAGAATCAATTTTTATAAATGTTCCATGAGAATTTAATACAAATATATATTTGCTGTTTGTTGGGTGAGGTGCTTTATGTGCCCATTAGAACAGGCTTGCTGTTTGTATTGTTCAAATCCTCTGTGTTTATATTGATTTCCTTTTTTATCTGCTTGATCAAATATTGAGAGGTGTATTAAAATCTCATACTTTGATTACAGCTCTATTTCTCCTTGGTGTTTTATCACCAATCTGTAATTAGGTGCATTCCAGATTAAAACTGTTGTATCTTCCTCTTAAACTTTAACTAATACTTAGACCCTTCTTCATCTTTAGTAAAGCCCTTTTGCCTTAAAGCTTATTTTATCTGACAATAATATGCATAGCTATGCAAATTTTCTTTTGGTGACTATCTGTCTGCCTACATTTTTTTCTCATGCCTTTACTATCAACCATTCTGTGTTCTATGTTTTAGGTGTGTTTCATGTAAACAGTTGTTGGGTGGATTTTTTTTTTTAATTCAGTGCGACAAGCTTTGTCTTTTGAATAAAGAGTTCAATTTATGGAAGTTTCTTGTATTAATATACTTTCTAATGTTGTCCCTCCTATCACTCTTTCATATCTATCTATGGAGGGGTTTCAAACTAAATTCCTATCTTCCTTCTGGGGCTCTGATTAAACATATATTGGAGCTTCTCTTTCTATTATCCATGTCCCTTAATTTTCTTATATTTGCCATCTTCATGTCTCCCTACAAGAAATTCTAGGAAATTTATTTAAATCTATCTTCCAACTTGCTAAATCTCTCCTCAACTGTATCAAATCTGCTATTTAATCAATCCATTAGTTTTCTAATTTTCATCATTATATTTTTTATTTCTAGAAATTCTGTTTGTTTCTTTTACAGATCTGAGAATATATTGCTCCTTCATATACTTTCAATGACCTCTCTTTAATTTCTTTAAACATTGAACATACTTTTTAAAAATATTCTATCACTGATAATTTTAACATATGCAGCATTTGATGGTCTAATTTGATGGTTGTTGGTTTCTGCTGACTCTCCTTTGCATCTTGTTTTGTCGTGGGTTCAGTGATTTATACCTGTAAGCTCATATTCCTTGGAACTTTATCTGTGGAATTCATTGAGGTCTGAGCGTAAAGCAAGTCTTGTCTAAGATAATTTACATTTGCTCCTGCCAAGTATGTGAGGACACAACTCATATAGAACCACTTTAAGTTAAATTTGCAAATTGGGGTTTTGTAGGCCAAACAATAGCATGAATTCCAGGCTAAAATCTTTTCAAGTATAATCTATGGCTTAGGAATTCATAGGGAGAGTTTTTTCTTTGCCCTTCAACCTGGCCCACCAACAGCGCAGGTTTTTTCCTAGCTTTGCCTCTACCCGAAGTATACTGCCTTCCAGGGAGTCTCAGCTTTATTGAGAGGGAGTGTTCTTTGACCTTCCATCTGTTCAAACCCCTCTCTTATCTCTGCACTGGTAAGGGTTTCTCTGAACATCTACTCTGCCATGTTGCCAGAATCTGAAACTTTTAATATTTTTTTGTATTTTCAATTTTCTACAAAGAACATGTTTTACCTTTATGATTTTAAAATCAGATATTTTCCCCAAAGAGGTATATACCATTTTGGATATGACATATGATCATAGCAACACCGAAGAAAATACGTCCAAAAAAGATTAAAAGAAAATACGCCAGGGACTTCCCTGGTGGCACAGTGGTTAAGAATCCACCTGCCAATGCAGGGGACATGGGTTTGAGCCCTGGTCCAGGAAGATCCCACATGCTGTGGAGCAACTAAGCCTGTGCACCACAACTACTGAGCCTGCACTCTAGAGCCCATAAGCCATAACTACTGAGCCCGTGTGCCACAACTACTGAAGCCTGCGCACCTAGAGCCCATGCTCTGCAACAAGAGAAGCCACCACAATAAGAAGCCCGCACACTGCAACGAAGAGTAGCCCCCACTCACCACAACTAGACAAAGCCTGCACACAGCAATGAAGACCCAATGCAGCCAAAAATAAAATAAATAAATAAATATACAAACAAACAATAAAAGGAATGAGCATCTTGTAACTTAAAAAAAAAAGGAAATATGCCAAGATATATTCTAGGTATAAGAATTACAGAGAATTTTTCTTTCTATTTTTCTGTATCTTCCAAATTTTTTATATAAAACAAATATTTATATTAGAGCAGGAAAATGACAAAAATCTTTTAAGAGAAAGAATGAGATTAAGAGACAGAAAATGGTATCGTATCAAGAAACCACTCATGTACCCCTCTAGAAAATTATTAAGCTATATTTTAGTTAGAAAAATCCATTTCTAACAATATTAACTCAAAAAGCTACTTCAATTTGACCTTGGTTATGGTCTCAGCATATCTTCCCACTAGGTCCAGATCATCCTGAAATCAGAACAGTTCTTTCCTAATGCATTTATAATGACACACACTGAAACCAAGGAACATCTACTGCATGAGGAAGATGTCAGTGCAGATAAATAGCCCAAACCTTTAATTCTCTACAGAAATACTATGCTTATATCATAGAATAAGCATAGTCTCCTTTCCTTTTGATTCCACAGCTCTGGGAAATCCTAATAGTCAAACTAGCAAGATTCTGAACTGGCATCGATCACACTGAGCCCTGTTTTTGTATCTTCCTGGAATGCAAGTTTCAGCCTTCAATTTATACAAAGGGAGAGTATATGGAAAGTAAACAACACACTCCTGAACAATTAAATCAGAAGGGAAATTTTAAAAATATATATCTCCAGAAAAATGGAAACAGAGTATACCAAAACTTAATGGGAAGCAGCAAAAGCAGTTCTAAGAGGGAAGTTTATAGTGGTAAATATCTACATTAAAAAAAGGAATATGTCGGGCTTCCCTGGTGGCGCAGTGGTTGAGAGTCTGCCTGCCGATGCAGGGGACACGGGTTCATGCCCCGGTCTGGGAAGATCCCACATGCTGCGGAGCGGCTGGGCCCGTGAGCCATGGCCGCTGAGCCTGCACATCAGGAGCCTGTGCTCCGCAACGGGAGAGGCCACAACAGTGAGAGGCCTGCGTACTGGGAAAAAAAAAAAAAAAAAGGAATATGTCAAATTATGCCTCAAGGAACTAGAAAAAGAAGAACAAACTAAGCCCAAATTAGCAGAAGGAAGAAAATAAAGATTAGAGCAGAAATAAATGAAATAGAGAATATGAAAACAATAGAATAGATTAACAAAACTAAAAGTTGGTTATTTGAAAAGATAAACAAAATTGAAAATCCTTTAGCTGGACTAACCAAAAAAAGGAGAGAGGACTCCAGTAAATAAAATTATAAATGGAAGAGGAGATATTACAACAGATAAGACAGAAATACAAAGAATCACAAATGACTACTATGAACAATCACAGGCCAACAAATTGGACAACCTAGAAAAAAAAAAAGAATAAATTCCTAATACATACAACCTACCAAGACTGAATTCTGAAGAAATAGAAAATCAGAACAGATAATAACAAGTACGGAGATTGAATCAGTAATTAAAAATCTCCCAACAAAGAAAAGCCCAGGACCAGATGGTTTCACTGGTGAACTCTACCAAACATTTAAAAAAAAAAAAAAATTAATCCCAATCCTTCTCAAACTCTTCCAAAAAATTAAAGAGAAGGGAGTACACCCAAACTCATTTTATGAAGCCAGCATTACCAAAGCCAGATGACACTGTAAGAAAACTATAGGCCAATATCCCTGGTGAATATAGATGCAAAAATTCTCAACAAAATACTAGCAAACCAAATTCAACAGTTCACTAAAATGATCATGCACCATCAAGTGGAAGTTTTCCCTGGAGTACAAGGATGGTTCAACACATTCAAATCAACAAATGTAATATATCACATTTAATAGAAAGAAAAATAAAAATTACATGATCACCTCAATAGATGCAGAAAAAGTATTTGACAAAAATCAACAACTATTCATGATAAAAAGAAAAACCTCTCAACACCACAACGTAATAAAAGTCATACATGACAAGCCCACAGCTAACATCATATTAAAGGGTGAAATGTTGGAAGCTTTACCTCTAGGATCGGGAATAAGACAAAGGTGCTGACTCTCACCATTCCTGTTCAACATAGGGCTAGAGTCCTAGCCAGAGCAATCAGGTGAGAAAAAAATAATAATAATAAAAACCATCCAAATTGTCTGTTTGCAGATGATATATTATCTATAGAAAACCCTAAAGACTCCACCAAAAAACTGTTCAAACTAACAAACAAATTCAGTAAAGTTTCAGGATACAAAATCAATATCCAAAAATCAGTTGTGCTTCCATATACTAAAAATTAACCATCTGAAAAAGAAATGAAGAAAATGATCCCATTCACAATAGCACCAAAAACAATAAAATACTTAGAAATAAATTTAACCGAGGGGAAAGAGCTATCCACTAAAAACTATAAGACGCTGATAAAAAAAAAAAAATTGAAGAGAGTATAAATGAATGAAAACATATCCCATGATCATGGCTCAGAAAAATTAATATTGTTAACATGTCTGTACTACCCAAAGCCACCTAAAGATTCAATGTGGAGCTTCCGGGAAGATGGCAGAAGAGTAAGAAGCGGAGACCGCCTTCCTCCCCACAGATACACCAGAAATACATCTAAACGTGGAACAACTCCTACAGAACACCTACTGAACGCTGGCAGAAGACGTCAGACCTCCCAAAAGGCAAGAAACCCCCCACGTACCTGGGTAGGGCAAAAGAAAAAAGAATAAACAGAGACAAAAGGATAGCGACGGGACCTGCACCAGTGGGAGGGAGCTGTGAAGGAGGAAAGGTTTCCAGACACTAGGAAGCCCCTTCGCAGGCGGAGACTGTGGGTGGCGGAGGGGGAAGCTTTGGAGCCGCGGAGGAGAGCACAGCAACAGGGGTGCGGAGGGCAAAGCGGAGAGATTCCCGCACAGAGGATCAGGGCTGACCGGCACTCACCAGCCCGAGAGGCTTGTCTGCTCACCCGCCGGAGCGGGCGGGGCTGGGAGTTGAGGCTTGGGCTTCGGTCGGAGCGCCAGGAGAGGACTGGGGTTGGCGGCGTGAACACAGCCTGCAGGGTGTTAGTGCGCCACGGCTAGCCGGGAGGAAGTCTGGGGAAAAGTCTGGACCTGCCGAAGAGGCAAGAGACTTTTTCTTACCTCTTTGTTTCCTGGTGCGTGAGAAGAGGGGATTAAGAGCGCTGCTTAAGGGAGCTCCAGAGACGGACGCAAGCCGCGGCCAGAGACGGGCATGAGATGCTAAGGCTGCTGCTGCCGCCACCAAGAAGCCTGTGTGCGAGCACAGGTCACTATCCACACCCCCCATTCCGGGGAGCCTGTGCAACCCGCCACTGTCAGGGTCCCAGGATCCAGGGACAACTCCCCTGGAAGAACACACGGTGCGCCTCAGGCTGGTGCAATGTCACGCTGGCCTCTGCCGCCACAGGCTCGCCCCGCACTCCGTGCCCCTCCCTCCCCCCGGCCTGAGTGAGCCAGAGCCCCTGAATCAGCGGTTCTTTTAACCCCATCCTGTCTGAGCGTAGAACAGATGCCCTCCAGCGACCTACACGCAGAAGCGGGGCCAAATCCAAAGCTGAGCCCCTGGGAGCTGTGAGAACAAAGGAGAGAAAGGGAAATCTCTCCCAGCAGCCTCAGAAGCAGCGGATTAAAGCTCCACAATCAACTTGATGTACCCGGCATATGTGGAATACCTGAATAGACAACGAGTCATCCCAAATTAAGGAGGTGGACTTTGAGAGCAAGATTTATGAGTTTTTCCCCTTTTCCACTTTTTGTGAGTGTGTATGTGTATGCTTCTGTGTGAGATTTTGTCTGTATAGCTTTGCTTCCACCATTTGTCCTAGGGTTCTATCCATCCTTTTTTTTTTAATTATTATTTTTTATTTTAATTATTTTATTTTACTTTATCTTCTTTCTTTCTTTCCTTCCTTCCTTCCTTGAGACAATGAATCATCCCAAATAGAGGAGGCGGACTTTGAGACCAAGATTTATTATTTTTTCCCCTTTTCCTCTTTTTGTGTGTATGTGTATGCGTCTGTGTGAGATTCTGTCTGTATAGCTTTGCTTCCACCATTTGTCCTAGGGTTCTATCAGTCCGTTTTTTGTTTTTTAATTTTTTTCTTTTTTTTTAATAATTATTATTTTTTATTTTAATAACTTCATTATATTTTATCTTACTTTATTTTATTTTACTTTATCTTCTTTCTTTTTTTCCTTCCTTCCTTCCCTCCTTCCTTCCTTCCTCCCTCCCTCCCTTCTTTCCTTCTTTCTTTCTTTCTTTCCTTCTTTCTTTCTTTCTTTCTTTCTACTTCTACTAATTCGTTCTTTCTACTTTTTCTCCCTTTTATTCTGAGCCGTGTGGATGAAAGGTTCTTGGTGCTGCAGCCAGGAGTCAGTGCTATGCCTCTAAGGTGGGAGAGCCAACTTCAGGACACTGGTCCACAAGACACCTCCCAGCTACACATAATATCAAATGGCAAAAATCTCCCAGAGATCTCCATCTCAACACCAGCACCCAGCTTCACTCAAGGACCAGCAAGCTACAGTGCTGGACATCCTATGCCAAACAGCTAGCAAGACAGGAACACAACCCCACCCATTAGCAGAGAGGCTGCCTAAAATCATAATAAGTCCACAGACACACCAAAACACACCACCAGACGTGGACCTGCCCACTAGAGAGACAAGATCCAGCCTCATCCACCAGAACACAGGCACTAGTCCCCTCCACAACCCACTGAACCAACCATAGCCACTGGGGACAGACACCAAAAACAACGGGAACTACGAACCTGCAGCCTGCAAAAAGGAGACCCCAACACAGTGGGATAAGCAAAATGAGAAGACAGAAAAACACACAGCAGATGAAGGAGCAAGATAAAAACCCACCAGACCTAACAAATGAAGAGGAAATAGGCAGTCTACCTGAAAAAGAATTCAGAATAATGATAGTAAAGATGATCCAAAATCTTGGAAATAGAATAGACAAAATGCAAGAAACATTTAACAAGGTCCTAGAAGAACTAAAGATGAAACAAACAATGATGAACAACACAATAAATGAAATTAAAAATACTCAAGATGGGACCAATAGCAGAATAACTGAGTCAGAAGAACGGATAAGTGACCTGGAAGATAAAAGAGTGGAAATAACTACTGCAGAGCAGAATAAGGAAGAAAGAATGAAAAGAACTGAGGAAAGTCTCACAGACCTCTGGGACAACATTAAACGCACCAACATTCGAATTATAGGGGTTCCAGAAGAAGAAGAGAAAAAGAAAGGGATGGAGGAAATATTTGAAGAGATTATAGTTGCAAACTTCCCTAATATGGGAAAGGAAATAGTTAATCAAGTCCAGGAAGCACAGAGAGTCCCATACAGGATAAATTCAAAGAGAAACATGCCAAGACACATGTTAATCAAACTGTCAAAAATTAAATACAAAGAAAACATATTAAAAGCAGCAAGGGAAAAACAACAAATAACACACAAGGGAATCCCCATAAGGTTAGCAGCTGATCTCTCAGCAGAAACTCTGCAAGTCAGAAGGGACTGGCAGGACATATTTAAAGTGATAAAGGAGAAAAACCTGCAACCAAGATTACTCTACCCAGCAAGGATCTCATTCAGATTTGATGGAGAAATTAAAACCTTTACAGACAAGTAAAAGCTGAGAGTTCAGCACCACCAAACCAGCTTTACAACAACTGCTAAAAGAACTTCTCTAGGCAAGAAACACAAGAGAAGGAAAAGACCTACAATAATGAACCCAAAACAATTAAGAAAATGGGAAGAGGAACATACATATTGATAATTACCTTAAATGTAAATGGATTAAATGCTCCAGCCAAAAGACACAGACTGGCTGAATGGATACAAAAACAAGACCCATATATTTGCTGTCTACAAGAGACCCACTTCAGACCTAGAGACACATACAGACTGAAAGTTAAGGGGATGGAAAAAGATATCTCATGCAAATGGAAATCAAAAGAAAGCTGGAATAGCAATTCTCATATAAGAAAAAATAGAATTTAAAATAAAGACTATTACAAGAGACAAAGAAGGACACTACATAATGATCAAGGGATTGATCCAAGAAGATATAACAATTGTAAATATTTATGCACCCAACACAGGAGCACCTCAAAACATAAGGCAAATACTAACAGCCATAAAAGGGGAAATCGACAGTAAAACAGTAATAATAGGGGACTTTAACACCCCACTTTCACCAATGGACAGATCATCCAAAATGAAAATAAATAAGGAAACACAAGCTTTAAATGATACATTAAACAAGATGGACTTAATTGATATTTATAGGACATTCCATCCAAAAACAACAGAATACACATTTTTCTCAAGTGCTCATGGAACATTCTCCAGGATAGATCATATCTTGGGTTACAAATCAAGCCTTGGTAAATTTAAGAAAATTGAAATTGTATCAAGTATCTTTTCTGACCACAACGCTATGAGACTAGATATCAATTACAGGAAAAGATCTGTAAAAAACACAAACACACGGAGGCTAAACAATACACTACTTAATAACGAAGTGATCACTGAAGAAATCAAAGAGGAAATCAAAATATACCTAGAAACAAATGACAATGGAGACACGACGACCCAAAACCTATGGGATGCAGCAAAGGCAGTTCTAAGAGGGAAGTTTATAGCAATACAATCCTACCTTAAGAAACAGGAAACATCTTGAATAAACAACCTAACCTTGCACCTAAAGCAATTAGAGAAAGAAGAACAAAAAATCCCCAAAGTTAGCAGAAGGAAAGAAATCATAAAACTCAGATCAGAAATAAATGAAAAAGAAATGAAGGAAACAATAGCAAAGATCAATAAAAGTAAAAGCTGGTTCTTTGAGAAGATAAACAAAATTGATAAACCATTAGCCAGACTCATCAAGAAAAAAAGGGAGAAGACTCAAATCAATAGAATTAGAAATGAAAAAGGAGAAGTAACAACTGAAATACAGCAGATCAGAAATAAAAAAGATCATGAGAGATTACTACAAGCAACTCTACGCCAATAAAATGGACAACCTGGAAGAAATGGACAAATTCTTAGAAATGCACAATGTGCCAAGACTGAATCAGGAAGAAATAGAAAATATGAACAGACCAATCACAAGTACTGAAATTGAAACTGTGATTAAAAATCTTCCAGGACCAGACGGCTTCACAGGCGAATTTTATCAAACATTTAGAGAAGAACTAACACCTATCCTTCTCAAACTCTTCCAAAATATAGCAGAGGGAGGAACACTCCCAAACTCATTCTACGAGGCCACCATCACCCTGATACCAAAACCAGAAAAGGATGTCACAAAGAAAGAAAACTACAGGCCAATATAACTGATGAACATAGATGCAAAAATCCTCAACAATATACTAGCAAACAGAATCCAACAGCACATAAAACGGATCATACACCATGACCAAGTGGGGTTTATTCCAGGAATGCAAGGATTCTTCAATATACGCAAATCAATCAACGTGATATACCATATTAACACATTGAAGGAGAAAAACCATATGATCATCTCAATAGATGCAGAGAAAGCTTTTGATAAAATTCCACACCCATTTATGATAAAAACCCTGCAGAAAGTAGGCATAGAGGGAACTTTCCTCAACATAATAAAGGCCATATATGACAAACCCACAGCCAACATCGTCCTCAATGGTGAAAAACTGAAAGCATTCCACTAAGATCAGGAACAAGACAAGGTTGCCCACTCTCACCACTTATTCAACATAGTTTTGGAAGTTTTAGCCACAGCAATCAGAGAAGAAAAGGAAATAAAAGGAATCCAAATCAGAAAAGAAGAAGTAAAACTGTCACTGTTTGCAGATGACATGATACTATACATAGAGAATCCTAAAGATGCTACCAGAAAACTACTAGAGCTAATCAATGAATTTGGTAAAGTAGCAGGATACAAAATTAATGCACAGAAATCTCTGGCATTCCTATACACTAATGATGAAAAATCTGAAAGTGAAATCAAGAAAACACTCCCATTTACGATTGCAAGAAAAAGAATAAAATATCTAGGAATAAACCTACCTAAGGAGACAAAAGACCTGTATGCAGAAAATTATAAGACACTGATGAAAGAAATTAAAGATGATACAAATAGATGGAGAGACATACCATGTTCTTGGATTGGAAGAATCAACATTGTGAAAATGACTCTACTACCCAAAGCAATCTACAGATTCAATGCAATCCCTGTCAAACTACCACTGGCATTTTTCACCGAACTAGAACAAAAATATCACAATTTGTATGGAAACACAAAAGACCCTGAATAGCCAAAGCAATCTTGAGAATGAAGAACGGAGCTGGACGAAACAGGCTCCCTGACTTCAGACTGTACTACAAAGCTACAGTAATCAAGACAGTATGGTACTAGCACAAAAACAGAAAGATAGATCAATGGAACAAGAAAGAAAGCCCAGAGATAAACCCACGCACATATGGTCACCTTATCTTTGATAAAGGAGGCAGGAATGTACAGTGGAGAAAAGACAGCCTCTTCATTAAGTGGTGCTGGGAAAACTGGACAGGTACATGTAAAAGTATGAGATTAGATCACTCCCTAACACCATACACAAAAATAAGCTCAAAATGGATTAAAGACCTAAATGTAAGGCCAGAAACTATCAAACTGTTAGAGGAAAACATAGGGAGAACAGTCTATGACATAAATCACAGCAAGATCCTTTTTGACCCACCTCCTAGAGAAATGGAAATAAAAACAAAAATAAACAAATGGGACCTAATGAAACTTCAAAGCTTTTGCACAGCAAAGGAAACCATAAACAAGACCAAAAAACAACCCTCAGAATGGGAGAAAATATTTGCAAATGAAGCAACTGACAAAGGATTAATCTCCAAAATTTATAAGCAGCTCATGCAGCTCAATAACTAAAAAACAAACAACCCAATCCAAAAATGGGCAGAAGACCTAAACATACATTTCTCTAAAGAAGATATGCAGACTGCCAACAAACACATGAAAGAATGCTCAACATCATTAATTATTAGAGAAATGCAAATCAAAACTACAATGAGATATCATCTCACACCAGTCAGAATGGCCATCATCAAAAAATCTAGAAACAATAAATGCTGGAGAGGATGTGGAGAAAAGGGAACCCTCTTGCACTGTTGGTGGGAATGTAAATTGATACAGCCACTGTGGAGAACAGTATGGAAGTTCCTTAAAAAACTACAAATAGAACTACCATATGACCCAGCAATCTCACTACTGGGCATATACCCTGAGATAACCATAATTCAAAAAGAGTCATGTACCAAAATGCTCATTGCAGCTCTATTTACAATAGCCTGGAGATGGAAAGAACGTAAGTGTCCATCATTGGATGAATGGATAAAGAAGATGTGGCACATATATACAATGGAATATTACTCAGCCATAAAAAGATACAACATTGAGCTATTTGTAATGAGGTGGATAGACCTAGAGTCTGTCATACAGAGTGAAGTAAGTCAGAAAGAGAAGACAAATACCGTATGCTAACACATTTATATGGAATTTATGGAATTTAAGAAAAAAAAACATGTTATGAAGAACCTAGGGGTAAGACAGGAATAAAGACACAGACCTACTAGAGAATGGACTTGAGGATATGGGGAGGGGGAAGGGTAAGCTGTGACAAAGCGAGAGAGAGGCATGGACATACATACACTACCAAACGTAAGGTAGATATGTAGTGGGAAGCAGCCGCATAGCACAGGGAGATCAGCTCGGTGCTTTGTGACCGGGGTGGGATAGGGAGGGTGGGAGGGAGATGCAAGAGGGAGGGGATATGGGGATATATGTATATGTATAGCTGATACACTTTGTTATAAAGCAGAAACTAACACACCATTGTAAAGCAATTATACTCCAATAAAGATGTAAAAAAAAAAAAGATTCAATGCAATCCCCACCAAAATTTCAATAGCATTTTTTACATAAATAGAAAAAACAGTAATAAAATTTTTATGCACCCAAAAAAGACTGCAAATAACCAAAGCAATCTTGAGAAAGAAGAACAAAGCTGGAGGCATCACACTCCTTGATTTCAAACTATACTACAAAGCTATAGTAATCAAAATTAGTATAAATGGCATTTTAAAAAAGAGCCCTGAAATAAACTCACACATATACATGTGACTAATACTTGACAATGGAGCCAAGACTACTCAATGGGGAAAATACAGTCTCTTCAATAAGCAGTATTGAGAAAACTGAATATCCACATGCAAAAGAATGAAACTAGACCTCTGTCTTACATCACTCACAAAAATTAACTTAAAATAGATTAAAGACTAATATGTAAGACCTGAAACTGTAAAACTCCTAGAAGAAAACAAGGGGGTGACCTTGACACTGGTCTTGGCAATGATATTTTTGGGTACAACACCAAAGGCACAAGCAATAAAAGCAAAAATAAACAAAAGGGCTACATCAAACTAAAAATCTTCTGCACAGCAAATGAAATGATTAGCAAAATGAAAAGGCAACCTACAGAATGGGAGAAAATATCTGCAAACCCTATATCTGATAAGGGATTAATATTCAAAATATGTAATGAACTCATTCAACTCAAGCAAATATATATATATATATATATATATATATATATATATATATATATATATATATATAACCCAATTCAAAATGGGCAAAGGACCCAAATAGACAATTTCCAAAGAAGATATACAAATGGCCAGCAAGTACATGAAAAGGTGCTCAACATTACTAATCATTGGGGAAATGCAAATCAAAACCACAATGAGATATCAACTCACATCTGTTAGAATGGCTATTATCAAAAAGACAAGAGGTAAGTGCTGGTGAAAAAGGAACACTTGTGCACTGTTGGTGGAAATATAAATTGGTACAGCCACTATGGAAAATAGTAAGGAGGTTCCTCAAAAAATTAAAAATAGAACTACATATGATCCAGCAATCCCACCTTTGGGTATATATCCAAAGGAAATGAAATAATTATCTCAGAGACATAGCTGTACTTCCATGTTCTTTGCAGCATTATTTACAATAGTCAGGACATGGAAACAACCTAACCGTTTGTCACAGGTGAATGGATAAAGAAGTTGTGAGATATAAATACACACACACACACACACACACACACATACACACACTGGAATATTATTCAACCATAAAAATTAAGGAAATTCCACCATTTGCAGCAACATGGATAAACTCTGAATGCGCTATGCTAAATGAAATAAGTCATATGGAGAAAGGCAAATACTGTATGATCTCACTTACATATGGAATCTATAAAAGCAAAACTCATAGACACAGAGAGTTGATTGGTGTTTATAGGAGAAGGGTGGGGGATGAGTGAAGGTGGTCAAAGAGTATAAATTTCCAGTTATAAGAGGAATAAGTTTTGGGGGTCTACTGTACAGCATGATGACTATAGTTAACAATACAGTATTGTATACTTGAAATTTGCTAAGAGAGTTAATTTAAAAAGTTACTTTATACACACACACACACACACACACACACACACACAAAAGAGTAACCATATAAAGTGATGGATGTGTCAACTAGCCTTATTGTAGTAATCGTTTTGCAATATATATGTATATCCTATCATCATGTACACCTTAAACTTAAATAATGTTATATGACATATCTCAATAAAACTGGGGAAAATTTTTCTGTGTTATTCCATATTGATATAGGGCTGGCTGTAGCTTTATTATTTTTCCTGAACCATTCTATCATATAGTAATATATTTCTGGACATTGGAAGGGTCTGATTCATATATAGTTAACTACTATCTATATTTCTCTTTCTGTGACTCCCTCCTCACTTGTTCTCCTGCTCTCACTTGCCATTGGCTGGTTCCCTTTTGGTCTCTTCCTTAGACACCCCTAGCCCACCCCGCTCCAGACTCAGCACTGAGCATCCGTATCTTCATCTTAAATTCCCAGGGTCTAACACAGTGCCTAAACTGCAGAAAGCCTTCAATAAATGTCTGGTGGAAGGCAGAGGGGAACCTCATGGTTATATGAACTTCAGTGGCAGCTGGAAGATTGTTTTCCCCTTAACATACATACAAATAATTCCCCAGTGTAGTTATCCTCAAACTCCACCATCACAGAAACATGCGTTTTTTAATGGCCTGTTGTTTGAGATCTTTATTAATAATAAAATGCAAGAAGGTCAGAAGCCATGACAGAAGCAACAAATCAGCGTGGTTTCACTCATGGCTGCCTTACCTCTAATGAATTAAACTAGGCAGACAACTGGGAGAGAACTATGAGGCTGGATTCAATTCACAATAGTCCAAACAAATGCTTGAGATTGTGTTTGCTGGGCACCGGGAATGTAGGAATAGGCCAGCTGAAGTCTAGAGGCAGGTCCAAGTAGAATAACAGGCAGGAGGGAGCAGCCGCAATGTGGGGAGTGGGGTCTTCCTAGAAAGTCGTTAGAGCTTCCAATGACACTAAGTATGCAAAAGGCTTGGTGAACTAAAAAGCCTTAAGCAAATCTTGGGGGTTATCATTATTGTAGAAAGAAAATGTTTGTGAACTTCTGGAGAAATTATCACCCCATCCAGGATTCAGGTGGGGCTGGCCCCGATCAGCTATGGCTGGAGGGAAAGCAAGGACCCCAAGTTGTCTTTGAGAGGCTTCAGACTTTGTGCTCATCTAAGCTGCCACCCGCCTGATGGAAACAGATTTCATGTATAATTCACATCATGGAGAGCGATCACAACAAATACCACAAGTGCTCTCAGGGATCGTAAGTCAATTGGGTTGTGCTCCCTTAGCCCTGGTTAGCTTCCCCTCAGAAACCTGAGCACTAAGCAGGTGAATCTTCCACAGTCCATCCCCCACCTCTCCTTTCTTTTTAAAGACACCTGAAAGAGCAATGAGCCAGAAATCAGTCCTTCAGGGCCCAAGGAGTGCTCTGCTTTCAAATGCTTAACCAG
Organism: Grampus griseus; assembly: GCF_964374135.1. Classification (NCBI taxonomy): domain Eukaryota; kingdom Metazoa; phylum Chordata; class Mammalia; order Artiodactyla; family Delphinidae; genus Grampus; species Grampus griseus. The sequence goes on along the minus strand of NC_139018.1, from coordinate 35,584,193 downwards.
CACACCAGGGTGATGAGGAAACAGAAGGCGTAAAACTGCTTCCCCAAGCAGAGCTGCTCTAGGAATTCTCTCAGCTCCACGGCTCCCTCCCTCACAGTTCTTAGCTAGTTTTTTAAAGACAAAGACTAAACAGACAGACGATTCTTTAACACCCAATGCTTTATTTGTTCAACATGAATATGGGAGTTTAGCATAGACAGAGGGAATTAAAGAGGTTTGCATTTGTAGTCTTCCAGTGGATGGATACAATTTGAGCTCAAAAAGAGTGAGGGAGAAAGACCGCAAAAGAAAACAGGAGAGGTTCAACCCTCCAATAATTGGTCTTTGCCCAGATATGTGCTCAAGATGTTCTCAATAGGAATTTTAAATATTGGATACTGACAAATTAGTAAAGATCCTTTACTCCTCGCCTACAAAAATCGCATCCACATTGCCACAGCCTCTCCCTAAAGGACCACTAAAGACCACACACATCTTAGTGGAAGAAGGGACCACCCAAAGAAAGAGGTTAAAAAGACTTGTTTGGAGATAAAAGATGACAAACGGTTTGGCAAGGATGACAGCCAAAGTCCCTTTCTCACACTGTATATTCTTCTATAAGCTTGTCCTTGTCCTCTCACTGTGTCCCTCTATCACTGATGTTGTGGTCATCTGACCAAAGAAAGCCCAAGCACCTTTGTTTGGTTTTCAAGTGCCTCCTTGGGCAGATCCTGCACTGACTTTTCTAGCCTTTTCTCACATGGACCCTGGAACCACACTGCCTGGTGCTAAATCTTGCGTCTGCTACTTACTAGTGGTGACCTTGGAAAGTCAGTGGGGTTTCTGTGCCTCAGGATAATATAATATTTCACAAGTGCTGTCTTGACCCAGTTTTGAGATGATGGCTAAAAAAGCTCTCAATCCCCTTTTGCAACATTCTGCTAAACCCACACTCCAACTGTTTCCCTTATGGGGCTCTAACATTCCTGGGCTATAACATACATACCACAACTGCCAGAGGCCTGACACCAAACTTCAAAGGACGGCGCCTTCTTCCTTGCACTTGCAGAATCATGAAAAAATACCCAATCCACAAGAAGCCTGGGAAACCTAGCTAACCCCACCTGCTTGTCATACACATTAGCCATCTCCTACAGTTCCAGGTGTCACTCTTTCCCCTGGAGTGACCCCTTGTTGCTCTTGTGGCTCTGTGTGGCAGACTTTTCTCTTTGGGAGCTGTGAGTAATAAAACGTTCTGCCTTCCATCTATTCACGGATCACGGTCTTGCATCCTGCCATTATCTGAACGTAACAAATGTTAAAATAAGATAACTCAGTTTCCTCACCTGTAAAATGAGGATACTAATTATTATTGGTTGTAACTACCTCACAGCAATGTCACAAGAATTAAAGGGGTTATTATTGCTAAAGCCCTTAGAAGCTATACTAGCATGTTATATAAAGAAAAGAAAAGAAGTCATCAAATCTAACTACGGGAGGCTGCATGGACTTAGTATGCATATTCCATCTCTGCTGCTTCCTCCAAGATTACTGTTTTTCCTATCCATGCTTTTTTCTGTCCAAATCCTTCCTATTCCTTAAGTTCCAGTTTAAATGCCATATCTTTAGGTCAACTGGGTTGTATTTCTTTTGCTCTGATTAGCTCCTTCTCAGAAACCTGAGCTCCAGGCTGGTGAGTCTCCAGCAATCCTCCCTTAACTTCTTTTTAAAGATATTTTAAGGAGTAATTGCGCCAACAACGATGATCCTTGATTTCGACAACAGAAGTCACCTGCCCCTCTATTTAACTCTCATAGCACCTAATTCTCGGTTACATAAAATCATGGACCTTTGAAGCTGAAAGAAAGCCAAAGGTCAGCGCATTCAAGTGGAAGCCTATCTACAACATCCCAGGGCATGGCCCGCCAGCCTCTGCTCAAGAACTACAGACATTCAATCCACTCTTGTAGCTCTGACCTTGGAAGAAGGCTGGTGCTGCAGAAAGTCGCCCAGTGCCACTAAAGCTTTTCTCTTCTCCTTACCCAAATCCTGGTTCTACCTTCACTCAATAAAATTCTAGAGTAGAGACTGCAAAATGGCAGCTTACAGGGCCAAATCTGTGTTTTGTTTATCCTTTGTAGCGATTTTCCTCTACATAGTGTTTTTTTAATTTGTAAAATTAACTGCCAACATAAAAAAATTGAGAGGTTTCATGTAAACTTCTGTATTTCTGATTCCTCTTTAAAAACTGAAGGATATGATTATGTTGAACCTGTAATTTCAGGAGACAATTATCACCTGGGGTGGAGTAGGGGCTGCCCCTAAGAAGGGCTGTGTGCCCTCCACAGTTCTCACCCAACCCTATAGCTTCCCTGACCCAGGGTACTTCTGCTCGGCTATGTCACCTAATTGTTTCTTATGAACACTTGAGTTTGAAACGTTTGCCCTTGAGAGTCTGGCTAGTACATACCACATCTACTTGCACACTCAAATCCAAAACATAACTCAGGGAATACATGTGAGAGGAGCATGTTTCTTCCTCCTTTGTTGCTAAAAAAATTTCCATTCAAAATGGAGAAAACCACAGAGACACTGTTGAAACCCTCAATTTCTAGGAACTGGGGAGAATATTTTGATGGAGCCATAAACAACAACCCAGGAATACCCACATCCTGCCCAGACAATCATCCTAGACCTTCATCCTACCCTGTCCTGCCCCTCCTAAGGGAGCTCTGCACAACCACACAGTGTTAAGCAGAAAACTAGGACAATGGGATTAGAGATGTAGGCTGGATGGGAATTGTATCAAAAATCTCATCCTCATGTTGTTTTCTATCTGGGTTACAATTAAACAAATATAATAAATTTTCTGCTTTAGCCAGAAACACTTCCAGATTTAGCTTTCTGGAACAGACACTAACTGCATTAGAAAGATGGGAATGTAATTTGGAGAGGGAAAGAAAAAAAGATTTGAACTCAGAGGGAAAAAAATAAACTATTCACAAACTTAAAATGGGGGTTGGGAGAAACCAGTGACTTCACAAAGGCACCTAGAAGCTACCTCCAGTGGCAAAGTGCCCCTCACAGAACCCCAGTGCATTTCCTTGGAACCCCAGGGTTCTAGAAGAAACGTTTGTGAAATGCTGCACTATCAGTTAAAACAGCAATGGCAGCAGTTGTGCTGAGTGAGGCCAAAGCATCTGACAAGAATTAGACACCCAAGCAAAGCAGCTGAGAGCAGTTGAGGAGAATAACCCTGCTGTATCAGACACACGCTTCCAATATTCCATTGCTACAAATGCCACCTACAGATCTGAATGCAAATACTGATGCCTTGACTTACTCAATGGAGCAAATAACTTCTCTGAGCCTTGGTTTCCTCATTTATAATAATATTACCTATCCGAGAGGGCAACTATGAAGATCAAATGAGGAAAGCGCTTAAATGTTCTATCTGGCCACCAGCTCTCAATAAATCTTGGCTAGTAATTATAATTATTATTGCTAGTGTTAGCAGGAACTGTAGCATGTTTGGATTAAAGAGAGTAACTTGTTGCTTATCTTGTGGTTTAAAGCCATATTTTCATCTATTCTCTGCTTTAACAATCCACAATCATAATGTCAGGGTCTCTCTCTTTTTGTCCCCTGACCTTTCCCTAAACTGACTGACAAATGTGGAAGTGTCTACTCTTGATGGTTCATGATTTTTGTTTCAGCCACGAGTTTGCTATCTGAGAGATGAGCTTCTGCTTTTAAATCTGGGGGTGGGGTGGGGAAAAAAAGGTAGGAGATGAAGCCCCTTATACTGTCTTATGTCTTTTGAAGTTTCTTTTCTGAAGTCATTTAAACTCTTTGACTCTATCTCTCCAAGCACACATGAGAAACAATATGGGATATTCTAGTCTGGCTTAACAATAAAGAACTTTTTCGAGGCCAGCTACAAGCACTGCTACTCCTTAATGTGATGCCTGCACTGCATTTTCAGTGCCTGTCCTGTTAAACAAAACTTTTGAGCACCAGTCTTAAAAAGCATATCCTTGCTCTTCAGTGGGGTTCTGTTGTTATAGTTCACTGAGAACAGAAACCCGTAGGATATTATAGAATCATGTTTGGGGATCTGGAGACGATCTGGGAGACTGCAGATTTAATAGGTTTTAAAAAGTAAGGCCCAGAAAGATCATAGAAAATAAGATCATATGTCTTATCAGAGGCAAAGCCAAGACTAGAACCAAATCTCCTTAGTTTGGGTTCAGGGCTCTTTCCATTACCCCCATTCAGATAGAGAATGGTCAGGATTTCCTATTTTCCCCAAACACGCATTTACTCCCAGTTTGCTCCTGGGCACCTCGGAGGCAACCCTTGGCCATCACTGTCCGCCCCAGCTCTGTGGCGCTGACAGCTGCCCAGCGACATCCTGCAGCTCCTATTTTCCCATCGCTACACTGGTGCTGACATTTTCCAGAGAGCCACAGTTCTCTAGCCCCACATTCTTTGTCCAAATGGAAATGGAAATCTGTAATTTTGGCTCCTAAAAGAAAGGTTAAAAGCCCTGAGGTTTATTTTCCCTGGTCTCTTCAGGGTGCTAATCAGCAGACAGCCTTTGAACTGCAGCGTCTGGATCCCTGCAGGCCTCTGCCACCTGCTGTGGCTATAGATATTTTGAAGTAAAGAAAAAAGCTACCTGGGGCTTCCCTGGTGGCACAGTGGTTGAGAATCTGCCTGCTAATGCAGGGGACACGGGTTCGAGTCCTGGTCTGGGGGGATCCCATATGCCACGGAGCAACTAGGCCCGTGAGCCACAACTACTGAGCCTGCGCGTCTGGAGCCTGTGCTCCACAGCAAGAGAGGCCGCGACAGTCAGAGGCCCGCGCACCGCGATAAAGAGTGGTCCCCGCTTGCCGCAACTAGAGAAAGACCTCGCACAGAAACGAAGACCCAACACAGCAAAAATAAATAAATAAAATTACTAAACTCCTACCCCCAACATCTTCTTAAAAAAAAAAAAAAGAAAAGAAAAGAAAAAAGCTACTTGGTTTTGGATCTAAAAAGTTGGAATTCCCAGAAATGGGGAGTCTGTTTCCTGAGGAGACTGTCCTCCTGATCGCATTCTGTGAGGAAATGATGAGGCTCTCTCGCTGAGAGCAAGAGGAAGGACCAGAAAAGGGAGAGGGGCTAAAAAAACAAAACAAAACAAAATAAAACTGAGAAATTGATCCTAAGACAAGAAAAGGCACAGGAAAAAGGAGACGAGGAAAACAGCCATATCAAAAGAGGAAGAAATGAGAAAGCTGAAAAGTAAAAGTGGGAGCTGGTGAGGCTCACATAGCAGAAAGAGCATCAAGGACAAAGATGACGGCTCTTCCATAGAAAGGACCATTGGTCTCTAACACAATGGGTCTGAAGTATAGCAGAATATGCCACCCCCAAATATGCCACTTCGGCATAAGGATCATCTTGAGTGAAGGCAGTTGAGAAGAAGCAGATACAAGAAAAGCTCTCTGTCCTCCCCCTATTTGTCTAAAAGCAAGACACTCCCCCCACCACCCCGTCCCAGCCAGGAGGGACAAAAGTTAATCGCCAGAGACAATATACACACAATCTACACACAATCACCAGAGGAATCTACACACAAACCATGCTAATACTAGCCCTTATCTTCCATTAGTTTCTCCACATATTTGCCTTCCCACAATTTGCCACTCTACAAACTCAAAGTCCTTTTCCTTTGCCTTGTCACTTTACTAAAAATTTACTGTTCTTTTGTTAAGATATTATATAAGCCCAAGTTCTAACGACCCCTTTGAGTTTACTCATTGCTAAGTGTTCACTTGTATTCAATCAATTCAGACGCTAGTAAACTACTGTTTGTTCTCTCTTGTTAATCAGTCTTTTGTCAGTCTAATTTATAAGGCCCCAGTCAATGACCCTAACATGGTGCTATAGACAATGTTTGTGTCCCCACAAAATTCATATGTTGAAATCTAGCCCCCATTATGATGGTATTAGGAGGTGGGGCCTTGGGGAGGTGATTAGAACATGAGAATAGAGCCCTCATGAATGGGGTTAATGCCCTGATAAAAGAGACCCTAGAAAGCTTCCCCCACCTCTTCTGCCAAGTGAGGACACAGCAAAAAGATGACCATCACCAGACACTGAATCTTCTGGTGCCCCAATCTTGGACTTCCCAGCTTCTAGAACTGTGAGAAATTTCTGTTGTTTATAATCCTCCCAGTCTATGGTATTCTGTTATAGCAGTCTGAATGAACTGAGACAGGTGGATAGAGAGAAAAAGAATTTTTCTTCTCCTATAGGTCACACCAGCCAGGGATAGTGGTCCAGGCTTAAAGACAGAAAGGAGCTGCACATCTAGACTTCCATGGTTTGACAATTCTTATTACTTCCCCAAGTGAGGTGGGAATGGACGCTGCAAGAGGTGGGGTTAGATATCTAGATATCGAAATAATAACACTCAGTAAATCATAGTTAAAATCCCATCTAAATGTCAAATGTCATTTGGGACATTTTGGGGACATTAGGCTAATGCTACTGAAACCAGTTCCCAAGGAGGATCTAACTCTCTGAACACTTGACCCAATCATAGCTGGCAGAGGCTCACATGTCTGAGCCTGTTTCCCTCTTGAAAAGAATAGAAAATCTAAGAGAAAAAGTGTAAAAGAATAACCCTCCTGGATCAAACACAACACTTCAAATATTCCATTGCTACGAATGCCACCTACATCACAAAAGCCTCTGTCAGATTTTCAAATTCAATGTTCACTCCTAAAGAAAATAAGAATGAAGGAAAAAAATTCATTCCATGTTATCAGCTCAACTTCTTGGGCCTTTCTTTCTGAACAACTCTGCATGCCTGAGGAATTTTTTGAACTTGGAACTTTGGTTCATAATCCTCCCAGTAGCAGGTTGAGTTTTTATATTTAAGCTCAATGTTTTCTAGTCTTACTATTACATTTGTACTTAGCTGCATATAATTAATTAAATGTCTTTAAAGTCTTAAGTAAAAGTTTATGTATAGTATTAAGTGAAGACACTCTTTTTAGGATCCCCATGTGAAACTATGGATAAAGGATTAGGTATAGTATGGCAGATATAGACTGACTGGCCCCAAACCACTGGGTACCTCTTTCCCCTTGTTTTCCTCAGCTATAGAATGCAAAAGCCAGAGCACTTACCTCCCCAGTCTCCCTTACAGCTAGGGGTAGCCATATGATCCCTGAGGAGGTGTTCCCTTTCCAAATATGAAGAGAAACTCTCAAAAGAAGAAGGATTAGGGCTCTTCCCCCTTCTTCCTGCCTGGAATTCAGAAAGAGCTTCCTGGAGGCATAGAATCCATCTTGAAACCACATGGATGAAACTAAGAATGGAAAGCAGGAGACAGAAGGAGACAGGTGTATTGCCCTTAAAAAGCACTGCTCTAGGGCTTCCCTGGTGGCGCAGTGGTTGAGAGTCCGCCTGCTGATGCAGGGGACACAGGTTCGTGCCCGGTCCGGGAAGATCCCACATGCCGCGGAGCGGCTAGGCCCGTGAGCCATGACCAATGAGCCTGCGCGTCCGGAGCCTGTGCCCCGCAACGGGAGAGGCCACAGCAGTGGGAGGCCCGCGTACTGCAAAAAAAAAAAAAGCACTGCTCTAGCCGAGGGCTGCTTATCTCCAGGTTTCTTGGGACATGAGAAAAATAAAAACCTTGCTGATTTAAGCCACTGTTGGGTAAAGGAAAAAGTCTGAAAGCCTTTAAAATGGACCACTTGTCTTCAAAGGAAAGTTAGGCATTGACTAATGCACTCTTCCAGGTTGTCTGATTCTATGGGGTCTCTGCAGTTTTCAATGTTGTTGAAATATTTTACAACTCTGTAAATTATATGGAACTGACAGCAAGGCAAATGATTCTTGCCCATAAACATGCAAATGAATTTTGTCTGGCAGAGGTACAGCTGATCTCCCACAGTTCTGCTCTACTAAGCCAATGCAGTTTAGTATTCCTGATTGCTTATATATGTCTCTGTTCTCTGGATTACCCTTTGAATTGGTTGTAATATCTTACTGGTTGCCTCTTTAATTAATGAGTTAAATAAAATCATTGGCATGTGTTCATTCTATATTTGTATGGATATCATAACTTTACCTTTTTAAAAAAGATATATTCTTTAACAAGGGTCCTCTATTACTTGCAGTCTTACTAAAGTAATCTTAACTGACACATATACCTAGCATGACTACATATCCAAGTAAATTGGTACCCAGATGAGAGCTGAAGCCACCACCTCCAATACAGAAAAGCAGAGCAGGAAAACTCATTCTAGCAGACTGATCAAACCAGTGTCATCCAGACTTACCACACATGGCCATCTTCCTAGTCAACATCCTCCACAGCAGAGAACGAGCAGGGACAGTCTCAAAAAGAGCTGACTTCGCTTACAAATTCCTGAGATATTTTGGCAGAAGAGGAAATTGGCTATAAGAAAGTCTGGAAGAGGCTGTGTGGGTTTTACTTCCCTTGTAAGTGCTGACAGTTGAGGGTTTGATTTTGAGATGAGCATGTGCACACTAAGAGAAGGAAGCGTCACTCCTGCTCAATCCACTCTCTTTCTCTACCCACAGCAAGAGACTCTGTAAAAGAGAAGAAATGTTAATCAGGGTTCAATCTCTTTGGTCTCTGACATAGGGAAACAAGTTCAAGTGCCCTTCTCCTTCTCCTCTGTATTATTTGTCTGACCCTCTATGACCCCCAAATGCGTCTTATCTTTTCTTGCTGGAAATCCCTTGAGGGCTGGAGCAAATCTCTGTGATGGATCTCATAAAGCATCCAGCACACTGGGGGCATTTTATTTGAATTAAAGAGCATACTGGTAATTGGAATAAGATATTAGCTTTTTTTTTTCTCCCAGGGATATCTCTGCAACAGTTCCAGGAGATGGGCTAAGTTCTATCCTAATAAACATGGGGACATTTTGCATGAGACTATGAGACCTTGTCATATTCAACCTAACCCCCACCCTCATCTGACCTCCAGGAGGCTCTGTGAAGAATTGAATTCCATTGTCTGTGTTTGAAGATGTACTCTCTTGTGTATTAACATGTTAAAGGTTAACGCCAGCCCAAAAAGCACTTTCTAGAGACCTGGGTAAACAAGGGACCAGAGTTTGAAAGGGAATATCTTAACATTTGAAAGAGAATATTTTAACAGTAATGCTATTTAAGCCATACTTGATCTAAAGGATAACCAAAAAACTCCCCTGGGAGAAAGAATGCTTAAAAACTGTCCTTCCTTTAGAGATGTGGATTCTGAAGTAATCCTCTACTGGCTGGACCTGAAGTACTTTTTTTGGAAAGTAAATTACGCTTTTAAGATGCTAGTATCACTAATATGTATAAAATGGATAACTAATAAGAACCTGTTGTATAAAAAAAAATAAAATAAAATTCAAAAAAAAAGATGCTAGTATCTGCGAGTGATGGTAAATGGTCCAGGACAGGGCTGTGGAGTCAGATAGACCCAGGTTATTACATTAAATTAGATAACATGGGGAGCTTGACAGGATGCTTGGCACATAGCACCAATAAATGGTCATTATTGATAGAAGTCTATCTGGCTTATATGACCTTACCTTTGAGGGTTTGTGACCTGGAGTTAGCCAGTGAGGTTAATTAGATGAAAGACAACCTTTTAAAGAGAGGATAGTAAGACCAAAGGCACTGGAATCAGTTTGTGAGAAATAAAATGAGGGCACGGACTTTGTCCTATTTACCCTGTGTCTCCAGACAGGGCCTGGCACATAGAAGGCATCAATAGATACTTGTTGAGTCCAGCAGGAGGTCCAGCTCCCTCCTCAGTACTTCTGGGCTTCAAGGGAAGGTGGGTGCTTCGGTTTTCAAGGTGGTTGTCGTGAGCTCCCTCGGAGCTCCACTCCAGGCACATCCGCTCCTCTCTCTTGAGTCTTGTTCACCAGGTGTGGGCGCATGAACCCTGGCCGCTTTCTCTTTCCATCCCCGTAACATCTCTAACACAAGGCTGGTGTGTGAAGCTCACCTTTTCTCAACAGCACATGAAGATCACTGCACAGTTCAGAAAAACACGCCCCTTGGAAGTCGGATGAACATTACCGTTCCTCGAGCCTCTGACCATTTCTGCCACAGGAGACCCATTTTAAACCAGCTCTCTCCCTCGCTCTCCTTACAAGGGCTCACTGCCCCAGGGGCACAGAAGCCAATACTATGGCGCCGGCTTTTGAGAAAAGAAGGAGCTTTATCTCCAGGTCTACTGGCAAGGAGACAGGAGACAGGACTCAAATCTGTCTCCCTGATCTGGGGTTCGCTCAAACATTTATGACTTAGAGGAGGAGGGCTGGTGTGCAGAAGAACTGGTGGGGCAGATTTCCATTGGAGGGCTTTGGAACGTGGCCATTTATGGTAAGATACGGTAAAGGGGTCTCCGGCAAAAGATCTTCCGGCACGTCGGCCCCTGTGCTTCTGAAAGGATTTGGCTTTCAGGTTCCGGTCGTGTCCTGGTCCTTTGGTTCCGTGTGGGAGGCAGGGTGAGAAACTTTCGTTCCGGTTGTTATTTGAGGTCAAAATTTTCTCCTCTGTGCACGCTTCGCCTGTGTGACTGTTCTGTCTCTAAAAAACAACTCAGTATCTTGTTAGAAACAGTATAGGGCCTGTTTGACCTGGTTCTACGGTTACACGCTGGTGGATCATCAGGTGCTTGGGGCTGGTTCCCCCATCTCCTCTCTCCTTGGAGAAACTGCCGGTTTTTTTTTTTTTTTTTTTTTGCGGTACGCGGCCCTCTCACTGTTGTGGCTTCTCCTGTTGCGGAGCACAGGCTCTGGACACGCAGGCTCAGCGGCCATGGCTCACGGGCCCAGCCGCTCCGCGGCACGTGGGATCCTCCCGGACCGGGGCACGCACCCGTGTCCCCTGCATCGGCAGGCGGACTCTCAACCACTGCGCCACCAGGGAAGCCCAAAACTGCCGTTTTTATCTCCTACACTGACAGCCTGAGGATGGCAGAGTGGATGGAGGGGCTCAATAATTCTGCTTCGGCATAGCAGGTAAACCCCTTTTGTCAGAATCTCCCTCTTTCAAACTACACCAAAACCTTGTCTTTCAGAACCAAAAAGGACATTAACCTATTTCTGAAAATAATCATCCTCACTTCTTCATCTCCCCTAATATACCCCACTTACCCTTACGCATCCCCCTCACCCAAGTTCACTGGTAAATATTTCAACTTTTTTGCTTCCTTTTTTTTTTCTGGTTTTTACTTCCATATCTTTAAACATGATGCTTACACTGCTATTTCTTGCTTTATCAATTTTAGACATTATTAATTGACTTCTGTACCAGTCAGACTCCATAAACCTATGCCAGATAATTTAATAGAGGGAAATTTAATATAGGATATTAGTTAGAAAGTGTTAGAATTGCTGAAAGAGCAAACAGAGATCAGTAACTCCAGCTCCTGCCTCCCCCAGGGCTGGAGGGACCAGGAGAAGGAGGTGTTCCGGGCTGCTTGACAGGAGGGGGAACTACTGGGGCCACCTGGCAGATTATGTTAATATTATTAACTGCTGAGTCAGTACTGTAATTACATTTTGTTTCTCATACATTTTTTTTTTGTTTTTCCTGAAATAATTGCATTTTTTTGTGATATGCTTAGTTTATTGAATAACTAGTGCCAAGTGTTCCCAAACAGTCTGTGAAAACTCTCTCAATGCTCTCCTCCATTTGGTCCAACACACAGATGGAGTGATTCAGAACGTGCCACTCCAGGATCTGCTGCTTTGGTATATTGATTATTTTGAGCTGAAGGTACTTGAGAAATAACAGAGGCAGGAAAGGGTTCTCTCAGCTCCCCCTTTCTACATAAAAGCAGGTCGTAAAAGTTCCCATGAGAAAGGTGCCCTTCCTATAGCAGGAAGAAAAGAACAATCTCACCACCAGAATGGACCCATGCAAACAAAACTAGTAAAATAATCCTTATCTTTCATTAGTTCCTCCCCCTCACCCATATACCCCAGTCACTGTCCCACAATAGACCGTCCCAAGCCCAAGCCCCTCTGTCTTGTCACATCCCCACAATTTATCCTTCCTTGTATAAAAAAGTATATAAGGTTTATGGCCTATTGGCTTCTTTGGGTCTTCATTTTCCTTTTCAAGACTACCATGTACAAATAAAAATATTAAATAAATTTGTATGTTTTTCTCCTGTTAAACTGTCTTATGTCAGTTTCATTCTTAGGCCAGCCACAGAACCTAGAGGGCAGAAGGAAGTTTTCTCCCCCTACATAGATAAGCCATTGGTTCCCTGTACTTTCCCTGGAGACTCTCCCGCCACCGCTGCCCCCCAAGCCCCCAGCCTGCCTGCTCCTGCCTAGGCTGGCTGCTGTGGAGCGGGGAGCAGGGGGCTGGAATATAGCTGTCATGCCAGTATGTCCCATAAGGGAGGCCTCCGTAGCTTTCTCTTCCTTAGTTTACTCCCTTACTGTGCTGAAGCATAAGCTCCACAGAAGACAAAAAGTACAATTTTTGAGTCATGGCTGTCTGAAAACACCTTATCCTATCCTTACACTTGACTGAATTCCAGATTGAAAGTTGTTTCTCTTGCAGTATCTTGAAGGCATCACTCCACCTCCTTGTAACCTTCACTGTTGCTTTTGAGAAATTCAATCCCATTCTGATTTCTGATCCTTTGTACGTGACCTCCTTTTCTCTCTGGAGTCTCTTAGGATTTTCTCTTTATCCCTGGTGTTCTGAAAATTCACAGTAATGTCCTTGATCTAGGTCTTTTTATATTCATTGTGTTGGCCAATGCAAGGATCTTTTCATCCAGACCAGGAATCAGCGAACTTTTTCTGTAAAATGAGATGGCAAATATTTTAGGCTTTGTGAGCCATACAGTTTTTGTCACAACTTCTCAACTGTATCATTGTAGCAAAGCAGCTGTGGACAAATATGTAAATAAATGAGCGTGGCTGTGTTCCAGTAAAACTCTATTTACAAAAAGGTAACAGCATGAATTTGACTCACAGGCTGTTTGCCAGCCCCTGATCTAGACTCTAGATACTCATGACCCTCAGTTCAGGGAGATTTTCTTGTGTTATTTCTTTGATAAAATCCTTCCCTCCATCTTCTCTTTTCTCCCTTTCTAGATCTATTAGTCAGACATTGGCTTTCTTAGATTAATTCTCTAATATCCTTGTCTTTTCTTTTTTTTTGTTTGTTTGTTTGTATTTTGCAGTATGCAGGCCTCTCACTGTTGCGGCCTCTCCCGTTGCAGAGCACAGGCTCCGGATGCACATGCTCCGGATGCGCATGCTCTGGACGCGCAGGCTCAGTGGCCATGGCTCACGGGCCCAGCCGCTCCGCGGCATGTGGGATCTTCCTGGACCGGGGCACGAACCTGTGTCCCCTGCATCGGCAGGCGGACTCTCAACCACTGCGCCACCAGGGAAGCCCTCCTTGTCTTTTCTTATTGTCTGTCTTTTTGTTTTACTTTATAGGAGATTTTTCCCACTATTGAATATTTTTTGTAATTCTATTTTTTAATTTCTTACATCTTTCTTGTTTTTGGATTCTTTTTTAAAACAGTAGCCCACTTCTGTTTTGCAGGTGAAATATTTTTGTCTTTCTACAAATATTATTGTGGAGGATGTATTTTTACATTTTGTTCTGCTCTGGATGGTATCTCTGTTTCCTCTGAGCAACCCCTTCCCAACCTTTCTTCCATTTTTTTGGTTTTATTTTGTTTCTCCATCTTTTATGCTGGATGCTTTCTTCAGACTTCTGCTGATCCTTAGCTGTTAACTCATATTTAAAAGGTGGAGAAAAGTGATGGCAGAATAAAAATTACCAAATAGTCATAACTACCAAAATGTACTTCCTATCAGCTCTTATCAGACCAACCTCCTCCAGAAGACCACTGTAAACCCTGAACAAAATACAACAAACAATCACCTGAAGGCACTACCGAGTGACCAAAAGTAGCCAGATACTGGAGAAGAGTTGACATTAGGAGGCACTGGGTTATTTCTCATTCTGTACAGCTTCTAGCCTGAGAACAAGTCCCAGTCTGTACTACATGAAGGTCAAAATACTACGAGAAACCCACAAGACTTGCTGGCTTGAATAATCAAACTCCTGGGCAACAACAAAGTGAGGGCCAATCCAAAAAGGAGACAGTCAGAAAAAGGAAACCCCAAATTCTGTCTAGAAACTCTCACCCCATCTCTGGTTGCCCCCTGAACCACAGTGTATCAAGCAGACTTCAAGCAGCTCAGCTAAGGCTAAAGTCTGGAACAAAAATGTCAGCTGCTGCCTACTACAGGGCAGTTTGCAGTTCAAATTCAGACAAGTTAACTTCCTGGCAATTTTTAAAAAATAAATAAATAATTTAAAATAAATAAAAATAGAAGTGATGAGACATTCTGAACGCCCAGGACAGGCTTACCAACTTGCAAGGTTTAAGCGGGGGTCCTCAAACCTCAGGATCTCTAAACATTTCCTGGTCCATTTCCCCAGAGAAGAAGCCACCTCTCCTGCAGGGGTTTAGGCCCTGGCTGCCAGCATCTGCAGGGCAGGGCAGGGCAGGGTAGCTGGAGGGAAGACATATAATTGATCCCCATATTTTACCTGTGTGTTACCTCCACCATCTGTGGTTCATGATGTCCTCATAGCCCGAGCCTCTCCAGATTCAATTTCTAAAGAGAGAAGTTGGGAGTGTTAGAGGGGAGAAGTGTGGTTGTCCCCTCTCTGCAGGTGTCGGGAGGGACCCGGGGCTCTAACTGAACCCAGAGAGATTTTCAACCCATGGCCTGGCTCAGCCCATGTCCCAGGCCCCCTGCTGCACTTCTGGGGCCATCAGCTTGCTTCTCCTCAGTGCCCTTCTCTGTGGGCACTGAGGCTGTAGCTTCCCCCTCTCTGGTAGGTAAATCAGTTGCCACTCTTTCATTTATTTTCCATCCTCCAAGAATGTGTTGACATCTTCGCTAGTGTCCCTCATTTCCTCTATCCTGTGGCTTCATCACATTTTATTTTTACTTTGGCAGTCACTTTAGTGAGGTTTCAGGAGGAAGAAGAGCTGATTGCATGAGTTAAACTGCCATGTTTAACTGGAAGGAACTATGATTTGGGAATATGCCCAACAGTTAGCAGCAAACGGTCACAGCATCGGGCAGCCCAGGAGAGGATGTGCCTGGAGTGCTGACAAGCTCAGCCAGCGGCTGCCCTGGAAAGGCAGGTACAGACAGAGAGATTTAAAGACCACCTTCGGAGGTTCACAGTTGTCCTTTATTTCTGTTTGAAGAGGGTAGTATCAGGGCCTGGGGTTTTCAGCTCGAAAGTGTCTGATTTGGAGGAAAAGGAAAAGGAAACATAACCCAGTTCCCTGGTAGGTTGTCAATGGCTAAAAACCAGGAGTGTCCTAATGTTCTAGTTAAACCTGCCCTCCTTTCCTGGCATCCATGTGATTTGTGCTAAGGCCTCTCTCAGATGACAGCTGCCCCTCTGTTCTCCTAGCAGAGTTTCTGGCTGCTTCCAGACTCCTTTTGAGGAAAGACAAAATAGTGTTTTTCACAGAACATGAAGGGCCACCTTGAGTCCAAGTTTCTTTCCCAATTAAACTGCTAGTGAGGAAAGCCAGACCGCCTCCCTCCCATCTGTACCTTTGGCTGTTCTCACATATCCAGAACAGGAACCAAACCTGCCTCACAGGTGTGTGAAGATGCAGATTCCCCAGGAATTGAGCCTGACATTCCCTGGGCAGCAACCCCAGACAGTGGTACTAGTGTTGGCTGGGTTTTATAGCTGGGGGCGAACTGTCATGCTCACCACTCACCCCTGGGGCCCAGCACAGTGTCTGGCACGTGCAGTAAGAGCTCAATAAAAAATTTTGTAAATATAAAAATGAATGAGGCGAGGTTAAGGACCCAACCAAGTCCACACAGCTAGTACCTGAGGGAAGGGGAATTGGAAGCCAGGGCTGTCTGACTCCCATGCTGAGGTTGGAACCCCAGAGCTGTGTGGACTGGAACAAGGTCCACTAAGAAAGAGCCCTTTACTTGAGCTACTGAAGACCTGCAGGCTCCACCCACATCTGACCCCATCCCAACTTCAGTCTGCCTGGCTGAGCCTCCTCTCTGCTTCCTTAGCTAGCCAATGGTGCAGAGTTTTTCTACAACTTGAGCAGACTGACTGTAGCAAATCAATGTCTTGGATCAAGAGCTGCCACCTTTCATCTGCAGGAAGGCTGCCTTTCAGCAGTAAAGGAAATCAATCCTTCCTGTAGTTACTTTAGCCAGCCTTCAGGGACAATAGCTAAGGCAGCGTCCCCTGCCCAGACTCGGGTGCTTCACCCAGCAGGGCACAGCAAGGGCATCTGACCAGGGGCCTCATGCCAGCTCTCTGGGGCACTTTCTGGAAGAAATAGTGAAACTGGAGGCTGCTGAAGGATGGACAACACCTCCAGTAATGAGCTGTGCCCACTCCAGCCTCTATGCCCACAGCTTGGGCAAGTCTTCCCATACTGACCAATAAACCACTCCACTGGTTCATGCTTCCCCATCAGGGGTGTCTCTCATTCTGTCCTCACTTGGGAGCCAGCAAGAACCTTTCTTTCCTCAGTAACACCATCCTTGTTTTCCATGACAACAAGCAGAAACCCAGTCAGTCCCAAACACCACAGCAGCCTTAGGAAGCTTCTGGAAGTGGGGAGAAAAGCATCAATCGACAGCATCCTTTTCAAAGGAAAGGGCTGGAAATCGGCTTCTCATCAGCATCAAGAAAGATTTTCTTGTTTCTTTCCTTTTCTCCTGCTGACAGGCCATGGTCTACCTGCTCCAAGAAAAAGATTTCTTTTTTGCTAATCCCTCATGGCAGGGAGATTGTCCCTTTGCCATTCCAGGAGCCTGGAAAGCCTGAACCTCATTTTGAAAAAGACCCTAATTCCCATGGAGCAAAGGGATCATGTGGTTCAGATATAAAATAGGATTTATAGGGGGAAAACATAAATAGCAAAGCAGCTGAGCACATGTAACCCCTGGGCCTCTCACCATCCCACAATTCAGGCCAAGTGTAGACAGTCTGCATGCTTTGTGGCAAGGTTCCCATCAAAGGGGCCCCATCCCTGGACCTTTGTGTCCATTCTCATTTTATACGCACAACAGTTATTTAATACACGCCTAGCAGGTACCAAATGGATGGGATCTGCACTAAATGGATGGGAGATCCCAGCATAATGTCATTTAAATGTCATGCAAATGTCTGCTACCTTGTATTCCAAATTATCCAGCTTTCCTGGATAATTTCCTTTTCTTCAATTTGAAAAATAAAATGGATTGAGCATCACTCCCTCATTCCACTAAACTCCAAGATTTCTATGTGTTTTTGAAAGGACTCATGTCCTCATGGTCACCTCTCCACCTGGTTTCCCCTCCCCACCAAAGTCTCAAATAATCTTTGAGAGTTTCCTCCAGAAGCTCCTCTCTAAGTCAGTGTTCCTGCACTGCTCTACTCCCTCAAGGTTTTTGGCAATAGTTTCCCATTAGAACAAACTCCAAAAGATTGTCCACATTTTTATTTAGGACAAAGTCTCCCCTCACTGAATACTACCGATATAAATAGGCCATTGGGAATCACTGGGATGTACAAACTTTCATTACAGTGGTGTTTGCTATATGAGATTCCACCCATGTTTGAAATTTTCCACTGGCGTCAAATTGAATTCCTTTCTCTGACCTTCTAGAAAGTGAGATGCAATTGCCCCAAAACATCATTACAATGTTTAACGATATGGAGCTAACTCCTTCCCTCCAAAGAAACAACTTCCCTTAGAGTTCCAGGAAAATCTGATGAAGACAAATAGTCATACACAATATTAGGAAAATTCACTGACCTCATATGCACATTAACAACTCAGATGTAGACAATACAATGTCTCCAAGCCTATCTCAAAGTAGTAAATTTTGTCCCCAAATATATATATGTTAGGTTCTTCTCCATATTATATTTTTCACAATGCCCACTCAGTTCAATATTCCCTGACTTTCAAAACAACATTCTATAAAAAGCAGTAGCTTTGTCATTAAAAAAAAAGGAAGAAAGAAAAAAAAGTTGGAAGGACAAGTCTTCAGACGCAGTTTGTGCCTTGATTCAAAAGTGCTTGTCTTGGGCTTCCCTGGTGGCGCAGTGGTTGAGAGTCCGCCTGCCAATGCAGGGGACACGGGTTCGTGCCCCAGTCCGGGAAGATCCCACATGCGCCAGAGCGGCTGGGCCCCTGAGCCACGGCCACTGAGCCTGCGCGTCCGGAGCCTGTGCTCCGCAATGGGAGAGGCCACAACAGTGAGAGGCCTGCGTACCGCAAAAAAACCCAAAAAACCAAAGTGCTTGTCTTCAGCCATAGTGTCTAATGCTATCTGAGGAGTTCTTGGTCTCTTATGAGAATCTGTTGCCCACAGGAAAGGTCCTCAGACACTCACAAGTATTTCCAGTGTGTTGCATATCAAGGCCATTGCTATATGCCCTCCCAACACACACACACACACACACACACACACACACACACACACACACACACACACACACACACACACACACACACACACACCCTCCTCTCAAAAAAGAAAATTGTCCAGCAAACACCCAGTTCATATAAATCCTAAGAATCATAATTCAGACAACCTACTATATCCTAGTCACAAAATGAGTCTATAAAATGCTCTAAGTGACCTGCAGGACAATACAGGAAGTCACTGGGGCAGGGACCTGCTTACCCCAAAAGCATTTATGCAAAGGAAATGAAAGAGCGTTACAAGCCAAAGCACATGTGAAATGTCTACTCAATGCAAGACCTGCCCCTCAAGCTTGGTACTTCGTATAATTTATCTCAATTAAGTATGAGCATCTCACCTTTTAAGACTCTACAACCTACATCACCTAACTTTGAGACCACCAACTATCCCTGGGTTCAGTCATCATCAAGAACCTACTCAAAATAATCCAGCTCGTACTGGCTGATGACACGTGAGCACCTGTCAGTGCACAAACTTGTGTGCAGGGGGAGCTTTCGAATCCATTTCAGTTGGGCAGCTGCTTATCAAGACTTTTTCCCAGAAGCCTATTTAGCCTAATGATTGTGAGTAGCAATGACTTCTGCTTAACTAGTACAGTAATCAGTGCAAATTCCCCCTAAATACTAGAGACCCATTTGGCACGTGCCAAGTGATGCTTAACCAGATGCTAAATAGGTGTGAAAGCCTCAGTTCTGGTCTTACCCAGCTAGTTGCCAAATACATAAAGATGAAATGGGGTTCTAAGTATGCCTGGATGGATGAATTGTTTAAAACGTCCCTCTAATTGCTGTGACAGCCCCTCCCTGCATTTCTTGCCTCAACGAGTCCTTGTGAAGGCAGAGACAGCACCAGAGACAGAATAGAGTAAAAGTAAAGTCTATAGCACTTTGAAGTGTCTGCTCCCGATTCCCAGTTCCTCCTCTTTCCCAGCCCCCACTCAGCATTCCTTTCCTGGTCAAATGTCCTAATTTCTGCCTTTGTACATAACAGCGGAGATGCCTTTCATGCACTAAACAAGGGCTACCATCCCAGCTTGTACACTGACTTGTTATCCATTCTGATGCTTGTGCCCCGGGACCAAAGGAAGGACTGAAGATAAACATTAAAGAGAGAGGACATTCCACATACAGTCAGGTGTATATGTGTAATTGACCGAAAAAATACTCTCTTCATTATTTGGAAAAATAACTAACTTTTACTGAGGGCTAGCTTGGGCTGGAAAATGCCCAGGGGTTATACAGTTAAATCCTTCCTGACACCCAGTCCACCCCATGCTCAGCCAGTCCATCCATGGCATTTCACTGCTGGCTATTGGTCCATGGGTGGGCATGTGTTCTAAGAGGGTCCAAATAGACGGAGGGAAAGTGCATGCATTCAACTCTTGGGGCAGAGGTTTCGCTCTCTCCTTCACCAGACATGAGGGAGAAAGCATGTTACCCCAATTGCTGCTGCTGACCCTCTTGCAAATGCAAAGGGAGCCAGCCTGACTACAAAGCTGAAAATCAGAAGAGGACACAGACAACAGAACTGGAGGAAACATAACTTGGGCCCCAGTTGCATTCTGCCTGTAGCCCTCTTTACCTCTGGACTTCTCCTTATGTGAGCAAATACATTTCCACATTGTTTACGTCCATTTGGGTGGACCTTTCTGTTATTTGCTGCTGAAAGCATCCTAATTAAAACTATAGCACCCTGGGGAAGGAATTGTAATATCCTATTTCTAGCTGAAGGACCAGAAATGCAGTGGAGTTAAATTACTGGGCTGGGGAACTGGCTGAGACCAGGTTCAGACCCAGGATTGCCTGGTGTCTGGGTTGTGCAAACTGTCTCCCGAGGAGTAAGAAGAGTCTGAGAATACCCTAAAAAGTGGCAGAACTTCATTCCTGTGGTGACTGATTTTATGTGTCAACTTGACTGGGTCACGGAGTGCCAGATATTTGTATAAATTTCATGGTGTGTTTATGAAGATGTTTCCAGATGAGACCAGCATTTGAATTGGTGGACTCTGTAAAGCAGATTGCCCTCCCCAGTGTGGATGGACATCACCCAATCCACCCTGGGGACTAACTAGAACAAAAGGCAGAGGAATGGAGAACCGATCCCTTTCTGCCTGACATCCATCATCTCCTGCCCTTGAACTGGGATTTACACCATCAGCTCCTCTGGTTCACAGGCCTTCAGACTCAGGCTAAATTACACAACTGGCTTTCCTGGGATATATTCCTAGAATATATGTATTCCATTGGTTCTATTTCTCTGGAGAGCCCCGACTAATATAATCCCTTACAGTTACTTTTTTTTAATCAAGTAAGTGATTTGGAACCAAGTTTGGAAAATCAGGTGGGTGGTCAGGCAGAGAAAGGACATCTTGGCTAAAGTTAGGAGACCTTCCCTTGTGGCTGAAGGCGGTCCTGAAGGAAGAGTTCCCAACAGTTTTTAGCAATGAGAGCTGTGTCAGAACAAGACCAAAGTCTCCCAAGGTAAGTACTTTAAAGGACCCTATTTTTCAGATGCACATATTCTAGTACATTTAAGAAGTCATGGAGTCTTGATTATCGTCGTTCTATCCCGCATTCCAATCCCAGACTAGAAACTCTGGACATGTCTCTGAGCCCTCCCTCAAACACAAAGTCCTGAACATTCTCATTCCTTCACTGTGTCTTTGGAATTCATCTTTTCCCTTCCATTCACCTCAACTTTCACAACAAACGCCTTTCTCATTTTTCTCCTCACACTGCAGTCACCACTTCACTGTTTGGCCTATTATAATAGTTACCTATTATAATACTTACAGACACTTTCTGCTCTGACATCCTCACCTCCCCAAATAACTTCCGTTGTTCCCCCTCTAAAAACACTCAGAAAACTGCAGTGTAGCATCATACAACAAAACACGGGCTTTGTCAGGAGACCTGGGGCCAAATCTTCGTTCCGCTACTCATTAGCCGTGTGATTTTGCATAAGTTCCTCTGTCCTATTAGGCCTCAGTTTTCTCATCTTTAAAATGGAAGTAATAACAAGTACCTTACTGGACTGTTGTAAGAATTCTAGTGGACAATAAATACTTAGCGATTTGAAGAGTGGTTAAATGAGAAATCACATCAAGTATCTACTACAGGACCAGGTAAATATGAGATGTTTAATTTTGGCACCAATCATCATTACTATTGCATTTACCATATTTAGTTATCATATAGTATATGGTGGCCATCACCAGTGATCTAACGTCTTGGTTTGGCAGGTAAGCTTTACCTGGATTCCTAGGCTTCTGCTTCTGCTGCCCTCTCTTACATTAGCATTTCACTCCAGTCATACTCTTCTGTTCATTGTCTTCTAAATATGACTCATACATCCCCAGGTCTAAAGACTAGTTTCTTCTACTACCCCTGCCTGCAGCACTCTTCCCAAGCCCCTCCACTTATCTAAATTTTATCCTTCACTTAAGGTTTTTAAATCATCCTGTCTCCTCTCTAAGTCATCTCTGACTGTACCAGACCATCTACTAAGCTTTTTCTCCATACCAGACATCTTCCACTCAGCCTAAGTGTGTTTTCCCAAACTGCTTGAGGGCCTACACCTCTTGGACTCCACAGTACTTAGCAAACTTCCCAGCACATAGTAGGAACTCAGTAAGTCTTGACTATTATCATTATTATATCACAATTTAGTTAGGCCACAACGAATTTTTTAAAAAAATCATTATCTTACAATACCAAGGGTCTATTAAGCAAAAATCTTTTATCCCTGATTTTTGAGGTTCTGGGTATGAGTGTACATTTCTGAAGCTGAAAATACTATTCTACTATAACTTCATTCAAATAGACCTTAAGAGAATTGATAGCCATACAACCTGTTTTAGGCTTTACTGACTCCAACCTCACATGTCTAAAGGTAGATATAGATACAGATAGATTTTTTTCCATGTAATCTGAGGCTTGGGTCATTCACAGGTGACAGCCCTGGAACCTTTGATTGCATCAGTGGTAGCAGAGCCAGCGTCTCTGTTTATTGATGATAAATCAATATGGAGCAAAACTGCTGAGTTTCCACTCTAAGGAAAGGACCAAGGGACGAATGAGTTAATACAGGTGAAAATACTTCGTCAAGTATAAAGCAGCAGTCGATGAATGAGTATTTCCATCGTCATCACCATTATTCCCCCTGATGATAATTAAATCACAAGGATTCTTTTAAGGACAGGGGATGGTCTTTACTTCTTGGAATCACCCAAACTGGGTTTGTTCAAAGATAGCTCAGACTCCAGCACCTCTCTCTTTATAGTGACCAAGTAGAAAAAACTTTGAAAAGTTTTGCTTATTAATAACACTTCCACAGAGAAAGAATATGAGAGCTCAGGTGTGAGTGAATAAATGTCTGTGTGTGTAATAAATGGCCCAGATTTCTCTAGAAATACCTGGAAAGGAACCCCATCTTCTGACGGCGTCATTAACAAGCTGTGTGCATTCATTGTCTCCATCCTAGATGCTCCCCACCGCGAGCTGGAATCTGTGATCTGGGACCAGCTGCTCCGCCAAGCACAGATTTTAATGAGGGACTCTGCAATGGGAAGCATAGCTGCCATTGCTTTTTACACTACTAGGGGCTGCTGGCTGGCACCAAGGAGGCTTGCCAAGGTCTTGGGGCATGTGGAAGGAGCAGTAAGCTGTGTACAGATAGAATTTTTATATGTTGTTGACAGCCAGTGAGAGCAAGCTATACAAACACAGCTCCTGGCCACATGAAGCTTGCAAAATTAAACTTATCTGGCTAGAAAATACAAAATTAAAACTTAATTTCATTCAGCTGAATGCCACTGCCTTTTAGGCAGAAAAGAGTTTGTTTTTTCATGTAAACCTGTCCTCCCTCAAACCAAAATTCTTCTCAATAAATTAAGCAGAGCCAAGATTTGAAGTCAGAAGCTCTGGATTTAAATCCCAACTCTGCACCTTACTTATTAGTTGTATGGTTCTGGACTTAAATTCTAGGGGTCTCAGTTTCTTCATCTATAAATGAGAATATTGAAAGTAAATTTTTAAAACTTTAATTCTCACAGAATGGCTGTGAGAATTCAATGAGATTATATTGTCCTAGATCAGATTTCCCAGAAGGAGAATCTGAGATGAAGATTCGTGGGCAAGTGATTCAGTATGAAATGCTCCCAGGAGAAGCAGGTAAGGCAGTGGGAAAGCAGGATGGGAAGAGAAAGAAACTAAGCCAGGGTGCAATTTCAGGCAAAGCCTTATGGAGAGGTACTTCTGCCTGATCCCACAGAGCAACTTGGGAGCATAAATTATGCCTGAGTTTGTTTCAACCCAAGCAAGGGAGCTGGTCTTTCATACTCCACACCTGTCAATCATTGGCTAAGAGTTGACCCAGGGACCTGAACTCCAAGCCCTGACAACTCTGTGTGGAGACAGAGGACTCTAGTGGCTGGGAGCAGTCTTAAGAGAAGAAAAGCAGGAGCAAGCTGATGGGAGCAAAAGTGCACCAAACCCGGGAGAGAAGTGAAGAGTTAGGGTAAAAAGGTGTCAAGAGGGTAAAAAGGTGTCAAGAGTAGACAGAGCCTGGCACACAGTAGGGGCTGGACCTGAATCTGCCAGTGGGCAAAAGGTGCATCATCTATTTTAGGTCACAAATGGAAAATTCTATGCAACTAAATATCTAGAAGTCTGAAGGATTTTCTGAACTATTAACCCTGCCCAAAAGCTGCATATTCAATGCCCTGGAGAGATTCTTAAAGCAGCTTCTTGGGAAATGATCAATATTTTCTTCCTCATTGCTAGTTAGACTGTGAGTGAGAAATCAAGATGAGGTTGACGTTAAAATAATGAACAGGAAGCAATTCAAGGGAAATGAACTCAATTCTTCTTGAACATTTGGAGATTTCTGGCAAGAAGATGAAAAGGGGTCAGGAAATGGTTCCAGCCTTGTTAATAGACAAATCCCCAGATTTGACTCCTGGGACAAATTTCACAAATCCTCAGTAAAGATGTCTCTAACCACACCTCTGAAGCTGAACCAGCTTTAACCAACAGGTACAAAGGGGTCATCAGGCAGCCTCCAAAGGACATCTCACTATACTGTCAGCAGCTTTGTGTGGGGCATTTAACCTTTAAGGTACAGGAGGAGCCAAGACTGCAAGATGAGAGAAGCTTAGACGTAACTTTGGATTTCATCAGCCTCTGAAATCAGGATGCCCCAATACCCCAGGATCTTTGCCCTCTATCTCTCATGAGACACTAAGTTGAAGGATTTAGTGGGTCAATGAAAATTTGTCTCCTACTGTGTGAACGAATGACTCTCCAAACACATCAGTTTTCCTTCTTCCGGGTGGAGATGTGACGATGCCAAAAATACTCAGTCTTTCTGGAGAAGAATAAAGAAGAAACAGAGCTGAAGAAACAGAACCCTGAAGCTGCACTACAGCCGCACATTTTCATTCCAATTAACAGGTATTTTTCTTGCCGTTACTGTATGCTAGGCTCTGCTGTGTGCAGAGGGAACGGTGAGCGGTGCACCCCGTAGGTACCCCTCGGGGCAGCGGACTGACACTGGAGGCAAAGACAAGCATTTCAAGAAGGAGGAGCGGCCGTGAGGGGCAAGTCCCCAAGTGAAGGAGGAGAGGGGGGATGAAGAGAGTCAGAGGGATCCTGAGCAGGTGAAGAAGCAAGAGTGGGTGCCCAGTGAAGCAGCAGAAGCAGCAGCAAAGATTGCTTATAGCAAAATGATTTCTCTCTCAGCATTCTTACCTTGACCCTCTTACTCAGAATTCCTACCAGAGAAATATCTGCCTTTGGGGGAGCACCAGGGGAACGAGCTCCTGCCCTTCATTCCCTGCCCTTACTCCCTCTTTCCCAAGGCAGGAGGCAAGTCTTCCTAAGGGGAAAAGCACAACCCAAGCCCCTAAAGGTTATCACAAAGAAGGTTCACAATGAATGTTGATGAGGGATTTAATTTCTAAACAGATGAAAAGGAGAGATTGAAAAAGAGACAAATAAGGGCTATTGAAGAATCAAGGTCTGAAGGCAGTAGAAATGGTGACGACCATATGTCCAACTTTTCCTATTGTCCTGGCTTCATTATTAATAATGCCCCCTTTTACTCACAATAGTGTCCCAGTTTGGATAATAAATTATATGGTCATAATAAAGGAAATGTGATCAAGCATATAGGAGGGAGAGTAGCTAGTCTTGGTAGGAGAATATCTACTCCTCAGATGAAAGAATACGGGAAAGATGAAGATTTATGAGTGAGAAGTCAATTCAAGTGGCCAAAAGAGTAGATTATTACACCAAGCCAAAAAGCTGGGATAGGTTATTTCTAAGGCCTCTTCCAGCTCCTAAAACTCTATGTTCCCATGGTTCTTCCCAATAAGGGAAGAAAGTAAAGTTGCGAGCTTAAATGGGTTGGTAGCTTGGCAAAGAGTTACCAAGAGATAATTATCTTCTGATTCTATCTACCTAGTATCCCACCTGCAGGGCCTAACTCTCCACCTCCACCCTAAGAGAACCCTAACTGGAGGAGTTTTAATCTCCAAGAAACAACTTGGGACCTAATTAATTGTGCAGAAAGTTGGGTGTAAACAGAATGAGAGGAAGTGGTTTTTAAAGAGTCTAGACAAAAAATAAAATAAAGAGTCTAGACAAACAGAGGCCAAACAACAAGAATTTGCTGTCACATTTTCAGCACTGCCTGGAGGATGATATAGCCTATTTATGGGCTTTTATTTAACAAACAACTTTTAAAATGATAACTTATGGATTTGCCTACAAAGAGAGAGGGCACAAACCAGCCAATTCAATATTTACACACACACACACACACAAATACACACTTACCCCTGCTCCACCCCCAAAATTTTATGTTCTCATTATAAATATCTGAGATTTTCCACTTATACATCAAGTTCACATGAGTTTGCTGAATGTGAGTCAGTTCCCTGAGTCTAACTTTCTCAGAAGAGACAATCTCATATTTCTGAAACCACAAAGCTTAAAAGCTGACCCCGAGTTGGGCAGGGTCCCACGAGGCCCTGACTGAGATGCCAGTCCACTTCTCTTTTTGGTAACTCTCTCTATTCATTCTTCAGCGTTAATACCCAGGAGCTCTGAGCAGCTCTGGAGCCTCTGGGGTCCCCTTGCTGTGGGTAAAGACTGAGCAACACAAGGAGGATCTGTGGTAGGACTGGAGCTCTGATTCCTCCTCTCTACATCCTCCAAGCATCGCTGGACCCATCTTTCTGGGGTGCCCACCTGAGTCGTCTTAAGTCTCCACCTAATTCCTTTCTCTCTGGGACCAGCTTCCCAGAGTGTGTAGACTGGCAGTTCTTGCCCTCCCTGATGTTTTCTGACTTTGAGGAGCCTCCTCAGGCAAATAGAAGTTTTCAATGAAACAGTGTGAATTTCTTTCTTAATTTCTTGTCTTTGCTAACCCCACCCGACTTAGCAAATGTTATTTCCTGCTATTCTCCAAGTCAGGCAAACACGGCCAATGCCATGTTCCCTCCGTTACCCCAGTCTTTTTCCTGCAGTATTCTCTCCCTTCCTTCCAGGCCCAGCCTGAGCACCCCTGACTCCAGGCAGCCTTCTCCCTGAACCGGTTCCCTTTCTAACCTCCAAGAGTTCTCACTAATTGCCGAACCAAACATCTAGCACTTGCCCACACCCCAGCAGCAAGAGAGAAGCTAGAATAAGGAGGGTGAGCTTGTCAGGGAAGCCTGGAACCCAGGCTTAAATAGGAGCTGTAGTAGGCTTGTACTAGTAGGAGCTGTGTCACTGGCTTAAGGTCACCCAGCCAGCCAATGGCCATTGTAGATTTTTAGGCAGCTGAAAGGAATGCTTTATGAAGGAAAAGGACATTTTCAATAATACCCTGGCACAGGATGCTGTTCGTGCAGAAAGCAGGCAGGAAATGCCTACTTGTTTAGTATGCCTCTGAGTGGCTGCATCTTTCAAGCTTGATTAATACTTAATGTGATTGTCTTTAAAATCTGTCACTATTTGGCAGTGATCAAGATGAGTGCCAGTGACAGAAGCACAAATATTTGTATTAGGGCGATGCCGTCTGCTAGGGTTATATGATTAATAAGTTTTGCCTGGTCACCCACAGAGATTTTGTTTTCTAATTTATCCAGCAGTAGTATTAACCAAAAATGCTGGAACCAGTGTGGAAAAAAAGGAGAGGAAGGGCAGGTTGTTAGTAGCTTTGGGGTTTTTCCTTTAATTATTGAAAGGGTAGCCCATTGCTTGAAGGGACTGGCTCACAAATTTAAAAGTCCTCAAAATCCTACTGGAACCAGAGCAGACAGTCTCGAAGCCTGCATTTCATCAAGGCAGACACAGTCTGAAGAGAGCAGAATATGCCAAAGAAATGCTTTAAAATTAAAAAGGGGGGAGGGTGGACAGGGAGAGAGACAGAGATTTTGCTGCAGGGAGAACAACAACAATTTTCTTACTTTCAGAGAAAATGCACACAAAATACCAGATGCCGTTACTTCAACAATTCAAATAGAGCCACACTAAATATTTCCAAGCAAGAAAGAACATTCTGAAAGGAGACAGAAAAGAGGGGTGCCCAGGCTGCCACCACCCCAGGAACAGCTGTGAAGTGATTACAGAAGACTCTGCCTGCTCCAGGCAAATCCTTAAAGGTCCAACTCAGCCTTTAACTCTTCAGTGGTCATAAGGTGGTCACATGGGGTACCATGTTCTAGTTTTTCTCATTTCAGGTGGGCAGAAGGGCCTACAGGTATCTCTCCAGGGCTTCCTGGCTATGTGTTCAAGCCAGCTACTCAGAATTGCTATGTCCTGGGGGCTTTCAGTCACTCAAACCTAGGTTTGAATCCTAGCTCTATCACTTACTAAGTATGTGATCTTGGGCAAGTCACTTAACCTCTTTGGGCACCACTTATCTCATCTGCAAAAATAAAGACAATACTTGGGTTATTTTGAGGATTAAATGACCTATAAAATGAAAAACAGTAGCCATTATTCCAAGAGACTCATTCCTTCAAATCTCTCATTTCTACCTCCTTTGCTTCCTCTATCTTTCCCTCCCTCCTACCTTCTCATGCAGTATTAATTTCCAGCCGTCCTACCAATACAAGCCCATCAGGTCTGCTAGCTTACCTGGATATTCGTTTCCATGACATCCACAATCATCTTTCAAGTACTAATCCAAAGACATTGATCCAAACAAAGGAAGACAGCAACCCCTACAGGATACAATACTAACAGAAAGTGTCTAGTTCAATCATCAATATATTATTATCATCATCATCATTAATTAGGTGTCTGCTGTGTGCTAGTTTTATAAAAGATGTCCTATAAGATAAGGCCAATAAATTCCTAGCAAGGCCAGATTACTCTGTGACAAAAGCCAAATACTGTACATGGTGGTGAGGGTGCAGAAAAAAGAAACCAACAGAGAAGAGGGGTCTGGGCTCAGTGAGTAACTCTGAAGGCTGACAATTGCATGAAAGGAGGCTAAGCAGTAATAAGGGGATAACTCCACAGATTTTTTTCCCCCAGCTTCATTGAAATATAATTGACATATAACATTGTATAAATTTAAGGGGTCCAACATGATGATTTGATACATGTATATACTGTGAAATGATTACCACAGTAAGGTTAGTCAACCTCATCACCCCACTTTTTGTTTTTTGGATGTGGAGAGAACTAAGATCTACTCTCTTAAAATTTTTCAAGTATGCAATATAGTATTGTTAACCATTATCACCATGTTTCAGCTTAGATCCCTAGGACATATTCACTTTATAACTGGAAGGTTATACATTTTAACCATCTTCACTCATCCCCGACCCTCCTATAACCTATAAATTTTTTTAGACTCCATATATAAGTGAGATCATACAGTATTTGTCTTTCTTTGTCTGACTTATTTTACTTTGCTTAATGCCCTCGAGTTTCATCTATGTTGTTAACAATGGCAGAATTTTCTTCTTTTTTATGGCTGAATAATATTTCATTGAAAAAATTATATACGCCACATTTTCTTTATTCATTCTTCAATCGACGGACACTTAAGTTGTTTCCATGTCTTGACTATTGCAAATAATGCTGAAATCAACATGGGGGTGCAGGTATCACTTCAAGATAGCGATTTCATTTCCTTAGGATATATGCCCAGGAGTGGGATTGCCAGATCATTCTGCAGCCTTGAAATAGCCAGTGACAGACCCACAAAGGAATCACACCCACAACCTAAATCTACATTCCAAAGAAAAATTTTGAGCATGACGCTTCAACATATATAAATGCAAATACAATTACACACACACATAAATACATGTTTATACATGTACGTGTGCTAATAATTGTATCTATTATAAAACATACTCAAACACAGTAATTTAAGTGAAGGGATAAAGAACAGTTATATCCTTAAATAGCAATTCTAATATTTCTTTTTTTCTCCATGGAATCATCTTGTGCAACTTCTGAGATGTACACACTCCACTTTGGAAATGGTTATTTTAGCCATCTGAGCCTTCAGCCTCTTCAGTAATGAAAGTCTGTTTTCAATCAGTTCTGCTAAATCGAGCAAATCCTGAATATAAGCATCTTCTATGAGACCCGCTAATAGTGCTGAAGGGTCAAAGACGAACAAATCAGACTCAGTCCTGGCCCTCAAGGTGCTCACAAGCTAGTGGGAGAGAGCCACAGGAAACAGACCTTGTCAGCAGAATGTTGGAAGTTTGCCCACGGGCACCTAGCCCAGCCTAGGGAGGAAGAGTGAGCAATGCTTCCAGGAGCACACCTGAACCTGGTGGTGGAGCATGAGTAGGAGTCAGGAGTTGAAGGATGGTGATCTGCTTGTTGACTGAAAAGTTGTGTTTCCATATAGCCTTCCAAAAAACACAACAGTGAAAAGGAGAGTGCCGGCTAATTGAATCATAGAATAAATTGAGGATTAAAACCCGGAAAAGAATATAAGAAGGCATATGTAACATGTCTTGACCTCTGAATAATTAATTTGGAATTATATTAAGTCTAAGAGCCAAAATCTTGGCATACCATTCCTAGCTTGTTAGCCAAATCCCTGAGAAATAGGAAGTAAATGCATTTAAAACCTCTTGAACTCCATGACCCCATCTATAAAATGAGATGTCAACAAATCACTCACTAACCATAGAAAATACTTTAATCAGTAAACATAACAGAAATCTCTTGTAAGTGTATTTTGAAGCTTCTAAATCTAATCTAAGACCTTGTCTAAGTATCAATTAGCAGAGCTTTACGATTCCAATGAGATAGGACTAATTTTCAAAGGGGAAAACTGAATCACAAGAGTAGCAATAGCCTATCTACACTGGCACTGCTGGAGCCCGGGCTTATTGTCAAGTTCTCTACCATCCATACTCCTATAGTCCCTGTGGTTTCTGCCTTGGGCCCTCTTCTCTACTCTACCCTCTTCCTGCTGCCCTCACCACTCCCATAAATGTGCTGAGAGCTCCCATATCTCTACCTGTAGCCTTGACCTCTTTTACGAGCTCCCTGCCCCTTTATCCAACTGCCTTCTGACCACTGCTCTAATGGATGTCCCAAATGAAACATCCAAACTGATATCATTATTTTCCCTCAACAAACCTGACCCTCTTCCTGGTTTCTTACTTGGGGAAATGGTAGCCCCATCTACTAGATTCCCCCAGCCAGAACTGAGGAGTTATTATTCACTCCTTCCATTTCTCACCCATCAATCACCCAGTACAATGGACTTCCTCTTCTAACTAGCTCTCAAATCTCAAATCCCCCACACATCTCCATACCTGTGGCCACTACTACTGTCCCATTGGCCTTTGCTGAAATAGCCTTCTTCCTTTCCAATCCATTTTAAACTGTAAATTGTATCATGGCGTTCTCTTGCTTAAAACCCTTCAAGGTTTTCTACCGCCCTTAGTACAAAGTCCAAATGCCTTAACAGCGCTCATATGGCCCTTTAGGACCTGGTCTCTCTACATGTCCAGAGTCATCTCTCACCTCTTCCCTCCTCAAACTCTATGTCCTAGCCATGTTGAATTCTTTCTACTCCATGAATGCACTGTACTCTCACTACTGGGCTTTCACAGACATAGTTCCTCTGCTTGGAATACTCCTTCCTCTTCACTTGGCTAATTCCTACTTATTTTTCAGATCATCTTCCTCTAGAACTCTTCCCTCATCCACTGAGCTAGCTTGTAGCCATGTAATGTATTCCCAATTGCATCTGTACTAGTCAAGAAAGTACGAGCTGTGCTGTGGCAACAATAAACCCCAATGCCTTCGTGACTTAATAACATTTTAATTTTTAAAATTTAATTTGGAAGTAATTTCAAACTTACAAAAAGTTGCAAACCTAAAAACAGTACAAGGAACATCCATACACCCTTTACCCAGATTTGCCTATTGTTAATATTTTACCCCCATTTGCTTTTGTATTTGAGGGTAAGTTATATAGATTATGGCCCTTCGTCCCTGAATTCTTCAGTGTGTATTTAAGAATAGAGAGGTCTCTTACATAACCATAGCACAACTGGCATCTTCACAGGCTGACAATACAATACTTTAAAAAATCTAACCTAATATTCGCATTCCAATTTTGTCAGCTGATCCAATTATGTCCTTAGAAGCACTTTTCCCCTTTCTGTACATAATCCATTCTAGGGGCAGATATAGCATTTAGTTGTCTCCTTTAATCTGGAACATTATCCCTGTCTGTCTTTGCCTTTTATGACATCGACATTAAAAGTTTTTTTCTCATTCACATCATAGTCTGAAGCAGCCTGGGCTGCCCTCCTCCATTTGTAACTATGCTCGCTGGCATGTGTCTCCAAAGTCATCAAGTCTAGGTAAGAGTGAGTATGGAGAAAGTATGTCCTAGATGAAGGTGACACATTGCTTCCACTCACATGCCTTTGGTCAAAATTAATCACAACCCTACCAAATGCAAGGGGCTGAGAAATGTAGAAAAGCAGACAGATGAGTGAGTCTAACAGCCTCTGCCATTCTTCCTACATTTCCTGTATCTTGAAATCTATAATTTTCTATTGTAAATACTCATGAAACTAGTTGTCATACATGCAGATTTTTGACTGTGTCATAGCAGGGTTTCCTTAGTCACTGCCATCTCCCTAGCACCTACTGTAACGCCTAGAACATAGTCAAGGCTCATTAAATATTTGTTGAATGAATGAATGAGCAAGTTTGCTCAGTTTACGTATTATTTTAAGTATCATTCAACCTCAGAACCCTAACAACGTTAGAAGGCTCAGGATAGAGTCTACACATTTAGTTTGGTTAAAGAAGTTTCCCTAAATTCCCAAAGAGACAATCAGTTCTAGAAACAAGATGGAAACCATACTAATGACCATAAGGAAAGCCAGGAAATAGTTAATAACCACCTAATTATGGTTTGAAAATTGTTTCTGGAATAGCCACAAATTCTAAGATGCCCACCGACTGCTGGGTAAGATATGTGAATTAAGAGGAAGCAAAGATTCCATGTAAGTCCTCTAAATATCTCCAACCAGTCTCTCTGGAGCCTTTAACAATGTGTTAGAGAAGATTCTCTATCTCTTCCTTAAAATCCTTGGTTGCAATTTAACGCTTATGTGGAGGTTACTGAGAATAATACGTAAGACCTTAAAAACCTACAGCCCACAGCTGTAGAGACTCACCAATGTCACGAAACTGGCAAAATAATGCCAACATCAGAACCGAGACTTCTGATTCCATTGTTCGTGATATCCTTCCCTTATACCTGGTAACCTGGTCAAGTTCCAGCTCTCTTGAGCTGTCACTGCCTCTGTTTAGCTGTTGCTATCTCAGCATCCAGATTCATTAATATGCCCCCATAGTGCTCTATCTTCAGGCTTAAGCTTAGAAATCTCTCATTGTATTTGAGATTGGCTACTTCCACGTCTTTTTCTCACGTTAAGCTCTGGGATATGGGTCCCTGTTTTCTTCACTTACATTTACCCCCAGTAGGCATGTTAATCGGCCAGAGTTGTTACAAATCTGACGGCATAAGCCCGAAGGGTTTTGCACTGTTCTGTGGTTTCCTAGTCAGAAACCTCAGCTTTGAACTACCCCTGAAATTGGAGCTGGAACATCTAAGCAGATGTGACTTGGCAGGCAAAGGCTAAGAAAATATATACATCATCCTAGCTCCTGTAATAGTGGCTTTCATCATATTTCTTCCCTTTAACACAGCACAGTTAGTTCTTTTGTGAAGACTTTACCTTGAACATCTCTTACTAATTAAGCCCATTCCTTCCTGGCAGTCTCTGTACTGCAAATGGGATTCAGCACTGGCTGCTGTGTGATTTGCAGCCACAGGAGTTAGAAACATCAGGGCCCCCAGAGAGCACTCTGGAAGTGGTGGGAGAGGAGGGGGAGGGGGGGTGAGAGGAGTGATAAATTGTTTACTTGTTCCAAGTAAAGATTACATATCCCCTCTTGGACTTTCTCACTAAGCACTGAATTGTTTTATTACCAAGTCCTGAAGAGAGCCAGAAAATGAGTATTAGACATGTGGAAAACATACTTTAAAGAAATAGTTCATCTGGCAAATAATTTGAAACAGTGCTTTTTTTTCAAGTTGGCCTTTTCTTAATAACCAACATACATATGGTGAGCATTTTATGCCAGGCACTTGTTAAGATCTTAATGTACACTAATTCTTTAAATCTTTGTATCAACCTTATGAAGTAGATGCCATTATTATGCCCATTTTACAGATGGGAAAACTGAGGTACTGGGATACTGAGTATGGTCAGGTCTTACAATGTTAAGGGGCAGAGCTAGAATTTGAACTTGGCAGTTTGATTTCAGAGTCAATTCACTTAACCACTACACCAAACTCTCACAGGAAAAAAGACAACTGTCACTAAATTTCCTTACTTAGTAAATGTTTTACTTTAAGCAAATTGGTTAACCTCAGTATCTGTCTCCCCACCTGGATGAGGCTAATAGTATCCACTTGGCACGTTGGATAGAAGAATTAGTGGCAGTCTATAAAGTACCTATTACTGGAACCCACAGCATGGACTCCATAGTAGTTATTAATCTTTGTCATTCTTTATATATCAAGAGGGACTCCACAGCAACTTCTGTAAACAGAATCACCAAGATGTAATCATTTAAACTCAAGACCAGAGGCACCAAATAAATATTAATATTTACAGCTTCAGCATTGAAAACCTAACCTCTAGTAGACAAACATCATGGATCCAAACACCTAGGAGAAATTGCCTAAAATCTTCACCTCTCTCATCCTGTAGCTCACCAGGTTCTGGTCGATTCCCAGGGCCAGCCTCACCTGGGAGGGTGGGAGCGGCCCTTGGGCAGCCAGGTCAAGTCCAGGCCTTCTGGGCCCATTCAAGATGGGTTTGAGTGTTGGTTCAAAGTCTCCCCAGAGTATACCTCATTCCACACATACCACAGAGTTCAGCCTGGAATCCTCCCCTAGCCTCCCAAGAGCTCTTCAGATTGGGTGTGGCCTGGCTTAACCACCTTGAGAAGATCTAGATTTGAAAGAGCTCTGCTGGGAAGGAGAGAAGAAACAAAGCATCATTCCAACGCCCTCAGAGTTTCCTGGCCCCAGGTTAAGCCTTGCACCAAGGAGGCTAGTCAAGTTCAAAAGCGCCTTTCAGCCTTCATGCAAACTTCTTTCAGGGAAGGAAAAAGCCATGAGACACACAGCTTCCAGCCAGGGCCTGTGACCACAACATCCAGGGCTTTTAGCCTGAGGATGGAAGCCCAGAGGAAATGCAGGCAGAGGGAATAGAGAGTAAACAAAGTGGACGCCCCTTGGAAGCCCAGCCACATGGAGGATATCCCTGAAGAAGAGCGAGGAGGGTCAGACAGGGTGTCTGTCCTGCCTGGGATCCGCTGAGGCAAAAGGAGGGCCTCAGAAGCTTCAGACAGCCTCATTCTTTCAACGTGGGAAAGTCAATGCGCGACACTGAAGCTGATGCTTTGAGGGTGAAATTGAAAGAGATATAATCCTGAAGTGTGGTTTTGTCAGAATAGAATAAACTGTCACTAGAAAAAGAAAATTGCTCATGAAAGGGCATGAGCCTTTCCTGCCTACTCAGAAGAGTGAAAGAAAATGCATCTGCTCAGCTGCTGAACTTTGCTTGAAGAGCAAAGAAAAATCTATGAACCAGGAGAACTAGCGGTACCTCCGTGCAGGGTAAGGATTCATGGTCAAATTAAAACTTCATTTTGAAGAAATTGTTGTCAAAGTCCCTAGACATGAAATTATTATAATTAGGTAATAGCTCCTGAACTTAAATCTCTTATCAAACTGAGAGTGGGGAAAAGATAGCTACACTGGACCTCATTAAAACTAAATGAATAAATACGAGCTTCCAGAAGAATGCCAACGAGAAAAAAACGCCAAAAAGAAAAAAATGCAGTGAGTGTAAGCTCAGGAAGGGGCAGAGGCAAAACAATGGAGCAGAAGGAACTCTAAATTGGGTGCCAGGAAACCTGGGTTTGTGTCCTGCTGGCAGCTGCATGACTTTGGACAAATGGCTCAAGCCAGTGTTTCTTTTTTTTTCTTTTTTTTTTTTTTTGCGTTACACGGGCCTCTCACTGTTGTGGCCTCTCCCGTTGTGGAGCACAGGCTCCGGACGCGCAGGCTCAGCAGCCATGGCTCACGGGCCCAGCCGCTCCGTGGCATGTGGGATCTTCCCGGACCGGGGCACGAGCCCGTGTCCCCTGCATCGGCAGGCGGACCCTCAACCACGGCGCCACCAGGGAAGCCCAAGCCAGTGTTTCTTAAACTATAGCATAATTATTCAGAATCCTCTGGAGGGCTGGTTAAAATGCTGGACCCCACCCCAGAGTTAACATGCAGATTGCTGGGCCCCATGCCCAGAGTTTCAGGTTTCCTGGGTATATGGAGCCTGCAAATTTGCATTTCTAACAGGTTCCCAGGGGAGGCTGATGCTTCTGGTCCTGAGACCACACCTTTGGATCCACTAGGCCTATCGATTTCCATAACAGTAAAATGACATTGGAAACCAGGTGATCTCTAAGCTCTCCTCCTGTTCTAAAAGTCTATGAGATGAACAACCTGGGAAAGCAAGAACAGTAGCAAAAGACTTACCCTGCAATAATAGGAACAGCTCTGTTTGCTGCCTGAACTTTCAGGGAGCTATCAAGAGGAATGTACTCTGATTCAGTTATCTACTGAAGACCCAACAGCAGGACAGAACCCTGAGCAACACATCCTGTGTGGCAGCAGCAGTGCTGGCTCATCAGTCTTTCCCCTTATATTTATTAATATATATTTATATTAATTTATTAATAAATATGTATCTCTTATAACCAGAATGTGTATGTAAAAGTATGTAAAATTGACATAGCTAAGGACTAATTGAGCAAACTTGATAGAAATATGTATTTTTATTCATATTTATAATTAGTTGAGTTTATTTATATGCATACATGTATGTATAATTAAACCTATATATATGTCTCAGAAAAACTTATATAACTTTATATATAATACTCATATGCTAACTCTTCTATGATGTCTCCCCTGATCCCTCACAATCAGTTTCATGTAGTAAAAACTCTTGCTTTTAGATGAGAAACTTATCTAATATATATGTATATTTAATTACTCTTACGGTTAAAAAAATGACTTTAGAGTGAAGCTGCCCTAAGTTTGCATTTTGGCTCCACCGTTTGGTAGCTAAGAGATGTTGGGCAATTTACTCAACCCCTCTGAACCTCAGTTTCCCTGCAGGGAAAATGGGGGCAAAAAATACTTACCTCATAGGGTCAATGTGAGAATTACATGAGTTAATGTATAATAAAGCACCACATTTATAAAGTGGTAGCTATTATTATAAAACAATGTGCTACTCTTTTCATTAAAATGTTAAATAAATTACGTATGGAGCTTTAATACATATTAAATTAACATAATCAGCCTCTAACTTAAAAAATTAGGTCTCTATTTCCAAGGTTAACTTCAAAAATAATGTGGGGCCTGTCAGATGGCTCCCAGAAGGGGAAATGTTGGTAAATGTGGTAACCTAACAAGCAATGACCATGACCTAAGGGAAACAGTATCATTTTATGAATTTGCTAGTTGGTCTTTCCTGTTAGATCTTTAGCCATGACTTAGAGACAATGATTCATGTTTGAAATGGTCTTTTTGGCCAATGTCTCTGACCTTAACTACTTTGGAGTCTCTCACCACCACTTTCCACTGCCTATGTGCTATTTCCACGCACAGCCTCTTCCATATTATCACCTGGACATAAGTGCCTGCCATCATCCAGTCACATTAACAGATACCGCAATGCTTTGGATTCACCTACTGTGAGCAAAACATGCATAAAGATCCAGGCTTTGCCTTGAGCTGAAGTTTTTGCCTAAGGTCTTCAATTTTACATTTGGTCTATAATTAATTATGTTTATTAAATTGTCAAGCATTTGGAGAATCGCTCATGGACAAAGCTCTGGGCTGAGCACTCAGGAGGGCTACGTCTGGGGAAAAACATAATCTTAGAGTCTAACAGGAGAAATAGTATCTAGATGCACGTAACTATCGCAGGTAGAGAGTAGAATGTAATGAGTATCACAAACTAAGACAGGCAGTTCAGATGACAAAATTTCTCCCTACTAGGAGAGGTCTAGGAAGGCAGGACAATGAGCAGTTTTAAAGTTTTGAATTTCTCTAAAACAGCATAAATTGAAAGAGGAAACTGCAGGATGAGGCAATGATATTTACAAAGCTATTGACATATAAAGGTGGGATTTCTTTTGGCCACAAGTCACATAGGAAATGTAAAGGAATGGACAATAGTTAACACTGACTCACATTTGCTGAACGCCTGCCCTGTGCTTTATGTACTTTCGTCCATTATTTTATCTGATCTTCATAACAACCTTATGGAGTAACTATTAACCAAAACCAACACACTTTCCCATCCCTGGAAACAATAATAGGAACAGGCAAAAATAGTTTAGCTATTTGTTCCTGAAATACTTACTCCTGGAAGATAAGACTGTGAAGCACATAAAATAGCTCACGTCAAGACTCTTGCCTCCTGGCACCCACCAATCCAAAGCTACTGTCATAAACTGCCCAGTCCCAACATCTCCTGCCTTTTAAGACCTGCCTTAAAGTCATGCAGCCCAGGACCTAAAGCCCTATAAAAACCCTCTCTTGACTTCCCCCTTCTGAGACACTATATTCTTTGCCAAGTGATGATCTTTCCTTAACTGCAGTTAAGTCTAATAAACTTAGCTGTGCTTGAGCAACAGATATTTTTTAGTTGTCTTTTGAAGACAACTACTAATATTACCACTGATATTGAGGACATACTAATATTATATCCCCATTTTACAGATGAGGAAACTGAGGCACAGAAAGGTGAACTAACTTGTTCAGTGTTTCAACAGTCAGTGGCAGGGCTGGGACTGAAACCTAGATTTTCTGATCCTTAAGTCCAAGCTCTTAACCAGACAGTGGCAAGTTGGGGAGTCTGAATAGTTTTGGTACTCAAAGGGATGTTCAAAGGCCCCTCCTCCCAAAGCCTTCTTGACTCCTGCCTTCTACAACAGGAGGAACTTCCTGAGGAATTCCCTCTATAACATCACTAGCAAGGGCTCAGGGGGTTTCTGTTTCAACATTTCTAGATACGGGTCCTTGCTGATTCAGAAGACAGCCCCTTGCATGATTCAACTGAATTAATCATTCTTTAGCTCTAGGCTTTGACAAAAGGAAAGAAGTCCACTTATTAGGAGCATGGACCCACCCCGTATTCCTTCACCCCTGGCCCAAGAGTAGAAGATGATCCAGGGTCTTTCTCCTTGGAATGGTGTTGGCTTGTGGTGTCATGACTTTAAACCATCTAAACCATGGTTCAGCTTAGCAGGCCCCTTGATTTTCATCCTGGGATATCCAGGGAAACAGAGTTGGGCCTTCAGACATCCCTTGATGCTACCAACCACAGCTCTTCCAGTTAGTTCCCAGGTCTCAGATGTTTACGCTGAATTTCCAGACTTCTGTTCATTAGAGCACAGCTAGCTTCTTAGTGATCCTTCTCCCCAAAGCTGTTACTTCAGAAGTAGGGAGCACCAGCTAAGGAGGCATGCAGGAGACAACTCACTGAGTTATAACTCAGTATAACTGAGTTATTTCCTCCTGAAACTCAGGCAGAGGATGCAGGGTCTAACTTCTATCTGACTACTTCTTTTTTTTTTATTTAATGAATAAGAAGAGCCTTCTGGCTGAGTCGTGCTCACTGGTACAAAGTTAACTTTGTGATCACTTCTGAGACAAAATATAATTAGAAATTCCTTGGCTTCTACTTTTCCAAAGGGATATACATACACAGAAGAAAATGATCATACATAAGACAACATCTCATTTGTCTTTTTTCATTCTAACCTCAAGTTTAGAAAATTACCCATAGAATTTCAAGAAGAATTCACTACTTCAAAGATACTAGCTTAGCTCTGAAATTCACATCAACCATAAACTTGAGCATCAAGTCTTCCACCAAAATCATTAATTTTTTTAAAAGAGGGTGAGAGCAATGACAGTTTCCTGGAACACATCTCTCTCAGCTCCCTGAAATGAAATTCACCCAGGCTCAGTGAGTTGAGCTCAGTTTCAGAAACTACACTCTTATTACCTCCTCCCGAGTCTTGTGCTTCAGTTTCCTTAATAATTCTTAACTAGAATTGCTTTTCCTTTCTGAGAAATTGATATCTCCCTCCTCCATACACATATAGCAATTTATTCATACTTCTATCCTAGCACTTACTCCTGTCCTGGGCCATAGTTCATTATAAGCAGCTTAAATTCAGGGACCATTTTTTCTGCCCTTTCAGTACCTATCACTGTGTGGATAGGAGCCCCAACACTGTTTGTTGAGTCGCTGAGTGGAGCTAATGAAAAAGACATTTTGAAAGAGTAGTTCAGGATGATTAATCTGGCTGTGGCACGAGGGAGACTTGGGAAAGCGTGGAGAATAGAAGTAAGAGCATCACTTAAAGAGTGATGATGATATCTTAGTGTGAGATTAGAAGGGCCTGAATTAGGTGGGTGGCAACAGGAATGGAAGTAAAGGACCACTATGAGAGAAAACTGGGGAGAGAAAAGGCATGGTTGACAAGTGATTGAATCCATGGGGTGAATGAGCAGGCCCAGGATAACTAGCCGATGACCAAAAATTCATGCTTCCTTAGAATATCATCAAGAAGTGACTGCCCCTCCAGGGACTACATTTCCCCATTCCCCTTGCACCTAGGTGGAGCTCCCCACCCCCCTTGCACCTAGGTGGGGCCACACAACCAGCTTTTGCCACTGAAATGTGAAAGGAAGTAATGTGTGTCACTTCCAGATCAAAGTGGTTAAAAAGTGGGTGAGAGGGGGCGCTGGAGGGGGAGAGGGGGCTCCCTAGCCTGGGATGGTCCTGGCACCCTCGCACCTGCCCCTGGAGTGGCCACCCTCCCGCTTCTCTCCCCAACCCCCTCCATGGGTGCCCGCCCTTGCCCAGCACCACAGGTCTGTTCAGCCGTCTGGGTCCCCTCTCCAGCCACTGCCCCACATCTCCCAGGAGCCAGGCTGGTTTCAGAAATGCCCTTACAGCAGTAGCCATGTGTCTGACAGGGTCTTGGAGCTCCGGCCGCGTGACAGGCCTGTGCCTCTGAGGAGGGAGAGCCGAGTTCAGGACACTGGTCCACCAGAGACGTCCTGGCTTCACATAATATCAAACGGCGAAAGTTCTCCCAGAGATCTCCATCTCAACGCTAAGACCCAGCTCCACTCAATGACCAGCAAGTGACAGTACTGGACACCCCATGCCAAACAACTAACAAGACAGGAACACAAGCCCACCCATTAGCAGAGAGGCTTCCTAAAATCATAATAAGGTCACAGACACCCCAAAACACACCCCCGGACATGGTCATGCCCACCAGAAAGACAAGATCCAGCCTAATCCACCAGAACACTGGCACCAGTCCCCTCCACCAGGAAGCCTACACAACACACTGAACCAACCTTACCCACTGGGGGCAGGCACCAGAAACAATGGGAACTACGAACGTGCAGCCTGCTAAAAGGAGACCCCAGACACAGTAAGTTAAGTGAAATGAGAAGACAGAGAAACACACAGCAGATGAAGGAGCAAGGTAAAAACCCACCAGACCAAACAAATGAAGAGGAAATAGGCAGTCTACCTGTAAAAGAATTCAGAGTAATGATAGTAAAGATGATCCAAAATCTTGGAAATAGAATGGAGAAAATACAAGAAACGTTTAAGAAGGACCTAGAAGAACTAAAGAGCAAACAAACAATGATGAACAACAAAATAAAGGAAATTAAAAATTCTCTAGAAGGAATCAATAGGAGAATAACTGAGGCAGAAGAACGAATAAGTGACCTGGAAGATAAAATAGTGGAAATAACTACCACAGAGCAGAATAAATAAAAAAGAATGAAAAGAATTGAGGGCAGTCTCAGAGACCTCTGGGACAACATTAAACACACCAACATTCCAATTATAGGGGTTCCAGAAGAAGAAGAGAAAAAGAAAGGGATGGAGAAA
This sequence comes from Grampus griseus, assembly GCF_964374135.1. Classification (NCBI taxonomy): domain Eukaryota; kingdom Metazoa; phylum Chordata; class Mammalia; order Artiodactyla; family Delphinidae; genus Grampus; species Grampus griseus. Next base: position 35,542,046 of record NC_139018.1, on the reverse strand, counting down.
ATATCTGAAGAGATTATAGTTGAAAACATCCCTAATATGGGAAAGGAAATAGCCAATCAAGTTCAGGAAGCACAGAGAATCCCATACAGGATAAATCCAAGGAGAAACATGCCAAGACACATATTAATGAAACTATCAAAAATTAAATACAAAGAAAAAATATTAAAAGCAGCAAGGGAAAAACAACAAATAACATACAAAGGAATCCCCATAAGGTTAACAGTTGATCTTTCTGCAGAAACTGTGCAAGCCAGAAGGGAGTGGCAGGACATATTTAAAGTGATGAAAGGGAAAAACCTACAACCAAGATTAATCTACCCTGCAAGGATCTCATTCAGATTCGATGGAGAAATTAAAAACTTTACAGACAAGGAAAAGTTAAGAGAATTCAGCACCACCAAACCAGCTTTACAACAAATGCTAAAGGATCTTCTCTAGGCAAGAAACACAAGAGAAGGAAAAGACCTACAATAACAAACCAAAAACAATTAAGAAAATGGTAATAGGAACATACATATCAATAACTACCTTAAATGTAAACGGATTACATGCTCGAACCAAAAGACATAGGCTGGCTGAATGGATACAAAAACAAGAGCCATATATATGCTGTCTACAAGAGACCCACTTCACACTGAGGGACACATACAGAATGAAAGTGAGGGGAGGGAAAAGATAGTCCATGAAAATGGAAATCAAAAGAAAGCTGGGGTAGCAATTCTCATATAAGAAAAAATAGACTTTAAAATAAAGACGATTACAAGAGACAAAGAAGGACACTACATAATGATCAAGGGATCAATCCAAGAAGATATAACAATTGTAAATATGTATGCACCCAACATAGGAGCACCTCAATACATAAGGCAAATGTTAACAGCCATAAAAAGGGAAATCAACAGTAACACAATCATAGTAGGGGACTTTAACATCCCACTGTCACCAATGGACAGATCATCCAAAATGAAAATAAATAAGGTAACACAAGCTTCAAATGATATGTTAAACAAAATGGACTTAATTGATATTTATAGGACATTCCATCCAAAAACAACAGAATACACTTTCTCCTCAAGTGCTCATGGAACATTCTCCAGGATAGATCATATCTTGGGTCACAAATCAAGCCTTGGTAAATTTAAGAAAATTGAAATCATATCAAGTATCTTTTCTGACTACAACGCTATGAGACTAGATATCAATTACAGGAAAAAATCTGTAAAAAATACAAACACATGGAGGCTAAACAATACACTACTTAATAACAAAGAGATCACTGAAGAAATCAAAGAGGAAATCAAAAAATACCTAGAAACAAACGACAATGAAAACACAATGATCCAAAACCTATGGATGCAGCAAAAGCAGCTCTAAGAGGGAAGTTTATAGCAATACAATCCTACCTCAAGAAACAAGAAACATCTCATATAAACAATGTAACCTTACACCTAAAGCAATTAGAGAAAGAAGAATTTAAAAACTCCACAAGTTAGCAGAAGGAAAGAAATAAAAAAGATCAGAACACAAATAAATGAAAAAGAAATGAAGGAAACGATAGCACAGATCAATAAAACTAAAAGCTGGTTCTTTGAGAAGATAAACAAAATTGATAAACCATTAGCTATACTCATCAAGAAAGAAACGGAGAAGACTCAAATCAATAGAATTAGAAATGAAAAAGAAGAAGTAATAACTGACTCTGCAGAAATACAAAGAATCATAAGGGATTACTACAAGCAACTATATGACAATAAAATGGACAACCTGGAAGAAATGGACAAATTATTAGAAAAGCACAACCTTCCGAGACTGAACCAGGAAGAAATAGAAAATATAAACAGACCAATCACAAGCACTGAAATTGAGACTGTGATTAAAAATCTTCCAACAAACAGAAATATAGGACCAGATGGCTTCACAGGCGAATTCTATCAAACATTTAGAGAAGGGCTAACAACTATCCTTCTCAAACTCTTCCAAATTATAGCAGAGGGAAGAACACTCCCAAACTCATTCTACAAGGCCACCATCACCCTGATACTAAAACCACAAAGATGTCACAAGGAAAGAAAACTACAGGCCAATATAACTGATGAACACAGATGCAAAAGTCCTCAACAAAATACTAGCAAACAGAATCCAACAGCACATTAAAAGGATCATACACCATGATCAAGTGGGGTTTATCCCAGGAATGCAAGGATTCTTCAATATACGCAAATCAATCAATGTGATACACCATATTAACAAGTTGAAGGAGAAAAACCATATGATCATCTCAATAGATGCAGAAAAAGATTTTGACAAAATTCAACTCCAATTTATGATAAAAACCCTCCAGAAAGCAGGCATAGAGGGAACATAGCTCAACATAATAAAGGCTATATATGACAAACCCACAGTCAACATCATTGAGACAATGGTGAAAAACTGAAAACATTTCCTCAAGATCAGGAACAAGACAAGGTTGTCCACTCACACCACTATTATTCAACAGAATTTTGGAAGTCCTAGCCACAGCAATCAGAGAAGAAAAAGAAATAAAAGGAATCCAAATCAGAAAAGAAGAAGTAAAACTGTCACTGTTTGCAGATGACACAATACTATACATAGAGAAACCTAAAGATGCTACCAGAACACTACTAGAGCTAATCAATGAATTTGGTAAAGTAGCAGGATACAAAATTAATGCACAGAAATTTCTTGCATTCCTATACACTAATGATGAAAAATCTGGAAGAGAAATTAAGGAAACACTCCCATTTACCACTGAAACCAAAAGAATAAAATACCTAGGAATAAATCTACCTAAGGAGACAAAAGACCTGTATGCAGAAAACTATAAGACACTGATGAAAGAAATGAAAGATGATACAAACAGATGGAGAGATATACCATGTTCTTAGATTGGAAGAATCAACATTATGAAAATGACTATACTACCCAAAGCAATCTACAGATTCAGTGCAATCCCTATCAAACTACCATTGCATTTTTCACAGGACTAGAACAAAAAGTTTCACAATTTGTATGGAAATGCAAAAGATCCCGTATAGCCAAAGCAATATTGAGAAAGAAAAATGCAGCTGGAGGAATCAGGCTCCCTGACTTCAGACTATACTACAAAGCTACAGTAATCAAGACAGTATGGTATTGGCACAAAAACAGAAATATAGTTCAATGGAACAGGATAGAAAGCCCAGAGATAAACCCATGCACCTAGGGTTACTGTATTTTTGATAAAGGAGGCAAGAATATACGATGGAGAAAAGACAGCCTCTTCAAAAAACGGTGCTGGGAAAGCTGGACAGCTATATGTAAAAGAATGAAATTAGAACACTCCCTAACACCATACACAAAAATAAACTCAAAGTGGATTAAAGACCTAAATGTAAGGCCAGACACTATAAATGTCTTAGAGGACAACATAGGCAGAACACTCTACGACATAAATCACAGCAAGATCCTTTTTGACCCACCGCCTAGAGAAATGTAACTAAAAACAAACAAACAAAAAAAACAAATGGGACTTAATTAAACTTAAAAGCTTTTGCACAGCAAAGGAAAACATAAACAAGATGAAAAGACAACCCTCAGAATGGGAGAAAATATTTGCAAATGAAGCAACTGACAAAGGATTAATCTTCAAAATTTACAAGCAGCTCTTGCAGCTCAATATCAAAAAACAAGCAACCCAATCTAAAAATGGGCAGAAGACCCAAATAGACATTTTTCCAAAGAAGATATACAGATTGCCAACAAACACATGAAAAGATGCTCAACATCACTAATCATTAGAGAAATGAAAATCAAAACTACAGTGAGGTATCACCTCACACCAGTCAGAATGGCCATCATCAAAAAATCTACAAACAATAAATGCTGGAGAGGGTGTGGAGAAAAAGGAACCCTCTTGCACTCTTGGTGGGAATGTAAATTGATACAGCCACTAGGGAGAAGAGTATGGAGGTTCCTTAAAGAACTAAAAATAGAACTACCGTATGACCCAGCAATCCCACTACTGGGCATATACCCTGAGAAAACCATAATTCAAAAAGAGTCATGTACCACAATGTTCATTGCAGCTCTATTTACAATAGCCAGGACATGGAATCAACCTAAGTGTCCATCGACAGATGAATGGATAAAGAAGATGTGGCACATATATACAATGGAATATTACTCAGCCATAAAGAGAAATGAAATTGAGTTATTTGTAGTGAGGTGGATGGACCTAGAGTCTGTCATCCAGAGTGAAGTAAGTCAGAAAGAGAAAAACAAATACCATATGCTTACACATATATATGGAATCCAAAAAAAAAAAGATTCTGAAGAACCTAGAGGCAGGACAGGAATAAAGACGCAGATGTAGAGAATGGACTTGAGGACACGGGGAGGGGGAAGTGTAAGCTGGGACTAAGTGAGAGTGGCATGGACGTATATACACCACCAAATGTAAAATAGATAGCTAGTGGGAAGCAGCTGCATAGCACAGGGAGATCAGCTAAGTGCTTTGTGACCACCTAGAGGGGTGGGATAGGGAGGGTGGGAGGGAGACGCAAGAGGGAAGAGATATAGGTATATATGTATATGTATAGCTGATTCACTTTGTTATAAATCAGAAACTAACACACCATTGTAAGGCAATTATACTCCAATAAAGATGTTAGAAAAAAAAAGTGGGTGAAAAATCCCCATGATTTTTTGTCTCATCTGTCACCCAGAAGGAGAGAATTCCAAGGTCCTGGAGGAGACTGGAGACAATTTGGAAGACGCCTGTGTCCTTGAGTGACCACACTGAAGGCTGCCTACTAACTGAGAACACTGATATTGTACTTTACATGAGTGAGACGTGAATTGCTATTGTGTTTAGTTTACCTGTTACAGCAGCTACTGTTATCTTAATTAAAATATAAAGGGGCAGGAAAAGCCATGGATGCTTTTGGGTCCCTCGTGGTGTCCAGTACTTTGGAGAATGGTGGCACTGTCCTAATATAATGAGGGGTAACAAGAGGAGAACCATTAAAGAGGGGAATTTCAATACACAGCTGAATAATATAATGATGCAAAGAAGATGCCAGAAACTGGAAGTTAGAAGGCTCAGCCCAAGACTAAGTTGCTCTGCTTAAAAAATATGTCCTTAAACAAATTCCTTAACTTTTCAGCCTCAATTTCCTCATCCAGAGTGTAATATATGAAGGCAAGTCTTATAAACAATAAATAGCTATTCCAATGTAAAATGGTATTATTTTAATCTAACCACCCCCTTTTAAAACAACAGGGGAACTTATGGATCATCTGAGTGAGAAAAATGCTAAATCTCATATAGCAGTTACTATAAGTGGGCACTGTGTTAACTCATATCATCTTCATGACATAGATATTATTATTATCATCACTAATTTATAGGTGAAAAAATTGAAACACAGATGGGTTAAGTAATTTTCTCAAGGTCACACCACTAATAAGTGGAAAGTAGGGATCAAACCCAGGCAGTCTGCTTTCCAAATCTGTGCTCTTTACCACCACGAAAAGATATCATCTCTAGGTACAGCTTCTTCATTTCAGATGTGGAAACGTAGGTCATGTCACACAGGTGGTTATGCACTAAATATAGACTACAGTGACAGAGAAGGCAATTTTCTCCCCGGGAAAATTCTAGTTTCTCATAAAAGGCTGTTTCTGCAGAAAATCATTGAGCTGAGAATGCATAAATTACTAAAGAAACCTAACCAGATATTTGAGCAGAATTTATGTTGGTAGGAGAAAAAGCAAAATGAGCTTTACCCTTGCTGTATCTTTCAAATATAAAACAGGAGGGATAAGCAGATGGATTTATTTAAATTTTTTGCAGGCAAACTTTTCCTGTGGTTCTAAGACATATCAAGGTCCTGAGGGAAGTGAACTCCAGTCCCTTGAACTCTTTCCAATCTGGAGCAGAAAAATGGCCCCAGGGTCACCAAGAGGCCAGATTGAGCTCAACTCTCCTTCTGGAAGCTTTTAGCCACGGTAAACCAAGTATAAGGAGCTGCTAGGAGAGCACACAACATGCTTCCTCCTTCTTGATTTCCTGAGATGCTCATCCCTGAGGAACCTGAATGTCCAAGCAGAGCCCCTGACAGGTGAGTGATGCCAACTGAAACTCTCTCTGGACAAAGCCACCTGTAAATAAGACTCTGTCCTCCAGATGCCATCTGAAGCCACCACATGAAAGAGTGGCCTCTCCTCATGTGAGACCCTTCACACTTGCTTACATTCAGGTCAGAGAAAATCTCATGTATCAGGGCCAACATGGTTCTCCCCTGGAACCAGTAGGATCCACATGGCTTTCTCATTCCTACTGACCCTGTTTGTGGAATGTCATCATTCTCTTACGACACAGGTGGAACATCTTAGATGAATTTCCAGATGGCTAGTCTGCCCCTTTCTATTTCCCACACTGAGAGAGACACAGGTCTATTGATTGCTACAGACCTGCGCAGACACTTTTGAGTATGTTTGTCATCTTTATATGGACTGTTTACCTCTGACCAGTTGATGGCATTGATTAATTCAAGAAGACTCAAAAATCAAAAAACACTGACAAAGATCTTTATTATGAAATGTGAAATGATAAAATAAAATCAAGAAGAAAAAAATCATTCAAAAAAGAGAAGAGAGTTAAGTAGGGACATTGGGAATCCATGATGAAAAGGAAACCAATTGCTGCACAGATTTTTCCTCCTTTCCCAATGCCAGGGGTCTAGAGATACAGATAACACCTGCCCCTGCATCACAGGCTATTGCAGAAAGGAAGGAAGAACTATTCTTTACCTTTGGACTACACCACTTAACAAAGCCTCTCCTATATCTTACCTAATTGGTTCCCCCAACAATGCATTTTATAGGAAACTGGGATCAAATTATTTAAATGATTTGCTCTAAGTCACAGAGTTCTAAACAGAATGTGTCTACAGATTCCAACCCCAGGCTCTTTGTCCCACACCACATTCTCTCTTGCATCACCAAGTGAATTTGTGGAAAAAAAAAAACTGTTTCTGCCACCAGCTATATGATCAAGGATGAATTACAACTTCTTTAGGGTCTCAGTGTCTTCACTCGGAAAATGAGGTTACACTAGAAATGGATGATCTACAGTTCTGAAAGTCCATGAATCCAGACATCTGTCCTCCATCAAGTTTAACAAAACAGTATTTTTTTAATTGCCAGTTATAATTAGTGGATCATGAAATTAATTTAGTGGGTAGCCACCATTACCTTTTTTTTTAAGTGACAGAACAGAAAAGGTTTGAATAGAATAAGGAAGGGTAAGATAGGAAAAAATGTCAGCATGCATCCCATGAAGTAAGGGTGAACACTGTTTTGTAAAACTGGGTGTGTGCACTGAGTCATAATATAAAATTTATTTCTTACTATAAGACACAGTCAAAAAAGATTGAAACTCAGGTTTAAATTATAGAGTCATATGACACATTACAGCAGAGTTTTACTGTAATCCAAAAATACGTATACACTTGCTTGGGGGGGGAGGAGTGTTGTTATTTTGTTTGTTTGTTTTTGTGATTCATTTGGCTCTGGTTTGACTTTCTCTTCCTTTTTTGTTATCTTTTCCCCCAACCAGGAGTTCTCATCCCCTCCTTCACTTTCTCATTTGCTTTGGGGAGGTTTCTGGCTGCTGCCAGAAAGGGAAGTTCTGAAGGAAGAGAAAGCAATGAGGTGTTAAATGGCATTGCATGTTCTGCAAAGCTCATGACATGTGGTTTCCTGAAGGGGGAAGCACAAATGACAAAAAAAGTCTAGTTGGAAGGAGACTGAAGACCCTAGAGATTCTGAACAATAGTGTTGTGGTCTAGGAGGGAGGGGGGCTATAATTAATATATCTCTGTCTCTTCCATCTTCTCCTTGTAGGAGAGTGATTAACATAAATGGGTTCCAACTCTTCAAATAAGGGTCTCTCATAAGGGGCCTATTTTGAGAGAAGTGGGGATTGTTTCTGCTTTCCCAAGGCTGGCAGCCTAAGAGAAAATTGTTTAAATTCATATAGGGAATGGAAGTTTGGGGAGGAAATTGAGGACTTGGTCTTCCCGTCTGTTGCTCAAAACCACTCTCTTCCCCCAAAAGACTGACCCCTCTAGTTCAAGTTTAAGCAGATGAGGCAAGTAGTTCCATGGGACTGGATATTTCCATGACCCTGGAGCCTCCCACAAGAGATTTCCAATTGTTACCCTTTCCTGGATCCTCTTGGGTACAAAACCTCTGACTTCCTGTGTGATTCAAAGTTTGAAGTCCAGGTCAGTGGCTAGAAAACGGAGTCTGTGATGAAGGTCGGTAAAAACATTTGACTGAGACCTTTTATCCTAAATCATCTGGCTGGAAACTTGAGATGTGGCATCCTAATTCTTCCTCTCAACCTGGTCTCAGGACAGCTTGGCTTGGAATAATGTCCAGGAAATTATTAATAATGAGAAACCTTCATTCCCAGCAGGCCCAGTTTATTAATAGGGAAGGTGAAATGTGTGATCTCATGGGTTCTGCATAAATACTCTCTTTTGGCCTCTCAATGGCAAAAATACCAGTGTTTCCTTCAAGGGGCTGCAGGTGGAGGTGAGACAGGGCAGCCCCCGGTTCTAACTGGCTCCCTGCGCTGAGCTCTGTGCATAGAGTCACGGTGTCCACTTCGGATCTGCCTGGCAATGATGCCTTTTCAAGTGCTACTGTGTTAAGCAGCCCCTGTGGATTTATAAAACAGTTGACCTGCTATTGACCTGTTCTGCGTCCTTGCAGCTCAGGAGCAGTCTCTCTGGGCCCCATGATAGATTATAATGAAGATTACAAAGGCACTGTTAAACCTAATGTCTCCCAACTGCCCCATAGTACAAGGAGCAATTTCCTGTTAGAGGAGCATGGGTGAGCCCCTCCAGGGACACTAGGTCAGTAGCAGTGACTCCAGAGCTCCTCAGTAACAACCCCCTCTCAGCTTCTATCCCTCCAAGGAAAGCCAATGGTCCATCAGGGTCAGCCCCGCATTTTTTCAGAACACAAACCTTTCCTTCATTTATTCCCACATCCAAAAGTGCCTGCAACAAGTTTCCACAGGTAAAATCTTATCTTTAGCATTAAAAGTGAGTTACCAGGATTTATCCTTCTATGCTTTCTACTGGGTGGGGATATTTAGCATCATTCCTGCCCTGGCCATAGTCAAATAAGTTAAACACTTGCAGATGAGAGACCAAAGCACTAAAGAGGTACTTAGATTAGATAAGATCAACGTTGACAATCAACTTCCTGTGTAAGACAAGAAGTTCACCAAAGGAGCTGGGTAGCTGCAATAGCTGAACCTGGGTTTACTGAGAATTGAGTTTCCTGGGTATCAACACAGAGGGAGTTTGATGAGTTTCCCAGCTTTCTTCATTCAAGAGGAAGGAACTGTGCCATCTCCTCAGAGGAAGTAAAGCATGTCCTTAAATTTTTCCCTAAGATAAATTTCTCCCATGGAGCTTCATATTAGAGACACTGCATGGACAATGCCCTCAACAACATGAAGTGCAGTCACAATTTCAATAGGGCACTTGTCGTTTTTCTTGGTGAACCAGCAGGGTATCAAAACACAGCTCAGTGAAAGCAGTCTGCTGGAGGCCAAGCAGGATGGCCTGACCACATCTTTCCTATGGTCTGGCTTGATCAAAGAATGAAGAATAGAATACCTGAAAAAGTGAATGGGCCTTTCAACAGTCCTCTATAAAGAGTACTTTCTTCGTGGAAAATACTAGAGTGGTCAATCACGGCCTGCCCCGCTCTCCAAGTCTCCCTCCCCTAAGGAATCTACTCCATGGTAAAGCCACCATGATCCCACCTGCACTGGACACAGGTGGTTAGAGAAGGGCAGGCATTTCATCAGATGGCCAGATTCCTGGGACCTGACTTGAAAGATGGACAGAGCTAAGCAGATTATTCCCCAGGAATTTGAATCCAAAGCCCCAGTTGGCATCAGGAATTGTTCTGAGATCAGAGGTGGGAAAAGCTGCGATGGCCAAGTACTGAGGTTGAGGAAGAGGGAAGAAGATGCCATATGATATTAGGAAAGACAGCTGGTAAAGAGTAAGAACAGAGCACATCTACACACAGAGAGAGAAACAGGGCAAATCAGAGACCATGCAGCTCTTGAGAGAGACTGTGATGATATACTCTCCCCCAAAGCTGCCTTGGATCCAAACCACCTCCCATTTCCAGACCTAGCTATGGTGATGCCTGGGGGAGCCCTGGATTCTTATAATAAACTCTCAATTTCTCCAGTAAGGTTGAGTAGGTCTTCATTCCTTGCAAATAAAGAGCCTGACCAAAATGCAAGCTTTTAATAAGAGTTGAAAACAGACAGTATTATGTCCCAGTCTCTACATTGCAAGCATCGTGTTGTTGAGTGAGGGCAGATCCAATGAATGAGAGATCAAAAGCAGATGGTATGACACACAACAACATGGATGGATCTCAGAGGCATTATGTTGAGTGAAAGAAGCCAGTCTTAAAAGGTTACATACTGTATGGCTCCATTTATATGTCATTCTTGAAAAAACACATAATAGTGATGGAGAACAGATCAATGGTTCCCAGGGACAGGTGTGGGAAGAGAGTGTGACTATAACAGGACAACAAAAAGGGATTTGGGGGGATGATGGTGCTAGTGGTGGTTACACAAATGTATACTTGTCTTTAAAGACACAGAACAGTAAAAAGAAAAGAAGGAAGGGAGGGAGGGAAGGAGAGATGATCGCGCAAGTGAGAAGCGCTACTAAATGAGACCTTCAGACAGACCAGAAGTTGGGCCAACTCTAGGCAAAATCGTCTCAGCATATGCTCTTCTCATTGCTCTTAGCCTTATCTTTTCATCCCTCAACTCCTCCTTCTTTTCTTTCTGGCTGACATGGCCTTCATAACAAAATCAAACCAAGGAAATGAGCAATGAAGGTGGAATTTCTGGTATCAGCCAAGAGGTGAGAGAGGTTTTGAGCTGGGATCAGGTCTTGCCATCTCTCCTAAAATCACACTGTAAGTCAGAAGTAGTTCACATGATTAGCTCCAGGTCTAGGCTCTCCTGGGAAATTGAGTATCTGGCTTTCATTTTTTTGTGCCCAACTGCCGTCTTTTCCTGCCATTATCAAATTCATTTTTTCCTTCTTTTTTTATACCCAGCAGCATCTCTTTTTACCTATTCAGGAAGTCACACTCTCAGCTTGCTAAAGAGATACTTCATGATATTTTCCCTGAACACAGAACTCAGAGGAAAACCTTGGACTTGTAGCTCTCAGTTGTCTTTCAATTTTCCTCTTTGCTGGAAGATATTGGTATATCCTGACTGACAGCAAAAGCTCGAGCAAAGTAACTCTGTGTGAAATAAAAGGAAGCTTGTGTTAATGTATAAAATAGTAGCAATCACATCCTGGAGGATCTAAACTGTAACTTGAACAGGATCTTCAGATAAGTAGCAACAAAGGACTGTCACGATATTTTAGAGAGGGGTGCAGAGAAGGTAATTCTGCAAGTCAGACAGGACTCAGAAACAATTGCAAAGGAGAGTGAGAGGACCACATACACCAGGGCTGGCCACCTACTAGTCACCTGCCATTTTACATGGTCATTATCTTCCCAGCCACTGAAATGCATAGAAGGAAATGAGCAGAAGAGCAGTGGCCCTGGAGCCACACCCAGGCAACACCACATCCTAGAACCATGATCTCTGGCAAGTTCCTTGGGCAAGTTTCCTCAGCTTCCTCATCTATAAACAGAAAAAATAATAGTACCTACCTCATGGAGCTGTGAAGATTAAATGAAATATACATATAACATACTTTAACAGTGTCTGGTTCAGTGTGCTGCACCCCCTTCAACACACACACACACACATACACACAAACAATCACCATTACCACCACCACCACCACCACCACCACCACTGCAAAGTTATTCAAGGGGATCTCGGTGGAGCACCGACATTGTCCACTGTACAGAAGCTCTCAAAAATGCTAGTTCTCATGATGAACCTGACAATGAGTCACCCCTGCTCCTCACCAGCAGAGTCAAATGAAATGAATTAGGAGACATTCTCTGTGAGAAGATTTACACCAGTAAGACAGGGAGCAGTAAATAAAAGCAACAGATTAGTGCAATATTACTAAATCCCATCATTTAGGTTCCCGCCTGGCAGATTTAATAAATGAGATCTATCTCTTCTTGGTGGATGCAGTAGCATAAGTACCATCTAAATCAGGTCTGCAGAGAATCAAGTGACCTGATGGATATCTATCTCTTAGTTCCATAGCAGTAACGCATGGAGGATTTGGAGGGATTTGTGCCAGGAATTAGAGAATGCAACGTTTGTCTTGAATTAACTAATTTTTATAATCAATGTACTATGAGTGATATGCTCCTGCGAAGGTAGATTTGTGACCTGCCTGAAGTAACAATTATGTTCCAATTTATACAGTAAATCTATTTGGTAATATGAGGTGTTGTGGCAATTTTAACACATCGGTAAAGATGGAAATCAATTTCTTTTCCTTAGTAAATTTTGTAAATAAAAAGAAAATATAGGGTTTCCGGGTCCAAGCCAGCCTTTTGCTTCAACTTTTTCTACTTCATGGCTGCTGACTGAGGACAGGGCTTGTCCCCCTAGAAATTCCACTCTGACACAAGACCAAGCTGGTCCCCCTTGGGCGGCAAACCTCTTGAGTTTTGGGAAGAGTGGGATCTTCTTCGGGACAGGACTGTTGCTGGGCTGATGGGCTGAAACTGAGCTTTAAAAGTGTGTCAGATACTGTCACACACATTATTTCACCTGGCAAAGGAGGCTGGGCAGATACTAGCATTCTTACTTTACAGTAAGAAAAATGAGGCTCAAATTCAACAAGGGATTTACTGAGGATCAAGATGAGGCTCAAATACTACATCTTCAGACTGTAAACCCTGATATTTGTCTATGAATCCACAAAGTAATTTAATGGTTTAATATCTGTGTAAATATGCCCCTGTCTTCTGAGCAGATGAGAACATGGGGTCACTGAGACAAGTAGGAAGCTGCCAAGTGGAGGAAAGGGGAGGGAATCTCAGGTAGAGCAAACAACATGTGCAAAAGCAGGAGGCTTACAAGTGCACATGAGATGGAGACAGTCAGAAAGAGCATCAGTCCTACACTTACAAAAAAAGCTATTTTACAAAGAAAACAGTACATCCAAAACTTTTCTTGAAACCACCAAAGAGTTGAGGTGGCAGGACAACTAATTAACACAAAATCTGAGGAAAGACAGGCACCTGCAAGGAGAAATGAAACGTGTGCTCTTGCTTACTTGGAATGGATGTTGTTAGGCGTTGAAGAATTTAGCTAAAATTGTCAGCAAATTGGTAAAGGACAAGTAGAATGTTTAGAACCCCTGGGGGATTTCCCTGAGGGGGGATCAATAGCCACTTGTAATTTCTTCTTCATGGATCTCACTGGGCACTCACAGAAAAGTCTGGCAAGAGTTCTGAGAAAGTGTCCCTTGTCCCACAGGCTTGTGGAAAGGAAACAGCTGTTGCTGCAGGAAACATGAGAAACCCCACCCGGATCCTGTTGCACTATATCCCCAACAGAACAAAAGCTTTAAACTGTCGGAAGAAGAACAACACACACTATCACTCTTAGGGCACAGAAGATAACCTACTGCAGCCAAGGGAAGAAAACAAAAAAGAGCCCTCTACTCCTGGGGATGAGGCAGTAATACCTGCTGTACCAGAACTACCTCTTGGAGGGGGCAGAAGCACTGAGACCCAGGGACATAGCCCCTGTCTGACACCTTCTAATGAGAATGACAGAGAATGCCTTTCCACTGCCCAACACTTCCTATGACCAAGCTAACAAGCAGCAAGTAACAAATAATAATCGAATATTGCTGAGAGACTTACAAAAGTGTGGAGAGAAACTCTCCCTGAGGAAATCTCAACGAGAAGATGGAAACCTGAGGATGGAGAAGACATCAAGAAAAACCCTCTGCAAGCCAGCCCCTACCCTCACCACAAGGTAATGCCAGAGGAATTTTAAGTCTGCAATGGGCTGTGGCTAATCATGGCAACAACAAACCCCAAGCTCGGGTCACCAAAAGCCTAGCAGAAGGAAAGGTGTACTCATTTCTACGTACAAAAACTATTTACAGTCTCCACTATGCTATATAAGATGTCTAGATTTTTTTTTAATTATAAGGCATATTAAGAAGAAGAAGAAAACAATACTGTCAAGAGATAAAGCCAAAAAAACTAGGCATATCCTATCAAAACTGTTGAAAACAGAAGACAAATGTTTAAAAAACATTTAATAGAGCTGGGGAAAAGATACATTATATACATAGGAACAAAGATGAGAATGACAGAAGACTTCTTGTCAGAAACCAAGGAAGCGAGAAGACAATGGAGTGACGGATTTAAAGTGCTAAAAGAAAAAGACTATTAACCAGTTCTATAACCAGCAAAAATAATTTTCAAAAATGAAGAAATACTTTCTCAAAAACAAACAAACAAATGAAAAACAGAGAGAATCCATTGCCGGCAGACCTGCACTATGAGAAATATTAAAGGAAAAATATCAGGCAAAAGCAATATGATACCAAGCAGAAAACTTGGTATCAATTTTTCACACAAAGAAATGACAAGCCCTTAAAATGGAATAAATGAAAGTAAAAATAAAATTCTTTTTCTTCTTATTTTTAATGGCTCCAAAAATAGGTGATTGTTTAAATAAAAATAGTAGCAACGTATTGTGTATTTATATCATATGTAAAAGTAAACTATATAACAACAATAGCACAAAGGATGAAAGGAAAAAATTGGCAGTATACTGTTGTAAGGTCCTGACATTACACACAAGAAGGTATAATATTATTTGAAGATAGACTGTAATTAATTACAGATGTATAAAGTTGTACATTGCAAACCGATTGGCAATCACTAAAAAATTAAAAAGGGTAAAAATAATAAACAAATAGCAGTAATAAAATGGAATCATATGTTTAACTAATTCAACAAGGGAAAGAAAGAGGAAAACGTTTTTAAATAGATGGAAAAATAGAAAACAACTATCTAGATGGTCGATTTTAAGCAACCGTATCAATAGCCATACTAATTATAAATGGTCTAAACTCATCAATTAAAATGTAGAGATTGTTCAGTTGTATAAATAAAGCAAGACCAATGATAACACAAAAAATAGTCGAACTGAACGGAGAAATAGACCAATCCACAATTATAATTGAAGGCTTCAACACTCCTCCATCAGCAATGATAGAACAGAAAGACAGAAAATCAGTAAGGAACAGCACTATCCACCAACTTAGGCTAATTGGCATTTACAGGATTCTTCACCCAACAAAAGCAGAAAACACATTGCTTTCAAATGAACATAGACCAGTCAGTATGACAGACCATGTTCTGGACTAGAAAACAAATCTTAACAAATTTAAAGAAATAGAAGTCACACAAAGTATGTTCTCTAACCAGAACAAAATTAAACTAAATTTTATAAAAGAGGGACAGACGGTTTAACTAGAAACTTTGGTTTCACCAGGTTGGGAAGGGAGCTAAATGGTCTTCTAGGACTACACTGGTCTCAAAGCATGTGTTGCACATGCAGATAAAGACAGGCAAAAGCTTTATAATTTACTGTGAAATTAACACACATAGTAGGAAAGCTATTTTTGGTTATCACATTCCTCCCCATCTAGCAGAAAATGCCTATGATTTGCTGTGACTTGAGATGTATATAGAGTCAGCCCTTTGTATCCACACATTCAACGAACTGCAGATCAAAAGTATTTTTAAAAAAAATTCCAGAGTTCCAAAAAGCAAAACTTAAATTTGTTGCACATTGGCAACTATTTACATAGCATTTACATTGTATTTACAACTATTTACATAGCATTTACATTGTATTAGGTATTATAAGTAATCCAGAGATGACTTAAAGTATACAGGAGGATGTATGTAGGTTATATGTAAATCTATGCCATTTTATGTTTGAGCATCTGAGGATTTCCATATCCACGGGGGTCCTGGTACCAATCCCCCACAGATACCAAGGGATAACTGGGCAGAGAAAGGCAGTGAAAAACAGATTGATATCTGGGGATCCAAATCCAGGGTCTCCTGCTGATCATGCCCTGCTTTTTCCTTTCATTTGTCAGACCACACAGTGCAAGCAATACAGTATGACGATTCAGCCCTCAGGCCTCAAGGACCTAGAGAGCAAAGGTCAATCTGTGTTCCCCTGCTCACCAGCTATGTGGTTATGGGTATATTATTTAACCTCTCTAAGCTTCATTTGCTCGTCTGTCAAGTGGAGATAGCAACTGGATCTATCTCAGATTGGTTTTGTGAGAATTAAATGAAAAATGATGTATGAAAGCACTTGGTACAGGGTGTATAGACCGTAGTAAGCACTCAGTAGAGATAGTTATCACCATTACCATCCATAATTATTATTCCTAGGGAAGAAATTCTCCTGGGAAGCTCTCCATAAGGCTAAAACACTTGTGCTGTTTAAAGACTATTTATTTAAATTTGGAACCTGGCAAGAGGCATAAAATTTATAGGTAGGAAGAAATTAAATCTGCTGTGGTTTCCCATCTCCTCTCTGGGAAGGTCAGGGAGAATAAAATGGAGCCAAAATATCGGGCTGCCCTTAAACAGACTCTCTCACAGGAAGACCCTGTCGCGTCCCATATTCCCCCAAAGCTGTTTTCCCTACATGATTGTTGGTGCTTGAATTCCTTTAATTGGAACCAAACACTGTCATTCCACAACAGAAATATGACTTAAAATACATATAGTGCTGGGATGGGTGGTACAGTGTATTATTATACGTTCCTATTAAGATAAAAAAGCAGATTTTATATAAGTAGGGAGATGCTTTGTTTACAAGAAGGGTGGGGAACTGGGAGGTCCTCACTAAAAGGGGAGACAGTACATCCTAAAGACCACCTGAACCCAAAGAAAAAGGCAAATGAGTAAAACTAGAAGGATCCTGGAGGGCAGGCAGATCAGAGTTCTCCAAACACCAGCCCTCAGACCAGTTTGTTAGAATCTTCTAAAGAGACTGTTAAACATACAGACTCCTAGGCTCCACCCTGGACCTACTGAACCTGAACCAGTTGGGGTGGGGTATAGGATTTTAACAAGCGGGAGGAGCCAGATGTGGGAATCCCATGTCAATACCAACTTTTCCCTTCATAGAGGATGAAAACTGAGCCCAGTATAATGAAGTAACTTTGTCCAGGGTCATTTCATAGCTGTCTTAAATACACTTGGCTCAGCTGTCATTGTGGGAGCGAGAAAGAAGTGTGAGCCAGCAACTCTAGTCACTCTCCCACCCACCCCTAATGGTTCACTCGAGCATTTAACACATGGACAGTGTCACCTTCTTGCGATTCCAGTCTTTCTGTGCTACCCATGGCAACAACTCTCTCAGGATGGCTGAGCTAAGCCCAAACTCCTCTGTAAATTCAACTTCTCGTTTGCAATTTTTCTCCAAACAGAAAAGCTATCAGAGCTGGAAATGTCATATTTGGTCAGTAGCTGGCAGTCATGATTGGAGCAGCACACACTAACAAGAGGAAGTAGCAAGAAGCCAAAAATGAATCCAAAGGGAGCAAAGTGACCTCTAACCAACAAGAAAACACAAGCCAATCAACCAAGAAAATCACTGAGGTGAAAATGGTCTGCTCAGGAAAATCAATAGGGTGTAAACCAGCTGCGCTCAGCCCTGTGGCCTTGTACCTGCTCCAAGCCCCAAGTTGAAGCGCATCATTCCTGCTTGTCAAAGACAGTGCCTCACTCCCACCTCAATCTCCTCCCACTAGAATCTTCCTATGTACCACATTTTCTCCCTGAAATACCCTAAATCTTGTCGACACATGAAAATGTACTTTCTCCACCCTCTCATGGCCACCACTTTTACCCAGAACCTCATCATTTTATACTAGATTATTTCCAGAACCAGCTCCCTCTGCCTCCATCCTGTCCCTGGTGTACCTGGCATGCAAAGCTCAGCATAATGTCTCCTTTGTCTCCATTACTCCCTTATATGAACCCTCTGCCAACAAGGAAGGTCTCTTCTTTATCCCTGCCTGAAACTCGAAGTTTTTGTTCAAACCAGTCCTTAGGATGCCTATTCTCTTCTCTCTCTGAATATTCAGATCTTCCACCCACTTTGGGTTGAGCTAAAGTGTCCCCCTCTTTACCAGGCCTTCCTGGAACACCAGCAACCCCCCAAAATCCCCTCCTTCTCTCAGCACCTGTGGAACTTTTCAGTAGCATCCCTCATGTCTACATTAAGTACATGCCTACATTCACTGTTACAATGCTGGGGGTTGGTGGATAAGGGTGTTGTCTCTATAATATTCTAAACTCCTGGAGGAAGGCAGTATAGAATGCAAAGTACACTGGGATGAGAATTGGGAGCTCTTGGCCCAGCCCTCCTTTGCCTGTAATTACTGTGGGTTCTTGGGCAAGTGATTGAAGCTCTCAAGGCTTTTCTATAAAATGACATGCTTGTATGGGAGACCTCTAAGTTTCCTTCTCATTCAAACATTCTAGACTCTAAGACAAAAATTGTCTCTCCTTCATATCCTCCGTAACACTGACTAGCTCTTTCCCCTTAATATTTTTTAACCTCTTAAGATTCTCTTTCCTAACTTATTAAATAGGATTGATAATAATACCTTTTTCATAGAGTTTTTGAGAGGCTCAACTAAGATACTGTTTGTAAGATACTTAGCACAGTCCTAGACCAAAGTAAGGGCTTTATAAATTTTTGTTATTATTATTAAATAGAGGAGCATATTAAATATCTGTCAAATAAATGAATAAAAACAACTATGTTTGAGCCAAAAAAATCTGAAGTAATTTAATTGCTATTTAAACAATAAGGTATGTTACCTTTTCTTTAAAAACAGAATGTATTTTCCTTTCCTTTCTCTGAGCTAGAAATTCCCATTTATAACTGCCCTTCTGCATCCACATTGAAAGCAGAAGATCAGAGCTATTTCTGCAGGCCTATGTGCTGGACAGTGGGCTGTAGGAAGGCTAGGGAAAGATGTGCCCATCCCAGATGGCTCTCCTAAATGTCAAAGCAGCCGCACATCCCAAATAGGAAGACCAAACATTCCATTTAAAGAAGCCACAGTCGCTTTAACCTGAGACATGAAGATGGTGTTTCCTTGAGAATAAAACAAGGAGAAGGCTGCAGTTCAGAGGCCCCTGGTCCCTGGCTGGCAAGGTGTTAACCGTCAACGAGCTCACAGGGTGAGTCCTTTTCCTTCACAAAGCAGATCCACTTGATGATGCTTCTCTCAGAAGATAGAGAAATCTCACGGAGTTGGTGCTCAGACAGTCAAGTCCAAAGCAGAGGAAGTGTGTCCTGAGGCAGGTCCCCAGGGATGAGACCACACCCTGAGCCAACCAGCTGGGAGGAAGAGTCCCAGCTCAACAGATTGTGGAGTTTCAGGAGGAACCATGACAAGGCCAGCTGCCCCTGTGACTAAAAGACAAGACAGTCATTCCAGAAAATAGTATTCATGGAAATGGAGTTAGGCTGCCTGGAGTAGATTAGGAAACCAGAATACATGGCACTCCAGAATTCAAATAACCCAGACTAGATTTGGGGAGAGTGGCAAGGTCCTCTTCAGAAATGTAACAACTTAGTAAGTCCACAGAACAAAAAGCTTCATACAATAAAAAAATTTTCTTTACTAGTGCTTATGATTCCAAACTTTTAAAGTATTGCTTCAAGTGCCAACAAAAATAAATAAATAAATAAATAAACCAAACCTTTCCTATCCTTTGATGGAATTCCACTGGGGTTGGGAGGCAGGTATGAGTGTAAAATATACAGCATGATTAAAAAAGAAATAAATACTTTCAAAAATGTATTACTCAGTAACTAGGTTATAGATGAACAATTGGTCAAAACCAATTTGTAAAGGAGTTGCTACAGTCTCTCTATAAGCTTACAAATGTAAGATTATAGAAATCCGTATGCACCCCTCTTTCCATAGGACACACATCAATCCTGAAGTCTAATCCATTCTGGAACCTTTGTTGGTTGATGGTTGAAATGACAGCAACAATGTCTTCCTTCATTGATTCACTGGAAAGTAGAGCAAACACAAGGTTCTTTGAAGTCTCTCAAGCGGAAGTTGGATGGCATGATATCTGGGGATAAGGTTAACCACTGTTCAATTGTTTTTAATTACCTTGTGTTTATATAGGGTATTTGTATGATAACAAACATATAAAGCACATAGGGGAACTTGACCAAAGTTACTTGGTGACAAGGAAAGAAATGGTGAAAGTGTATACAGTGGGGACTTCCCTGGTGGCACAGTGGTTAAGACCCCACGTTCTCAATGCATGGAGCCCAGGTTCAATCCCTGGTTGGGGAACTAGATCCCACATGCACGCCGCAACTAAGAGTTTGCATGCTGCAACTAAGGAGCCCACCGGCTGCAACTAAGACCCGGTGCAACCAAATAAATAAATAAATATTTTTTTTAAAAATGAAATTAGAACATTCTAAAAAAAAAAAGTGTGTACAGAGTACCATGGTGAAATCTCAGGAGAACAAGTGGGAAAGAGAAGAATTGTTATGGGGACGTCACAGAGCAGAGTAAATATTAAAGGTAGGGCCCAAAGAATGGAAACATGTCATTGTTCTGCCTCTTACCAATTTTAGGACCTTGCATAAGTCCTTCATATTCTCTAAACCTCAGCTTCATCATTACAAAATGGAGAAAATAGTAACTGTCCTTTGTGAGATCAAAGTATTGCTTTTCTCATGCAGGATCTCAGAGAGCAAAGTATAAAGACAAATCAGTGATAAACCCAGAATTCTGATATTTAAAAGATTTCTTGATCTGTTTGGAAGATCTGTTGTTTGTGGTAGTAGTTTCTAGTCTCAGAGTGGCCTACATGTCCCTGGACATGAAATAAAATATCAGCCCCTGAATCCCTGAGTCCCTGAGTCAGGAAGGCCCCACAATACCATGAGAACTTGCGTCACGGAAGCTGGGACTGAACAAGTGGGTACACACGTCTTTTCACCTGTTCTGGCTATTAAGGTACAGGGGCAAGAATTCATTTTTATTTGCATACAGAAAGCCTCTTAGGGTGGCCTTGTCTCCTGAATACTGATCATATCCCCAAAGGAGGTAGATTAATAGGTTAGTTCTGTTTTTGTAACAGAGACACCCACGACTCTATTATGTTCTTGCACGATCTCTAAGGGCATGCACACATGAGTGTGAGTGTGTGTGCGTGCGTGTGCATGTCAACCATGACAGACGTGCTCTGGGTGTAGAAGGCCACTGACTCTCTGAAGAAAAGAAAGCCAAAGTGATAAGCTTAACCCAGGTGCCCGTGGGAATTCTACTCCTGACCAATAGTGACCATCTCTGAATCTTCCTTGAAAGCAGTTTCAGCAAGCCTGGGAGCCCTGCCCTCCCCTCAGAGTCCAGCCCCTCTTCTGTGCCGAGGCTGCCAGCCAAGGGACAAATTAGTGTCAACGATGATGTCAACACTTGCCTGGTGAGTCCTGCATTCAGCACATCTTCCTAATGAAGCTCTGGACTATTTAATTAGTAGCTGTTCTGACAATTCTGTCCTTGTCACATCAGCCATAGATTGGAACACAAGGGAGAAAATGCCCGTTGAACCCATGCCATGGCATTTGCTCTTTAAATTGAGATGAGTGGGATGCATTCAGCTTGCTAATGCATGGAAATTAGAGGTAATGCAGTTTCTCACTCTATCAGGTGGGAAGGTACAGAGACACAGCCACGCATGAAACAAAGGACATTTTTTTTCTCCCCATCCAAGCAGTTGTTTTGCTTACCACCTCTCCTTTTTGAGGCATACATGCACTGCCTTTTAGGGCATTGTCCTTACAGTCAGAGGGACCTGAGTTTTAATTCTGCTTTGGCTTTTATTAACTCCCTGACTTTGGGCTAGATTCTTAACTTCTCTGAACCCCAGTTTTCTCATCTGTTAAATGAGAATAATAATGCCTACCTCTGAGGTTGTTATGATTCAAACAAACAAATGAAGCACTAAGCATAAATACTAAATATTTGAAAAAGAACTTTTCGTATTACTGTTACATCTCAATGTCCTGAGATCTGAAATAAGAGATTAATTCCACACTGTGGTGAGTATAGTACTGGCTTTATTCACCTCTCTTCTGTTTCCCACTCCACACCCTTTTTTCCCAACCTAGTTTCTTCACCACTCCTTATACAACATAGGTTTCAGCCATCTCACCACCCCAATTGTCTTCCTCTATAAATTCCAGTTTGTACGTAGTTTTCAAAAAGTGTGAGTCCCAAGTTTAACCCCAAGCTCCCTTTCACTAAGTACAATGGGACTTTTATTTCCCTTGAACTAGACAACTTACTGACTAATTCAGTCTCAGATCCCATTAACTTTTCAGCAGCCATGCCATACACGATGGGAAAGGGCCCTTCTATCCCAAGGGCAAAGAAAAGGTAATTTATTTGGAAGAAACCACCAAATTCTACCCATTTAAATTTTTATTAAACAGAGAGAAAATGAGACCTTGAGTGATACAGTTCATTTGTGATTATTAGAATCTTCGAAAAGGTTAAGGTGTTTGCTACAAAATATAAAACAGTCATCTGCATCTTTACCACTTAAATTTCAGGAAGGAGATTTAGAAATTTTGGAAGGCAACCATCCATTAGAGTCTTGGGAGACAAACAGTATTAAGATGGAATCTGACAATCAAGGAAAATGAGGATAAACAATAAAATAGTTCCATAAATTTTAGAAGATGTGTCATTGTTTCAAGGCTTTCTATTTACTACTTTAAAAATCAAAGGAAGGAATAGGTCCCTGGTACCTTCTTGAGAGTCAGTATGCCACAGAGCATGCAAAAATACATGAAAATCCTTAGTATTTTTTTATTATGATCATTCCTTTAGAGCCAGTTTTATTTCTAATTGTTAGTAGTTGTTTCATTTAGAATTCTGTTTTATAACAATGATCCACCTCTGTCATATTACTGATGTTTTTTACACCTTTAAAATAGATTTTTAATCAATAATCCTTGTTAACGCTTGTCATAAAAAATTTAATGTAAATCTTATGCATTCAGTGGTCATTGCTCTGTAATATGTAAAGACTTACCAGTACTCTGTTCTGCTAATTAATTTGAGGATTTAGACTGTAAGCTCCATGAGGGCAGGCAGTTAGTAGTTTTCTCATTTTTGTAACCATTTCTATTGTATGTCTGCATAGCATACATTTTGATATATCAGAAATGGCGTGTTTTAATTGGGTCTTCTTTATAGTAATAAAGGCTAAGAAAAAGGGAAAAAAATAGTTCCATAGTTTTACTTGTTCCTCCCTTCCAGTTCAAAAGAAAACATAGGTCTTTTCAACAGATAAAATTGCCTTTAAAAAAATTAAGAAAGTAAGATGGGATTTCTTTCTTTTTCTAAAGATGAACTTTTTAAACACTGCCCTTTTACCCTTGAAACCACCACTCCACCTCCCTGAAGGGGCCCAACCAGATCATGTTGCCTGTCAGCAAAAACCCATGTCTTCTCCAGAGAATCCTCTGTGCCTTGCAGTGCCTGGCACAAGTCCAATAGTCAATAACTAAATGGATAAGTATTTGTTGAATTAATGAATGAACAAACAAATGAACAAATGAGTTCATGAATAACAATCTTCTCTGGCGGGAGTTTAGTTACCATATCATCAGGGTTGAGTGTAGATAACAGAAAAATAGTCCAGATCATTCAAGCAGAGAGCTTAATATTGGGTAATAGGGGCTTACACAGACATTGGCAGAACTGGAGGAGCATCAATCAGTCAGAGAGCTGCCACTAGACCTACAGATTTCAAGGTCACCTCACCATGACAAGCCACAGATCAGGAAGCTGCTGCTTTGGCCCTGGCTACAACTACCCTTCATACCTACAAATCTGGTGACTACACAGGGATATATACATATATACCGAATATATATATATATATATATTCTTTTTCTTATTCTTGTCCATTATGGTTTATTACAGGATATTGAATATAGTTCCCTGTGCTATACAGTAGGACCTTGTTGTTTATCCATTCTATATATGATAGTTTGCATCTGATAGTCCCAAACTCCCAGTCCAACCCTCCCCTGCCCCTCCTCCCCCTTGGCAACCGTAAGTCTGTTCTCTATGCGACATATAGTTCTTTATAGCTTCCTAACATATCAAACTAGAAAGAGGGTGGAGTGAAGTTTGAAGGGGCCAATCCCTGTCAGGAAGTTCTTTCAATCTAATGAGAAAAAAGCTTTAGTCATGAGAGAGGATGAAACAAGAGAAGAAACAGGAAGGGCTAAGAGATACACCTAATGACTCTATGGCCTTGATTTTCTAGTATGCTCCAGTTCAACTGTTCGGGTCTATCATCAGACCTCATGCATCTTTTTTAGTTTGTAAAACTTGATGACATCAGATACAGAAGAAAAAAATTCACCCCATTCC
This sequence comes from Grampus griseus, assembly GCF_964374135.1. Lineage (NCBI taxonomy): Eukaryota > Metazoa > Chordata > Mammalia > Artiodactyla > Delphinidae > Grampus > Grampus griseus. Next base: position 35,517,480 of record NC_139018.1, on the reverse strand, counting down.
CCAAATATCATTTCTTCTATGACTCCATCCATATAGAAGACAGCCAGTATTCTAGAAAGAAATTACAGTAATTAAGACTAGGGTCTGTCCTGCCAAATGTTTCCTTGGAATCTTGAAAACCTTCCCATCTGTTGCCTAGAGGAGGCAGGTTTTCCAAACCAACTTCTGAATGAATCACAAGCTGTGATGGTCATGACAATGGGCCTCACAAACTTCCATCTGCAGGAAGTGTAACTGCTCAAGGGCCCCAAGCTGCTGCTGGCTCTGACATCCATTGAAATTCATCGCTGCTGTGGCACCTAGGCCGCTCTTCCCAAAAGCTGCTCCCAGGCAATGACTAAGCACAGCAAGGAGTCTAAGGCAGGCTCTTTCCTGGGAGAAATGGGACTACTTTAATGGGTGACTTTGGCTCAAGGACCCCCCCAGAGCCTTGCCAAACTTTCCTTAGAACTTTCCATAGCCTGCTCAGCATCTAGGGTGCTCCCATGCAACATTTCTTTCCTCTGTCCTTCACTCAAGGTCAGATTTGCTCTGATGGCTCTTCCAGTCTCTCTCAGCTCCCTCCCATTTTCTCAGGCATTTCCCTTAATAAAATCCTGTCTTGACATCTGCTTTCTGGAGGACCAGGACTATCACATGAGTCATGCTGGGAGAAGCCTTACAGCTGATCTTTAGCATCCCAAGCCCAAGTATGTCCAAAGGATGGGGAGGGAGATATGGAGGAGGTGGAGGTAAGAGATCATTATGAGACCATGCAGAGTAAGCATCTTACATAGGCAATGGAACCACGGTTTACATATACATATATCTAATGAGAGAACAGCTTTCAGTCATGGACAGGAGGAAGTCAGAGAACAAACAGTAAGAGCTAAGAGATATGCATGGCTACTCTATGACTGAGAGTTTCCAAGATTGTTCCAATTCAAATGTTCCGGTCTCACTAGACTTCATATACCTTTTTGAGCTTATAAAACAAGCTCATACCAGGTACAAAAGAACAAAATTTATCCCAATCCCTGAATATCATGTATAAATATATATACACATCTGTGTGTGTGTGTGTGTTTATATTAGAAGCAACTATTAAAAGGAGGACATTTTAGGGCTTCCCTGGTGGCGCAGTGGTTGGGAGTCCGCCTGCTGATGCGGCGGACGCGGGTTCGTGCCCCAGTCTGGGAGGATCCCGCGTGCCGCGGAGCGGCTGGGCCCGTGAGCCATGGCCACTGAGCCTGCGCATCCGGAGCCTGTGCTCTGCAACGGGAGAGGCCACAATAGTGAGAGGCCCGCATACCGCAAAAAAAAAAAAAAAAAAGGAGGACATTTTATATTGTTAATCCTTGTCAAGAAAGATAATCTCCACTCTTGAATAGGTAAAATAATGAAAATGTTTTAAAGTTTTTTTCTCCTGCTTGTATTCAGGCAAAATTTTCTTTCCTTTTAATGAGTTTTTATTGTTAGAAGTTCAGTACTTTTGCTTAAACTGTCACTAAATCAGAGTTTCCCTTGATTATTTTATTTCTGAGTATACTCCTTGTTAGCATAAGTAGGAAGATAGATAGATAGATAGATAGATAAATAGATAGATAGATAGATAGATAGATAAAATATAGATAGGCAGATAGACAGACAGGTCTATCTCACTATTTTAGAAATCTAGTCTGCAAACTCCATGTCAGTCCAGTGCAACACTGTCATCTCAGTTCCTAGCACTATGCTGGGTATACAGTCAGCACTTAAAAACAAATTAAGTCTCAACCTTGATCCTTACAAAAGCTGACAACTCACAGAAGATTCTCTTTGCATTTATCTTCTATTATTTGCTAACCCCCTAAACAAGAACACATCTAGAAGGAACTAAATTTGGAGCTGACTTTCATGGCCCAGATCTTGTAAAGTAGAGAAAGGGATTGCCAGATGGAGCTTCAGTGTTACCAACTAACTCTAAACACAGTCTGTCCAAATGCAGTGACTCAAACCCCTGTTCAGCCACTCTTGGAGATCATTACAATGTGAAATGTTCAGGGATACCCAGCACCCTCTGAGCAGTCTAAGAGGGGCAGGAATTGCTTCTATACCATTGTTTCAGTTCTGTAAGATAAACCTGGAAGCAGAAACTGCTTCCTGCCCAACATAGAGTCAGATTCATTGAGCCCACATACCCAGGGTCTGACCAAGACAGTCCCATGACCTAACTATTAGCATCTTTATAGGGTAAATTGGATTATATAGGCCAGGAATGCCATTTTTTAGTGGCCAAGAACTTGAAAAAGGAGAACAAAGATTTTTGAATGACAAAGGTAAGACTATTGGTGTGATGAGTTTGTGTCTTTTGTTGTGATTTTTTTTTCTTTATCCTTCCTACCATTTTTTCTACCACTCTGGATCCTGCCCCTACTCAACGAGGCACACTTATGAAGTAGGAAAATCCTGACCCTTAGAAATTCATTCAAAAATTATTTATTGAGCACATACTACATTCAAGGCCTGAAGTTAGGTTCTGTGGAGACCATGATGAGCCAAACTTACACACTTTCTACCATCATTAGAGCTTTAAGTTTGGGAGGGAGATATCAGTAATAAAGGAATCCCACAAATCAATATCCAGTTATACATTAAGAAATGTGCTATGAAGAGCAGGATGCTATGACTCATCCCAGAGGAAGTAATAGATTGAAACATGAGGAACAGTTAACTCAGAGAAGCCAGGTAGGTAAGAACAGGTGGGTCAGGGAACGTGGCTCCAGGCAGGCGGATCAGCATGTGGAAAGCAGGAAGGTTTAAACACAGAGCATTTCAAGAACTGGAAGAAGGCCATGATGGCTGACCCCAAGCATGAGAGGGAGTGCAGTGAGATAAGACCACAGAAGAGGCCACAGCCAGATCAGCAGGTCCTTGTACACATGCCAGAGCCCTGAGGATTTTCTCTCCTTTGGTTTTTCTTTATCCCCTCACCCCAGAGCCCAGTGTCCTCAGAGTTCCCCCAAGCTTGCAACTGACTGCACACTTTCCTCAAGCATTTCAAAATTCTCTTAGCCTCCTTCCTCCCCCATGAAAACACACAGGCTCGCATCCTGGGCTACAGCCCCTGTCCCTTTCTGCTATCAGCTCTCCCTCCTTGGCCTTGCTGCTTTTTCAGTGCCAAGTGTCTTGTTTTTTTTTTTCTCCCTCTTAGCTCAGATTTATTCTCAGATCCTCCCTTTGTTGATGTATAAATTCCAGGCTAGCATCTACTGTGTAATCCTTCCCAAGGATAGTGGACATTAAAAGGGAAAGCAGGGCCTCTCTGCTTTAACCCACAACAAGGAATCCCCAGACTCCAGGGAGTTTATCTTTCAGAGAGGAGAAACATTTGTGTGCACCACATTCCTGGTGCTCCTTAAATCTGCTGTGTAAACAAGTACCATTTTCCCCAAACTACACTTGTTTACATCATAGTAGAAATATATGAGAGAAGATTATCCCCAGCTGTATTTAATAAACCAGTGGTTCTTAACTGGGGGGGGCGGGGTGATTTTGGCCCCCAGGGAATTTATGACAATGTCTGGGGACATTGTTGTTTGTCACGCTGGAGTTGGGTGGTGATGCTACTGGCATCTAGTAAATCGAAACCGGGAATGCTGCTAACATCTTAAACATCTCACAATGCACAAGACAGCCCGCACAACAAAGAATTATTTGGCCCAAAATATTAATGATCATGAGATTGGAAAACCCTACAATAAACTCCTCCAACTTTGAAGTGACAGTTCAAGGTTTATATCCCTCATCCCTGATTAATATCAGTAATTTATCATAATTAATATCATTCCATGGCTAACCACCTCCACAATGCATTCACATAATTACTGCCTATATTTTTACGTATTTTTATTGATTACACTTTCACCCTTTTTATCTCTTTAACTTGGATATTTAAGGTCTTCAAGGAGATAATGCTTCATATCCACTTAGTAACCCAGTAAGACCTGGTTGAGCAGGTGACATCCAGTAGTCTTACCCTGTGTTGAGAGAGATGATTAGATTTCTGAGAGGTACTAGGTCTCCCCTCTGCTTTGCATATTCTCTTTATTCAGGACATGGGACTGCTGCAGTGGACACCAGGGCTGCCCTGTGCAGAGGGAGACAAAGATGTTTAATAGTTAGGACAGAATTGAGCATGTTGTAGTGACAACAATCTCAACATCTTGGTTGCTTTAATACTTGGAGTTTATTGCTCACTCACACTGCATATCCAACACAGGCCAGCTGGAGGTTCTTCTTCCCTGTGTCATTCGGGGGTCAAGGCTGATGGACACTCTGCTATCTCAAGATGGGGCTTCAAGGCTCACTTCAGGAGGGAAAGAGATACTAGAGAATCATGCTTGAGCCCAGAATTGATACAAGTCACTTCTGCTCAAGACTCAGAAATAGTCATATAGTCCTATCCAGACTAGAAATAACAGCAAGAGAACTAGGAAATGTAGGGGAACTTACAGAATATTAGCTGAGTTTGAATTCCAGCTTTATCACCTGTAAGCTGGGGTAAGTTATATAACTTCTCTAAGCCTCAGTTTCTTCACTTGTAAAGTGGCAATAATAATAAATATTTACTTCATAGAGTGGTTGTGAGGATTAAATGAGATGCTTTATATATAACCCACAGCATACAATATTGGCTCAATAAATGAAAATTGCTATTGTTATTACAGTGATGACAATAATGATAATATGGTTTTGGTTCTTCAGACCACAGGCATGTATAGGTTCAATAGATCATAATATAAAGCAGACCCAAGAGGAGGTTACGCCCTGACTGGCTTTTTTCACCGGGATAACATGGTGATTTGTCAAATTTTCTTTTGTATTCCTAAGAATAAATAGATTTATTCTTTGTTCATTCATCCAAGATCATTTTTGAATACCTACTATATTCCAAGCATAATGCAGATGGTGCCAACAGAAAAATGAATAAGACCTCAGTCCTGCCTTCAAGGGTTCACAGTCTGGAGGGGAGGCAGCTGAGGTCTATGGAAGCTCTGTGATAGCGCCCCACAGACCAGGGAGGCAAGAGTCAGGTCACAAAAAGCAAATGGAAGTTATCAGGGAAGGAGATGGACTGGACAAGGGAGAACAACCCAGCCAAGGAAAGAATATGGCAAAGGTACAGAGAAAGCTTGGTAGATTCCATCATTTAGCAAGTCCAGAGCACCGAGGAGGGGAAGGGGCAGATGCAGAGGGGTCTTCTACACAAAGAAGAGTTCAAACAGGACAGCGACATGATCAAGTCTGTTTTCGAAAGAATCTATTTAAGTGGTTACATTAGTCTGCTCAGGCTACCATAACAAAATACCACAGACTAGGTGGCTTAAACGACAGAAATTTATTTTCTCACAGTTCTGTGGGCTGGAACCCAAGATCAAGGTGGTGGCAGGTTTGGTTTCTCCTGAGGTCTCTCTCCTTGTCGTGCAGATGGCCACTTACTTGCTGTGCCCTCACGTGGTATTTTCTCTGTGGTCTGTATATCCCTAGTGTCCTTTCCTCTTCTTATGAGGACACAAGGTATATTAGATTAGGATCCCTCCCTTATGACCTCGTTTAACCTTAAATACCTCCTTAAAGGCCCTATCTCCAGATATAGGCACATTTGGGGGGTGTTAGGGCTTCAGCGTATGTATTGGGGTGGGGGGGCTATAATTCAGTCCATAACAGTAGGCAAGCTTGGTTGCAGGCAAGCTAGAGAGGTGAAAGCAGCAGCAGCAGCTCAAGCAAAACACTGCATTGAGTTAATGGGAGTAGGGATGAAGGAAAAGGGAAGTATCTGAAAAATAAAGAGTTGGTAGGACTGATGAGACATGATACTCATACATTGTGGTATGACTTAGGCAACTGAGTAGGGACTAATCATACCAGGTACTGAGATGGAGGGTGTGAAAATGTATTAAGGAAACCTAACTCAAAATTGGAATCGGGAAGCCGTGAAGTGCAGGCTCTCATGCACGTGCCCCCGCGCAGCCTGCTTTAGTGCCGTAGGAAGAAGGAAGCTTTCCTCTCTCAGCCACAACAGTAAGCTGCCGTCTCCTGCAGGCAATGAGAAGCTGCCACCACTTGGAACTCTCATTTTCCTCCAACGAACTTTTGTTAAAAACAACCCTGCCAACTTCCTCCTTTCCTCTGTGAGAGAATGCTCTCCTTGTTTGTTCTCCAGGCTTGCCTATGGTTCACATAGTTTGTACCAAATTGCAATTCCTCTGCTATTCCCAAATAAACTCATCTTTTTTTTTTTTTTTTTTTTTGCTTAAATAAAATTGCTCTTCACTCTGTTTAAGGTTGACAAGGGAAAACAGTAGGTAGGGGACAGATGAAGAGTTCATGTTTTAACTGTTGGTTTTGAGGTTCCTGGGGGACATACGAGTGGAGAAATTAAACACGTAGTAAGTATGTGGTCTGCCTCCAGAGAGAAATCTAGGCTGGAAATACAGATTTGGGAATTGTCAGCATAGATAGGGGCTGATTAAGGATATAAGAGTGGATGAAATCACCCAAGGAAAGTAAGTAGAGTAAAAAGAAGAGATGGCCAATGGCCAAGAGCCAAACCTCAGAAAACAGAACAAAAGAAAAAAAAACATTTAAAGAGTAGGTGGAATAAGATTTGCTTGTGAAGGTGCCTGAGAAGAAGAACCAGGAAGGTAACTGAGAAATCAAGAGCATCTGAGGTCATGAAAGCCAGGGGAGGAAAGGGTTTTGGGAAAGGCCTGGTCAGCAGGGTCAAAAATGCCACCAAAACATTAACAGTGTGGTCCTTAAAATGGACTAAGCTCGAAGAGATCACAAATGACCCCCCTCGGAACAGTTCTAGCATAGAATGTGAGGCAGAAGCCACCCTGGGAGGGTTTGACCAAGGCGGGTGAGGAAGGGGGGTTGCTCAGTAAACCAATCCTTTCAATTTGCTTGTGTGAAGGAAATGACAAGGAAAGAATGGAAACTAAAGGGAAACTTAAGAGCAAATGAAGGACTTGGTTTTGTTTAGGTAAAAGACTTAAGCACATTTATATGCTGAGGGGATGTGCCAGTAAACAAGTAGATTGAAAATATAACCAAGTGAAAGAAACCGATAGCATAAAACCCCAGGGAAGCAAGGGGATGCAATCCAGGGTCCAGGTGGAAGGAGTGGCATCAGGCATAAGAATCTTTCACGTGGACAGATTACGTCCCTGAAATCAGAACAGAGGATCAGTATGCCCAGGCTCTAACCTCTCCTCCCCACCGTCTGCTCAGACATCTCCCTCTTTCTCAGGAAAAACCCATTTTTCCAGGTTGCGCTATGGTTAGCTAGACATCTGGGACTTAGCACAGTCCCTAACACTCCTTAGGTTTCATAAATATTTGCTGAATAGGAGAGGAACCTTAGCCTTTTCAATGCAGACCTTGTACCTTCCCATGATCACCAAAGAGTGGACCATATAGTGGTCAGATGAAAAGAAAAGGTGGGCACACTTGCAAGGAAGGTCTCTTGGAAAGATTCATTATTCATTCCACAAACCTCCACTTGGTGTATGGTACTGCCTTCAGCCATAGAACAGATGGCCCAAGGCAACAGATTCACAAGGACTCTTTCAAACTGGAGGGTTCCCTGCTCCCTGCAAATGACAAATCGGTGGCTTCTATACACACCCATCTGCTGTGATCTGGAGACCAGATATTCTCTCTGAATCCCCAGCATTGGGAAGTGAATCACTACCAATTTTTCTTTCTGTCAACAGGAGCTGAGGAAAAATTATGCCCCATTGACACAGGCAGCTCCAATTGCCTTCAGAATTTGGCCTGAAGCCCAATTATATTTCTCTAGCTTGTGCCACAGTACATGAACAGTACAATTTGTCTCACTTCTTTCTCTTGCTTTTTAGAATATTCAAAAAATTTTGGCTCAGTGAAACCAACCAAGCATGTTCTTTAGAATAATTTTGAGCACGATCCATAAGCCAAGTTAATATGATACATATTCTGAGAGAAATTCGGTTGAAAGCATCTAGATATATCATTTTTACATTATATGCACATGAGTAAAGTATATTGCACACAAATAACTTTAAAATGCTGTTGCTAAGTTGAATATAAATCAAGGTTGTAAATATGTACTTGCACACACACATGGTCCCAAATTCACCAATGAGCTGTTTTGTAAAAATTATTTCCTAAGCTGGTTGTTTGAAATTTAGACTGTATGTTTACAGAAATAATGCTATGAATAGTGAGCAGATTCCCAGAGTTATCTCCAAAAACCTTTCACCTATATAACGCAGTTGCATTGGTGGGACTGATCTGGTTCCTGGGGAGCATGGACTCTGTGTTCAGAAGGGAAGAAAAAGAGGATAGGAGAGCATAGAATTGAAAAAAAAAAAAAAAATCAGCTCCCAGCTAAAAACTGTTAGAGAGTGGTGGTCTGTGCACCCTTCCCTTCCCAAGACCGCCATGTTGCCCTAATTCTCAGGTTCTGGAATCCCTTCTCCAAGCTCAGACCTCCACTTGATACCAAAGGCTTCATGCACCCACTGTGCTTATCCCTGCCCATGACCAAAAACCACGTTCCCTCAGAAGCACAAATCTTACCCTATGAACAGAGCAGCACTGCCCATGGGCTTGTCCTCAGGACACGTCCCAGTCTGGAACTGCCTGGTGAGACCCACACCAAGGGAGGGTTTGTTTGGCTCGTTCAATGAAGGCTTGTTCAGGGAATTCCCTGGCAGTCCAGTGGTTAGGACTCCACAGTTCTACTGCCAGGGGGCCTGGGTTCGATCCTGGTTGGGGAACTAAGATCCCATAAGCCACCTGGCGCAGCCAAGAAAAGAAAAGAACAAAAAAGAACGAAGCCTTGTTCAGTCTCATTTCCTTTTCTTTTTTTTTTTTTCTTCCAAACTGTATAGTTGCTAACACTAAAAATCAGGAGTAGAGGGTAGATATTACTAATGCTCACCAACCTCCACTTAGGCTTTTCTGAACATACTTCCCAGCCCCTTAGTAGTAGGTGGGGCCACATGACTGCTTCTGACCAATGGCCTGTGAGCAGAAATGACGTGTGTCTTTGAGGCAAAGTCAGGGAAAAGTTCCTGTGTGTGTTCTCCACTCTTTCTGTTTCTCAGTATATTGTTTTCCCAGGGCTGCTGTGACAAACCGAGTAGCTTAAACAGCAGAAATTATTCACAGTTCTGGAGACTAGAAGCTTGAGATCAAGGTGTTGGCCGGGCCACGCTCCCTCTGAAGGTGCAGGGAAGGATCTGTTCCAGGCCTCTCCCCTCCTTTCTGGTAGTTCCTCAGCTTGTGGCAGCATAACCTCAAATCTTCACATGGCATTCTCCCTGTGTGCATGTCCCAGTGTCCAAAATTTCCCCTTTTTAGAAAGATACCAGTCATACTGATATAGGGCCCACCTAATGACCTCATTTTAAAGTGATTACCTCTGTAAAGACCCTATCTCTAAATAAGGCCGCATTCTCAGGTACTGGGAATTAAGCCTCCAACATACTTTTCTGGGCAGATGCAATTCAACCCATAACACTTGGCCCCTGGTTATATGGAAACCTAGTGTTGAGCCGGTACAGATGGCTTGATGGGTTGATGCATGGAGGGAAGATGCCTTGGAGACTTGCCCAGACTCCCAGAGAACTTCACATGAAGGAGGAAAAATGTTTGTTAAGCCACTAGGACTTGGGGACTGTTTGTTATCACAGCATAGGCTAGCCTAACCAACTATTGATATAAGACTATCTCATGGGCTTCCCTGGTGGCGCAGTGGTTGAGAGTCCACCTGCAGGGGACACGGGTTCGTGCCCTGGTCCAGGAAGATCCCACATGCTGCGGGGCGGCTGGGCCTGTGAGCCATGGCCTCTGAGCCTGAGCTCTGCAACGGGAGAGGCCACAACAGTGAGAGGCCCGCGTACTGCAAAAAAAAAAAAAAAAAAAGACTATCTCATATAAAAATCCAGATTTCTTCCTTGGAAGATCTAGCTTGCTGGGCTTGCATCTCATGCCTGCAGATGAAGACTAGCAATTTCCTTAGACTGAACTAAATACTGCTCCCTGGTCTCCAATTCACTACAAATCCCCACTGCTCGTATCATTGCCCCCAACCATTATATCCTTTACAATTTTCCATTACATGTCTGTTACTATTTTTCTTAATCTTACCCTGCTTTCTTTGTTCATATTACCTGCCTGGCCTCTTTAAGCTTGTGAATCTGCCAACTCTGCTTTAAACTGGTCCTATTATTCATAGCTGCCTCCTTACTTCCCTTTCTGAAAGTTTAAGTTATAATTTTTGTGTGTGTTCTCAATAGCTCCCTAAGTAGCTGCAGGCTGTAATGGAGGAGTAGATCCCTTCTAGCTCAGAGTTCATAATTATCTGTTTTTCCTGTTCTCTTTTAACGGAGAAGCATAAACACATTTCAAATATATGTTGGAAAACCATCATAATATCACAAAGAGAACTTGATACCTATTTTCAAAGCATTGTTATACTCATAACAATTCTAACAAGTTAGATGTAGAAGTATTATTATCATTTTTTTTTCAATGAAGAAACAAGAGTAATGAAATGAGGTGATATAACCACAGTCACAGACTCGGTGATTGGTGAAGACGGGATGAAGTTTGCAGCTCTTAGGACTCAAAGGCAGTGTTCTCTTAACTTCTGGGTCTCCATTTCCTCACAGAAAAATGAAGTTATTAGACAAGAAGTAGGAGTTTCCAATGACGTTTAATTGTGTAAGTTTTATTCTGGTCAAAGCTCACTTAGAACAGCCGCAAGTATTAGACATAAGTGGCTCTGGCTGAAGTAGAGGTGAACCCCAGAGTCAGAAAAGTGACATTTTGATATTGGCAGATGTTTTGACCAAGGAACATTTTGACTCAGGAGAAAATACAATCAATTAAACTTTCAACTTAAAAAAATTACCAATTTTCTTTTTAAATTACCAAATGTAGGGGGGGTTGAATGGTGGCCCCCAAAAGGTATATCCACATCCTAATCCCCAGAACTTGTGAATATTACCTTATATGATAAAAGCTTGAATGTTACCTTATTTGGAAAAAGGGTCTTTACATATGAATTTAAGGACTGTGAGATGAGGAGATGATTCAGGATTATCCGTGTGGGCCCTAAATCCAATGTAAGTGTCTTTATGAGAGACAGAAGAGAAGACACAGGCACAGAGGAAAAGGCCATGTGAAGACAGAGGCAGAGACTGGACTTACGTAGCCACATGCCAAGGAACACCTGGATCCACCAGAAGCTGGAAGAGACAAGGAAAGATTCTCTCCTGGAGGCTTCCGAGGAAGCACAGCCCTGCTGACATCTTGATTTTGGAATTATTGCCTCCAGAATCGTGAGAGAATAAACTTCCATTGTTTTAAGCCATCAAGAGTGCGGCAATTTGTTACAGCAGCCCAGGAAACTACTATACCAGGTAATGTGAAACATCAGTAAGCCCACCCTATACCTTACCTTTAGCACACTGCCAGTACCATTCTAGGATGAAGAAGTAGGGGTGAGGTCAAGATGAAAGATGCAGTGAAGGTGGATGAGGTTCAGAGACAGGGTGAGACCGAGGAATTCTTTAAGAATTTACTTAGGGGCTTCCCTGGTGGCGCAGTGGTTGAGAGTCCGCCTGCCGATGCAGGGGACACGGGTTCGTGGCGCGGTCCGGGAAGATCCCACATGCCGCGGAGCGGCTGGGCCCATGAGCCATGGCCGCTGAGCCTGCGCGTCCGGAGCCTGTGCTCCGCAACGGGAGAGGCCACAACAGTGAGAGGCCCGCGTACCGCAAAAGAAAAAAAAAAAAACAGAATTTACTTATACCTTGGCTGGTCCATGTCTCAAATTCTCTCATTCAACCATCAGAGTTAAAGACACTGTGCATACTGATATTTAGCCCCTTATGCTCAGCTCCAGACTGCACAGGAAATTGCCAATTATATTTCTAGCAGTCCTCTCAGAACTTGTGATAATATATGTTTTCATTTCATAATATTCCTATGTAACTCTGGTTTGGGGAGATAAGCCTGAGGCTCCTAAGAACATATCCCAGTTTAATCAGACTTTTAAGAAATACCTTTAATATATTTTTCTGAGTAAAAGTAATACATATGAATAAAAAATTCAAACAATAGATAAGTGAGTAAAATAGAAAATGAAAATCACCACAACAGGGGTTGGGTTTGGGGTAGAGTAAGCATCAAGGCTAGCCAGGCACACTTTATTGATGATAAGGACCCGGGGTTTTATGATTTTACAGGATCATTTTGTGCAGCCATGCCACGCCACAATATCTGTAGCAAAATGATTGAGCCAAGATGAATTTTGCATCATGATAAGCATGTCAAAATGTCCTGCTTCACCCATAGAACTGTACACTGTCTGACCTTCCGATACCCAGAAAGTCCCTTAAGAGATTTCCAGAAACCCCTCAGAGATCTTTGGGCCACAGTTTGCAAAATGCTGGGTGAGACGTCCTTCAAGTGCCTCTCAGCTATAACTTTCAATAAATGTGTGTAGATGTGAATGAGTTTAATAGACAGTGGTAAAATAACACAATACAGCAGAGAGCTATTGGAACAGATACCCATAAACCAGTTAATGCCCGTCAGCAATCAGAACACTAGTAGCTTCTGCCTCTATTGATACTTGCGATTACAACTTAATGTTTTTACTTAACTGATGGCAGTTGTCTCCACGAGAAGCTGTTAGCGCATTAGGTCTTTATTAAGACTGGCAAAGTAATAAATAATGTTTGTGACTTCTCTTTTGTTCACAAGGTTAATTGCTGCTTAAGAGTATTCTTGTGATGTATTAAGAGCTCCCAAGAAGTTATATATGCAAACCATTAGACTAAAAACAGAAGTCTCAACAATCTACTAATTTACAAGTTGTTGATGGACCCAAGTTGTGCCTCGCAGTAAGATTCTAGCAGTAAGATACTGAGTATTACCCAGGATTTTGCATTCATTCTGATTTTTTCATTTAATTTGACAGATATTTATTTAGAAAAAAACACTAAGTTAGGAACTCTGGGAGGTACAAAGGTATATACCACCAACGCTCTCCAACGTTGTTGAGGAGAAAATATACATGTGTTAAGTGAATTATTGAATGAGCTGTATTCAGAGGATGCAAAGAGAAAACTACTCCAGCTTGGTTGTAATATAAAATCTTTGGACTTCCCTGGTGGCGCAGTGGTTGGGGGTCCGCCTGCCAATGCAGGGGACACAGGTTCGAGCCCTGGTCTGGGAGGATCCCACATGCCGCGGAGCAACTAGGCCCGTGAGCCGCAACTACTGAGCCCGCACACCTGGAGACTGTGCTCCACAACAAGCGAAGCTGCCCCAATGAGAAGCTCACGTGCTGCGGCGGGCAGGGGGGTGGCCCCCGCTTGTTGCAGTGGGAGAGAGCCCGTGCAGCAGCTGAGATCTCATGCAGCCAAAAATAAATAAGTAAATTAATTAATTAAAAAATATATATATATAAAAAATCTTTTTTCCACGTAGCTGAATATGGTTTGCTAAAATTTGCTTAGAAGTTTTTTTTTAAGTCTACGCCATTTGTCTAAGTCACTGTTAATTGGTTACTTTGCTACTTGCTGCCAAATACACCCTAACTTACTTAGGTCCATTAGACACCACTCACCCTGGAGTGGGACTGGACCTAAGAGATCATTAATTTCTATCTCTCTGTCCTACCAAAGAGGAGGGTGGATCCCAGAGAGAGATGAAAGGATTGGTCCAAATCACGTAGCAGCAGTGAAGCCTGGACCAATCAGGGTTCAGGTCACTAAATTCCTTATTTCCTTGAGGCCTTTAGAAGATGGATTCAGTTGTGCTAATACTGCGCTTTATAGTTTGTCCAGTTTGGACACAATACCTCAAATTCCACCACATGTATTAGACACACAGGCAGAAAAGAAAAAAAGATGATGATGGTCATAGTGATGATGATGGTGGTGGTGATGAAGAAGGAGAAGAGGAGAATGAGAAGAAGTAGAAAATAGCTCTATTTAGTGAGAGTTTACAATAGACCAGGTGCTTTACAAACACATCTATTATAACCTTGATAGCATCTCTCTGAGGTAGATACTAAAATTATTCTAACTTTACGAATAAGGACACAGTGTTGTTGAATGCTGAGGTTGCACAGTAAGTGGCTGCCAGTAAATGTGAAATCCCAGACTGGTCTGCCTTCAGAGCCTGGATTCTAAACACATATAACACTACGGGCTATGCAATTTCTGAAAAACCCTGCCCCCACTACCAGTCTGAGAGGGACAAGACAGGGACACACGACAGTCCTTGCTGGTGTCTGAGAAAATCCTAAGAAAGACTCAGATTGTGCCAGCAGCCCCAAATGGTATTTCTGATGTTCTCACTCTCTATGGTGCTTTCAGTTACCAAGACAATCATCTCCAACAGGAATTCCAATGAAGCTCAGAGCAAATTAATTAGCCTTGCTGCAGACACAATAAAACTCTGCAAGCAGTTACCATAGTAGGTAACCTTGCATGTTTTACAAAGTGTGGTGTTTTTACTTCATCTCATGTTGAATAATGAAAAATTTTCCCTGCCCCCTGCTAAACAGTGAATGATGAGAAGCCCTTTGGTAATTCAGTGACGTTGAATTAAATCTATGGTAGAAGAGCCACATGTTTTCCTAGGCTACCATCCCCTTATTTTAGCTCCCTCTCCCTTTTCCTCTCTCTCTCCCTCACAAATTCCATCACAGACATTGAAAAGAGATGGTGCTACATTCCTGGCTACAGAGGGAGCATCTGTTGGCAACATCCAGCTGGAGTCAGGCTCCTGTGGGAAATTGGAGGTCACTGGGCACTCCAGGGAATCTAGATGTGGTAGTACTGCCCAGAGACCTCAGCACCCACTCTGAACCCACACAGCATCACCTCTGAGGAAGTCAATTCCAACATCCTCTGTTGCTCTCTAGCCCCTGCCCTGCTTTATTTGCCTTTAGAGAAGTTATATATTTATTTGATTTTGATTTTATTTTTCTCCACTGGATATAAATATCATGACAGCAGGGACTTTGTTTTGTTCACTGCTCTGCTGGGGAGAAAGCACCTAAAGCAGTGCCTAACACGTGGAAGGAATGCAGTAATATTTGCTGAACGAATGAATGACTGCCAAAAACATTGGCCAGTAATGGCAGTTTTACTGAGGATTTCCTGGGGGAGGTGGAGGAGAAAATGAAATCACATTCCATGTAGCAAGAGTTCACCCAGTTCCCCACTGGACCTCTTCCTCTGATGTAACTCCTCTCTCCTTTTCCCACCCAACCTCCACAAATGCACTTCAATTGTCCAAACAATCTAGGAAATATCAAAACAAAATATCAAAATAAACAAAAGCCTAGAGTCTCTGCACATGTACCCCAGCCCAAAAAACCACCTTAGAAATCATTTCAACCAAAGACAAAACATCTCAAGCATCAATAGGGAACTGACTAAATTATGGTACATTCATAAAATGGAATATTATGCATCCATTACAAAGAATTTGGCCAATGACCGATAGATAGATAGATAGATAGATAGATAGATAGATAGATAGATAGATATTGGGTGGACCAAAAAGTTCCTTCAGTTTTTTAAGTAAAAATAAAAGACACATTTTTCATTTTCACCAAGAATTTTATTTTGAACAGTGTATTCACCCTTTTGTTCCACTACCTTCTGCCATTTTTCAGGTAGCTTCTTAATTCCATCTTCCCAAAACATTTTATATTTTTGAGCAAAGAACTGTTCCAGGTGCCTTTTACAGTCTTCCAGGGAATTGAAATTTTTTGCCTTAAGAGAATTTTGTAAAGACTGAAATAAATGGAAATCCAAAGGTGCAATGTCTGGTGAATATAGTGGATGAATCAGAACTTCCCAGCAAAGCTGTAACAGTTTTTGCCTGGTCATCAAAGAAACATGTGATCTTGTGTCATCCTGATGGAAGATTATGCGTTTTCTGTTGACTAATTCCGGACACTTTTCATCGAGTGCAGCTTTCAGTTGGTCTAATTGGGAGCAGTACTTGCTGGAATTAATCGTTTGGTTTTCTGGAAGGAGCTCATAATAGAGGACTCCCTTCCAATCCCATCATATACACAACATCACCTTCTTTGGATCAAGACTGGCCTTTGGTGTGGTTGGTGGTGGTTGATTTCACTTGCCCCATGATTTCTTCCACTCCACATTGCTGTACAGTATCCACTTTTCATTGCCAGTCACAATTTGTTTTAAAAACGAACGTTTTCATTACATTTCAGCAGAGAATCACATGCAGAAATATGGTCAAGAAGGTTTTTTTCGCTTAACTTACGTGAAACGCAAACATCAAAGTAACTCACACAGCCAAGCTGGTACAAATGATTTTCAGCACTTGATTTGGATATTTTGAGTATATCGGGTATCTCCCCCGTAGTATAACGTTGATTGTTCTCAATTATTGTTTCGATTTGATCGCTATCAACTTCAACTGGTCTACCCGACCGTGGAACCACGGTCTACTCGTCACAAACCACTTCTGACACATTCGATCAGTCACAGCACCTTCTCCATACACTGCACAAATCTTTATGTGCATTTCAGTTGCATTTTTACCTTTCTTGAAATAATAAAGCATAATATGCCGAAAATGTTCTTCAATATTAAAATGGCTATACAAAAATTCACCAATTTTGATGTCTTTTTTTTAATGCAAGCTGATATGACAGCTGTCACATACAATCTAACAAAATTGTTTCGAATGAAGTTAGACAACTAAGTGCTACTAGAGCCACCTTACAGAAAAAAACCAAATGAAACTTTTGGCCCATTCAATAGATAGATAGATAGAAAGAAAGAACAATGGCCAAGATATATTGTTTAATGAAAAAAGCAAGGTGTAGTTCCACGTATATAGTATGATTATATAGGTGAAAGAGAGAGAGCAATATACATATATTAATATTTACTTAGTAGATCTTTGGAAAGACACATAAGAAACTGCTAATGGTAGCTGCCTATAGGGAACAGAACTAGGAAACTGTGTGTCAAGGGTGGAAACAGACTCTACTTTTTAGGGAGCTTTTGGTAGTGTTTGAAGTTTTAGTTTTTTGGGGGGTGTTTCGTGAGTGTTTGAATATTTTATATACATCAAATAAATGTAAATAATTAGAAACTAAATGATAGAAAGTGTGGGTGACAGGTAGTCAAGCAAGCCATAGATCAATTCCACCTTCCCCTCAAAGACTTCATCCAACCAAACAGGAATATCGTGCCTTGGGAGTGTCTGCTAAAAAAATTAGACTTGAATCTTCACCCTTCCATTCTCTGCCAAAGTGAAGCCTCAGAGCACATAATGGTACCCACTGGATCCCAAGGCCAAAGGAACTCAGGGAGCCGGCAATTAACTTAAATGCATTTGCTCCATCCAGAAAAGCTATTCAAATGTAACTATGAGGTTGGTCTCCCCAGAACTTTTAGCTTCCCCAGCCATTCTTTTCATAGAAAATAATGCTTAAAATCAGAGTAACTTAGCTTTTGTGATAACAATATAATGTAATGAGTGTTTGGAAATGTTCTATTTATCTAAGAAATCTCCAGTCACATCAGCTTGGTCTTCTGGAATGTATGTCTTACCAAAGTACTGATTATCTGCTGGTTCTGTTGCCTGTATACACCACTTGCTAATATGTCCTCTAAAGTTGTCAGGTCAATTGCTGAAGTAGGAGAGAGAGCAAGAGCAGGGATTTTCTGGTTTTGTGTCAACCCCCCGAGAGGAATCCTGCCTGTCCCTTGGAAGGGTATTGTGAACTCTCCCGAGGGGTGAGGGTGTTGACTCTGCCAGAGAGACCCCATGGTGGCCGACGACCACCTTCAGTGGCTGACCAAGCCATGCTCCAGAGCCACTGAGGGACAGCAGGGAGTTAAGTCAGGATCCAAGAAATGTTCATTCCAGCCCATCCTCATCTCCCACAGATTCTGCCAGGCCCCTCACCTATGTCTATACCTACACCCACACCTAACATGTACGAAGATATCTATACCCTTTCTCTTGACTGAGCAGGACAAAAAACTGAGGGAGATTGAGCAGAGACAAGGAAAAGAGAAGGCTGGTGAAATTCACTCTTGAAAGAAGTAGGGGAAGCCCTTCTTTTAAAGTGATTCTGCACTATTTGGCACCATCAAGGAAACCATGGTGGAAAGAGCAGTTCCTGTCTGATTGCCAAGGAACAAACACGATTGGATTTTACACTTTCAAGCCAGCTGAAAAGAGAGGGGGCTGTGATAAAACTGAAGAGAAAGTCCTGTGCTATCAAATTCTGGGTAAGTCAGGTGAGATTGTCAGCAAAATGTAGATGATTTAAATATGGCCAACAAGTGTAGGTTCATATCTTCATAACTTCCTATTTTGCATCTTCCTAGAATTAAAGAAAAATTGCTAATGTAATCAGCAAATGCCTAGATCACTGACAATTCTAGAGGATAAATTAACACTGGCATTTTAATTTAGGAGCTGATTAGCTAGTAAAAGAGGTTCCATTTAGAGCTGAATGATCCTGTATTTCTAGCCTTAGAGCTTCATTCCTCTAATTTAAGTTCTTGACAGTCACTTACAAATCGCTCAAGACAGAGCCCACTTTAAACACTTATCAGTCAATCACATCTAAATGTGAATTAATATGTTTTAGATCTCCCCTTAAGAACAGTTTTGTACAGGAAGAAGAGGGACAGAACATGCTTCTGCATGTTTGAGGGAGTTGGAAAGGAGGTGCCCCCATAGACTGGAGTAACTGGGAAGAAAAGATGGGAAGCATAGAATGGGCACCAAACACAAATTTCACTACTTTTCTCGGGGAACAGGGCTCTCAGGCAGCAGAGAGCTTTGTCCACCTCACGTGCCTCTGTATTCTGTCCAGTGGCAGAGAACATGGTGGTTTCCTGACATCTCGTGATTCATATCTAGATCTTTAGATCTTTATGTATAGAGGAACCTTGTCCAAAGGTATCTTCCAGCTCCCCAAGCTGTAGTGGTCCTTGGTCCGTCCCCCTAACTAGCAGCAGAATAGCATCACCTCACTCTGAAGTTTCATTCTCTGGTGCAGGGTATCACCTCCACTTAGCCACTCCCTCTCCTTCTTAACCACAGTAACATGCCCTTGAACATCCTTATTATACAATAAACCTAGAACTGATAATGGTTTATGAATTCATCTGCATGGTCTATTATTGGCAACCTCTTGAAGAATCAACCCTAATGTTAAACATGACTTCATTAAGAAAGCTTTTACACTAAAATCAAGCTGGCTCCTATAGCCAGAGACCTGACACTTAGGGAAAACTGAACCTCACATTATGAGTTAAATTGTGTCCCCCAAATTCATATGCTGAAGTCCTAACCCCTAGTACTTCAGAATGTGACCGTATTTGGAAATAGAGTTTTTGCAGATGATGAAGTTAAAATGAAGTCATTAGGGTAGTCCCTAATCTGATATAACTGTGTCCTTATAAAAAGGGGAAATTTGGACACAGGGATACACACATGCACACAGAAAGAATGCCATGTGAACATGAAGGCAGAGATCAGGATGATGTGTCTACAAGCCAAGAAACAACGAAAATTGCCAGCAAACCACCAGAAGTGAGGAAAGAGGAATGGAACAGGGCCCTCAGAAGAAAGCAACCCTGCTGACACCTTAAGTTCAAACTTCTAACCTCCAGAACTGTGAGACAATCAATTCAGCCAAACTGTTCTTGGTATTTTGTTACAGCAGGCCAAGCATATTAATACACTAAACTTCAAAGCCCTGGCTCAAGATCCATTGGCTTAAACCCTAAAATCTAAAATTGTTCCTTTCTCTACTTTGCCCAACCATTCCAGGAATCAGTCTTCAGCTAAAAAGCTCCAAACTGAGATGGGTCTTGAGTTTCCAACTAGGGAAAGATAAATTTGGATTTTAGTCCTGGTTGACTCTTTGGGTGAACTTGAACAAGTTATTTCATCAATTTCCTGATTGTCAAATGAGGAGGTTAAATAAAATTCTGGTTGGCAAATAGATTGTATCTCTTGTGCCTATTCTAGCTGAGTTGTGGCAGCTACCTAAAGCACGATCTTGAGCACTCTACGAGGACCGTATTCCTACATCTCTGAGCCTGACCCTCTGGATCTGCTCATCTCATTACATGACTTCCAAATAATTTAATGAGTTATATCCATCCCTTTCACACACTGTTCCAATAGGCTCTAGGTGAGACTCTTCATATTCCCACAGAGTAAGTGCTTCAGCTTTGGGATAACTCTGCCTTGCCACTCAGGTGCCTTGACTGAATAGAAAGAATACAATGATTATCAACAATGTCTGCTGTGGACACAAGATGGGAAGTCCGCCCCAAATGACCTATGTACTTGCCGTCCCTGGACTGAATTGAAAAACTTTACAATTTCTTTCTCCACTGATCCAGAGCTTCTTATTATTGCCCTTATTATCACTTTCAATCATTGCTGCTTCTTTATGCTATTCTCTCCCAAACTATCTGCTCTTTTTTCTTTTTTTTTTTTTCTCTCACCTCTTCTCCAATTGTGATGGTTAATTTAATGTGTCAACTTGACTGGGCTACAGGATGCCTGGATAGCCCATTGTTTCTGGGTGTATCTGTGAGGGTGTTTCCAGAAGAGATTAGCATTTGAATAGGTAAACTGAGTAAAGTGGATTGCTCTCACCAGTGCAGGTGGGCATCATCCCACTGGGTCCCTGAACAGAACCAAAAGTCAGAGGAGGAATAAATTTGCTCTCTGGTTGAACTGAGACATCCATCTTCCCCTTCCCTTGGACGTTGGTGTTCATGGTTCTTGGGCCTTTGGATTCCACCCAGGGCTTACACCATTGGCTTCCTTGGTTCTCAGCTTTTTGGATTCAAATTGAATTACACCACAAGCTTTCTTGGTTCTCCAGCTTACAGATGGCCTCTTGGCCTCCATAATCATGTAAGCCAATTCCTATAATAAATAAATAAATCTATCTAATTTTCTGTTAGAATACGTGTATATATCCTATTGGTTTTGTTTCTCTGGAGAACCCTTCTACACCAGCCTTTTCCTACTCTCACTCTTCTATGCTTTATGGCTTTGGTGCTGCCAGAATTGTCTATTATAGCTATCACCAGCCAACGAAAATACACTTTCCTTCTGGGCTGGTAAAATGGTCAATTACAGGACATTATCTATGACTTTTTTGGCTTAAGCTCTTGGCAATTTTCTTCAGTGTTTATAGTAGTCTTTTTTGTTAAGTCTCCTAAGGGTTCGTGGTAGTCCTAGGTGCTTATGCGTGCTGGATGCTGATACACTGGGGCAGTGTTGTGATACCACAAAGAGCCTTCCTAACACTCAGTGATTGAAAGGAGGTGGAGCCACGTTTACGATTTTTGAAATGGAGGTGATTACATACAGGTGATTACATTACATTACATTACATTACAGTTCTGTCTTTATCTAGAGCTTTCCATACATTATCCTGTTTGATCTTCACAACCTTGTGATGTAGGCAGGACAAGTATTCTGTTATTCTCACATTACATTTAGGGATCATAATCAGAAAGACTAAGTGACTCAGTTACGCAGAATTAAAAGATTTCATGTTGTGTCATCTTACCAATCACTCAGCAAATCATTTAATTTCATTCATTGAGATATTATCATATATGAGTAAACCCTCTTTAACAGCCATCAAGACCCAACAAATGAGTAGCGGTAGACAGTCTGACCAGGATTGAATTGATTAAAGACCACATTTAACGGAGCCTTAAACTGTGTTCAACTGTGTCCTGCTTTTCCCCAAAGCAGCAGGATGGCTTCTCTCTGAAGTACTCTCTCTTTTAGTGAAGCAGTTTTGTGTAATTTCATGCCGGACTCATAGGCTGTGCTTGCCTCATCAGGTGTGAATCAGATAAAGAAATAACTAAATTCACTTTGCCCATGGTTCCAAGTAAATACACTCAGAGTGAGGGCTTGTATTTTACTCCACACTTATCCCACAAGGGTAATGGGTTTGGGGGTCAGTATTTTCCTTGCTAAACAGTTGTTCTTTACACTATGGTCTAGAAACCATCAGTGTATCTGGTAATCAAACTCAGCATAAGTATACAAACACATTGCCACGTGCTTCCAAGGGAAGCAACCAATCTTTAATGTTTCCTAGGACTATAAGGAGGCCATAATGAGGTTTATGCTGTATATAACTCATTTTTCTGAAATATTGGCAAATAGAAATAACAAGTTCTCCTTTAGCCTAAATTTTCCTCTGGACCAATAACTAAAGAAAATTACCCTGAGAGCTCAAATAGTACCGGCTTGCTGTGAAAAAGCACATATCTCTAGGATGAGAAATAAGCATTTTCTTGTCTCCTGGCTCTGGGGAGACATCCAGCGTCAGAGGGAGTTCTGCAGGATGAGCAAGGCAAGCTCGCCTCAGGAGGTGCAGCTGTGCTCTGGCTGAAAACAAGAACTACAGGTTTGCTCCCCAAAGAGCTGGTGAGTATTAGGAGGAGGCATGAATACCGCCATCCTTTTTTGCTCTTGACAGGTTTTACCCAAGTTATTTGCCAAAAGGACAGAGCACAGGTTTCAAATAAGTCTTTCAAGCTAAGATAGCACAAAGCTCATGATCAGATTAGAGACTGAAAGCCACCAGGGTGATGGCTGCCGGGCAGGCTTCCCACAGCCCTGCATCACTCTTTTTGAGGCTGTCCGCCCACTCTTCTTCCCAAGTACGGCCATCCATCAAGTGTCTCTGGTATATCTGTGAGGCTCAAATGCCCAGAAACTTTTAAGGTCTTATTTTGTCAGACTTTTCATCAGATGAATCATATTTGGTCATACTCTACTTCTTTAAATTCTCTTTTTTCTCTGCATCTATGACATTATACTCTCACGGGTATTTTTCTACCCCTTTGACAACTTTTACCCAGTATTTCACTCATACCTCCTCCTCCAACTAACTTTCAAATGCTGGAGCTCCTAAAAGCGCATTCCCAGCCCCTATTCTTTTCTCTATCTAGACTTTCTCCTAGGTGATCTCATTCATTTTATCTTTCTAAGTGTTATCTGTATACTGGTGTGCCAAAAAAATTTCTCCATGGAGATCCTTCTTCCTGAGGTCTAGATTTGTTTATCCAACCACTTTTCCGTTATCTCACCTGAGAGGTCTCAAAACCTCCTCAAATTTAACAAAAGCAAAACTGAAGTCTTGACCCAAAAGAAATATCTGAGACTTCCCTCACGGATTTTGATCAAGAAGGACAGACAGCCACCTATTCCAGGAGAATCACTTCTGGTAATGGGGGACTACATAAATCAGATCAACTCTTTCACTGAGAACAGCTACAAAAGCCAGGGAAAATAGTTCTATATATGTTTGAGGGCATCAGAGAACTATCAATAACACAGCAGTGAATAACCATGAGGCCAAGATCCAAAAAAAGAAAGAAACCCAGAGAAATGAGCCTAGCTTTGGGGACTACTTTTTCCCTGGGGAGATCTTCCAATTACATAGAGATGGCTGAGAGGCAGAGAAACTGAGCAAAGTATTCAACAAACTGATAAGGCAAGGGGACGAAAATGACAGTTTGGGGCCTGCCAAGGAAGGGAACACTCTTAAAGTTCCCAAGCTTTGGGGCTTGATTTTGGACCCTGCATTATTCAGGAGTTCTCCAGAGAAACAGAACCAATAAGATGGACAGACAGAGAGAAAGAGAGAGAGAAATTTTAAGGAATTGGGACATGCAAGTATGGGGGCTGGCAAGTCTGAAATCTGCAGGGCAGGCCAGCAGGCAGGAGACGCAGGGAAGAGTTGATGCTGCAGCGTGAGTCAGAAGGCAGTCTGGAGGCAGAATTCCTGCTTCCTCAGGGAACCTCAGTCTTTTCTCTTAGCGCCTTCAACTGATTGGACAAGGCCCACCCACACTGTGGAAGATAATCTGCTATACTTAGAGTCTACTGATTGAAATATAAATTTATCTAAAAAATACCTTTACAGTGACAGCTAGACTGGCGTTTGACCAAATATCTAGGTGCAGAGACCTCTCCAGGTTGACATACAAAATCAACCATCGCAGATCACAGACCCCTGCTGATTTAAGAATCACACTTTGAGTAGAACTAGTCTAAGATCGTTGCATTACAGTTGAGCATTGGACAATGTGGGTTTGAACTGCGAGGGCCCACTAATATGCAGATTTTTTTCAGTAAATACGTACAACAGTACTACATGGTTGAATCCACAGATGTGGAACTACACATATGGAGGGCTGACTACAAGTTACACTTGAATTGTTTGCTGCTAACCCCTGTGTTGTTCAAGGGTCAACTGTATTTGGTATTAGGAAAAAGTATTCATTATATTAGGCTTTGATAAGTCAAGGATATATAATATAATCTCTAGGATAACCAATAGAATAGTAAATTAATGTTTAACTTGGGATAATAGAAAATAATCTAAATACAAAGGAGAGATTTAAAAAATATATAAAATAGGTGAAACAAATAAAAAGCAAATACTAAGATGGTAGATTTAGGCCCAAATATGTCAGTGATTACTTTCAATGTAAATGAACTAAATATTTCAATTAAAAGAGGAAGATTATCAGGATGTATTTAAATATATATATATATATATATATATATATATATATATACACACACACACACACACACATACACACTGCTTAAGGACACACATTTAAATATAATATAGACAGGTCAAAAGCATGAGGATAAAAATGGTATACCATGAAAATACTAACCAAAAGAAACTACAATAGCTATACTGCTATTGGATAACTAAAACTTTAGAACAAGAAACATTATTAGAGCTAAAGAAGAACATTGCATAATAATAAAGAGGTTAATACACCAGGAAGATACAACAGTCCTACATTTGCTTGTTCCTTGGAACATAGCTTCAAAACATATAAAAAAGTACAGAAAGAGAAGTCTGCAAATCCACAATTACACTGGAAGAGTTTAACACACCTATCTCATAGGTAGAGCAAGCAGTCAAAAAATTCAGTAGGAACACCAAAGATCTAAACAATACAATCAAACTTTTCCTGGTGGACATATTTATAGAACAGTGTACCTAATGACTACAGAATATACATTCTGTTCAAGGACACACAGAACATTTGCCAAAATTGCCATATTCAGAGCCATAAAGCAAGTCTCAATATATTTCAAAATCAAAATCATATCAGAATATGTTTGGTTTCAGTGGAATTAAGCCAAACAAGTAGGAAATCCCTCAATTTGGAAATTAAGAAGTAAATTTCTAAATGCCTATGGGCCAAAGAAGAAATCACAAAGGAAATTATATAACAAATATTAACCCAAAGATTTTTTTAAAATACATATTTAAATCACACTTACATGAAAATTTATAGCCCTACAGACATACAACAGAAAAGAAGAAAGCCTGAACATCAGTGCACTAAGTATCCACATCAAAAAGCTAGAAAAAGAGCAGAAAATTCAGCCCAAAGAAATGAGAAAGAAGAAAATGATAAAGATAAGAACATACGTTAATGAAAAAGAAAATAGAATAGTAGAGGAGGTGATCCAAGAAAACAGTAGTTTTGCTGAAAAAACTAATAAGGTAATACTCCTTCAAAAAAAGGCACAAATAATTCATGTCAGGAATGAAAAGGGGATACCACTGCATATCCTACAAACAATGAAAGAATAATAATAAGATATTTTTTTAACTACATGCCAATATTTGAAAATTTAGATGAATTAGATGGTATATTCCATAAAACACACACACAACTTAGCAAAACTGAAAGTAATTTAAAAAGTAATTCACTGCAGGGCAAGGATCCCCGTCCTGTGCCTCAGGTGACATGATAGACCAGGTCTCCATCTTCATGAAACTTTAAGATTAATGGGGGTAGAACCAACAAAAACAACTGAAAAGAACTATTTCCCACCAATTTCGTTTCTTTTAAACAGTCCTACCACAGTGAGGACACATGAATAGAAGAAGAAAATTTCTTCTTGCCTCAGTTCTTGCTCTCCAGAATTCTAGTTTTATATATCCTTCATGTCAAAAGTGCTTCTCTCGAATACTCCTGGTCTCCAAAAGGTCTAATTGTCCAAAATGTGGCTCTACTGGTGAAACTGAAAATGCCAGTTACAGATATAAGCTTGCCTTAAAAGTTGCAGAATCAAACAAATTATTTGGTATTACTGTATTTGGAAGCTGTTTAGATGCATTTTTTGGTCTTACAGCAACTGGTTTGCACAGGTACATTCAAGATCGTAATGAAATTCCAGAAACACTGGACAGTGATGCAGCTCAGACCCTATTAACTAAAGCAGTTGAAACTTGCTTTGTTGGACAAAGCTTTATTTTTGGAGTGACGAATTTTGAAAGCCAACATCGACAAGGTTCAGGTTCCAGTAACCTCTTAGAGCAGTGCTCAGACCACAAGAGAGAAGTTAAAGCGCTAGTAGCTTGCCAGATTGTTCTACCAGACCCAGGTGTCGTAGGCTTCACTGTCATTGACTATTTCCATCGGCTTTTGCAGCTTTCTGATATCAGGAAACTTCGCTGTGGCTCCCAGGCACCTAATAGCCACCTACTTGCTTTAGAAAATTCAAATAGCGATGTCAGCAGCATATGTGGCCCTGACAGCAGTTCTTGTTGTTTTGAGTCCCACGGCAGCGATGATTTTTCAGGATTCTGGCAGCTATCACTTGAACTCACTTCCGTTGTTTCACAACTAACAGATGATGATGATTTTTCAGCTTCAGAACAAAGCGAGGCCATTGATACTCTTCACCAGAACAGAATGTGCATCTCCTCTGCAGAGGCCACTGGTTCCAATAGCTGCCACGATACCATTCAGGGTTTATGGAGCCCTGTTTCTTATGTGGATCAAAATAGTGCAGCACAAAAGCTGGGTGAAGAACTTGGCTTACAAGCTGATCAGCCAAGTGCGGTTCATAGCAATCATCATGAAATTGGAGTTCCTGGTTCTAATTTATTCCCTTTGAAAGTGCAAGAGCCCCTTGAGCCAAGTAATACAAAATCCTTCCACAGTGCAGTGGAAGTTAAAAATATATATTCCCAGCGTGAGCTAACATGTCACCAGTATCATGATGTAGATACCCCCGCTAGCTTTCAGGAGAGATCTGTGTGTTGTCCACCTTCATCACTCAGACTTGAAGAGATAGCTGGGGGTTCTCAGGACTGTGACCCTGAGATCTGGGCTGACCTTCCACTCTCTGAAAGCCTAAACAAATTTCTGGCAGCTATCGAAAGTGAGATTGCTATAACCCAGACAGATGGCAGTAGCAGGAAATGTCATCTAGATAATGACGTCAGTAAATTACATGCAGACCACAGCAGGATATCCGTGACTCCACAGAGAACTACTAGATCCTTGCATGCACCACCTGTAGGCTTAAGATCACCACAAGCAACAGTCAAAGCAAACTCCAGCAAAAATAACCTCCTTTCCAACTGTGAAGCAAATCCAAGTCCTAGCGTTCATAAGGAGTCACAACCAGAGAACACAGCAGAGACTATCTCTGTAAGTAGTAGTGAAAGAGGCATTTCTGAAAATCTTCTACCAAATGTTTATCTGTCAGTTCTGTTTCCATCTTCAAAAGGCTCAGGCACAACAGTTACTCTTAAGTCTACCAGAATTCCACCACATGAGGCTGAAATTTCACTTAAGCACGATACTTCAGAGACTGACCATTCTTGTCTCAATGGCAAATATTTTAATGGATGTGGAGAAAAATCACTAACCGAAATGAGTGAAAAGTTGACAACTTTGAGTTCTAGGAGGTATAATGATGTTTCCAACCTTCACAACTTAGAAAATAAACAATACTGTAGGCGGCCAAAGAACCAGGGTGACAGTTTGACAATTTGCAGGAAACTCACATATCCTTTAGAAGCTCTTTGCAGTATGCCAGATAGAAGTACGAACGCATTGAAAGAAATGTCTTATGAGCACACTGGTAATAACCTAACAGCAAACTGTTCTGCTGGTCATGAAGGTGGCTACAATGCTTCTGCTGATCTCTTTGATGATAGTCCTAAAGAAATGGACATGGCAACAGAAATGACCAAAAAGTCACAGGATATTTTGTTACAGTGGGGAAAGTCTTAGGCAGAAAGTCATCATACAGAATCTGATTTTTCATTGAGATCATTCTCTGAAAACTCCAGCCAGTCTTCACAAAAATTATCCTTGCAAAACACATCTGCCTCTCTGTATCTAAAAACATGTCCCTCTCCACCTCATTTTCAGTCAGATTCAGAATATGATTTTGAAGATAGCCAAGACTTTGTTCCATGTTCACAGTCAACTCCAGTTATAGGATTCCACCAAACTAGAATTCATGGAATGACAGGAGCTTTCAAAAAATTACCTGCCTTTTATTTGGACCTTGATGCTAACTATAAAAAGACAAGGATTTCCACTGTAAATGATGCACAGCAAACCACCCCAAGCTGTCCAAAAAATATAAAGACAACCAGCCAGAAATCCAGAAGCCCTACTATATCTAGTATTACACAACCAGAGATCTCCAACAACTGTCCTGTTGCTAAGTACCTTGAAACTGATGTTGACGAATGGGTCCCTCCTACCACACAAAAAGTATTTCCTTCAGAAATGCTTGGATTCCAGGCCATGGGTCTAAGGAAATGCCCAGCTGCTTATAATTCTCCTGATCAAAAAGAGTTACCAAGAAAAAAACTGAAATATGTCAAACAAAGAACTGATAAATGCTTAATTAAGAAAAAGTTAAATTTGAAGAATATGCTTACAGCAGCAGAACAGAAATCTCCTGACTATAACAGTACAGGGTTAGGCTGGATTTTCAAGGAGTCGGTTTTGGGACTTGCTTCGCATTCAGAAGTCAAATGTTGCCTTCCATTTTCAGAAGGTTGGTCATCTTCAGTGCCTGAAACTAAAAGTGCTTGGTCTCCTGAATTGTTCTCATAAAATGTCACCTGAACCCAATTTCTGAGCTTTTAAAGGTAAGTCTGTTTGGAAACTCTTGCCTCCAGTGTCATGGAAAACGTTCTTACCATTTTGAACACTTGAAGAGAAGCAAATAGAAAAGAGGTGCTGTTGTGCCTTTTTATATGGGGGGAAGCCATTGTTCTTCCCAGTGTTTTATCCAGAATACTCTGATTTCAGATAATTTGGCACTTTATCTTATATTATTGATTGTACTTATGTAATATTGTCAGTTTTGCTTATTGAAAGTATTTGTTAAAATCACACATACATTCAGAAATAAAGCCTTTGCAAACCAAAAAAAAAAAAAGTAATTCACTGCTTAAAAACCTGCCCAAGGAAACCCATAGGCCTAGATGGCTTTGCTGTGAATTCT
Source organism: Grampus griseus (assembly GCF_964374135.1). NCBI lineage: Eukaryota > Metazoa > Chordata > Mammalia > Artiodactyla > Delphinidae > Grampus > Grampus griseus. The sequence continues at coordinate 35,488,071 of NC_139018.1, read as the reverse complement.
ACAAAATATGTCAAGAAGAAACAATGCCAATTTTTCCACATATTTTTCCAGAAAAGAGAAAAGGAAAGATCACTCTTCAGTACATTTTTAAAAAATTTTATTAGAGTATAGTTGCTTTACAATATTGTGTTAGTTTATACTGTACAGCAAAGTAAATCAGCTATACGTATACATATATCCCCTCTTTTTTGGATTTCCTTCTCATTTAGGTCACCACAGAGCACTGAGTAGAGTTCCCTGGGCTATGCAGTAGGTTCTCACTAGTTATCTATTTCATACATAGTATCAATAGTGTATATATGTCAATCCATATCTCCCAATTCTTCCCACCCTCCCCCTTTCCCCCTTGGTATCCACACATTTGTTCTCTACATCTGTGTCGCTATTTCTACTTTGTAAAAAGATCGTCTATATCAAATTTTTTCATATTCCACATATATAAATTAATATACAATATTTGTTTTTCTCTTTCTGACTTACTTCACTCTGTATGACAGTCTCTAGGTCCATCCATGTCTCTACAAATGACCCAATTTCATTCCTTTTTATGGCTGAGTAATATTCCATTGTATATATGTACCACATCTTCTTTATCCATTCCTCTGTTGATGGACATTTAGGTTGCTTCTGTGTCCTGGCTATTGCATATAATGCTGCAATGAACATTGGGGTGCATGTGTCTTTTTGAATTATGATTTTCTCTGGGTATATGCCTAGGAGTGGGTTTGCTGGGTCATATGGTAGTTCTATTTTTAGTTTTTAAGGAATCTCCATACTGTTCTCCATAGTGGCTGTATCAATTTACACTCCCACGAACAATGCATGAGGGTTCCCTTTTCTCTACACCCTCTCCAGCATTTACTGTTTGTAGATTTTTTTTTTTTTGGTACGTGGTCCTCTCCCTGTTGTGACCTCTCCTGTTGCGGAGCATGGGCTCCGGACACGCAGGCTCAGCGGCCATGGCCCACAGGCCCAGCCGCCCCGCAGCATGTGGGATCCTCCCGGACCGGGGCACAAACCCGTGTCCCCTGCATCGGCAGGCGGACTCTCAACCACTGAGCCACCAGGGAAGCCCCTGTAGATTTTTTTTATGATGGCCATTCTGACCCATGTGAGGTGATACCTCATTGTAGTTTTGATTTGCATTTCTCTAATGATTAGTGATGTTGAGCATCTTTTCATGTGTTTGTTGGCCATCTGTATGTCTTCTTTGGAAAAATGTCTATTTAGATCTTCTACCCATTTTGTGATTGGGTTGTTTGTTTTTTGATATTGAGCTGCATGAGCTGTTTGTATATTTTGGAGATTAATCCTTTGTCAGTTGCTTTGTTTGCAAACATTTTCTCCCATTCTGAGGGTTGTCTTTTCTTCTTGTTTATGGTTTCCTTTGCTTTGCAAAAGCTTTTAAGTTTCATTATGTCCCATTTATTTATTTTTGTTTTTATTCTCATTACTCTGGGACATGGGTTGGAAAAGATCTTCCTGCAATTTATGTCAGAGTGTTCTGCCTATGTTTTCCTCTAAGAGTCAACATTTAGCCAGACTTACTCATAAATTTAGTTCATTTTTTTAAGGCCAGAATAATCTTGATACAACAACTGGCCAAGGCCATTTCAAGAAAGGAACATTAGAGGCCCAGCTCACTTATGACATTGATTTTTTAAAAACAATCTAGACAAAGTCTAGAAAATCAAATATGGCAATGTGTGAAAAATATTATATCAATACATCACAACCAAGCTGGAAATGCAAGAACTGCAAAGTTGGTTTAGCATTCAAAACTCATTCAATGCAATCTGCTCCATTAATAAAATGAAGGAGATGAATCCTGTGACCATCCAGTAGATGCAGAAAAAAGCAGTTCATAAAATTCAATACACATGATTAAAAAAAAAAAAACTGGTAGCAAACTAGAAAAAGAAATTAACATCCTTCATCTGATAAAGAGTATCTACAAAAACCTAAAATAACACTTAGGTCCTTAATCATCTGCTCCAGAGCCACTCTTCTTCGAATCTTCTCCATCTCAGTAAAATGACATCTCCATCCATCCAATTGCTAAAGCCAAATATCTGAAAGTTATTATTTAGGGTTCAGTCTCTCTGTCTCCTACCAGCCTCATACCCAATCCCTTATCAGTCTATTGATTCTACTTCCAAATATTTCCAGAGTTTTCCATCTCTTTCATTACCACTGTTTTCCATCTCCTTCATTACCACTCTGGGCTACTACCATCTCTCACCGAGATTACGACCATAGACTTACAACTGGTCTCCCTGTTTTTATTCTTGCCCCCTCCAAACCATTTTCCAAATCCACATAGCAAACAGAGTGATATTCTTAAAGCACCAATCAGATTACATCACTGCCTGTTTAACAACTCCCTAAGGTTGTTGGGAAAAAAATCCAAAATCCTTACCAAGGTCTACATGCCTCCATGCCTCATCCTAGCATCACTGTCCCCCTCACCCACTGTGTCACGCTGGCCTCTTTCAGTTCTTTGCATTTGCCAAGCTAGTCTCCACTTCAGCATTGCTCCCCCGACTTGCAGTGTTTGCTTCCTCACTTCTCACTGGGCAACCTGACCACCCTATGGTTTCCTTTCTTAGAACCCTATACTTTCCCTTCAGAATTCTTATCATAATTCGCAAGTCTACATTATTCTTTTACTTCTTAAATTTCTATCTTCTTCACTATATTATAAACCACAAAGGCAAGAATCATGACTGTTTTGTTCTCTTCTGTTTCATCTCTATCCTAGTGCCTAGTGCATAATAAGCATTCATTGAATCATTGTTGAAAATGAATGAATGAATAAGTGAATGAATGAATTCTTCTTATATTCCAAGTATATTAAAAGTGTGTGTAGCTTTTTCAGGAAATTGCTTCCAGCATGCATAGTTTGAGCGATCATTGTTAATAACTGACTGTAAGCAGTTTCAGGCATATAACCTTGAGCTTCCAGACAAACCTTGAAGTAAATGAACACTGTGTCTCACTTAGTCCTCTGCAATTAATTCTAACTTCTAAAACACCTTATCTACTGGCACTAGGGCTTGCTTTGCATGGATCTTATGGGAAGTTATTGCAAACAGGCATAAAAGCAACCAAAGGCAAGATATCAAGAGTTAAAAGCTTTTATTCAGCTACAAATACAGTTTTCTAGCTGAGCAGACTTCAAAACCTTCATTTTCATGGTAAGCAAACAATGATCCTAAAATAAAATATGTGCAGCCAGTGATATTTATTTACAAATGCCCTATGACTACCTTCTAAGAAATGTTATATGATGGTAAAACTTCAAAAGACATCAGTGCAACCAACACCATCATTCTGTTAAAAATATTTTCATCTTTATGTGATAACCCCAGGAATACAATCTTTATAATCGCGCAACTAATCACTAACTCCAGAGTGATGTAAAATTAATTTGGTTATGCCTTAGTACCTCATTTTTTTCTGCCTGCAAAAGGTGGCAGCTAATGTTACGTGAAAATAGAATCTATAGAGACCCTGTGTTCCTAACACACTTTAATGATGGGGTCAACTCCCTCAGTATCCCAGAAAGAGAGGAAATAAAATTTTCATTTTTCTTCACAGCTTGAAAGACATGGCCAGACTTTGTACCATGATTGGAACCAGTTCTTTCTAGGATTAAGGCCAAAATCAAAATCACCAGATTGATCATATGTTCCAAAAAGGTAGTTAACTCAGTCTCATAGACAGGGGAAAAGGAAAGGCATCTACCATTTGTATCCTTACTCGAAGGAAACAAGAAGAGTCCAAATTATCAAGCTGCAGATTTAAGGTCACTTAAGGGCTCTAGAAGCCACAGCAATTGGTGAGGGTAACAAGGGCTTTATATTCTCATGGTGATGAGTTCAAACCCCAGCTCCTTCACATGCAAATTGTATGTCCCTAGGCAAGTTACCAAACCTTACTCAGCTTCAATTTCTTCATCTATAGAAAAAGGATAACAATGCTGTCTCATACAGAAAGTACATGGCACACAGTAGGAGTTCAAAAAATGGTAGTTATTCAGTGGAATAGATATTGGCCTTTCTTTCTATTCCTCCTTTGTTAAAAATAAATGAAGGAAAGGAGAATAGGAACTCGCAAAGGTATTCTTAAATACTAACATTCCTCCTGGGGATGTTCAATACTGCCAGAAAACCTAAAACCCCTCAAAAAAGGAATGTGAATTAGATATAAAATATAGCTGGTCCCCAGGACTTTGTTATCTCACATCCCCAAATTAACATTATCTAAGAAACCAAATGACATCAAATCTGTATTACATTGAGAATAACTTTCAAAACCCCATGGGTAAGAGACAGAAAGAAAGGGAGAAGGAGGCTGAGATGGAAATAAAATGGAGGGGAAGGGAAGACATGAAAGAAAGAGAAGAAAGAGAGAAACCAACCAGTTCCATCTGGATTAAAGTTCATTTATAATCAGAACAATAATGGGATTGTCTTCTCCTTTCTGCTGTGTTCCCTATGAAAGTCAAGACCGTAGTTGCTTTGTTCACTTCTGTATGCCCAGTAGCTAACACACTGCCTGGAACATAATAGGTATTTAATAAATAATTGTTGGATATACAAAAACATGAATGAGTGAGTGCTGTGTATGTCTCCGGAGTCGTAAATATTCACCCTGCATCCAAGAACTTGAAAACACAAAGGACTGATTTTATGCATTGACTCTGGGTACTTGGAACTGGAATTCCACATATGAGTGTCCCCAGGTTTGCACCATCTCTCTAGCCCTGCAAAATGGCCTTTTCGAATAAAGATCTGAAGGTCCTGTGGGGTGGCCTCAATTTCAGCTCTCACTCTGCCAGTGTTCTCAGTTGCCTTATAATACAGTGTCTGGTGCTAGATATTAAAATGCAGAAAGAACTTTTTAGAGACTCTGAGTCGTATACAAAAAAAAAAAAACCACATCAAAGATAGAGCTGAGCAGTTAGAAATCCGTCAATACAGTGTCTTGCTCTCATTATTGAGAGATGCTTAATCTCATTATTCAGTTTTGGGAGAGAACAGGAGGCATGTAGTGAAATTCAATAGAGACATAATATATAGCTTCGAGTTAGCAACAGATAGTGTAATGTTGAAATTTCCAATTTCAAAATAAGTTTAACTGTCAATAATTATAACTATTTAATCAAAACACTGTAAGAATATTTTTTGGTATATTGCATATTAAAATTTTTTAATCTATTAAACACAGGTCAAAAGCCCCATCAAATATAGAAAGGCTACAGAAATTTCACCTGGTTGATATAAACCACTTCATTTACATTTTCTAGAACAATTCTTATAAATCCACTACTACCAAAACACAGCTATGAGGATTAAATTTAATTGTGTATGTAAAAGTATTTTGCAACATTATGTCTTTTTTTTTTCTCGGAAAGATATGAGACATTTTTGTTTCTTTCTCAGCCAGTTTGCATGTAACATGTAATGAAATCACCTTCCATTTTTACCTGCCTCCCTATTAGAGGCAAGATTTTTTTTCTTTTCCTTCTTAAACTAATGGGATTGTGAAAAAAGCAATCTCATCCCGTCAGATGCCACCATATTTCAGAAATGAAGTGATTTATGGGCAGTAATTACATTACGAAAAGTTTATACATCATTTGGGTATTATTCAGGGGAAAAGGTATAATGTGTTGTTGTTGTTATTAAACCCCAAAGACCCATTGATCAAGAATATCAAGATCAACCACTTGTTTTGTTAAGTAATTAACTTAACTCTTCCCCATAGCTCCCATTCAGGCTTAGAACAATCCTATTTCTCATTGGAATGAAGAGTCCCGAGCAATGTAGTGAAAAAGGTGATGCCAATTAATTGCCAAAAGTAATTGTCATTTTGTAATCACATTATTATCTAATTTGCTGCCACTAGATCATTAAAGTACCAATTATGCATCTCTGCTCTAATGCATTAGTTTAAAAAAGGAATCATGCATTTATTGCCTTTATAATTCCTGAGATAATTATACAACAGGCTGAAGGTATATTTCTTCTGTGATGCAGCAAACTTAGCAACCACATGGAGACTCCAATGGTTAGGAAATTAGTATGCCAGAACTGATTATTAGAGCTAAAACCAAATATCCTCAGCTTCTTTTTTTTTTTTTTTTATCCTCAGCTTCTTTATTCAAGGTGCCGTAGGGACATTCTATAGAACGGAATTGTGAGGAAGTAATAGTTTGCCTCTGTAAAACAGTCCATTCCCTCTTCGTCCATTCTTTGCCAGGGGGGAGTCACATAGAAAGAAAACCTTGTTCAGGAATAAGAAAATGGTTTCCAGATTGGTTTATAGATTATGAGTTCTTGAATGGACATGTGGTCCAGGAGAGGCTGTACTTCTCGGCTGTCCAATGAACCACTCTCATCTTGGGTGAGTCCCATCCTGCCTGAGGAGGGGTTAAAGCATCCCTACAGCATGGAGAAGGAAGCCGGGGCGGGGGGATGCTGGGGGCGGAGGGGCATGTGAAGTGGCAGTCTGGAGACATTTTCAAGTTTGGCTTCATTATTGTTCTTAAAATTCCGTGAATTCCCAGGTCATAAGTCTCTTCCTTAACATAGATATAAAATCCATTCTGGAGATAAATAGAAATAAGTTATGGAGTCTCTCTTTTGGATTATCTGTTCTCTCTATTTTTAATATAAATGGGTTTCAATCCAATTGAATTGTCCTTTCACTTCAAAAAAAAAGTTATGGTGTTGCATGTTTTTTGTCTACTCTTCTCCATATTTACCACATTTAAGACTGAAGTGGTCGTATTAAGTGCTCCCTGTAGCTACACATATGGCAGAAGGATTCCCCAGGATACTGCGGTGGCCATCCTCTTCTCTCAAAAAGGATTCTGTGCAAGCTGCTTCTCCAGCTGTCACAGTCCCACTGATATTCCTTTATTCATTCCCAACATTGTTCTAGCGCAGAGGTCAACAAACTACAGCCCAAAGACCAATCCAGCCCACCTCTTATTTTTGTAAATAAAGCTTTATAGGAATACAGCCAGGCCCACTGGTCTACATGTTGTCTCTACCTGCTTCACTCTACAACAGCAGAGGTGAGTAGTGACAACAGAGACTGCATGGCCCACAAAGCCTAAAATATTTGCTATCTGGCCCTTTACAGAAAAAGTTTGCCAATCCCTATTCTAGTGGGATTTTTTCATCTTACTATTACAGACTCTCCTTCCCCTGAAATAAAGACCTTTATTCTTACATTGCTTAATGTTTTTCTTTTCTTCTCTCTGGACAATTCTTTCTAAATTACAGCATCTTCTTTAACTTCTGAAATTTAAATCTCTGTAACATTTCATCCACACACTCCCTGGCAGCTTTGAGAACACTTCACCCAAGGATGCTCACAAAGGTGCTTGATAATGTCTACTTTTGATCTGTAGCCTAAGGAATCACTCTCTGAGTGGATCTAAAAATTTCATTCATTCCATCAAGAATAGACATTTGATGAAGGTCTTTGTTATGTGCCAGGCACTGATGCTAGATGCACAGTTCCATAAGACACAGTCTCTCCCTACCTAGAAACTCACAATCTGGAAAAGAAGACCTCATACACATCAGGGTATTATTGTTCTCGCAACTGTTGTTTGTTTTAACACTTTCTTAGTTACATGCCAAGAACTGTGTTGAGAGGTTAACATATATTAACTCATTTAATCCTCATAACAATCCTGTGAGGAAGATGCTATTATTATCTTCATTTTACAGATAAAAAGTTTAGGTATGAATAAGAGAACTTCATGTGAGGTAGAATTATAGCAAAGGTTTAGTAATTTGCCCAAGGTCATGCATTTATTAAGTAGCAGAGCTGGGATTTGAATCCAAGCAGTTTGGCTCCGGAGTCCAAACTCCTAACTACTTCGGCAGTATTAACTTTTGTTTCCTCTGCCCTGGACCTGAGAGGAGACCCCCTACATGGGACACCCCTGAATTCCCCATCACATAACATGCAGAGGATCTGAGTTATGCCGTTGTTGACCGAAACAAAAAATGCACAACGTGAGAGCTGTGGCTTTCAGTTTTATTTGAGGACCTTACTGAGGACTATAGTCCAGAAGACAGCCTCTCAGATAGCTCTGAGGACCTGCTCCAAAGGGTTAGGGGAGGAGCCAGGATGTATATGAGTTTTTCTGGCTGGGAATTATATGTATTCAAGGATACATCCTGGTAAAAGGTTACTGTTAATCACAAAAAAACCCCCAGATATTTCAAGTTCATGATTTTAGTGCTTATCCCTATATGGGAAGATGCAAGAATCTGGGGTCATTGAAATTCTTCCTTAGATATGCATTTTAACTAGCTAGGAGCTCATTTACCCAAAACATGGGATGCTTCATCCTGTTTTTGTCCTGAATCCCTTTCAGGGTGTGCTGAAGGTCAGCGACTACAGGGGCTAATGACCTGATCCTTGTAGAACTGGGTGGCAGGCACTTTCTTTGTTCTACACCCTGCAGATTCACATCACTTGCCAGCATCATCCTGCTTCGCTTGAGCACTGACACCTTCAGACTCCCAGTGTAAGACCTGGCGATCTGAGGATATTCTGATTTCCCAGAAAATGGTTCTTTTATCAAACTAGAGCCTCTCAAAAAAGAAAAAGCTGGTTTTAACTTCGCTGTAGTGGGGCGGGGGGGACTACTATCCATTAGCAAAACTGATGGTAGCTACTTCTGATTTCTATGGGAGAAGAAAAATTCCTCTGCAGAGAGACAATTCTTTAGTTTAGAAAAATACTCTGATGCATCTTAATGGGGTGTTTGTATTTGGGGCCTGGTTTTGGTTCACTTAAAAAAAATTTTGCTGTTACTGTAGACACCTGAGTGTAAATGGATAGGAGTGTGTGAGACAATGAGAGTTGAACTGCTCTGCGTGGTAAGGTGAAGAAAATTTTGAGGGCACCCCAGAGAGAGAAGATAAGGCACTTGACTGAAAATGGAAGAGGTATGAAGGCAACCTGAAGACCGAAAGAGGCTCAAGAAGATCCCCAGGCATTGGGGCCATCAGAAGAGAAAACTGGCCAGGGAGAAATCCCCCGTAGGGAGATGGTCAATGGTCTTTAGGACAGTGATGTCTGATACCAAGTTTAAAGTTGTTTGCTGTGCTATGTGATCCTGAGAGAGGTCAACAGCTCCAGAGGAGACAGGAGCAGTGATGGGGGAGGGGAGGATAGTAGGAGCAAGACTGTTTATAAAAACAGCCTCCTAATAAAAGGCAGAATCAAGGTTGGAAAGGAAGAAGTAAATCTATCCCTAGTCACAGACAACATGCTCTGGAACATAGAAAATCCTAAGGAATCCACAATAAAACTACCAGAACTAATAAAAAAAATTCTACAAGGTTGCAAAATATAAGATCAATATATAAAAATCAATTGCATTTCTATGCACTAGCAATGAATAATCCAAAAATGAAATTAAGGAAACAGTTCTATTTACGATAACATCAAAAGAAATAAAATACTTGGGAATAAATTTAACAAAAAAGTGCAAGACCTATATACACATTACATTGTATATAAACACATCATCACTGAAAAAAATTAAAGAAGACTTAAATGGAAAGACATCCTATGTGCATGGATGGGAAGACATTATTATTAAGATGACAATTTCTTCCAAATCGATCTACAGATTCAATGCAATCTCTATAGAAATTCCTGCCTTGTTCACAGAAATTGACAAGCTGATCCGAAAATTCACATAGAAATGACAGGGACCCACAATAGCCAAAACGATTTTAAAAAACAACGAAGTTGGATGGGACTAGTAATTCCTGATTTCAAAACTTACTACAAAGCTTCAGTAATCGAGACAGTGTGCTACTGACATAAGGATAGACATATAGAGCAAGAGAATAGAGTTAAGAGACCAGAAATAATCTCATATGCCTACAGTCAATTGATTTTCAATAAGGGGAGAGAATTCAGTGGAGAAGAATAATCTTTTCAACAAATGGTACTAGGACATGCAACAGAATGAATTTGGATCCTATCTCACACCACACACAAAAGTTAAATCAAAATGGTATAAAGACCTAAATTTAATAGCCAAAACTATAAAGCTCTTTGAAGAAAACATACACATAAATATTCGTGATTTCGGGTAAGGCAATGGTTTCTTAGACATGACACCAAAAGAACAAGCAACAAAAGGAAAAATAGATAAACTGGATTTCATGAAAATTTAAAACTTTCATGCTTCAAATGACAGTAACAAGAAAGTGAAAGACAAGCCCACAGAATGGGAGAAAAATTTTGCAAATCAGGTATCTGACAAGGGACTTGTATAGAGAATAAAGAACTCATAACTCAGCAACAAAAATCCAACCCATTGAAAGATGGTCAAATCATTTTGCTATTTCTCCAAATAAGACATACAAATGACCAACACGCACAGGAAAAGATGCCCAATATCATCAGTCATTAGGGGAATGAAAATCAAAACCATGATGATATAATTCTCATCTACTAGGATAGCTATAATCAAAAAGATGAACAAGTGCTAGGGAGGATGTAGAGAAGTTGAAACTCTCGTATTGCTGGTGGGAATATAAAATTATGCAGCCCCTTTGGGAAATAGTATGACAGTTCCTCAAAAAGTTAAACACAAAATACAATGTGATCTTGGAAATTCACTCCTGGATAGATATCCGAGAGAACTGAAAACATACTGCCACACAAAAATGTGTACACAAATGTTCACAGCCTTATTGCTTTGGGCCAAAAAGCAGAAACAACTCAAATGCCCATCAGCTGATGAGTGGATAAGCAAAATGTGGTATATCCAAACAATGGAATATTATTCATCAATGAGGAAGAATAAAATACTGATACGAGTTACAATATGGATGAACCTTAAAAATATTAAAGAAGCCAGACACAAAAGGCCACATATTGTGTGATTCCGTTCATATGAAATGTCCCGAATAGGCAAACCCACAGAAACAGAAAGTAGAATGTGGCTGCCAGGAGCTGGGGGGAGGGAACAATGAAGACAGGCCTCTGATGGGTATGAAGTTTCTTTTTAGAATGATGAAAACTTTCTGGAATTAGATTGCAGTGATGGTTGCGCAACTTTGAAATATACTGAAAACCACTAAATGGTACAACTTGAAAAGCATGAATTATATATGAATTATAACCTCCATTTAATAATATTTTTTAAAAGCCTCCTTTTCACCAAGTATAACCAAAAGAAGGTGAGCCTGCTGAAAAGGTAGGGAAAGAGTTTGTAGGGGAGGAAATCACCTCATTCCTAGAGAAAGACCCTAAAAAAAGAGTATTCTTTTCTTTAACTCAAAAGAATTAAAGGTGGCTTCTAAGGCATTCGCACTTGAAGTACTGCACCAGATAGCAGTTTCGTCTAAGGTAGAAAGTGGTTTCAGACAGTTCTGATGGAAAAGAAAGGGAAAAGAGACCTCCAAAACGATGTGTTGTGGGCAGATGTTTTTGGCTTTTCAGAGTGGCAGGAGTTCAAAGGAGGTGTGTGTAGGATTCTCTGGCTGCAGGTAAGCCTTTATCTCATAAGACTAGAAATGTTCTCAGAAAGAGCAGGCTGAAAGTATACTTGGGGCCTGAGAGCCAGCCCCAGCTAGGAGTCACCCAGCAAAGTGGGAGGGGGCACAGCCCTGGGCAGGCCCAAGGTCTGGGAAGAGGAGTTACCTGGACAAGGCTGGCCCTCCCACCCCTGCCCCACTGCCCTCAGTGGACCTGTGCTGGCACTTGTGGTCGGTTCGCGATGCTACCGACCACACCTCGATGAGCCTGTGGCAGAGCCCGTTTCTGTGACCTGTGACATGGTTTGTCCGTAACCTGAGCAACTGGGGAAAATGAGTGCCCCTTCCAGTTCAGTCCCTCAGTTCCCCAGTTTACAGTTCTCTTTTCACTAGAACTTATTTTCCAGAATGCTGTGTTAAGAATGTTTACAATTTAGGGAACACCAAGTTCAGCACAATGCATTTTCCCTGGTTTCTGTGTCAACACCAAGGCCAGGCAACCTGACCCATCCTCCTCTCGCCCTCCTGATAAAGTAAATAAAATCCCCACTGAGATGGTCTTTGCCAGTAAGGCAGGGACTGTGTACATGACGACTCCCTGGCAGAGAAAAGGATGAAGAGCCAGCAAGTAGTTAGATGTGTCTGAAAGCAGGCTTAAGAATAGCTCTCACATAGTTTCTACCAGGCAGAAATTCACTTTTTCCACAGGTATTGAACGAGGGCCATGGCTACTGGCTATCCTCACCTCTGTGTCAGTTGTTTTCATCTCATCAGCCACTGATTGAACAGTCTCTGGGTTTGGGGCTGGGAAGGCAGAAAGAGAAGAAAAATACCACACAGGAAGAAATGAGCACCTACTTGGGTCAAAATTTGCTATTAACCTTGTGAGACCAGTTAGGGCTCAATGGGGCTTGAGACTTCATTCTTCCTGAAGGGAAGTGTGGACACTGAAGGAGGGAAGAGTTAAAGGGAGAGGGCAGCAGAAACCAAGGTCAGCGGGGTGAGGGTAGAAGATGTGGAACACCCTCAGAATACCCGGGAACCCCACCACCACACACGCGCACGCGCACACACACACACTTTATTCCTACCCTCCGCCCAGTCTGGAGGCCTCTTTCTCACGCAAGAAAAAGTAACAGGTAGCTAGATCAAGGGCGCCACACCAGAACACAAGCGTCTGAAAACTGAACCATAGAAAAAAGGTATCGCCTACTCCTGCCTCTTCATCAGGGAGTGGCAACACTCACCAGGGACAGCCAGCAGCACGGTCTCTTATCTGAAGTTCAGCCAGAGAATCAGCGAGGTCCATGTCTCCAGCTTTCTCCTCCTCAGAGGACACCCCTCACTGGTAGGAAACTGTTGACCGAAACTGCCCGCCTTGGCCAGGCACGAGAATAGCCGCTTGAGTGAGTTACCTCATAATAGGAGGTCCCAATAAGGAACAAGGGACTGACAGCTGCCGCCAAAACCAACCAGAAGAATTTGGGAGGGGCCAAAAGGAAGGAGGAGATGCCAGCCCCTGATATGTCCTGCCAACCTCCCAGAAACGCTTGCGCTGGAAACCATCTTGACTGAGAGTTGCGTGTGCCACCAAGAAGGGCCCTGGCGAGACCAAATATGGGCACGAGCAAGATGATGGACCAGAGACAACCCGGAAGGCTAACCCCACCACCATAAAACCCGAGACTGCAAGCCAGGAGGCAGAGCAATTCTCCGGGGTTCCCTCACGCCTCTGCTCTCCTCTCCAGCACCCTTTTACAATAAGGTCTTTTGCTCTGTCAGTACTTGTGTCTCCTTGGACCATTCATTTCTGAGTGTTAGACAAGAGCCCACTCTCAGGCCCTGGGAGGGGCCCCCACCCACCCTGAAGCACCACCACTATAGGACAGAAGGAGAAGGGGTCAACTGCCTAGGTTCCAGCCCCTTACCTTTGGACACTTCAAAACTACCGCCTGTTAATGTTGTAGGCTTCTAGCTCCAGTTCTGAAATCGAATAGTCCCAAGTTCAAACCTCAGCTCTTCTTCTAACAAGCTAAATGACTTTGGGAAGTTACCTTCTCAAAAACATCTAAGGGGAGTTGTCAGGTAACGGATGCACGGGTTTGGACCTGAGGGCACTAGACCAAAGATATAAACTTGAAAGTCAGCTGTTGTTGGAGGCGACTGAAGCTAGGGCTTAGGTGAGGTTGCCCAGAAAGAACACAGAATGATTAGAGAGCTCAGGAGTGTTGGGGAAAATCATCAAAACCTCAAAAATGGGCCATAGAGACTACTAAGCTCTGGGCATTGTCCAGTGGACCCTCTGGGGATTATCTGATTCTGTAGAGCTGTGCACCTTTCATTGTCTTCCTATTGGCCAGGCTATTTTACAACTTTCTAGGGATAGAGGTTAATTTGTAGAAAACTGATAGCAATGCAAATGATTTTTGTCCATAACATGGTGAATAAATGTTGTCCCAATAGAGATACAATTGATTTTTACCCTGTAGAAAAGATGCCCCCAAGAATTACGTTTTACTGTTCTATATTAACCATTTTGCATCTATTAGCAAATTCATTTCAGCATTCCTGAATATATATGTCTGTTTTTCAAATTCTCCCTGAACCTGATTTTAAGACCTTCCTGGTTTCTTCATTCATTAATGGGCTACATAAAATCTTTGACGTGTTCCGTTCCCATTTATGTGAGACTTGATTTTACCGTTTTGAAAATGCTTTAGCGGGACCAAGCCCTTGAGGAACACCAGCAGATGGTGGAGGAACATGATCTTACAAAGGAGGGAAGGAAAAAGCAGCCAGTGAAGCAGGCGAAAGCAGCAGGAGAGTCTGGGCACAAAAGCCAAGGTAAGATGAGCGTTTTGAAAACAGGGAGTGGGCAACTAAATCCAAAGAGTATTTAATTAATTTTCATCTGACTTGACCACACAACTGCACGTAGCACACAGCCCTCCTGCTGCTGTTCTGCGCCAACCATTCCTCACACCAGATGTGAGGCAAACTTTTCTAAACCATTCAAAGCACTGGATGTCTTGTTACTCCCTTCTCCTGGGACCGGAGGCCAACTTGTCTGACATTTATATAACCAAGGGAACCTACTCAAGCATCTTTTGTAGAACAAGGAACATTTACTTCAAGGTGGTTTTCTGTTCCCAACTTGAATCAGGTGGCACTATTTAAAAAAAAAAAAAAAGGAAAGGCCCTGATATGTCATCTGTCAGGGAACCGCTTTAAATAGAGTATATATTTAAGTGCTATTCTTAACACCCTTAGAGGTTGTCCCACCACCTTAACATCATGGGAAGACAATCAGTTGGCAAATTTGATCATTCCTTCATTTCCAGCTCACAGATGGGAAAACTGAAAAGAATTATGCAGCTCATGCATAAATTACTCATCTCCTCAACCTTGCTCTTACTTCTTATGTGAACTTGGGATCTCAGTAAGCCCAATTTCCCCGTTTTTTCCCCATGCTCTGACCTTCGGATAGATTGCATATATCATAGCAACAATCTTCCCCTATCATTTTCCAACTCCTACAACCTGCAGAAAGCAGGAGCAGGTTGTGATAAAAATCACTGAAATCCACCCAATAGGTTTTTTTTTTTTAAAGCAAACCCTTTCAGGTGTTCTCTAACCCTTAAAATCATAAGCCACAGGGAACGATTAAAGATGCTCTCATTTTTTTTTTCATCCCCATTGTCCAGGTTGAAGGGAAATAGCCCAGCCACCAGCAGGCATCATGACTTTTCATGTGTTGAGCACCCAATACACAGATCAACCTCGTGAATTGGGTGCTCTACTGCATCACCTGCTATGATCTTTCCAGGTTCACCCACAAATGACACTTTAGCTAACAAGCCTGAAGTTTGTCTGCTCATCAGAAGGGCGCTTTAAGAAATTACCAATTTGTCTAGAACTGGAGGTGGCTGCAGTCACTGGCATTCCAGATGGTCCCACTTTTCAGCATTACAGATTCTAGGGGAGGAACCTGACAGCACAGTATACCACCCTCTCCAGCATCCACCTTCTCGTCTGCTTCCTAAAGACAAAGATGTGCTGGTAGTCATTTTCAAGCTTTAGAGTTCTTGGTATTATTACAGAATAACCACAGCCCAAATTCAGATGGCACTTGTGAGTACATGCTAGTAACACCTCGGTATATTCCAACCGTTGCCATGCTTAAACTTAACAAAATGTTGGTTAATTCTACTGAGTAGCCACTAGATGGCAGGCTTCAACCTCCTAAATCGGAGGTTTAAGGATCTCCAATGCTTCCAGTCTTTGCTGCCTGCAGGGCTGGGGGACACTGGAATGACAAGCTGTGGGCAGAGGCATCTCTTCCTTTTATTAATATTCCCAGGCACAGCTTGAGCAGTTCTCACTTCACTTTAGGAAGCTGGTCTGGCTGGGCATTCATTTGGTTTAAGAAGAAAAATTCCGCTATTAAAAAAAAGAAGAAGAAGAAGAAAAATTCCCTAATCACTTCTCAGGTGACATAATTTTATGCTTTAGCTCCTGCCTTCATAGAAAAACAAAAATGTCTACCCAAAAGATTCATGCTGGCCCCACGTAATATCAAACATCAAAAGCTCTCCCAGAGATCTCCATCTCAACGCTAAGACCCAGCTTCACTCAACGACCAGCAAGCTACAGTGCTGGACACCCCATCCCAAACAACTAGCAAGACAGGAACACAAGCCCACGCATTAGGAGAGAGGCTGCCTAAAATCATAATAAGGTCACAGGCACGCCAAAACACACCACCGGACGCAGTCCTGCCCACCAGAAAGACAAGATCCAGCCTAATCCACCAGAACACTGGCACCAGTTCCCTCCATCAGGAAGCCTACACAACCCACTGAACCAACCTTACCCACTGGGGGCAGACACCAAAAACAAAGGGAACCACGAACGTGCAGCCTGTGAAAAAGAGACCCCAAACACAGTAAGTTAAGCAAAATGAGAAGACAGAGAAATAAACAGCAGATGAAGGAGCAAGGTAAAAACCCACCAGACCAAACAAATGAAGAGGAAATAGGCAGTCTACCTGAAAGAGAATTCAGAGTAATGATAGTAAAGATGATCCAAAATCTTGGAAATAGAATGGAGAAAATACAAGAAATGTTTAACAAGGACCTAGAAGAACTAAAGAGCAAACAAACAATGATGAACAACACAATAAATGAAATTAAAAATTCTCTAGAAGGAATCAATAGCAGGATAACTGAGGCAGAAGAACAGATAAGTAACCTGGAAGATAAAATAGTGGAAGTAACTACTGCAGAGCAGAATAAATAAAAAAGAATGAAAAGAACTGAGGACAGTCTCAGAGACCTCTGGGACAACATTAAACACACCAACATTCAAATTATAGGCGTCCCAGAAAAAGAGAAAAAGAAAGGGATGGAGAAAATATTTGAAGAGATTATAGTTGAAAACTTCCTTAATATGGGAAAGGAAATAGTAAATCAAGTCCAGGAAGCACAGAGAGTCCCATACAGGATAAATCCAAGGAGAAACATGCCAAGACACATATTAATGAAACTATCAAAAATTAAATACAAAGAAAAAATATTAAAAGCAGCAAGGGAAAAACAACAAATAACATACAAAGGAATCCCCATAAGGTTAACAGCTGATCATTCAGCAGAAACCCTGCAAGCCAGAAGGGAGTGGCAGGACATATTTAAAGTGATGAAAGGGAAAAACCTAAAACCAAGATTAATCTACCCAGCAAGGATCTCATTCAGATTCCACGGAGAAATTAAAACATTTACAGACAAGCAAAAACTAAAAGAATTCAGCACCACCAAACCAGCTTTACAACAAATGCTAAAGGAACTCCTCTAGGCAGGAAACCCAAGAGAAGGAAAAGACGTACAATAACAAACCCAAAACAATTAAGAAAATGGTAATAGGAACATACATATCGATAACTACCTTAATGTAAATGGATTAAATTCTCCAACCAAAAGATATAGACTGGCGGAATGGATACAAAAACAAGAGGCATATATATGCTGTCTACAAGAGACCCACTTCAGACCTAGGGCCACATACAGACTGAAAGTGAGGGGATGGAAAAAGATGTTCCATGCAAATGGAAATCCAAAGAAAGCTGGAGTAGCAATTCACATGTCAGACAAAATAGACTTTAAAATAAAGACTATTACAAGAGACAAAGAAAGACACTACATAATGATCCAAGAAGAAGATATAACAATTGTAAATATTTATGCACCCAACATAGGAGCACCTCCATACATAAGGCAAATGTTAAGAGCCATAAAAGGGGAAATCAACAATAACACAATAACAGTAGGGGACTTTAACACCCCACTTTCACCAATGGACAGATCATCCAAAATGAAAATAAATAAGGAAACACAAGCTTTAAATGATACATTAAACAAGATGAACTTAATTGATATTTATAGGACATTCCATCCAAAACCAAAAGAATACACTTTCTTCTCAGGTGTTCATGGAACAATCTCCAGGATAGATCATATCTTGGGTCACAAATCTAGCCTTGGTAAATTTAAGAAAATTGAAATCGTATCAAGTATCTTTTCTGACCATAACACTATGAGACTAGATATCAATTACAGGAAAAAATCTGTAAAAAATACAAACACATGGAGGCTAAAAATACACTACTAAATAACCAAGAGATCATTGAAGAAATCAAAGAGGAAATCAAAAAATACCTAGAAACAAATGACAACAGAGACACAATGACCCAAAAGCTATGGGAGGCAGCAAAAGCAGTTCTAGGAGGGAAGTTTATAGCAATACAAGCCTACCTCAAGAAACAAGAAACATCTCAAATAAACAACCTAACCTTACACCTAGAGCAATTAGAGAAAGAAGAACATAAAAAACCCAAAGTTACCAAAATGAAAGAAATAATAAAGATCAGATCAGAAATAAATTAACAAGAAATGAAGGAAATGATAACAAAGATCAATAAAACTAAAAGCTGGTTCTTTGAGAAGATAAACAAAATTGATAAACCATTAGCCAGACTCATCAGGAAAAAAAGGGAGAAGACTCAAATCAATAGAATTAGACATGAAAAAGGAGAAGTAACTGACACTGCAGAAATACAAAGGATCATGAGAGATAACTACAAGCAACTCTATGCCAATAAAATGCACAACCTGGAAGAAATGGACAAACTCTTAGAAAAGCACAACCTTCCGAGACTGAACCAGGGAGAAATAGAAAATATAAACAGACCAATCACAAGTAATGAAATTGAAACTATGATTAAAAATCTTCCAACAAACAAAGGCCCAGGACCAGATGGGTTCACAGGTGAATTCTATCAAACATTTAGAGACGAGCTAACACCTATCCTTCTCAAACTCTTCCAAAATATAGCAGAAGGAGGAACACTCCCAAACTCATTCTACGAGGCCACCATCACCCTGATACCAAAATCAGACAAAGATGTCACAAAAAGGAAAACTACAGGCCAATATCACTGATGAACATAGATGCAAAAATCCTCAACAAAATACTAGCAAACAGAATCCAACAGCACATTAAAAGGATCATACACCAGGATCAAGTAGGGTTTATCCCAGGAAGGCAAGGATTCTTCAATATATGCAAATCAGTCAATGTGATACACCATATCAACAAATTGAAGAAGAAAAACCGTATGATCATCTCAATAGATGCAGAAAAAGATTTCAACAAAATTCAACACCCATTTATGATAAAACCCTCAAGAAAGTAGGCATAGAGGGAATTTACCTCAACATAATAAAGGCCATATATGACAAACCCACAGCCAACATCATTCTCAATGGTGAAAAATTGAAACCATTTACACTAAGATCAGGAAAAAGACAAGGTTGCCCACTCTCACCACTATTATTCAACATAGTTTTGGAAGTTTTAGCCACAGCAACCAGAGAAGAAAAAGAAATAAAAGGAATCCAAATCAGAAAAGAAGAAGTAAAACTGTCACTGTTTGCAGATGACAGGATACTATACATAGAGAATCCTAAAGATGCTACCAGAAAACTACTAGAGCTAATCAGTGAATTTGGCAAAGTAGCAGGATACAAAATTAATGCACAGAAATCTCTTGCATTCCTATACATTAATGATGAAAAATCTAAAAAAGAAATTAAGGAAACACTTCCATTTATCATTGCAACAAAAAGAATAAAGGAGACAAAAGACCTGTATGCAGAAAACTATAAGACACTGATGAAAGAAATTAAAGATGATACAAACAGATGGAGAGATATACCATGTTCTTAGATGGAAGAATCAACATTGTGAAAATGACTATACTACCCAAAGCAATCTACAGATTCAGTGCAATCCCTATCAAACTACCATGGCATTTTTCACAGAACTAGAACAAAAAACTTCACAATTTGTATGGAAACACAAAAGACCCCGAACAGCCAAAGCAATCTTGAGAAAGAAAAACGGAGCTGGAGGAATCAGGCTCCCTGACTACTACTACAAAGCTACAGTAATCAATGGAACAGGATAGAAAGCCCAGAGATAAACCCACGTACATATGGTCACCTTATCTTTGATAAAGGAGGCAAGAATACACAATGGAAAAAGACAGTCTCTTCAGTAAGTTGTGCTGGGAAAACTGGACAGCTACATGTGAAAGAATGAAATTAGAGTACTCCGTAATTATACACAAAAATAAGCTACAAATGGATTAAAGACCTGAATGTAAGGCCAGACACTATAAAGCTCTTAGAGGAAAACATAGGCAGAACACTCTATGACATAAATCACAACAAGATCCTTTTTGACCCAACTCCTAGAGAAATGGAAATAAAAACAAAAATAAACAAATGGGACCTAATGAAACTTCAAAGCTTTTGCACAGCAAAGGGAACAATAAGCAAGATGAAAAGACAACCCTCAGAATGGGAGAAAATATTTACAAACGAAGCAACTGACAAAGGATTAATCTCCAAAATATACAAACAGCTCATGCAGCTCAATATCAAAAAAACAAACAACCCAATCCAAAAATGGGCAGAAGACCTAAATAGACATTTCTCTAAAGAAGATATACAGATTGCCAACAAACACATGAAAGGATGCTCAACATCACTAATCATTAGAGAAATGCAAATCAAAACTACAATGAAGTATCACCTCACACCGGGCAGAATGGCCATCATCAAAAATCTACAAACAATAAATGCTGGAGAGGGTGTGGAGAAAAGGGAACCCTCTTGCACTCTTGGTGGGAATGTAAATTGATACAGCCACTATGGAGAACAGTATGGAGGTTCCTTAAAGAACTAAAAATAGAACTACCGTATGACCCAGCAATCCCACTACTGGGCATATACCTGGAGAAAAGCATATTTCAAAAAAAGTCATGTACCACAATGTTCATTGCAACTCTATTTACAATAGCCAGGACATGGAAGCAACCTAAGTATCCATCAACAGATGAATGGACCTAGAGACTGTCATACAGAGTGAAGTAAGTCAGGAAGAAAAATACAAATACCGTATGCTAACACATATATATGGAATCTAAAAAAAAAAAAAATGGTTCTGAAAAACGTAGGGACAGGACAGGAATAAAGATGCAGATGTAGAGAATGGACTTGAGGACACAGGGAGGGGGAAGGGTAAGCTGGGAAGAAGTGAGGGAGTGGCATGGACATATATACACTACCAAATGTAAAATAGCTAGCTAGTGGGAAGCAGCTGCATACCACAGGGAGATCAGCTAGGTGCTTTGTGCCCACCTAGAGGGGTGGGATAGGGAGGGTGGGAGGGAAATGCAAGAGGGAGGAGATATGGTGATACATGTATACATATAGCTGATTCACTTTGTTATCCAGCAGCAACTAACACAACATTGTAAAGCAATTATATTCCAATAAAGATGTGAAAAAAAAAAAGATTCATGGCAAGGGGATGTGTATGTGTGCAGAATAGTCACCTGCGTGTTAACAGAGAAATGTTTTCCAGCGGTTCAAGGGAATAAAGAATTTACCCACTGGCAAAATAAATGGAAATATATATTACTGCAACACACACATACAAACCAGAAAAAAAATATTAACAATAGCTTGCAAATACTGTTTCAAGTTCCAACCATAATTATAAGTTTCACCATGAACCCTGCTTATTCTTTCTGACTTTTGACGACTCAGTCGCCTACTCAAAAAGGAGAAAATAAAGGTGCAAGAACCTTTAGTTAAAGTGTCCAGTCACATCCTCAAAAAGCAGAAAACAAAATCTCATCCAATTTGTTTGGAAAGAGAGAATTATGTACTTGTTCCCATATAGGATCTACCAGTTGGGGAGGGGGCTGGTGAGGAGGGGAGGCAGGGTACAAATGAGGACAGGGATCTACGCTGGGGACAGTGGTTCCACAGACAGAAATAATCTAGGTTCTCTTGGACAAAATGAGGAGGTAATTTAGTTGCTGCTGGATCAAGGTTTCAGAGCAATAAGAATCAGGTAAGGCAACAGTGAAAGTTAATAGAGGATCGTTTAGATTCACAATAAAGATATAATTTCCTTAGGGCCTTCAAAATAACAATAACTTCCAGAAGGTAGTTAGCATGCAGATTTGGAGATTACTTTAGCTCATCCTGTTCATCAAGACACACATGGGTCCACCCACAAGAGCCAGTAATTAGATTCCACCACTCCCTGTCCCAAGCGGTCTTGGACAGTGACCATTAACCCTCTGCCCCAGAGGCAGGAGAAGCGATCTGGGAACACTGCGTGCACAGGCCAGGGTTCATCACGACAGCAGCAATTACCCTCCCTCCAAGTGTGTGTCTGCCTCGGTGGGACCAGGGCACTTGGCACATTAAAGAGCATTTATAAACAGTAGGTTAGAAGAGCTCAGGGGAAGATGAACCATGTAATGAGTGATGGTTATTAATGACCATTATTATCCTTGTCCTGACCCAAGAACCATTCCTCTGAGAACGTTTACTTAGTATGCAGGACTGGAGTTGAGTCAAACATGAGGAGTTCTGTTTTTAATTCTGCTATTAACCCACCAGTTTTACAGGGAAAGGAAATAGCGCCACGAAGTGAAGTTCTCTTCTTAAAAATTAATATATATAAATGAAAATTTTAGAGCCCCTGTGTTCCACATGAAGAGAAACAGATCGATTCTCAGTGTGGCAAGTCACATAATGGAGAGCATAAGGGCAGGTTTAACGTGAATAAGATATTGATTTCCCCTTGTTACTTGATTCAACTTTATTCCTTTTGGATTGCCAAAGGCCTCTGTGACAACACAGGCTGTGGTCTAGAGGGCAATTTGGAGCTGTATTCTCTGGTCCTTCATTTATTCATTAAAGTTTTGTGCTAACAACATCTGAGTGAAAGAGAGGTTCAGTTAAGCCAACAAGTATGCCTGAGCCTTTTCAGACTGAAGAAAGAGTGAACAGTTTAATTATCAAGAAAAGGACAGGCAGGCCATTCTCAGTACGGTTTATGGTATTTTGGAGGGGTCTGGCTAATTTTTTTTACTTGTCAAAATTTCATAATTCATTACTACAGTTTTGTTAATATTTCATATCATACAAAAAGACTCTGAGGAAAAAGTGAACATCCTCTTTCACATACCTGCTCCCCTCTCCCAATCCATATGTCTCCTCTGGGTAATGCTCTTAACACTTAGATATGTGCCCATCCAGGATTTTCTATGCCTTTGCATCCATACGCATGTATATAGATTTGTTTTCACAAAAATGAAGCCATACCATAGTATTGTTCTAGAACATAATATGTCTTGGAGATCTTTCCGTGTCAGGATAAAGAGAGATCCCTCACACTTTTTAACAGCTGCACAGTATTCCACAATATGAATACTCTTCATTTATTTAATCCTTCTCCCACTGATGGGATTCCAGAACGTTTCCAGTTATTACTGCAATGATACCACAGAGATCACACATCTCAGCCTCACAGAAGGTCCCTTGACACATGGGTAGCCAGAGGAGAGGCAAAGTGGTGGTAGGATAGGTCTGGGATGGCAGAGGTATACCCTGGGACCACCATTTCCTGTCCTGGTAGCCTATGGCCCCAGAGACAGGTTCAGGACAACATCTGAAAGGTTCCCCTGCCCCTGGCTGAGCCCATCCTGTCCCTACTTTGCTCAAGACAGGTGCAGATGAGGCTGAGAATGAGCTGGTGGCCCTGACTAAACCTCACAGTTAAGATGAGGGTGATGAAGTTGAATAAACGGGTTGAATCCAGTGACCTGATACAGGGGCGGCATGCAGAGTGGATACATCAGTAACAGACACGGAGCATTTAGAACCAATGTAATAAAGAAGAAAAGAGACATGGCAGCAGAATCCAGAGGACAGATACCTCCGTGTAGGGCCGCAGCCTGGTGAGAAAGGAAGGAGGGAAGAGAAAAAGAGGAAAATAGGAATTGCTTGAGTATTTATTCAAAAGAGACTGAATTCACCTGAAGACTCCCAAATTTGCTTTGAATTGGCAAGATCAAGTTTATCACCATCATTGAAAAAGATTTGAGTGTTGTATTGGTTTGCTAGGTCTGCCATAACAAAGCACAACAAACTGGACGGCTTAAACAGCAGAAATGTACTCTCTCACGATTCTCTTAATTCTGGAGGCAAGAAGTCCAGGATCAAGGTATCAACATGGGTGCTTCCTTCTGAGGGCCAAGAGACAGACTGTTCCATGCCTCTGCCTTGGCTTCTGCTGGTTCCCTGGCAATCTTTAGCGTTCCTTAGCTTTAGAAGCACCACTTTGATCTCTGCCTTCTTTGGCATGTGGTGTTTTCCCTGAGCGCATGTCAGTGTCCAATTTTCCCCTTGAGGTAAGGACATGGGTCATATTGGATTAGGACTCATCCTAATGACCTCATTTCAACTTGACTCCCTCTGTAAAGACCCTGTCTTCAAATAAGGTCATATTCTGAGGTACTGGGGGATCAGAACTCCAACATATCTTTTTGGAAGGACAAAATTCAACCCACAACAAGTATTAAGGTCAGTTAAAGAGAAAAAAAGTTCTAATTTTGCACACCTGAATTATGTAGACTGAAATTTGAATCTCCAAAACTATTTCACTTGCATTTAAATACAGGAAAACTAATGTAAGGTTCTGTTCTTGAAAATGCTTGACCTGTAGCCTAGAATACATCTCACACTAGGTTGTCTCTAAGTTTAGCAGAATTTGCAATAGTCCTCTGAAAATCCACTGCCTCACCTCTACAGGGGTATGACCCTCAAGGTTCCCAAGGAAGCTCCCCAAGGAAGACCCCACTGGCCACCGAGTTCACCAGAGAATCAGCCCTAGGAGGCAGCACAATAAGTTACCATGTGCTGAGTCTTGCACTGAAGAGGTGCCAGAGGAGATACCTAAGACCAGCAAAGGGGGTCGCCCAGGTTGTCTATGCACAACAGAGATGCCTAAGAGCAGGGAGCAGGATAGAAACCAGGAAGCTCGTGTGAAGCATCCATTTGACATGCAGCCTTCCTAGGACTCTTCTCATGATTCACTTTCCTGTTCATCCTAGCAGGTGAGTTCCAGGCACCAGCTCCAAGGGGCAGTCCAGGTGCCCATGCCAACACTTTGAATGGTCAGGTAGAAAGCAGGCAGGATCCATCCCAAACTCAGAGAGGAAGAAACTTGTCAGAAGCCAATTCACTCTCAACTAGTCAATGTCTGAAATGAAGGCAGCAATTCGGCAGCAGCAGTCATTTTGTGGAGCTTCTGAAGGACTGTAGTACCTGCCATTGTCTTGACAGTTTCTATGAGACCTCATCCAGTTAGGGAGCTGGTTATGGAGCTTTGTACAAGGCTGTCATTTCCTCGTGTCAGAGGTTGACAGTTCTTGGAGGGAGCGCTGTCAGCACAACAAGTGATTGAGCTGTTGGAGGCTGCCGCAGTACATTCCAGCCAAGAGTGGAGCTTAGACAGCCTCTTGTGACAAAGGCAACAAAAAACACAGAGACAAACCACCGAGAGTTGGTGAGAGGCTCCCACCTATCTGCTAGATGGGTTTTCTCCAAAAAGCACAAATTGTGTATCACGTGCATGCTACATGCAGTGCTAGAAAAGCGGTCTCAAAGGATGACCAATGGAATGTGGTAAATAAACGCCCAGCTCCCTCACTCCAACTGGGAGAACTCCAGGCATCTTTTGTACACTGGCTGTAGAGTTCCCCAGGGGCATAAACTCTAGTTGCCCAAGTGGGCACTTGATAACACCCCTTTACCAGCTGCCTCCCTTCCCTGTCTCACTTTCCCCTTCCTCTACTGGTGTTTCCTGGAATCAATTTCCAAATAAACTCCAGGCACCCAAATCCTTGTCTCAGGGAAGACGCAACCTAGGACAATCACCTGCTGAACTGGATTGTTCCTATTTCACCAAGATGTAAACCCAGGTCTTAACATGGATTTGCTGAGAAACCTACTCTGTGTTCAGTACCGTGTGGTCTGGGGAAACACAACCTAAGCTGAAGATAAGCTCCAGGACAGCCGGTGATAACAGTGATTGAAGGTACAGAGAGATGTAGGTTTCACTGAGAAAGAAAAACAAATGGATGTAGAGGAGCCATCTTCTCCTCCTAGTCCTGAACCAGATCTTAGAATAAGAGTTTATGCCCTCTCGCCCCCAGCTTCTCCATTCCCTTTAAGTCCCATCTTCCAATAGAGGGAGGTGTCCTAAGCATGTGAGTAGCTGTCATTGGCTCTCTTTTGGATCCAGCCTGCCACAGGCCTCAGGTAGTCTCCACACTCCAGACTTTTCCATGCCTTTAAAGTCTACATTTTACTCCTGTGGAATCTAGCCACCCTGCTTGTGATGGGGTCATAAGTTCAGTTCAGATGGGGAAGACTGTTCTCCTTGGATTGGAATAAGGCAGGTGCTTTGAGCCCTTTTGGACCCTTGTGCCTAGTCTTTAACTGGTCCAGGATCCAGGCAGCAGATGACATGAATAGTTGGCTCCTTCAAACACCTACAGACACCAGATATGCTACTTTCATGATGGAACAGTGGGAGGAGAACACGTTCACTTACTATGTTGGCAGAAGGAGTGTTTCACTGCTTCATTTTGTGGGCAGAAGATCAGATGGTCAACCCAGGAACAAATTAGCAGCACCAGGTGGCAGGACTCACATAGCCCAACTCCAGCTGCAAACATCTGGCTTCACTCCGACTCATTTAATGAAGATTGGTTCTCCTCACCTCCTCAAATCAGCTCCACTAGAAAGCAGGTCCACCTGATGGGTGGCACAGGAAAGAGAACTACCCATGTGTCCTTAGCCAAGCCACTTCATCTCAGGGCTGCAGGGAACTCCTTCTCTTCCCCTGCCTTCTTGCCCAGTTCGTAATTGCTAGGTCTCCATGAACAAATGTGTTTTCCTCTGCGAACTTCCCCATTGACCCTGTGCTGCAGCCAGACCCTGAAGCATCTCACAGCAAAGCCATCTCCTGTGACACAGGTAATCCTAACCCCCTTCCAGCTTTAGGACTCTATGGTTCTGTGTGCCCAGAATCCCTCATACATAGAACTTCTTAACACTTCAATTCCCCCAGCCGGGGAGTCACTGCCCATCCTCCACCTGGCAGTTGTATAACTATAAATAACTCCCTGAAAATCCACTGCAGAGACACAACCCTCAAGGCTCCAGGGAAGTCCCCACTGGCCACCAAGTTCACCAGAGAGGCCCTAGGAAGCAGCAAGATAAGTTACTACATGGTGCATCGTGTGCTGCAAAGGACCGAGAGCCCTGTGCTGTGTCACCCAGGCCTGGAACAGAGAGACAGTGGTAGAGGCAGGGGCAGGCCATGACCCCAGGTAGACTCTACTCCCTCTGGACTATCAGAAATTCATTGCTATGAGAAAGATGCAGGGAGGGAGGAATGTTCCATCACAGTGAGATCATGTGAAACAAATATTTCTAAGCCCCAGGTATTGGCCTACGTAACTCAAGTGGGGTTGACTTGTATTAACACCAAGGGAGTTGGCCCAGGCATGGGGAGTTCACTATCATGGACTTTGACCAGAAGTATATTCTCCCCACTCCTAGGTACTCTTATTCTCCATAACCTGACATCCCAGGAAAGCCACCAAGCTTTCCACTGGGGCAGACCATGAGGGAGGGCCTAAACCAGAGCAGAAAGATCAGAATAACCGGAGCAATTCTGAGCTAGGAGAAAGGACACCAACCAGTTGTCCTTCCTCCGTGAAATAGGCACAGTTGGAATTTAATACCTCCAAGGTAAACATCTGAAGGGTCATTTATGCTCTCCAACCCAAATGCCCTTTGATTGTGTGGGCAGAAATGATGTCCCCTTGGCCTAGGGCCTTTGACTGCTTCTACCACACTTACCATCAGGCTGGACATTGAGGCCTAGTGTGAGACTTAGAATACCATTCTCTGCCTCCATTGTAGTTATTCATGCTCGTATCTTATCTTTAGCCCAGGGGTGAGGACCCTGAACTGGGAGTTAGAAACCCTGGGTTTGATCTTGGCTCAGCACTGAAAAGCTAGAGATCAAGGGGAAATCTTTGACCTGTTCTAAATTCCACTTCCCTACTTCAAGAAATAAGTGGATAAACCAGGAAATCTCTAAGGTTTCTTCCATCTCCTAAAATATCTCTACTTTCATTCAATTTAAAGACACACAATGGTTTAATTGCTTGCATAGGCCATATTCAGTCACGGGGGTAAGAGAGGCAGATGGTTGAGAATAATACCTTTTCAAGACACCAATAAAAAGTAATTTATATTTCAAGACTCCCATTCTGTCTTCTTGGAAAGCCTGAAAGAAATTTCTTCTTTTATCCGGTTGCCAGACAACCTTTCTATTGAGGATTTCATTCCCCTTGTTTTAAAAGAAATATAAATCTGGCTTTGGATACCTGGTTGGGGGGTGAAAGCTGACTTCAGGTGTCCCTCAGCAAGAATGTGAACTATGCTTGCCCATCAGGAGCTTGACTGAAATTGAAAGAATTTAAGGAGAATGCTTTAAGGCAGCGGATGAAACTAAAAATGGCTGGTAGATGCTGGAGGCTAGAAAAAGCCATGGAGAGGATCGATAATTAAATGGTGCATTGTATTTAGTGATCCTCTATGTTGCAAAGATATCTTCCCAAATTGTATTCATCCTCATATTAGCCTTTTGAGTAGGAAGGACAGTCTCTTTGTAACTGATGAACAAATTACACCCAAAAGGATAAATGACTTGCCTTAATTTTCATTTCTAAATAACGGCAGAGACTCTCCAGTTTGGTGCCTGATTTTTGGGTGAGCGTCTACAGAAGACAAAGAAAGGTTATTTTCATCAATCATCTTCCCTCAGACAAGCAGCCCAAGAAGGGCCAGGACACAGAAAGATGAGAAGCACCGAGGCAGATTAGGCAATGTACCTCTAGGCCGGAAAATCCAGTGTTACTTTTTCAGGGGACAAGAAGAACCACATTTCCCTTGTCTCAAGTCCCTGCCCAGCCCCTGGGAGAATATTCCCTCCTAGGCAACCAGGGCACCTCCACTTGTCAGGACTCAGCACGATGTTTTACGAGGAAACAGAAAGAAGTTCGTCTGTTGGCAAAGCCAAATTCAGCAGAGAAAGTTGTTCCATTTCAGTTCCCCAGCACCACACTGCCAGTCTATAGAAAAAAGAACCACTTGTCGCACTGTAATATATTTGTTTATATGTCTATCTTCCTATTAGACTGTAATCCCATTGAAAGCCAAAGACTGATGAAGCATACAAGTAGGTTTAAACTGGCAGGGAGAAACCACTTTTGCTTAATCTGTAAGGTTACGTGCCTGATTTCTTTGGCCAAGAACGCCAGAAGCGGTCGGGCAGCCACCCAGAGCAGAAGCAGATGAAGCTGTTTATAGCAGCTTCCCTTGGTGCCCAAAGCACCTGAGGGGCTGGGGGTCATGATGCAGCCCAAGTCTAATCCTTTTATACCTGGGACCTGCATCACTATTCACGAATGTATGCAAATAATTCATACCTTTGATAGGAAATATTTCCAGATACCATCATCCCTTTGTTTCTTGAGTCAAACCCAGCATCAGCAAGGCCATATCCAGAGGTAGAAATGGGGTGAGATGGGAGGGAAGAAAATAAAGGCAAGTATCCAAGCTTTTCCTGGACAATATTCTTACTTCCAGGTGCCCAGCAGGCTGGAAAGTCCATTTCCCTGCCATTTCTTATTCTTCCTGTTCCCCAGTGTCTATATAGTGTCTGGTCCATGGTTTGTACTTCACATGCATTTTTGAATTGACTACTGTAGTTGCCTCTTAGCTGGATTTCCATCTAAATGCCTTTTTGCTCCCATCCTAACTATACAAACATGAGCTTTGGAGACATTAAACGATTTGAATGATGACCCAGCTAGTTAGTAGCATAATCCAGATCTACAAGCATTAATTCCATCATTTTTTCTACTCTACCACACAGCTCCTCTCCTCCTAAAAACCCACAGTAGTTCCCTATGGGTTCTAAAAAACCTACAGGGGTACCCCGTGGTCACTACATCAAATTTCGATGTTTCTGCTCTCAGTCTTCTCTCCCAAACGCCACCCATCTCTCCATTTTTTCCAGGTTAAAAAAGACTCTCTTTGCTAGTCAAGCACACCTGCTGGTCATCTCTTCATTCTTGCATTCTTACAAGCCCTTAATCGGGCAATAAAATGTTCCCCTGCCTCTTTCTATGAATTCATGTCTCTTTTCCTTTTTTGGAAAGTTAGGTCAGACTGCATTCCTCCAGGAAGCCCATCCAAACTAGTACCACCTCCCTCTGCTCTAATCTGACCACTCCCCTGTCAGCATCAAGTACTTCTATTCTCTTCACGGTTCATACTGGCTGACACATAGCACAGACTGAATAAATCTGTAGAGTGAATGAATAAATAGATGCTGTTGATTCTATTTCTGAGCCATCTCTCAAATGTGTCCCTTCCTCCCTGTTCCCACTGTCATAGCCCCAGGTAAGCCTCTCATCATTGTTCCCATGGACCATCCAAATAGTCTCCAAAGAGCTTCCCTTCCATCTTCCCTCTATCCAGACTCCACAAGTGCCACCTGAGTGAACTTTCTGAAAGAAATTTGATCATGTCTCCTAATTTCATGGTTCCCCAATGCCTTTGGGATAAAGTCAAAAGTTCTTAGCATGACTTTTAAAGCTCTTCACAATCAAGTCTCAAACAATTCTTCTGTCTCTATTACTTTTCGCTAACCCTTCAAGCACAGAGTGTATGTTTTTTTTTTGTTTTTTTTTTTTTTGGCTGCGTTGGGTCTTTGTTGCTATGCGCAGGCTTTTCTCTAGTTGCAGGGAGCGTCGTTGTGGTGCGTGGGCTTCTCATCGCGGTGGCTTCTCTTGTTGAGAGCACGGACTTTAGGCACGTGGGCTTCAGTAGTCGTGGCGCATCAGCTCAGTAGTCGTGGCTAGCGGGCTTAGTTGCTCCGCGGCATGTGGGATCTTCCCGGACCAGGTCTCGAACCCGTGTCCCCTGCATTGGCAGGTGGGTTCTTAACCACTGTGCCACCAGGGAAGTCCCAGGGTGTATATCTTGTCAATGCTATTCTGTTTGCCAGAGGCATCCTCCCTTCTTTTCTACCTGCCAAACTTCCACTTATGTTTTGGGGTCTATCACACATCTTACCGCCACAGCCTGGATGGCTGCCCCACCTAACCCTAGAGATAAACCTGCCCTCCTCTGAACTCCCAGTGATTTGGGGCACACTGAGTACAGTTCATTTTAATTGCTAGCTGGTCAGTCTTGCTCTTGCTTTGTGAGCCTCTTGAAAGCAGGACCAAATGTTCCTGTCTTTTATATCCACAGCCCCATTAGAGTACTCAGCTCCTAGGATGCTCTCAGTGAATAAGTGAACGAAGCAGTTTGTTCACACCATGTTAATTTTCATTCACTTGAAACCATACACTTTTAAAGCTGAAAAAGATATTAGAAAATATATTTTCTAAACTGTTCATTTTTCACATGAAGAAACTTCAGCCTGCAGGGCTTTAAGAGACGTGCCCAAGGTCATAAAGAGGCAGCAAGGGGCACTGATCCTGGTCACCTGACTCATAACACCTTCTACTTTATTGTACATATAAAGTTGTGATGCCAAAAGCCAGAGTAAGCACCTCAAGCAAAAAAAAAAATGAGTATCTTCTTTCTTTTGCATTTTTCTATACAGGGGACTATATATCCTCATTTGAATTCAACAAATGTGACTGAATTAATGACATCTACAGACCTGCATCTTTGCTTTGCAGTTGTGCAGTTGCCCCTTGATATCATTTTGAAGTGCATTTTAATGAGTCAATTCAGTTGACTTACATTTTTTAAAAATTCTTCAGATATATTGAAATTCTGCAAAACTCCTCTTTGGATGATGTATATTAAAGTATTTAAGTTAAAGTGTTGGCGAGGATGTGGAGGAGAGGGAACACTTGTACACCGTTGCTGGGAATGTAAATTGGTACAGCTACTGTGGAAAACATACAGAGGTTACTCAAAAATTAAAAATATAACATCATATGATTCAGCAATTCCACTTCTGGGTATTTATCTGGAAAAAAAAATGAAAACACTAACTGGAAAATATATATGCACCCTCATGTGCATTACAACATTATTTAAAATAGCCAAGTTATGGAAACAACCTAAGTGTTCATCAATAGATGATCAGATAAAGAAGATGTAGTATATATATACAATGGAATATTACTCAGCCATAAATAGAAGGAAAGCTTGCCATTTGCAACAACATGAATGGACCTTGAGAGCCTTATGCTCAGTGAAAAAAGTCAGACAGAGAAAGATACCACATGATCTCACTTATAAGTGGAATCTAAAAACAAAACAAGCAAACAAGAAATCAAGCACATGGATACAGAGAAGAGATTGGTGGTTACCAGAGGTGGGGGCTTGGGGATGCAAAATGAGTGAAGGGGGTTAAAAAGTACAAACTTCCAGCTATAAAATCAATGTCATGGGGATGTAATGTACAGCATGGGGGCTATAGTAAATAATACTGTATAATATATTTGAAATTGCTAAGCGAGTAAATCTTAAAAGTTTTCATCACAAGAAAAAAAGTGCTGTAACTATGTGTGGTGATGGATGTTAACTAGACTCACTGTAGTGATCCCTTCACAGTATATACAAATAATCGAATAATTAGGTTGTACAGCTGAAACTAATATAATGTTATATGTCAATTGTATCTAAATTTTTTAAAAAAGAAGAATAGTAAAGCAAGCAATATCTGAACCTGAATTTTCCCATAAATTTCCTTTGGCCCTCCTCTATACTTTACTGTTTACAGCCGAAAAACTATGTATTTACAGATAATTCCTTCAAATGTCCTGTTAATGCTTGAAAGGTGTTTGCTTTCTACATAAACTGCACCTCTACAATACAGAAGTCAAGCTTAATTTTGATTCCATATTGCTTAGATGTGATACTTATTTTTAAGTCCTTGTTTTATGTAAAATTAAATAGAAATTAAATGGCCAAAACACTGGCAAAAAATAAAAGTTTACCTTAGACAGTTATGGACACTGACTTCTTCTAATACCCAAGATCAAATTACAAAGTTCCCAATTTATGCCATTAATGTAGACAAACACTAATGTCTAGCTATTCCATTCAGACTTCTTTTTTTTTAAACTTATTTATTTTATTTTACTTATTTTTTGGCTGTATTGGGTCTTCTTTGCTGCGCGTGGGCTTTCTCTAACTGCGGCAAGCAGGGGCTACTCCTTGTTGCAGTGCGCAGGCTTCTCATTACGGTGGCTTCTCTCGTTGCGGAGCACGGGCTCTAGGCACATGGGCTTCAGTAGTTGCGGCACACGGGCTCAGTAGATATGGCTCACGGGCTCTAGAGTGCAGGCTCAGTAGTTGTGGCGCACGGGCTTAGCCACTCCGCGGCATGTGGAACTTCCCAGACCAGGGCTCAATCCCGTGTCCCCTGCATTGGCAGGTAGACTCCCAACCACTACACCTCCATTCAGACTTCTGTCTCACAGTATGATGCTGAGGATAATTTGCTCTTCTCAGATGGGAAAAGTCAAAGAAAGATGATCTTAGTGATAATCATGGTAATAACAGACAAGTGGAGAAGCAGAGGAACTGACACTGTCAATCAGTGGGAAAATAGGGCACTCAGATTCTTCTATTTTTCAATCTTCTACAAAACTCGAACACAAAGAGAAATGCTTCTTTACAGGAAAAAAAATTAAATGAATTCATACTTTACTCTTTTGAGCGATGCAATTCAACGTGCCCTCAGGATTCATCACTGCTTCCTGCTTGTTGACCCTGTCAGTCACGAGTTTGCATTCTTCTCACAACAGAGGGCAAGTGTCTTAAAAGATTCTAAGAATTTTGTTCAAGTAAATACACAAAAAGATTTTTCAGTCATTTGCCATAGAAAGGGAAATGGCCACTTTAGAGAGATTTAATAGCCCTTAACATCACATCCGTGCACGAATGTGTGCGCAGCCTGTAAGCGAGGAGGTTATCTTTTACGCTCCTGCTAATACACTCCATTTCCCCCTTTGTCCTGCTTATAGTTCAAACAGGCTTCAGTAGTCACATCGCTGTCATTTGGTGCTATCTCAAAGTTAAATCATAATGAGCTTCGAGATTGTTGCTTGTTTCTCTCTTGTTTCTGCAGAAATGCGGGCTCCTTTTCCATTTTGGAGGGTATGAGCCTCCAGGTTTCTATGATTGCCTCTCACGCCTTCTTTCTCCTTTTATTCTCTCTTCTTCTTTGGCTCAGAAAGCAAACTCATTACCAAACCAAATATATAAGCCTCCCACACAGAATCTGGAGGAGAAAGTCATCCCATTAATTCAGAGGAGCTGTTTCAGAGGCCCTCCACCGTCCTCAGCTTCAGCGGCCTGCAGGCCACGCCACGTGTCACCTGACTAAATACGGGACTGTCTCTTCAGAGCCTGCTCTGTTGGCTGAACAAAATCACTGACATGGAAAAGTAACGAATTTTCTACGGAATACACTTACTCCCAAACAATTTACAATCTCAAAATTAAAATTAGTACAATAATAATTACAACAATAGTAACAACAAACACATAAGCACTTTGTGCCAGGCACTCATCAGAGCACTTCACATATATCATTTCATCTAATCCTCACAACAATCCTATGAGGTAGATCCCCTCATTATCCTTATTTTATAGATAAGTGAAGTGAGGCTCAGAAAGTTTACTAACTTGCCCAAGTTCACACAGCAGCGAATGGCAAATGCAGCCTAAATTTCAAACACTCTGGTGCCAAGTTCATTCTCTTCACCCTTATGCTGTGCTGTCTCAAATTAAAGGACAAGTATATCCTTTTATAATAGAGATAATAATAAAAATAGTAAGAACAAACATTTATTGAGGGCTTACTATGTGCCAGATACGTAACTTATAACAACCTTCTGGTGTTTATTATCCTCATTTTCCAAATGAAGAGACTTAGGTTAAGTAGCTGGCCAAAAATTGCGCAGCTAGTAATTGTCAGAATTAGGAAGTGAATTCATGCACCCTGACTCCTAAGTCATCTTGGTATATTTCTTCTCCATCTTACTTCCGTAAACATGAGGAAAATGAGGCCCAAAGGGGTTTAGTATTTATATAACAATAACCTGATCTAATTATTTTCAAGGTAGTTTTTCAAAAACTCAGACCAAATTCCAGGTCTTCTGAGTCTCAATTATGTGCTTTTCTCATTGTAGCTGCCCTTCCTATGTTCCTTATCAGTGAATGCTGCCCGCTCCAGTCACGTAGGAGCCCATGTTAGACACCTGAAATCATTCCTAGTTCCTCTGTAATGCTCAGCAGCCTATAGCCAATTTGTCATTATGTTCCATTGAATCTACCACCAAACACTTCTCGAATCTAAATCTTTTGCCTTTGGGATAATGTCCAAACTCCTTAATGTAGCAACTTAAGGTCCTTCACAATCTTATCTCAACTTTGTTTGCAAGTCTCTCATTACCACAAGGGACCCCACGCCATACACATAAACACACACACACACACACACACACAGACACACACACAAACACACACACACACTGTACATTGCACAGTAGTCATGCTAAGCTACATGAAACCCATGTTTCTTTATACCCATGCTTTTGCAAACACTATTCTCTTTGTAGGCAATATTCTTTCCCAAACTCTCCATTTTGTAAACTCCTATACAATCCTTAAAGCCTTCTTTTGCTTACCAGGCAGATTCAGTCTCTGCTTCCTTGATATTCCCATGTCACTTTTGTAGTATTTATCACACTGTGTTAGCATTTCTTATCAGACTGTAAATTCTAGGAGGGCAAGAACTTTGTTTTAAATTCCTTTGCATCTCTATCACCTAACACCATGCCTGCATCATACTAAAGGTTTAATAACTGAGAGTTAAATTGAACTTCTCTTACACAACAGCTGCCTTTATTGGTCTAGCTCCTTGCTACTCAAAGTGGGATCTAAGAGTAAGGCCCTATGGGACTAGTATTTGAATCTCCCTTGTACTTAGTTATAACTTGAAATACTCAGGAATGTATTTTCCTTTCTTACCCAACTAGTATAACTGAGATTAATTTTTATTAATACCAGTCTTCTAAAATTTGTGGGAGTTCACAGATATGCAAAACTTTGCAATCAGATATTATTTCTTTAGGCTTGGCCAACCATGGAGATACTATATTAGGGTAACTTTCCCTTCTCAGTTAAAAACAAAACCACTCATGAAAAATCAGAGTTATATTGAGGAAGATAAATAAAAACTTAAAAGTTCTCTTTCAACAATTACAATAGAAATATAAATACTCCAAGTTGAAAGTTTAAATTGGCCTTGGAATTCCAGCTAAATTAATACATACATAGAAATATACAGAGTATATTTCCTTATTAGTTTTTAAGCACAGAAGATGAGCAGCAGAAGGAGTTGATAGTGTTTCACAGTTAGAACTGCTAAGGACCTAAAAATGATTTTTTAATTAGTTTTTCTTCCCAATTTTGGGTGGCAGGACCATATGGCTACCCATTCATTTTAAAGATGAAGAGAATAAAGCACAGAGAGTTAAATGATTTGCTGAAATTACCCAAACTACCACCTTCTGGTAGTAAACTAGTAGTAATCACTTATTGGGGCTTATTCTGTGACTGACAGAGTGCTAAGAATTTCTATGAATTATCTTAATCCTCACATGAATACCATGAGGTAGGTGCTAGCCTACTTGCTCAACTGTAATATCCTTTGATTAAAAAACATTTTCACATCTCTAAAATAGGTGAATTTTACAATCAATGTTGTGTCATAGTTTGATTGGCAGGCATTTTTCTTCATTGGTTGTATAAAAAGTAATGTTAACATCCTAGATCTAAGAAAATACAGTATCAGCCCAATTTTTGCAGGTGAGGAAATGTGACCTTGGAGAAATAAAGTCAGCTCGTCCAAAGTCAAACAGCCAGTAGGTGGCAGAGTCAGGATTTGAACCCAGGAATTTGACTGGAAGCCCACATGCTCAACCATCTATGGTACCACCTTCGATAGTTAATTCACACTCACGGCATCTGAAGTTGCTGGTGTAGTAAAGAGTGCTCTCCATTGGCTCTAGAAGACAGTTGTCTCTGGTTGCCAGGGTCATTGAGAAGAGTGATGACTGATGAATGAATGAAAAATTGAGTTTCCCTTAGCAGGTGGCCTTTGACTTCTTGGGGGTTCCTGCAGTGATACAAAGCATCTATTAGTAGGAAAGGCCTGTGGGAAGTACATGTTCTTCCCAGAGGCTACAGTTGGGTTGCAACACCTTCCAGCAGGTGCCATGGGGTCACACCTCTCGCTTTCATCCCCCAGCTCTGCATCTCCCTCTTGCAAAGGCAGCCAAGTATGGACCAAGCTCTGATTAGATCATCATCCTCTATGAACACATTCTACTTCCTAACGTAAAGCCTGAATCTTCTCTAAACTGTGAAAAGCCTTCTAAGACCACAGTTAAGTTTCCATTATTGGTTATGTTTTAGAAAACAAACTTGGCAAGACTTAAACTTGGCAATAAAAAAATAGATATGTATTTTTCATTAAGGAGCGTTAGAATGCAGTTGTCTGCAGGAATTGGAATGTGTCAGCTGCTCAGAGAGAGACACACAGTTGATATGGGGAGCAGTGTGACTAATTAGGTTTTCTTTTGTGAAGGAATTGGTTTGTATTGATTCATTTACGTCTGATGTAACTCAGCAGTCCTCCCTCTGCCCAGGGAAGCCTGCCTGGACTGGTAAGTGATAAGAAGACTGGCTCACTGGGGCTACGTCTACCTCACTGCTAAATCCGGTTTTCAGGGCCATGGTGACCAGATCACCCTTACTGGTGTCCATTCCCTGCTTAGACACAGGCCAGTCCTATGAGCTATCCCTGCTGGCTGGATATGGAAGGCCTAATACCAGGGCTGCCTTGAAAAGTCACTGGAGAATGCTCAGATTCTGAGCTGCAGAGAGTTTGTGCTTTCCTGATTCAATAAACTAAACCAAAAGGGACCCATTCTATATCTTATGTAAGGAAAAGCTCACTCCCTCTCTAGATGCAGACCGCTACCGTCACGCCCATCACAGGTAGAAGAATCTCTCCAGTGACAGAACTCAGCACTAGAGTTAATATATCAAAAAACTATGCATGGGCTTCCCTGGTGGCGCAGTGGTTGGGAGTCCGCCTGCCGATGCAGGGGACACGGGTTCGTGCCCTGGTCCGGGAGGATCCCACATGCCGCGGAGTGGCTGGGCCCGTGAGCCATGGCCGCTGAGCCTGCGTGTCCGGAGCCTGTGCTCCGCGGCGAGAGAGGCCACAGCGGTGAGAGGCCTGTGTACCTCAAAACAAACAAACAAACAAAAAAAAACACCCCAAAAGTATGCAGACAAAGCATTCAGGGCAACTTTTGGCATCAATAGTGCTTTTCAAAGAGAATTAGGAGGGGTGGATCTCAGATACGGTTTTGTAACTAATTAGCTGAATGTTCTTGATCAATTGACTGAACTTCTCTGGGTGTCTTTTATTTGTAACATTTCATATTAAAGGTGACACTAGTAAATTTGTCATCTCTAGAGCCCATGCAGAGTCATTTCTCCCAAGAGACTAGTGGTTTTGCACTGAGTTATCCACACTCTTTTGCCCAGAAACCGTTGTCTGCAATACACACCAGTACTGAGTCACTAAGAGCAGTCTGAAGTTCTGCAACCATGAACAGCATTTATTTCTGTAAAAACGGGCTCAGAGAGATTAGGTAAAGTCACCCATAAGTAGTAAGAGTGAGATGCTAACCCACGTCTGTCTCAATCCCAGAGTCACTCCTTTGTTACTACTCTACTGCCAGTAGGCTATGGACCCGGGAGACAGGAGTTCCTGAAACAGTGAATCTCCAAGAAGGGAGAATAGAAATCCCACTTGGGCATGCCACGGAGTTTTTTTGGTTTTTTTAATTTATTTATTTTAATTTACTTATTTTTGGCTGCTTTGGGTCTTTGTTGCTGCATGCGGGCTTTCTCTAGCTGCGGCGAGCAGGGGCTACCCTTCATTGCGGTGCACAGGCATCTCATTGCGGTGGCTTCTCTTTGTTGCGGAGCATGGGCTCTAGGTGCACAGGCTTCAGAAGTTGTGGCACGCAGGCTCAGTAATTGTGGCACATGGGCTTAGTTGCTCCACGGCATGTGGGATCTTCGCGGACCAGGGCTTGAACCTGCGTTCCCTGCATCGGCAGGTGGATTCTTAACCACTGCACCTCCAGGGAAGCCCTGCCATGGAGTTTATAGAGAAACTAGAAGACTTTTAGAGAAACTACCAGAGACAAAAAGCATAAACTTTTTAGTACTAAAACAGGTGGTAGAACAGAAGCAGCTTCCTGGGAATGGAAATGTCCAAAGAAGACCAAGCCGGGTCAAAGTAACCAGCATGGCAGAGCATAGGAAATGCTGCCAGATCAGGTTCAAGTGAGCACAGAGAGAACAGTTTCATCCCTACACTCTGTGAGCAATCTTAGGACCCAAGCAGAAAGGGCTTTGTCATCTTACTGACCGCCAGCCTGCCCTTGGCAGTTGTGATTTCAAATAAGTAAGGATCTGTATTTAAGGTTTTTTGGGTGCAAACAACAGGAACGGACTCTAGCTAATTTGAACAACAAGTTAAAAAGAAACCTTAGGAAGTACATGGGGCAGTTCACAAAAATTAAAGGAAAGCTAAACCTTAGATTTTAGAGCAGTCCAAAATAAGGGCAGCTTAGACAATCTCAATAGTAGGACCATTGGACAGTCACTTCAGGTCACTCTTCCAAAAACAATCCATCCTTGGGTCAATCTGTTTAAGATTTAAATTCCTGAAGAAAATATCTGATTGGGCTGGCTTTTCATGTGTGTGTGTGTGTGTGTGTGTGTGTGTGTGTGTGTGTGTGTGTGTGTGTGTGTGTGTGTGTGTGTGTGTGTTAGGTCTTAAAAGATTACAGTAATAATGTATTTAAAGTATTCATCAGCTTCTAGGTTATATAAACAATTTTAACGCAAACATTCCTTAGGGCATCTTTCCCATTGCTCCCAAGATATCATCTCTTTCTGTTGCTATAGGCATAGATGGCTTCACTCCATTCTGTCTTCTCTGGACCATGACAGAATTCCAGAATTTCTCACATTTCTTGTACTTGGGAAAGTGAAACACCTTTCCCTGTCATAATTATTTTCATCCAAACATCTGCAGAATCATCAGATTCTGACAAGCACACGTGCACACACTAAGAAAGGACATGCTCCAGGCAAAAGTCTCATCAAGAGCTGCTTGCAGTGTGGGAAGGGTAGTTTTACCACCAGGAGGGAAGGAAGGGCAGGCAGAAACAGTGGACATCCACTGCAGGGTCCCAGACCAGCAGTTCTACAACAGAACAAAGAGGGCAGATTGTGTACCTTTCCAGGAACTATACCTGGGAAGTTCCTGGGAACCAGAGGCTATGCCAAGCTGAAAGAAAATCCACGCATGCAAGTAAGTGCTGGGGAATAGGAGGAACTCAGGAATCAGATATTCAGAGCAGAACCGGTGGACAGAAAGCCTGGACAGTGTGACCAAATTTCACCCCAGCCAGAATCATCTTAAATATTTCTTGCTACAGTTGCGTTCATATAGAACCTGGGTTAGCTGAGAGAGAGAGAGACAGAGAGAGAGACAGAGAGAGAGACAGAGAGAGATGTGAGGTGTTTAGGAGTTGGGTAACGGAAAATAATACTAAGTCTTGCCAATGACAAGATAGAGAAAGCTGAAACAATTAGTTCTGCCCCTGGAGAGCAGGTAGACTCAAGTCAAACAGGGCAGGAATTATCTCTGGGAGCCCCCAGTTGTGCCCCAATACACACTAACAGACACAGACACACACACACCACCACCACCACCACCCTGGGGTAAAACCAGGGAATAGATGCTATTGTCTTCAGTTTCTCCCTATCATTCTTCAAGAACTTAGATTAGTGTCCTTGACTTTCAAACTCTTGTCCCCCATGTTTTTTTATATTTGCAAACTCATTTAGAACATGTTATGCTTTTGCACTTTAAGACATTATCTTTTATTCCAACTCTGGAATAAAATACTTTATTGCTAAAACGTAGTGGAAAGAGCATTTTATTTGGTGTCAGAGGACTTAGGTTGATGAATCTAGGCTGGACACTCATCGTCAGGCTGTTCTCCCCTTGGTTCTCCATCACTGCAGGGTGAAGGGCAAGACAAGGAACTGTGTTCACTCATCTTTCTCTCTCCTTGGCCACTCCAATCCTCAAGGTCTAACCTTCATTCTAAGCTGCTCTACCTTGTAACTAAATCATGTCCAGCCCACGTGAAGACAGTGTGGCATAGAGGAAAGGATCCAATTGCCCCAGTTCAAGCCCTAGGTCTACCACTGATGAACTGGAAAGCTTTAGACAAATTACCTCACTAAGGCTCTGTTTCACAATCTGTAAAATCCTCTCTTTCCATGAAATAGTTTATAAAGAAAGAAATGCCCACCGTAGCACCTGATGGCTATTATCATTACCTCTCACGCAAAGCCTTCCCTGACCAACCCTTTCCACTGATCTCTCCTTTCTCATCATACCTTTGGATGAATTCTCTGTATCATTTAGATAGTCATCCAATGCTCTGGGCTGCTAAAATATTACCTTTCTTCTAACACCAACATCAAAAATGCCCCCAATGTATTGTTTTAAAAACCTATTTGACAATGATCTGGTATGTTCTTTTTCCAGGAAATATCCTTTTAATTAAACTCTCCCATCAGCATGAAGTCCTATGACTTAGCAGCATGAGTAAGATGTTTAAAAAAGACCATTTTGAGTAAGAGGTTTATAACTATATGCTAAAATATCTAAGTCTGCTCCTTTTCCTTTTTAATTTAACCCAGAAAGGCTCTTCATGTACATATACTCAATTTCTGAACCTTGGGATAAGCATATATTTCCTGACTACCCGGAGTTAGTTGCTTCTCTTTTCCTGCTATTAATCCTAGTCACACCATCCACAGCCTGGCAGTCCTGTGTCCTAGTTGTGCACATCACCCTCTGTGTTTCAGTTGTGCTCAGCATTGGGATTTGTTAACCTAGGAAAAATGCAGAAGTGGGTGGAAATAAGAGCCAGGCTTTGTTGGAAACCTTGCCTGTAGTCCTCCCCTTTTACACCTCCCCAGGCACCACAGCCCTCTAAGGAGTTATTGAATTTGAGTCTCCTTTCATCAATTTCATCAAAAGTCCAGCAACAGCTGCTGCATTTGAGAAAAAAGGCAACGAGTGAGGAAGTTTAGAGCTCTAATATAAATTCAGCAAGTTCAAGTCAGAGACACAATTTGGCTTTCGTGGAGGAGATGAAAGGGCATGGTGGATGGCTTCCCTGGGTGGGAGGGAAATGAAGTCTGAAGGCTGTTTCTGCTGAGTGTGCTTATTGTCAGGTGTCTGGAAACAGATCCCTAAAAATTGAGCAACATCAAAGGACTCATCAAAGAACTATTCATCAAAGCTGGAATTCCATGCAGTCTGTATTAGAAACCATGTCCTCTCTCCAGACCCAGGAGAATCTGCACAGGCGGAGACAGTCTTCACTCCTGCTTATTGGTGTAAATCAATGATACTCAAAATGCGGAGGGGAGAAAAAGATAAATACCAGGAAAGTCAAGGTCTCTGAGAGCTTTATGGCCTTTTGAAATTCTTAAGAAAATCTCTACCTCCTTCCTTCCTTTCCTAGGAAGGCTCTCGCTAGCACCAAAAATAGGTTTATAGCTCTTACTATTTGTAAAAGGTAACACACTGAATGCCAGCAGTGATATCACACAGTGTACAGTTAGATCCGATCTCCGTCCTGTGGGCTCACATTCCCACTGAGATATAAATGAGAGAAAGGAAACAGAGGCCCTCAGGAGCAAGTACGTGCGTAGTATTTACACATGTTCTCTTGCTTTCTCCACCAAGCTGCGGGAGAGTGGTGAGCTCTGCATCCAAAACAGCCCCTTGCCTCTAGAAGGTACTCCAAGAATTGGAAGAAGAGAAGTTGCACTTTGTTTTAGCTACTTTTGAATGCTAGATGAAAACTGAGGGGGTTTGCCATGGTCACAGATGGTAGACAGATAGGCAGAAAGGAAATGCCAGAGGCTACATCTATCTGTGATGAAGGACAAAGCCATGACTGGCAGACAAACTTCCCACCACATTTTCTTTTTTTTTTTAATATTTATTTATTTTTTTATTCAGCTGTGCCGGGTCTTAGTTGCGGCACGTGGGATCTTCATTGCGGCATGCGGGATCTTTTACTCGCGGCATGCAGGCTTTTAGTTGCAGCATGCGGGATCTAGTTCCCTGACTAGGGATCGAACCCGGGCCCCCTGCATTGGGAGGGCGGAGTCTTAACAGCTGGACCGCCAGGGGATTCCCCCCACCACATTTTCTTGAGAAGCAGAATGCATGCTATGAAGTATTGGGTTGGGTACAGATTCATAATAGACTCGATACTGCAATTAAAGTTCATGACTTTCTCCACATGATCTCTAAGCCCAAGACCACGTGAAAAACAACAATGGATGAAATGTTTCTCCCTAAAAGATCTTGGTGAGACAATAGTTGATGATTCAAGGTTATGGATTAAAGGTTATGAGCCCAGATGTATCTTCCAATAAGGACAGAAAAATAGGAGTCAGTTTTGGACATTGCCAAACACTGTGATGTCTTTGCCAGACAAATCTTGTCTTAACTTTAAAAGCATTTGAGAAATGGGATGCTTCTCTACAGTATAGCTTCCTGTAGTTTTCATAGAAGAAAACCAAATGTTGCAGAATTTGAAGGGAACAAAAATCATCCAGTCCAATTAAGTTTTCAAGTGAGAACTGAGTTCTCTCAAATGAGGTCTTTTCAAGAGGAAACTGGATCCACATTTCCTACAATATTTGGGGTATGGCTACAAGTAGACTTCTCTTCCTTATGGTCTCTGACCCTCTTCCAGGAAGTAACAGCTAAATGCAAAATCAGGATGAGGTCTTACTGGGAGGGCAGTCTCAACAGGAAGACTGTTCCAGGGAGTAGTCCTTCTGGGAAATAAATCCCCACACTTCAGTGACAACTGTGGGAAATGCTCTCAACAGATTTGCTATAGAGCAGCCACTGGGAGTGGGGTGGAGGATGTCACTGCCTGTCAGACACACAGCTTTTACTTATGTTTCTTAGGAAAACAGTACATGTCCCTTCTGTTTCCCACTGAGAGTGAATTACTCTTGCCTGCGCTCAAGCAGAGAGAGGCTGACGGGGCTGGGAGGGCTCAGCTACAGCCTATCTAACTGAAGTTGCCTTTAAAGTTTGTTAACAACAAGAAAAACTCTGTGCTCCCATCTATGTATATATCCAAGCTCAGATAAAGGAGAAAAAAGCTGGTGCAGAGGGACTTCTCTGGTGGTCCAGTGGTAAAGAATCCACCTTCCAATGCAGGGGACGTGGGTTTGATCCCTGGTCAGGGAACTAAGATCCTACATGCCACGGGGCAACTAAGCCCACACACCACAACTATTGAGCCCGCGCCCCTCAACAAGAGAGCCCACGCACCCTGGAGCCCCAGGCACCACAACTAGAGGGAGAAAACTCCATGTGCCACAATTAGAGAGAAACCTGCGTAGACCACGGCCGAAACGAAAAGATCCCTCATGCCTCAACAAAGATCCCATGTGCCGCAACTAAGACCCGAAGCAGCCAATAAAGAAATTCCTTTCTTAAATTTTAAAGTTGGTGCACAAAAATGCCTTCATTTGACAAATGTAAATGTTACTGACTTGATATCTAA
This sequence comes from Grampus griseus, assembly GCF_964374135.1. Taxonomy (NCBI): domain Eukaryota; kingdom Metazoa; phylum Chordata; class Mammalia; order Artiodactyla; family Delphinidae; genus Grampus; species Grampus griseus. The sequence continues at coordinate 35,443,203 of NC_139018.1, read as the reverse complement.
AAACTCTTAAAGTTGTTGATGTAAAAGTTAAAATGCAACCTGAAAATGATTAAATCTATATTCTCTGATAGTTCAAATGTCTTGCTCACTTGCTCACACACCCACAAACAAAGTGACTTTCCTGGAGGTCAAACTGTACACAGCCTAGTTGGCAAAGGAAACAGCAAACGTTTCCTCCCACTCTGTATCGTTATCATTGGTGTTTAGCATTAGTGCAGCATAGCACTGCACTTTGGGTTGTTATTTATAAGCATTCCTATCAGCCGGCCCTGAGCAGTAACCTTCTTTTAGAGGTCAGGTCAGAGAATGCCAGTTTGCAAAAGAGTCACATGGAGGCCAAGTTTTGAGCAGAATCTCAAATCAAGAAGCAGTATTTGAGTACATATCTTTGAAACAAGAACTAAAAATAAGGTAGATAACCGTCATATTCCCAAACCCGGTTGTTAATCATCTAGGTTGTTTCTTTTAGAAAAATTTTCAGGCCAAATCCATAGCAGTTTATTACCAATCCCTAGTATCTTTGTCTTTATTCACTATTACAATCAGCTCTAGGCAATTCTAAGATGAATTTCTGTTATGAAATAGCATTAATATAAAAAGCCTACATACTTGGAATTATCCTTCCATCAGTCTCACAAAGCCTGGTTTTATTTTACTACTCAAAAGCCATATTTGTATCTTAATTGTCCAAATCAACTGACCTAATTATTGTTGACATATTTTAACCATTGTTCAATTAGTTTAGATAAGTAAGAGTTGGTAACTTTGTATGTCCCTGTCACAATTTTAAAAGACAAAAGAACAATTTCGACATTCAATGATTTAGTATTAGCTTTCAATGGAAAGCAGAAACAGTAAAGAAAAGCAAACTCAGCATCACACGCCATGATTTGTCAACTGTAAAGCACAATACAAATGTTTGTTGGTGTTGATGATGGTGAAGGGAATGATGTGGAGGAGGAGACAGTTGTCATTTCCACAGAGAAGTACCAAGTGTCATTTCTGGTCCTTAGTTTCAATGATGTAGACAATCAGCCTTGACTAATCTTAAACTGGTTTTGAAAAGTTCTGGTGGTACAACAGGGCTTGTGGCCTGGTCTGGAAGTCTAAGCTTCTGATTGCAGATAAGTTGACCATATAACAGATATTTTGCTGGAGTGACAGGATCTCAATCATTTATCTAGTCTTTGATCTTGGAACTTCCCAAATGGCAGAAAGACTCAGAATGTCATAAAGTGTAGCTGGAAATAACCTGGGACTAACTTGTTTTTTTTTTGGAAGCAAAGGACACTGAAAACAGCTGGCTCTTTTTCAGAATCAGAACATCCAATAACTTGCAGTGATTTCAGCCAGGTACAAAATGTGAACATTTTGAACTCAGATTGTAACCCATTAAAGCTTTCCTATCTGAAATTCTGCAGCAACCATGAAAACAAGCACTAACTTGTGTACTTTGGGCCTAAAGAAAATTAGACAATAAGCTGCAAAAAGCTAACTCCGGTTTCTTTCTTTGTGCTATTCCCATGAATATCTGTACAGATAGCCTATAAACATCAAGCAGAAAAGCACCACCATCCCATTCAAATGCCCTCTTTTCTGGTACAACATCCCTTCCCATCATTACCTCCAAGTATTTATTTTCTTAACTTATGCTGCTGCTTCCCCACCTACACACCACCCCCACTCTACCCCCAATCCTAATTATCTATCTCAGGTCATTGACCCTGAATAACTGGATAACTGTCTGATCATCCAGCCACTGCTGAGACATGGATAGTAAGGCTGTGTCATTGTGGTGAAAGGGCCACAGACTCTGGAGTCAGACTGCCTGGGTCCAAATCTCAGCTTTGCCAGTTTCTTGCTACTTGACCTTGGGCAAATTACTGAACCTCTCTGTGTCTCAGCTTCCTCCTCTGTAAATTGGGCATGAGAAAATTGCTTCCCCCGTAGGCTGTCATAAGGATTGAATGAGTGAATACATGTAAAGTGTGTGGAGTAGAACCTAGAATACAGTAAGCATTCTACAAGTCCAAGATATTTTTCATCATTAAGGGCAAATGTTGAACAACCTTGCTGATGTCCTATTTCTGAAAAATACACTGCCTCTCTCTGGACAGGCAGGCAGCTCTCTGAACAACTTTTGGCCCCTGACACTCCCAGGCCCTCCTTACACGCTACAGATGGGACCATAGCCACCAAGCTCTCTGGTGCAAGCACCCCCGGACTCTATTCATCCAGCTGTCACTCATATACCTCCTAACCTATCCCTCTGGCCACCACTACTCACAAGTGTCTCTAGAATGGGTACAGATTCAAGTAAAATTTTGTTGGGCAATGAAGGAATAAGATTGCTAATATTACTAAGAGAACTAAAGCAAGGTTTCTTGTCTGTCTCTGGTCTGAATACTCCAGAGGGTAAATACCTTAGAACTGGAACAGGTCATTGCCAAGAAGCACTTTCCTTTCAGCATCATTCATCATATGATCTGCATAAACATTCTACCCCTCTCCTTCTCCTTGGCAGAAACATCCATTCAGTTCTCCTCTAGCCAAACCCCTGTTGCTTACTTAGAGGCTGGATATCAACTATCCCTATTAAGGCTTTCTACCTTCTCTGAAAAGCCCTAAATTGGCCCACTTCTCCCCAACATTTCCTGCAGGTAGAAATTTAAAACCATGTAGGAGGAAGGAGAACCAGAGGCCAGTGGAGAAATGAGCTGGGACGAGCTAGATTCTCATTTCACCTTACATTTCTGACCAGCCACTTTCTGAGGGTGTTCGTATCACATTTGCTACTTGTGCTGTTTCCTGAGAAGGAGCCAGAAGGAAGATAGTGACCAGGAATGGTAAACATGGCAGGTCCAGTTTGAAAACTGACTTTGGAATGAATATGTTTTTCTAACAGCAAAGATTGGAGAGCAGATACCAACATGCAAAGTGCTGGTCGTTTTCCACTTCTAAAAAATTGAATAACAGGCTGTAAAGCAACCTATCCTATAATAAAGAATATATTATGTTCTACCATGAGAAGGAAATAGTCAATAAGTATTTTTGAAAATAAGATCTTAGGATCCTCCAGGATCCACAAGGTACTCCATTATAATTTTCTTTTAATTTTGTGACTTTATGGCAATTATGTCTTTAAAAAATAATGTAAGCATTGCTATAGGCTGAATGTCTGTATCCCCCCAAATTCATAGGTTGAAATCTAATCACCAGTGTAAAGGTGTTTGTAGGTGGGACCTTTGGGAGATGATTAAGCCATGAGTGTGGAGCCCTCATGAATGGGATTGGTGCCCTTATAAAAGAGGCCCCAGAGAGTGTCTCAGCCCCTTCTGCCATGTGAGGACATAGCACCAAGAAGCCAGCCCCTCACCAGACATCAAATCTATTGGTGCCTTGGTCTTGGACTTCCCAGCTTCCAGAAGTGTCAGAAATAAATGTCTGTTGTTTTTAAACCATTTAGTCTATTTTTGTTATAGCAGCCCAAACAGACTAAGACAAACATATTCTGGATCTCAGGCTTCCAAAGTCTCAAAAGCCACCAAAGATTGAGAAATCCATAGAACAGTTCACTCTTGAACAGAAAATATGGAAAACACGTATAAAACTCTAATCTAACAGATGCAGATAAGAAAAATGGCAGCCAAAATAAAAGTATCTTTGAATTTGTTATTTCAATCTTTTTATGAAAATTCTCAATTTTACTTCAGATAGTGTCACTTTTGCATGCTCTGTCCATAATTTTTATAGGAAAGACATTTTTCCTGACTCAGTCAACTCAGGTGATTCTAATAACAGTTTCCAAGCCTTACCTCTTGTCTGATTGGGCTGAGCAGAAGCTGATAACCAGGTTCCAGGAGTAGTTCCACCTTTGCTACAAGGGCAAATACTCAACTAACATTTTTACTTACCTTTGGTTTGATGTTTCCCCCTCCTTGATCCTCTAAATTAGTTTAGTGAAAGATGCATTCCTCCCTTCTTCTTGAATCCTTGTAAATAATGGAAGGTTTTTTACTGATTATTGGGGGAGGAGAACAGCTATCCCCACACAAACATTTTACAGAACTGAAAAGGTAGGCCAACAAAAAGAGAGACTGCTAGGTTATAAACTGAATTAAGATACAGAACAAAAGGAAAGATAGTAATTTCTTTCATCACAACCTCCATAATAAATCTCTTCTCTTCCATTTCTTAATTGGCTCAGTCATTTGTTCAACAAATATTGATGGCAATTATGACCACAGGCACTATTCTTGGCCCCAGATATCCAGCAGTGACAAAACCAAGGCCCTGCTCTCATCAAGTTCACATTCTAGTTGTGGGAGCTGGTGGAAATAGACAAGAAATAAACATGCGGTGGGGTGGGGGGGGGATGCTAAGTACTAGGAAGAAAAATGAAGCAGGCTTAGGGAGCAGAGTATGATGGAGGGAGGGGGTGTTATGCAGTGTGGTTATTATGCCTTTCTCATTAGGCAAGACTGCAGCTGAGGCTTAAAGAGAGCAGGGCAGCAAGTCACTCAAATATGTGGGGACAGCATATCCCAAAGAGAAGGAACAGTATGAAATCCTGGAAGCTAGAGGGTGTTTGGAATGTTCTAGGAAGAGTCAAGAGGTCACTGTGCCTGGAGCAGTGAGAGCAAGGGGACAGGGATGACCCATGAGGTCAGGGAGATGGCAGAGGGACAGGGGGTGTGCAGTCTTGAAACTCATGGTAAGGATTTTGCATTCTATTCAGAGTGATAAGAGAAGATTTATAGGTTTTAGTGCAGAGGAGTGACATGGTCTTATTTATATTTTTAAAAGATTCCTCTGTGGTGGGGCTTCCCTGGTGGCGCAGTGGTTGGGAGTCCGCCTGCCGATGCAGGGGACGTGGGTTCGTGCCCCGGTCCGGGAAGATCCCACATGCCGCGGAGCGGCTGGGCCCGTGAGCCATGGCCGCTGAGCCTGCGTGCCCAGAGCCCGTGCTGCGCAACAGGAGAGGCTGCAGCAGTGGGAGGCCCGCGTGCCACAAAAAAAAAAAAAAAAAAAAAAAAAGATTCCTCTGTGGAATATATGCAGGGAGTGGGGAAGAGAGGAGCACAGGTAGAAGCAGAGAGAACAATTTGGAGGCTGCTGCAACAGTCCAAATGAGAGATGATGATGGCTGAGATTAGCATGGTAGTAGTGGAGGTGGTGGAAGTGAGAATTCTGATTTTATTGTGACGATTCCATCTCTGGGGGCTGCTAATGGACTAGGTGTGCAGCAGGTGAGAAAGAGGGGTCAACTGGGAGAATGGTGATGCCATTGCTCAAGACGGGGGAAGCCTACAGGAGGAATAAAAGCGGTGAGAGGTAAGAGAATCAACATTTGTTATGGACATGGCAAGTTTGAGCTCCTGTTAGAAATCCAAGTGGAGATGCTGAGGCTATAAAATATGCAAGGTTTTTCTCCCATGTGTAAAATATTCAGGAGAGCGATTTAGGCTGGAGACAGAAATTTAGGAGTCATCAGGGAAAAGACTGGATGGCCAAGGTTGCCAGATTTAGAAAATAAAAGCACAGGACTAAAAAATTATTGGTGGTCTATCTGAAATTCAAATTTAACTGGGAATCCAGTATTTTTTGTCAGCCCTGTGGGTAAGGTTGGCTGAGATCACATAGGCAGTTAATGTGGACAGAGGAAAGAGAATGGCCCAAGGAGTGAGCCCTGAGGCATTGCAAAGTAAACAGATGAGAAAGGGGAGGGAGCCAGCGGAGAGTCTAGAAGGAAACCCAGTAAAGAAAGAGTTCTAAGAAGGAAGGAGTGATCAACTGTGTCACTTGCAACTAATAGTACAGGGGGAGGAAAGTCTGACTGGAGTGGATGGAGGAAAAACAATGGGAAAAGAGAACAAGAACGTAGGCAATACTTTTTGAGTTTTACTATAATGGGGAATATATAAGTGGGCAGTAGCTGGAGTGTGATTTGTGGTCAAAGGAAGTGTTTTTATAAGATGAAATAGTGGCCAGCAGCCAGGACAGGGGACTGAACTGGCATCCTGACCCCAGAGTGGCCATGCACTTGACACAGAGAAGCTGGTACTCTCCTGTACACAAACTCAGAGCTTTGGCAGCCAGGTTGGAGTGGAAGAACCACAGCGCGTCCCACACCAGGAGTGTCTAAAATGTGCACAGTGTAACAGCAAGTTTAACTTAATCCCCAGAATGTACCACTGTCACTGGGGTGAGAAGTGCTTCTGCATATAAATCCCTAACCCTGGGAGTTTCAGGTTTGGATGGACGCTGTGTGGCTGAGTATCTAGGATGCTACTACCTCTGACTGCTGCAAAATCAGAGAGATCTGAAACAATGGCTTGTCATCTTTTCAGCAATCAGAGATCTTGTTTCTCAATAGAAACAGGCATTATGGAACTGAAAATACTTATATTTCTACTGCTCAGATGCTTAGGGCTTTGAAGAGGCAGCACAAGAGCTCAGGCATGTCCTTGCAGTATTCAGGTGCTGGAACAGAGGATGTGACCCAGATGAAGGGTGCAGCTGGGGGAGATTCGAGGTCCAAGAGGAGACAGTCAGATGGGGGGCTAGCAGCCATTTACAAGGCAGCCAGGTGTCTCCATGGCTCATGGGACCATAGATGAGAGGCACCAATGAGTCCAGTGACTTGGCTGACAGAGCAATCTGGCACCATACACCTTCCCTCTGTATCCTCACAGGTGATGAATCTTAACAGTGCTGAGCAATACAATTAAAGAATTTAGAGAAACAAATGTGTTCACATTTCTTCACATTTAAGAATGTGCATATTATCTTCCTGGTACTTTCTTAGGAGTGGGAGAGTCTAAGCTATACCACTTCTAAACTTATTCTAACATCATCTGTATCAAAGTTATATGATTTCCTAAGTTTACTAGAAGTTTATGGCCCATCATTGTTGATTTTATTTAATTCTTCCACAGAAACCTGGTAATAATGCCTGTTTCTGCTTAATATTGGAGACTACCCAGCTTTAAATATAACAATTAAGGTTTGCTTTAGCATATTTTATAGACTGTCTACTTATTGTGTCACTAACTTTGAGCTTTGAAAAAATGTTTTACACTTCACTCAGGGAGAGGAGCCAGCTTCATGTTTTGTACATAATATTTTCCCTTATTAAAATGACTGTACAGAAATTTGTTTATCTAGCTTATAGTTAACACCAATACTGAAATTTTTTAAAGGGTGAGTTATTGCAGCATGCATGGTGATGATCGACTAAGGAGGAGGATCATGCAGGAGAGAGTGTAAAATTGTAGAAATGTCCTTGAGTAAGCAAGGTTGGGGCATGTGCAGAATCTAGCCCGCAAGTGGAAGGACTGCCCTATATAGGTGCAGGAATAGCTCACCCACTGCAGCAACAGCAAGAGCAGGTTTGTGGGTACAGATGCAGCTAGGTTATGAGTTTGGGTGGTGAGAGCATGTGGAATTTCTCTTCTGAGTGCTTGTATCCTCTCAGTGAAATAAGAAATTAGGTCATGAGCTGAGAACGAGGAGTAGGGAGGGACGTTGAATGCTGGAGGAGAGAAGGTATGAGATGATGTTCTAGCAGGGATGGATGGAATTGACTAGGGAAATGCTGCAAGATTGGTTGGCTACACGATCCACGTGAGGCTGTGGTAATTAATTCAGAGTAGAGCAATGGAGAAATAAGGGGGCAAGGGAATTGAAGATACATGCAAAGAAATTTGGAGGGGGGGCAGTAAAGACTTGAGATAATGATCAGTGCAAAGGGGATAGAGTCAAAGGATTGGAGGTGAGGCAGAAGAGCTATTGGAGTCCAACTACTGGAGGGAATGAGCCTGACAGATGGTAGATGGTGGTAGGATATCAAAATATTTGAAACTGATATTATGAAGGGAATGCATTTCCATCAACATTCTCATTGCCTGCCGTTATTTCTAAGGTTCAATAAGAGTCAGTTTGATATTGCCTAAGAAGACTGCACAACTGCCAAGGAACGTAGTTCAGAAAAATCTCCCCTTCCCACCACCCTTCTTACTGCTTCTTCCCATCCCCTTTCCTCCCTCCCTTCACCCACCCCCTTCATAAATCTGAAATGGAATAAAACTGCTCAAATTTGAATTTAACTGAAACAGACTAAAACCAATCCCTGATGAAAGAGCATCCTTCTGTTGCTCTGAAGATGTAGAGAAAACATAAAAAGAGCATGTTGCTGATAGAAGTTGAGAGGAAAAACACAAGAAATAGTTGTCTCTGGCATCTAAGCAAGCCTGATGCTGGGTGTTTTTAGATTTATATGACTGATAAATATTACAAGATTCCCTGTAGAGGACAAATCCAAGTGAAAAATAACCAATTGAGAAGAGAGGTATGTGGTTAGTGATCTCAACAAGAAAGGATGAGCTATTCTGAAATCCAAGATATCAAATGATGATTTCTCATTTGTAAAATTATACCCTTGGCAATTATCCAGCTGCCTCTCTCTCTCTCTCTCTCTCTCTCTCTCTCTCTCTCTCTCTCTCTCCCTCCCTCCCTCCCTAATGGATTTACATCTCTATCCAAGTAAACTGAGGTCCCATCTGTATTAGCAGGAATTAATCCTGGATGTTATTTTACTTGGAAAATTCTTTGTCTGTTTTTTTAAACCTTTCTATTTTTCTTCTCATTCAAACATTTCAGCAAAATTCTTCTCCATGTCTGGCATTTTCAACCAGTGGAGTAGTGGGGTCGGGGATTACTGTGCTTTTCCTTGGGAGTGATCTGATTTCAAAAGTGAAAAAAAAAATCCATCCACTTTTTTACACTAAGCATTAAACACTTGGGCATTCATATTTAGCAGAAGAAATGCAAATGGTTAATAAATATATAAAAGGATGTTCAGTATCACTGGAATGCATTTATTTAACTCATATAGTGCATATTATGTCAGGCACTGCTCTAAGCAGTGTTTAGGCACCATTCTAAATCTTTACAAACATTAACATAATTAATCCTAATAATAATATTATTTTGCAGATACTATGATTTTTCCCATTTTCAATGGGAACAATGAAACTGAGTCACAGAGAAGCTATGTAACTTGCCAGGGTCACACAGCTAGTAAGCAGCACAGCCAGCCAGGTGGACTGTGGGTCCATGCTTTTACACACTATACTATGCAGTCTTGCCAAGGAAATGTAAATTCAAATAAGATACCATTTACTATCCAACAGATGGGCAAAAAATTTTTAAATACTGGTAACATCAAGTGCTGGTAAGGATGCAAGCAAATGAACATTCAAATACTGTTACACCCTGTTTAAAAGGCAATCTGGCAGTATTCACTAAAATTTATAGTACACAAAACCCTCTAAGTAACATTCTACTTTGAGGACTGTGGCCTACAGAAATAAAAGCATAAGTCCATAAGGCTGTATATGAAATTGCACCAGTGTTTGTGGTGATGACAAAACTGGAAAGAGTACAAATGTCCATCACAGGAGCTATGGCTGAATAAATTGTGTTACATCCATACCATGAAACATTATGCAGCTATTTTAAAAGGCTTCGATCTATATCTATTGATCCAGAGAAAGTTTCAATAATGTGTACAGTATGATCCCAATTTTCTGAGCATATTTGACAGTTACCTCAGGAAGTAGGACGGGCAGAGCAGATTATTAAATTTCTCCATATATATTTCTGAATTGTTTGACTTTTTATATAAGCTTGTATTATCTCTGCAATTTGAAAATCTAAGTTAAAATAATTATAAACATAAATGTAATAATCAGCATAGAAAATTTGTTTTAGATCTTCAGAAAATTATATAAATAATATGGCTTTTCAGATCAAATGTGAAAGACACAGATTTATATTTATGGAGATCTCTTATGTACAGGCACTGTAATTTATAGTTCTCAGCAATTACAGAAGAAACATTAATTTTCTTTAAAGGGCATTTCTGGCAATAGAGAACAGAAGGAATAATTTGCTCATTCTTTGCTTAACAGTATAACTAGCTAGTGAAGGGTAATGTTTTAAAAATCAGTGTATACAACTACTGAGCCTGCGCATCGGGAGCCTGTGCTCCACAACAGGAGAGGCCGCGACAGTGAGAGGCCCGCGCACCGCGATGAAGAGTGGCCCCTGCTCGCTGCAACCAGAGAAAGCCCTCGCACAGAAACAAAGACCCAACGCAGCCAAATAAATAAATAAAAACGAATTTAAAAAAATAAATAAATAAAAATCAGTGTATAATCTACAATCTCCTTTTCTATTCCTTCAGTTTCACCCTCAGGTAGAGAGAAAATCCACATTTAGGAGGGAAATGGAGGGGCTGGTGGTGTTGAAAGGTTTAAAAATTCCTTTCTTCTTTGATAAAGAGGATTAGACAGACATTTTGGGGGCTTCACTTCCTTCTTTTTATACTCTACTCTGTGTAGGGCTCAAAGAGGTAAAGTGGAAATCTGAAATAGTGGCTGGAAATGTTGGGGGCGCCGGGAAAACAGTAAGGAGATTGCCAGCGTCATTTGATTTCTGGTTGTGTTAACCATAGGCCCTTCCTGGGCTGGTGAAATTTAAAGTGCTGCTGCTGCCATCTTCAGGAGTTCACCACTGTCATATTTGAGTAAGGTTATAAGTAAGTTGGGTACAGCCTTATAAGCCTCTCCAGGAGTTCTGAATTGCAGCTACAAAACAGACACCTCAGGTTACTGCTAAAATAAGCGTAGTTCCTCCTAAAAGCTTGAGACAGTTACCTCGCAAGGCAGCTTTGGTGTATATGTTTAATGTTACGAAGTGGTAAATTTCTCCCTTTGAGAGGTCATACTAATTAAATTAAGACTTAGGGTCCAAAAAAAATCCTCAAATGTGACTGAGAAGTAAGCCAAGGCTTTAAAAAAATGGGAAGGGGGTTAAGTTAGAGCAATTTGGATGTACCTAGTGGCTCTGAACGCAATCTAGTCAGTCTCCCGGAGGACCATGTGATCAATTTCCACAGCCAACATTAAGTTTAGAGAACATTTGTAAAAAATGAATCTGTGGCTTTCCACTTTTACCTCATTTCTTGAGTGGTTTGTTCATTAACTCTAAGCCTGTCTCTCTTCTCTGAATTCTTGAGTTATGGCTAATGGATATAAAAGTCCAAATTATCTAACAGTACTCTCAATAAATTTCCACTTCTTTCCCAGAAATAATTTTACTTCACTGCATTGTGAAGAAAAATTAATTAAGCCCTAAAGCGAAAATAGGTCCATTACACTATCTTTCTTCATGATAGTTAGAGGTGTCCACAAACGGTACAGGAAGTCCGTGAGAACATGAATACCGCTGGTGGCTCCCAGCGGGGCAGTGATCCAATCTTCAGGTCATGATATCACAATATTCTCTCCAAATACTCTTTTGAGACACTGAAGTTATCACAGAGCTCACTTCACACTGTTTCTTTTTTGTTTCTTCATCATTTTAAGCAATCTTAAGTTCTCATGGCAAGTTGGAATGTGCCTTATAGAGTCCATTTTTGCTCTTGGTTTACATTATTAAAAGGAGAGAGAAAATCCCTTTCAATTCACCTTTAGAAAAGTTTCACAACATTTTAGATATCCAAGTTCCCTTTCACCATAAATCTGGCAGTTAAAAAAATGTATACTGAAAGAAAGGATTATAATACGTAGCTAGCGCCACACTGGGTATGTCATCAGCATGACACTTCTGAAACTTTGCTGTATTTGGAAGACTGTCTATATCTTCTGAAATCTTGCCTTGGAGTTATTTATTTCCTTGGCAAATACTTTCTAAAGGCGTATTAATATGCTAGGTACTTTTTATATGTTTTCTGTTCATTCTTCACAATGATTCTGTGAAGATCATACACTCCCCCTTTAGCAGATGAGGAAACTGGGATACAGATAGTTTAAGCAACTTGCCTCTGGTGACTTAGAGAACCCGAGTGTGCCTTACTCTTATGCCTACACTGCTTGCACAATAGAATTGCCAAAGCTGGCAACATTCTGAGCACTTTACTGTCTACTACAATTATGAAACAAGTCATTCAATGAACAGTTGACTCTTTGCTACATTCAAGGCATTGTGAATTTTATTAATATAGCAGTAAGAGAGGAAAAAATAAGTCAGGCCTAAAATTAGACTATAAAACAAGCAAAAGTGATAAAAATGGAAAGTATGACTCAAAGCATATTGAGCTACCTGTGCTCACTACCACTGGGGGCATTGCTGACTTACAAGTGGAAGGAGAACTAAGTGAACAGATTACACACCAGAGAAATCCCATACCTTTAATTTTGAACCCATCCACAATGCCACATAGAAAGAAAATGTTTAGGTAAAAGCCCAAGACATACTGAAATGCACCTCACCACAATTTGGCATCTGGGCCGAGGTATAGATTACAATTTTTATTTCTACTTTACTTCCTATCCCTATTACACCTGATCACTTGAAATGGGAAAACAAATGCTCCTTTGCAAAATTTACCCCATCTTGTTTTATGTATGATGCTGTTACTATTTCTGGATCTCAGAGCCTATAGCCTTAATTCACTGTTAGGGCAAATCTGGCCATGTTCAATTTCACCGCACTCACTGTTCTTTCTACAGAGCTCTAAATGGTCCCAGATGCAGAAGTTAAACAGTGAAGCCACCATCTCAGCCCAGTGCCCTAAGAAGCCTCTGGTGCCACTACACAGCTGCTTACAGCTTAATGAACCACTGCTTAGTGTGCTGCTAAATGAGGTTGCAAAGAGCGAACCATTTCTAATGGCATCAGCCTTTCACTCGAGAAAAGGAGTTCTCATCACTTACCCGACTTCACCTGAAGGACAAAAATCGCCCCCCAGCCCCCTGCCCCGAAGACATTTGCATTTGGGGAAACTGGAAACTCTGTAAGGAGCAGATCTGACTCTGCCCGCTGATCTGACTTTCTGCTCTAACACCCATCATTAGTACTAATGCTAAACTGGAAGGAGAGGCATTGGGGTCCTCGGGCAGAAAGTCAGCACAAAAGGCTGAATGTGAATTAGCCAGGATGGATGGGCCACACTTAATGCTGATAATGATGAAAACTTTATATTGCTCAAGTGCTTCTTGAGGAGCGCAGTCAAATGCTCCTGATTCAGCCTAAAAGCAGTGAAATCACTAGTCTTGTAATGACATTACGTATATAAAAATGAAAAGTTGAGGAAATCATTTGGATATCTGTCTAGAGATGTACTTCGTGTTCAAGGAGACCCTCTACCCTAGAACTGCCAGGGCCATTTATCTGAGCCGCGTAATGGAAACTGCCTCAGACCTTAGGAGTGTTCATTTATTCCTATCACCGCAAACTCAATAGGTCTAGAATATCATCTGCAGTATCCCCAGCCTCCTCCGAAGCTCACTTGGTACCTCAACTATCCCAATGTCTCCAGCCTCAACAGCGGGCTCTCCCCCACCCTCTGCCTTGGCCCCAGCACTCAATGTCATCAAGTCTTCCTTAGGTCCACTTCAACATCCTTCCATCTGCCTTCCCCTTGTCCAAATTCTCATCATTGCAGTTCTGATTCTACACTGACTTGACCCTGAGGGTAGCAGAACATGCCACCCCAAAATAGGCTACTTTGGTAAATTAATTATTTTGAACTGTAGGCATTTGAAAAACAGCAAATGCAGGGAGAGGCTTCCTCTGAACTCCCTTATCTGCCCAAAGTCAGATCCTCCAAAAGGATCTCACTTGTCATAAATCCCCTCCCCAGAAGTTTCATCAACCAGGCGAGATTGACTCTTATCACAGGAGAGGAGCCTAGAAGTCGACACCACACCCAGACACACTTTGTCACAAACTATCACACCTCCCCTCTGTTCTTCTAAAGTCCATTCATCTTTTCTAAAAACTATTTACTCTCCCCTTAAGGGGCCTATGTACCTCTCCTCTTTCTCTGTTAGGATGGTATTTAACCCTGAATTCTAAGCCACCTCGGAGAGTTACTCATTTTTCCCTGGGTATCTCCCATGTATACATGAGGGCTACATGTTAATAAATTTCCATTTGTTTTCTCTTGTTAATCTGTCGTTTACTAAAGAGATCTCAGCTAAGAACTCAGAAGGGTAGAGGGAAAATTCTTTTCCTCCCCTGCAACGCATAATCAGTCTCCTGGCCTTGCAGCATCCTTCACAGATTAAGTTACCTAATGTGCCACACTCCCCCATTCAAACCCCCTCTGTGGCTCCCAAGTCTTCAGTCAAGTTCTGACTCCTCAGCATGGTAGTCAAGGCCCCCATGAGCATCCCAACATAGGGCTTCACCTACTTCTCTAAGCTCACACGGCCCCAGACAGACCAGCCTCTCTTCCCGCCCCCGTAACAGGCCCCATCCCATCACTTCCATCCCCTATTATTCAGGCCATTCTGCCTGCCTCTTCTCTCATAAAAATCCTACTTCTTTTCAAAGACTGAGCTTACAAGAGTCACCACCAGTAAGCCTCCCCAGTTCACCCATCTGTGCTCTTTTCTTCTCAACACGACTTCTTTATTTATAACACTGTTTCCCAGAAGGATTTACAGCTAACTCCTGCAGAGATTGCTGACTAAACCACTCGCCACTCGTTTACCACTTTCCATTATAATAGTAGTGAACACGTATAGTGCTTACTAATGCCTGTCTCTATATAGTGCTTTACATATATTAACCTATTTAAAACTCACAACAAACCTAGGAGGCAGGTACTATTATTTCTCCCTTTTACAGATCAGACACTGAAAGCTCTCACAACCTGCCCAAGGTTGCCCAGCTAAACAACTGCAGAGCCAGGATTTTGACCCAGGCAGTCAAACTCCAAAACTATGTTCTAATAGTTAATCTTCTATTATTCATTAACTTTTTATCCCTGCTCCTACCTTTCCACATAGCAGTCACTATGTCTCATGCCTCATCTTACCCCTTCCCATAACTAGTACAGAGGTTTGCACATAATTAGTTCTTTACAGTTGCTGATCTTATCTGCCTCAGATTAGTCTTAAATTCTTCCCGGGAAAAAAAAAAGCTGGATATAAGCAAATAAATTATGAAGTCTTTTACATGCCAGTCTCCCTGAAAATCTAGGACCAGACCTTATAAAGACTTTTATCATCTCCTTTGAATCACGAATGCAAATCACATAGTCTGAAAAATCTGACTTTCTAGAATGTATGAATTCTAGTAACAAGGCATGTAAAGTGAAACCATTCCCCACCTCCCCCATACACACACCAATTTCCAATATAATGTTAAAAAGTATTTTTACAGGGAAAATAATTCCCAAGAAAATAATTCTTAAACGCATTAAATAAAAAATCATTATTGAAGAAGATTTGGGGAGGGTAGTCAATCTATTGCAATATTATCTTAAAAGAAGTTTTTGCAGCATTTAGAATTTATTATTCGCAATATATAACCACCTATGAGGTCAAGAACCTTGTCTGATACCACATTTATATTGTCCAAGCACCTAGCATAGTGATAGACACATATTAGTTCTTTAAAAATTCTCTGAATTGACTTCTCCAACTTTGGGGTTTTCTCGCCACCACTGATTTCTTTTCCTATCTTTCCCTGGAATATGTTAATTTCTCCCTAGCCTATGGATTCCCCTCCTCAACCTTTCCAGCTCCTGCAGCTTTGTTCTCTTTGCTCATCTTTTTCTGGGCCATTCCACTGCCTACTACAGTTAGCCTGTAATATCATATTTGCCAGCAGGTGCTGCCATTTGCCATAGGATTTGCTAATTTTCAAAATTCCCTAAACCTGAGACTCCAGATTTTGTAAAATAGTACAGTGCCTAATTTATCAACTTGGCAGGTTTGAAATGCTATAAAATCAGTTACCTAAAATGAGTGAAACTTGTATTGTGCTGCACAGTTTTAATGAGCAGAGCTCCACTGCTCCATTAAGACAACAGGAGACCACATTGAGAAAATAAGCAGCAAGAGTGTAGGTTGAGAATAGCAGGAAAACCTGCTTCTTGCCCACAAGATCCCAGCGGGGACAATGTGTTCAACAATTGACTTTCTCCTTGACAACTAAAAAAGGCTCATCTTAATGTCTTTCATATCTGTCCTTCCTCTCCATTTCCATACAAGGTCAGCCTTTTATTACCTCCTATAAAAATTACTCCAGTAGCCTTATGTCTTTGCTCCCTGCCCCCAGGTTCTTCCCACTCCAAACCATCCTGTGCCTTGCTGGAATAACTTTCCTAAAATGATTGCTTGCCTAAAAACCTTCAGTGCTGCCCACAATCAAGGCAGCCCTCTTCAATGTGACACTCCAGACCCTATAAACCAGTCTCAGGTTACCTGTTCAATCTTACTTTCTATTATTCCCAGATTCTCCACTTTGACAAGGCAGGGGATTTTATTCTTCGCCACAGATTAAGCTCCTTCCCGTCTTAGTATCTTTGTGCCTGCTAATCCACACACCTGAAATGCCTTCCTTCTCTTAACTCCTTAGTCAATGCTATGGCTATCGTAATTTCCCAGGAGTAATTAAATGCATGGAATATTGCTGGTTAACATTATTCCTTCTCCCAGCATTCCTGGGAACATCTGAAATGTAGGACAAGTACTCTCTGACAAAACAATATTAATGAAATACAATACTGTGTAACACTTATACAGAGCATTGAGTGAGCAGACAACACACAGATAATTCCTGAGGGACCTCTGTCAGCACAAGCCCTTCTACTTGCCCATTTTTGCATTCCCAGGTGAAATATGATTTTGAAGGAGCCTCCCCACCTTCTCAGGACTTACCTTCACTGCATGAGTGGAATCGTAGAGGTAACAGGAAGAACCCTCTGCTCCATTTAAGCTCCATCTTTCCTCTCTGCCAGCCCAACCCACATTTTCTTGCTCTCCTAACTTCCTGAGAGTCACAGGCCACATCATGTTGTTGCCTACCCCACTACCCTGGACTTAGGACACACAAATCATGACATTCACTGGGATCACCAGAAGGAGGGCCAGCTCCATAATGTTTCCCTTTTCAATATGTTCATAGGCTCACCAGAGACTTCCCAGCTCTAGTTAGTCCTCCAAGAGCCTCTCTACCCACCCAGTCAGCCTCCTCTATGATACATCCTTGATTTATTGTGTTTGGATGAAATATAGTCTATTTGAAATCAAAAATCAAAAGGTTTTGAGCTTCCCTGATGGCGCAGTGGTTGAGAGTCCGCCTGCCGATGCAGGGGACACGGGTTCGTGCTCCGGTCCGGGAGGATCCCACATGCCGCAGAGCGGCTGGGCCCGTGAGCCATGGCCGCTGAGCCTGCGCGTCCGGAGCCTGTGCTCCGCAACGGGAGAGGCCACAGCAGTGAGAGGCCCGCGTACGGCAAAAAAAAAAAAAATCAAAAGGTTTAGATTCAAGTTCTAGCTCTGCTACTATCTAACTGATGTATATGAACCTCTGTACCCTCAGAGGTAAAATGGAAATTATAACTTCCAAAAATTCAAGAAATGAGCTCAAAGGGGATAATGTATATGAAGCACACTGAAAGCTATAAAGCACCACACGCAAGTACAAGGTCAGGTATTTCTTCATTCACTTGGTAGCACTCACAAACATACAGTTCACCCCATGAAGAAGACACAATATGAACAAAGCTAAGGCCCTGGCAGGAAGGAGGAGCACCCTAGTTATTTTATTTTATTTTATTTTTGCGGTACGCGGGCCTCTCACTGCTGTGGCCTCTCCCGTTGCGAAGCACAGGCTCCGGACGCGCAGGCTCAGCAGCCATGGC
The DNA here is from genome assembly GCF_964374135.1 of Grampus griseus. Taxonomy (NCBI): domain Eukaryota; kingdom Metazoa; phylum Chordata; class Mammalia; order Artiodactyla; family Delphinidae; genus Grampus; species Grampus griseus. Next base: position 35,425,475 of record NC_139018.1, on the reverse strand, counting down.
CCACGGGCCCAGCCGCTCCGCGGCATGTGGGATCTTCCCGGACCGGGGCACGAACACACGTCCCCTGCATCGGCAGGCGGACTCTCAACCACTGCGCCACCAGGGAAACCCCCTAGTTATTTTTTTTCTTAGCACCATTATGCTATAGAAGCAAGAATTTGTCCACCAGTTCCAACTGAATGTCATCTGGGCACAAATTTCTTATGAGAATGGAAGTACGGCAAATACAAGTGAGGGTTCCTAAAGTATGACCCTCTGTCAGTATTATTAATGCACAATGTAAGTCTCAGCCTTAGCATAAGACAAATTAGTGGCCACCTATGAGGTACAATATAAAAAATTCTGATTAAGGCCCTGTTTCTTAGGGATTCTCCCCCCATTCTCCCATATCCCCCAAATTTCATCATTAGAGCTTCATTTATTCAACTTTTGGAGGGTTTTTAGTCTTTAAAAGTCCTTTATTAAAATTAGAAGATCTTTGAGCCCTTAAATCTCTTCTATCTCACACCTGAGTAGAGTTTAGCTGAAGGAAAAGAAGAGCAAAGTCATACAGGAATAGAAATCAGGAGGGGGAGGGAAGAGTGGAGGGCCTTGGAGGGTCACGAGAGGGTCAAACAGGAGACCAGGAGGACCAACGGCAAAGTCCATACTCGCCCTAGATTTGCTTTAGCCAGACCTTGTTAATATATGTTGTTTGCCTGATTTTCATTCTTTTTGTATCCAGCAGCTTACTATTAGCCTTGATGGCTGATGAAGCCCATACTCAAGCAAAAGTGAAAAGAACGTGTATTTTATTTTAAGTTTTAAATGTATCTCTGGAGCTATCTCGGCACACACAGAGGTCGAAGAGGAGCAGGGGGGCTGTAGGCAAAAGGGGGACCTGCCTTGTGATTTGAGTCCAAAGCCTATGGGGCTTCCCACCAGCAGCCCTGGTTTGGCAGCGTGGCACTGGAAGCATGCCTCTTTGGAAACGTATTGGAGCCCTGCTTAGCTGTGTCTGCTCCTCCTCAACGTGCTTCCTCTTCTATCTACAGCATCTAGAAAGATGAGAGACAACGCTATGAAGAACACAAAGGCTTTTGCAAACTGTCTCTGGCTTCACGTTCAAAGCTGTTGCTATCAGGGTTAGATTTAGCAACCTGGCATTCACTTCATAGGACCACCCCTATTGGTGGCCATCTGGAGTCTTGGAGAAGTTTTAAAGAGACACTGCTTGGAGAGCATTTTGCAGTGGAGGAAGCACTAGTGTTCAATCCAGGAAACCTGGTCTGAGGCCACCATCAGTAGCTAAGTGGCCTTGGGCAGTCCACTGCACTTCCTTGAACCTCTGTTTCTCCATCAGTTCACTGACTTGTTAATTCCTTGCAAGATTTAATAGTCTGGGGCCAAGGTCCCCAAAGTGTGGTCCCTGGAGGAGCAGCATCAGTACCACCTAGGAACTTAGCAGAAATACACATTCTCAGCCCCCACCAAGGCCTCCTGAATCAGAAACTCTGGGAGGAGGGCCCAGCAATCTGTGTTTAAGAAGCCCTCCAGGGAATTCTGACATCCAGTCAAATTGGAGAACCACAGCTGTAGAGTTCCTTGTTGTCCTTCTGCTGTTCCCAGTGTGCCTGGGTAACACTGATTTGCAGTTGGGTGAAAGTGTGCTGACTGCTGGCCACAGGAGGCACTCACCTGCAAAAGATGGCTGACCAGGCAGCTGGAGAGGTCCAAATCAGAGTGTCAGGGATCCTGCAGAAGACCCTTCTGTCACTTCCCCAGCCTCTCCCGTGGCCAAAGTTCCAGAAAATGCCAAGACTGTCTACAGAACAGATGTATCTTCTGGGCCATGTTCTCACAGCACATTTTTACAACATCAAAAGAAACAAGAGCAAAAGTGGTTTTAATGATGCTAACTTCTCTTCCAACTATTTTCGTCTCTAGTCCCCATAGATACATGTCATTTAGTGCTGGGCAGGGAAAACTACTTCCTTCATTTTAGCTTTTTGTTTCTCCCCCTACTTTTTCTGACAGCTCTTGGCTTCCTCTAAGTTATCAGGGACAACTTGCAAGTGTTGTGCTGGGTCCCATCAGGGAACTGTGGTTTCCTAGCAACAGCCAGGGCCTGCTGGGCCATTCTGAGTCACCAGCTCCGGGCAGCTCCTGATAAGCAGTGCGGCTTGCAGAGGAACCCTCTGTGGACCCCACACTGGGGCCTGCCTCATAGAGTGATGGGATCTATAGAGAACAGACCATCGCTAGGACCTAAAGAGAGGCATAAATAGAGCGCTCTTTATTCTAAACTAAATGGTTCCTGATTATTCCATGATGTGTTGAAGAAGGAAAAGGGAGGAGGGAGGGAAGTAAGGGCAAAGGGAGAAAAAAAGGAAGGGAGGGAGGAAAGAAGAAATGTTTTCAACAAACATCCCCTGAACATCTGCAGTGTATACTTTAGCTACATACTGGAGATGCAAAATCAAATAAAGTGTAGTCCTTGACCTCAGGAAGCTCGTAGTCTAATAGGGAAAACAGTTCAGTAAACTCAGTTTGCATTCCATCCTAATAGATGTCATACTCCAATTTCCATGACAGAGTATAACTTCAGGGCTTCATGAGCCATAATAAGGCCTCTTTTGATTCTGTAGTATTTTTATTTCCCTATAAAATCATCATTACCATTGAGATTTTTAAATGTCTGAGGATTAAGTCATATACAATATTGTTCTTACAAGGTATTTAATCTCCGTATCTGTGGTTATATAACCTTTCTTATTCTTAATGCTGTGTATTTGGGTCTTTTCTCACTTTTTTGTGATAAGGTTTTCCAAGAGTTCGTCTCTTTTATTGATCTTTTTGAAATAGGCTCTTGGTAAATTTATCAATTTCACATTTCTTTCAAATGTATTGATTTCTGTTTTTGTTTTTATTGATTCCTTTCTCTTGCTTTCCTAAAGTTATATTTGTTTTTTGTCTTCTTGAGTTGGAGCCATAATTGAATCCATTTATCTTCATTTTTCTTGTGTATTAATAAAAGCACTTAAAGCTGTGACTGTCTCTGATTTCAGGTTTGGCTGCTGCCGTATGACTTACTATGAGCTCTTGTTGAATGTCCTTATTTAATTTTGTCTGCTTGATCTAGCACAGGGATTAAAGTCCCCCTCTATGATTATGGTTCTTGTGGATTTCTCATATTTCTAAGAGGCTTTGATATATATATTTGATGTACACGATTTAGCACTTAAAGTTTCAATGATTCCTTCATCTTTGTTATGGATTGCACCTATTAGCGATGGAAAAAGGAAGAAAGAAATAGAAAAATGCTTCTTCATCTCATTTAATGGCCCAGGCCTTGAATTCTGCATCATCTGATATTAATATTGTCACCCCTGATTTACTTTTATTGTCCATACTATTCTCTACTTTAAATAGAGGTGTGTCTTGTATTTTGACCAAGTGTACTTGGTCCTGGATCTGTTTTCCCTCCAATTTATTCCTTGTGCTTCTCTTACTTAGCTCTGCATCATAGTGGGGTCCCTACAGACTCTCAGCTGGCTTCCCACTGGGTTTGGCCAATAGAAGAAATCTGTGAGAGAAAAAAATAAGCAGGGGTATTCCTCTTCCCCCACCTCTTATGTGTTGTTTCTTCAATAGCTGCAGCTCCGCTCTGGCTCCAGCTCCTCCTGAATGAGCCTGTTCTGCCTTCTCCCTTGTCTAACATTGAGTGGACAATAGTTTCCTGAGGTTGCTAATCTCTGGGCTGCCTCACTGTCCCCCGTTTAGCTTCTGTACTCTTCAATCCCCTGTGTAACTGACTTCCTACATTAAACTCCCTTTGTGGTAAATATTCAGTGGCTTTTGTTTTCCTGAGTGAACCTTTAATACGAAGATTTAACCTATTCATTTTTACAGAAAATACTGTGGGTTGACTTACTTAACATCAATCCCAAACCCCCTTTTCCTTGGCTTCTCTAGTACAAAAGCTGCAAAACCAGAAACTAAACTCTCTTTCAGCAAGCAAGGCCATGTGATACAATGAGACATATATAGAAGTCTATTAGGAATTTTTGGAAAAATCTCGCTTTCCAAATAAAGATATCACCCTTTCTTTCCCTAGGCCTTCTTCTTCCTGTCTGGACACTGGATTTGATGGCTAGAGCTTCAGCAGCCATTGTGAGACTATGAGGAAAAGACAACTAGAAACGCAGTGAACTGAGCCCTGACCTGAAACGCTTGAGCCACTCTTGAACCTATACCAGCAACCTCCAGACTTCCTGTTACATAAGGAAAAGAAAATGATTATTTGTTTAAACTACTAATAGTAGGATTTTCTGTTATCCTCAGCAGAATGCAATTTCTAACTCAATATTTCCCAAAAGGACATAATTGACACTGGGGGCTGGTCAATTCTTTTTCTATAGGGGCAGTCCTACAAATTGCATCCCTGGCCCCAGGTATTAAATGCCAGTAACACCATTTAAGTATTATGCAAATCAAACTCTCCCCCCATATGGGGATATACGTATGCATATAGCTGATTCACTTTGTTATACAGCAGAAACTAACACAACACTGTAAAGCAATTACACTCCAATAAAGATGTTAAAAAAAAAATCTCCCCCATACATTTCCAAATGCCTTTGGAAGGGATAGGGTTGTGCCCTTCCATAAAAACAATGTGTATACACAGCAAACACAGGAAGTTTTGTTTTTTTTCAATATCATGTCAGAGTTACATGCACCCACGACCTCCCTAAGAACTCATCAATCTCCTAAAAAAATTATTGTTGTAAGGACATAAGTTTAGATATTTATTACACTTTTGGGGGAGTATGAAAGTTTCTAAAAATAAAGAAAAGTACAAGAATAATATAACAAACACCCATGTATCCACTGTTCAGAATTAACAAATGTTAACATTCTGTCACTTTGCTTCAGATTTTTTTGAATAAAGGAAGCAAAATATTATGAAGTTGAAGTCTTTTATTTCAAACCACAGTCTCAAAACTCCCCTACCCTTCTTCCCCAGGGGTAATCACTATCATGAGTTTGGTATGTTTCCACTTAGTTCTTGTTTCTTACTGTTAATCGCTGTCTTTGTAGGCAATTTTCGTAGTAAAGTGGGTATGGCTTTGAGTGCTTCTTAAATGTGCATGAATCCTAGCATGGTATTCATACCATTCTGGAATTTGTTCTTTTTTTCTTTTTAACTAACTTTATGTTTTTGATATTTAGTTAAAACGCAAATGTAGTTCACTAATTTTAACGAATGTATATTATTCAATTGTGTGAATTAATCAAGTTCATTTATCTATTCCCCTTGTGATGGACATTTAGATTGTTTCCACTTCCTCACTATGACAAACAGGGACATCATTGGAGGAGTTCATGGGGAAGCACATTTACAAGAGTTTCTTTAAAGTGTATACTTAGAAATCAAGCAGCTGAATACACACACCTTCAGTTTTGCTTCACATTACCAAATTCTCCAAAGTATTAGTACTAATTTAAAGTCCACCAAAAGATTAAGAGAGTTTGTTTCCCCATATGGTCACCAACATGCGGTATTGTCAGACATATTAATCTTTGGCAATCACATCGATGGATAAGAATTAATATGTCTTTGTTAAATAAAATTTGCATTTTTCTGATTACTAGTTAGATTGAGTATCTTTTGGGGGGAGGGAGGGAGCATTCGGCTTTTATTTTCTTCAAATTGCTGTATTGAATTTTTCCTTAATCTTTCTATCAGTCTTTTTATTATTGTTTCATGGGAGTTTTAAATTATAATTGGTTATAGAGATTTGGCAGACTTTTTATTCATTCATTAAGCACCTGCAATATGCCAGGCACTATTCTAAGCCTGGGGATAAAATAGTAAACAGATCAGACAAAACATATATACTCACAGAGCCTCTATTTCTCCCTCTTTCCTCCACACTCTCAGGTTTTTATCTGAATAATCTACCTTTTTAGATCATATTATTATCATTTTTCATATTTTTGCTATATTTTATAATGCTAACAGCAATCATTTATACACTAATACTAAATTTTATTGGTTTCATCTTTTGCAATAACTTCTGTGATGCTCTGGCTTCCTCCAGTTTGAATTATTTATTTTGATTCCTTTCTTGAATTGCTATAGGACTTCTTCAAGGAATTTTTCTCAGGAAAAGGAATATTTTATTAGTTCTTGAATGTGTGAGAATAGATTTCTCTATGCCCTCTCACATAAACCAAATAAGAAATTCTTGGGCAATAATGTTTCCTTCAAAATTCTATGTATGTTTTTCCCTGTTGTCCAACAATTAGTATGGTGGGAAAGTAGTATGCTGATGCTCTTTTTTCCCTTTTCCAGATAATCTGTTTTGCTTTGTTGTTTTTCCCTGAGTGCAGGAAGGCACCTGCATTGGGCTCTATCTTAGTGTAGGAGTCTATACGCTAAGTTTACCTGATTCCTAGTAGGTCCTTTCAGTCTGAAGACGCAAATGTTTTATAAGTTTAGTTTTTTTCTATTATTTCTTTATTGTTACCATTTCTGTAGCTGCTCTCTCCTTTTGGTATTTTTATTATACCTAAATTGGATCTGTTGGATTTATTCCCTGTATATGTTTCCTTTATATATGCATTATGGTTAAGTTTGTATTTTTTCCTCTGCAATCTAGGAGACTTTCTCAACTTAATCATCTAATTCATCAATTCAATTTACTGCAGGGTTCAATTTTCTCTATGCTGCCTTTATTGAGAATTTTAAAGATTATATTGCTGATTTTATGGCAATATTTCCTACCCTTAGATTGTTCCATTTTCATAAATACAGTGTCCTCTCTAATCTCGTATTGAAATATTAAAAGGAACTGGTGATTCACCTAAGTTTTTTCTTCTTCTGATTTCTTGGAATAAGTTCATTTCAGAGGGGCTGTTTCCTTGGATTGCTCTGACTGGCCTCTCTTCTTCTACCCATGTTTTCTTTTGTTTTGCCTTCAGGTCTTTGTATATGATACAAAACCTCTGAATGAAGCTCTCATTCTAGCATAATGCCTGGCACATAGTAAGTGCTCAACAAAAATTTGTTAACAAATGCATGTCTACATTTTTCCTGTTTGGGGATTTGAAAAGTGGCTTATCAGAAACTGTGCAGGTCTCTATTCAAACTGTTTCATTTCAGACAAAGAAGAAGGAAATTTTCATATTTTCATGACTTTATTTTTATAAGATTGGCTGTCTAGTTTGTACCCAGAAGTTAGGAAAAAGCATGTGCAAGAAAGTTTGCCTGTTTAGACCATTGAACTTAGGGGATGCTTTTCTATGTTTCTTGTGGTCCCCCAAGCCAGCCCTTTCTCTCAATGGCACAGCTTTCCTTAGTACCAAACTGCTGTGATGATGCCTCCATTTTACTTGACATGGCAGTTCATGGCAAGGATGGAGTCAAAGTCCAACTTCCCAAGGTAATTTGTAGGGTTCAGATGTGTCCCACATTTACTTGAGCCCCTGTTGTCTGAGCCTGGAGATTATCGGAGGCTCTGCTAAGGGAATCTACCCACTTATTGTTCAGGTGTCTTTTCTTCATATACATTGGAGTCAGTACTCCTCTAAATCCATTTTTTAAAGTCTTCAGTCAAGCTTGCATTAGTTTCCTAAGGCTGTTACAACAAATTGCCACAACCTGGGTAACTTAAAACGGTAGGAATCTATTCTCTTCCAGTTCTGGAGGCTGGAAGTCCAAAATTAAGGTTTTGGCAGGGCCATGCTCCCTCACAAGGCTCTAGGGAAGAATCCTTCCTCGCCTCTCTCTAGCGTCTGGTGGTTGGCGTTCCTTGGCTTACAACTGCACCACTCCAGTCTCTGCCTCGCTTGTTACATGACCTTCATTCCTGTGTATATGTTCCAAATATCTCTCTTCTTATAAGTGCACCAATCATTGGATTAGAGCCCACCCTAATCCAGCACGACCCCATCTGGGTTTGATTACATCTATAAAGATCCTATTTTCAAATAAGGTCACATCACAGGAGCTTGGAGTTAAGACTTAAACATATTATTCTGGGGGACACAACCCACAACAAAGCTTTTAAAAATAATTCGTAAAGTAAGAATTTTTCATTACTAAATAGTAAGACCCTAAATCAAGTTTTATATGAACTATATCTTATAGAAATGTCTCTAAAGTTTCCGGTCTCCAGTTGCATCGTTTTCTGTTTTCTAGCTCTGCTGCAGATGTTTGCTAATATTTCTTGAGCCGTTTCAAATGGAAATGGGGTGAAAAGAAGGAGAGTTAAATGTGTGGATTCAAATCACTATCTTAAGTGAAATAATGTTATTTCACAAACTTTATCAATATTCACTTAATGATAAATATTAAATGGGATTAATAACGAGCACTAGGAGAGAAAAACAGTGCCATGGCTTTCAGCCATTAAAGAAATACAAATAAAATGATCGATGATGTCAAAAATCTCTGCCCTGAGATTTTACTGAACAACAGCTCAAGGCACACTGCTTCCCTCTGCTGAAAAATAGTTTTCCCCCAGAGAACTTGCTTAGGTGCCTAGCTTAGAAAATATCTAAGGGTGTTTCTCAAAATTTTTCTAATGTCAGTAAAAATGGAAAGATAATGTGGAGAGACATTTTCTCATTCTTCCTGCTGAAGGGAGGAGGGAGGCCCCAAGCACAGGTTGAACTTTGGGAGCAGTGTAGAGGGGGCAGCATGGATGAGGCAGGCGGCCAGCATGGATGAGGCAGGCGGCCGGAGGTGAGGAGAGACCAGGCACCTTGTCTGTTCCCACAACTGACCAGGGACTCTTCGTGGACTAATTCCTTTAATCCTCATGTGAGCCTGCAAGACAAGTGGTATTAGTTCTGTTTTTACAGATGAGGGACCCAGGCTCAAAGGGATTAATTTCCCCGCATGATCATATAACAGTTAAGAGACAGAAGCAGGGGGAAAGGGGTGGGTTGTTAAGACAGAAGTAAGTGCGGGGCTTAACATTGAGGCAGGTACTTATCTTCTCTGAGCCTTAGTCAACTCATCTGCAAAATGGGACTAACACCCACCTTGATGGGGCTAAATGAGACAAAATATGTGATACCTGTTTCAGAAGAACATTAGTTCTCTTCTCCCACTTTTCCCAACCTAGAAGGGGAAATATCCCCAAGGGGATCCCGACCTGCCTAGCTTTGTTGTTTGAATAATACTTTTTCCTTTCATTCTCAAAGTACTTCCACTTGCATTATCCTAGTCAATTCTGGTTAGGAAAGTCTAACCCCCACTCCACTGCTCTGGCAGGTAAAGAAACAGCCTCAGAAGCATTGAGAAATCATCCCAAGGTCATAAGCTCCAGCTGGAACTGGGCTCCAGATCACCTGACTTCTGGTTACAGCTACACCTAATGGAGCAGTCCTGAAACACTGCATTTGCTGAATTACAAAGCGCTGTAGCTGTACATCAAAGCCAAAAGCTATAACAAGCTGCTGTGACAGCAATTTTGGGTTGAGATTCTATTGACCTGTTAGCTGTCCACCTTTACTGAGGCATCAGCTATCTCGCCTATTCTGTGTACAGTGTGGGGCTTCAGTAAAGAGCTAGGTGGGGACCATCCATCAGTGTCACCTGCTGTGTCTGGAGGCTCTCGAGGAGACAGGAGTGGTGGGGGAGCAACACTGCCCACAATCTGTGACCTGGGAAGCAGGCTCACGTAACATTTGAATTGCCACTCCACGGGGACTCAGCCACCTAACGCCACCTCTCAGATAGAGCCTTATCTAGGAGATAGAAATGAAGGCCCCTGTCCCCTTAACCCCACAAGTAAAACAAAGAATAATCATAAATTATTATAAATAGTGTGGAGTAAATCAATCATTATCTATCTATCATTATTTAACTTCCACTCTCAGATTTCTGCAACCACTTAATCTCTCTCTCCCGCTCTCTCCCTCTCTCTCTCTCTCTCTCTCTCTCTCTCTCTCACACACACACACACACACACACACACACACACACACGCACACACGAGTCTAAATCAGGTTCAAGTTTGCTGGTGTACATATATCTTGACTTTCACAGAAAACAAGGCAAATGTTAAATCCTTCTTCCCGTTTGGATCCAAATCAATAATTTTTGGGAGCCTTAATACTTAATCCTCGGAGACAAGCTCCAGAGTAATGCTCAGTTAAAATGCTGCACAAGCGGCCTCATTTCCATCGCAGGATCTTAAGCTCCTGATTGTTAAATCTTCTGTGATGGGAATCCTTTGCTTACTATTCCCCTCATGTGCAGGCTGCATGATGAGCTGCTCAAACGCGAGCCATGCTTCATGCCAAGGTGATCTCAGGCTACCGCACACATTACACAGACTTTGCATATCGGGGGAATAAATCTCAACGACCCTAAAATCTTTCCCTCATAATCAGTTTTCTTTCCTGTAACTGCATCTCTCTAAGGACTGTCTGGAGCTTTACGGCAACAAATAAGTTAATATAGGAGAGGAAGCAGATGGGCTTGACTGCGTTCCGGGATTTTTATAAAGCAACTCATTTTGGAAAGTGTAAGTAAGGTTTTGTCTACAAATTCCCCAAAGGCATGAATAAAGAATGGGAATTTGTGTCCCAAAATAATAAGAAAAGACAATAATTATAGTATCAACGCACAAGTGGCCTGAGAATTCAGTCAGTAGCACTGAGGTTCCAAACGCGAATTCCAGATATTCACGAACTCACTTTATGATCTTACACATGTCAGTTAAAGCTCTACGCGGAGTTGGAGTTTTCATTTGCAGCACAGGTTTGATATTACAAATGTCTATTCAAAGTGAACATGCTACTTTTTACTAGCCACTAGAGATTTTTGTGCCTTGTCATAAAGAAAGGTTTGAGGCTCAGTTTAATTTAAAAATAACAAATTGTCATCAACAGACCACTTCCATGACTCAGGACTATCGATCATAAAGGTGGTATGCTGAGGGTGAGGTAAGGGCTAGATAGGAAGGGAGAAATTCCAGAAATACCCAGATCACTCCTTCTTTTCTGAGAACTGCTCCATGGGGGCCTCTGCATGACTGTGACCATTCTACTCCCACACACCACTGCCCATCCCCATCCTGAGCCATGTTGAGCAGAGTAGGTATCTGACCTAAAGGGAACCCATCCTGAGACTGAAATGGAGTAACCAGATTCTATCTCCTAGAAATTTGGAATTAAAAGACAATGGGGGGGGGGCTTCCCTGGTGGCGCAGCGGTTGGGAGTCCGCCTGACGATGCAGGGGATGTGGGTTCGTGCCCCGGTCCGGGAGGATCCCACATGCCGCGGAGTGGCTGGGCCCGTGAGCCATGGCCACTGGGCCTGCGCGTCCGGAGCCTGTGCTCCGCGGCGGGAGCGGGCCACAGCAGTGAGAGGCCCGCGTACCGCAAGAAACAAAAAAACAACAACAAAAAAGACAATGGGCCTCATCATACATTGCTGGTGGGAACACAAAATGACGCACCCACTATGGAAAACAGTATGGCAGTTCTTCAAAAGGTTAACATGGAATTATCATATGACCTAGCCATTCTCCTCCTAGGTAGAGAATTGAAAATATGTTCCTGTAAAAACTTGTACACAAATGTTCATAGCTGCATTATTGATAATAGCTAAAAAGTGGAAACAACTCAAATGCCCATCAGCTGATGGATAGATAAACAAAATGTGGCATTTCTGTATACTAGAATATTATTTAGCCATAAAAAGTAATGAAGTATTCTTACATGCTACAACATGGATGAACCTTAAAAACATTATGCTAAGTGAAAGAAGCCAGACACAAAAGTCATATGTTACATTGTTTCATTTACATGAAATGTCCAGAATAGGCAAAGCCAAAGAGACAGAAAGTAAATTAATGGTTGCCAGAGAATGGGAGAGGGGGGATAGTTGGGACTAGATGCTAAGAGATACAGGGTTTCTTCTGGGGTGAAGGAAATGTTCAGGACTTAGGTAGTGGTGACGGCTGGACAACATAAAGAATATACTGAAGACCACAGAAGTGAACACTTTAAATGGTGAATCTTACATTATGTGAAGTGTATCTCAATTTCTTAAAAATACTATATTAAAAATAAGCATTGAGATTAAGTCAGATAGGAATGGGCTGTGGACAGGAAACTTCCTATAACACAGAGACTGAGGGTACCATTCATGGGCATCCATAATGAGCCAAACACAAGCTCAGCAGAGAAAGCTGGTCTGCAAGGGAAACAGAGAAGGAGCAGACATTGCAAGAGTAGGAAGAACAAGGTGACTGGCAGCCCCTGGAGTGCAAAGCTCTCTGAGTCCTAGTGGATCCTTGTGAGACCCATCTGAACATCCTGCCCTTGGGAGATAACCCTGTATCTACTTAATAGGTTCCCCACTTTTGCTCAAGCTTGTTTGAGAGGATTTCTGTTACTTGGAACCACACAGTCCCTGTCCAAGACCAGTACCAAGTAAATAACAATACAGTTAAAGTATTCATTCCCCTTCTCACCCCACCGAGTTGTTAAAAGCACTTTCCAGGTTTCTCAGACACCCATATGAAAATAGAAATACCATCAAGTACAAAATACCCGATTCTACTTGAAGAAAGGAAAGCTCACTTTCGCTTGGTCAGCACACTTTCTCACCACAGCTTCTGAGCCTGCACTCTAGAGCCCGTGAGCCACAACCACTGAAGCCCGCGCACCTAGAGCCCGTGCTCCGCAACAAGAGAAGCCACCGCAATGAGAAGCCCATTCACCACAACAAAGAGTAGCCCCCGCTCACCGCAACTAGAGAAAACCCACGTGCGGCAACAAAGACCAAACGCAGCCAAAAATAAATAAAAATAAAATAAGTAAATTTTTTTTGAAAAGGCTCGGAGGCCCAAACATAGCAGGAGCTTAGAGAAACATATGTCTAACCCAAGGGCCAGGGGGCATGAAAGACACAGCAAATACTGGTCTCACCTGACTCCTCAATCAGGGCTTGAAGGAAGTTCACCTTCAAGGTAGCTGCAAACTTCTCAGAGAACCCCTCTCAAGTTTTCTCCCTCCACCCTACCTACCCTGAGGGTATCCTTATTTCCCACTGAAGGGCTAAATGGTAAATGTCAGGGAGGACACTCACTTAAGTATAGTAGAGAGGGTTGGGCCATTCCCATGCCTGTCTTTTTTTCTTTTTTTTAATCACCTATATAAGAGCTTAGCTTTTCTCCCAAAGTATAAAGTAACATGATATAGGAGATAGGCTTGTTGAACACCCTTCCTAATAGCATCCATGAAAATTAACTTTCATTGATTTGCTATTAAAATTCTACATCCATAACTACTTTGTATAATGATTTACTCAGTAAAGCTGATTTTGAGTCATGAGCTGGCAGGTGCATAGGTGCATTTATAGCAGAAAATTCAATTCTTTTAAGGGTGCCAGGAGATGCCTAAACTCAGCATCACTATTCACCCCAAGGTTCCTGAAGATTGGAATCTCAACATCTTCCAGAGATGCAGCTTACAGAAACTAGGTTTGCAAAATCAGGATGTTGCCTGTGAGGTCATTGGACCTTGGCCTAAACCTAATTTGAATAATTACATTTCATTCCATCCTGAGTCAGTAGAGGCCCCTGATTAATAATCAGCATTTGCTACATGCCAGTGAAGGTTTGCTGCTATAAATAGACAGAGTTAACAATCTCATTAACTATAGGAACTGGCAAGATGAACACTTCATTCAGGGAGAAATATAGATGACAATATTTTTAAGGTCTGTGAGCACTGAGCTGTCCCTGACCCTAATCCATTAGCAGTTATTGTCAAAGATCACTCTGTTAACCCTCAGTTTTAAAACCTCCTTCCAAAAGCTGTCCCCTTTTCTTCCTGAGGGCAGGCATTTCAGTAATAAATATTCTGTAATGATACCATAGAACCTTGAGATGCCTAAGGATAAAACGTGACTGGAGAAGCATATGTCACTGTCATTCTAACACTTCTAACTCTGATAGTTCACAACCCTTAGACTTGCTGTCCTCAGTGACCAAGGCCCAACCTCTGGTGGCCAGGCCGGAACAATTCTGCCACTGCCTTTTTCACATCAGTGCTTGGCTCTCAGAGTTTCTTTGATGCTTTCTTCTACCCAGTTGCAATGAAATAAAATCCAGTATAGGGCAAGCCTCCTGGGCCAAGAGTGTGTTCTATTAAGTGATTTATAATCTAAAGTTCACAATCCAACTTCCATCTGAGCGTATCTGAATTTGGTCTACTATATAATTAAAATGAACATTTTGCCAACAGCAGGATTCCCGTCCTTTTGTTTTTTCTCTTTTTATTTCATTTGCAAAAATGTGTCTCCTTCCCTTGTCTTGCTCCCCAAAAAAAGGATGCCTGAGGGCTTCCCTGCTGGCGCAGTGGTTGAGAGTCTGCCTGCCGATGCAGGGGACACGGGTTCGTGCCCCGGTCTGGGAAGATCCCACATGCCGCGGAGTGGCTGGGCCCATGAGCCATGGCCACTGAGCCTGCGTGTCCGGAGCCTGTGCTCCACAATGGGATGTCTGAGTCCTAGAGTACCAAGCCAGATAAGCTGTGGCCTCACTATTAATCTCTGACCTTTAAAGAATTTTCTGAAGACAAGATCTTGGTTTTTCACACATTAACTAGATGCATATATCACCCCAGTGGCTGTGAGCCCAGGGCCTGGGGTCCATCTTGACATTTGGCCGTAGACTATATTTCTCTCCTTTCTTATTATCAAACCTCTCTACTGAGTGGCGCATTATCTGTTGCATTGGTCCTCTGCCTTCACTGCTGTGTCAAATGCCACCAGTGGTGTCCTAATGACAAAACCTCATTTCCATGGCTCTGTGGAAGTATCTGCCACCACTGAGCACCTTTTGCATTCTTGTACTTCTCTCCTCCCTTGGTTCAACTAACATTCTTCTGATTTCCATTAACTTTGGTGATAGGGTTGCCAGATTTAGCAAACTACAGGATACCTAGTTAACTTTGATTTCACATAAATATGCATGGGGTTTTTTTATACCTAAACTATTATTTGTTGGTTAACTAAAACTTGAATTTAACTGTGTGTCCTGTATTTTACCTGGCAACTCTACTTGGTGATGATATTTCTCCGCCTTTTTCCATCCAGGCTTTAGTCTTTGTTCCTATCATTTCCTTTATGTTTGCTTGCCCCTCTACGAATGTATCTATTGTATCAGGCTCAACCATCATATTCCTTCTAGATCACCTCTCTCCTTCCTCTGAACTCCTTACACATGTCTGGCAATTTAATATGCTTCCCTGTCACATACAGCTCTTCCGTTGTCTTCAACTATTATTTGAATCTTTCATGTGTTCATTATTTATTGCTTACATGATTTTAGATTCCTAGAGGTCAGAATTCTTCTGTGTATACCAAGGCCTGCAGCTTGGCTTCCACGGATGGGCTTGTCAACAAACGTATAAAATTCCCATCCTTTGGCTTATATTCAAAAAATAACCCCTTACCTTTTCATATTTACAGTGCTGCCTGGAGATCCTACCACTACGTTTCCTCAGTCCTTTCACTCTCCCACACTTCTGAGTGTTGCATCTCTTCATAATTCCAGCTCCTGCCCCTCCTTGCTCTTAGCTGATTGTCTTTCTTCCTGCCTTGCTGGGATAATAGAGGCATTCAGAGAATACTTGCACAGGCTCTCACTTGTGTGACAAGCAACCTACCCGTGTCTGTACCCATATATTATGCCTTCCCCCCTGTGACAATGACTCTGCTCCGTGCTCCTGTCCAAAGCTAACCTTTCCCCTGTTCAGTGGATCTCACCTCCCCCACTGACTCAAGGACATCACTGCAGCAATTCTCCTTTCTTTCCCTTGTACATTCAAGGTTCTCCTTTCTAAGGGTTGTTACCATTAACTTGCACAAGTATTTCCCCTCTTAATAAGCAAACAGACAAACCAACCTCCCACTCCCTTGACAGCAAATTACTCTCCAGCTACCACACTATTTTTCTGCCCCTTATGCAGCAAAATTCCTCTAAAGGGTCTCTATATTCTGTCTCTACTTCCTCTTCTACTATTTTCTTCTGAATCCACTGCAAGCAGGACTTGGTCCCACCTACACCTAAACTGCTTTTGTCAAGGTTGCCTATTAATCACTTCCAAGTTGTCATAATAGGTGGAAACAACTTAGTCTCACCAAACTCAGGTGGTCAGCATTATGTGTGTTGAGTTCATTGCTTTAGCAATTGTCCCTCTCTCTTCTGTGTGATAAGTTTCCAAACATTCTTGAAACATCATCTTCCCTCAGCTTCTACACCTCTCCCTTTTTGTTTTCCTCCTTCCTCACTGGCTGTTCCTTCTCAATCTCTTCTGCCTATTATTTCTCATTTTCCCGACCCCTATAAGAAGGAATGTCCCAGGACACAAGCTCTGAACATATTCTTTGTCTATATGCAACCCCTTAGGTGATCTCATCCAACCTCATAGATTTAAATACTTTCTATATGCTCTCAATTCCCAAGGTTTTGTCTCTAAGGAGGACCTTTTCCCTGAGCTTCAGACTCATATATCCTTTTGTGTACACAACTCTACTTGAAAGTCTACAATGAATCTCAAGTTAAAATGTCCAAAATTAAATTGGTCTCCCCACTCTTACCCCAAACCTACTTCTTTCATAGAATTCACCATCTTAGTAACTTTTAAATCCATTTTTCTAGTCACTCAACTCAAAACCTTGGAGTCATCCTCGATACATCACTTTCTTCCACACCCCACGTCCAATCAATCATAAAATCCTGTCATGTCTACCCTCAAAATGTATTCAGAATCTGACCACTACCTCTTGCCATTGATCTAGGACGGTCACGTAATCCGGCCTCCCATAACATTCTGACCTCCAATCCACTCTTCTTCTAACTGGATTCCTTGCTGTTTTTTTGAAGATCCCAAGAAAACTCCTTGAAATCACTTTTTATTTGCTATTTCCTTGGCCTGACATAGCCTTACCTAGATACCCATCACTTCCTTCACAGATCTGCTCCAAAGTCACCTTATCAGAGAGCCCTTCCTGACTACTTTATGTAAAATAACATCCTTTCTCCCCTCTCCCCAACCCCATAAGCCCTATCTCCACTATTCTGCTTAATTTTCTCTCTAAAAATATCATGTCAAGATAGGAGTCTGTTTTATGTCTATCTCCCCGACTAGAGTGTAAGCTCTACCCAAACAGGGACTTGGTCTATTTTGTCACTGCTGTATGTTTAGTACCTAGACCCATGCCTAGCACTTAGTAAACATTCCACAAATAATTTTGTGTACATGAATGAGTTTTGTATACTCTATACTTTAATATAAGACCTTAAGAAAAGTTATTTTACCAGCAAAATGAATTTATTTGAGAATAGTAGAGAATTGCAATTCAGGACAAGCAAACTATGGCAAACCATAGGCAAGTCTGGAGAACAGAGGAGAGGGGAAGGAAAGGAGGAAATTGAGGAGGGCTGTGATGGTGTTTCATTGGCTGCAGGCGGTGGGCAGCTTGTAGCTGATGGGTGGGAAGGAAATCGTTCTTCCTGCTGGCGTCTATAAATTGTGGTGAGTGATACGTGTGTGAGAGCTCCCCCTTCAGGGTTTCCTGACTGCAATTTAAATGAGGTTTCCTTTATTCATTTTCACAAATATATTAGCCTTCTCTCAGCTGAAATGTTTTAAAAGATTCTCATGTTTAAGTGTCAGATAACAAAGGCTCATCCATTCCTTTATTCATTCAACAGATACACGTTGAGCATTTACTATGGACCAAGTGTTTTCCCAAACACAAGACAGTGGAGTATATGGAGTGGAGACCAAAGTCCTGTCCCTAGGATTTACCAGCTGCGTTGCCTTTGACAAGTAAACAGCTTCTCTAAATTCTGCATTGATCAGCAACATTACATCAAGAAAACTATCCACCTTGTAGGGTGATTGGGAAAAACAAAGAAGGTAATGTTTTCACCTGGATGTGCTTTGCAAACATTTTAGGGCCATGTAAATCATTATTGATCCTCATCACAACTTTATGAAGCAAACTGGGCGGTACTTTTACAATAGTCCCATTTTTTAACTAAGTTTTAAAAACTCATAAAGGTTAAGTGATTTGCCACTAAATCACAGAGCTAGTAAGTAGCAGAGTTAGAGCTACATCTCTGGTCTTCAGGCCTGTGTCCTAGCTCTATTTCCATGGAACTCTTCCTTCCACGCAGTTCAAATTATGTTGTATGGATTAATGGAATTATGTTTATGAAGTCCTTCAAATGTCTTCGGCAAAAGATCTAGAGACGTGTCTGTATTATTTTCCTAGGGTTGTGTGTGGTTAGGCCATTCAAGATGACTGTTCTCTTGCTCTCTGTACCTCCCCTGCACAACCAGTCCCTGCTTTACTCACATGACTATCCAATCCTCTTAATTATAGACCTTAATTAGCCCCTGGTAACTAATAAGCCCATATAACATCGATTCCCCCCTATAAAAGGTAGCCTCGTTCTCCCTCGTTCTCCCTCGTTCGAGTAGCAAAGACAGTTGCTGTGTCCTGCTTGCCATCTCCTGCACACAGGGGGATGTCACTCCAGGACCTTGCTTCAGGTATGTAAGATTCCCCTGGTCCAATAAGTCACAGATGTCTCTGTCACTGACTCCTGGCTCTTTCTTCCATCTTGAGGCTGGGCAACTGCAAGGCTTGCAGGCCTGCAGGGTGCAGCCCAACAGGTTGCCGTAAGTATCACAAATTAGGTGACTTAAAACAACAGAAACGTATTCTATCACAGCTCTGGAGGCTAGAGTCTGAAATCAAGGTGTTAGCAGGGCCATGCTCCCTCTGAAGGCCCTAGGTAAGACTCTTGCCTTCTGCTAGTTTCTGGGGTTTTCCCACAATCCTTAGCATTCCTTGGCTTGTAGAAATATCACTTCAATCTCTGCCTTCATCATCACGTGGCGTTCTCCCTATGTGTCTGAATGTTTAAATTCCCTCTTCTTATAAGGACACAAGTCATTGGATTAGGGCCCACTCTATCTTACAATGACCTCATCATAACTTGATTACATCTGCAAAGACCCTGTATCCAAATTAGGCCACTTTGGCAGGTACCAAGGGTTAAGACTTGAACATCTTTTGGGGGGACACAATTCAACCCAGAACAGTATTTAAAGGGCCTAGAAACATCTTTCAAAGAGCATGCCAGGCAGGAAGTTAACATCGTTGGAACGTATGCGTGTCCAAAGACAATCCAGGTATGCATGGCTCAGACACAAGACAGTTTCTCTTGCAACTGACAAATACAAAACCTAAAGGCGTGAAACTGTCACCCTGGTGGAGAAGGGTTTGGCAAAATGCCCTTGTTTCTCTGAGAGGCAGATTGATTCCTAAAGTAATCTACCTTAATCAGCGTTATATAATCCCACAAAAGGACGTGCCATGAAAGCAATGATGCAAGCAGGGCAGGGCTCAGGGAGGAATTTTGCCCTACATTGTTATGCGGTGCCGGCACACCTTTCATCTTGCTCTGCCTCTAGCACCTCAACTGGCAACTAACCCAGTTTAGTCAGACCTTCCGAAGTTAAGGGAGCTCTATATTTAGACAGTGTTCCCTGCCTGAGGATGAACTATACTGGCTGCAGTGTCACACCTTAACACAGCTCTGTGCCTGCCCTTTGTGTTTGTTGGGGGAAACAGCAGCCTTCCCTGGCATGTGGACTTAAGGTATTTTTAGAGCTAGAGAGACCCCCAGAAGCTCAACTAATTCAACTCTTCCTTTTAACAGCATCCACGTGCAGACTTTGGATTTGAATCAGAGTCCCAACAATTCCTAGCTGTGTGCCTTTGCCTCAGTTCCTTAACCTCTCTGTGCCTCATTTTTCTAGTCTGTAAAATGCAGACAATAGTAGTAGTATTTACCAGAAAGGGTTATCGGAAGAATAAATAGATCCATGTAGAGTGCTTAAAGTAGTTCCTGGCACATAGTAAATACAAAAGAAGTTTTAACCATTACTATTTTCATCATTTCAGATGAGCACAATCAGACCTGGAAATATGATGTGAGTTGCCCAGTTTAACCACAAGCGCATAGTCAGACTTGGAATTGGTCTGCTGGGGAAATACTCTCTCATTTAGTCCACAGTTAGCACACTTAAAGTAGCTCCTTTGAGATGGATAAGAAAGGTAGGAGCCATGTCTCACCAGCTCTACTGTTCTGTCTTTAATTTGTTTCCTAGGTTACCTGATTGTGAAAGTCAGGAGATGGGCCTAAGGGGATGAGATAATAATAAAAACAGCAAGTTAGATTGGAGGGGTGTGAGATTAAAGGCAAGGGAACCACTTAGTGGCCATTACAGTAGGCCAGCTGGTAAAAATTAGATGGGCAGGGAAGAAAGAATGGGGAAATAGTTTATTAAAAAAATCATAATAAACTAAGGTGGTTTATTACCAGCAAAAGCACAAGGCAAGCAGTGAAAGTGTAAGTGTCTTCCTGGATAAGACCATGAAGGAGGACTCCAGGCAGGTAAAACTGGTTTGGTAAAAGTATGTGATCACTTCAGCTTGTTAGAAGTTAGATGTAAAGTTAACTGCTGAGGTACCCAGGTGGAATCTTCTCAGGTTTCAGCAGCTATTTAAATCATATGAGGAACGAAAGAAGAGAAGCTGTAGGAGGATTTATTCCTTCCCTCTAAATCTAAACAATTGAGGGTTGACAAGCCCGAGAAAACACCCTGACCTTCATAGCATAAGAGAACCTTGTGTGGCACTGAAAAGCAGGGTATCTTGAGTAAAGGTACAAATGAACTTTTCTCAGGAAAAGAAAACTAATACTTTAAAAATATCTCTGAGCTCCAGGCATGTCAATTCATCTCATCAAATTCTTGGGCCCTGCATGAGACCGCAAATGATAAACAGGTTAAGGAAGTATGTCCCCATTTTACAGAGAGGAAGAGGTGTTGATAGAACTTGGTAAATTATTGGATGTGGGGATAAAGGGAAATGAGGCCTTGCGGATGACACCCAGATGGAGGGCAATTTCCTGAGTTTGGAATTAACAAAGCACTTTCACATCCACTTCTCATTTCTCCAAAGTACCTTAAAAGACAGGTAATCACAATCATTTGTTTTTCATACCTACTTTCTTTAATCCTCAAAAGATCTCTACTAGGTAGACTTATCTTTATTTTACAGATAAAAGAATCGAGATTCAAAGAGGTCACAGAACTCTGGTTTTCTGATACCACTTTCCTGACTCTCAAGTCTGTCGGCGTGGTGGCAATGAGTCTTGTAAGGAAGGAGAACCAAATATGGCAGTAACTGAGAGAGCACACTCGGAAGCTTTGGCTTTGAAATGCCACATCTAACTGTCAGGGCCAAGAGAACATTCTAGCTTTACACTCAGACAGTGGGCCTCTGGAAAATCATGACACAAATTTACTCATTCATTTGTACATTCAGAGATACTTCTTGAGTGCCTGCTATTTGCCAGGCTGGTCCTGTTCTAAATGCTGAAGATACAGCCAAGGACAATACAGACAAGGGCCCAGTGCTTTGTCTCCTAGATGGGGAAACAGATAATAAACAAGTAAACAAATAAGATCTTCACAATGCTGCAAAGAAAGTAAATCTGAGGCAACTGGTACGGGGGCTCTGAGAGGGTATTTATCGTCATGAGGTGAGTGGGTCAGTGAACACATCCTCATCTACACTTTTTTCCAAATTAAAAAGAAAACCAGCAGAGAATTTCAGGTGAAAGAGTGTTGTTATCTGATTTGTTTTTAAAAGATTCCTCTAGTTGCCATATGGAAAATGGATTGTAGGGCAGCATGAATGACAGATGGGAGACAAGTCAGGGTATTCTATATCCTGAAACGAGAGATGGTGTGGCTTGGATTAGGGTGAAAGCAGTGAAAATGGAAAGAAGTGGATGGATGTGGTATATCCCTTTTTTGAGCACAGAGCTAATGGACTAGATGTGGAGAGTAGAAGAAAAAAGGGACTCAAGTAAGGATAATTCACAGAGCTAAGTTAATTCACAGAGCTAAGTCCTTGCTGTCTGCTGTGGTGAAAGAGAACACCATTAAGCCTAGGCAATGGAGGCAATAAATCGATGCAACCAAGGCAGTATGGAGGATTAGGGAGGACTCAGGCTTTGGCTGCAAATCTAAACTCAAGTTCTGGTTCCATCACAAATAACTAACTTTGGACCAATTTTCCTTCGTCTCTGAGCATAGCCTTCCCTCATGTACAAAATGGTAATGATAGTGCCTTTTCTCCTAGGATTATTGCTAGATAATTCATGGAAAATACTTAAAACAGTAGTGGCATATAGTAAGTGCTCACTAAATGCTAGATTACCATTCTTTTTCATTAAGAATTACTTATAGGGAAGCAAGGTGTCACCTCTTTGTGCTTAGCTTCCAGATCTCTTGTTTCTTATCACATACCTAATCACATCATCCTCTTGGATCTGAAAGCAGCTCTCTTTGAGTTGGGTCCACAAAAGAAAGGCAATTGATCACCTGCTCTCTGGGTGTTCACCTTATGGCAACAGGTACAAGGTTTCTGGGTCTACCCCAGGCATCCTTGCTGGGGATACCTGGCAGGTAGGACATTTTCACAGGCCACTCCTGGCCAACTCTGCTCAAGCCAACTAGGATTTCCTTGACTATACTTGGCATACTCAGAAGCACTACTCAAGTGTTTATGCTATATAATACATAATAAAGCTTGGTTATTCATGAATGGAGTCATATCGTGATATAGTTGCACTAGTCATCTGCTAGATCAGCATATTTGAAAAAATTTTAATCATGACCTCTAGTAAGAAATACATCATAACCCAGTAAACAGTGTGTAATGGAACGAACCATCATGGAACAGCATGTATTCTTAATACATATGGTGCACTCTGAATATTTCCTGTTCCTGTTCCCACCACCACCTTTTGTTTCAACTTCTGGTCACAACCCATTAAACTGATTTCATAACCTATTAATGGGTCATGACTCACAGTTTGAAAAGCTATGCTGGAGGGCTACAGCAAATTGTTCTATAGCTGAGTATATGTTTATTTCTCTAAACCTCCTTTTTCAGAAAGTTTCTCGAGCCTCACCCTGTGTGGTTTGCTGTGATTTTCATGTATTTGAACTCTCTACATCTGTAAAAGGCATTCATTGCTTGTAATTTTTCAAAGGATGCTTCTAACTCAAGTGTTAACCCATCTGTTAAGACCTATTTATTGCTTTTTTTAAAAAAAAATTAAAAGCAAATTAGGAATTCCAGGCTTACACTAAGCAGGATTTTTTTTCCTTTTGTAAGAGCCTTCCATCTGCCTGCCCTCTTTTGCACATAACTCAAATAGGAGCACACATCTCGTCAAATCAAATGTGGGCTCTGTCAAAAAGCTGCCAAAATATCATGCCAGTTGCTTTATTTTTTTAAGGAGAATTCAAATCAGATTTAACATAATGACTTGTTTGTTTTGTTGCTTTTCTTTCCATCCATTATAGAAACATGGACTTCAATTTACTGTAAGTGTATGCACTAGCCTTCCAGAGGCAGTCCCAAGGTACACTAAGATAAATCAGGATTACACAGTTCTGCCGGGTCAAAGATTAGTGGTGGAGAAACAAACCACTGTAGGAGCTGGGGTAGATCAAGAGCTCGGAGCTCTGAGCCCCATTAGACTAGGAACACCAGGGTGGGGCAAATTATCCCATCTGACTTGTTTTACTCTCTCCCACAGAGCCTGGCCCAGAGGAACTCACCCTCCCATTCCATTCCCCTGGCAAGTCATTCAATCTTTGACTAGTTCTCTTTCTTGACCTAACCTTGAGATTTAAAATAATAGCTGTCTATCTATTCCCCCAAAGAGCTTCTAAGAATAATCAAGAATTAAAGAATAGAGTATAAGCAGATTGAGGGACCAAGAAGTTACTGCCCAGTTATCAGATGAAAGAGCCTGAAGCCTCTTGGAGAGATCTCCCTCTCTTCCTCCCCACGATGGGTGGTCTCAGGACTACTACCCTACCACCCACAAGGATGCCACACCTGGAGGGGAGGCTAGTGATATGCGATGGTTAAGGGCAATGACTCTGAAGTCAAGCAGATCCTTCCATTCAAATTCTGACCCTACCATTTAGATCTGTATGACCTTGAAAAAAATCACATAATCTCTCTAAACGTGTTTCCTCCTTGTTGTGGGATTAAATGAGAATAAATCATGTAGAGCCCTGAACCTTCTAGAGAAAAAGAAGTCCACAAATAGCAGACGCTATTATTTTTGTTATTGTTACTTCTATTAAAGGAAGAAACTTAAGTACCTTGTAGGTAAAGAGCAATTGAAATGTAGAGAAATCTGTAAAAAAAAAAAAAAAAAGAGAAAGCATGCTTATGATGAATATGTTGATAAAGCCAAATGCTTAGATTTGAAAAGCAATGACATAATACAAAATAAGAGATTGATGAAGCTGAAAAAGTAAAGCTGGAAAATTATTTTAAATGGAGTATTTAGGAAGAATTGCTTCCCTGAATCAGCCTAATTAATGTCTTGGTGGTTGGGCCTTATTTAATCGTGCATATATCTTGTTACCTAATCATAGGGTTTTATTAAAGCAGAAGCTTATTTTTCAATTTCCCTTCACATCATTTTTATCTTTTTTTGTCACATTCTCATACTGAAGAGCCCTTCACAAGAAAGCTAATTTTTGTTTACTCAAAATATGCCCTATCACATCTTATCCACTAATGCTTTATTATTCTGTGATGTTAAATCTCCTTCTGTGGTTCTAATCAATGTACCTCTTGAGTAGTACTTGGGTATTCCATGCATATATCTGAAATAGAAGTAATTAAAGGGAAGTGGGGCAGGGGATCTTTAAGTTTGAAGACTCTGATAGAGTAAAAATAACTATGACAACATTTTCGGTCGGATTTTAGCAGCATTTCTTTACTTGTAGAATTTAGTATAACCTATTTATCTGGTCTTTCCATTTCATAAATAAGAATCTTGTCTCCAGTTTTCAGCTCAGTTCAGTGACTCTCCTAATGACATCTGACAGGGTTCTTTTCAATGTAGCCTTTTAAAATACGTCTTCTAACTACCTAGGCATGAATACATTTCCAGCCCAAATCAATCCACTTCTAGGATACATGTATTTATGGAAAATGGAACATATTAAGTTGTATTTTCCTGTGATTTATTATTCCAGAAATTCTGTATCCTCATCTCTTATTGATCAGCATTTGGCCATGGCTCCCTAGACTCTGCATCAAGTAACTAATGATCAATAAATAAAATGTGCCAAGGAAACTGTAATTTAAAGAAATCTTGCAATTTAAGAATATTTGTCTATAAAATAAGTATTATTTTATAATGTAGATAAATTTTTTGTGTTTAGACTTCTGTCGAGCACTTTTCTTAAAGGGGAGCCTCAAGGCTACACCATAAAGGAAAAACAAGCCCATATTTAAATCCCAGTTAATGTCTCTTGTGTGTAGTCTTGGGCAAGGTATTTAGCTTATCAGAACCTCAGTTTCATATCTGTTAATCGCAATGATATTGTGTACCTTGACTGTTGTAAGGATTAAAACTGATGACTAACACAATATTGTAAAACATCTATACTTCTATTTTAAAAATGAGATAATATTCCTGGCAAATATTAGCCACTTAATAAAGGCTAGCTATTTTCTATTAGAAACTCTGTTTATAATAATGAGACTGACAGAGCTGAAGAATAAGTCAAGCAGGAAAATTATTTTTAAGTGAAATATTCAGGAAGAACTACTTTCATGAATCAACCACATGTCTCTGTGGTGCCAAGTCATTCAGACTAAGCAAACAACCACTATGTATCCACTGGTGTGGCCCTTTGGGGGAAACTCTGAAAGCTTAGACTTCTGTCTCATTGGATAACTTTGCCGCCATGCTGATTTCCTTCTGTGTCATTTAGTAACCAACCTTCTTTGATTTACCCAAGTATTATCTGGGTCTGATTTGTTATTGGAGGCTAGTAGTGACATTTGTTAATGTGATGGTTAAACAGAGTTAAATGAGATAATGCAAAGCTGGAATCTTAAGTGCTCACTTAATATTATTATTTCCTAGCAGGTAAAAATAGTTGGATAAGATGACCCCTGAATTCTCTTCTGTTTTTTTAATATTTCATGAGTTCAACCCAAAAGACACTAGCAAAACTCACTGAAAAGTGCGTAGTCTTTTATCTACAATTACAAAACACAAAATGCTCTTAAAACTGAAAGGTTTTCATAATTCATCTGTCGACAAACTTGACCTGAATGGCTGGGAAGCTATTCATAGTCCTTACACATTTCACTGCAGAAATATTCATGCATTTGATTGCAGGGTACTTGACCCAGACCATGCTGGCTGTGTTATATAATATACACAGATTGTGTCATTCCTTTACAGTGGCCTGTAAACACTATAATCCAGGATCATATCTGGAAATCCTGAGAGTCACCCGTCACCAGATCTTTTCCTACAGAGCTCAGCACAGTGCCTCGCCTAAGGCAACTTTCCCATTCAACTGATTAGATTCTTGTGAAGTATGTTCCTGCCTTGCAATTGCCCCTGCAACCCAGGTTTTAGCCACTTGACTCAACAAAGTAAAGACGGGAAAGAGAAAGGAACCAAAATTAAATCAGTAAGTATGTCTAATTATTAGGAAAAAATATTTTTTTAAAAACCTGAAATTATTGGTAAAAAATGAGACAGGCATTACATGGAGCCTTCACACAAACACCCTTCTAAGACACTAACACCATTATCACCAGACATTTTGCTAAATTCTTTCCAAAGAACTTCTACATAATATTTTACCCAAAGTGTATATAGTATTTATAGAAAACATAACAATTTTTACAAACAAAAAAAACCTAGACCCAGCACAGTTTTCTAATTACCACCATTAACATCAACAGCAACAAAAATGTCTTTGTGTAGAAGAGTACAGGTTATTGGCAGACTATGACGTAGGGTGATTCACTGTCTACAGCAAAGTTCTGGGAAAACTGGGAGGAGCTGTTCATCCTCCTCCTGTGCTCTTTCAGTCATGATTTCCTTCTACTCTTTTCCTGCTTGGAAAGAGAGCCATATCACTTTTGAGCAAGTAGCTAGTGTATAAAATACAAGGAAAAGTCATTACAAAAATTACTTTCAGATACCACGTGTACTTCATATTTAAACATTGTACTCTGCTAGGTAAGAAGCACAGAACAAGTTTGGAGAAACAATTTACTACTAATAGGCAGACTTTGTTTTTGTTGTTGTTTTCTTCAAGCTTATCTCCATATGTTTGTTCTTTTATAACAGTTAATGCCTTATTTATGCTTTTACAAAATCATCCTGTCACCATATGATCCAGCAATTCCATTCCTAAGTATATAGCCAAAGGAATTGAAAGTAGGGACTCAAAAAGATATTTGTACACCAGTATTCATTATAGCATTATTCACAATTAACAGATAAATGAATAAACAGTACACGGTATGTACATACAATGGAATATTATTTAGCCATAAAAAGGAATAAAGTTCTGATACATGCTACACCATAGATAAACCATGACGACATTATGCTAAGTGAAATAAGCCAGAGACAAAAGGATAAATATTGTATGATTTCACTTGTATAAAATATCTAGAGAAGGCAAATTCATAGAGACAGAAAGTAGACTGATAGCTACTAGGAGTTGCAGGGAGAGGGAATAAGGATTTATTGCTTAATGTTTAGAGAGTTTCTGATTGGGGTGATAAAGTTTTGGAAATAAGCAATGGTGATGGTTGCACACTACTGTGAATGTAATTAATGCCACTGAATTGCTCATTTTAAAATGGTAGATTTTATATTACATATATTTTACCACAGAAATACCCCAAAAAAACTCATCTCTAAAGACTGAAAAAAGTGAATTAGGAAAAATTAGGCAAAGTATTGAAGTCTATGGCTAATGCATTAATAGACTATTAAACAAGTTTGGTGTGCTAAACCCAGAATTATACCTGATGATATATGAAATACACCTTTCTCTTGTGCCTTCGAAATATCTCCCCTTTCTATATACAGGTCTCTACTCAAAGCTTAAACATTTTGAAACATAGTCAGATTTCTTCTACATTCCTTATTAAAAATATGTACTTAGGCATTGTGGGTGAGGCTAGCTGTTTAAAATACTGGAGGACAGGCAGCTTTTCAACTCAAAATAAGTAAGAAATTATGTACTTAAGAACAACAATCTTCAGAAATAGAAGTCATCCCCAGAACTCCAGGTTCCTCAGAGATGTAATATACCAAGAATAGACCTTGTCCAGGCATCACCCTCTAAAGCTCCATAACCCCTGAATCTTGTTTTCAATTGTTCATTCATACCGTGAGTCTCTTCTAAATCACACCTGGGGGATTCTTTTTGCATATAGATATTCAATTTTTCTAAGACATTTGCTGTAAAGATTATATTTTCTAATTGAATTACTTTGGCACTTTTGTCAAGAATCAGTTGATCAAATATATTAAGATATATTTTAGACCTTCTATTCTGTTCTGTTGATCTATTTTTCTACCTTTATGACAAAATCACACTATTTTGATCATTTTAGCTTTACAGTAAATATTAAAATCAGATACTGTAAGTCCTACAACTTTGTTTATTTCCAAAATTGTTTGTCTATACTAGGTCTTTTGTGTTTCTATATAAATTTTAGAATCAGCATGTCAATTTCTACCAAAAAAACCAAACCTTGCTAGGATTTTTATATCCACAATATTGAGTCACTCAATTCATGAACATGGTATACTTCTCTGTTTATTTAGGTCTTTAATTTCTCATAATTAAATAGTGTATATTTTTCAATATACAGGTCTGGTACATGTTTTATTAAATTTAACCCTAAGTATTACATAGTTTTTGATGCTATTGTAAATGGTATTTTTTTACTTTAAATTTTCAATTTTTCATTTTGAGTACTGTTGATTCTCATTTTTGCAGTAGCTATGCTCTATGAAGTCATCACAAACACTGAAGTAATGCATACTGAACCTTTGCTCCTGGGGAAAATACAGAATTAGGTTGCTGTGCATCTCTGTTCACAACATTTTCATCAAATGATCAGTAGATAATCTTGTTTTATGTCTATTTCTGTTTAAAGACAACTTAATATATATTGTCTCCTTAGTGTTGAACTCACATCCAACAGCACTATAACTCATGCCTGAATTAAGCTTATCCAAACCAAGTAAGGTATATCACAGCTTTCTTGCACTTAGGAACACTATACAGCACTTTAACACTATTCTTGGTGTCATTTTAAACAGCAAACTCATCAACAAAAAGCAAAAAATATGAAAAATGTGACATTGGAGCCCCAAAAAGGAAACTTGTTTATAATATGAGAACTGAAACAAGAAAGCAAAACATCACCTTATTCAACTTCATCTGGGAATGTGAGTGTTGGGTGACTTGAATTTTTCACTGCTCTGTGCATGTCTACAAATGATCACAAAAGCACTATTAAGTATTGATTTGGCAGTTACAAGTAAGCAAATTTTAGTGAGTAAGCAAATTTGCAAATACAGAATCCAAGAATAATGAGGATCAATTGTATTTATTTTTTTTTTAATTTTTATTGGAGTATAGTTGATTTACAATGTTGTGTTACTTTCTGCAGTACAGCAGAGTGAATCAGTTATACATATACATATATCCATTCTTTTTTAGATTTTTTTCCCATATAGGTCATTACAGAGTATTGAGTAGAGTTCCCTGTGCTATACAGTAGGTCCTTATTAGTTATCTATTTTATATACAGTAGTGTGTATATGTCATTCCCAATTTATCCCTCCCCCACTTCTCCGCCCTGGTAACCATAAGATTGTTTTCTATATCTGTGACTCTATTTCCGTTTTGTAAATAAGTTCATTTGTTTAGATTCCACATATAAGTGATATCATATGGTATTTGTCCTTCTCTGTCTGACTTACTTCACTCAGTATGACAATCTCTAGGTCCATCCATTTTGCTGCAAATGACATTATTTTGTTCTTTTTCTGGCTGAGTAATATTCCACTGTATATATGTACCACATCTTCTTTATCCATTCTTCTGTTGATGGACATTTAGGTTGATTCCATGTCCTGGGTGTTGTAAATAGTGCTGCAATGAATATTGGGGTGCATGTATCTTTTCAAATTATGGTTTTCTCCAGCTATATGCCCAGGAGTAGGATTGCTGGATCATATGGTAACTCTATTTTTAGTTTTTTAAGGAACTTCCATAGTATTCTCCACAGTGGCTGTACCAATTTACATTCCCACCAACAGTGTAGAAAGGTTCCCTTTTCTCCACACCCTCTCCAGCATTTATTGTTTATAGACAATTTGGTGATGGCCACTGACTGGTGTGAGGTGATATCTCATTGTAGTTTTGACTTGTACTTCTCTAATAGTTAGTGATGTTGAATATCTTTTCATGTGCCTCCTGGCCTTCTTTATGTCTTCTTTGGGGAAATGTCTATTTAGGTTTTCTGCCCATTTTTTGATTGGGTTATTTGTACTTTTCATAATGATCAAAGACTTTTTATAAGTTTGTAGGAACTTTTTATTCTCAAATTTAAAACATATACTGTAATTTACCACACTCTATAATACTTTCAAATAATATTATACCTCTTCAAGTATATTATAAGAATCTTACCACAATATACTTCCATATCTCCCCTTTCATCCATTGTGCTAATGTGGTTCTGTATTTTATTTCTACAAAATTATTAATCCCAAAATACATTGTTATTATTTTAAATAATCATCGCATAGAGTTTTTATTTTTTTGAAATCGGAACTCTTTTAATTTTTATTTATTTATGGCTGTGTTGGGTCTTTGTTTCTGTGCAAGGGCTTTCTCTAGTTGTGGCAAGTGGGGGCCACTCTTCATCACGGTGTGTGGGCCTCTCACTATCGCGGCCTCTCTTGTTGCGGAGCACAGGCTCCAGATGCTCAGGCTCAGTAATTGTGGCTCATGGGCCCAGTTGCTCTGCAGCATGTGGGATCTTCCCAGACCAGGGCTCGAACCCATGTCCCCTGCATTAGCAGGCAGATTCTCAACCACTGCACCCAGGGAAGCCCCTCATAGAGTTTTTAATGAGAAAAAAGCTTTTCTATATTTACTCATATATTTGCTGTTTCTAGTCTTTTTACTTCTTTGTGTAGATCCAAATTTCCATTTTCCTTCTGTCTGAAGAAATACCTTTTACATTTCTTGCAGTGTAGACTGCTGGTGATGAATGTGTTCTGTTTTTGTTTTTATGAAAATGGGTTTTTTTGCCTTTATTTTTTGAAAAATATATTTTGCTGGGTATAAAATCTTAGGTTAGATTACTTTCCTTCTGTACTATAAAGATATTCCATTGTTTTTTGACTTGCATGGTTTTTAACAAATCTGTTATCGTTTCTCTCTCCCTCTTTGTTAATGGCTTTTATCTCTAGTTGCTTTAAGATTTTGTCTTCACTGAATTTCAACAATTTGATTATGATATGTCTTGTGGTTTTCTTCTGTTTCTACTACTTGAGGTACATTGAACTTCTTAGATCTGTGGGATTTGGGGGTTCATTAAATTTGGAAATTTTTTACTATTATTTACTATTATTCAAATATTTTTCTGCCATCCCTTCTTGTTTTCTCCAATTACATGTACATGTACATGTTAGAACATTTGATAGTTTCCCTGAAATCGCTGATTTCTTGTTACTGATTTTTTTTTCTCTGTATGCTTAATTTTGGATGGTTTATACTGTGATATCTTCAAATTCACTGATCTTTTTTGCTGCAGAGTTCTAATTATCAATTCCATTCAATATGTTTTTTATTTCTGATATTGTATTTTTCATTTCTAGAAGTTCAACTGAGATGTAATTAATCTTTCTTTTCTCATCATTTTCATGCTTTCCCTACTCAAACATATGGAGATGGGCATTTTTAATGTCTTTGTCAGATAATTCCATCATCTCTATCTTTTTTGGATATGCTTCTATTGATTTTTCTCCTAGTTATGGATACTATTTACTGCTTTTTGGCTGTCTGGCAATTTTTCTCTTGGATGTAGGCCCTTTGTATTAGAAATTCTTACCACTCTGGCTAGTGAGAACACCAGCTATTCTGAGACCTATGAAATCTACCTACTCTTTTCCAGGGTTCTTTCCATGACCTCAGGTAATTTTCTCAGATGCAGTAGATAATTACTCAGCCAAAGACTCAAGGAACTCCTTCTACAGATATGTAAAGATTTCTTTCTGTGAATTTCTCACCTCTCCCACATTTTTCCCTGAATATTCTGGCCACCTTGGTCTGCCTAAACTTCAAACTCTGTCTTCTCATCTCAGCAGGACTACTACTCCCTGTTTGGCTTCCCCTTCCTGTGCTGCAGTCTGGAAACTCTCTCCAGGTAATAATCTGTTATATTTGTAGGACTCACCTCATTTGTTTCCCTGGCTTCAGGGATCACTGCCCTGTGCCACCTGTTGTTCCATGTCTGAAACCCATTGATTCATTTTGTCCAGTTTTATATCTGTTTAAGGAAGGTGAATGAATATGGTCTTTTTTACTCAGTCATGGCCAAAGGTTTCCTGAGTGGTTCTTTTAAATGTGAGACATTTTAGAGGTCTCACATTAAAAGTATTAACTGAAAATAATTGAACTGCTTTTTGAAGATAGGTATTTTGTTTTGTTGGTTTAATAAACAATTAGCTAGGACATAAGTTAAAGTTTAATCATGCGTAACAGTTTAGTGCATGGACTCTGGAATCAGATTGTCTCAATCTTAGTGCTGCCATTTATAAGCTGAATGAGACTGATCTATGTTCTCATTCCCTCTTTCCCTCTGCTTCCCCACCTGTAAAATGAGAGTGATAAGGCTACCTATTTTGTAGGGTTGTGGTGAACCTTAAGTGAGCCATATGTGCATAAGATACTCTAGCCATAATCTATTGCTGAGTAACAAACTTGTATAACAGAATACTCTAAAACTTAGTGACTTAAAAGAATAACCTACTTAGCTCACAGTTTGATAGGTCACAATTTTTTTAAAAATTTATTTTATTGAAGTATAACTGATTTAAAATGTATTAGTTTCTGCTGTATAGCAAAGTGATTCAGATATATATCTATATATATATATTCTTTTCCATTATGGTTTATCACAGAATATTGAATATAGTTCCCTGTGCTATACAGTAGGGCCTTGTTTATCCATTCTATATATAATAGTTTACATCTGCTAATCCCAAACTCCCAATCCAGCCCTCCCCCACCCCCCCTCCCCTTTGGCAACCACAAGTCTGTTCTCTGTCTGTGAGTCTGTTTCTCTTTTGTATATAAGTTCATTTGTATCACTTTTTTAAGATTCCACATATAAGTGATATCATACAGTATTTGTCTTTCTCTTTATGATTTCCTTCACTTAGTATGATAATCTAAGTCCATCCATGTTGCTGCAAATGGCATTATTTCATTCTTTATTATGGCTGAGTAGTATTCATATATATATACACACATATATATATATGTGTATATATATATATATATATATACATATCTCACATCTTCTTTATCCATTCATCTGTCAATGAACATTTAAGTTGTTTCCATGTCTTGGCTATTGTGAATAGTGCTGCTATGAACATAAGGGTACATGTATCTTTTTGAATTATAGTTTTCTTGGGTTTTGGGAGGGTTTTTTTTGGCTGCATTGGGTCTTCACTGCTGTGTGCGGCCTTTCTCTAGTTGTGGTGAGCAGGGGCTACTCTTCATTGTGGTGTGCGGGCTTCTCTTGTTGCGGAGCTCGGGCTCTAGGCACGCAGGCTTCAGTAGTTGTGGCTCGCAGGCCCAGTAGTTGTGGCACACAGGCTGTAGAGCGCAGGCTCAGTAGCTGTGGTGCACGGGCTTAGCTGTTCTGCAGCATGTGGGATTTTCCCGGACCAGGGCTCAAACCTGTGTCCCCTGCATTGGCAGGCAGATTCTTAACCACTGCACCACCAGGGAAGCCCCTGAATTATAGTTTTGTCTGGATATATGCCCAGGAATGGGACTGCTGAATCATATTGGCAACTCTAATTTTAGTTTTTTAAGGAACCTCCATGCTGTTTCCCATAGTGGCGGTACCAATTTACATTCCCACCAACAGTGTAGGAGGGTTTCCTTTTCTCCACACCCTCTCCACATTTGTTATTTGTAGACTTTTTAATGATGGCTATTATGATTGGTGTGAGGTTGTACCTCATTGTAGTTTTGACTTGCATTTCTCTAATAATTAGCAATGTTGAGCATCTTTTCATGTGCCTGTTGGCCATCTGTACAACTTCTTTGGAGAAATGTCTATTTAGGTATTCTGCCCATTTTTCAACTGGGTTTTTTGGTTGTTGTTGTTATTGAGTTGTATGAACTGTTTGTATATTTTGGAGATTAAGCCCCTTATGGTCGCATAATTTGCAAATATTTTCTCCCAGTCTGTAGGTTGTCTTTCTGCTTTGTTTATGGTTTCCTTTGCTGTACAAAAGCTTGTAAGTTTGATTAGGTCCCATTTGTTGTTTTTTTTTTGCTTTTGTTTCTATTGGGTAGGTCACAGTTTTGATTGCACTTCTGAACGTTGCTGTCTCAATGTGGCTCACTCATTCATCTACAGTCAGTTGCCAATGAAATAGTTGACTCTGCTTCTGGGGTTCAGCTCCTTGTTGGCTCTGATGATGGGGGTAAATGCACCACATGTCCCTCATCCTCCCACATGGTAGCCTGAGCTTGTTCATATAACTGTTCAAGGTTCCAAGAGCAACAGCAGTGCAAGCTCCATTGCTCAAGTACTTCTCAAGTCTCTGCCTCTGTCAAATTTTCTATTTTCCCAATTGCCAATACAAGTCATATGGTGTAGCCCAGAGTCAATGAAGGAAGGCACCGTCAGAGGTGTGAATACAGAAAAGGGGCAAATTTGTGGCCACTTTTGCTATCTACTATAAACTCTTAGCAAAATTATAACTGTTTAATACATGTTAGTTATTTTTTATTTTATTTTAATATAATACAACAAGCATGTAGTAGTTATTATTTACAAATGATAGACAGTAATAAGGATCAGGTAGCTGTGGTACCAATTGTTAACTCTCTCATCAGTATATAGTTATAGCTAAAATAAATGTGTTTGTCTTGGCTCAACTGATCTTTTCACTCTGCTTCTGTGCAATCATTACAACTTCAGGGGACATCTCTTGCCTCCAATTCCACAATCACGTTCTGCTGCAAAATTCCTTCTCTCTGCACTCTTCAGTGGGAACAGTTGTATAAATCATCCAGAATATTGACAAGAAAAGAGCAACTTCTGAGCTGAGTGCTTTTTGAAAAAAAATCATTCCTGCTTACCCAGAAGTCATTTACATACATTAATTGCTGGGAGTTGAAATCCACAGCACCCCTTTTGCTGTAGCAACTGTGGGAGAAACTTTTTTTTTTTTTTTTGCAGCATCACAGAGGATTTACTGCTTAAGCATTTTATGCACACATAAGTGGGTACTCCCGACAACAGAAATACTATGTATTTTTCCTGCACATTTAGGATTAAATAGCTCTCCTTCCCTGGTTGTGTTACTCTCCTGACACCAAATGCCACAATTACTGTCCCAATGAACTATTGCCTGAATCTCCCAGGATCAAGCACTTATCTGCAAATCATTGCTCAGTCATTCTCTGGTCCTATATTCCCAAACTCGATTCAATCATCAATAGGCTGTGCATATCCCACAAGTCTTCACTGAACCTCAGTAACCTACAAGTCACCTTCTTTGTGGCAGGATGATTCACTGAAATATTAATTTTACCTTGTTCCTGCTGTAATAGGAGAATACAAAGAATGAAAGGGAAATTTTCCTCATCCTACCTTCCTTCCAAAAATAATCATGCCCCTGTGACCAGCCTCCCTTGCTTTGTGAGAATTATTTTAGTAGCTTTTTTGTGATTCGGAAGAGACCTTGAAAGCAACACCCCTCTCACACCCAGATCTCTGAGAAGAAGCTGATACTTGGAAAACAGGGAATAATGGCCTGACTTCTGGAGAAAGAGAAGGATTCCTTCAGAGTAGGAGGTTCTTGGAGCGGGGAGAGAGGTATTGTGTGTTTCAGGTGTAGATGGAAGACTTGGCCTTTACTCCCATGCAGTGGCCAGACCTCTGCTGTGGCAACACATGGATACCAGGTATCATGGTCTTTGGAGCCATGACCAAGTTTGGTACAAGGGAGTGTTCATATTCAAAAGGACC
This sequence comes from Grampus griseus, assembly GCF_964374135.1. NCBI lineage: Eukaryota > Metazoa > Chordata > Mammalia > Artiodactyla > Delphinidae > Grampus > Grampus griseus. Next base: position 35,389,189 of record NC_139018.1, on the reverse strand, counting down.
AGATAGGCTTGGGCAATGAACATCTTAGCAGCAACTATGATAGAATAAAGACTGAGGGCTTTTCTCCAAGTTTCCTACATTGTGTAGGAAATCCTTGTAGGAGAACAGCCCTGTCCCACCCTCCCCTGCCCCATGTGCCTGCAATTAGATTTCCTGCTAGCCCTAACGTGACCAAGCCAGTAAACAAATCATGAATTACCTTTCTTACATCTTAGTCAAAGTGCGAATTTACGGTGATATGCTCATGAAAACAAAATCTTCATCACAAGTTCCTAGGAGCTGGTGCTCTAAGGTATTTTCCCTTGTACTTTTTGGTTTCAAGCTAGTCATCAGAAATCCCCGGGATAATATGATACAGGAGTTGGTAGGAGTCTAGTATGTCAGTGCTAAAACTTCCTCTGGATCTGGTGCACGATAACTAGCTAACTGGCACCAATAATCCTGTTAGCAGGTGTGAGATAAAAAGGGTTCAGATCCTACCATGCCCACAGAAGAAATTACGTAGAAATGTAGCTGTAGGACTTAACATTAGAAACTCTCCATCAGTTCTAGTTGTCTCTATCTACTAGTCCAAAGGCAATTTCCTTCCAAACTTTTAGCATTACAGATTCCCTCTTTCCCCTTGAACCTGAAAATCCAGCTGTGTTCTCTCGCCTCTGACATCAGCATTATTGGCTTTGATACAGCCAACCATCTGGTTGATGAGGCATGAGGCAGAATGGAACCTAGCTCACTGTTCCCTGCTGTTTCCACATGAACACTACCAAATCAGCTGGCATCAATATGGATGGTGAGCTGTGACTCAGACTCACAAAGAATGAACGTGTTGTATGACCTGGCCCGTAATTTCCAGTGACCATCATTGACATTTTCAGGTTGAGAATGAGGCATCTCTTCTTGTGATATCATGGAACTTTTGGAGGATGCTTTTGGTTAGGTGATCTCACCAAGAAGTTTACCAGATGACGGGAAATCTTTAGTGCAGTTGATAGAGATCTAGAAAATTGAGAAAAAAGAGTTAACATTTTTAGCTATTTTATTGTTTAAGTATGAAATGTATCTGTTCATTTACTGTTTGAATTCATACTCCTTCTAAAGTTGCTCTTTATTTTTTCCTACTCCTTTTCAATACCTTATCTGTAAGTAGGAAAGTTCTACCCATCAGTGTTAACCATTTTCTTCACCTCCCACCCAAAATAACTCACTCCCCCAGCTTTCCTGTCATTTATAACTTGGGGAGTTATAAGGGAAAAGAGACAACAACAACTACAAAAAAGGAATAAGAGTAAGAAGAGGCAGTATGATGGTGGAAACAGATTTTTTAATCAGAGAACCTGGAATTAGTTTTCATTCTGCTACTTACTAAATGATTGTATATCTTTGTATAACATCATTTGAACTCTCTTCACCTCAAATTCCTAATCTGTAAATTGGGGAATAGTAAATGAGGTCAGGTGTGGTCTGTGCAAGCCCTTATTGATATTATTTATTAAAAGAAAATTGAGAAAAGGGTTTTGAACTTTATATTAGACCAAAAATAGAGGCAATAAAATGAAAGTTGCTGGAGAAAACTAGTTTCTCCTTCTCATTTTCCCCATGAGCACTGAGGTAGGGACAATACTTGTTTGGTTTAGTACTTTCATTATGGAGATGAATTCTCTGAATAGATTTTCCCTGGTAGGGTGAGACTTTCTCTCTCTCTTCAGGGAATAGAAATTTAGGATTTAGGAAACAACACCAGGCCCTCTACTTATTTATCTGCCTGTGTCCCTGGACTGTCCATTTGCCCTTCTCCAGCTCTCCTTTGAAACTGAAATATAAAAAGAAAAGGGCCATCCACATCCTTACTCAATGTGACTGTGCAAACCTATTTCGTTCTTACTTTGTATTCAAGACACACACGCTCCTTCTCCTGTAGTATTTGCTGATATACTTTGCACTCCAGCTGCTGCAATATTTAAATCAGTGATTCAGTACACAGACCACACGATGTGCCACTACACTCCAACAAGCAAGGTCTGTCTCTCCGTGGGGACAGAGGATCTAAGCATCTGTCATTCTCTTCCCGTCACTTATAATTAACCACACACCCCTTTACACACATAAATATTTATGTGCAAAAATAAAACTCCCTGGTGCTTTAAGCCAATCTCTCTTCTCCTCAGTGAGCTCTGAAAGTTGCCAAAATGAATGTTTTACTTAATTCATGACTCTATAAGAAACTCTTTAGTGTGAAGAATTTATAACACATAATTATAGTCCCAGAAAATAATTTTAAAACTTTGGAGTTAGAAGTAGGATACATGCAAATTTCTAGAATTTGAGCTTAATGAGGGAGTGATATTTGTTTTCTGTCTCATTGACCCACCCCAAGTGTTTAGAACAGTCCCTTGTGTAAAGTATGAGCTCAATGAATATTTTTTGACTGTTGAATGAATGAATACACAGAAACCCCAAACATGAGGCATGATTCTGCTGTTTAGGATGAAGAATTTAAGACTAGAACATCTGGGCAAACATTGTGGAATCTGAAAATACTTTGATATTAAGTGAGAGTAAACCAGAGTGAGAAATAATCACCTACTTATTTATTAATTGACTCAACAAATCATTTAACTATTGTCAAGCATCATTATATTAAGTCCTGAAACTTTTATAAAAAATAAATAATGGTCCTTACCCTCAAGGAACTCTTGGCTTGTGTGTGATTCTCAAAGGATGGTGCATGGATCTCCTACCTGTATTTGTTAAAAGTGCAGATTCCCAGGTCCCACCCCAAACCAACTGAATCAGAATCACTGAGGCTGATCCTGGGAATCTGTATTTTCAACTTGCTAGCCAGGCACTTACTATTTGAGAAGCTGGTCTAGTGGAACTTCTGTTATTTTACTGTTTCTCAGCAATTACCATTCAGGTAATATTTACATTGCCACAGCCAAACATCCCTTAGTGAATCAATAGAATGTAATAATATTAAGGTAACATGACCGTTTTAGATTAGTTGTTCAGTGTCTTATTAATTGGAGCCTACAAAATGGTCCTCTTTAAAACCAACCTTTACTGGGACTGTAATTTGAGATGAGTTAAAAAGACAAACGTAGCGCATGTAGACTTTCAGAAACAGGTCTAAACCGAATTTCCTGCATGTTCACTAAGTTCCTAAACTTCTTCAAATAGTGTTTGAAACTTGCTTCAGGCCTCACCAATTTCAAGTATTCCAGTGTCTCCATTAAACTGTCCTGCTCAGCACTAACTCCAGAATTGACTGACACCTGTACACCTTCTTGAAAAGACTAATTAGGTCTTCAGTGCCTAAGGTGTAATCAGAATCAACTACCATCTGTCTCAGGATGACACAGCCTTAACATTCTGAATGTTTAGCTTTAATTATGTGTTTGTGTAATTTAGTGCAATTTTTTATGACTACTGACATAGCACATCTTTAAACAATTTGCTGGCCTCCTGTGGATTGTAAGATCCATCCATTTCCCAGTTGTTCTTCCCCATTGGAATATCTTCTTGGACCTCACTTCAGCAGGCAGAGCCTTTCACATTTTTAATTGTCTAATGTCTTGTTCACTTCTACTCTTGGATATTTCCACATTGTTCAACTCTGTGATTTCTTCTGGCTCACGAATCATGTCCTTTATAGATCCTGACATCTTTAATAACCACTCTCCCCATTTCAACATCCATGCCAATCTTTCTCCAATTCCTCAACAATTCTTTTTGAAATGATTTGCAAAAGTTTAATATTTAATTATTTTCCTTGTTCTATGACTCAGAACTGTGTTGTTTACCATTTAACTAAGTAGAGAGTACAAACGAAGAGTTGATCACATACTAGTGTTGGTTATTATTTATATATTAGTATATTATAATCTTATCCTCTGTGGAAAAGGTATATTAAATTTAATGCCAGCCAGAAAAATGAAAATGGTTTGGGAATTGCAAACACTGGTCACTGAGCTAGATGCAAACACCTCCTCAACATTTTTTAAAAAACAGATTAATAATGATTTGAGATAGCACCATTTAATGTCTTAATGTTAAACTGTTCATATTTGCTGTTAATCAAAACAATTTTTTCAATTCAAAGTGATGGTACTTAGTGTTCTGTTAATTATACAAGGAGCTAATCAATTTGTCCCTTAAATGGATGTTCAACTGATTAAGAGAAGCTAATCATCAGTTATGAAATCCATACGGCTCAGATGAGTCAGTGATAAAATGCTTCTGCTAACTTGGGGCCAGTAGTTCTGTCTCCTTAAATTACCTCTTATTTCAGTTGGGAGAAGTTATTTTCTTTTCTTAAATATGTAAGTGTTATACTCTTATTTGTGGATTGGAAATTAAAGCCCAGTTTAGCCTATAGTTTAGGAATCAAACCAAGGACAATGCTATGGTAGTCCAATTTTGTGTGTAATCCCTAAAGGACAATAACTAGGCACAGGAAATATAATTCAATACTAAGAATAGATTGCTATGAATGAAATAAGACTATAAGTTTAACTCCCCTCAATGCTATAAACAGGGGTTAGATATGTTAATTGTTCAGTACTCTAAAAAGATCATTTTTCTGATAATACCATCCATTCAACAAATTTTATTAAGCATCTATTAAATATCAGGTACTGTGCTAGACACCAAAAATGTAAGTAAGGGCATATAAGGCACAGTTCCTGATCTTAAAAGGCTAACAAAGAACCAAAAACAACCACCATGGTAGAGCTTAAAAGTCCTACTCACAAGAAAAAATAAATTCTATCTATGTATAGTGACAAATGTTAACTGGATTATTATGGTGATCATTTCACAATATATGCAAATACCAAATCGTTATGTTGAATACCTGAAACTAATATAATGTTATGTATCAATTATACCTCAATTAAAAAAATTTAAGCAACCAAAATGACAGGTAATTAGATACATTTTTACCTATGAGTTACTCAAAAATAAACAAATAAAACAAAAAAGAAAGAGAAGCAGAGTCATATTGCAATGTGCTAAAGCTTATACATCAGAGATTAACAGGTGGATAAAAGCTACTCATGCCAGAAAAAAGCATAGTTCAATGACTCCAAATTCAACTGTCTGGCAGTCAGAATGCCTGGCCTCTAATTCTAGCTTGTAGCTGTCACTAACATCCTATTTGACTTTGGGAGTATTTAAATTCTCTCTGTATTTCAACTTTCTCATCTGTAAGAAAGAAAAAAAAAAAAGGCAGTGAATTTTCCACCATACAGTAGAGGTCAATTTTAGATCACATGGAGGAAAACCAGCACATCCTCAAGGGCTTCTGTACTCGGAATCCAAATGCAAAGTGCGTTGGTCAATCAATCATTCAGTCAGTAAGTATCTATTGATTATCTACTGAGTGCTCTTCAAGAATGCCAGGCCCTGTGGGGAAAGAGGAAATAAAATGATTACTTTCTTAATTAGTTGCCAGCCTTGTTAGGAAGAAAACAATTAATATGCAACAATAATGAAGAAGGAAATAAATGAATGAATATTTATTGGGTGACTATTATATGCCAGACACTGTTATGCTCTTTAGACTGCAAGGCGTTTTCACATGTTATATTATTTAAGGGTGAGCAAGTGTATATAATCAAATACTAGACTGTGTAGTCTATTAAGATCTGTATAAAGTTGGAGGAGAGAGATACCAGTTATGCTACATTCAGTGATAGCTCCACTGAAGTTAGAGGATTTGAACTAGACCAAGATGTAGAACTCTTTGGAGCAAATGAAGTTGGACAGAAAGCAACATATTCCAGAGTAAAGGGATCAAACCCCAAAGAGGCAAGGAGCAGAAGCTGATTGTGGTGGATTTATGGGCATATGCTTTTACTGAAACAGAGGTCATATAGACAGATGATGGGAAACTAGAAATGGACTTTGAATGCCTAATTTAAAATTTGCAGGAATGTCAATTTAGGAGAAAGTGTGTAGAAAGAAAGAAAATATTTGAAATTGGGATAGGATGAAATTTCTAGAGTAGGGAACTCATGTGATAAAAGAGGCTTAAGGGAGATTGATCTGGTAATGTCATATTGACTAGATTTTAGGGTTCAGCAACTAGACCATCAGGAGATCAGCTTTTTCTGATCCCATATTTCTGATTTCTGCAACACCCAAATCACAGATTTTGTTCTTATCTTTTGCAGAATAACATATCACTGAGAGATTTTAGATCTGCTATTTGATTTACTGAACCAGCAGTAACAGATGGCTCATGCAATATAAAGTGTTAATCCTACTTTTTCAATTTGAGAATTGTCATGCAAAGATGTTCTCAAAAAGAGGACAATTGTTTGTTTGCCCAACTTATATTTCTTCACGGTCTTCCTACCTATATTTGTTTTAGCTCAACCCTGAACCAAAAGTCAGCAAAATAATGCCATTAATCCTTTTCTTCCTTCAATATCCAGGCACAATGAGTGCCTGGCCGAGGTGAAATGGGACCATGACTCCTGTGGGGTCCTCAAAGGTTTTTGTGGAATGAGAAGTTGGAGGTCAAAGAATCAAAATGAAAGTTGTCACAGCAACTGCTCTCTGCACGGTGACTGGAGAGAGCTTGGAAAGAAGAAGAAGGGAGGAGCAGTGAACAAGAAGAAAAGTGGAGATAAAGTGGGTGTTCTTTTCAAGTCTAGAAGAGGAGCCATGGGGCCAGTTCAAGACACAAGCTCAGTTCTGCAATTGCCTAGAGCATCTTAGGAAACTTCTGGGCAACACCCCCAGCAGAAGCATTCACCTTCTGTCTTTCCTCTTCTGTTTCCCCTCTCTCTATGTATCTCCAATCCACAACACCCCTCCTTTGCCAGAAACCAGTGCTTTTTTTATGCAGAACTACTATTCAAAGGGGAAAGAAGGAGAGTTCTTTGGTAGCACACAGGAGAGGCTGACATTTGATTTTTATGGAGAGTACATTTTTACAAGTTATGCTTCATGACTGTGTACCTATCTATCTATCTATACATCTATCTAAATATATTTTAACCTGATACCCTTTTGTAAGCAGGACCATAGGAATCTTGATTTTCAGGCCTATCTGGAATCCTCAAAAATATTCCTAACTACCATATTTTGTCCCTTATTTTTCCTATCCCTTCCTCCCTGGCTCTTCTCTACTCACTGTCTTCTCCTCTTCTCCATGCATGGCAGAAAACGTACAAAGCAAAAGAAAATATGGGGACTTCCCTGAAGGAATGCTGACTCTAATAGAGGAGACTGACTTTCTGGAAAATGTAGACTGTACAGGGGGACACCCAGACAGCACACTATTGTTTCTTCATTGTTTTTGTCAATGGCCAAAGGACTTCCCTCTTTCATACATCAGTGGATCTGAAACTGGGTCACTTTAACCACGGCCCTATTCATCAAGGTTTCAAGAATCATTGTGCTGCAGCCCTCATGCTCCTTTCTTGCCTCTCACAGAACCCCAGTGGGAATAATGTATTCTCATCTCTACCAGAATAGCTTTATCACTCAGGCATGCACTCCTGGCCATTGAACACAACACAGAAATGCTGAGATATTGCTTTGTGCTGGAGAGTTAGAAGAGAAGCTCATCTAGTCTAGAGCCTGGACGGAACTTTCTGAACCCTTTTAATATTCAGTGTTTTTATTTCTGAAATCAGACATACTCCCATCATTTCTAGTTTTTTGTCCTCTTCCCTCCCGCTCCCCACCCCCTCTCTTTTACACACACACACACACACACACACACACACACACACAAACACACACTTCTCTTATTCTATTTTACAGCAAAGAACTCCTATCTAGTTCCCTGTATTTTCCTCCATTTCAATTGCATGTAAAAACATCAGCAATGATACTAAAGCCATAAATTTTATGATTTGGAAATACTATATTCTAATTAGCTAACAGTGCATGGAGCATCTGTACACTGTTTCAGACCAAGTTCTGACTACTACACTTCCATAGTGTCATAAGCCCACTCTGTGATCAATTTTGTAATAGGAAATGGGTAAGTTTTAATAAATATTAGTCAAGTTCACCCACTCTGAACTGGTCTTCAAATTTCTTGTCAGTCCCTAGATTTCAATCACAGGTATTGCTGAAGTAATCGTTCTCCATTGCTAATCAATAATAATTTTCCATTAGCTAATCAATGAGCTTCCTTGTAAGAACTTTGACAGTTATCTAAGTATTAAAATAGAGGAATAGGATGGAGTAGAAAAACCAACAATGATTTGTTTTTAGTCAGACATAGTATCAGACATGTACAAGTTTTCATCTTAACCTCATTGTGATGATTTGAAAACAGAATAATAGGACTCTGATAGTCAAGGATTCAATGGCTTCAAAACATACTGGGTCTATTTTTCCTACAAATATGACAAAGATATATTTTTACACTTTTTCTTCTAATGCAGTAATCTGGTATCATACCTGTTATATTAAATAATATTCCATTTTAACCTATTTAAAATTCATTTTTAAAATTAAAAATACTTTTTGACTCTTCTTAGAATGTTTCAGACACATACTGCTACATTAGACACATTTCACACCCACATTAATCAAAGCTCAGAGAAATTATTACTAAAGATGTGAGATTGAACACTGTCTTTTGAGACATCTAGAGCAGACACTATACTGCACAGAAGACAATATCCAACTCAAACCTCCATCTGCCCTCCTTCCACTTTTCAAAAAATCTCTACTAAAAATTTTTATAACCCAAAGAAGCCACCACTCAAGAAAAATTTTTGAAATCTTTACATCCAGATCTATTTTTTACTTTACTGGGTAAACAAACAAACAAAAGAATAATCCATGGCAGTTGTGGTTATATTATAGAAATCCTGCTCTTAGACTTGGAAGAGTTTAAGAGAATGGAAGTTATTTTTCTCCAGAAAGCCATATTGCTCTCCATTAACAGTGATATTGTCATTTACTTTTATAAAGCGCATTGACATCAAGGGTCAGCAATGTTTTTCTTGAAAGTGCGTTCATTCTTTATTCAAAAAATATTTGACATCTATTATGCACACAACTTCAACATACTGGGGTTACAGCAAAGCAATCTTGAGAAAGAAGAACAGAGCTGGAGGTATCACACTCTGACTTCAGGCTATAATACAAAGCTACAGTAATCAAAACAATATGGTACTGGCACAAAAATAGACATATAAATCAATGGAACAGAAGAGTTAGCCCAGAAATAAACCTACGCAACTATAGTCAATTAATCTACAACAGAGGAGGCAAGAATATACAATGGGAAAAGACAGTCTCTTCAATAAGTAGTGCTGGGAAAACTGGATAGCTACATGTAAAAGAATGAACTCAGAACATTTTCTCACACCATAAACAAAAATAGACTCAGAATGGGTTAAAGACCTAAGTATAAGACATGGCACCACAGGGCTTCCCTGGTGGTGCAGTGGTTGAAGAGTCTGCCTGCCAATGCAGGGGACACGGGTTTGTGCCCTGGTCCGGGAAGATCCTGCATGCCGCGGAGTGGCTGGGCCCGTGAGTCATGGCTGCTGAGCCTGCGCGTCTGGAGCCTGTGCTCCGCAACGGGAGAGGCCACAACAGTGAGAGGCCCACATACCAAAAAAAAAAAAAAAAAAAGACATGGCACCACAAAACTCCTAGAAGAAAGCACAGGCAGAACACTCTTTGACCTAAACCATAGCCGTATTTTTTTATCTGTCTCAGCCTAAGGCAAAGGAAATAAAAATAAACAAATGGAACCTAATTAAACTTAAAAGTTTTGCACAGCAAAGGAAAGCATCAACAAAATGAAAAGATAACCCGCTGAATGGGAGAAAATATTTGTAGATGTTATGACAGATAAGGGGTTAAAATCCAAAATATATAAACAGCTCATACAACTCAATATGAAAAAGTCATACAACTTGATTATAAAATGGGCAGAAAAAAATAAATGGGCAGAAGACCTGAATAGACATTTTTCCAAAGAAGATATACAGATGGCCAACAGGTACATGAAAAGATGCTCAACACTGTAAATCAAAACCACAATGAGATATCACCTCACACCTGTCAGAATGGCTATCAGCAAAAAGACCGCAAATAACAAATATTGGCAAGGATGTGTCAAAAAGAAAACTCTTGTTGATGGGCATGTAAATTGGTACAGCCACTATAGAAAACAGTATGGAGGTTCCTCAAAAAAATAAAAGTAGAATTACCATATGATCCAGCAATTCCACTCCTGGATATATATTCAAAGAAAACAAAAACACTAAGTTAAAAAGCTATATACATACCAATGTTGTAAATAACCGCAGCATTATTTACAATATCAAAGATATGTAAGCAACCTAAGCGTCCACCAACAGATGAATGGATAAAGAAGATGTGGTATATATATATACAATGGAATACTACTCAGTAATAAAAAGGATGAAATTTTGCCATTTACAATAACATAAATGGACCTGGAGGGTATTATGCTTAGTGAAATAAGTGGGACAGAGAAAGACAAATACTGTATGTGGTTACTTATATGTGGAATCTAAAAAATGAAACAAATGAGTATAATAAAACAAAAGCAGACTCACGGATATAGAGAACAAACTAGTGGTTACCAGTGGGGAGGGGGAAGAAGGGAGAGGCAAGATAAGGATAGGGGTTAAGAAGCACAAACTACTGTGTATAAAATAAATAAGCTACAAGGATATATTGTACAATCAGGGAAAATAGCCAATATTTTATAATAACTTAAAATTGAGTATAATCTATAAAAATTTAGAATCACTATGTAGTACACTTGAAACTAATATAATATTGTAAATCAACTATACCTCTTTTTTTTAATTTAAGAAAAAGGAAAACTTGTTTAAAAAAAAAAGGACTGGAGATACAAGATTCCTCTTTTTCTGGGACTTATATTCTAGAGCAGTGTTATATAATAGAACTTTCTGCAATGATGGAAATGTTCTATATCTCTGCTGTCCAATATGGTAGCCACTAGCTACATGTGGCTACTGAGAACTTGAAATGTGACTAACACAGTTTGAAAACTGTATTTTGTATTTTATTTAATTTAAATTAAATTTATATTTAAATAGCCATAAGTGGCCAGTGGCTATATATTAGTGTGGTTTAGTGCATGCACGAGTGAGGGTGGGGGTGTAGTGAGGGGGTAGAAACAGACTCCATAAATACTTAACCGAATAAGAAACATCAAATTATACTAAGTGCAAAGCAGTAGGGTGACGTGATAGAGAATGTTTGGGAGGCTACTTTAGAATGGGTGGTTGAGGAAGGAATCTGACAGAGTGACATTTAAGCTGCCATCTGAATGACAAGAAGGATCCATGAAAATATCAGAGGATGAGCATCACAAGGAGAGGGAACAGCTGGTGACAGCCCTGAGGTGAGAACCAGTTTGGTGTTCCAACACCAAGAACAGAAGGGAGACCAGTGTGGCTGGACTGGAGGGCAGAGAATAAGAGGAGGGCAATAGAGTTGAAGCTAGTGAGTTATAAATACACCTGTATTTGTTTCCTAAGGCTGCTGTAACAAAATACCACAAACTTGGTGGCTTAAACAGCATAAATTATATTCTCTCACAGTTCTGGAGGCCAAAAGCTGAAATTAGGGTGTCAGCAGGACCTACATCCTCTAAAGGATCTAGGCTCTAGGGGAGAATCTTTCCTTGCCTCTTCCCAGCTTCCACCAGCTCTCAGCAAGCGCTGGTGCTCCTTGTCTTAACAGCTGTATCACTCCAATCTCTGCCTTCGTCTCCACGTAGGCTTCTTCTCTATATCTCCTCTGTCTCTGTGTCCTCTCGTCTTCTTATAAGGACACCAGTCATTGGATTTAGGTCCCACCCTACTCCAGTATGACTTCATTTTAACTTAATTACATCTGCAAAGCCCTGTTTCCAAGTAAGGTCACATTCTGAGGTTCCAAGTAGACATGAATTTTGGGGAGGACACTATTTAACCCCCTACAGCACCCATTTTGTAAGACTTTGAAAGCCAGATTAAGGAATTTGACTTTTATCTTAAATATGTTAATAAATTTATTGGGAAATTCGGAGTAAGGGAGTGACTAATATGATTTATGCTTTTTAAAAAATCGTTTTGACAAGAGGAAGGAGAAGTAAGGTGGAAGAATGGAGACCAGTAAAGAAACCATTGCAGGAGCCCAGACATCAGTGGCTTGGATATGGTAGAGTTGGTGGAAATGGAAGAAGCAGGCATATTTGAAAGATGTTTGGGAGGTAAAGGGGATGGGATTAACTGATAGATTAGGTAAGGGAATGAGGGGAAAATAAAAGTCAAGGAAAACTCCTAGATTTGGGGTTTGAGCAAACAGTAAGTGGTGTTGCCAATTATAGGCCAGGGCAGAGTGTGACTGAAGCAGGTTCTGTTGGTGATGTTAAGTTTGAGATGCTTTTTAGAGAGTCAAGTAGAGATACTGCTAGGCAATTTCACATGCAACTATAGAGTTCTGAGTAGTCAAATCTGGAGATGTAGATTTGGAGATTCAGATGAAGAAACTAAGGCACAGAAAGCTAGGGAAGTTTTCCCAGGTCACACAGCTAGTAAATAATGGCAGAGGTAGAGTTAGAACCTGAGAAGTCTGGCTCCAGAATCCATTCTTTAACCAATATGCTGTACTACCCATTAGCACTTAAAAGGAACTGAGCTAACTGGAACATAATATATCCAATGAGAATATACCCAATAAGAATTCAGCAATGTCCTGATCAAGTACAATCACACAAAAATAATTGTTTATTTATTACCAACTATCAGAATTTAGTAATTAAACTGTAGCAACAGTTGATGCCATACCTTATAATTAACATAGATCAGTTTTTTAAATGGCATCCATGATTAGTGACAAATAGCAAAATACTTCAGTTTATAGTCACTGTATTTACTACCAAGAGAGACTGTGGCACTGGTAAAAAATTTCAAACTTTTGAAAAAGAGAAAAGTAGGAGATTTTAGAAAGATGTAGTGTGCACTGTAGACTCTTTTCTTTGGGGACTTTTGGGAGGCAAGAATGCACGTGGTTAAAAGCACAGATGGCTCTGTGCCCTTCCGTGTCCTCAATGTGGGACACTGGGAAAGTTTTAAACTTCTCTTTCTTCTATTTTAAATATCTCTTAGAGTTATGGTAGGAATAAAGTGAGATTATACACAGAAAATGCTTAGAACACTGCCTGGCACATAATAAATACTCAAAAAATGTTAACCATTTTCAGACTTCCTCAGTCTGTCTGTCTTTCTAGCCTTAGTCTGAAATTATTGTCTAAATATGAGGTGGCAAATGTTAGACCCTCTTCAGAAGCTCCCCCCAGTATGAAAGGGTCCACTCTACTGTCTGTATCTCTTCCTTATCTCTGCTCTTGGGAGCTAAATGTTTTCTTCAGGAAATCATTCAAAATCCCCATTGTCAACCATGAAATTATACTTCTAGAATTTGCCAAATTTATTCTAAAAAGAATTAAGAAGTTATGCTCAGATTTAGCTGTCATGTTGTCATTAATAGTGAAGAAATGAATTCAGAAAAAGTTAGTAACAACAACAGAGGATTGTTTGGATAAATTGTGGAGCACAACACATACAATAGAATCTTAAGCAATTCTAAAAAGAATATACAAAAATAATGAGTGACGGGGAGTGAAGTTCATAACATATATTTTTTTCATTTTTAAAAAGCATGCTACAGTGCAGCATATGCTCTATGGTACTATTTTTTTAATGTATAAGTTAATATAAGCACAGAAGATGTCTCAAAGGTTTTCCCCAAAATGTAGCACATCATCCACTCACCCCTCCCATTAACATTGCAATGGTCTACTAGCTAGTCTAGAAAACCAGCCATTCTTGTGTAAGTTCAACCTAAACCTTCTCTTGCAAAGCAGAGACTGGGAGAAGAAAGGGGACACACTGGTTACAACTGGAAGGTAGCAGCAGCAGTCTGCACCTTCTAATTCTTCCCTGTATACCTCTTCGTGTTGAAGGATTTTCTGCTGGGGTTTCTCGTGTCAATGTCCACAAGTAGCTAAAGGAGTCGTGGATGACAACAGAAGCAAAAGTTACTGTATTTCCTGTGTAGGACTTTGCCCATGGTCACTGCTGTGATTCTAGGGCCATTGTCCTACCCCTGACCTAGGCCTTTCAAATGATGTTATGATTATTCAGGGATTTGAAATTGTTCAAATAGTGAATGATCAAAATTAATCTCCCTGCTTTGTATCACTAATGGCAATATTTTTTAAAACAAATTATAGATTCAATTTATTACTATATTCTTAGTTATGAAATACATGCAATCCTTTTTAACCATAATAATTGAGAGTGCTTGTTTTAACTTCAGAAATGGAAGGGACTTCTATGTGTTAAAGTAATCAATATTTAAGGTCATTAAATCTTTTTATAATACATTCAGATGGTCATTCCACAGTCTCTGGTAAGAGATTTATGATTAGCCATAAAAGTTCATAGTAAAATGTCTGCTTCACATATTTTAATGAAGATGCTATAATATTTGTTCTAATTTTTGAGATCACTTTCAGTTCCTGGCATTTGTAAGCAAAGAAGAACCCTTTTAATAAACATTAAAGTACATTTTCTCCAAGCTTCAATGTTTCCATCACTTGGAACTATAGGTATAAATTAGCTGGTAATTTGTAAACTAAGATCAAACAAATGAAATTGGCAGTTTTTGACCTACTAAAAACTGACAATTTCATATGGTTCATCCTAATATAATTAAATGTATATAAATGATTTTTAAAGTAAAGCCCCCTAAAAATATTTTTAAACAATTATTTTTACACATATATATTTGTTATATACAACAGAGTTTGTTTGTTTGTTTTTAATCTGAGATTTAACAAAAATTTTATAATCAGTATGTTCTAAGGGAAACAGGAACAGGGAAACATTAAGTATAAATTATGTAACTTGCTCTAGGAAGTAAACAGGTTAAATGGGAAACCAGGGAAAGGGCCTCAGAGCTAAAATAACTTTTTATCCATTCAACAGATATTTGTTGAACTTATATATGTGGCAGGCACTGTACCAAATGCTGAGAACACACCAGTGAACAATTCCCTCATGGAAACTGTTGTCCAACTTTTTAACTTAATTTTATGTAAATATTCTCACAAGTATATTTCTTGTTTCTAGGGAACATTTAGCTACTATATATATGTTTTTCTCACACTAATAAAATATTTTTATTGTTTTATATATGACATCAAAAATATTTTTTGCAATGAGTTTATATTCTTACTCATGTACCACTGTCACCCCTGTTGCATTTTTTTAATTGTAGTAAAGTACATATTAAATTTACTGTTTTAACCATTCTGGCAATATGGTTTTTGTTATCAAGTGTGTAAGGAAAGTGTTCAAACTATGTGCATTTAATACTATAGATCTATGTGCATTGGACATTGTGGATCTGTCTAATGAAGTACCAAAAGTTCAAAAAGTAGGAAACTAAATCAAAAAGAGAGTGTACCCTTTGGGAAACTGGCAGTCAGAGCATGGTAGCGACTTGGCAGCAAGTTCTAGGTCAGTGTTTCCCAAACATGTTTGATTATAATGTGGTGATGAAAAATCAACAGCTCATAAAATATAATAAGCATCTGGATTAAAGTAGACAGTAAAAAAGTGGTCTCTGCTGTTAGACATCATTAACATTTTATCCATAACACAAATGTGTGTAATACAGGCTGAAGATCATGGGAAATTCGACATACGTTGCTGTTTAGATTAAGTTGGTAAAATGGTCAAATCTGACTCTGCATTAATTAACAAATTGAACACCAGTCAATTATGCTTCAGGTGACATATGCAACTTCCTTTGCTCTTAGAATTGCCCACCATATCTTGAGGACAGACTTTTGCATACTAAGGGCAACAGAAATACGCTTAGTATTTTTCTCACATATATATATATATATATATTTTTTTTTTTTTGAAACACACTTTTGAAGCAAATATTGCTCCCACCAGGTTTTGGGGGTTGTTTTTGTTTTTGCTGAACCTATTAATATCTTAGGACAGTTTGGGAACACTCTTTTATCTGCCATGAGAAGCTATAAAGGATTAATGCAAAAGGCTTTGGTCATGTGTGGTACCTCACCTTATATTTCAAAAGGTTTTATGAACACTGAGAATACCTTCCAACTTATGTGGCTATAAGTGATCTCCCCTAATTATTTACCAGGTTGGGACATTATAGAAAGCTAAGATGATCAGTTAATTAATTAAAGTTCCTTCTTTAGATTTTATTTTATTTATTTTTTTTTTTTTAGCGGTACGCAGGCCTCTCACTGCTGTGGCCTCTCCCGCTGTGGAGCACAGGCTCCGGATGCGCAGGCTCAGCGGCCATGGCTCACGGGCCCAGCCGCTCTGCGGCATGTGGGATCTTCCCAGACCGGGGCACGAACCCGTGTCCCCTGCATCGGCAGGCGGACTCTCAACCACTGCGCCACTGGGGAAGCCCCTTCTTTAGATTTTAAACTCGGAGAGACAAGGAGAGAATCAGCTCCTGGTTTATATCCCTATTCCGCTCCTTATTTAAAGCATCTAGCATTTATCTTTCAACGTCTGTGAAAAAGAGGCAGTATGGCCTAGTCAGACACACCTGAATTCAAATTCTCACTCAACCTCTTAATAGCTGAGCAACCATGGGCAAATTCGTTAATCTCAGAATTTGTTAATCCTGTATTATACGATGGTGACAACTCATTCCACTATTGCTGTGAAAAGTAAGTGAGATAAATATAATGTGTCCAGTACAAAACTTGGGCACACAATAGAGACTCAACAAATGTAAGGTCCTTTCCCTTACTTATATATTCTTCATACCAGAGTCAATCCGAAAAAAAATTATAAAGTGAAGCCCCCTTGCACTTTCCCTTTTAGTACCCAAAGACATTTTCACTTGTGGTGGGTTGATTAGGGCTAAGGTATAATTCCTGGATGTTCAAATTCCCTCTTTTGTCATTACAGTTAATTGGTTGAAAAAGTTGGTGACCTTTAAGGTTTCTTTCAGCGCAAGAATTCTTTCAGCTCATCATTCCCCTCCTCTCCTCCCTACCAAATTTCTACTTAATCTGATAAACTAGGCATCAGGGAAAACCTACGGCATATTGCCCAAGGCTTCCAGAGGCAATTTTCTGGGCACAAGCAATTAGCTGTCCTCGGCAACATTGCACAGTAGGCAAGGCTTTCCTCCTCCCTCTCCTGCGGTACTCACCCCCATACCTGCAGGATTCCTCAGCTGCCTTCAGCCTGCCAGAGCATTCACACCCACCTGCAATTCTGACTTCTACCGGAATGGAGCCTCAAGCTCTAAACTTTCCCCCTCCATCCCCCTTTATAATCTTCTATTCTCTCTTTGGAGTTCATCTAAACTAGGTTATACAAGGTAACCTGATTTAAACTTTTCTGATTGACACCTGCATTTTAAAGAAGAATGCGTTCATGGACATATATACACTACCAAATGTAAAATAGATAGGTAGTGGGAAGCAGCGGCACAGCACAGTGAGATCAGCTCGGTGCTTTGTGACCACCTAGAGGGGTGGGAGGGGGACACAAGAGGGAGGGGATATGGGGATATATGTAAATAAAGCTGATTCACTTTGTTATACAGCAGAAACTAACACACACTGTAAAGCAATTATACTCCAATAAAGATGTTAAAAATTTTTTTCTAAGATTAAAAAAAAAAAGAAGAATGCGTTGGCATAAATAGTGAAATGTTTATGGGAAATATTTCTGAACCTTTGAACCATTAAGATGCACTTTGCACACTCTAGGCTACCAGATCTTGCTCTACTGTTTTATCTCATCAAAAGAATAGAAGCCATTTCTTATATCCTTGCTTATGAAATATTTCCAATTATTATGATGTTATTTCTTTTGTGTTATGATTCCTACTCATCTGGTGTGAAACTCATAGGATTTAAGCTATATTAAGTAATTCAAGATAGAGTCACAGTGGCCAAAGCGAACTTCTGTATTAGTTGTTTTGAAATTGAAACGTCTGGTATAGGACTGCAAGTATCTCTCGGTCTGATAAATAAAGAGTGCTACTTTAGATAAGGAATTTGTTTGTTAACTCCAAGGAAAGATATCACTAGAACAGAAGGAGGAAATGATAGAGACAAGACTCCCGGGGGCATAACAGGTACACCCTACTAGCAGACTCCTTAAAATGAGACCTCTGAGCCCAGTGACTCTTTGCTGGAGGACCTGACTCCACGCTGCTGAGAACTAATGCAGATGGAGGCTGCCAGAGGCTTCTCCTTGGAATGGGTCATTTTCTCTTTTCACTACTTTGACTAACCTGTGTTGTGTGCTAATTGTGTGCAATAGACCAGTGATTAATAAATTGAATATTAGCTATGTTTCCTCCGTCTCCAATCCCGTGATTCTTACCTGGCCTTACCACTGGGCCCTATGTCAAAACACCAATCCCTGTGATAAATTAACCAATGCCAGTAGAGCTCTTAGAAAACATGCAAGTCTCAGTGACTTCTTTTTCATATTGCCCTTCAATCTGTAATACCTCACTATCCTTCCTCCATCTATGTAAAATCAGGGGTCTCAAGTTGGTGGCCTAGGATTTCTGTAGGGCCCTGGATATGTTTTGTTGGCTATTTCATTGGGCCTATAATAGGTAATGAAGCACATATTATTCTTACCCAGCAACATAAACAGCTCAGCACCTATTGTGTTGTACCTAGTCTACTTCATATATTTATGTTAACTGCACAGGTACTTGAGTTTGTCAACCCCCTACTCATCCTTCAAGACCTCTCATCATAAAATCATCTTTTCCATGAAGATTTGAAAATCAATCCTTTGCATATTTACAGCAAGTTAGTTGCTAGTTGCATTAAGTTAGACTGCCTAGTCTTATGCAGGGGCTCTGAATAGAATAGTTGACAGCAAATGCAACCCAGTGGAGTAGGTGTCATGGTGGAGATTTCAGAATGTGGCATCCAGGAAGCAAGAGGTATTTTGAAGCTGACTGACCTTTTCTGTGCCCTTAAATTGCCCAGTGTAGGATGCTAACTCCTTTACATCTAGGAATGTCTAGTACAGCCACTAGTACCTTCTAGTGGCTCTGGAGGCAGTACTTACCCTTATATCCTATATACACCATGTCAATATTTATACAAATTTCATTTGCATTATGGAACATCACTTTTCCCTCCCTCTCATGCATAAACTGAACTATTTGGACTACAGCCAGGACCCACTCCTTTGTTACCTTTCTGCTCCTCTAAGCAAAATAAGCAAAAGCAGCACATCCTGCCCTCAATTCCTTCCTTCCATTGTCATGACTCTCCCAAGAGGATAAACATAATAATAAGGAAAGTAATCACCAATTTTTTTAAAAAAGGACTAAATCTAGTGTCTTGGAGCTTTTCTATGGGCCTACCATATAAGAACCATTTTCCTGGTATTTTGGTAACTGAAGCTCCTTGGACTGGAGATTGAAAGGACATAATATTATTCTAAACCTTATTCTTTTGCAAACAACCTAATGGCAAAATTCCAGCATAATAATACTGGATGTTTACATAATGCCCTTTTCACAGGCATTCATAGTGCTTTGCAAAATTTTTATGCATTTTTTTAATATTAGATAAGAAAAGAGGGGAAGATGATTGATTTTCGATGGGGAAAGAGGGATAGGTAAAGCCTGGGGGAAAAAAAGTGTGAAACAGAAAACTTAACAGTGGATTCCTGACTCTGAACCTAATGTTTGTTCTCTCCAATATCCTTCTAATAGCAAAGAATTTTTTTTCTTTTATTGAGTCTGCTATTCAATAGCACCAAGTGAATATTGAAAAGCAAAAGAACATTAGAGTGGCCCTTAGAATTGGACACAGACAAGAGACATGTTTAGAAGGCAAGGTTTGTTAAAAACAGGTTCCAAATAAGCCTATTTTTATGAATTAAGAAACCAATAGCAAGTCAAAATTAGCAGAAAATATTAAATACCCACAAAACAAGCTATATCTTTGTGTACCCTAATGATGGAAGATATAGGAAATTGTTAGCTAAAAAAAGACCAGACTATCCTTAAATAACTTAGAGATAAGCAATAATAAATTATAATCCAACTGATAAATTTCTCGAAACAAAAATACATCCAGCTTGGACTCACTGGGGATTTTTCAGAATACTAGATTTAGAAGAGAAAAAACAGTACCTGAAATAGAAAAACGGGGTGGAGGGGGGAGGCAAGGAATATATAGAGTGATTAAATTCTGAGCCTGATAAAAAAAAAAAAAAAAAAAACAGTAAAAAGAACTAGTGATGTCATAATAGCCCTAAGGATTTAAAAAGAGTTTCCTCAAATATATCGGGGGGATAAGAAACACTGGAGAGAAAACAGGCCCATTAATAAGTGACAAATGAGAGGAAATCAGATTTTGAAATAGTTGGGTTACTGAACTGCTTTTTTATTTTTTTAATATAAATTTATTTATTTTATTTATTTATTTTTGGCTGCGTTGGGTCTTCGTTGCTGCGCTCGGGCTTGCTCTAGTTGCGGCGAGCGGGGGCAACTCTTCGTTGCGGTGCACGTGCTTCTCATTGCAGTGGCTTCTCTTGTTGTGGAGCACTTGCCTTACCACTGAGTACACCCAAAATGTAACAGTAAATTTCATCAATCCATTTTCTACTTCCATAAGCAAAGCAAACTTCCTTTACAGATGTATAAACACACACACACATTCACACACACACATAGATGAATAAAACTAGAAAATATTTTGGTTCCAATGTGTTGTATCCATATATATTTAAAGTATATACAAAAGAATAGTTTTTTGCTATTTGTTTACTGATTTATTTGCTTACAGATTTACTTCTGTAGAAAGGATCTGAGGTGATTTATTAAAATAATAAAAAAGGGGAAAAGTCATTTAAAAAATCAGGACCAAGAAAAATATTAATTACGTTAGAAGATCATAAGCAGGGGTTAGGACCCAAATGTCCAAAGTAACAAAATTTTCTCTGAAATTCCTAGTAAACCAGAAGAAAAGAAAAGCAAAACCAGTTTACTGACTTATCCCTAAGGAAAACTACACACCAATAGTTCTCTGAAGAGGCAACACTTTCTTTAGTACCCAATTCTGGGTGAAATTTGTGATGTGTGGTCACCTGTGGGCAGCAGTGGTGGCCGGAGAGAATAGGTGAGAGAATGATGTTTTGGATAATCTTCTTTACAAATGCAGGAAGTCTTCATAAAATCTTCTCAAGACCTCCCAAGTGAAAGGTGAAGGTGTGACACAAAATATGACTCAGAGGAAGCAGGCAGTTCTACAGATGGCCCAGAAAAAGTCGATTCAAGCAAGTAGCTTTCTGCTGATGCATTGTGATCTGAGAAGGAAACTTGAAGTGGTATTGCTCAAAGGCCAATCCACAGATGACATATCAAAATCACCAGAGACTGCTTGTTAAAACTGTACTTTCTCCAGATCTACAGAGTAGGGATCTCTGGGGGATGAGCCTGGAAATCTGCAGCTTTTACAAGTTTCCCAGGGGATTCCTAAATACAGTAGAGTCAAGAACCACTGCCCTGGAGCAGTGGTCTTTAGACTTATTATTTTTTGCTTGTCTATTCTAAAAGAATTTTGAAACACTAGGGAGCTAGGTATCATTTCACATGTTTTTAGATTGACATCTAAACTTTTTTATTGTAAGTTTAAGTGGTTAAAAAAATACAATTTCTGATGTAATATTGATGTTTTCAAATAAATCTTATGTCACTTTAAAAATGTATACAATTAATCTTAAAAACCCATATGCAATAAAATCTAAATACATGAACAAGTTCTTCTTTAGCAGTCAAAATTTTTACATTTTTGGGTCTTCCCTGGTGGCACAGTGGTTAAGAATCCACCTGCCAATGCAGGGGACATGGGTTTGAGCCTTGGTCTGGGAAGTCACCACATGCCGCAGTGCAACTAAGCCCGTGTGCCACAACTACTGAGCTCACGAGCCACAACTACTGAAGCCCCTGTGCCTAGAGCCCATGCTCCACAACAAGAGAAGCCACCGCAATGAGAAGCCTGCGCACTGCAACAAAAAGTAGCCCCTGCTCGCCGCAACTAGAGAAAAGCCCACATGCAGCAATGAAGACCCGAAAACAGCCAATAAATAAATAAATAATAAATTCTTAAAAAAAACAATTTTTTTTACATTTTCTCCTTTTTCTCCTTGAACTCAAATTTCCATCCCATTTCCCCCACAGAATTTTATTCAAATGCAATGTATTTTATGCTTGAAGTCTTTTTTTATCACCCTATCGTTCTT